>NC_135644.1:9715000-10977500 GCF_053574225.1 Canis aureus
CCAAGAACAATCTATCCAATGAGATTACCATTCAGAATAGAAGAAAAGATAGAGTTTCTCAAACAAAAATTAAAGGAGTTCATTACCACTAAACCAGCCCTATAGCTGGTTCTTTGAAAAGATAAACAAATTTCATAGATCTTTAGCTAGATTTCACTAAAAAAAAAATAGTACAAATATGGGCATCCCAGGTGGCTCAGCGGTTTAGCGCTGCCTGTAGCCCAGGGTGTGATCCTGGAGACCCGGGATCGAGGCCCACGTCGGGCTCCCTGCATGGAGCCTGCTTCTCCTTTTGCCTGTGTCTCTGCTTCTCTCTCTCCTCTCTGTGTATTCTCATGAATAAATAAAATCTAAAAAAAAAAAAAAAAAAAGTACAAATAAAATCAGAATTTAATAACAACACCAAAGAAATACAAAGGATTGTAAGAGAATATTGTAAAAAATTATATGCCAACAAATTGTATAACCTAGAATATAAAAATAAATTCCTAGAAACATTATCTTCCACAATTGAATAGGAAATGGAATATTTTAACAAAATAATCACTAGTAATGAAATTGAACGCATAATCAAAAAAATTCCAACAAACAAAAGTCCAAAACCAGATGATTTCACAGGTGAATTCTACCAAAAATTTACTTTTTTTAAAAGACTTAATTTATTTATTTGACAGAGAGAAAAAGAGCACAAGCAGAGGGGGTGTTGGGCTGAGGAAGAAGTTATGTGTGGCTCAGCAGGGAGTCTGCTTAAGATTCTCTCTCTCCTCTCCTTTTGCCCCTCCCCTTCTCATGCACACTGTCTCTCTAAAATAAATAAATAAATCTTTAAAAAAAAAAAAAGAAAAAAGAAAAAGGAACCTTCCAAAATCATTTTACAAAGCCAGAATTACCCTAAAACCAGAGAAAAACACTACAAAAAAAGAAAATAGATAATAAACACAGATGCAAAAACACTCCTCAAAATGTTAGGAAATAAAATCCGACAATACATGTAAAAAATCATTCACCATGATCAACTGAGATTTATTCCAGGGATGCAAAGATGATCCAATATTTTCAAATCAATTAACAAGATATATCACATTAATAAGAAAAAGGATAAAAATCATGTGATCATCTCAATAGATGCAGAAAAAGTAACTGACAAATATAACATCCAGTCATGATAAGACTCTCAATAAAGAAGGTTTAGAAGGAACATACCTCAACATTATAAAGGCCATAGATGAAAAACCCACAACTAACATCATCCTCAGTGGTGAAAAACTGAGGGCTTTTCCTTTAAGATCAGGAACGAAAGAAGGACATCCACTCTTACCACTTTTATTCAACATAGTACTGGAAGTCCCAGTCACAGCAATCAGACCACAAAAAGAAATAAAAAGCATCTACATTGGTAAGAAAAAAGTAAAACTTACACCGTTTGCAGATGACATTCTACTATATATAGAAAACCTTCAAGATTCCATAAAAAAAAACTACTAGTTTTTAAATTCAGAACTAATAAATTCAGTCCAGTCGCAGAATACAAAATTAATACACAGAAATCTGTTGCATTTTTTAAAGATTTTATTTATTTATTTGAAAGAGAGAGCACAAGCAGGGGGAGTGGCAGAGGGAGAGGGAGAAGCAGTCTCCCTGCAACTCAGAGCTTGATCCCAGGATCCTGGAATCATGACCTGAGCTGAAGGCAGAAGCTTAACCAACTGAGCCACCCAGGCAACCCTGTTGATTTCTATAAACTAGTAATGAAGGAGCAGAAAGAGAAATTAGAAAAATAATCTATTTACAATTACACCAAAAAGAATAAAATACCTAGGAATAAACTTAACCAAATAGGTGAAAGACCTGTATTCCTAAAACCATAAAGCACTAATGAAAAAAAAAAAAAAAAAAAAAAACTGAGGATGACACAAATGGAAAAATATTCCACCCTTACAAGTTGGAAGACCCAATTTTTCCCCAATGTTTTTTAAATGTCCATATTACCCAGAGCAATGTACAGATTCAATGCAATCCCTATTAAAATACCAACATTTCTCAAAGAACTAGAATAAATAATACTAAAATTTGTGTAGAATCACAAAACACTCCAAAGAGCCAAAGCAATCCTGAGAAAAAAGAACAAAGCTGGAGGTATAACATCCCAAATTGCAAGATATACTACAAAGCTGTACTAATCAAAACACAGTATAAGGATCTAATTCAATACATTACATTGGTACAAAAACAGACACATAGATCAAAAGAATAAAGAGCCCAGAAATAAACCCATGCATATACGGTTAATTAACCTATGGCAAAGGAGGCAAGAATATACAATGGGGAAAATATAGTCTCTTCAACAAATGGTGCAGAGTACAATGAACAGCTACATACAGAAGAATGTGGACCACCTTCTTAAACCACACACAAAAAATAAATACAAAATGGATTAAAGACCTAAATGTCTGACCTCAAACCATAAAACTCCTAAAAAACAACAACAACAACAACAACACAGGGAGTAATTTCTTTGACATTGGCTGTAAAATCATTTTTCTAGGTATGTTTCTTGAGGCAAAGGAAACAAAAGCAAAATTAAATTATATTGGTACTATACCAAAGTAAAAAACTTTTGCACAGCACATGAAGCTATCAAGAAAAAAAGGCAACCCAGTGAATAGAAATGCAAATGATATAACCAATAAGGGATTAATATCCAAAATATATAAAGAACTTACACAACTCAACACCAACGTCTCCCCAAATAATCCAACTAAAAAATGGCCAATGGACCTGAATAGACCTTTTTCCAAGAAGACATATGGATGGCAAACAGACACATGAGAAGATGCTCATCGTCACTAATCATCAGGGAAATGCAAATCAAAACCACAATGAAATACCACCTTACACTTGTCAGAATGACTAAAATCAAAACATAAGGAATAAGTGTTGGTAAGGCTGTGGAGGAAAGGAAACCTTCATGTACCGTTGGTGGCAATGTAAATTGGTGTAGCACACACTCTGAAAAAACAATACAGAGGTTCTTCAAAAGATTAAAAATAGAATTTCCATATGATCTAGTAATTCTACTACTGGGTATTAACCCAAAGAAAAGAAAAACACTAATTCTAAAAGATACATGCATCTTTGTTTACTGAAGCATTACTTACAATAGCCAAGATATGAAGTAACCCAAGTGTCCATTCATAGATGAATGGATAAAGAAGATGTGCTATATTATTATAATGGAATATTACTAAGCCATAAAAAAGAATGAGACCTTGCCATTTGCTACAACATAAATGGACCTAAAGGTATAATGCTAAGTGAAATAAATCAGTCAGAGAAAGACAAATACCATGTGATTTCACTCATACGTGGAATTTAAGAAACAAAAGAAGAGACAAAATATACTCTTTAATACAAAGAGTGATTGCCAAACGGAGGGGGGCAGAGGGATGAATGAAATAAAAGGGATTAAAAGTATATTTATCTTGATGAACACTGAGTAATGTATTGAATTGGATCATTATATTGTATACCTGAAACTGTATTTTAATTATATTTTAATTTTAAAAAAATCATCATCAAGTAGGAAAAGAAAAAAGAAAAAAAAGATAGAAGACCAAATAGGAAAACAATAGGATAACTCATGGAGCAATATTGTGGGGAAGTAATCCTTAAAAAAGACGAGATGATCTGGCTGTGACACATTTCAAAGTATGATAACCAGAGTTAGTTGAGTTCATTTAGCTGCCTGGGCAGCTATTTTTCTACTAAGATCACCACCACTCCTTTCAAGACAATAGCTAGTTAGAACAATGTAGACATGTGACCCAGCTACTGGGAACAAGAGGATTCAATTATCTGCTGCTACTGGCTAAATGAATATTGTGGAGGAGGGTTACCATATTTTACTATTTGAACAGAAGAGCCAAAAAGGCTGATCTACTTAGAGAAACATGTAGCAGATACAAGCAAGAAGTGATGCTAGCAAGAAACCTGATGGCTTTCTGGTTTTTAGCTCTAATTCCATCCTGAGACTAACCTCCACTCCTGCCCTTGGGTTCTTTGGTCCCTCTGTACTCTTAAAATAAATTTCCCTTTTCTTTCTTCACTTAGCTCAAATTAATACTTGTAAATGAAAGTCCTAATTAACACACATACAAACAAATAAGAATTCATTCTTTAAAAAGGTTACCACTTGTATAAAATCTGAAGACAGACATAACAAACTAGAATGTACTTTCTGAAAATGATGGCAGATAGCAGGTAAGAACTTGGAAATAAAGCAAAAATCAGACTAGTGATCTAATAATCATGTTGTAAAGCTACAAATATTTTTGCAAAGACAAAGCAGACAAAATACTACCTGGAAATCAAGATTAATATAAAAGCACAAAAGTAGAACCTTTTACTTCAAAAATAATAAATTTTTAAAATTTTATTTCAAAAAGAGATTATCACTATGTCAAAACACCCAGACATTCCCAGATAAAAATGTGCAATAATTGAAAATGTGAAAATGGAGATTGAAGAGTTAGAGACAATAACTTAAAAGTTCCCCCAAAGGGAAAGTGGGGTGGGGAGATGGGGGTAACTAGGTGATAGGCATTAAGGAGGGTATGTGATGTGATGAGCATTGGGTGTTATACTGTATATTAGCAAATTGAATTTAAATTAAAAAAAAAGTTCCCCCAATAGCAGTGAAAGCTAATATAGGAGATTTTACTTCAAAATAAAGCAACTAATTTTCTTTAGAATTCATCAAAAATAAGGTATATTACTACTAAATGGAGAAAAGGATGAATTAATGGATACATGATAAACAAGCATAGTAAAATATTAATGATGGAATCTAGGTGGTTGGTATAAAACTATGTATTATAAAAATTAATTTTTCAATATGTTTTAATTTTTTTCAAAATATGTGTTGGGAGAAAAAGAAAACTGCTGACATTACAATGCTTAAGGTGCATCACGTGATATAGGACAATTTGACCAAACAGTATAAGCCATCTGAATAAGCATGAAGTGTACAATATTTACTGATAACAGTAAGTGGTTTAAACCGGAACATCTCAGCCAGTTGCCTCAGCTCACTCCTCATCACTTCCAAGGCCAAGGCAAAGTTAAGCAATATTTCTTAGGCTCTCTGTGGTCATGTTTTGGTTTCCCCTTAGCAACTCAGGCCAAAACATTTCATTTTCTTTTATGTGAATTTCTGGAAAGCTGCGTTCTTTAGTTATAAGATATAAATCTGTTCAAACATGACAAGGGTCTTTCTCATAGGATTCCAATAATTTCCAATTCTTTTTTCTTGGACAAAATTAAATCCAAACAAGCAGCGGTGATTTCTGCCTCTGCCCACTGAAATGAATAAACAATGTATTCCAATCCTCCTTAACCCATTAAAGCCCTTTTTAAAAATTTGCCTTAAGGAAATTGTAAGGGACTTAATTGTAAAAAAAAAAAAAAAAGTCTGTCACAGCATCTTTATAATAGGGAAAGATTGGAAACAATTAAAAATGATACTGTACTGGTTGAACTTGTAGTACCTACATATAATGCAGCACTCGAGTCACTGAAGGTAAAGTTGCCCATTAATATTCTTGACATAGAAAGTTATACAAGGGTCACCTGGGTGGCTCAATCAGTTAAGCTTCTGCCTTCAGCTCAGGTCATGATCCCAGAGTCCTGGGATTGAGCCCCACACTCAGCAGGGAGCCTGCTTCTCCCTCTTCCTTTGCCTGCCACTCCCCCTGCTTGTGTACTTGCTCTGTCAAATAAATAAAATAAAATCTTTAAAAAAAAAAAAAGAAAGAAAATTATACACAAGATACTGAGTGAAAAAAAGGTGTTTCAAGACATTATCACAGCATGACTTTACACACATATGCCACAACTAAAAGATGCCAAAATGCTATAGTAGTTATCTCTTTATTATTTTCAATGTTAGTCCCTTATTTTGATTATTATTTTCTGTTGTTTTCTTCAAGTAAAATGTATAACATTTCAGCATCAATTATGTACCCTCTGATTTTAATTGTAAATTAACTGCCAGATATTGCTCTCACAATAAGACTTCCAAAAGTTATCCAGGTAGCTGAAAGCCCCCAGCATTACTACAGCCAACTGTCATACCAGTTTTGTAAACTTTATTTATTATATTGTCCACATTCTCTTACTCTAATTCTTCTGATTCTGTTCTCATCCAAATACTCTCATCAATGTTTTTACCCTCAGATTTAAGAATTTTCATAGCACCTTAATATAAAATAGTAGTACTCCCCCACCTTTCTAATCTATGTTTCTTTGAAATGAAGATGCCCTTCCATTGCTATACCAGTCATCATTCTTCCCCCCTTCTTGCCTCTATCATAGCACTTAGCACCCTGCAGTAAGAGAAAACAAATGAGACTTCCTTAGTGCTACTCCTCCCCAGTGCTTAGCACATCGAAAATACTGAAGAAATTGCCAACAAACTTGGGTAAATGAAGTTTCAAACAGGTAAAAAGATGTCAGGAGGGTATCTAACTGATTTAAATGAATCAAAGGCTCCAGGCCTACTTATTACATGGCATGACACTTAATGATTTTAGAGTTACTATTCATAATATGAGAAATCATGAGGAAGAGGTAACAGATAATAGCCCAGTATCACCTCGCCTCAATTCTCAAAAACAGAAAGATCCTCAAAATACAGACCCTGAAGCCTGGTATCAAACAAGCAGATCTTCCAGAGAGCAGCACAAGGAAACTTGTAGATGCTAGAAAATGTAGCATAAATAAAAGACCTTGACTAAAACAAGAGACATTAAATCAGAAGCTAAGGTTTCAAAGGTACACACTTAAAACAGTGTAGGGGTGAAAGGATTATGAACTGACTCCAGTTACATTTGTTATTCTCCTAAAACAACACATGTGTGCCTCCCCTTAGGGTATCTGCACATACTATTCCTGTGCCTGAAATGCTCATTCAACTATATATCCATACAGCTTAACACTCTCATCTCCTTCAAATATTTGCTTAAATGTCACATTCCCCAATGAAATCCTATTTAAAATGTGAACCCTACCTCCTTACTCTGTTCTTTTCCTTTTTTCCATAGCACTTATCACCTTCTAACACACTTAGTAATTGATTTATTTACTATGTTATTATCTATTTCACCCATCAGAATGTAGTAAGTCCCATGAGAAAAGAGATCTTTGTCCATTTTGTTCACTGATGCAGCCTAAGCACCTTGAACACAAATGACCAATAAAAACTTGTTTAATGCACAAAGTGGATACGAGAAAGATTGTAAGAAAAAAAAATGAGACTAGTGGTAGCACAGTATCAAGGAAAAAGTTCTAGACTTGAGATAGAAGATCTGGATTCAAATCTAAGCCCTACCACTTACTATAGCAAGTGACTTTTCTGGCAAACATCTACAAACTTTGGTTACTAATCTGTATTATGGGAGGTTGTGAAGATCAGATGAGATTAAGGTGTTTAACAGAATTAATTATTTGAATAAATTAATTCAAAAGAGAGTTCAATCTTAAAAGAAAAAAATGAAAAGAAAACCCAGAAAAGTAACTTCATATAGAAATAAGAAAGGAGGGATCCCTGGGTGGCGCAGGGGTTTGGCGCCTGCCTTTGGCCCAGGACGCGATCCTGGAGACCCGGGATCGAATCCCACGTCAGGCTCCTGGTGCATGGAGCCTGCTTCTCCCTCTGCCTATGTCTCTGCCTCTCTCTCTCTCTCTGTGTGACTATCATAAAAAAAAAAAAAAAAAAAAGAAAGAAATAAGAAAGGACAGATAATGAGTTAGATTTCAATCTACAGCTGTGCTGTCCAATACGGTATAACTAGCCACATATGCCTATTTAAATAAAAATTAATTAAAATTAAATAAAACTAAAAATTCGGGGGATCCCTGGGTGGTTCAGCGGTTTAGCGCCTGCCTTCAGTCCAGGGCATGATCCTGGGGTCCCGGAATCAGGTCCCACATCGGGCTCCCTGCACGGAGTCTGCTTCTCCCTCTGCCTGTGTCTCTGCCTCTGTGTGTGTGTGTGTGTGTGTGTGTGTGTGTGTGTGTCTCATGAATAAATAAAATCTTAAAAAAAAACAACTAAAAATTCAGCTCCTTAGTCAAGATGGCCACCTGTGATTAGTGGCTACCATATTGGACAGCAGATTATAGAACATTTCCAGCATCACAGAAAGCTCTAGTACAGTGTTGATTTATAAACTTTGAGTTGACAGAACCAAATTCAAGTGAGTATTATTTTAATATCCCTAATGCTGGATTCCTGGAAAGTTCAGGATGAAGAAATGCAAAATCCAACCATATAAACAATCTGAGTGGGAACTGCAAACTGTGAATATAACAAATGAAGTAATTCACATTATTTGATTATAAGGTCCTAGAATACATGAACACACCCCAGTTGATGATAGGAGGTCACTGATAAGGCAACTATAAATAGAGTTTGGAGAGGCCCAGTGAAGTTGCCGACAAGAATTTGGTCAGCATCCTAGCTCAAATCCCTGGTTGGTAACTTCAGATACGCCTGTAAGGGCAAATATTACATGCAATACAAAAATTTTCTTAGATATAAGATACCTATAGCTTCAAATCTCATCTAAGAGGCAAAACTCCCTTGTCAAAAGTAACTGCAGCTCCCTAGAATGGTAACAGCCTTCCTTAATGAGTAAGCATATTTCAACTATAAAAAGATTTAGAATTAAATATACAAATGCTTGAGAAGGGAATCAAAGTCAGATGTTAATGTTTTTGTATAAGAGAGCTATGCAGAAACTGATCTTTTATATACTTACAAAATTTAAGAGGATCTGGCTTGTACGAATGACTGGCTTATAACAAATTCAAAATGTGTAACTAACTGAGCTATAGATTTAGAATTGTAATTCTAAGCTGAAATCTTGTAAGTTTATAAATAACATTTGAACATTGAAAAGACTTTAAGGTCACAGTGCTTAAAAAGTCAGCTTAAGGAATGCCTGGGTGGCTCAGTCAATTACACATCTGCCTTCAGCTCAGGTCCTGATCCGAGGGTCCTGGGATCGAGCCCCATTTTGGGCTCCCTGCTCAGTGGGGAGTCAGCTTGTCCCTCAGCCCCTCCCTTGGCTTGTGCTCCGCACTCTCTCTCTTGCTCACTCTCTCTAATAAAATCTTTAAAGATTAATAAAAATTAAAAGCCAGTTTAATATTTACATGAATGATCTAGTACCTAGGAGCATTTTATTACCTCAAACAAATGATATACTTAAGAAAATTGAACATAACGTATACTAAATACTATTTTAATTATTTTAGCCAATTTCTATGCAGCAATATCTATAAAAACAGTAGTTAGATAAGCACTTCATATTAAAATCAATAAATAACTATTCAAACCTAAAATTAGCAACCACCTGAGTGCCCATCCTTAATATAATAAATTGAATGGGGCACCTGGGTGGCTCAGTCAGTTAGTTAATAGTCTGCCTTGGGCTCCGGTCATGATCCAGAGACCTAGGACTGAGCCCAAAGTCAGGCTCCCTGCTCAGAGGGGAATCTGATTCTCCCTCTCCCTTTTCTTTCCCCTGCTCGTGCACGCTCTCGCTCTCTCTCTCTCTCTCTCACTCTCTCTCTCAAATAAATAAATAAAATATTTAAAAAAATAAATTGCAGTATATATTCACCCAATGGAATACTATCCAGCAGTAAGACTGAACAAAATACAACTAGACATAACAACACAGATGAGTATTACAAACATAATGATGAGGGGGAAAAGCCACACACAAAAGAACACACACTGCATGACTGCACTAATATAAAGTTCAAAACAAGCAAATCCAAACTATGTAGTTCAAGGTACTGGTATCCTGGTGGGAGGTGGAGAGGGACATGAAGAAGGCTTCTGGAGACTGGTAATGCTGTTTCTTAATCTAAATACATAAGATAGATGTGTTCACTTTGTGAAAAGTAATTAAGCTGTACACTTATAACCTGCACATTTATAAGTTATGCAATAGTTCAATAAAGTTTAACAACAAAAAAATAAGTATGTATACAAACATATAACTATCCAAATAAGATTGTAAGCCACATACCACCTCCAAATTATCCCAGAACTATCAGTACTATGTATACTTTACTTTGGAAACATGAACATATCAAAGAAAGAAAAGGGAAAAGGAAGGACATGTCCCAGGAATAGCAACAATTCTGGTATGCAGCTAGAGTAGGTAGTAGGTAGCAACGAAATACAAGGCTTAGAAAGGCCGATTTGCTCCCCTGGAAGACCTTAACTGTCCTAACCAGTAAACTCTGGATAAATATATTCAGTAGGCAATGGGGATGTCACATGCAAATGATGCAGGTGGAAGACTATTTACCTACCATAAAGTTTTCAGCCTTTTCCCTAATTTATCCAAAACTATACCAGCAATACCTCCATTCTCTGACATCCAGCTTCCAATCTGGAGGGACTTCAGAAGAGTAACTATCCTGGTTGCCTCTCCCCAACTGTCACACAGACATCCCTTCTCGTGGAAGGAGCAATTTATCTGGTTAGTGATTTCTGAGAAGCACCAAGCAACTGGGGTCAGCCTTTTATCTGGCCTTAGAATCCACCAAATACAAATACTTAGACTGGTTATACTGCAGTCTCTCTCCGGGCCATGTACAAGGCTTACTGGAGCTGGCTCTGAACTTGCAGGGGAGGCCTTCTGTAGTCCAGTATTACCTATGACTAAGTCTATCCAATTCAAGGTAACTATTAGGTAGTCCAGATCTAAGCCATATTCTCCAACAAGCTTTATTTGTAATAAAGCTGACATTTTTATCTCCACCTATCTATACTCTTATGTCTTTTCAATTGATTCTGAACTCAGATGTGAGGCAGTGATAAAATTAAATATTACTCCTAAAGCCTAACAAATAAAAAGAGTACTAATGAAGGGAGGGCGATTACTACTTCGTGTCAAAAGCGTAAAATCTACTCAGGATACGTTGATTTGGTTTGGAATTGAAATTAACATACTAATCTGTAGAACAGAAACTCTCTTCTCAATAATAAGAAAATAAAACTGAAAAGAGTAATACTTGCTTAACATTTGCTTTTAAAGTGTTCCGTAGGGACACCTGGGTGGCTCAGTGGTTGAACATCTTGCCTTTGGCTCAGGTCATGATCTCCTGGGATTGAGTCTCGTACTGGGCTCCCTTCAGGGCGCCTGCTTCTCCCTCAGTCTATGTCTCTGCCTCTCTCCGTGTGTCTCTCATGAATAAATAAATAAAATCTTTTAAAAAAATAAAAAGCAAAAAAAAAAGTGTTCCATAAAGTATCTCATCTGACTACAACAGCATTCCATTCTTCTGCAGCCTAAAAAGAGATCCATTTAACTTTTCCTAGGTATTTTTATTAAGTGACTGGGGGTTAGGTGGCTTTATAGTAAGTAACTTCCTGACATAAAGAAGTCTATTGGCAGAAAATGTGGTCCATCCCAAAATGATACTTGAAATGTAAAAGAAGTATGTTTCCATTTTATTCTCAACATTATTTTCTCACAAATGAAACAGCAAAATTCACTCACAGAAGGAAATACGCTGGTCTATTTCTTAAAACCATGCATAACATTTTCCAAAATTATGAATTTCACTTTGATAGGATCATACATCTTATAATTTATTCAGTAAGTACAATATAAGCTAATGCCTTAGCTATATGACACTGTATTTAATCATGATCTCTTCAATTACAAATAGTTGAAACCTGGTATGACAAAGATGCCCTCCTAGGAAACATTTACAAGATGTTAACTTTTTTTCCTCCTGAAAAAAAGCTTCTAGTACATGTTAAATAACACATCTTTTTTAAAGAATGGTGTGCATAAATGGTAGTATAAGTAAATTAAGCAATTAGTAGCAGTATTAATTAAAGATCTTCTTTTGATCTAGCAGAAGAGTTTATAACTTCTGTAAAAATTGCCATAGAACAATTCTGACTAACCCAAACCACAACTGGGAAAGCCGTTAACAGTGCAGAGGGACGGATGTCACAAGGGATTTTTTTTCTTCTCGTTTTTTAACATTACAATAGCTTTTTTTAAACTGAAAAAATCCAAAACCGAGGCATAAAAATGTCACATAATTAGTATATACACTGTGATTTTTATAATCTAAAAGAAACTATTCATTGAGTAAGATGCAACTTAAAGAAAAACAGAGGGTCCAAAAGTAAACCATCACTCTCAAAACTCTGCTCAGCAACCTCAAATAATGAGAATGTATGTTCCTGGATAGAAGTAACTAGAACTCCAAGAATGCAGAGGAGACCAACATGGTAAGTACAACAGGTTGTGATCAGCCAGTCCTCTTAAAAGTCCACATTCCTCAGGACTCTTACCATCCATTTTCTATTATCGTTGTCTCCAAATTCCCATGACATATAGTCACACAATTTTATGTATTACCTAATGCACTAATTTCCAAAACTCAAAACTATCTTTTCCCCTCTATTCTCACTGCCATCACCTTGATTTAATCCTTTATTATTTCTCATCTGTTCTGCTACAACAGCTCCCTAACTGGTCTCCCTATGTGCATCCTCATCCTTCTCCAGTCCATTCTTAACAGTGTAGCTGTATACAAACGCAAACCCAATCTGATCAAGTCTCTTCCCAGGTTAACTGCCTCAGAGGTTTGCCATGACCCTTGGCTGCTTCATTTTTCTTCATTACATTTATCACCATCTGACATACTATATTACTTGTTTGTTTGCTATCCCCGCCCCAACGAGAAAATAAGTCCTTAAGGACAGGTTTTGTCCACTGTTTTATGGTGCATAGCAAGCACTGAAATAGTCACACATAAATGAATTAACGAGCAAGTGAATGAAGGAATGGACTGACGACCACCAGGTCAAGGCCTCCGTGACCTGCCAGTGCCCTACTCCTTTTACTTCACTTCCACCTCTACCAATACTGAATTGTTTAGTTACTTAAATATATATGCACTTTCATGCCACCTTGCTTTGCCATATGCTAATACCTTTGCCTGGAACTCTCTTCACCATCCAACCAACCTGCCACACCATCATCCATATTTTAAAACGTCTCCAGAAGGCTTCCCTTGACCCCAAGGATAATCACTCTCCTTTCCATTGTGCTATCTTTGTACCTATATTTATAGCGGCTCTACTCAAACTGTACTGGAATGTGTATATCCCTTACTATTGTGAATTCCTTAAGGCCAAGGACAATTATTCATCCTTCTGCCTTCAGTCCTTAGGACATTACTTGTCATAAAGCAATTATTCTGTAAACATTGGGTAGATTAACATATGCATGACTATCCTACAAAGAAAATGAAAACACGAAGTTTCAAAAAGTCACTCCTCCAACTCCATAATGATAACTAGCCATGAGTTAGAAAAATTACAACTAATTACCTCATCCAAGGTAATCAGAGAGGAGTTATACAAATAACACACATCACCAAGTGATTCCAAATAAGTGACATACAGTCACACTCAAATTTTATTAAACCCTGGCTCCTTGCTTCATCATTTGTCTTCCCTTTCGACTCAGCTCTGCTGCTGGCAAACTGAGGCCCAACTAAGCAGGAGGAGTTGAAGGGAGACCTTGGTTCCCCATTAACAATATAGTTAAGTAGATCACTTTCTAAGGGAGCTTTTGATGTTCCATATAATACAAGTTTTTATGTTCCCTCATATTTTGACTCAAACTTCAACATACTTGAACAGGACTAGATTTTCTCACTAGCCACACCTAACTCTGAATGAAAGACCGGAGCTTTCTACAAGGCGTAATCTATGCCAATAGTAAGTTACAGTTGTGGCTTCTGTCTATAGAATAACCGCATAAACCAGTCACCTTCAGCCATAGGAAGCCTCATTCATCACCCCAGTGTACCTTATAAACATTACTATATTTCTCTGGCTGCTGCAGACCAAGGCCCCTAAATCTAACAATAAGGAACACCTGATGTACTTACTTAGTTCTAACAACGTGAACATGCATATAAATGTACAATCATGCAGATACATACAAATAAATAGACATAAGTGTACATGAAACCATTTAGGGAAAAAAAAAAGTTTTAAACCCAGTGATGGCTAATATAACATCAAGTGAAGCCTGAGGCCAAGATGTGATCCTTGAATCCACCGCCCACCCCAATCATTCAGGAAACAAGTTTAAAAATTTAAGTCTTGGGACACCTGGGTGGCTCAGCGGTTTGGCCTCTGCCTTCGGCTCAGGGCGTGACTGGAATCCAGTCCCGCATGGAGTCTGCTTCTCCCTCTGCCTCTTTCTCTGTGTCTCTTGTGAATAAATAAATAAAATCTTAAAAAAAAAATTTACGTCTTAATTATTTTTTCAAATAGGTTTGCCTATTCCCAATATTATGCCTTAGTTCAGAATGGCAATACTTGTCATTAGAGTAAGAGTCTCCTAAATGACTTCTCTGTCCTTGGACTCCATGAAAATTGCATCTATAATTTCATTTGGTAAAGGGTTATGTAACTGGCAATGCACTAAGCCCTTGATCACCTAACTCTGTATCGTTGAATTCTCACAGCAACACTCAAAGCAGGAATTACTATCACTTTCAGACAAGGGACTGAAGCTCTGTGAAAGGTTAAGTGACACTTGCCCAAGGTCATGCAACTGGAACTGTGTAGTGGAAATTCAAACTCAGGTCTTCCTTCCCAGCCCTTATACATTCAACTGCTTAACCTTCTTCAATTCAGTCCCCAATGGGACCTTTCTAAAAGGTAAATGTAATCATGTTTTGCCCTCACATAAAATCCTGCAAACAAGACTTGCCTCCAACCCTCACCCTCTATTATTCTCAGCTCCTCCTACCACATTGAACTCAACCAGTTTCCTAATCTTTCACTGCTTTACCTGTGAACACATTGTTTTTCTGCCAAGAACACTTTTCTCTTTCACCAGGTTACTTCCAAACCAAACTTCAAGATCCACTCAATCCTTACTCCCGGAAGCCTTCCACCTTACATACATATCTAAAACTGGGTTAAAGGGGGGAATCCCTGGGTGGCTCAGCGGTTTAGCGCTGCCTTCAGCCCAGGGCCTGGTCCTGGAGACGCGGTATCGAGTCCTACGTCGGGCTCCCTGCGTGGAGCCTGCTTCTCCCTCTGCCTGTGTCTCTGCCTCCCTCTCTCTCTCTCTCTCTCTCTCCCTGTGTCTCTCATGAATACATAAAATCTTTAAAAAGTAAAAAAATAAAATAAATAAATAAAACTGGGTTACGTGACCATTTGCTATGGTCACCAGCTAAATTTCTTATCACACCGTATTCTACCTTTACCTTACTAGGCTGTTAGCGTCTAAAGTAAATATTGCATTTTTAAGTCTCTGTATTCCTGGCAGAGTATACACCCGGCAGAGGAAGGACTCATGGATGCGGAATTACTGAATGAATTCGTCATAAGTAGTACAAGCTAAGAATTTGGCCCTCGAGTTAATAAGATGTATTTGGGAATCTGAAACAAACTTCTAAATGTCCTACTCGTTCATCTGTAGATGACTGTACCTACCTCAGAGTTTGGAGAGGAGTAAAAGAAGTAATAGATTTAACAGTCTCTGGCACATGGACAAGCACCCATGAAACATTACCCACACTTTCTCTCACCCTGAAAGTTCATCCGCGTGACAAGGACCACATCTCAGAAAAGAGTTTGTTCTAGTAGCTTCCAACAGCGCTTAATATTTCTCCAAAAAGTACTAAGTCAAGATCTCAAAAAAAAAAAAAAAATCCTCATCCACAGGCAAGGGGCTTTCAGCTTCTAGTTACACGGGAGCTCAGCAGCCACCACCACAGTCTGAATCATTAGTTAGCTTCTGAAGTTGTTTTTGTTTTGTTTTGTTTTTTGGGGTTTTTTTTGCTTATCACCACCCCTCACTTTCCTCCCTCAAATCAAGGCCCGTGCCCCTCAGCAAACGCACACCTGCCCCACAGACACCCCGTCAGCACCTTCCTCCAAGAGCCACACCACCCAGGCTTGCGCCAATTGCAAGAGACCCAGCATCCAGTACACGCTTCCATCAGGCTTCTTGGGAGGCGCATCACGGAACCCTCTGTATCCGCTGCAAGACCTTATCATGCCCAAGAATTAATTCAAAATCATGAATTCCTGGTAATTAAGAATCCAAGAAAGCGGGGGGGGGGGGGGCGGTGGCTGAAGCCTTCCCCCCCCAAAAAAAGAGTTCTTCAGATTTTGTGACTCTCGAGTAAGGGAGCCAGAACCCGGCATCCCGCGCCGCCGCCTTCCTGCCGGAGCCCGGGGTCCCGTCCACCCTCTCGGGAGATGCGCCTGCCCTTCCGGGGACCAGGCTGCCTCCGTCGCCCCCCGCAGCACGGGCCCCGCCCGCCGCCGCCGCCAGCCCGCTCCGCCGAGCCGCTGCTCACCGCTTCTTGGGGATGGTGCCCGACTCCTGCGCGGCGGGAGCGGCAGTGGGCGCCGCCGGCGCCGCCGGCGCCGCGGCTCTCCGCGCTTTGCACTCATTGGTACTCACAGCCTCCCAGGGCCGGCCCCGCAGATGGCCCGAGAGAACCCGGAGCCTCCGCCCCGCTCGGTCCCGGCCCGGGTGGGAGTCCCGGCCCCCGCCCGCCGCGGAGCCTGAGCCCGCGCCCACGCCCGGCCCTCCGGCTGCAGCCGCCGCCTCCGCCATGGCTTCCGCCTTGTGCCACCGCCCGGACCGCTGGGCGCGGGTGAAAGGTCACTCAGAGCGGCGCCCGGCGCGACCATTCGCTGCGGCGCATCCCGGCAGCCACCGCGGCGGCTGGGCGGCGGGTGCCATGCGCCGGCAGCCGCACGGTCTCAGCGCCCGCCCACCCGCCCGCCCTCCGCGGTCACGCCTCGGACGCCCAGCACCTGCCCCGCAGGTGAGTTCCAGCCGTCCCCGGATTGCGCCGAGCCGGAATCCCCACCGCAGCCCCCCTCCCCCCCGCCAGGTGCCCCAGCACCCTCCCGGGCCCCCGTGTAGCTCCCCGGGGCCGACGCCTAGGACAGCGCCATCCTTCCCCTGAACCAGCCCCTTCTACTCCCCCCGCGTGTCCCCTCCGCTTCACCAAACTTAAAACGGACTCCTCGCCCGTAACCATCAGACCAAATAGCTGTCATTTATTTCCTCATCGCCTACTTCGTGATCGGCGCTGTGCTTAACGCTAGACCTCAAGCAATCTCCCATTTTACAGATGAAAAAACTGAGGCTCAGAGAACTGACCGGCCTAAGGACGTAAAGCTGAGCTGCAAACCGAGATTTCCTTTCCGCTCGTTACTGAATGCTGTGCCTCCCTCCTTACTTGCCTACAGGCAGAGTTTTTTGTTGCTACAGAGAGAATTACCCAACGGCTGTTTTTAGAACTTCTCAGAACTTCTCGCTTGGCTACAAATGCACTTTTCTGGGTAACGGCACTTGGTGAAATTAGGGAGACGTCATAGGGCAGGGCTCCATAAGTGTCTTCGGCCAGTGCATTAGATAGGCTTTTTATTTTTATAAAGCACCTTGCAGGCCTAACCATTAGAAGAGGTAAGGTTCCTTCTGGCATACGGTGCAATTCAAAGATGAGCCTTGGGAATGGTAAGAAAAAGAGTTGTCACCGGCATTCCCAGCCCAATGAAGTCCCCTTCTTTCTAACATGCGCTCCATGAAAGTTAAGACATTCCAGGAGTTGACTAACACAAAAGAATTACTTAATACTCCTGAGAAAGACCTGATTTAAATGCCAGATATCCAGATCTTAAGAAAGAGATCAGCATTAAGTAACCATTCTAGCTCTAGAATCACATACCCAACTCCTCTGTAGCTGCTCCTTTTCTCCATTGGCATTTCAAATGGAGGAGTGAAGAAAAGGGACAAGAGGAATAACTGAGTGCTCTAAAGAGAGAGTCTCCTCAAGCTTGAGAGTTCAGCTACTCTAACCCTCAAGTTTCTCACACCCTTTCTACATGTTACTAGAACAGCATTAAAATACCAACTAGTGGGCAGCCTGGGTGGCTCAGAGGTTTAGTGCTGCCTTCCGCCCAGGGCGTGATCCTGGAGACCTGGGATCGAGTCCCACATCGGGCTCCCTGCATGGGGCCTGCTTGTGTCTCTGCCTCTCTCTCTTTCCCTGTGTCTCTCGTTAATAAATAAGTTAAATAATAAAAAAAAAAAAACCAACTAGCACATTTGCCTGCAATCATGTAAAATTGGCACTTTTCTTGCCAAAATGCTATATTATAAATAACAACGTCCTCAATTTTTTGGAATGCGACTGACTGCTCTATTAATTTTTGCTTGACTCTCAGCTTAACACTAGTCAACAGTTAACTGATTTCTTCACTGTTGTCCAAATTGAAGTGTGGATATGCTTCCCATCAGCTCACAGGAGGCAATATTTAAAAGTTTTGCACATATCAACAGAGTAACAAAAAGCCTTTCCTCCTGGGTGATGAAAAGTTTGATGTAAACCAAAATTATATACCAGTGGAAAAACTACTGATAGTTTTTTTCAAATATGTATGTAGTAATGAAGTACAGGTAGTAAAAGCAAATGTACCTAATTCTCTGAGATGCGAAAGTATCATAAGTCAATACCTCATATACATGACATAATCAGGCTAATTAGGAGTTAAGATATATATGGGGGGGGGGGGGAATGTATGGTACTGTTGGTTAGAATAAGTGTGATGTAGATGATCCTGGTGAAGAGTTTCCTACCCCCTCTCCTTACAAAAGCAAAGCCCAAGCAGAGTGCCATGAAGTATATTTCAAAGAAAGAATGTTTCACACAAAGCATGGTCCATTGAGATGCTTATGATTCCTAGAAAAAGCAAAATCTCGGTGAATGTAACATTCAGTGGGGCCATCTCAATACACCTGTTCCTTCTGAGTCCTGGAACACTTGGCGCTTAATAGCCTAGATCCTAATGGAGGGCGGACCACATGCACAGAAACAAAGGGTGAGCCCAAGAACATGAGGAATTTTAAATGGAATGGCTTTTATTTGCATTTATATCTCTTCTAATATGAGGCACAAAAAAGTCTAAATAGGTGAGATTAATGCCTGAAACATGCACAAAATTTCTTTACAGCCCTGATTTCCATTACTTCTCTGCAGAACTGCTGGCTTATTTTTACTTGACTCTCAGAGAGCTTAGTCTAACACTAGTCAATAGTTCACTGATTTCTTCACCGTTGTCCAATTGAGGTTTATTTTTACTTGACTCTCAGAGAGTTTAGTCTAACACTAGGCAATAGTTCACTGATTTCTCCACCGTTGTCTCACGAATTCTCAGGAAGCAAAGTTTACAAATTTTGCGTACATCAACAGAATAACCTGCTTTAAGGAAATCCCTGAATTAAGGAATTCTTGCATTTAATACATGTTTATTACAAAATATAACACAGAGAAAAGTGAGCTAAAGCATAAATTATCACAAATCAAACACCCCTGTAACTTTCATTTATATTGAGAAATAGAACATTGCTAGCACCCTGGAAATCCCCCTATGCCTTCTCCCAATCCCTTCACTCTCCCTACCTGCTGAAGGTAACCACCATCCTCAGTTTTATAGTACACATTTCCTTGTTTTTCTTTATGGTTCTAACAATTAGGCATGCATCCCTTACCTGCTTTTTGAATTTATATGATCATATATATGGTATGTTCTTCTTTGGTTTCTTTGACATGTTTGTGATATTTATCCATATTATTGCATGTAGTTATAGTGCATCCATTTTCTTTGCCATATAGTATTCCTTTAAATATATATACCAGAGGTTTTTGTTTTGTTTTGTTTTGTTTTTTGAGATTTTTATTTATTTTTTTTTAATTTTTATTTATTTATGATAGTCACAGAGAGAGAGAGAGAGGCAGAGACACAGGCAGAGGGAGAAGCAGGCTCCATGCACCAGGAGCCTGACGTGGGACTCGACCCGGGTCTCCAGGATCGCGCCCTGGGCCAAAGGCAGGCGCTAAACCACTGCGCCACCCAGGGATCCCCGAGATTTTTATTTATTCATGAGAGACAGAGAGAGAGAGAGAGGCAGAGGGAGAAGCAGGCTCCATGCAGGGAGCCCGATGTGGGACTCGATCCCGGGTCTCCAGGATCACGCTGAAGGCAGCACTATACTGCTGAGCCACCGGGGCTACCCAAGTTTATCTATTCTATAATTAATGGACTATTGTCGATAAGGCTGGGACTATTGTGGATAAGCTTGCTATGAACATTTTTGCTTATGTCTCTAGTTGTACATGTAGATGAATTTCTGTTAAGTACCCACGTAAGAGTAGCATTACTAGGTCACCAACTATGCATATGTTTAATAGGTAGTGAATTGCCAAACTATTCCACAGAAATTGCACAAATGTATCCCAGCAGCATATGAGAATTGCCATTGTTCTACCATATGTTTTGTCAGTCTAGTTAAGTTTTAGCTATTATCTACTATTATCTTAACTGTGATTCATAACTCCCTGATTACTAATGAAGTCGAGGGACTTTTTTGTATGTTTGTTGACCATTTGGATATCATCATTTGTGAATGTATAATGAAAATAAATCTCTTGTATTGCCTTCTAGAAGCCTTATAGTTTTTCCTTTCATCTATAGTTTACTTGGAATTAATTTTTGTTTATGGGGTAAAGATCAGGTTTCTGGGGGTTTTTTCCATATGAGTATCCAGCTGTTTTAGTACCACTTGTTGAAATGATCTCGTTCCAGGGGTGCCTGGGTGGCTTAGTCAGTTGAACGTCCAACTTCTTGATTTCAGCCCAGGTCATGATCTCAGAGTGTTGAGATCAAGCACCACATCAGGCTCTGCACTCAGTGGGAGTCTGGTTGGGATTCTCTCTCTTCCCTCCCTCTGCTCATCCCCCCAGCTTGGGCATGCATAATCTCTCTCTCTCTCTCTCTCTCTCAAATAAATAAATCTTAAAAAAAAAAATCAGATCTTGTTCTACATTGCCATCTTTGTCATAAGTGTCCAAATAGCATTTGTCTATTTCTGGGCTCTGTATTTTAATCCATTGGTCTATTTGTCTATCTTATGCCAGTATCACATGTCTTAACTATGGTATACTCTTTTATTTTATTATTTTTTTGGTACTCTTTTAGATCTTCTACATACAATTATATCAATATCATTTGTGAACGATAACAGTTAATTTCTTCAGTTGATTTCTTTCTGATCCTTATACCTTACACTTTTTTTCCTTGCCTTATTCAGCTGGCTAGGAACTCAAGTACAATGTTGAATTGAAGTTGTAAGAGTAGCACCCTTATCTTATTCCTGGTTTCAAAGGGAAATGTCTCAACATTTCACCATTGTTTGAAGTGGTTTGCTAGTTGTTGTTCTTTTTTTTCCTTAACCTTTTAGTAGATTAAGGAGCTCCCTTTCTAATCCTAGTTTGTTGAGAGTTTTTATCATGGATATATATTGAGTTTTATCAGATGTTTATTCTGCATCTGTTGAGATGATAACATGATTTTTCTCTTTTGTTCTGTTAGTACAGTAAATTACATGGATTGTTTTTCCACTGTTAACCAATCTTGCAATGCTAGCATAAATCCAACTTGATCATGAAGTATTGGCCTTTTTATATATTACTTAATAGTGACTTAAAATTTGTTTAAGATTTTGCTTCTAGTAAGGCTGGTCTATTATTTTCCTAATAGGAGCATGTCAACTTTTGCTGGCCTCATGAAACCAGCTAGTGAGTACTCCTTTGTTTTCTAAGTTTTGAGAAGAGTTTGTGTAAAATTGATCATTATTTCTTCCTTTGTTAGAATTCGCCAAAGAAATGGTCTGAACCTAGAGCTTGCTTTACAGAAAGGTTTTTATTTATAGATTAAATAGTTTAATGTTATTCTGATTTTCTGTTTCTACTTGTTTCAGTTTTTGACTGCATTTTTTCTAGGAAATTATCTGCTTAAATTACATTTTCAAATTTATTGACAAAGTTTTCCATAGTGTCTTCTATTGTCATTTTAACAGCTATAAGATCTTTGATAATGTCCCACTTTTCATTCTCAACATTGGTTATTTTGCTCGCTCTCTCTCTCTCTCCCTCTTATCAATTTGCCAGGTATTTATCAATTTTATTACTTTTTTTTACAGGACCAGCATTTGCCTTTGTTGATTCTATTTTATGTATGCTTTCTCTTTCATTAACTTCTGCTAATATTCCTTATTGATTCCTATCCTCTACTTTTTATTTCTTAGTTTCTTGAGGTGAATGCTTAGCTTTTTTATTTTTTAGCCTTTTTTGTATGTTTGTTTTCTAATATATGTGTTTAGGACTATACATTTTTCTCTAAGTAATTGACTTCATTCATGTTTTGGTAACAATATCTTCATTATTATCCAGTCCCAAATAATTTTCATTTGTATTTGAAAAAAATTTGTATTTGCTCTTGTTTTAGGATATAGTGTTCCCCAAAAATAAATTGGACCTAATCATTAAGTTTTTTAAATCTTAATATCCTGTTTTTTTTATTTTGTCTACTTATTTTTATCAGTTATTAAAGCATATTAAAATCTCCCACTGTTTTTATGGATTTATCTAATTTTCCTTGTACTGCTAATCTTTGCTTTCTACTTCAAAACTATGTATTAGACATGTCAAAATTATATTTTCCTGATAAATTGAATCTTTTACAACTATCACATATCCCTCTTTGTTTTTAATAATGATTTTTGTATTGAACTCTAGCTACACCTATGTGTGTGTGTGTGTTCCTATCCTTTAACTTTTAATATTTCTGTATACATATATATTTAAATGTGTCTCTTGTTTTTTTTTAATAAACTTTTATTTATTTATGATAGTCACACACACACAGAGAGAGAGAGAGAGAGAGGCAGAGACACAGGCAGAGGGAGAAGCAGGCTCCATGCACCGGGAGCCCGACGTGGGATTTGATCCCGGGTCTCTAGGATCGCGCCCTGGGCCAAAGGCAGGCGCCAAACTGCTGCGCCACCCAGGGATCCCTAAATGTGTCTCTTGTAAACAGCTTAGGTGGTTGGTTTTTTTTTTAAGATTTATTTATTTTATTTTAGAGAGAGAGGTGGTGGAGGAAGGACAGAGGGAAAGAATCTCAAGCAGACTCCCCACTGAGTGGGGAGCTAATATGGGGCTTGATCTCAAGATCCTGAGATCATGACCTGAGCTGAAATCAAGAGTAGGCAACTTAACCACCTGAGCCACCCAGGTGCCCCTTACATGTTTTCTTTTAAGCAGCCCAAGTATAAAATATTGGATCATTTAGCCCATTTAAGTTTAATTGACTTACTCATATATTTGGTGTAATGGCTGAGAGCACTAGCCTCACTACCAGACAGAATTGGGTTCAAATATTGGCTCTATCATTGACCAGATATATTATCTGAGCTTCTCACACTAATATCTCAGGGCTTGGCTCCTCATCTGGAAAACTGAGATGATAATGACTACTTCCCAGAACTATTAAAGGATTAATTAGCAAAAAAATATAGTAAATTTTAATTGCTATTATGGAAGTGAAAGTGAGGCTAGTTTAAGGATGACAGGCTTCCTAGAAAAGATAATCAGTATTAGAGAGAGAACAAATAAGGCTGAATGGGTAATGTGAGACCAAATCATCAGAGCATTGAAAACTTAATGGAGGAGTCAAAACTTGATCTAGCGGGAGCTATTACAAGCTCTTGAGCAGAGGATTAGCATGATATACCTGGAAAGACTACTACTTTGGAATTCGTTCTCAAGTTGAAGCCAGCCCATTGGATATACCAGAGGACCTGTTGGCAGTTGTAAAAAGAGACCGTACCAGCAAATGATGAAGACCTGAAGAACTACAAAAGAATTTAACGATGCTTTTGAATAACAGGAGAGCACTGAACTGTGGTTAGGTGTCTCTCCAGTAAAGGGCACTGATGTAGCTTAGGAAGTGAAGATATTTAATGTGAAAGTGGCTAAAGGTGGTTCCATGTTCTGTCACAATACATTTCTATTCCAGGATGTCAATCACACCATATAGGCAAGGAGAAACTGACTTACTTAGCTAAATCATTGGGGTAGAGTTGAAAGTACTTTATGTTGTCTTACCGCTCTTAGATTACTATACAATCTAAAATTCTCTATTTCTTTATTTTTTCATATTTCTGGCAGGAGTAATTTCTAGGCTACCTACCTGTCAGATTTATTGTTAAATGAAAAGTGTGCAGGCATTTTGGAAGCCAAAATTAGAGTCACTTTAAAATAATTATTTTCCTTAGGACATATAAAATCAAGATTCGATATTTTATCAATTAATACTCTAACACAGTAAACTTTTAAGTTTTCTTTTAAAGATTTTATTTATTTATTCATGAGAGACACAGAGACAGGCAGAGGGAGAAGCAGCCTCCATGCAGGGAGCCTGGTGTGGGACTCAATCCCGGGACTCCAGAGTCATGCTCTAGGCCAAAGGAAGGTGCTCAACCACTGAGCCACCAAGGTGTTCCTAAACTTTTAAGCTTTTAAGTAAAGTCTCTAGGGTATTTTAATAATCTTAAAAATTAAGACCCCCTCCCAATAGCTTTTTTTTTTTTTAAGATTTTATTTATTTATTCATAGAGATGCAGAGAGAGAGAGTAGCAGAGACACAGACAGAGGGAGAAGCAGGCTCCATGCAGAGCCCGACATGGGACTCCATCCAGGGTCTCCAAGATCACACCCTGGGCTGCTGGCGGCGCTAAACCACTGCGCCACCGGGGCTGCCCCTAGCTTTTGTTTATATCTGCTACATACCTGTCTACTTATACCGTATTAGAAATTAAAATTGAAAAACATTTAAAGTAATTCTTTATTATTTTATAATGAGAAACCAATATGTATTAATCTAAATAAAATACTTTTATTAAAAATAACTGTATTTCCCAGAGGAAAAAAACCTGAGAAGAATGGCATTCCATTACATTTTTGCAAATTTCTTTAATGCCTAGCTTAATAGAAGACAGCTGGATTCTCATATCTGCTTCTGAATTCAATCTGTTGAGATATCACGTGCCATTTAACTACTGAAAACTTAACACTCATGAGAGAATGAGAGTGAAAAAGACAAATAACACCTTAGTCTTATTATGAAAATAGTTTTGACTTTGCTGACACCCTGAAAATGTTTCAAGCACCCACAAGGGTTTCCAGGCCACATCTTGAGAACTGCTGCTCTAAAGTATTTCTATAGATGTCTGCTAAAATGTTTGCTGGGTAAACTCTAGACAATTAGATGCTGGAAGTGGTTCTATTGCCATAAAGTAGTATGCAGTGCCATTATTAATAAAACAAAGTTGTCAAAAATAATTAAGGCATAATTTCATAATTAAGGCAAATTCCATAATCATATAAAATATATATTTTTAAATTTCTTACATTTTGGAAATGATGCCTACACTTTAAAATCAAATTTTGAAAAAATAAAATTTCGAAATGCAGTTCATGTATGAACAGAAACTTAATTCTTATAACTGGGGTCAATAAATTTAGTGTGGCTTTTGTGACATAACAAGATTTGTACTTAATCATTAATTAAGTTATTGATTTACCTTGTAAATTCAGGCTCACTCCCATTCTAGGCTTATAAAGTTATTTTTATCATTGTATTTAGATCAGTGGTAAATAGTTAAAAGGATATCCTGGACCAATTGTTCCCAAGGCAATTTTTTTTTAAGCTATGGAGATCATGGTTTGGAAATTGTTTATTTACAAATCCTACCATTTGGCCTTTTCATACCTTCAGGTTTCTTAAGCCTTCTTGATTAGTCCATTTGTGTGTGTGTGTGGACAACAGTGATCCAGTACCCAGGAAAAGAGATATTCTCAAAGGTAAGTCTTTTCTGTCCTAATTCAGGTATGCTGGGAAATTTTTTTTTTCCATTGCTCAAACATATTCCCTGGGGATAAAGAAATGAAGTAAGTCTTTGAATGTGCTACAAGTCCTCCAGAGCCTCAAAGAGAGCCAAGTTTGAGGCTGTTGTGGCAAAAAGTCAGTGGTTTTCAGGCACCTGTAACAACTCTGGCTAAATCTACCTTCGGCTGCTTCAGGACTATATACATTCTTAGGAATCCTACTCCATTTTCAGAAGAACTTACGGTAGAAATAATTTGTCTGCTTAACCCTCTATAGGTGTCCCTCACCTTTCTTTCTACTCACTCATTTCCTATTATTACCTTTCCTGAATGGAGAAGCCATCTTTACTCCCTACTGCCTTAGGTTATTCTGCAAGAAAGCTACTATGAGTCTATTAGGGGTACACACACCTCTAATGGTCATCCCATCCTTATCCTTTTACAGGTAAAGAAGTTTTGTCTCTAGTCTTACTAAACCATGGCACTACCTCCCACCACCAGCAATCACATCTCCTTAAAGCTTGTAGAGGTATAAAACCCACTTTGAATCAAAAGCTTAAAATGATCTACTAACTACCCATGCAGTGTTTCCACTGCACCCCAAAATCTGCTTTTAGAGAAGCAATATCTGTTTTTGAAATCTACCTTTTAAAATGGGGCACCTGGGTTGCTCAGTTAAACATCTGCCTTTGGCTCAGGTCATGATCTCAGGGGCTCAAGCCTGGGATCAAGCCCTGTGTTGGGCTTCCGGCTCAGTGGGGAAACTGCTTGTCCCTCTTACTCCTCACCCCACTTGTGCTCTCTCTTTCAAATAAATAAAATATTTTAAAATAAAGTATTGACATATTAAATGAATATGTTGTCAAACAAAGATATATGGTAGCTTCTTCATGCTCTTATTTTTTTCTTAATTTTTAAACAACCCCCCCTTTGTATTTTTTCTTTCTATTAAACCCATATTTTTTCTTTCCTGTTTTTCAACTTGAGTTTATATAATGAGAGCTAGAAAAGAGGTAAGAAGGTATTCAGAGTCAGTAAAATGAGACAGAGTCATGGGAAGATGACCAAAACCAATGTCAGGAAATCTCCCTGAGAGAAACCAAGGCAGGAAACATACCTCAAAATAGAGCCCTGAGTAGAACCACTAATACCCAGACTGCAAGGCATGAATGTGAGGATAGTCATTTGGAGGCCAACTAATTCTGCTAAAGTGGGACCTTTTTATTTTTATTTTTTTTTTTTGAGATTTTATTTATTCATTCATGAGAGAGAGAGAGAGAGAGACAGAGACACAGGCAGAGGGAGAAGTAGGCCCCATGCAGGGAGCCTGATGTGGGACTCCATCCTGGGACCCTGGATCACGCCCTGAGCCAAAGGCAGATGCTCAACCTCTGAGTCATCCAGGCATCCTGGGGGACCTTTTAAAAATACACTCTTTAAGGCCATTGTCTGACCCTCTGAATATAGTCCTCAAAAAGTATCCTTCATCTAGCTTGTTTGAAGCTTGTGTGCAAAATAATGGTGTGTTTGCAGTGTTAAATAATTTCCCACTTCTGTTTCAAAGGGATTTAAATATTAGGAGACTATGATTCATTTATTTCTTTTTTTAAAGTAGGATCTATGCCCAGCATGGAGCCCAACATGGGCTTGAACTCATGACTTTGAGATCAAGACCTGAGCTGAGATCAAGAGTCAGACACTTATCAAACTGAGCTACCCCAATTCATTTCTTATTTCTAGAAGAAAGAAAAAGAAAGAAAGAAGAAAGAAAGAAAGGAAGGAAGGAAGGAAGGAAGGAAGGAAGGAAGGAAGGAAGAAAGAAAGAAAGAAAGAAAGAAAGAAAGAAAGAAAGAAAGAAAGAAAGAAAGAAAGACAAACCCAACCCTACTTGTCCAAAAGTAATATTCTAATTTGCTTATGTGTAGTTGAAGGTGAGGCAGAGTTGAAATTCACATTACTGAAATTTTAATTATAGTCGGTTCTAGCAATTTATTTCTATGATGAGCTATATAATTCATAAGTAGCTTTTAAGCCCAGTTATTTAATCACAGTTCAGGTTAGAAGAGATTGCCTGTGTAGGGTAGGATCATAGGATGAGCCTCCAGAGAGCAAGCAGGAGGCTGGTAGAGGGGTGAACATCAAGAAATCTCCTACAAGGGAACAGTGCACCAGCTGGAAAAACATGATACCAGATGCAATAATAATCATGTAGACATTTGGCCCCACAGCAGCTAGGGATTCTACTAACGGGAGGGGAAGATATTTAAGTGAATGAATCACTGTGTATACTAGTTCTGAGTGATACTTTTCAGAGGTCAGGGAAATCAGCCTTCAGTGGCTACCCATTAACCTGCCCTTTTGCTACTTAGCTATAAATGCATTTGTAGTCAGCAGCATCCCAAGTTCTAACCATGATTTTCTAAAGATTACTCCATCATCAAGGAAGTTTGTTTATTATAACCAATCTATGGATCTTCCAGCAGATCTTAAAATGTCAGGAAAAAAAGTTTCAGAAAAATTTTACTGCAAAAACAGTAAGAGAAGTCATTTCTTCAACCTATTATAAAGCCAATATTTCACATTTCAGTATACTTGTGGTATATGGGCTATCAATTGCTGGCTAACAAAGTACCCTAAAATTTAGCAGCTTAAAACAACAAACATTATGATCTCATATAGTTTCTGAGAATCAGGAACTCAGCAGTGGCTTATGCAGGTGGTTCTGGCCCAGAATCTCTTAGGATGTTTCAGTCAAGCTGTTGGCCAGAGTTGTAGTCATCTCATCTCAAGGCTTAACTAGAGTCAAAGAATTCACTTCCAAGTTCATTCACAAGATGGTTAGCCTAACTCCATTCCTTACTATAAGATTTTCTCCATAGGCTGCCTGAATGTCCTCCTGGCATGGCAGCTGTTTTCTCATAGAATAAATGATGAGACAGAGAATGAGAAAGAGAAAGAGGAAACCAAGCAGATGAGAGAGCATGCAAGATAGAAGCCACAGTCATTTATAATCTAGTCTTGGAAATAACATATCATCATTTATGCCTTATTCTGTTGGTCACACAGACCAGCCCTAGTACATCATAGAAGGAGAGACACAAGGATGTGAATACCAAGAGGCAGGGATTATTGGGGACCATTTTAGAGGCTGAGTACTACATGTAGGATAGAAGAAGAGAAATAACTCTCAAGTATTAAAGAGAGGATATATGAAAGTGGATTTGCAAGAGTTGTCTTCGAGTGAAGTATAGTTGGACCCTGATCTATCTAGGATGGTTTGCTTACTAAAGAGGAAGCCAAACAGTAACTTTCAGTCATGTAGAATTTTCAAAGTACCTTAATGCTATAAATCTCTGTGTATAAAAGAAGAGAACCCCTATCAAGCACTCAAGCCAAGGGATGCCAAGCTTAAGTACATTCAGAGCTAAATGGACAGCAATAGCAATTGCCGCTAATTTCTATTTTATCCCCACCTTTCCCAAATGGGGTCACACGTACCCCTCTTCCAAAATCTGGTTCCTGGTTTCTAGTCCCAGCCCTGGTGGACTTCCGTCTGACTTGACAGAAATGCTCTAGCCTGGCTTTTTTTGTTGATTTGTTATCTTAACCACCACAACAAAAGAATCATGGTAGAAAAGACAGCATATGGTTTTTGCCTTCAACAGCCTTAAAATTTCAACAAAGGAAGAAAATAATCTCCCATACCCACATCCACAATACCCTTGAAGAAAACATTGGAAAATTTATAAATTGATAGCCCCTACCTATCTCTAGTCCTCAGTTTATATATACTAAATTAAAAGTTATGCTTCAGTCTCTTCCTCTGTATTCATCTATAAATCCATATTTACGTGTTGATTTTCTAGCAGTAATAGTTTTGAAAAGCATTTTAGGGTTTCCTACCATACCTTCAGAATGCAAAGTCATCACTGCAAATATCTTGATCTAACAATAGCAATTGATATGGATAAATCGCTGAAGTGTAAATAAATTTGTCTAACTAGAGAAGCCTATTTTTTTTAAATATGATGTTGATGAGAATTATAATAAAGTATGCAATCTATTGACAAGGACATACTGTCTCATTGAAAATAAAGACTAATAACATACTCAAAAGTAGCTCTAAAATTGATAAACTGGGGGTGCTTGGGTGGCTTAAGCATCTTAAGTTGGTTAAGCATCTGGCTTCAGCTCAGGTCATGATCCCAGGATCCTGCAATCGAGCCCCAATCATGCTTCCTGGAGCCTGTACAGGGAGCCCACTTCACCCTCTCCCTTTGCCCCTCCCCACCACCTCCACCCTCCACTCATGCTCTCTCTCTCTCTCTCTCAAATAAATGAATAAATAAAACCTTTAAAAAAATAAAATTGATAAACTGTGCAAATCGAAGAATGATTATTTAACTATAGTAGAAGAGAAAGGGAAAGATGAGTGACATCTTTTCACTTTCATAATAGTTATCATGAAAGAAATAGGTTTTATGATAATTTTACCCATTGGTAAAAAGAGCTTAATCATTTTTACAATCAGTTGAATAATAAATTAACTCTTTTTAATGGAAAGAGTTTGATGCATATGACTGCTCATTTTAAGTCTAATAGTCACTATTAATCATTATCTCCTCCCAACCCAACAGTCCTCTCAATATCCTACAGTTCTTTCTGAGGTGCAGGTTCCTTTTTGAGTCCTTTCTTGATGTTATCAGAACATGTGGAATTATATTGTTGTCAGGTATTTTCTTTCTGTCAAGATAATTCATTGGTATCTTTTTAAAGGAGGTGTGGGGGGTTTTTTGTAGGTTTTTTGTTTTTGTTTTGTTTTGTTTTTTGGTACCACTCTAAAGAATAAAGACCTATTACACTCTTCCCCAAATAAAATAAAATATTTCTTATTCTTTAACAGATTACATAGTTCAGGATGGAGAGACTCTCCTCTCTGATTTACACTCTATACGTTATTATGTTTATGCAGCCAAATTATTTAGGTTTTCCTTTTAGGTTCACTTTAGCAGACACTTTTCCCCAGGGAAGAACAGTGTTGTTGATTCCAGCAGTAGGTCTAATTCCTTTCTCATTTTTTTTGTTTATTTTTGAAGAACTCTCATGGACTGGCTTGTCCTTAACCACAGGTAGAAGTTTATTCTGTATGATTTGTGTGTGTATGAAGTAGGGCGCAATGGAGGTAGCATAGGAAATAAATCTTACTTTATACAAACATGAAAGAGCAACCTCAAAAAAACTAGGTAATAATCTCAACAAAGAATAAGTGATTAATATCAGATTCTTTCCTAAGAGCAAATTTTAATAGGTCAGAAATAGAGATGGCACCTAAGAGGGAGTTAAGAGGTCAAGCAGAGCATACCTACCTCTAGGATCAATCATCTGTCCTTCTATCAAGGTTCTAACTCAAGGCAGAGCACCCCAAAGACTTCCAGAGGAATTGACAAGAATATACACAAATATTCCTTCCTATTATGACTTCCAAACTATTGTCAATTCATTAAAACTCTTTTCCTTTAAAAAAAAAAAAGACCCTAATTTTACAGTTACTCATATTTCAGGGAATTTTCTCTGATGCCTAGACAAGACTCCTTGAGGCTAAATTACCTAAAGAGTAACATGAAGGATGGTTTTTATTTTATAAGACAAGATGAAAGAAAGATAAGAAATGAGATACAATCTAAAATCATATAAAAGTTAACAGAAAAGCATTCTTCAATTATGTATATTAAAGGAAGAGAGGAAAACCTCATACCTACTCCTAAAAACAGGGAAGGAAAAGTGATTACAACTAACAATGTAAAGATAATTGTTTTTCTTTTTTAATGGCTTCTGGGTGGTGGTTATTTTATCCCCAAATCTTAAAATAATTTAATTAGGTACAACCGTTGGTCTGGTTGAAGTAGAGTAAAAAGCAAACATTAGATCAGTGATGGAAATAACTGATGTGTAACTTTAATTGCCGATATACTTAGCATGAGGGCCTAATGGTATATACCTCACTGTACTAGAGAGGGGAAGAAACCTGCTTTTATCGAAATAACTCAAAACTCTTGAGTCAGGAGACCTGGTTTGAAGTTCTGATTGTACATACCACTTTTGCTCTCTTCTTTTCCTTACCTTTGCTCACAGTACTTACCTTTTGAGTGGAGATCTTAATCTGATTATCTGTTGGGCTATTGTTAAGGTCAAATGAAGTAATACAAATGAAAGTACTGTTCAAAGTTAATAGTCTTTAAAAAATATAAGTATTCCTAAGAACATGTTGTCATTTTTCATTCTGTTTTACAGCCTGGTAGATAAACAAAACTTCCTAAAACTTGCAAAAGGCTAAATGTAATGTTTAATGCTAGAAAGAAGGTGAAGGACAACCCAGTTTTGTTTAGTTTTGGTATACATAAAAATGCTAAAACAAATCAGTAAAATAAAATATTAATCCATCAGGAAAGTACCAATGCCCTGCTCAAATAGCAATTAAAATGACTTCTTAAGGAGAAATGACACCAAATAAGTTCATTTTATAACATAATAAAAGACTATCCAAATAAAGGGGAAATAACAGGTAAGTCTGCTTCAGCCACAGTTCAAATGCTCACAAATATTTAATATGGTTGTAGAAAAACTAATAAAGCTTTACATTCGATTTCACATTCCCTTTCTCAGTCTATGACTAATAATTGCTTATTGGTTTAGGCAAAGCTTTTGACTTTAGCTGTAAGCTAAGATTGTTGGAGTTTCTAGGGTGATAAATGGAAATTTTAATATAAAATATTTTTAAGTTGAAAATTCCCATACAAGTGTAATGTACACACACACACATACGTACACACAGGTGCACACACATATACCCCAAGTGTAATATAACCGGAAGAACTGCCTGTATTGAGTCTGGATTCCTGTGTTCTACCCTAGAACTAATTAGGTGATCAGACTAGTTTGGTAGTTATACATCTGGTTCTGGTGCCCTACTAAAAGTTGGTCCAACACCAAACACTCATTGAGCATTTTCCAGAGACCTATGGAATGTTCTGCAATTTTCCTCTGGAGAAAAAGAAAAGAAGACTGTGTATTGCAGAGATCTGCCACTTTGGAAATTGAGATAGTTGGAGATTTCCCAGCATAAATTCTGTAGGATGCTAGTTCTTTTGGAGACAGCATGTTTCTGTGGTTCTACTGTCATAAATTTGGGAAACACTTCCCACTATGACTCCACCCCTTGAAAAGTCACATTGCCCATTTACTCATTAAAGATTCTGAAATTCTTTGCAACCTTGTGTAATACAATGTGCTCATCCACAGAATGACTCCCCCCCTAACCCCTTTGGGATACATTGGCTTAATTTCAAGGTCCTACAGAGTAAGTGCTCAAGATTTGAATAAGCAAGACCAGCACCCAAAGAACAGTGATCATTGATGAATCATTCTGTGAATGGTGGCCTAAAATAGTCTATCTGAGTTTAATGGTTAATGTCCTGGATGAGAGTCGTGGGAACATATTCTTAAGATTTGAATATGAGATGAAAGCTAAAATTATGTAACAAAACCTTTTAGTTGTAAGTTGAGCCAATTGTGCAGACCTAGAAAACTTATTGCACACACAAACATTCATATGTACACATATAAATTCATTGTTTCTGTGCATGGAAGCCATAATCAAGATGGGTAACCAAGGTTTGTGAGCTTGTTAATTTCCTGGATGAATGCACGAGAATTCAAGATGATAGTGAAACATTCAACAAATGGTAGAATAGAAGAAGCAATAAGCCCACTACTTCTTAGTTAGGATGGAGGGGATGGGCATAGATTTATAAGAACAGCAAAAGGAAAAGGAAGGAAGCATTAAAAATCTCAGCACATGGCAAGAATCATGATGCTTCCAAGTGTATACCTTTATTTATTTGAGAAGATGATAGGAAAGTTGTATATGGTGGAGGCTGAGATATTAGCAGCTCTGTCCTTGATATTTAACTTGAATTGACAACATTATAGACAGAATGGGGTTCAGAATTGGACAAAATGTCATGTTTGTATAAAATGGACAGATTTTATACCTAAACTTCATTAATTTAGGTATAAGTTTCCCACCCTGAATTTCATAAATAATCTTCATAATCCTCTTTCAGCTCTTTTTATCCAGAAAAAAATCTTTGTGCATTTATCAATTTTTTTTTAAGAAAGTGACCTTCTAGGACTGCATATTTGGTATGCTCTAAGTGGGTGTAAGCATGCTGGGGGTGCTCAATAAATGATGAAAAAGAAGCTTAAGATGAAGAGCACAAAGTCAGAAAGTTAATAAAGTTCAATTCAGTATTCTTAATGCCTGAGTTTTCCAGTAAAGCCAGATCTCACTTGCATCACTTTTAAACTGTATCTGGGTTTTAAAACCTGCTGATTTTGTTTCTTTAAAGTAATTTACTGAAATGGTTAAGTGTTGACTTACAGTGCCAGCGTGTTTCATTGTACTAAATTATCATGGAAATGCCAAATATTTGGAAGACACATATGGTCAAGGCATGTTTTGCTCTATTATCTCCCTCTGACTGGGGAAATTAGAGAACTTGCTGCAACTTGCTGCAAATAGCAGAATTAGTGGATCACAAAATGTATTACTACTTGCTTATGTGAAGTCATGAACTTCTCATTATTGTTTTCATGGTTTGTCATGCATAACACTTTTAGCAAACCTGATCTGAAATTTATGCAAGTTTTTAGTCATTTTTACCTATAGACCTTATCAAGTCAATGATGTCAGCTCACCTATTGGACATATTTTTTTAAATTCATAATCAAAGTCTCTGTCTAGTCTATGCTTTGCATAATAATTAGTTCTAAATAGCCTTCTCACTATATTCTAGAGTTGTGACTTCCAAGAGCTGAGATTGACTACACCTGCAATAACTAATTTCTTCAAATCTTCTGGTGTTGCCGCTGTTCTTTTAGGCTCATATAGAAACCTGAAAACTCTCTTTCACTTGTGTCCTGTCCTTCCACTTTCATTCTAACCATCACCAAATTATACCAGAAAAGGAATTGCCTGCTCTTCACTATTCCCCACTATAGCTTATGCTAGGCCAAATCTCCTCACTCCTGGCCATTATAACTTTCTCCAGGCTCCCTCTTTTTAATTATTCTTACCTACATTCCTGCCAGAATAATTTCACTGAAGTACCATTTATAATAACCTTTAGCAAATCTGACTACTTCAGACCTCAATAATCTCTACAAATTCAGAGTACCATAGCACTTATATTCAGGCACATATATCTTAACACTTGGATATTTTCACATGGCTTTATTTGAATTTATTTTGTCTTCCTTGAGGAAAGAGGTTTGTCTCATATTTCTTTTCAGCTACTATAGCCCCTAAAACAAGACTTGTTCAAGACCAACCATCAGGGTCAAGTACTCCCCAATTAGTACTACTTTAAATGTACCATAGAATATTCTGTGCTATACCAGGAAGTAGTTACCATTCACTCCTGCATGATTCACTCATCAAGCATTTTCAAGCAAACTCTGTATGTCAGGCACTGTGCGATGTATGCAAAGAGAGATAAGCCTTGCCTTCAAGGAGCTGGTAGCAGAATCAGAGAAGTATAATGTGGTGAGGATAGAATAGACTGTGTGCAAATACTTACGGGCACCCAAAGGAAATACAACTAAATCAGACTGGGAATAGTAAAGAAAGGAACATGATTGTCCAAAATGTGTTTCCCAGAGCACTAGTATGCAAGATTCTCCATGAAAAAAGAAGAAGAAGAAGAAGGAAGAAGGAAGAAGAAGATGGAAGAAGAAGAAGGAAGAAGGAAGAAGGAAGAAGGAGAAGAAGAAGAAGAAGAAGAAGAAGAAGAAGAAGAAGAAGAAGAAGCAGCAGCAGCAGCAGAAACAACAACAAGGCTTTGTGGTCAAATAAACCCTGGATATCATCATTCCCTCTCCCAAAGAGTCACAAAGCCCACTAGCACACTAATGCCTTAGAGGAGTCCAAGAAACCTGTGGGAAATCCCAGGTGTGAAATAGAGATGTTCCAGTCATCAGGAGAAAAGTGGTGGCTGAAACCTCTGGATAGGTGAGGTCACTGAGGAACTGATGGAGACCAGAGGTCTGAGGCCAGAACTAGGAAAATACCAACATTTAAATGTGGAGTAGGAAAAGAGTGACCCAAAGAGAGACTAAGGTGAACTGGCAGGCCAGGTATGTACAAAACCAAAGTGGAAGAACAGAAGTAGAGGAAAAGAGAATTTCAAAGAGGGATTGGCAAGAAATATCAGAGCCGCAGGTGAAGACATTAGAGTGTCCTCCAGATTTAGCAATCATGAGGTTATTAGGGACATTGGCAAGAGCGTTACCAAGGACATGGAAGGAAGTGGGATTGTAGTGGATTGAGGCTGTAAGGAAGAGACAGTAAGTGTAGACTGGCCTTTTGAGAAATTTGGCTGTGAAGAGTCAGGAGTCATATAGGAAGTGAGAAAGAGAGATGCAGCATTGAAGGAGGGTTATTTTACAATGAGGAAACTGGAACTCTTTGTATGTGGAGGGGAAAAAAAGTCAATAGAGGGGGAAGGTTAAGAAACAGGGCAGATGGGAGGACAGATGGATAACTGAGAAGACAGAGAGGTAGAATTAGCCTCAGACAGAAAGAGGAAAAAAGATGGGCTAAAAGAAAGATAAAGTGGTAGGTGATGAGAGAGAAAGTTCTTAGTAACAACATTAATTAATATTCATGATGCCAAAAAAAATATTCATGATGCCAAGCACTGTGCTAAGTGGCTTACATAGGTTGTCTCATTTAATCCTTACAGTAACCATTTAGCAATAATATTATCCCGGTTTTACAGACAAAGAAATTGCAGTATGGAGAGAGTAAGATCTTGTCATATAATAGAGTCAGGATTCAAAGTCAGGCTAAAAAAAATCTGTTGGGGCATCTGAGTGGCTCAGATAAGTGTCTGCCTTTGGCTCAGATCATGATCCTGGGGCCTGGGATCAAGCCTCAGATCGTGTTCACTGCCCAGCAGAAAGTCTACTTCTTCCTCTCCCTCTGTCCCTCCTCTCCTCCCACCCAGCTCATCCTCACTCACTCTCTCTCACATAAATAAATTAAAACTTAAAATAAAAATCTCTGGCCTAAAAAGTACTGTTGGGGAAGGAAGTTCTTCCTTAGTGTTCTCAATGTTCAGAACAAAGCAGGAGGTGAGGCTCTTTCCTGAGAGTAAGCCAGGGAGTTGGCAGGGTATGGGGTGTCTACGGAACAGGGTACTCAAGATTGGATACCTGCAGAAGAAGAATGGGGGAGAGCTCTTACTAAGGACACATTTGAGAGCCTCGCTAAGTTGAGGAACATGCTTTGGTAGAGATTTCAATTATTATAACCTGTGACATCCCAGTGCACTCCACCAGGCCCACCTGCTATACCACAGCATAGATAACAGGGCAGAAAAAAGATAGGTTGCGACTTGCAGGCTTCTGGAAAAGAGATGCACACATTCTCAGAAGGGACCAGTAGTAGATACAATGTGGTTTGCTCTCCTGTGGGTTTAAGCAAAGGGCTCCATGGTACAGAGGTAGGAGAGGGATTCACTTTGTTTAAGGGAATTGGGGAAATCTAGGGATATGGGGGAAATTTCAACTAGCTCTTGCCATATAAAATTGAGCAAATTTCAAGCCCAGTCTACTGAGAAGTGAATTGACAGAGCACAAAGGAAGATCAAGTTTGGGAGAAAACCGTAAGTCCAGTTTTCAGCCGTGTTGATTTTGAGATGCCTACAGTTTTACTACATGAATACCTTTGGACTTGAAAGTTATCACCTAAAGTTCATGATTTCACGCACCAAGTTGCTTGTACACACAGAAAGTGGAAAGGTAACACAAAACTATCTCATGGTTTCCCCACAAATCAAGGTAGAAGGATAACCTGGCCACCTGATGTACAATTAGAGTAAGACAATGATACGATTGAGCACTAAAGCATAGTTCTCTGGCAGTGAAACCAAGATGGAAAAGGAGAAAAGGCCTGGAATATTCTCAGGCGTGGAGTGGGTAGAGTTACTGATAGATCCCTTTGGAGGAATTAGGAGATTGCATAAGGAGTCTGGGAAGGATTTCTGGTTGTACAGAGAGAGATGGTACTGGAAGAACTATAAAAAAAACTTCCCTTCTTTCACAAGCTTGCCTGGAGCCAGCCTCTCAGGAGATTACAGCAAAAGTCTTCCAGGCTCAAAAACAAGGCCATCACATTTGGGCAACAGCCTAAGACACCCATGCTGTCTTCTAACTCTTTTCCTAACCTCTGCTGTCTTCATTGTCCTTGACTCCCTGACGTGCCCCCACTTACCCCTTTTTGCCCTTAAAAGCCTGTTTTTACTGTAAAGACAGCCAAAAGCAAATTTGTAAAAAAAAAAAAAATATATATATATATATATATATATTATTGTTTTACAGTAAGCTCCAAACCCTGCATATGTTTGTGCCTATAAATCCCAGGCTTCCATCTTAAAATTAAAGTGTGTGGGGATAGCCACAGAGTACTTCAGGAATAGCCCCTGCAAGTAAGATGAAGCAAAAGCCACCTCAACATCATCTGCCAAGTGCATAAGGAATTGCTTGTGAGGCACCACTTTCCTTTATCTACATCTGGACTTACTTGTAACCACAAACCTTTTTTACTGAACACCACTCACCACAACTTAAAATTATAGTTATCCGGTTTCAAATCCCTCTAAGAGAATGCAGCTACCAGAACTCAGATTCTAGTCCCAAGCTCACTGTTGGCCACCTGTGCTATTACAGGCACGTCAACCTCTTAGTGCCTTATTTCTTCACCTGAAAAGTAGAAATAATGTTTGCTCCCTGTCTTTGCAAAGATGGCCCTAAGAATCAAACCAGATAGATGTTAGATGGCAACATTCTTTCACAAGTATCATAATACAAAAATAAAGAATTGTTGTAGTTATAATAACTTTATTGGTAGCAGTAACAATTGTTATTATTAATAAAGGTTGTAAATATTAGTTTATTTTCCCACAGTCTCATGGCATAATCCCCAAGGGCCATCTACTAAGATCTTAGCATTAAAGGGCCCATCCATCCACTACGTTGCTAAGTTCAACAGCAGGTTGGGGGGGTGGGGGAGAGATGGTAAAAATAGAAGGAGGAGGGGGAGAGAGAAGGAAGAAGGGAGATAGCAAATGGAGAGACAGGCACAGGAAAACCAGGAAAGTGGGGAGATGTGAAGAAAAGACCTTCCCTGGCAGCCCAGGTAGTTCAGTGGTTTGGCGCCACCTTCAGCCCAGGGCGTGATCCTGGATACCCGGGATTGAGTCCCATGTTGGGCTCCCTGCAGGGAGCCTTCTTCTCCCTCTGCCTGTGTCTCTGCCTCTCTCTCTCTCTGTGTCTCTCATGAATAAATAAATAAAATCTTAAAAAAAAAAAGACCTTCCCTGCCTGCCTTGTGCCTCCTGAAACCCCATTTCTCAGAGTCACTGAAAGGTGGCTTTCAGAAGAGATTCTTCCAGAAGAGGTCATTGAAATCATTAACTGAACTGGATAGTCTATAAACCCACAGTGTTTGACATAGTTCCAGATCTTCACACATGGCCCCTGGAGAACAGGATACTGAGGAAGGCAGTTTTAATGGCAGAAAGTAAAAATATTTTTAAATGAGCAAGGAAGTAATGTTGGCTCAGTGGCGAGCTACTATTTTACATGAGACCCAACTTGGGGAAAAAAATGTTTATGGCTACCTTTTTTAAAACTCTAAATGAAATACCTCTCTTCTATTAAGTCCCCTGGAGGAAAACATATTTTATAATATATATTACCTATCTATCTATTAAATAGAAAAATGTCAGTGAGCAAATTGGCACAGCTTCCTGCATGCCTAATTGTTAGTATCTGGGCAAAGCTGAAAAATAGCAAAGCAGATGCCTTTGTTGGATTTTTTATTTTGATTAGCAGCATAGGGGAACTGGTATGGTGAGGGTAGTTGGGGTTCAGCAAAGGAGAAGAGAGGAAAGAAACAAATGTATAAATACTTATTAAGAGATTCCAGGGGGAAAAAAAAAAGAGAGATTCCAGGGGATCCCTGGGTGGCTCAGCAGTTTAGCACCTGCCTTTGGCCCAGGGCGCGATCCTGGAGTCCCGGGATTGAGTCCCGTGTCGGGCTCTCGGCATGGAGCCTGCTTCTCCCTCCTCCTGTGTCTCTGCCTCTCTCTCTCTCTCTCTCTCTTTTCTCTCTATGTCTATCATAAATAAATAAATCTTTAAAAAAAAAAGAGAGAGATTACAATTTTCGGGTCACCTGGGTGGTTCAGACAGTTAAGCATCTGAATTTGGCTCAGGTCAGGGTCTTGGGGTCTTGGGATCCAGCCCTGCAGCAGGTTCCACATTCAGCATGGAGTCTTCTTATCCCTCTGCCCCTCCCCCTCTGTCTCTCCCCTTCCGCCTTCCCCCTTGCCTCCCTCTGCTCATCCACATGCTCTCCCTCTCTCAAATAGATAAAATCTTAAAAAAAAAAGATTCAAACTTTCCACATTTCTTCTCTTTTGTGTGTGTGTGTTTTTAAAGATTTTATTTATTCATCCATGAGAGACACACAGAAGCAGAGACATAGGCAGAGGGAAAAGCAGGCTCCCTGCGAGGAACCTGATGTGGGACTCGATGCCAGGACCCCAGGATCAGCCAAAGACTGGCGCTCAACCACTGAGCCACCCAGGTGCCCCCACATTTCCTCTTTTTGGAAGAAACTCAGAGTTTAATTTCTATGGGATTTCTTTCTTTCTTTCTTTCTTTCTTTCTTTCTTTCTTTCTTTCTTTCTTTCTTTCTTTCTTTCTTTCTTTCTCTTTGTGGTGGTAGATGCAGAAAAACATCTTAAAACATATTCAGGCCAACCCATAGGGAAACAGGACCCATTCCTTCTTTCTTTTTCTCTCAATCTCTCTCTCTCATTCTCTCTCTCTCTCTCTCTCTCTCACACACACACACACACACACACACAGAGTCACACATAATATATAGTTTCTGAGGCTTTTTTTTTTTCTCTTATACAAAAGCCTAGGAGTATACCTCTTCTCTGTGTATTATGGAAAAAGGTTTACATACAATATTCTGGAAGTTAAATTAATTACCTTTTACCTGCCGAGTCAAGTAAAACATCTACCCCTTGGATTAATATTTTATATTTCCTTATTGTCTTGAATTATGTAGGTAAATGAAGGGGTTTTCCTTTAAAATACACACACACACACACACATGAAATATGAAAATCAGTGGATTGGTGAGAATGAAGCAAAGCTGCACATTTATAGAAACCCAAGACATGTGCTGTAAAATGAAAAAGAGACTAAGCTAAAGTTTCAGTTGAAAGACCAGCAATCATTTCAAACAACAGTCTTCCCTTTGAGCTGAAAATACGGAAATGGAGTGGCACAGATGAGTATCCTCCCTGACTGTCTCAAATATCTATTGGATAATTAGTGTGCCCTTCATCCTGCTTAATGGAAGCCCACTGCTTTACTCTGTTTAAGTGAAGGCAAGATCCTTTCAAACAGTAGAAATAGGAGGAGGAGATTTTATATATATAATGTTCTCTCTTCTGATTATAAAACATTTCATGAGGCATCTGGGTGGCTCAGTCAGTTAAGCGTCTGCCTTCAGCTCAGGTCATGATCTCAGGGTCCAGGGAATGAGCCCCAAGCTGGGCTCCCTGCTCAGTGAGGAGTCTGCTTCTCCCCCTCCCTCTGCCTCTCCTCCCTGCTCATGCTCTCTGTCTCTGTCTCAAATGAATACATAAAATCTTTTTTTAAAATAAAGTAATTCATGAGAAAAAAATTAATAAAAACTTTTTAAATTAGTATTCATTGTAGAAAAATTGGAATGTGCCAAAAAAAGAGAAGGAAGAAAATAAAAATAGTTTATAATTCCACCACCCAGAAAGATATGCTGATAATATTTTGTTGTATTCCTTTCTAGTATTTTTTTCTTTAATGTTAGACTGTCTTTGTTTAGTACAAGAAAAATAGTGTCACTTGATTGCTTTCAACACTGCTAGACAAGAAATAAATAAAAAAGGCAAAAATAAAAGAGAAACAATAATTGTACCCAGTTAAACTGTGGGAAGCTGTACCAGCCTCCAGAACTAAGTATTTGAAGAAAGAAAGCAGTTGTGAGCCATCAGCAGAGTGCAGTGGAAAGTAAACACAGAAGATTTTGTCTTACTACTGTCTTACTGTATTTCACTCTGTGACCTTAGGACAAGCTTTTTCCTTCTCTAGCCTTCATTTTCTTCATCTTTAAAATAGGAGACTGCAGGCCAGCAGTTCTACAAACATTATTAGGTGTTTTGCCATGTGCTAGAGACCAGAGATGACAGGCAGAAAGTATGTAGTCTAATCTACCAAGTTTTGCTTGCAACTTAAAAGTGAAATTCAGGTAAAATATCACAAAATTTTGTGATATTTCCTGATATTTAAAATGCTCCCTGAAATTTAAAAGAAGAGAATTTGCAAATTCTTGGTTTAGTGAAGCAGTAAGATGCTATCCAAAGTTCCTCATTCCAAAATTCTGCAATATAGTTGTCACCCAGAGTCAAGTGCATCTTTTAAGAAACCACTCTAAACCAGTATTGACCATTCTCATGCTGACAGCAATCAGTAAATTTCTTGACATAATACACACACTACTTTCAAAACAAATGGAAACCAGAGCTGAATATTCCGTCAATTTGGTTGTCATTATATATTCCTTAAATACCAAAGGCCAAGATTTCACAAAATTGGGCAATAAAAATCTATCTCCCCTCCAAATCATTCTCCTTCTAATCCTTCTTTTCCCAACCACTTCTACCTCAGTCTAGAAATTTAGCAACTTTGAATTTTCTCTTCCATTTCCAATGAAAACCTATTGGAAAGTGGTAGACAGGAGTCATTTATAGCTTAATATATTTCACTCAAAGATATTTGTACTACATCTTTATATGTAATTGCTTTAAAAAATTTCTCCTTGTTAAAGGAACATATATCCATGAGTAAGTAGAAAAGATAAAGCAAGACAAAAGTACCTTCTGCAGTTCCCTAAATTAATACAAGATACAAACAGCCTTTGTCCAGGAGTCTTTCAAATTCAGGAACAATGTGTATATCTAATATGGGTCATTCCCCGAACTTCACTAGTAAGGACCACTTCTCCTTAACCTTCCCCCCTGCCCACCTTGGAGCTACATAGAAATATAATATATTAAAGAACCATTTTTAGAGGCGAAGAGGAGATTGTTTTCTTTTTTCAGGTTTTGTAGTGAGGCTGAAAGAATTTGGGGAGTTGTCCCAAGTGAAAGGAATTACAAATTGAATTAGTAATTGATTTATATACAAATAAAAAATGATTTTTTAAGATCAGTACCATCCACTAAAACTTCTATGAATAATGGAAATACTCTATAACTGCACTGCCCATGAGTTAGCCACTTAGTCTCATGTGGTTATTGAGACTTGAAGTATGACACTTGAAATTCAGAAACTGAGTTTTTAATTTTTATTTAATTTGTATTAAATTTAAATAGCCACATGTGGCAAATGGATGCCATATTAGATAGCACAGTTCTAGATGAGTCTCTTTGAAAGCTGATTGGGTGCCAAATACCCTATTCTGACCCTAACAAGAGAACTTCATCCATCTAGGGTGAATATGTCTTTAGAATTTCAGGTCTATTATAATCACATTAGTTGCCAAGTCAAAGGCAGTTGCTATTGACAAACAAGAAAATCTACAGAATTGCCATGGAGACCCCATCAGAAAAACATAGGCCAAGCCAGGATATTGCTGTTTAACTAGATTCCAGTAGGCCCGAGCCTATCCCTCAAAGTGACCCAAATAAAGCCAACCTAATGTTTTTTGTTTTCCTAAATTTGTGTCTACTGGGAATTTTTCATGTTTCTGTGGCAATCTTTGTTACAGGATATCTTGCAAGGATCTCCTATGACCAAAGATCCCCTGAATTCACAATTTTTCTTAGTAACGGAATGAGGAAACTGACTATTATCTATTGTTCTTAAACAAGACCTTTGGGACCCTTCAAAGAAGTATTTCGAGTATCTGTTATAAGAAAAGGGACTTATATAGTAAGTAAAGGCCCTTTGTTGAAAATTTGGTTTTTGATAATTACATTTTTATCTGAAGGCCCTTTGTCAAAAATCTCCCTTTGAAAATTATGTTTACTGACTCCTCAGATAAAAAGAAAAGATGAGAGAAATGCTTGCCCGTCAGTGTTTCAAATAAGAAGGTTACAATATGTTACCATTGGCCCTTATTTTCTACCTTGATTGACATATTAAGGGGGTCCAAATATTGCCTGAACCTCTTTTGGAACAGTTAAACCTGCTAGGGCCTCAGTTACCTGTTACATGTATCCTAAAGTCCAGTGAGCTCCCCTAGCTATAGAGGCCATGGTTTGCAAGAGCAGATATGCATAGAGATCCCTGGCTAGCTTTAACGTACTTACACTCATTCATTCCCACATAGAATAGAATTGATTAGAAATTATAAAACCATGTTTATTGGTAGGGGTTAAAAAATTTATTTCCCTTGGCCCTAAAATACTGAATGAAGTGCCTGGAAAATGAGGCTTGATGCTTGTTAAGGTCACTGGGTTTCCTATCTTGTAAAGAAAGTTATTAGGAAACAGGGTTTTAGTGAAGTGAGAATACTTGTTTTAGGCAATAATACCTGCTGGTATGAATCAAAACAAATAAAGGAATCACTTCCTAGTCAGGAACCCAGAGAAAGGAATGTACACTTGAGCATTTTCCATTTAATTTTGAATTGTAGATGGGAAAGCTCTCTAGTTGCCTCCAATAACTGGTTCTCTTCCTCTTCTTTCCCCGCCCAAATCTATGTGAGTTTTTGGTCTTACTTTGCATACTACATTAGACTAAACACTACACTTAGAGCCCTTCTTATATAATCCCCTTACTTTAAGAAAGCAAAGACACAGCCTTCATCAACTAGCTATTACCGGAACTCCTGACCCAAAACTTACTTCATATGCCACAAAGTTCCTGTTTCCACAACAGTAAGCAAGCCCCTATCAGTTCCCTATTTCCTTCTCCTTTCTACAAGGAAATGATAGAAGCTGGGGACTCTAAATTGTGCTGGGAATATATAGCCCTCAGAATCTTAGGACAGCCCTTATACTTTGTTGTAACTGTGCTTTCATTCAACAAATGTCTAAGTGACCTCCAGTTCCAAACCTAGTACTAGGTATTGCTCTAACAGACAGGAGCTTCAAACATGGTTGCAGCTAACATTCACTTGAAAGTGTGATTTTTAAAAAAACTATTCTTTTTTTTTTTTTAAGATTTTATTTATTTGAGAGTGTGCAAGAGAACATGAGAGAGCATGAGCAGGGAGGAGCGGGGCGATGCAGAGGCAGTGTCAGAAGCAGATTCCCCACTGAACTGAGAGCCCAACTCCAAGCTTGATCCCAGGACTCTGGGACCATGAGCTGAGCCAAAGGCATACACTTAACCAGGTGAGCTATCCAGGCGCCCCTCAAAAGGGTGATTTTATCTCCACCGAAGACAGGGAGGCTGAGGAACTCATACCAATGTTTTTTTTCCAACTCCATGTGTACAGTTAACCCATGTTTACTCAGCTACTTTTTCTTTCCAGCTGACTATAAATTTCCTCCTTCCTCTTATATCTTCCTAGCATCCTTACCTGTTGCCTCTGGTTAAAGTTGAGTGCAAGATTCTGGGAAAGGTGTGAGAGAGCCCAGGGTGTGACCCCACAAGCCAAATCTTGCACAGTTTCTGTATATGGGGATTAGGAAAAGAATGATTGATCCTTGAAGTTCTGGTCTGCCTGGGGCCAGGTTTGGGATTGTGGGGATTCTGGCATGAAAAGAAAGAATATAACTAAAAACAGTGCACACTTATTAATATAAAATCTGGTTCCCACTTACACACATACACTGTCTGACCTTGTCAAGCCATGCCTCTTCAGATTGTGCCCTCCTCCTCCCGACCTTTCTTCTGGACTCTCTGCATCTCACTGTCTCCACCCCAGTCCAAGCTACCCTCATTTCTTTGCCTGGACTCTAAGCAGGCACTCCGTGGACTCTAAGTCCAGGACTCTAAGTCCAGGCATTTCTTTGCTTGGACTCTCAGAGCCTGCTGACTGGCTTTTCTACACCTGTATTTGTCTCACTTTGATCTTTTCTCCATTCTGTACTCAGATCAACCTTGCAGAAATGCATTGCTTCCTGATGTGCGAGGGTAACAACCCAAATCATGAATGGGGCCTTCAAGGCCAGGCACAAAGAGGCTTTCACCCACCTCCTTAGCCCTCTCACTATTTGTGGGCCACCCACACTGTGCTACCACCAGCCTTGTTTCCCCTTGCCCTCAACTCTAACCCCACCTCTACTTTTTCTTAAGGGTTCAGCTCAAATGTCACCTCTTCAAGGACAACTTCCCTAATACATGAGGGAAGGGGTCAGAAGCTCCCATAACATCTCGCACTTCTTTGTCACAATGCTTACTACCGTTGCAATTCTATACCTAACTTGTTTTTTAGAAGGCTGTATCCTTAGTCAGAATATAAACTTCTTGAAGTCAGAGACCATGGGTGTCTTGTTCACTGCTCTATCCCCCCATCCGCCATCTATCACAGTGCCTAGCACAAGAAGGGGCTTGTTAAATATTTGTTGAGTGAATGCCCACACTCATGTTGTACACATGCACACGGCCCCTTTCCTGACACACTGGTTCTGAGTAGAGAAACTACTTTGTTCTTATTGTATCGTCTGTGTCATTATTCTTTTAATTTTAATTTTGGCTTGCTTATTTTTATCCTCTGTGCTTTTACATTTTATTTCCAAAAGGCAAGAAAGAAGCCTCTGGTGGAATTGCAACTGACAGTTGCAGCCACACCAGTGTTCTCAGAACACACCCTGTCATGTCGCATTTCCTTTATTTATTGAAACCACCAAGAGTTTTGGGGGGCAAGTCTTAAATTCTGATTCTTAGCTAAAGTAAGGTCTGTCAAAGTCTCAACCACATGCCACTTTCTTTCTGAAAGCCTGCCTATTCTTGTCAGAGCTTCTCTCCTTTTGCCAAAGCATTTTTTTAACCCCAGTTTAGCAGTTATATTCTGTTGTTGTTGTTGTTTTATCACAGCTGTTTTGATATCCATCTACCTAACCTCCTAAATTCTTTGCTAAGGGCAGGTACACTGAACTAATATATTGTCTGAATCATCTTTGTATCTCAGGATCTAACACAATGTTAGATGTTTATTATGCTAAAATGATTTTTTTCCATTGTTATAATACAAGACTGGGGCTAAGTCCTTTAGTCTGATCAGTTCCATTCATCAATTTCATCATATATTCTCCCTCACTTCCACAAAGAAGTACAGAGAATAGAGACATCCTGTCCTCTTTGCCCTTTTTATGAAAGGTTGGCAAAATTATGAAAAAACACAAGAGAAGAAAGAAGAGGCTTATAAAAATACAGAACAAACCAAGTAATGCTAATAAATTCGTAATTGGATATGGTGTATGTTTAAAGCCCCACGGCTCTTCCTCAAATCAGATGGTAAGAAGTTTAAAATGCCAGGGGCATCCACTGAATCTGCTATCTCACAAAAAGAATGCAAAGAAATAGCCCACGTGCTGATAAATTAAACATGCCTTATTGTTGATTCGTAGGAGAAGGATAATACTGTGCATTGTATGCTTTGCAACAGAAATCATCCTTCCGAATGTGTAAACATCTAAAAATGATGTGTTCACTGAAACCAAACACATAGACCTGGAAATTTAAGTTCTAATCCCGTTTGCCCCTGTCTAGCAGAGTGACTTGGGCAAGTCAGGTTAGTTAGTTGCCTCATGTTACAGATTTTAAAATAGAAAACCTCCTAAAGGAACTTACTTTAATTTCAACCAGCCCTCATGGCATCATGTGTGGACTTGTGGGAGGATGCAATCAGGCCATCACTGTCAGGTGAGAAACTAAAATTTGCCATTATCAAAGTTATGATATTATATCTGGGAAAATAAATCTTTTTCAGGTAAAATCTCATTCTTGTCAATTGAAAATCTCTATTTGGGTGTTTCTTTCTCTCCCCCCCCCCCAGTTCAACTAGTATTTATTAAATGCCTGTTACTCAAAAGAAATTATGTAATATGGCAAAACTGCCATTTACGAAACTTAGATCTGGCTATGCTGCTACAAGCTGAGTGACCTTAGATGCTGTAAGTGACAGTTGCCACTTCTGAGCACTTACTCTGTACTTACTGTGCTAGGTTGCAGGTATGGCTTCCTTTAATTCTTACAAAACCCTCCATGATAAGTTTTATTAGCCTCTTTATATAGATGATGAAACTGAGATTCAGAGAAGTTAACTAACTCACCCCAGGTCACATAGCTAGTAGAGTAAGTGAAATGTTTTTTCCACTTACCGAATTCTCTAGACTTCAGTTTGTACTATCTGTAAAATTAGGAATTTAAGTATGTGATGTCCATAGATGATATTAAACAAATTTAAATTATTTGTTGACATTTTATTATGGAAAACTTCAAACTTGCACAAGAGTTAAGAGTCTCGTCCAGTGATCTGTCCTCCAACCACAATAGTTAGCACCTCATAGCCCCTCTCCGTCCATCTTTTCTCCACTCACTTTCCTCCCCACCCCTGTGCCCACTGTGAAACAGTCTACATATATTATTTGATCTGTAAATATTTCAGTATCTATCACTAAAAAGAAAGACTTTTTAAAAACAGCGCCGGGGATCCCTGGGTGGCTCAACAGTTTAGCGCCTGCCTTCGGCCCAGGGCGTGATCCTGGAGTCCTGAGATCGAGTCCCGCATCGGGCTCCCTGCATGGAGCCTGCTTCTCCCTCTGCCTGTGTCTCTGCCTCTCTCTCTCTCTCTCTCTGTGTGTGTCTCTCATGAATAAATAAATAAAATCTTTTTAAAAAATAAAAATAAAATAAATAAAAACATAGCCCCAATACCATTAGCACATCTAAGATATTAATAGTTATTTCTTAATATCATATATATCTAGCTTTATATTTTTCTGATTTCTTTCTGATTGATTTATTTAAATCAGAAACCAAAGTCCTCGTATTGTATGTGGCTGCTATGTGTTTTAAGTCTCTTTTAATCCATGCTTTCCTCATGTTCTCCATCCTTGTTTCCCTTGTAAAGTATTCGTTGAAGAAACTGGATTTCTTCCAGAAGAGTCTCCCACATCTGGATTTTATTGTATTCCTGTAGCCTCAACTAATATGTTGCTGTGTTCCCTTTATCACCTATAAACTTCTAATTAGTTCTAAAGGTTTGATCTGGTTCAAGCTTGATTTTCTTTCTTTCTTTCTTTTTTTTACAAAATCCCTTCACAAGGGTAATGAGTATTTCCATCAGGAGATAGTGATGTCTAATTGTCTTTCTTTTTATGTTAATAATCCTTAACGATAATTGCCTAGTTCCATTATTTCCATCAGGGCTTTGCAATTGGTAATATTCTAATTATAACTTTTCTTCTTCACTTATTAGCTAGACTATTTCTATAATACCTGTTTCTACAATTTTCCTGACCTCAACTATTTAATTGTCATGAGATATAGTTCATAAATGAAAGGCAGGTTAAATGCTTGATTTTTTCCCCTTTATTTACCAGTTCAGAATAATGAGTTGATTCATTATCATCCTCTAAAGATGACTAATGAAACTATTTTTAAAATATCATTATTATTAGGGCACCTGGATGGTTCAGTTGGTTAAGCACCTGCCTTCAGGTCATGATCCCCAGGGAGTCTGCTTCTCCCTCTCCCTCTGTCCCTTCCCCTGCTTGTGCTTGCATATGTGCTCTCTCTCTGCCAGATAGATAGATGATAGATAGATAGATAGATAGATAGATAGATAGATAGATAGATAGAATCTTTTATTTTTTTAAATATTGTATTTATTTATTTATTCATGAGACACACAGAGAGAGAGAGAGGCAAAGACACAGGCAGAGGGAGAAGCAGGCTCCACACAGGGAGGTCCCAGGTCCCCAGAATCACGCCCTGGGCTGAAGGTAGGTGCTCAACTGCTAAGCCACCCAGGTGCCCCAGATAAAATCTTTTAAAAAATATATCATTATGATCTCAGGATTTTAACATATTTAATATTTGATCAATTACAGTTATTCTTATCGATGCTCAGATTATAGGAATCTCCTCAAGCTGGCTCGAGTCCTTTTGACATGTAGTAGTCTTTGATAGCTTCCTCACTTTTTGTATGGCAAGATGTCCAGCTTCATCCTATACATTTCTTTCCCCAGATCTCTAATCAGACATTTCTCTAAGAATCCCTAGGGACCACAATCTAGGGCAGTAATAGTATTCACTTCTATAGATTGTTCACTGCTGCTAGGCCTTTTCAGTGAACAGAAATGGGAAAATCTTATATGAGTTCATACTGATATATATTTTTTCATACTGATATTTTCAAATCAAATTTAGGAATGCAGAGTTTTACTTCTTTGATTTTATAGTTGTATTTCTTCCTTTTTACTAAAAATCCCGGTCCCTCCTTTTTAAACTTTCAGATTTTTTAAAAAAGATTTTATTTATTTATTAATGAGAGAGAAAGAGAGACCGGCAGAGACACAGGCAGAGGGAGAAGCAGGCTCCATGCAGGGAGCCTGACATGGGACTCGATCCCAGGTCTCCAGGATCACGCCCTGGGCTGAAGGCAGCGCTAAGCCACTGAGCCACCCGGGCTGCCCACTTTTAGAATTTTTATGGACAATTTGTCATTAAAGATAATTTGAGGAGTACCTGGGTGGCTCAGTCAGTTAAGCATACGACACTTGATTTCAGCTCTGGCCATGATTGACCCCAAGTTAGGCTGCATGCTCAGCAGGGAGTCTGCTTGAGATTCTCTCTCTGTCTCCCACTGCCCCTCATTCTCTCACTCTCAAAAAAAAATAAATAAATCTCTTTTTAAAAAAGATAATTTGAAAATTTTTTTGCAGGTTTTTTTTTGTTGTGGTGATAGTTTTTTGTTTCTGTTTTTGGGGAGTTTTTTGGTACTGAGGGAATATCTCATCAGGGGTCAAATTATGCCATGTGTTTAATGTCTTAATATCACTGACACTCAAAATATTACATAACCAATTGGAACCAATCAGCCCCCTACTATGCCATGATATAAATTTTTACTTGTTGGACTGTGGAGAGGTAGAAAAAAGAGTAATATCTCAGGGGAGCAGAAGCTCACCAACCCATATAGAATTGTTCTAATACTTTAAAAACTAAGAATGCCATAGTCTGAATCTTGGTTTGTTACAAGTTTCGGTATATCTGAGTTCCCTTCTAGCTCCAACAGGAAACTACATCACTCAATTGAGATACCCTTTTCCTGCTTCCTTACCCTATTAGACTTTGTTTATACATATATCTGAAAACTTTAAAATTATACAAATGATTATTTTATATGATTCTGGAAGTTCTGGCCAATAAAATAAGCAACAAAACAGAAATACAAGCTATAACTATTAGGGAAGTATAATTAACAGAATTTGGAACCACTATGATTGGCTATCTTAAACGAAACAAATAGGGGCACCTGAGTGGCTCAGTGGTTGAGCGTCTGCCTTCAGCTTAGGACATGATCCCAGAGTTTTGGGATCAAGTCCTGCATCAAGCTCCCCAGAGGGAGCCTGATTCTCCCTCTTTCTATGTCTCTGTCTCTCTCTGCGTCTCTCATGAATAAATAAATAAAATCTTAAAAAAAAAAAATCTTGGTAGAATAAGCAAACTAGGACCACAAACCTCTAGGCAAGGAGGCCTGCAAATGGTGGAGTCAGCTATAGACCTGAATCAATTAGTAATTATAATTGAAGTTAAATATAATTAATTATACAATTTTCAGCTATTTTTTATTTCATTCCACTAAAATTACTTAGGAATTACCATAATGTATGTCAGTGATACTGCCTTCCCCAAAAGCTCTTTCCTGAGAATTGGTATCCTCCTGTGCCACTACCATCCACACAGCTATAAGCAGAACTTTTCTTGCTTACATGACCACTCTCCCCTCGTCAGACCTGATGGATCCCTGGGTAGGCACCTGGCCTCAACCAATACAATCAGAAGGTTTCCTGTGGATTTTTCAAGCTGGATCAAGAAAGAGAGTCATTTATATGGTTGTTAGAAGATACTCACCCAAAGGACAAAACCTTTAGTAAGAGCAGATGAAGCTGCCATGCGGAGAAGAGCTAAGCCAACTACGAAAAGGAATTTGGATGCCAGAGGACTTCCTATAGTTGTTCCTGACACCAATTGCAGCCCTGTCCATCTCTTAGGTTAGTTTTATAATGCTTCCCTGGCATCCATAAGCCAATTATTCCTCATTTTTGCCAAGGCTAATTCAAATTAGATTTCTATCACTTGCTCTCAAAAGAACTCTCACTTCTTTGACAAAAGGAAATACACAGAATAAATCTTCCATAAGTAATAGATTTTTATTTGAGTAATGTCAGCTTTATTATACCACATATAAATCCTCTCAGTTCCCCCGCTATTATCAATTTTAAAAATCTGAATGTTAATGGATTTTTGATTATGCGATTTTTTTTTTAAACTTAGATTTTCTTAGTCTGGGATATGGTGGAAAGGCAGAACATAAGTTCAGAAAAGATTAAGATGAGAACATGCAGAGCCTTAAACGTCATGCTAAGGAGTGTGGACTTTATCTTGTAGGTAGTGGGGATCTAATTGGACAGTTTTAAGGCAGGAAAGTGATCCATTTGGGTCTTTAGGATAGTCTGGTGGCAATGTGGAACTTCATTTAAAATGGGAAAATAGTTTCATAGGTCCTTATTCTGGAAACCTAATCACATAAAGGCTATTCTGGGTATCTGAGGCCAAGTTGATAAGGGACTCACCTGGTTGGAAAAGGGAAGTATTCAAGAGAAATTTCAGAGGTAGACTTGGCACTACTTAATAACTACTTGGACACAGAGAAAGAAAGTGAGAAGTATAGAAAAACTGTGAATAGAGATGTGATCAACACAGGAGAAGGTGGAGGAACAGATTTGAGAAGACACTAATCTAGTTGAGCATCACCACTGACTTTTCTGGCCCATTTTAGCAGTTAAGAGTGTTCTGTCCCCATGTAGCACTCATGATCTCTCTCATTTCAAAGACAGCTGCAATATGATCATATCTTTGACAGGTTGTTTGTACTTTATTGGAATTCCTCCTTAGGAAGCCAAGGTAGGAAGCCAAGGAAATCATTAATTCTGGAAATTTACGATTCCCACTTGGTCTCTGATAAGGAAAGCATTATCTGTGGTTTTGTCATGCTGCTGTGTGTTGGTATATTTTATATATTTTATATATAATATATCTAAAATAGTATATTCTATTTACTTGTTGGTTTTATTTAGTGAATATAGTTAAAAGTATAATTATAGCCAACCTAAAATTTTGTATATCACACAACATAAAGAATACCATGAACTCATTACCTACTCTGTGCTCATGGTTACAGGTAGAGAAATTAAAATTTTATAGTGAAATAAAATAGGAAAGAATATAATAAAGTGATATGAGGCTAAGATTTTCAGTGCAAATATTTCTATGTTCAAAGCAATTAGCCAAAAAGCACATTTTCACTGTACCTTACCTGGGGAACTAAGGAGCTCTTGTCCACCTGATTTCTAAGGCAAAAATACTAAATGCCAGCAATGTAATTCATTCTGTGTTAAAAAAAAGAATTAGATACTGTCCGACTTGCTCACTGCCATTGCAGTATTTTCTGAAAAGTGCAAAATTCCAATTTGTGAATGGCAATTTTGTCAAAAGTAAAAGCTCAGCAGCTCATAGGCCTAAGCAACTGACATTTTTAGAATTCTGACAACTCTAATGAACTACTGGGAACTTTGGCCAAATTCCACTTGGTTTGGTTTGATTTCCTTCTACCAACACTGATGAAAAGAAATTAAAATAAACTACATATGTAATTTTAAATTTTCTATAAAGCACATTAAGAAAAAAGTAAAAAGAACTGTGTGAAATTAATTTTAATATTTTCTTTAACCAATTTTTCCAGAATGTTGTCATTTTAACATATAATCAATATTTTTAAACTATTAATGAAATATGTTACATTATTTTTTCATACTAAGTCTTCAAAATCTGGTGTGTGTTTTACACTTATGGCATATCTCTCTTTTAAAAGATTTTATTTATTTATGTTAGATAGAGCATGAGACAGAGAGTATGATCAGGGGGGAGAGGGAGAGGAAGAAGCAGACACCCTGCTGAGCAGGGAGCCCCATGCAGGACTTGATCTCAGGATCGGCTGAGCCACCTAGGACCCCCTCTTATAGCATATCTCAATTCAGACTAGCCAAATTTCAAGTGCTCAGTAGCCTCATGTGACTAACGGCCATCATATTGGACAGTACAGCCGTAGATGAGAGAAAGTCTTAACTAGACACAACATCTTTCAAAGACTTAGTCTGCCTTCCCTTTAAAAGACGTGATGCTTAGCACAGTGTTTGCCACTTATAGCTGGAAGGCCATCCCAAGTCTGAGAGGAAGAGGTTATATGACAGAGATTACAAATATGCATTCAAATATTTAATCTTTTTATTCTAATCTCTACTACTCCCATTCTATTTTCCATGTTTTGAAGAATGGAAAATAACGGTGTTTTTCTGTGGTGACAAGTTACGAATTAGATAACAGGGAAGGGTGGAGTTGCCATTAAGTGGGACTTATTCCCAATTACAGAAGTTATATGCTATTCTGGAGTGGGCACTAACTTGAGAGGCCGACTTAAGTTTCATCCTGGCTATGCCACTAACGAATGGCCTGAGACAGGTCAAGTCAATTCTTTGGAAATTTTCTCATCTCTGAAAGGAGGATGGACTAGATTAGCACCTTTCAAACTGTACTCTGAGAAGCCTAAAGGATTATAAGGGAGGAGTGAGGAGGAATTAGGTGAGATTTTTGCCATGCACACTCAGACTCACCCCACCACATTCAACTACTGCCGGATCAAGTTTGTTTTAAATATTAATCTTCAGTATAAGCTCCAAAGCTAATTAAAATTTTGAATATTATAACCAGGGAATTTGATCATCTCTACTTCTCTTTTCAACAGTATAGGAAATCATAGTCACATCTCCTGGCCCATTCTTAAAGGTCCTTTTGCTCAAACTTCCTTGTCACCAGTCTTACCCCTTCCAAGCTACTGGTCAGGTTGCCAAATAATTATTAGCCACTGCTGATTTCAGGAAAATTGAACAGTGAAATATATTATTAGTTCAAGTTCTGCCCATTGTGAGGATTATCCTTTCCTTTGTCCCTTTGGTCTCTGAGTGAACTGTAAATGCTAGAGCAATCCCCTTCAAGCCAGTAAGAAACACTTGTAAACCAGGGTGTTAGTTTTCCCCCATCTCATTGGTCATAGTAAATACCCCCATGAAGCCATATATGTAAGGGACAGCAATCTGACATGAGTAAATGACAAGAGAATATAGGCAACTTGCTCATTAAATTTACCTGCCTTCAAAACTTGTCCAAGCCTGGTACTAGATTTACCTTTTCAACTTGGACTAGGAGTCTCAGATAACACCTAGATTATGATGACCAATTGATCTTACAATCACTTGATGTCCCAAAGTTACTTGTTACACTGGGACCCAGTAGCAAGCCTTTAAAAATTGGCAAATCTCTTCATATTGGTAAAGGGCTCAGGTGTAACACTTTATCCCTCACTTTAGAATCAAAACCATACATATTCTGGATACCATTAGACCCTTGAAATTTTTCCACTCTCTAGGTTTTACGTGTATTTTAAAGGTTTCTTTTTTTTAAGATTTTATTTATTCATTCATGAGAGACAGAGAGAGGCAGAGACACAGGCAGGGGAAGAAGCAGGCTCCATGCAAGGAGCCCAATGCGGGACTCAATCCTAGGTGTCCAGGATCACGCCCTGAGCCAAAGGTGGTGCTAAACCACTGAGTCACCCAGGGATCCTCTATTTTAAAGATTTCAAAGATGTATAATACTTTTACTCTTTTGCCCCCAATCTGCCTAGTGTTAAGAATCTAGTGAATCAATGTGATATCCGTTAAGAACCAAATAAGCAAGCTTTCTGCTTAACTGTGCCCCAGCCTCAAAGGTGATCTAATCTTGTGACAAGAAGTGAAATTATACTATTATCTGTACTATATGAAAGCAAACTATTTCTGCCTTATCATTTGCAATTACCATAATAAATGGCCACGTGTCCCTTTGCATGGCAGAAGGAAGATTCATGTCAGCCCTTCGAGAGTACCCAGATTTTTTTAAAACTAGGTCCAAGAACTGATTTATACCAGGAAATCGGATAATGCCTCCCTTTTCTAGACCTGAAAGTTTTTGTTTATAGGTATATAAATCAAGTAGAATGTTAGTGGGCTGCCCATATGCTTTGGTCTTAGGGACTCCATGACCAGCTAGTCACCTCAGAGAGCCTATGGGACACATCATTCTGATTTTTACAGTTACCCTACTACCTTTCAAGTTAACCACATGCCAATATTAAATGCTGCTACCTGGACTCAGGCAGTCTGGGCCCTCCCATCCCCATATAACTCTGTAAGCCAAATTCAACTCCAGCCTTTTTCACCATCATCCCTGGTCTACAAAGAACATTTTTCAAAGCCCTTTCAATAATGCTGACCTCCCTATATAGGTTTTTTTTTTTTTTCTAAAGGCCTTTGTGAAGAATGGCTTCTGGACCTTTTTGAAAGCCACAGTTGAGGTGAGTGGTTGGGTCAGAAATGATAAATCTACTCCATCATTCCTGTCTATTGAAACTTTTTAATTTGTTCTTTTACATTTTCTTGAAGAAATTTGCATCTCAACTTCATTTTACATGAGCCACCATTATGTCCAGATTTCAGTCAACCTTTAGCAGAACAAACAGAATTATCCCCAGCTTCTCAAGCTGGAACAGTTAATCCAGAATCTCTTGTGAGCCCTATTTGTAAATCAGCCGAGGCTACAATTGTATCCTCCTCTTCTTCATCTAGCATTCTTAAAATCTATTCTAACTCACATTCCACAGATTAATTAGCAAAAACTCTTCAGTTCTTTTGGTGCTTGAGTCATCTCCTCCTGAATTTCACTTTGTAATTGGCCTCTTGAAGCACACCAGAATTTAACTCTAATTAAAGATCTGGAAATATGCAGAGTAAAGAGTAGGGCATAAGTAGGCAATAAGAGTTTCTTTTAACAAATTCACAATTTGGGTTTCAGTTCATATTTTAAAATGAGAATCTAGAGATTTCCATGTGTTAATCTCTTCAAGGGAAAGAGCTAACCTCAGCATACAGATCTTGAATTCCTCATATACTTCATGCTGTTCTGTGGTAACAACAGTTAAGTCCTCCATGATCTTGTCTTCAATGCCCACCTCATTCCTGATGTTCACAGGCATTAATTTCTTTAACTATAACAAGCTATGGGCTTCCAACATCCTATCTCTGAATATTAATTGGGTTTTTATTATCTTCAAACATAATGAGTCTGGATAACTAGTCTCGTCATTTCATTAAGAGTGTTGTTTGTAACCAACTCCCCATTACCAGTTTCTGTATAAGTCTGGATTTATGGTTGCAAGCATTAATAATCAACTCTAGGTAGCTTAAACAGACTGGAATTTGCTGGAAGGATACCAAGGGCTCACAAAATCTATGAGAAAGTTAAAAACCAGGCTCAGAAAATGGATATGAGACAAAAGAGGCTGACAACAGAAAACTTAGCCAAGAACCTCTGTAGGAACAGTCTGGTTAGAAGGTTGCCAGGATTTGGGCAAGAGCTGTTATAGGAAGAGGCTAAGCAGAGTGTTTTCTTTTTTTTTTTTTTTTTAATTTTATTTATTTATGATAGTCATCACAGAGAGAGAGGCAGAGACACGACACAGGCAGAGGGTGCAGGCTCCATGCACCGGGAGCCCGACGTGGGATTCAATCCCAGGTCTCCAGGATCGTGCCCTGGGCCAAAGGCAGGCGCCAAACCGCTGCGCCACCCAGGGATCCCTGCAGAGTGTTTTCAATGGCACTCCCATCACCAGACATTCTCTTCTCCTGGATTAGAGTCACTACCATCTCTGTAAATAACTTGCTAGCCCCTCTACCTTTGTATCACTCCTTCTGGATTCAGTGTCAGAATCCCACTGGACAAACCTTAGCTACATACTGATGCCCTTGCTGTCTAGAAGAGTGATGATCTGCCCTTTTTTCAGTTTCCATCCTAGAAAAAGCACTGGGATATTAGGTAGCCAACACATGTGTGTGCCCATGTGCACGCACACACAGCCAGGCCACCATACTTGGGTTTATCTCTGGACTTGCTATTCTGTTTTATTGGTCTGTTTATTTTGTTGTCACTATGACACTGTTTTAATTACAGCCATTGCATAATATTTTTTAACATCTGATAGCTCAACCCTCCCCCCTCAAAAGGTTAAAAGCATTTTTCTGGACTCTTCTCGGTGGAATATATCTCAATAAATTTCAGAACTCTTTTATCATGTTTCCAAGAATATCCCATTGGAATTTTGATTGGAATTGTATTGTATTTATGAATATATTTGAAGAATAATTTAAATTTTTACAATGTTGAATCTTCTTTTCTTATCCAAGAACATGGTATATCTCTATTTTCCTTAAGCCTTCTTTTAACTCCTGGGTAGTTATAGCTATCTTCACTTAGATTTGGCATACTTCTTAAGTTTACCCCTTTTTTGTTAGGGTGGCTAGAATTTGTTCCATTTATTTTCCTTTAAGAGTTTTAAGGCCCTTCTTTTGGCCTAACCAAAATCTTAACCTCTCATTATTTTACTACACAAATCTCTCAAGGATTCTAATTTCCCTACTGAGCTGAATGAATCATTAAGCTAAATTCTTCTCAGGTTTATCCTGCTTCTATTACTGAATTACATAGTATACTTTGTAGTATAAATTTGAACTTGAAAGTTAAAAGTCAGGAATGTTTCTCAGGGGAATAAATTCCAGGAAAAAAATTATCAGAATTGTATAAATTGGAAGACAGTGGCCACTGCACTAGTACTACAGTACCCCCTAGTGGACACAGAATAAGTTTATACTAAGAAAGAATCTGGAGGGGCCTTTAGTGATCAACTAGGTCAACATTGTAGCTTCCAGATAAGCGAACTGAGGAACAAAAAGGAGAAATGAGTGGCCCAAGTTTACATGGCTGACCCAAGGCTAAAATCCAAGATTCCAAATTCTCATTTTTCTTTCTCTTCAACATCCCCTCTCCCACCACCAGTCCTCTGCTTGCTTGCTTTCTTCCTCTTTTCAACATGTGCTTATACACCTATTATGTATACACCTTATACACCTATTATGTAACAGGGCACTAAGAATACAAGTATAAAAAATATTTCATCTTTGCCTTCAAATCTAGTTTTCTTTCAAGCCTACTAATTCAGGGACTGAATTTGTTAGAGAATGACCAAACAACTATGCAGGGAAAAGTTCTTAGTCATACACAAACTGACTTACAATGTGATTAATTAATTATTGAGATTTGATTGGAAAATACATTTGCAAATGTGGATACTGCCCTTGACCACGTTCAGACCATTTCATGAAAAGAGAAGACTTTACAGATTCATAACCATGAATTCTTTTGCAAAACATGACAAAACATTGAAGGTGTTCATGCATGCCCATCACCCAATCCCAAACATTATCATTTGTGTGTACTTCATTGAGCAAATCTTTACTGAGGACCTGCATGCCAAGCCGGTACTAAGCACTGGGTTTAGTATGGTAAAGAGGACAGACATGGTTCCAAGGTTTCCGCTCTCATATAGTGTCGTATATGTATGTGTATAATTCTCTACCTCCCAGGAAAACTTTTTTCCACTCCAGTTTGGCAAGTTATATTTTTAGGTTACAGAAATCAGGGGGTATATAAACGTTTTCTAAAATTATCTGCCCCACTCTAAGGGTCCATAGGATTTAGGGCAAACAGGACTCAACCCCCAAATTTACAAGCCATTAGACAAACTGATTCTCTTTTCTGAACACTACTTGCTTCTAGAAAATGAAAGTAATATGTGTCCCTTGTGAGAGATAATAATTTATTATTATACTTTTTAATACCTAAACAGAGACATTACTTCTTAAGTCAAATGCCTGAATTATTTATTTCCTTTCCAAAAGTGCAGAAAAATTATTGAAAGAGAAGCATTAATATTGCTCACTTAGTTTCACCAAGAATGTCATTTTTCAGAATTAATACAGGAATATTCTCATGGTCACTGACATTTTAATTTTTAAAAATAACAATAAAGCAAAATCCTCAAACAATGGATGCTGCTACAACAGTATATCTTTAAGGCTATTTTCTTCCATGGGGGAAACAAAGCCCTGTTATTTCAGTCTTGATGAATAAATCTGGTAAGACCTTATTTATAAGGAATCTTTTAGTAAGTTGTATCTAACTTTATCACTCCATCTATGTAATAGTTTGACAAAGGCAGGAATCATATTTTACTCAGCTTTCCCTTTTCTCTACACCTTGCATAGGGTTAGAGCACTCTAAATGTGGCTAAGAAGACCATATCTTATTTTATGTTATTTGACATATAAGCTGCAAGAGAAAATCTGGCCAAAGTTATAGGTAAACTTACTTTGTTTTACCTGGAAGTAACAATTATCAAACAAGTCCTACTCCTATAAAATTTCTGCTAGGAAAAAAATAGTTAAATTCCCACAATCTCTACTCAAACCAAAGCAAAGCTTCAAAAATATTTAGACACAGAAGGAGGAAGATAGATCAGGGGAGAACTGGTATATTTGCGCATGGTATGCATGCAGCAGGCCAACTTCCTTTCCCTGTTGTAATATTTCCTGAAGTTTGTTCCACACACAACCAGTTCTATGAAAAGCCCAGGGCTTCAAGGTCAAATAAGTTTGGGAGATTTTGCCTGGCATTTTCTCTCTCGAAAGTTCAGTGTATGCTGGTAAATTAAAAACTATCAGAAGTTCTGCCTTCAATAAAGAAAAGTGTTTAAAATTGTTTACCTAGCATTCCCCCGAATTTATTTGACCAACATTTCACCTGTAAGCAGAACTAGTAGTTTCTGTGGAACATACTGACTTCAGGAAACTGTCTCACTGTGTTCACAGGACCTTTTTATCTTGTTAATTCACACACACACACACACACACACACACACACATATCCTGGCATTTCATCTCCAAATCCTGCAGGACTGAGAATATGAGCATTTTCAGCAATATTTTAACTAGGGATACCAGTCTGGAGGTACCAGAAAATTAACACAATTGAATTTTACTTATGTAAGAAGTCCATTTGAATCCAGGAAACAGTTCCCCAGCAATGACTGGAATGTTGTCATAAAAAACAATAAACAGATCTCCAAGTCCTGTTTTGTATGTGGGAGGGACAGAGAGAGAGGGAAGAACCATAAGATTACCACCCCCAAAGCTCACTGATGTTTCGTACAGCTTCTACCAGTTAATTTACAGAATCCATTTTCCCATAACTCCATTTTGGAACTTCCAGTTTACCTTTGTGTGTTTCTAATTCTCCTCTCTAGATGGCAGCACAGATGAAAGAATGCCAGAAAAGCTTGGCGCCAACCGACTTCAACAGCAGCAAACAGCTATCGCCTGCCTACTCTCAACTCACCCATCTTCTAAAAAAAAAAAGCAGAACCTAAGGTATGATGTAAGGTATCTTACACCTTTCTCAAATACATTGAATCAATCATGTGGGAATGTAAAGAATTAATGACAAACTGATATCAATGAATGAGGAAACTGACCACTTAGCCTCTTTTCCACGCTAGCTGTTTTCTATATCTTAAGGGTAGTATCATCAGTGAGCCTGCGTAGCTTCGCAGAACGTCATATAAACATGATCATTTGCATCATGACACTGGGGATCTGATACAGCCAAACTCCAAACTGCCTGGGTTGCTGTGAGTATTGGATTCCTTTAAGATATAAACAATGCTATTTACTGACTCTTTGTCAACCGATGCTTTGAACCCACTGTAAAATGATCCCTATGTCACCAGATGCTACGCTGAAGCTCAAGAAGTTAGTAAGAAGGTCACACTTCCTGAAAAGCATGCAACTTATGGTTGAATTAATAATGCAAAGAAAAGGAGTGGAGCAGACTTAGACAGAAGACCTTTATACTTTACATCAAAGCCCCACTAAAGTTTTTAAAAAAAAAACATTATTCCTCGTGGTGTTAAAAAAACAACATTCAGCTGAGTAGATTTAAAAATCAGGTTAACAAAAAATAAAAATAAAATAAAATAAAATAAAATAAAATAAAATAAAATAAAATAAAATAAAATAATAAAAATAAAAATCAGGTTAGCTTTACTCAACAATTCATGAATCAGGGAGCATCCCATCTAAGCAAATAGAGAGGAACTCTGAGGAGCTGTACAAAATGGAAGGCTTTTGTAGGAGCAGGGATAAGGAAAAGCACATTACCTCATCTTTCTTCAGGGGATGGCAGGAACCTATCAGGCAGATTGCCTCACTACCACTAACCAGGAAATTTCAGCCTGACTGATTCAAGGTTACATTCCTGGGAGAGGCTGAAACTGCAATTAAGTTAGGTATTAAGTATCGGTGTGGTGACATAGGCTTAGCATAAATGACTCCATTTTGGGCCTGTTGTTTCTCTTTTTAACAATGGGGTCTACCAGCAAGATGTTCATAACAAAATCTGCTGACAAGGAGAACATAAGGAAAGTGCCCCTTCAACGTTTGTCATTTCAAGAGTTCAAGAGTACTCTAAAGAACACTAGACTGTTCATGCGTAATGAACTGAACAGGAGCTAAAATGTGACCAGTGCCTTTTAAGCAAACTACAACAAAAACCTCACCATGGAGAGTGAACATAACTATAGTACATAAATAAACCAACCTGAGGCCAAGTGGATTGTCATTCATATTTAAGAAAAAATCAATTTGCAGCATATCAGAGTCTTTTTTAAATTCTCTCCTCTTCTTTCTCTTCTCCTCCTCCTCCTCCTCCTCCTCCTCTTCCTCCTCCTCCTCCTCCTCCTCCTCCTCCTCCTCCTCCTCCTCCTTCTCTTCCTCCTCCTCCTCCTCCTCCTTAATGAAAGCAAATGTACCAGGACATTACCCTAAACATCACATCTTTCCTTGAAGGAGTGCCTTTTAATATTCCTTGGGTTGTCACGAGTTAACTCTATGATAAGTCAGGAAATCTGCCTTTCTGAAAACAACTCCTGGTGCTCTACAGTTACTGAATGCTTTCCTCCTCAGCTCTAGCTTGGAGACAAAACTGAGTCCTAAAATGACTAGACCGAGAGGCATTGAGATAATGTAGAATATGAGGGAGTGAAGTTGAGATACTGAGTATCACCCAGCCACTGGTCTGCATGCATCTCAAGGGCCACACCATCACACACCATCCAGAGCTGTAGGCCAGCAGCCCTCCACTCTGGAACTTTTCCTGGAGCCAAGACCCAGACTACTCTGAGACCCAGGACTCAGAGATGTCACATACCCAGGACAAAGCTGAATCCTGAGAGCCCTGACCCATTAACTCTGTGACAGCTGTGCAGCTGCCAAACCTGCTATCCGTGAGACCCTTGATATTCTTGATGTGTGCCTCAAAGGGAAGTCCTTTCAAGGGGGTATATACTCTATGAACTCTCGTCCTCATCCTTGATTCAGCTTCCAACTACCCCCTTTCCTCTTAAACTTTTTCTCTGTGACCTCAGGAATCCCACACTATCATCAACGAAGACTCCCAGCCTCTTCATTGGACATTCTTTAGCTTTCAAGCCCTAACAAGGCTTTCCTTGCAAGCACACTACTTTCCCTGTAGCCCTTGTATGTGGAGCCTATTGGGTCAGGTTTATTCTGTCAAACACTGTCATTTCCATGCATCTCAGTTCTCTGCCCTCTGAGACCCAGACTACATAGCCATCAGGTCACACTCTCTACCCCAGCTGTCATCCACTGACTGCTAGCCATGTCCTTTATTTATTAGAGATATTAGCAATGAACCCCAGTATCCCTTTTTATTCCAAGTGCTGCCAACAATCTGGCACATTTGTTATGTCCATGAGACATACTTGATCTCTCTCAGTTCCTTGATTCCATCTCTGGTTTCCTTCTCTATTCTGTTTCAATCATCCAATCCCATGGCCACTCCAAACTTGGTCATCAAGAAACCACAGCACCTCTGAACTCATGACTTTCTATTCCTCTAGTTCTTTTCCTGTGGTTATTTTTACTCTACTGGTTTTCCAAACTTATTAGAAACTCTATTTTCCTTTTTCTCCTTATTTGTTATCCATTTTCTATCTCCTTTTCCTTCTTTACTGGAAAAAAATCCATGCTTTATAATGTTAGCCTCTGACATGTGGCCTCAACTCCTTTGCTCCATTATTCTGTTGTTTCATCTGCCTGACGAAACTTGAATCTAGTTGTTTTCCATGGCTATTCCTTTTCTTGGGCTGCTGGACACTGCTGGAGAAAACTACATGGTCACCCAGATTGGGCTGCCCTAAATTCAGGCTCAGCAACCTCAAGTGGGACTTCAGTACTGCCTGCAATCCTACCATATTCCCCTAACCTGCTTGCTCTTTATTTCTGAGTCACCAGATATTTCAAGAATTCCCCTTTCTTTCCAAACCTCCATGCTTGCCTTCTTTACTATTCTCTGGAGGTGGTTTTATTTTCCACTTATCAAGGGGGTGAAATAGAAGTTGGGAGATGTGAGTAGTCTTAGTTTTCCGTGCTAGCCTATCAACTTGCATCTTTCCCTACCTTGCCTCTTTCCTCAGTCTCACCTCTTTATAAAGATGTTCCCTTCCTCATCTAAGGCCCATATCTTGGCCCATGCTCTGAGTCCCATCTCCTCTTGACCTCTCATTCCCCTTACTTGCAGTTATTCTCACTCTTATCTATATATTTAGCCTCTTCCACTCTATTAGTTCCTTCCTCCTAGGGTTAAAAAAAGCTCCATTCCCCCTCTATCGATAGCCTGCTCACTCCTCGCCAGCTAAACTTCTTGGAATAGTTATCTCCACTCACTGTTTCAACTTCCTCCCTTTCCATTCACTCTCCCAATCTGCATTCTCCAAGATAACCAGTGATCTCCCTGTAGCTACACTCAAGGGACACCTATCAGTTCTCTCTTTGACACTTGACATGTCCTCCTTTTTTGATATTTTCTCTCCCCTGGGCATCTATGATACCACCTACATGCTCCCAGATATCTCTCTAGCCGAGACCTTTCTCTGGAGCTTCAGACCCAGACAGCTATCTTTTAGCCAGCTCTACCTGTAGGCCTTAAAAGTGAATTCATTTCCTCTTCAAACATGTACCTCTTCCTAAATTTCTCCTGTGAGTGGTAAGTACTACCCTTGGACTCACTAATGCAGCCAGAAATTTGTGTATCATCCCTGACTGCTTGGTGGAGAGAGGATGGAGGTCTATGTTTGACTGTGTGTTGTGATGGGTGCAAGCTATTCATGTAGTCTTATCTGGGTGGTCTGAATGCTGGCATGAGCTGCTAATGCCATTCTTGTCTACTCTGTCAGTACTGGCAAGGCCCGGTGTGCCCTATAGGTTTTTGACCCTGCTGGCTCTGATGGGCAGTGATGAGCTGGCTGGGTGTACATGTAAGTCCCATGTACCTTCATCTTGCAGAAGGGCCATGATATTCCCCACAACCCCAGCAAACAGTATAGAAATATCTCTTCCTTTTATCTAGTACATCCACTTCCATATCAGGTTATTTCTTCTCCACTCATAGGACAGACAGGAAAAAAATCAGCTCTTATTTACATATGTGTAAATTGTTTAATCTCATTAATTCACATGTGTGGAATTACATTAATTTCAAACAATAGAAAAATTTATTATTTAATCTCTCTTAATTTCAGTTTAATCTCTGAGTTAAAGAGCAGAGCCCAAGCAGCCTGGGTGGCTCAGTGGTTTAGCACCGCCTTCAGCCCAGGGACATGATCCTGGAGACCTGTGATTGAGTCCCATGTCGGGCTCCCTGCATAGAGCCTGCTTCTCCCTCTGCCTGTGTTTTTGCCTCTCTTTCTCTTTGTGTCTCTCATGAATAAATAAATAAATCTTAAAAAAAAAAAAAAAAAAGCAGAGCCCTTTGTATTTCATTTATATAATGTAGAGTCTGGGTCTGTCTCAGCATCAGATTATCTCTACAATAACTAATGTACTTTCTACTCTACTAATAAGAGTGGGGGGTGGTATCTGTGTATGTGTTTGTGTTTGTGTGTGTGTTTGCATGTTGATTTGGTGTCAGGGTCCACAGGTTGGCAGCCCAGAGCCCAAGGAGATGAGTGAAGAGAGTACATTCCATTAATACTTCACATATTATCCTATCACATGTTCTTTCAAAATCAAATCTGATCAGGGCATTCACCTGCTAAAATCCTGTCTGTACCTTCCCATTGCCTTTAGGATAAAATCTAAACTTTTAAACTTGACTTACAAGTTAAGATTTGTTCCCAGTTTACCTCTTCCAACTCGTTTCTCACAATTTTCTCTCTTTCAGTTCCATGGGCTCATCATGCTCTCTCTTGCCTCTAGACTTTCTTACATTTCTAGAAGATTTTCTCCAACTTTTCCCTATGCCTGGTTAATTCCTGCACATTCCTCCGGTCTCAGGTTAAATGCCAGCTGCCCAGGAAGTCCTCCTTGACCTTCTTCTCACCCCTAACTTTGATGTGTCCCTTCTATGTACTCTTATAACTTTCTCAGGTCATAGTGTTTATCATATTTTAATTTGTTTTATTTATTTGCTTTCTGGCTAGACTATAAATGCTTTCAAGGCAAGATTGTTTCTGTCTTGATCACTGCACACCCTCTAATACCTAGCATGTACCTGATACGTGGTAGGTGCTCAATAAATATTTGTTAAATAAGTAAATGAATGAGTGAAGAATAAATTGAACATGCAAACCATATAGTAGCTGGCTTCATTTGCACTGCCTTTCATCTTAAAGCAGGACTCAGTACTTTATTGTATTTCTCTAAGAGTAAATCAGCCCCCCAAAAGCAGCAGATTTGATTGAAGAATTTATGAAGAGACAGAGAGAGTTTAAATAGCAGGCATTTCTGTTCTCCCCTCTACTCTCTTTGATTTCCAGATGTTGGATCTCCCTCTCTTTTGACTCTGCCTTCCTCCCTGCTCTGTCATCCCCAATTCAGCCTCTACTTCCTTTTCTAAGGAAATCTCCCTCTGTGAGGACAATAGAGGATGAGGTGGAGACGGATGAGGATAGTATCAGTGAATGCCATTTGGGAAACAATTGAATAAGGCCAGGCAGAGATGATGAAGGCCTGAATTAAGAAAATGACAAAGTTAAGAGGAGAGGGTAGGTTTAGGAGATGTATAGGAGGGAAGGCCAATAGGATGTGGTTATGGATTGGATTGGGGTAGAAAAGGAAAGAAAGAGAGGAATACAGGGTGCAGGCCAGGTTTTGATGACTGCAAAAGAAGGGAAGGGAGGGAGGGAGGGAGGAAGGAGGAAGGAAGGAAGGAAGGAAGGAAGGAAGGAAGGAAGGAAGGAAGGAAGGAAGGAAAGAAGGAAGGAAGGAAGGAAGGAAGGAAGGAAGGAAGGAAGGAAGGAAGGAAGGAAGGAAGGAAGGAAGGAAGGAGAAAAGAAACAAAGAGGAGGCTTATGTTGTAGAATTTTAATTTCTTACGTTAAGCAAAATGGAAAAGTGATATGCAAGAGGTGGGACTGGGACTTGGGGAAAGTAGGAAAGATTTAGAAAAAGAGAAGTGGAGAATGTCAGAGACGGGCACCTACCTTAACTGACTGAAAATTCAAAGAATCACCCTTAGTAGTGAGGGCTTATCTGGGACCAGTCACCTGACAAAGCTTGGATCAGATTTCTGAATTCTCTCCAGCACTATCTTCTGTTTGGGAGTGGAAACAAAAAGTACGTGGTGGATTTCATTCTGGGTAGGGATTAGGAAGACAGGAATGAATGAAGGATCAAGGGGCTGAGGGTGTCTATCAGGATCATTGCTGAAATCAACACCAATAACAGACTGAGAAGAAGGCAAGCAAGGGCTGATGGGTCCTTGGCACTCTGATTACATTGATGGGTGAGAGAGCAAGAATCATAACAAGGAGGAGGACAAACAGAGTTCAGTGGCCCTTATAAAAATAACACCAGAATATTCCAGACATTTTCTCCATAAAATGAAAAGGTGAATGCCCCCTTTAAATCATTAACTAAACTGGCATTCAAATCTGGGCAGACTCCCCCAGGTTGGGCTGTTTCACTTTGCCAAGAATCGATAAGCTTCTGTGAACCCTCCAGGGTGAGTGAGGCATGATCCATCTTCCCTGTCTGGACAAGCTTGATCTGGCTTCCTTCCTCCTGCTAAAGCAGGCCTGAGGTATGTGACAGGATTCCGTGTCTTAGACCAATTATCACATTCCACAGTGTGGAACTCCTGCTGATACTGCCTTTCAACTTTTAGGAGGCCCTGCTCTGATACTCCCTGGCTGAGCCCCTCACCACAGAGTGAGGAAACTGGGACCAGAATCCACATTCATCCCTACTACACAGTCTGGATAACCTGGAGCACCTCAAAATTTCTGGCCTCAGTGCCTCAAGTCCACTTCCAAGGCCTGCCTACATTTCTTCAGTCCCATCCTCCCAAGGGCAGACCATGCCACCAGTATATGCACTCCCTAGACTGAAAGCGGCCAAGGAGAGCCTTGGGGATATGCACAGATTGTGGGTGTGTGGGCTGGGGTGTCCACATGCCTGACAGTTCTTTCTCAGTCAGAGCCAGGAATGGGGAGAGAGAGGGCGTAGCTTCAGCTCTCCCCATGCCTCCATGTCCTCATGCAGAACAAAAAGGTGCCTGAAAATTACACATTCAAACTTGGCCTTCAGGTCATTAAGACAAAGTTATCAAGTTAGGAAAATAGAACATATTGTATTTATAGCTTTTACATATACATATGGAATATGGACATCAATTTGTATTCTTACCCTTGGTTTCACAAATTTTAGGGGCAGTCCTGGCTCCTATAATGCATTACTTACATGCTGTGAAGAATAGCTTGTCAAAATTATTATTCTAGGTTTATTTGATATAATAGTTCGGTCCAAAATGTATCCCAGACAGTAAAAAAATAAAGATCCTATTTGAATTTCTAAAAAGTTTTGGTACCCTAAGCACTTTCTTCAGTTTTTATATCATTTGATTGTCATTTGGTAGAGTATTTTTTCCTGTTTTACTAATGTCCGTATTTAAGATAAATTTTCAAAAAGAATCAATGAACATTTTTAGCATATTCCCAGGTATGTGCAGTCATCACCACAGTCAATTTTAGGACATGTTTATCACACCCAAATGAAACCCTGTATTCATTAGGAGTCACTCTTAGTTTAAGACCCTTTGCCCCAGCCCTAGGCAACAACTAATCTATTTCCTATCTCTACAAAATTGCCAATTCTGGACCTTAAATATAAATGGAATTTTATAAAATGTGGTCCTTTATGACTGGCTTCTTTCACTTAGCCTAATGTTTTCAAGGTTTATCCATTGGATCAGTACTTACTTTTTTGTCAAATAATATTCCATTGTGTGGATATAACACATTTTATTTATCCATTCATCAGTTGATGGAATTTGGGCTGTTTCCACTTTTTAGATGTCATGAATAATGCTGCTGTGAGCATTTGTATATGAGTTTCATACGGACATATGTTTTCATTTGTGTTGGGCTATATACCTAAAAAGGGAATTGCTGGATCATATGGCAACTCAGTGTTTAGCCTTTTGAGAAACTGCCAAACTGTTTTCCTATAAGGCTGCATCATTTTACTTTCCCACTAGCAATGTATGAAGGTTCCAATCTCTGTACTTCCTCATCAACACTTATTATTACCTGTCTTTTTTATGCTAGTCATCTTAGTGGCTATGAAGTAGTATCTCACTGTTATTTCTATTGCCATTTTACTGAAGGCTAATGATATTGTGCATCATTTCATGAGCTTGCTTACCATCTGTATATCTCCTTTAGAGACATATCTATTTTGATCTTTTGTCCATTTTTAATTTGGGTTGTCTTCTCACTACTGAGTTGTAAGAATTCTTAGTGTATCCTAGATGCAACTCTTATGTCAATATATGATTTGTGAGTATTTTCTCCCATCCTGTACATTTCTTGCTCATGTTCTTTGAAACACAGAAGTTGTTAATTTTGATGAAGTCAAATTTGTCTGTTTTCTTTTGTTGCTTGTGCTTTAGGTGTCATATCTAACCAACCACTGATTAAAGTCACAAAGATTTATCCCTATGTTTTTTCCAAAGTTTTAGAGTTTTAGATCCTACATTTGGGTCTTTGCTCCATTTTGAGATAATTTTTATATTTGGTGTGAGGTAAAAGTCCAACTTTATCTTTTTGCATATAATATTCATTATCCCAAACCGTTTATTGAAAAGACTATTCTTTCCCCTTTGGATTATCTTGAAATCCTTGTCAAAAATCAATTGATCATAAGTGTGAGGATTATGAATTTTTAAAGTACTCCTTTTCTGATATCTATAATTTCTTTTCTCTTTTTTAAAGATTTTATTCCTTTATTTGAGAGAGAGAGAAAAGAAGGGGAGAGAGCATGCACAAACAAGGGGAAGGGGAGGAGGGAAAGGGAGAAGCAGAGTTCCCACTGAGCAGGGATCTCAGTGCAGAGCTCAATCCCAGGACCCCGAGATTATAACCTGAGCCAAAGGCAGATGCTTAACCACCTGAGCCACCCAGGTGCCCCTATAATTTCTTTTCTAAAGGAATATGCAATAGGTCATATCTCAGTTTACTATGACTCTTTATTTATTTATTATTTATATTTTTTAGAGAGTGGGGAAGGCCAGAAGAAAAGGGAGAGAGAATCTTAAGCTGGCTCTATGCCCAGTGTGGAGCCTGACACAGGGCTCAGTCTCATGACACTGAGATCATGACCTGAGCCAAAATCACGAGCTGGATGCTTAACTGATTGAGCCACCCAGGTGCCCCAGTATGATTCTTTGAAATCAAGAAGTTCAGACTAGAGACTACTTTAGGGGCACCTGGCTGGCTCTGTCAGTGGAGCATCCAACTCTTAATCTTGGGTTGTAAGTTTGAACCCCATATTGGGTGTAGGGATTACTTTTTTAAAAACTTACTTTAAAAATTGTTTTTGTTTCCCTAGAGCTATTTAGAAAATTCTACTTGCAACCAAAACATTCTTCCTCTTTAGAGGTATTTTACCAAGATATAAAACAGAAATCTGAATAAACTGTGAAACTAAGAACACAACAAGGATCTCCTTAATCTCTGGGTATGTGTTGTAATTTGTCCTTTTGTCCTCATTTTTTTTTCTTTTATCCAGGAGAGTAATATTAATGTTTTACAAAATTCATGGAAATTGGGACACCTGGGTAGCTCAGTGGTTGAGCGTCTGCCTTTGGCTCAGGTCATGATCCCAGGGTCCTGGGATTGAGTCCCACATCAGGCTCTTTAAAGGGAGCCTGCTTCTTCCTCTGTCTATGTCTCTGCCTCTCTCTGTGTGTCTCTCATGAATAAATAAATAACATCTTTTAAAAAAATTTGTGGAGATTGATCAACTCTCTAGTGTTTGGAGCCAGAGTATATTTCTTGGCTCAAAGATCCCTTTCCTCACTTTCACATGGTGGAAGAAATTAAACATGGGCCTCTAATCTCATACATGAAGAACAAGGATTATTTCCTCAATTCAGACAAGGGCTTGGGATAAGAACATGTTTGGATCAAAATGGTTTTCTTAAACCCAATTAGCTCTAATTCTAGGCTTATTTTATTGTTCCCTGTATTTTGTTCCTATTTATACTGATGAATAATGGATTGAATTGTGTTCTATCATTTATATCATAAAGAGTTCCTCTAGGTTTCAATGCTATAAAGTCTCTTTTAAACTTGTGCAAGAATTAAACTTGGCAATTAATTCATATGTCAATTGTTAGCAAGGTCTAGTAATTAAAGTCTACTTCAGAGTAAGTTATTAACTCTCCAATAAAAAAAAAGTACTTTATAAACTTATCAGTTTTAGCTATTTATTCTAGTTGACAGATGAGATAGGGAAGTTATTGACTGTACATAATCACCTCTGTACTTTTACCACTGAACACTGAGGTCAAATGGAAGTCTAGGTTGTTCAAGTTCATAGTTTAAATCTAGAATAAACCAGTTCAGGTTGATGGGGGTGGAGGGTGCCCTTGGATCTTGTTACCTTTGCAATACTGTCTCCTTAAATTTTGCAAAGCCCATTTTTGCTATGTTCAAATACTCAAACGTCTAAGTTAGAAACAGCCTAGACCAAGGATTTCATATTGAGATCTGAGATATTAAATTTCCTTGCTATTTATATATTTTACAGTTTTAACTATAATCTCCATGCTGTACATTGTATCCCCATGACTTATTTTATAAATGAAAGTTTATACTTTTCCTTTTGATCTGTTTTATTTTTTTTAAGATTTTATTTATTTATTTATTTAATAAATAAATACAGAGAGAGAGAGAGATGCAGAGACACAGGCAGAGGCAGAAGCAGGCTCCAACACAGGGAGCCTGATGTGGGACTCGATCCCGGGACTCCAGGACCACACCCTGGGCTGAAGGTGGCGCTAAACTGCTGAGCCACCCGGACTGCCCATGATCTGTTTTATTTCTTGGCCTAACATCTGGTTATAGTTACAGTTTGAGGGCACTCTATATGCTCTCTTTTCTTTCCTCTGATTGGCTAGTGATGAACTACTACTAAAGTCAGTCCAAGTCTTACTCTTTCTTGTGGTCAATATAACTGCAGTCTGGTTCCCAAGCCCAGCTGATCAGCAGAATTTCCTGGGGTGGTTTTTTTTTTTTTTATTTAAAGATTTTATTTATTTATTCATGAGAGACACAGAGAGAGAGGCAGAGACACAGGCAGAGGGAGAAGCAGGGTCCATGCAGGGAACCTGACGTGGGACTCGATCCCAGGTCTCCAGGATCACACCCTGGGCTGAAGGTGGCGCTAAACTGCTGAGCCACCCGGGCTGCCCTCTGGGGTAGTTTTTAAAGAGTTTTCAGGCCTCACCCCAAAGGTACTGAGTCTGGAACTTTAGGGTAGAGCCAGTGAATCGTATGTTTCAGACGTTCCCAAGGTGATACTGATATCCAACCAAGTCTGGGCTATGGTCCAGGATCTCCAGGTGCTTGGAGGTCCCCTGAGTTTGGCCTTAGGGCATTGTCTCCAAGAAGCTGCCATCTACTTGCCAGAATATTCTAAAATAATCAGAGGTGCCTATTTGCAAACTGCCCTTAATGCTAGCTGCTACATCGGCAGAGTCCTATGTTCTTTCTCTGTCCACTCTCACCTCTTTCAGACTGTCCTTATGACTTACTTGCTCCTTCAAGCTGCTTGGCAGTGGCACTAGTGAGTATAAGATAGACTTTGGTCCTGATAAATCTGCCATGGACTTTTGGTCCAGCCTCCTATATGGATGCCATTGCCTCATCTGTAAAATGAAGATAATACCATCCTCTCAAAGATGAGGACCAGAAGAATGTATTTACATGGCACCTAGAATATAGTGTACCTTGTATTATGCATTATTGTCTGTTTGGTTCTACTTGTCCACCTCCATAAGTATGGCAGGTTAATGAAGCTTGCTCATCAGTTTTCCCTGATTGTAGCCCCCTAGATTACTCTGAGCAGCATTTCTCAAAGTAAGGGACACAGACCACCTGCATCTGAATAGGAGAAAGGACAAAGAGCTGGTCTTATGCAACTCTAACTTTATATACTTTATAATTTTTTATTGCAGTAGAACAGACACATAGAAAAGTGTTTTTATTATAAATGAACAGCTCAGTGAATTTTCATATACTGAACACACCCATGTAACCAGCTCCCAGATCAAGAAACAGAACATAACAGCACTCCAGAAACGCTCCTCCACACATGGAACTTTAAGAACCACTGTTAGATGAAGAGCCCAGGGGTGGAGCTCTCCTTTATCACAGTCCTGCCTTTCTCTCCTGGGCCAAATCTGCATGCTGTGTGAGCCCTTCCTAATCTGAGAGCCTAAGGCTGTGGCCTCACATGCCCCGTTAATAGTGATGTGACTTCCTTTGTAAGAAGGGTCACAAAGAGTGTTTCAATCATTTATATTCCCAGCATACACCCTAAACTGTTTAAAGTAAATGAATTCAGGTCCTGGCCAACAAGGAGTGGAGATCAGTCATTGCCTGAAAGCATCAGCTTATTACAACACTCCAGCATTTTCTCACGGAAGGGTGAATGAGGTGGATTCTAGTGTAATTACCTTTGTGTAATTGAAAACTAAATCACTGATGACTGCATAGTTTAAATATCCATTTAAATACTTTCATTTTATTGCACTTATTTTTACAGGACATGCTACCACCAAATAGGCTATTAATTTTTCTAGCAAATTAAAATCTGAATGGGTACATTAAAAACAAGCACAGTTCAAATAGATGCCCTCTTTTCCCAGAGATCATTGGAGTTTTTCTTTTTATTTAATCCAGCTATTCAAATAATGTATTAGACCAGGACCTGTAATAATACAGGCCTTACCCAAAAGAGATCAGGTTTTCTATGTAATATGATTTACACAAGATTTTAAATAATAGGACAAAAACCTGTGGTGCTTTTGCCTATATATCTTCTCAAGTATTAATATACATGCAAATCACATGTTAAAATGCTGATTCTGATTTGGTGGAGCTTCAGGTCTGAGTTCCACATTTTTTTTTCTTTATTTATTTATGATAGTCACACACACAGAGAGAGAGAGAGAGAGAGAGAGGGGCAGAGACACAGGCAGAGGGAGAAGCAGGCTCCATGCACCGGGAGCCCGATGTGGGATTTGATCCTGGGTCTCCAGGATCGCACCCTGGGCCAAAGGCAGGCACCAAACCACTGCACCACCCAGGGATCCCCTGAGTTCTACATTTTTAACAAGCTACCAGATGATGCTGATACTGCTGACCTGAGGACCACACTCTGAGTTGCAAGACTGTTCAGAGTATAAGCATTGACTAGAAGCCTGGATACATATCTGAGTTTCAATCTCCTAGTATATATATAGACTATTTTTTAAGGCACCATCTAAATGTATGAATCCATAATTCAATAATCCCTCTTTGCCTATTAACTAATTTTTCTTTAGACTGCTGATTCTCATCTATAAGCTGTTATATTAAATATTGTTCTCTATCAGAAAGCCAGACAAAAACTCTTGCTTATGGTTGGAAAGCTTTATTTTTCAACCTTGTACAAATCTATTGGACCATAACCTAAACTTGAGTCAGCAGTGTAAGACTTTGGTCAGATAAGCAAGAGTAAACCTGGAGTATAACCAAAAGAAAGGGACGGCTAGTTCCAGTTCAAGGTGATAACATAGAAAGATCCTGAACTCACCTCCTCCCATGGACACACCAAATCTACAGCTATATGTGGAAAAATTTCCTCTGGGAAAGAAAAAAAAAAAACCTAAAAACTGGCGGAGCAAGCCCTTCACATCAGGCAAACAAGAAGGAAACCACATCAAAGGGAATTAGGAAAGGCTTAAAACACAATCTTGCTATAAACCCCCGCCCCTAGTATAGTATAGTGACCCACAGTTGGGAGTCAACTAAAATGCACAGCATCTTCCTTAGGGGCAAAGCATTCAAACTCCATAAAAGGCACTCCAGCTTTTAAGACTGGCTCCTGAGAGATGAGCCTCCAAAACACCTGGCTTTGAAGACCAATGGGACTCATGCCCAAGAAACCCATGGATCCACGGTGAACTAGTGAACATCTGTTAAAGGGCATGCATGCAGGCTTATCTGCTCAGGACAGCTCTTTGAAAAGGGACCAGACTTTATGTGAAAGAGACTTATTTCCTAATATTTTTTATTTTTATTTATTTATTTTTTTATTTCCTAATTTTAAAGCACAGGTCTAAGGGACAGGGACTTGCTGAGATGCTCTCCGTGGTCAGAGATAGGTGGGCACCATCTTGCACTCTCCGGCCTTAGTAAAACCAACCAGTGCTATCTTTTTTTTCCCTTTTCCTTTTCCTTTTCTTTTTTTCACCCTTTTTTGGCGAGTGCCATATTTGCATTTTTTTCCTCTGCCGTGCTGCAACCAGTAAGCACCATCTTCACACTCTCCCTCTGCTATGCTCCACAGTGCCAGTATCAGTATCTGCCAGAGGAGAGCTTCTACACACATCTGATGCCTTGGCTTTTACATCTGGTGACCTGATTTTTGCAGCTGCAACCCAGGGGACACCCTTAGTTGCCTGGCTTTAGATGGCCAGGGAGACTTACATTCCTGAATCTCATAAGAAAGGAAAATTACAGGTCAATATACCTGATGGATGTAAATGCAAAAATCCTCAACAAAATATTAGCAAATTAAATTCAACAATACATTAAAATATACCATGAACAAGTGGGATTTATTCCAGGATACAAGGATGGTTTAACATCCAAAAATAAATCAACATGATGTATAACATTTAAAAAATGAAAGATAAGAAACAGACTTTTTTTTAAATTTTTATTTATTTATGATAGTCACACAGAGAGAGAGAGAGGCAGAGACACAGGCAGAGGGAGAAGCAGGCTCCATACACTGGGAGCCCGACGTGGGATTCGGTCCCGGGTCTCCAGGATCACGCCCTGGGCCAAAGGCAGGCGCTAAACCGCTGCACCACCCAGGGATCCCAAGAAACAGACTCTTAACCACAGAGAAAAACTGATGGTTACCAGAGGTGAGGAGGATGGGGTGATTAGTTAAATATGTGATGGGGATCACTTGTTATGATGAGCACTGGGTGTTATATGGAAGTGTTGAATTACTATATTGTACACCTGAAACCAATTTTACACTCTGTTAACTAACTGGAATTTAAATAAAAACTTTAAAAAGATGAAGGAGAGAAATCATAAAATCATTTCAATAGATGCAGAAAAGCATTTGACAAAATTCAACACCCAGTTCCGATAAAAATTCTTTTTTAAAAAAATATTTTATTTATTTATTCATGAGTACACAGAGATTGAGAGAGAGAGAGAGAGAGAGAGAGGCGGAGACACAGGCAGAGGGGAAGCAACCTCCATGCAGGGAGCCCAATGCAGGACTTGATTTCGGGACTCCAGGATCACACACTGGGCTGAAGGCAGGCGCCAAACTGCTGAACCACCCAGAGATCCCCACAAAGAATTTTAAAATTAAGAATTGTAAAATTCGGGCAGCCCTAGTGCCCAAACTAGAAAGGAAGAGTAAAACTGCCACTATTTGCAGATGACATGGTACTATATATAGAAAACCCTAAAGATGCCACCAAAAAAACTGTTAGAGCTAATAAATGAAGTTGGTAAAGTTTCAGGATACAAAATCAATATACAGAAATTCATTGCATTTCTGTACACTAATAACAAAGTAATAGAGAAATTAATAATCCCATTACAATTGCATCAAAAAGAGTAAAATAACTAGGAATAAATTTAAGCAAGAAGATAGACTTGTACACTGAAAACTATAAGACATTGATGAAAGAAATTTAAGAAGACACAAATAGATGGAAAGATATACCATGCTCAAAATTAGAATATTAATGTTGTTAAAATGTCCATATTACCCAAAGCAATCTACAGATTCAGTGCAATCCCTGTCAAAATTCCAATGGCATTTTTCACAGAAATAGACCAAACAATTCTTCAATTTGTTTGGAACCACAAAATAGCTGAATAGCTAAAGCAATCTTGATATAGCAGAACACAGTATGCCCCTGATTTCAAACTATATTACAAAGTTATAGCAATGAAAACAGTATTGTATTAGCATAAAAACAGACACATAAATCAATGGAACAGAATAGAGCCTAGAAATAAACTTACACATATATGGTCAATTAATTCACAACAAGGAGCCAAGAAAACACAATGGGAAGAGGAAGAATAGTTTCTTCAGTAAATGGTGTTGGGAAAACTGCACAGCAATATCCAAAAGAATGAAAGTGGACCACTGCACAAAAATGAACTCAAAATGGATTGAAGACTAGAATGTAAGATCTGAGCCCATGAAACTCATAAATAAAACTCATAAATAAAATATTTATTAAAGATATTATATTGCATATTTGAAATTTGCTAAGAGAGTAAATCTTGGAAGCTCCCATTATAAGAAAAAAAACTATGTATGGTAACAGATGTTAATTAGAGTTATTGTGGTGACCATTTCACAAAATATACAAATATCAAATCATTACATTGTATGCCTGAAACTAATATAATGTATGTAAATTGTACTTTAATTTTAGAAAAAGAAAGGGACAACTAATCCTACCAGAATAGGCGGTCCTTATATGAATACTGTATTTACATAGCCACAACTGGGTGGAACATGCAAAGAAAAGTTCAAAGAACTAGCATTATTTAGCTTGTGAAGAAAGGACAAAGGATGCTTTAAGAATCACTTTTGAATGGCAGCAGAAAGCAGTATATCCTGTGAAGTAAATGTCTTTACAGTGCATCAGAATAGATTTAGGTTAGCTCTAAAGCAGATCTTATGATAATGATGATCCTAGGTGGTAGGATTGCCAATGGTAATTTCCTTTTTCAAAGACCTTTAAAACCAAACTGGACCCTGCTACATTGCCTGTCAGTTGGGTTATGAGTTGATGTATCAATTGGGGTTCAGTGCAAACACTACTCTGTGTGTTGAATACAAGGAATTAGATGTTTCCAGAACAACCTCTGGAAGAGCAGAGGTTAGAGGACAGCCCTTAGGCTTCCAAATCACAGCACACAGTAACTACCTAGAGGTTAGGAACCTATGGAGACCAAAGCTGGCATCACAGCCATTTCTCACCCATGGAATTGGTGGCACTGCAGAGGCACAGAAAATCTGGCCATTGAAAATCACATCCAATGTAGCATGCTCACCAAAAAGTAACAGAGAAAACTAACAGGCAGAGAAAATATAGCCTCCCTCTTGCTTTTACCTTCCCATCTCACGTTGTTATATCTGATTGGCAAAATCTAAATTGTATACTGAATCCTATTAGGAAGAAAATCTATGAATTATAGTTGTTTTGGGGGGGGTTGTTTATTTTTTGTGTTGTTTTTATTTATTTATTTGAGAGAAAGAGAGAGCACACAGAGGAAGAGGGAGAGGGAGAAGCAGACTCCCCACTGAGCAGGGAGCCTGATGTGAGTTTCAATCCAAGGACCCTGGGATCATGATGTGAGCCGAAGGCAGGCACTTAACCGAATGAGCCACCCAGGCGCCCCTGGTTGGGGTATTTTAAAATCACTTTTCATTGAAGTATAACATACATATGGAAAAATGTTCAAATCACCATCAGGTACAGCTTGATAAGTTTTTATAAAGTGAAGATACCCATGTAACCATAACCCAGACTGGAAAACAGAAAGTATTTGTACACCAGAAAGCCCCCTTCTTGCTCTTTTCTAGGCATCATCCTCCCAGAAGGTAACTGCAATCTTGGCCTCTAACACCAAAGAGCAATTTTGCCTGTTTTTTAACCTTATATAAAGTGGAATGATATAGTAGTATGTCCTCTTTTGTGACCGCCTCTTCATTTTCATTGCTATATAGTATTCCTTTGGGTAACTATCACTTATATGTTTTACTGCACATGGACATTTAGGTTATTTCTATTTAGAGGTTATTACAAAGAGTGCTGTTATGAACATTGGTGAACATTTGTATCCAGTTTGGTTAGATATATAAGAGTAGGATTTATAGGAGATGCACATGTTTAACTTGAATAGACACTGCCAAACAGTTTTCCAAAGTGATAGATACGCCACATCCTCACCAAAACTTTGAATTTTCCACTTTTACATTTTAGCTATTCTGTTCAAAGGCTAATGCAATTTATTGAAATTGTATTATGGTTTTAGTTTTTATTCTCCTGATGTCTACCAACTGAAGTACCTTTTCATATGTTTATTGCCCATTTGGATATCATCTTCTGTGAAATGCCTGTTTTTCACCCAATTTCTTATTGGCTTGTCTGACTTTTTCTTCTTTGTAGTTCTTTGTTCTATGAGTCCTTTGTTGGGGGTATTTTTGGGGAATACATTTTGCCTCTCTGTGGCTTATTTTTCCATTCCTTCAATAATGTCTTTTGATGAAGACATTCATAATTTTGATGTAGTTCAGTTTATCAGAGGCTTTCTTTTATGGCTTATTTATTTTATATGAGTCCAATTTAAGAAATCTTTGGTGACTCCAAGGTCACAAAGGTATTTTCCCATATTTTTTTGTGAAAACTTTATTGTTTACTGTTCACTTTTAGATTTACAATTCATCTGGTATTGATTTTTGTGTATGATAAAAAGTAAGAAATATAGTTTTGAGACTCCCAACTCCTATAATACTGCAGAATAAGGATAGGTTATCTATGGAAGGTGAAAATGAATGAATGCTGAGTGCCCAGACACCATGTCTGACACAGATAAACTGGTGAGTTTTTACATTGTAAAACACGTAACTCCAAATTCTGAATTTTTCTGAACGTCTTTTCAAATATCTGTGATAGTGATTTCCCACATTCCACCAAATGTGGACATTCCAAATGTCAGCAATCCACCTCAGGCAGTTGCTTTGTGTCTCCTTTCTTATCCTGCCTCTTGGAATGTCATCACTGTTGCAAAAAAAAGCACTATGTTCTTTTTCAGAAATTGTAATAAGAATTGTTCTGCTTTCAAATAAATGAAAAGACCAGGGTTAGACTTGGTGAATAAATGTAAATGTTAGTATACTTCTAAAGAAATGTAGTTTTACTACCCAATCTAAGAAAGTATGGTGGTCAAGGAGCACCTGGAAGGCTCAGTCATTTAAGTGTCTGCCTTCAATTCGGGTTATGATCCCAAGGTCATGGAATCAAGCCCTTTGTGGGGCTCCTTGCCCAGTGGGGAGTTTGCGTCTTTCTCTCCTTCCACCACTCCTCCTGCTCATATGCACTCTCTGTCTTTCTATCTCTCTCAAATAAATAAAATCTTTTTTTAAGGTCATTGTTTTAAAAGATTTGGGGACATGGAAACAACCTAAGTGTTCATCAACAGATGAATAGATAAAGAAGTTGTGGTTTAGATATACAATGAAATATTACTCAGCCATTAAAAAATGAGAAATCTTACCTTTTGTGACAACATGGATGGACCTAGAGGGCATTATTTGAAGTGAAATAAGTCAGAGAGAGAAAGACAAACACCGAATGATCTCACTTATATGTGCAATCTTAAAAAAAAAAAAAAAAACAAAAACAAAAAAACAACCTCATAGGAAAAGAGATCAAAGGGTTAGGTAGCTCAGTCGATTAAGCATCTGCCTTCAGCTCAGGTCATGATCTCAGGGTCCTGGTATCGAGCCCTGTGTCAGATTCCCTGCTCAGCAGAAAGCCTGCTTCTCCCTCTGCCTCTGCCTGCTGCTCCCCTTACTCCTGCTTTCTCTTTGTGCTTTCTCACACACACACACTCTCAATCTCTCTCTCAAATAAATAAATAAAATCCTTTAAAAAAAGAGAGAGCTCAGACTTGTGGTTACTAGGGTGAGGGGAGACGGAATTGGAGGAAGGTGGGCAAAAAGTAGAAACTTTAGTTATCAGATAACTAGGAATGTAATGTACAACATAACTACTATAGTTAACACTCTGTATGATGCATATGAAATTTGTAAAAAGAGTAAATCTTAAGAGTTCTTATCACAAGGAAAATATTTTCTTTTTTTGCTTTTTATTACATCTATATGAGATGATGGATGCTAACTAATTGTGGTAATCATTTCACAATATCTTACATAGTGCCGTGGTTTCTGGAATGGGATGGGTATCGTAGCTGGTCCTTAATTAGTTCACAATAATATGTGCAAGACTGGTATATGTTGTAGGTGTCTCATGGCCCCTTCATGTCTAAGAGACTTCTGTTTTTCTGGGTCCCCTAAAGATCTGACCATCTGCATAGATGCACCTGACAGCCATTCTAGGTTCTTCCGATTCCTATTTGCCAGGTACTCCTCTAATTACTCTCTATATATTGTCCTATTTAATCCTCATAATAATCCAGTATGATAGCTCCTATTTTTACCCACATTTTATAGATGAGGACTTTAAGGTTAGGTAATATGCCCAAAGCCCTCATATCTCATTAGTGATAAAGCTTTTGCTATGGATTGATTCTTTTTACTCTTGTATGAATACTCATTAATAATTCATTTGCCCACCCTTGCTCTGCCTCTCAGATCTTAGACAAACCTCTTGCTATCATCTCTACTTGTGTTCAAATTTATCTTTGCAAAGAGACCCAGCATTTTGAGACATACCAGTTATCTTAATCTTCTTATTCAATTCATGAAGCAAGTATTTCTAGGCACCAATATGTCCAATACACATTCTGATGACTGAATGAGATAGAAAGCAAAAGAAATAACAAAGTCCCTTTCATAGGAAACACAAATGGAATTTAAATTAATTAGAAAGAAAGCTACGTTTTTCAGTCATTAACCATGAATCTGATACCTGGGACTCAGACATATAAACAGCTGTCTGTTGTGCTTGGTGGTTCTTTCTTCTGGGTCATCTCCCAGAAGTCGCATAATTCTTCTTATGCTCATTTGAGAGCTACTGAACCCCGAAGGGTTCACCTTCACCCACAATCTTTCTCAGGATCCTGTGGGCCTCAAGTCTCTATTTCCCAACTCTCAAGGCTTCAAGGATTAGGATGAGGGTGGAATGAATCTTCAGAAAATTGAAAGTGCCATTTCAGAGTCAATGTAGTTTTGATAGGTTTTAGGAATAAGTCTGGTACCCAACCACTAAGCATAAGTTTTTTATAGAAAAATATGAACATGTCCCCCCCCCAAAACAATTTTGGATCCCAATCTGGTTACTTTCCTTGATTAGGAACCATGTTAAATTCTTTGTATTTCTTGGGTACCTTAAGTTGTAAATCTGGCCACTTTAAAGAGAAACTTCTGGTATTTTCTCTATTCTTTACTCTTCCAGACTGAAGTAGATGTTTCAGCTTAAGCAAATTAGTGCTTCTATACACTCAGGGGAAAATGGAACTCTCTGGTAGGAATCATTTAAGATTTTACTGAAGTGTTTTTACAAAGTTGTAATTATGCTTATTGATCTCAAAAGTTACCCCTAATTAGCTGAATGTAAGATGACCCATTGTGGGAATTAGTTTTACTGGAACATCTTAGCTTGTATTTCTGTGACCATGAGTTTAGTCCTAGAGGAAGGAAACTCAGAAGCATTTGCTTCACTCTTTCATGTAGGTCTGGTGCAGGAACCTGCTCACACTGTCCATGATCCTGGTGGAAACGCAAATGTCAGGACTTCATAAGAAGAAACATAAAATCCCTGATCCCAGAGAATGATCATTTCATCTTGTTGCTTCCTTCTCAGATGATGAGCAATTTCAGTAGGATGAGATGCCTGAGGGCAGAACCTGCAGGAAGGAGAGAGTACTGAAATGGAAAAAAACCTTAAACTTTATCTTGAAGAATTTTTAAGCCTCCATCCACCTCAGTTTTGTTATCTGTGAAAGGGAATCTTAATATATATTTAATAGGAATATTATAAGATCAAGTGAGATATGTGAAAGTGCTCTATAAAATTTAAAACAATATATACCATTACAGATTTTGAAAATTCATTTTTATATTTCCTTTGCTTTTATAACCTAGAAAATGTCCTGACCCAGTCATAATGATCACATTACATATTTTAAAAGCATTGCTAGACTTTGATGATGGTGATATGATAGTAACAATAGCAAGAAAAACAGAAAGAGGAGTGTGGGTGGTGGGGTATGTGTGCATATCCATATGCTGGATTTTGCCATGCCCCAAGATGGTCTGTCTAGAGTTCAAATGGGAAGGAACACAAATTAGATGGGGAATCTACCCAGATAAGAATTCACATTAATCTTATCATCAAAATACCTACCCATCACAAGTTCATTTCATTGGAAAAAAAAAAAAAAAAACAACAAGCTCTGGCTAGTTTTATTAAAGAAAAATTTTGTGTGATTTACTTTTCACCAGTCTGTTCTGGCATGCTACTAATGAGATCAGAATCACCTGGATCAAAGATAGCCAGTGTGCATACTCCGTGGTATTACCCACATGCTGTGCCCAATTCAGTATTATTGCCACTGTAGTGATGGACATCAGTGTTGGTCAACATGGCACAGTATTCTATTTCAGATTTCCTCAAGATTGGGCAGCTGCTGGTGAGGATGACCAGTTTCACTTTGCCACATCTGACCATTTTCAGAATCTGCTTGTACCCTAGCACTCACTTTTCACCTTCCATAATGACTTAGAACCTGAAGTTGATCAACTCCAGTGACTTCTCTTCTTTGCAAGCCACCATTTTCCTGCTTTAGTTGTGGGACAGCCCCAACCAAGAGCAGCCACCAAGACGGCTGAGAGCAAGAAAGGGTCATTATTTTTTTAAATAGCTGTTTTTATTGCTAATAGTTTCTGTGGAGATTTCTTTTTACTTTGTTAAATTTATTAAGATATCTTAAGATATCAATTAGCCTTTAGATAAGAGTTTATCTTAAGAATGCTCTGTTTTAAGAGATAATTCCAATCTCCAAGCAAGAAGACCCAGAACGGATACCTCTCTCCAGTTCCAATCCAATGGAACCCTTAGGCTAAATTCTATCTCTTAAAAAAAAAAAAAAAAAGAGCTGGGATGTAAGGGTGGAGAAAAGAAAGCTGATAGTGACTCACTCCAGTTTTTGGAAGGAGGTGGATCATGCTTCCACCCCCACAAGCCTAGTGCTGGGAACTCCCACTTTGGAAGATGAGGCAGATCTTGACATGAAAAAAAGTTTTAACTAGTGTCCCACCCTAATAAAGAAGCTAAATTCATTGTTAGCTTCTAGATTGCAAAGTTAAAATGTAAAAACAGCAAATACATTTACACTCAAAGACTAAAATTACACATATCCTTTCAGGAGCAATTTCAATTTCAAAACTCTCTCTTTAGAAATAATTAAGGATATATGCAAAGACTGAGCTACTTACTAGGCAGATCATCTCAACTGTGTCCAGTATTTTTGCCATAAGCATCTTTGCCACAAACATTTTCACCCCATAATAATTGGCTGTAAGGTAACTTCGCTATGAAAAATAAAATAACTGGTTGACAGTTTGGTTTCATTTCTCCATTGACAAAGTTCTGATTTTTATATTATGTAAGTGTTAGCTATCTCTCATAATGGTCTATACAATAATGAGTAGACATGGTGGTCTTAAAATGGTAGATACATATATCAACTTGTTAGAAAATACAGTAATAACACTTACTAAAAGTGTGAAATAAGAGAGTATAAAGCCAGATTGCATACTAGACTATATTAGAAAATGATAACATATCAATTATAATGATAACAAAGCTCAGTAACAAATGCATCCCAGAGTTAGCATCTCTTCCACATTTCCCATGGAACTTTGGAACATCTATCAAGGGACATATGACAATAGGCCAAGAGCAAACAACCATGTAGAAGGCTTTCACAACCCAGTACAAAGCTCAGTTACAAATATACATCCTGGTACTTGGAATACTGATACCTCTCTTAAAGAAGGAAAAAATTAATAATTAATTTTATTAACTTTTTTCGTGTTTCATTATGTCCTTTTTAATATCCCTCTCTGATTTTTTCATAATTTTATCTTTTATGACAAAATTGCCTTATGGTCGATTAGTTATGCAGTGAAAATACTTGCAGTAATGCAAAAAATGTTTATAGTGAAACTACCCAAAACACACCCAAACTATATTCATCATACGGAAGTAGTAAAAGCAACCTACATATCCAATAATAAGAGTTTATCAAATACATCCATAGGATGTGTATTATTTATATTTAATGTAACAGATAAATATTTGTTATTGTGATAATATTTCTAAAGTTTATTAAGGACAAACACTGATGACAACCAATATGTGCTCAATGGTTCCAGTTTTGTAAAATAAATAAATGTGGGATGCCTGCGTGGCTCGTGGTTGAGCATCTGCCTTCTGCTCAGGGGATGATCCTGGGGTCCAAGGATCTGTCCCTCATCAGGCTCCCTATGAGCATCTCTGAGTCTCCACCTCTCTCTCTGTGTTTCTCATGAATAAATAAATAAAATCTTTAAGTAAGTAAGTAAGTAAATAAATAAATAAATATGTGAACATAAGCATGTTTTTTTTTTTTTTTATAAGCATGGTTTTATAAGCTTTTAAAGCTTCTGGTTTAAGATGGTAGACTGAGAAGATGCATTTCATCTCCTCTTGCTCTGCAAATCCCACTAAAATAATTTTAAAACACACACATTCACAGAGCGCCTGAGTGGCTTGGTAGGTTAAGCATCTGATTCTTGATTTTGACTCAGGTCATGATCTCACAGTCATGGGATCAAGCCCTGCATCAGGCTCCCCTCACAGTGGGGAGTCTGCTTGAAATTCTCTCCCTCTTCCTCTTCCCCCTCCCCAGATAACACACTCTCTCTCTCTCTCACTCTCTCTTTCTCTCAAATAAATACATAAAATATATTTTAAATTTTTTAATTAAAAAAAAACCCACACACACTCACAAAGAACATAGTTTATAAAAGTGCAAAAAGGAACTTCCCCTGGCTTCACTCCAAACCCACACTGAGTCTTACTCCTTCTCACAAAGTGGAAAGAATGACAAAGAATGAGACAAGAGAATGGAACAGGATTTTTACTTTTTATTTCATACTATTTGAATTGTTTTCATTAGTATGTATGTATTTTTGTAACTTTAAAAGTTATCAAGGGATAGATACAAATGTGTTAATACCGTAGCATCACGTTTGGCATTTTCTTCACTAGGATTCACCTAAACTTAACAAGAGTAGGTGGCAAAAGAGAAAGAATGAAGGAAAGAGGATGAGTAGAGAAGGAAAGGAGGAGGGGGAGAGCAAGGGAGAACATTTTAAACAGTACAGTGATTTCTGCCTTCCCTTCCTTTCAGTTAGCTTGAACTTAACCCAAAGTAACTATGAAAGAGGTAATGTGAATCTGAACCATTCCTGATCTCATGTGCTTTTCATGCTTTGAGTATCTAGTCATGCTGAGTGGGATTCTAGTCTTACAGAAACTTTTATTTGTGTTGGTTTACATTTAAATAATATGGCTTATAAATAAAACTACTTCATTAGCTGCTCAACTGAAGAAGCAACATTCTGTTCCAAACCTGAGTAACTTAGGGTATTTTCTTTCTTTCTTTCTTTTTTTTAAGATTTTATTTATTTATTCATGAGAGATGCAGAGAGAGAAACAGAGAGACAGAGGCACAGGCAGAGGGAGAAGCAGGCTCCATGCAGGGAGCCTGATGTGGGACTTGATCCCGGGTCTCCAGGATCACGCCCTGGGCCAAAGGCGGCGCTAAACCGCTGAGCCACCAGAGCTGCCCGACTTATTTTCAAGGGTAATTATCATTTTGCCCTGAATTTAGAAGTTAATTCCCAAAACTATGGAAAGACACTGCAGAAATTAGTAATCAGTGGCATATTAAGATGTTTTTTGTTTTCTTTCCCTCTCTCTTTTGTCATATTTTCTATTTGAAATAAGAAAGTCTCCTTTTTATTTTATTTTTTTTAAAGTTTTTATTTATTTGAGAGAGAGAGCCAGGTAGATAGCACCAGCAGAGGGGAGGGACAGAGGCAGAAGCAGACTCCCCACTGAGCAAGGAGCCGGCTGCGGGGCTGGATGTCAGGCACCCTGAAAGTCTTTCTTTTTAATAAGAAGGCTGTATTAAAAAGAATTTTTCTAACAGTACTGGTAGCTCCCATTCCACCTTTACCTGGCTGGTGGGCACCCAGTGGCTCCTTTTTTCCAAAGGCAACAGGTTTCATGACCCAACTCCAAGAGCTATCTCCTTTTCTCCTGCTGCCCCCCAAATTCACTTTTTTAGTAATAAGATACTATAGCATCCTGGGATGCCTGGGTGGCTCAGTGGTTGAGTGTCTGCCTTCAGCTCAGGTCGTGATCCCGGGGTCCTGGGACCAAGTCCCACATCAGGCTCCCCACAGGGAGCCTGCTTCTCCCTCTGCCTATGTCCCTGCCTCTCTCTCTGTGTCTCTCATGAATAAATAAGTAAAATCTTAAAAAAAAAAAAAAAAAAAGATACTAAAGCATCCCAATTTTATGCCTTACAAAACTCATCCAATCCCAATCTGTGCTAATGGTGTGTAGAACTAGTCCCACAGTTGTTTTTGTCTTATGTAAAGTGCTTCATGAAATTTTAAGAAATTCAAATTCATAGGGGCAACTGGGTGGCTCAGTCAGCTGAGCGGCCAACTCTTGGTTTCAAGCAGGTCACGATCTCAGGGTCATGGGATCCAGCCCCTTTCCTCCGCGCTCAGCAGGGAATCTGCTTGTGGACTCTCCTTCTCTGACTCCCTCTGCCCCTCCCCCCACACTCACAAGCTCTCTCTCTCTCTCTCTCTCTCTTTTTCTCTCTGTCTCTGTCTCTCAAATAAATAAATCTTTTTTTAAAAAAGAAACTCATATTTATATTCATCAGTAGGATAATTTGGGGGGGACTTAAAATATTCATAGAAAATGCCATTTGTAGCAGGAACAATAAAGAGGCTATGACTTTATCTTTTAAATTAAAAAGTCATCCAAGAAACTTCAGAGAGCATAGAAGAGGAACTCACATACCGATGATTAATCTGTGCTGCTGCCTGCAAAATTGAGCAATCAGGGTTGGGCTGTCCCCAAAGAACAACTTTGAAATCCTGGAAGGGCAATCGAGCACTTATCTCAGAGGCCTGTGGGATAGCCAAATCCTTTGGATACTTTAGAAGTAAGAGAGTAAGAAGCATCTGAGGGCTGCCTGGTCTTTCAGGGGGCCAAGCCCTGATGAAATCTGTCCAAACTGATAGCCTGACCTAGTTGTGGGGTTAATGGTTCATGTCTGTAGAAAGTAAGACTCCAAGATTGTATATTATCTATGGAGGAGAGATACTTGGATATAGATACCTAATCACAAGTTAAGGATCCAGGTTTTTTGTTTGTTTGTTTGTTTGTTTTTAAAGATTTAGTTAAATAAATTCATGAGACACACACAGAGGCAGAGACACAGGCGAGGGAGAAGCAGGCTTCCTGCAGGGAGCCGGATGTGAGACTCGATCCCGGGATTCTGGGATCAAGACAGAGACTGGGCTGAAGTCAGACACTCGACCACTGAGCCACCCAGGCATCCCAGGATCCAGTTATAATCCCTTATTATGTGATGCAGAACACTTTAGTTAATCTCCTGCAGTCCCTTATTTTTATAGATTTAAAATGGAAAACATACTCTTTGTTTATTTTGCATATTAGATGAGAGACTCCTTATGGGTATACAGTGCTGGGATCCCAAGGGATAACAGTAAGCTTTGAAATATATGTTTTAGGAAACTGATATAACACTCTATCTACAGTGATGTTATTGGGCCTTTTTAGTGTGGGAGGTAGCAGACAAGCGGTTCCTGATGAGCCCGGTGGGAAGCCTAGAAACATTTTCATGTTCCCCTTTAGCATTTTGTAACTTGTTTACTTGTTAACTTAATACCTTGGCAACAAGAATCTCATTTTTCTTGCATAGAATCCATCTCTAAGAAAATGCACACCTAGAAGCTGTCAACAACAATTTGCTTGCCAAGTGAGAGTGAGCCCATTGAAAGGGTTGGCATGGATCAACCTTAATCCTTTCTCAGAGCACTGAAGCAAAAGACACAGGGGAATAGCTGTCAGGGGTTTTCATGTGAATCCCATTCTGCCTGACTGTCCATAGGAGGCCTGCACCACAGCCACCTCCTGTGTCATCTGCGGTTAGGACTGCTGGGGGTGCTTTACAGTAAGCTCAGCTGAACCATATTCGAGGACTCTGAGACAGCTGCAAGTACAGATAAAAGTTCTGAAAATCCTTCTTGAGACAAAGGTCTCTCTCTCCTCAGATTCACTGAGATGCCTGACCACACCTTAACCTGGGCCTCTTTGTTCATCACCTCCACGATCTCAGACTTGCTGCCAAACTACTTACCTAATACCCACCTGCACCCCCAGACTCACTACAACTTGTCTTCAACATCCCATCCATTGCACCATTTCCCCCCGAAACTTCAGTTATGCTAAAATCTCACTCCAGTTCGGATTTGCTCAGCAGCTCCAATGCTGTTCTCACCACTATTCCCATGTCCCATCCCTACCAAGCCTGCTGGGTTGGGCCCATCCAGGATCTTCACCTCACTCTTACCCACTTCACCCTACCCCACTGTCTGTGTCCATTCAATGCTCACTTGCAGAAGGCCAAAGTGTAGATTCTGCAAGTCTCTATTACTCTTTTTGCCCCTTAAACACATATGATGGACCTCCGGCATGTCCCTTACAATGTACAATATTTGATAATAAGAGAGATGTCAAAGGCATATTTTATGCTCCTCCTATACTTTAATTCCTCCTTCCTTCTCTACTTCTGAGATAGGAACTGAATAGGGAGATAGCAGATTGACGTGGAAAGGATGAACGAGATGTGCTTAGCTTAAGGAACCTGGCCTCCGTGGGAAGAGTTGGAATCTTCCCCGTCCAACTGTGATATCCAATTTTAAGCTTTAAGCACCTAAAACAAGAACAGTTGTGAAAATACCAACCTTCCCGTGAGAGCAAGATCAAATAGGGTCATGGATATGAAAGCACTTTGCCAACTATAAACTCTTTAAAACAGATACATCACATTAATGATTTTCAGAGTGATTCTTTTCAAAGGGAAACAACCAAGACCTTGAGTGAGTGGAAAAGTCAGTGTATCTTCCCTCTCCTGCCTCCTTCTCCCTGGCCCCATCCCTCAAGTTCCAACACTCCCTGCCTTTCTATCACATCCAAATCTCCTACTCCTTTTTCCTCACCCAGATTTCCTCACACCCTCCAGCACCAGGGGAAACTTCTCAACTAGCAGTTGATTTCATCAGATTATACAAAGTCATAATAAGGCATGAGTGGGGATTCATTCTTCTGGAATACATTTACATTTTAAAATAATTTGTTTATCAAAGGAATTGCATATTGATTGAATGGTTTATAGAGGAAAAAGGGAAAATGACTATTTAGTTTTGAGGGTTTTTTCAGAGTTTAAATCAACACAAGTGATAGCAGAAATATATTCATATTTTCACCAAAAATCATGTACAAAAATGTGCACAGGCACATTATTCATAATAGCCCAAACCAGAAACAATCCGAATGCTTGTCAGCAGTAGAATAAATAAAGTGTAATCTGTTCACATAATGGAATACCACACAGCAATAAGAATGAAGGAACTAAAACTTTATACAACAGGGATAAATCTCACAAACACGATAGTGATTAGAGGAAGCCAGGCACAAATGAGTACACACCATATGATTGTATTTATATAAAGTTAAAGTCAGGGGCATCTGGATGGCTCAGTCAGTTAAGTTTCCAGCTCTTTTTTTTTTTTTTTTTTTAATTTTTATTTATGATAGTCACAGAGAGAGAGAGAGAGAGAGGCAGAGACATAGGCAGAGGGAGAAACAGGCTCCATGCACCAGGAGCCCTACGTGGGATTCAATCCTGGGTCTCCAGGATCACACCCTGGGCCAAAGGCAGGCGCTAAACCGCTGCACCACCCAGGGATCCCAGTTTCCAGCTCTTGATTTCAGCTCAGGTCATAATCCCTAGGTCCCTAGATTGAGCCTTGTATCAGGCTCCCTGCTCAGTGGACAGCCTGCTTTTCCCTCTGCCCCTCACCCTGCTCATGCTTTCTCTTGTTCTCTCTCTCTTTCAAATAAATTTTTTTAAAGTCTTAAAAAATATATTTAAAAAAATTATAAATATAAAATGAGCACATATCAAAGATTTTACTTAACTCATTAGTTAATGAGGAAACCAGTAAGATGTTATAACCAGTTCAAATGGATTTGATTTATGGAAAAATATATTTTCTACCAGACAAAATTCATTTGCATTGCACTAATGGAATCATTAACATAGCTACAACAGGAAATATTTGCATTACTATCAATTTTCCACATGTTAACCTCTTTCTCTACAAAGTTTTAAAATAACCTAGTCAAGGACAATGAAAGAAAAAAAAAAGAAAAAAAAAAAAACAGAATGGATAAGCTAAATTTCACCCACTAAATTTCAAAGATTTTTTACAGTAGAGTAAAAGCAAAACAAGCTATAATCCTTCTAGTCAGGAATAACATATACAAATTATGTGCCATATTTTTTAAAATATTTATTTATTTATTTGGGAGAGAGTGGGGAGGGGGCACAAGAGGGTGAGTGAGGGAGAGTCTCAACCAAATTCCCTACTGAATGTGGACACAGGGCTTGATCTCACAACCCTGATAGCATGTCCTGAGCTAAAATCAAGAGTCAGACACTTAAACTGACTGAGCCATCCAGGTGCCCCAACTTTGTGCCATATTCTTTCAGACCATGTGAGAATTATCTTACCTAACTAAAACAAAACAAAACAAACAACTTACTTAACTGTTTCCATATTAAGTACTGATTTTTCCTTTGTCCAGAAAGCATTTGTTCGCATTTCTGCTTATTTCCTTAGCATACTTTCTTAGAAGAAAAAGTACTAGGTCAAAAGATATGATCATTTTAAGACTCTTGATACATGTTGTCAAATATTATAGGAATACTTTGGAGCACATATTTACGTTGTGCATACCCCAGGAACTACTCCTCTTAAAATTTCAGGAGTAAAACGTGTGTTTACAGTGTTGCAACTACCCACCACCAGCTGCCCTCTTCTCCTTTGCTTTTGGACTTCACCAATATTGAGCAAAAACCTAGTCACTGGCTGAGGAAAAGGTATGGGTCAGCATAGCAAACTACAGAAATCTCAGTTCAGACACAAAATTATGACTACGGGAGTGCTGCCTGCACTGATGGCTTCATCTGTATTGGGTTATAAATTCCTTGTGGAATTTTCCAGAACACAACTCAAACCCCACCTCCTGCATAGGACTTCCTGTGTTCCCAGGATTTTTTTTATCTGTTTGCCAGTCTGGATTTAAAATATTCTATAAGCTACACATATTTAGCCATGAGATTTGAATTATTCAATTATTCAGTAGTGTTTATCACTGCCTATTAAAGTCAGGGAGAGTGGTGTGCTAGGCCTGGGGTTAAGTGGTAAGCAAAACAAACTTGTTTCTGGAATGTCCAAAAAGAATGGTTGCTACATAATATAGAATATGTAACCATATATATATATGGAGTGAATATTTACGTTTTGATGTCAGGGTATTTGTTGTTTTGATGTATTTGTTGATTGTTCTCACGAAGGAGGTCTTTTCTTTCCAACTAGATAGGATTCTCCTTGAAGTCAAGGGCCATGTCTTTACTTCTCTGGCATCTTCCAAAATATTGAGCTTTTAATAGGTGCCCAGTACAGAGCAAACCAATTGAAAACATTGGTGCCTTGTGTCTGCATGGATCAGGCAAGCTATTCCTTCTAGCTCTTCAATATCTCTTAGGATCTCTGTGGGAATAAGTAACAAATGATTGAGAAATATTAATTTATTATGTAAGGTATCATTTTAAATTTTGTATCTTCACCAATAGGTGGCACCATCAATTTTAAAGTTCTATTTTATATTGTTACAGCCCCAAATTATTAAGTATGTAATTCACTCAGTAAATATTTACCGGGCACCTTCTATGTGTAGGCTGCCCAGCTGGCCACCACGAACAGTAAAAAATAAAATACTACAGATATGCTTTTCATATTTCCTTTTCCAATAGGACATTTCATTGCCAGGTTTCATCCTCATTTTAAAATAACATCTAAGTCTTGGGTAATAACTCAGAAACAGTTTTACAATTGTGTGTGTGTGTGTGTGTGTTCCAACTCAGCCCAGTATCTTATTTAAAAGTGGGGAAAGCAATGCAAAGTTAAATAAAAAGCAAACCAGAAAAATCTGGATGGGGGAAGGGAGATTCAATCTGCAGAATTTAATCCACGTTGGCTTTTTAATTAACATAATTTACCACTTCTCAGTGAAAGGAACTTTCTTTCCTTTTGGGAGATAACAGAAGTGTGATCCAGGCATTGCAGAATTATTTCTGGAGCTTCTAAGGCTGCACAGTCCCATCTGGAGATAATAAAAGGTCCCATTCCTCTCTGTTTATTTCATTTCAAAAGGTTCATTCTCTGGAATTGCCTGAGGTTGTGAACTGTAGAGCATATGCCAGCTAGAGAGGGCCGCTGCCTGAGAACCACTCAGGAAGTCTCTTGTCCCCAGCAGAACTTGTCTAAGGCCTTCTCAGAGTGGAAACAGGTCCCTGCTACCCTTCCCAAGAACATTGCCTTCTCCATGGGCTGAACACAAAAAAGGGGCAAAAAGAAACAGGGAGGGAGTTCAGTGGGGGGAATGGAACTGCAGTATGTGCATCAAACACCACATAATAGTCACTAATTTACCCACCTACTGATGAGAGAAAGGAAACATTTGACCAAGGCTGTGCCTCTTTTCACTGAGCTGCTTTCTTTAAAGTGCAATGAATGGCATTAGCTACTTTGGGAGAGGCAGAGATGGAGCATATAAGGATTTTTGCCATCCAGGAGCTCCTTGTCTAGCAAACCACAATAGTGTCTTGTGTAGCAGTGGTGAGAAATGTGGGCTCTGGGGCTCTATTCATTTGAACCTTGGCTTCAGGACTTACACATTCTTGAATAAATTATTTAATCCCTCCGTGCCTCAGTTTTCTTAACCTGCAAAATGAGAATAATAGTTGTTACCTCTTAGAGTGATTAGGAGAATTAAATGAAATAGTACTTTAAGATTTTAACTAAGGAAGTCTGTTGTTAATACAAATAACTTTATATACAAAAGGAAATGTTAGGTATCCAGGGGTCTAGACAAAGAACTATAAAAGCTCAGAGGCTGGGGCACCTGGGTGGCTCTGTTGGTTAAGCCTCTGCCTTCGGCTCAAGTCATGGTCCACGGGTCCTGGGATAGAGCCCCAAGTTGGGCTCTCTGCTCACCGGGGAGCCTGCTTCTCCCTCTCCCTTTGCCCTTCCCCCTGCTTGTTCTTTCTCTCTCTCTCTCTCTCTCTCTCTCTCTCTCTGTCAAATAAATCCATTAAAAAAATTGTTTTTAATCTCAGAGACTGGAAAAATAACTTTTTTAGGGCGGCAAAGCCGAGCAAAGCATTCATTAATGGCTTTATGAAAGTAGCACTGTAACTGAGCTTTGAAGAAAAAGTAGTATTGGCAAATGAAGAGATGCAAAAAAGGAGGGTACTCCCCGAAGATAGACTATAAACAAAGGTGGTGGGAAAAGGAGGTAAGAAAGAGGAGTGTTTGTAACAGAAATAATAGTTCAGCTGGTATGAGGGCATGTGAAAGGAAAATGAATGCTGAAAAAAATTAGCTCTAATGGTAGGTTGAAATTATGTTCAGGGTATATATCAGGCAATAATAGAATCTGGACTTTATACTTTGGACCTCAGGAAGCCACTGAGGGTTTTTGATCAGAAAAGTGGCATACTCACAACTGTGCATTCACTGCTGAGTTGGCAACCATGGATGACGCATATTGGAAGGAGGAGAGATGGGTGTGTAGCAATATTTGACGTTTGCTGACTGCTAATGTATTAATCCATATAGTGTTAGTAATGAAGGGCACAGGTGGTTGGGAACTGACAGAGAGATGAGATATGAGAAATGAGATATTGGAGTGGTCAGAACTTAATAAATTTGACATGCATTGCATGTGGAAGACAAGGCAAAGACAGGGGTCTCTGGCTTAGGAAAGTAAGAGTAAGGACCTAGCAGGTTTGGAGGGAGAAATGCAGTGAGTTCATTTGTTGTCATATTGAGTTTAAAGAAATGAGACAATCAGGCAATGATGTCCAGGAAGCAGCTAGAGAGATAGACCTTGAGAGAAAAGTTCAGGTCTGGATTTTCAGATGCCCTGCAAGGTTATGCTAGTAGATGGCAAACAGGAGATTGGATGAGATTACCAAGGGGGTGCAGAGAGCGGGGAGAAAGATGACAGAGAATATGTGCTTGGAATACACCATGTTGAGGAAAGGGAAGAGAAAGTAGAGCCAGAGGAAAGACAGTTATTGAGGGGAAAGTCTAGAAGAGCAGCAGGTGCAGAAGAGGTCATTTCAAGAGAGAGGAGGAAGTCACCAGTTTTGAATGCTACAGAGGAGCTGAGAACAAAGAATGAGAGAAAAGATCTTTAGATTTGGCAACCAAATGGCAACTGGTGATCTTTCAAGGAATAATTTTATTGGAGCAGCTTGTGGAATAGAATGGAGTCAGGCTGACCTGGATTCGAATCCAAGTTTTCCTGCTTACTAATCTCAGACAAGAGATACTGCACAAAGGGAAATGTTATAAACCATTACACTACTTTGCAAAACATAAAAATTCCCTACCTTCTGTAAAAAACCTCTGGTTTTTAGAAGTTTAAAATATCTTTAAAAATAATTTCATTTCTTTTTCTTTCTTTCTTTCTTTTTTTTTTTTTTTTTTTAGTAAGCTCCATGCCCCAGCGTGAGGCTTGAACCTAAGAACCCTGAGATCAAGAGTTGCATGCTCTACTGACTGAACCAGCCAGGTGCCCCAAGAAATTTAAATGAAATAAAGCAATGAGGCAAAAATTTTTTCAAACCAGGAGTTCTTCTAACCACCCACCCTCCCTTGCCCAGTTGAGAATCTCCATGATGCTTAGTTCAACGTGATTAAAGAGTGCTTGGGCAAGTTGCAGTTGGAGACAATGACTTTGTAACATAACCAATTCATCATATTTCACTATCACCTTAATAACCTGTGGATGGGAGCAGAGAAATTAGATGTTGCAATCTGTCCAGAGTTGGGATTGGCAGGATTGGCTGTACAGTGAAGGCAGGGTGATGACCTGGGGATGCTGGTCAAAGCCTTGCTAAAATGTCTCCCCGTGGAGGCCAAGCTCAGAAAGGGTTGTCCAGCCTTGTCTTGGTTTTCTAGGACTGCCTTAACAGAGTGTCACAGGCTAAGTGGCTTAAAACAATAGAAGTTTATACTCTTCCAGCTCTGGAGGCTGGAAGTACAAAATCAAGGTGTTAGCAGGGTTGGTTCCTTCTGAGGACTATGAGGAAGAATCTGTTCCATGCCTTTCTCCTAGCTTCTGGTGATGGCTGGCATTCCTTTATGTTCCTTGGCCTGTAGGTATGTCACTCCAATCTCTGCCTCTACCTTCATGTATGTCTCTGTGTCTTCACATGGCCTTCTTATAAGGACACGAGTCATGTTGGATTAAGGGCCTACCCTACTCTAGTATGACCTTATCTTAACTGATTACATTTACAATTACCCTATTTATGAATAAGGTCACATTCTGAGGTATTAGGGGTTAGGACTTCAACATATCGGTTTTGGAGAACATGGTTCAACCAAGAAAAGAAGAATAGTGTGAAATACAGGGAGAAGGGGCTGGTCAGTGTGGCAGGGATGCAGGTAGAATTTTTGAACCCTTGGGGATAGTGAAAGGGGTTTTGGCCTCAAATGGGTCTGAGTTTGGGATGATTATATTGGTTTATACAGATTTAATTATACTTTTGGCTTTAGAACATCATGGAATTGACTTGCATATGTGAGTTAGGTGCTTTACTAAAGCTCCTATGTACCTGGACCTGGTCCTATGCTGAGGCTTGAGATGCTACTCTGGTTGGAAGGGGGAGGCTAGGGGACTTGTCCTAAGATCATTTTATGGCAAATTCATCATATCTACATGGTTTGTTGTTATTTGAGGTCATCTGGGGTTAGAAGAGCTAATGTAGAGAAAGGGAGCCATACTTCTAACCAAGCTTGGAATTCCACTGGGCTCTAGTTTGTCCTTTCATTTTGCTGAACTTTCAAGATCTAAACTAGCCCAAACTTGTTAGTTGGAAATGGAACTAACACTGCATGATTTTCATGTTCTCAGATTGTCTTGCTGGGTACAGAAAGAAAGAACAGTGTGTGAGTTAACTTGTCTAGTATAACTTTTCAAGCATTTTGCAGCAACCTATAGCATCAGCAGTCTTGCATAATGGTGACACAGGCCTTGCTACCCTTGGAAAAGTGGATGAAGAACCAGGCACAGCATAACAACACAACCTGTGTTGCAACAACTCACACAAACAAGATACACATTAAATTAAGTATAGTAAAATGGCTGCTTCTAGGCAGAGGGAGGAGGGTAGGAGGAGGTGTAAATAAATAAAATAAGAGACAGATAGATAGATGATAGATAAAATAAGAGGGGCCTTGCAGGGACTGATGAGGAGAAGTTACTAGAGATCAAGGAATGTGAAGATTAAGTAAAAATATCTATATAAAATGCTTAGCATAACACCTGGTCCACAGTGTTCCATTGATACTACATAGCTGCTGTTGTCAGAGTCATCCTTAATATCATCACCATCATTTCTTTACATGGCCAATACCATTCCTGTGGTAAGAGAGAACTGGAGACTGTTTCCCACAATGGGAAGACAATACTTTCTCTTACACTAATTCTACTTCCAACATTTCCTTTTGTGTAATCTTAGGCAACTTACTTGTTTCAGCGCCAGCTTCCCCAGGCAAACCTCCTATACATGTCATCAGCATTAAGTCTCACACTTGGCACATCAGTCCTCTGGAGCCTCCTTTGGAACCCCCACTCTTAGGCTTTGTGGAGGACCAAAGTGAAGGCATCAGCCTGACCCTCAGGGAAGTCCCTTAATCCTAGTGAAATTACCAGACCCCTTAGGCATACCATGCCCTGTAACACAAACCCAATCAACGCAGCCTACAATGGGTAACCAAATATGGAGTCACTGGAGACTATCAGTGTTAACATGGAAGCAGAGAGGCCTAACCAAGATGGGATAATCTAGGTCGCCCACCATTGTCTCAGGGGTTCTTTTTTTTTCTTTTTTTTCTTTTCTTTCTTTCTTTCTTTCTTTCTTTCTTTCTTTCTTTCTTTCTTTCTTTTTTTCTTTGGCTCCATGTACAGCGTGGAGCCCAAGACAGAGCTTGAATTCATGACCATGAAATGGAGACCTAAGCTGAGATCAGGAGTCAACCAACTGACCCATCCAGGCACCCCTATTGTCCCAGAGATTCTGCTTGTCTTCTGCTTGTCTTGTTCTGACTTTGTACTTTCTATTTTGTGTCAGAGTTACCCAGGCCTTGCTTTGTTTCAGGTGTTGTACCATTTCACATGTATTCTCTCATTTAGTCTTTGTTTTAAAGATCTTATTTATTTATTCATAAGAGAGGCAGAGAGAGGCAGAGACACAGGCAGAGGGAGAAGCAGGCTCCTTGTGGGGAGCCTGATGTAGGACTTGATCCCAGGACCCTGGGATCACAACCTGAGATGAAGGCAGATGCTCAATGAGGAAAATAAGGCATAGGCATATTGAATTTACCCCAGGTTACACAATTAGTGAAGTGGCTAAGCCAGTAGCTGACCCTAAGCAGCCTGCAGCAGAACTCTGCTACTCTACAGCCTCTTCGTAATTCCTAGGGAGTTTGGCAGTTCGGGTCAAAATAGAAATTGGACGTGATCTTTAATCCAGCAATTTCACTGAGTGAATTTATCTGATAGATCTGTTTGACTTGTTTGAATACCTATAGTGACAAAAAAAAAAGGGGGTAAACATCTATTTACAGGGGACTGGTTAAGTAATTTATGCTACGTAACTGCAATGGGGTGATGCAGACTTGTGAAAAAGAGGGGCGCCTGGGTGACTCAGTCAGTTAAGTGTCTGACTCTCCATCTCAGCTCAGGCCTTGATGTCAGAGTTTTGAGTTCAAGCCCCATGTTGGAGCCTACTTAAAAGGAAAGAAAAATAATGCAGGCTTATATGAATTAATATCCCCTAACCACAGGCTTCTCTGGCATGGATCGAAGCCAACTAACTGGTCCAAAAGACGGTAGTCTTTGTTAAGGAATGAAGTGACCAGGCCTCCCTAGAGATCCTTCCCAATGGTGCAAAGGCATTAAGAATAAAGATTTACCCAGAGAGAGGGTGGTGACCAGGCATGACCAGGCATGCGGCAGAGGAAATTTGAAGCCCGGGGCCTTGAAGATAACTGGGCTCTCTTGCCAGCCCTGGACAAAGAGAGTATAGTTTTGGGGGAAAACATTACTGTCCTTCTGTCTGCAGTTGGACGGCCTCCAGGCTGCAGGGAGGTTTTGGTCTCTGAGTACAGTCAATAGTACCCATTGGTCTGGTAGCTTGAGCAGAAGTTAAGCTGCAAATGTATGTATGTTGGAACTGTTCGGGGAATGGAGGTCATAATAAGCAAACACGGAAAACCTACTGCCTTGAGACATTTAGTAACAGCTGTGCTCCCTGCAGAACAGGTTTCCTCATTGCCTAGGTCTGAGAGCATCTCCTGGGTCCTCCCTGTTAGAATGCTGAGTGTCCATGGAGAGTTTGAGATGAGGAGAGAGAAGGCCGTCTTCCAGCTGAGACGGTGCAGTGATCATGCAAGGCACTACAACCGCAGCAGCCTTGGTGAGGTAGCACGGAGGGCCTGGTGTCTGTCAGAGCCAGGACTATGGGTGACGTGCTTCCACTGAGCGAACCAGACACGGACTTGAGTGTCATTATGACCTGTGCTTGTGACATCTTTCCTCAAGAAGAGCACAAGCTGAACTTATGTTTACATATTCTTCACAATATGGAAGGAAACATTGACTGAGGCATTCCCATGCCTAGAGACATCTCGTTGTATGTATATACATATATACACACACATATATATATACACATATATACATGTACGTATATATGCGTATTCCAGTCAAGATAGGCTAGATAGGCTACATGAACACATAACCCCAAAATATTATTGACTTAACATGAACAAAGCTTACATCACAATCCAGTGTAGGAAGGGAGCTCTCTTGGGCAACTCCTCCAAGTGGTGACTTGGCAATTCATCTTAAAATCCCATCAGCTTGGGACTCCTGGGTGGCTCAGCGGTTGAGTGTCTGCCTTCGGCTCAGGTCCTGATCCTGGGATCCGGGATCGAGTCCCATATCAGGCTCCCTGCAGGGAGCCTGCTACTCCCTCTGCCTGTCTCTCTGCCTCTGTGTGTGTGTGTGTGTCATGAATAAATAAATAACATCTCTTTTAAAAAGTTAAAATAAAATAAAATGCCATTAGCTTCAACATATGACCTCAGCACTTGCCACAAAGGGAGAAGGGAGTATTTATAAGACCACACAGGGGGATTTGTGGCTAAGTCTACAAGCACTATTTGTTACTTCTGCTACATCCCAGAGGCAGAACCCAGTCACATGGCTCCATCCTAACCACAAGGGAGCCTGGGAAATGTGGGGAAATGTTATCTTTTATGTGCCAGGAAGAGAAAATGAAATTGATGAGTCTTTTCCACAAGCTTCTACAGGTTGGAGTTATTTCATAAGGTTTTTCTTCTCATTGTGATTTGCATTTGATACTGTTTAGGCTGGCTTCTTGCCTTGTGGTATATTTAATAACACCCACAGGTAGCATCCCATTCTCACGACAGCATTATGAGTTGTCAGGACAGGTATTATTATACACATTTTATAGTTTGAGGACCCTGAGGCCCAGAGTAGTTACATGACTTGTCCAAAGTCACATATTACTAAGTGAGAGAGCCCTCTGTCACATTAGTGTCTCTCCACTATACCACATTGTCTTCCACAGAAGCTCAAACTAGATTAGGCACAGATCTTGATACACAAACACAAGTCTGCCAGAAGCATATCTTTATTCCACTACAATCAACCTACTTTATCTTCTAAGCTCTGGCTTTATGTTGGAAGGTGTTAGCAATGACTTCCATCATTTTGGTATTTCTCTACCTTTGAGGGTATATCTAAGTTTGGGTGGGATGCAGCATGGGTACACAGGTTAGTGCATATTATTGGAGATCCATTTATTCCTTAAGTCAGGTTTGAGGAGGCACCAGCCAAGATGTCTACAGCTCCTTCTAGTCTTCCCGCTGATACTGATGTATCTGTGCCTCCTTCCTGTTCTCCTGGCCCATTTGTGTCCAGAAGCTCCCTGCTACTTTGGAGCCACTCCAGGGTCTAGGAACTTCCGTGGGTGCCCACCACATAGCCATTCTCCTCCTCGGGCTCATTGTCTTCCTGAGGTAGAAGGGCAGGGTAGGAAGAAAGGACCCGTTTATGCCTTTGCTCTCTCGCTTTTCATCCATCTCTCCTCCTACCCCAGCGAAGTGTTTCTAGTCTTCCAAGAAAGCCCCACTCTCCTCAGATCTTTTCCTTCTAAATCCTTTGGCTATATTCCAAATCCTCTCCAGCCCTCTGAGAGCTTTTATAATACAAAACACAACTCACAGAAGTTTTGTTCTTGTTTCACTTTTTACCCTATCACGGCATTCCTCTACCTTAAGGCAGTGAGACAAAGGCCTGCAATCCAAAGCATGGGGGTGGGGATAGGGAACTACCAAGAGAAAAAAAAAATTTTTCTTGATCACATGTGTATCACATTTAACTTCATCAAGTCCTTGTCTGTATCACTTTCCTAAAACTAACAGGAGAAGAAGCATTGATGGGAGTTCTTCTATTGGGGGAACTCGCAGATTAAGCCCTTTCCTGCTTGATTGGTCTTTTTTTTTTTTTTTAGATTGTATTTATTTATTCACGAGAGACACAGAGAGAGAGGCAGAGACATAGGTAGAGGGAGAAGCAGGCTCCATCCAGGGAGCCCGATGTGGGACTCGATTCCATCCTGAGCCAAAGGCAGATGCTCAACAGCGGAGCCACCCAGGCATCCCTGATTGGTCCTTAAAGGTACATTATCCCCTCCCACCTCAACCTGATGGCTCCACCCTTGATGACTTGACCCTACACTGTTGGTGATCAGGTTTTCACTTAAGAATTGGGAACCTGGGGGAGCCAGGGTGGCTCATTCGGTGAAGCAGGAGACTCTTAGGTTGGGCTCAGGTCATGATCTCTGGGTTGGGAGATGGAGCCCCAGTCTGGATCTGGGCTTAGTGGAGAAGTCTGTGTGAAGATTCTCTCCCTCTGCCCCTTCCCCCACTTGTGCGTGTGTGCTCGCATGGGCTCTCTCTCTTGCTCTCTCTGGCTCTCTCTCTCTCTTCTCTCTTGCTCTCATTCTCGCTATCAAATAAATAAAACTTAAAAAAAAATTGAGAACCTGGTTTTTTTAGAGGAAGACTCAGAGTTTCAAAAGCCTGTCAGTGGATGATTTACTAGTGTTCCAAATGCGGAAAAGGTGATTTGTTTCTCTGAAGGTTTTAGTGTTTATCACTTCCCCTGGCACACACCCTAGAGTAAATCTGGTCCCAGGGGGGACAGGTCATCGTATGGTAAGCACACCCACAGTGCTGAATAAGGAAGTCTTCCAACAGTGAAAGTAGAAGGATCACCTACTGCTGGTGAAAGCTGGAGAACTTAGACCAAATGAGGTGAAGAGATGCTGCATTAAAGCAAAACATCATTTAAAAAATTCTGTTTGGTATCAAATCCTGTGGGTAAAGTGGATTTTAAAATCATTTCATAGCACACTGGGCTTTCAAAAGATGTTTGTTTTAAAGAATACAGTTGGCTTGTGGTCAAAAAATGAAGTTCAGTTATGCACAGTAACAACTGTAGTATAATTAGCAGCCACAGAATACCAGGTGTCCAACCAAGCCTTTTCTACCCATTTAAGAGAGCCAAGCCCAGCAAAAAGGCCCTGCCTAGCCAGACCCAGTAGTTCAAAAGCTCAGCCTTTGTTATCAGGAAGGAATTAATTCAAAGAGTAAAGCCATGAATGGGCACAACCAGGCATTTTGTCATAAACACCCTATTGTTAATACATGTTGGGAGCTGAACTTTCTCACATTTGAAGGAGGCCTGCTTGAGAGGGAATTTAAACAAGCCAGGCTTAAGGTTGTTTTCTTTTCCTTTTTAGATTTCTGATGATATATCTATGGGATGTGCACAGTAGAAAGGTGCTGGCCTTGGAGTCCAAAGGCTCCCTCCCTCAACTATCATTTGACCTAAGAATTACAGTGTTCCCAGTTCTTTGAACAGATCACCTTAGTGTCAAGGGAATGAAAGTGCAGAGAACAGACAAAACACAGAAGTGTTATAGGGAAGAAACATATTAAGAGACCTAACAATGCACTTCCTCATTATATGTAAGGAAACTATTTCCGAGATTCCTTGAGCTATAAAAAGCCAAGTGAATTTGCTTAAGTTAATAAATGTTATTTAATTATATAATGAGAGTACTGCAGCAAAATGTTTTGTTTCCTCTCTTTTTATTGCTTCCTGTTAGTTATTGAGAGAAGAAATCCAATGTAACTTTTTTATACTCCACTAATGACAAGGCTACCTCATTTGTTTTGTTTGTGCTTCACAATACATGCGTGTATGTGTATATCATCAAATTGAATAAGACGGCCACATTGTGTGGTTGCTACAAACACAGGTATAAGGCTGAAGATTGATCCCAATTTTGCTGAGCAAGACCCCATTATAAAAGCCGTTTGCTATGCTTTAGAATTGGTCGTTGCATCCTGAGAGAAAAAGCAAAACATCAATTCTGAGAACAACTGAAAAATCTGAGGTATAAAGCTTGTTGCCCTCTCCTAACCCTGGGATGAGAATGAAGTTCTACTTTCAGCTAAGGTGACCCATTTCCCTTGGTCTGTCAGTGCTCCATATCCCAAAACAGTGTGGGCCCCCCCCCCCCAGGCTCAGCTGATGGAGTACATGAGCCCTCTGTGCTTCTTTGCCAGTAGTGACAGAGGACACAGCAGTATAGTGTGACGCCACTGAGCAGGTAGTGTGATGGGGACCGTTCTGAGCACCTTCTCACCTAGTCCTCTCTGCACGCTTTTCTAGGTGGGTGCTTATCTGCCTTTCATATATGAGGAGACTGAGGAAAAGACAGTAAGTTATTAGGCTTAACCATGTGGAATTCCTGTTTTTTGCAGGTCAGAAGGTCTAATATTGGCAAGTTTATGTGATTCAATCCACTACTTGCCCATTCTTACAGAGTCAGCAGGGGGGATGCCAGAGTTTGAATTTTCAAGTACCTCAAAGTGATAGTTGCATAGCCATATTTCGGATGATAAACTGGGGCTCACGGCAAATGCATTTAAAAATAAATAAATAGTGCAATCAGTAGACTACTTCCTTTCTTCTGTGGTCTCTGGTTTCAACTACTGACTTTATTCACGTCACAATTTAAAAGTTGGCTCAGGTCAGACAGGAATGCCCTGTCTGTGGCTACGGTTCCTTCTGTGCAGCTGAAACCAGCCCATCAAACCAGCTCTCTCAGGCTGGCTGCCTCAAAATGTCTGTCTGGAAACATCTCCCTTCCAGGATGACACAGAGCCACACACCCCATCTCCCCAGCTGAACTCCCACCATTAGAGCCACTGGGCTACAGCCACACGTCTTCCTCTCAGAGCCATTGTTAAAATTCCTCTGTGAACACCATCATCCTTTCCTGTTAACACACCAATGATTAGCTTTATCCTCAGATTACTTGAACTCCAGACTTGGATCAAGTGAATTTTGTTTGAGAGCTGATGGGTGAGGTCAGGAGCATGCCAGGGAGTCATGAGCTGTTAGATGTGGCAGTAGCTTTAGAAGCTGTAATGGCCAATCTCAGCATTTCACAGCTGAGGAAACATTCAGGTGCCAAAGCCTTGGCATCTTGATTTTGAGGGTGACCAACCACCCCAGTTTGCCTGGGCCTGGAGAATCTCCTGGCATGTGGGACTTTCGATGCCCATACTGGGAGAGTCTAAGATGAACCAGGACTAGTGGGCCTCTCTACTTCATTTGGAGCCTCAGTGCTCCTGCTGCTTCTCCTGCTTCTCTGGGCAGGTGAGACTTGAGCAGGGCCCTTGCAGCAGGGGCTTCAAAGCTGCTCAGATGGCTCAGAAATGCCCAGTGGGAAGTAACAGCAAACACAAATTTACATGGCACAATTTAACCAAGGTGAGCTGCCGGAGTGATGGGTGTCTAGGCATGAACACGATGCCACAAGGAGCAGCCATGGGGGTAAGGTTGTATCTGCCTCCTGACTGAACCCTGAGCCTCTTGGGGCCACAGCTTTTGGGAAAGCTGGTTCAATTGGACCAGTCTGTGAAAATTAGGCTGAGGTCTGGTTTACTCACTTTATAGAGATGAGCTGCTGCCTAAGCCGTGGCCGAGCAGTGCACAGAGTCTGCAAGGAGAGGGCCGCTCCTGTGTGTCCGCAGGAAGGACTGAATGCAGAAGTACTTGGGCAGGGAGAAGGGTCAGCAGGGGTGCCCCAGCACTTCCTTTTTCAGAATTTTTGTCATTCAGAGGTTTTGAATCCTGCAATAAGCAGTCATTCTTGGCTAACGTTGGACTTTTTCCCTCAAATGTCATGCACCTCGTTTTTAAACATTTCTTAGTTTTACTTCTCTTCCTGGTCTATTTTGTCCACCAGCTCTTGGTTGCTTGGTAGTTGTCTTCCCCACCAGACCTCCTGCTTGCTTGCTTGCTTGCTTTTTTTTCTTAAGATTTCATTCCTTTATTCATGAGAGACACAGAGAGGCAGAGACACAGGCCAAGGGAGAAGCAGGCTCCCTGTGGGGAGCTTGATGTGGGGTTCAATACCAGGATCCTGGGATCACACCCTGAGCCAAAGACAGACGCTCAACCACTGAGCCACCCAGATATCCCCAGGCCTCCTGCTTTCCAGCACCCAGCCTCTAGTTCATGTCCTAAATGTGGGGGTGAGTGGGTGTTGAATAGAGAAAGGATGGAAAGAGGGAGGCAAGGGAGGAACAATGCAGGATCCCAGTGAGGCAGGACAGTACAAGCTGTCTTTAATATCCCCTTGTCTGCATGCCCTCCTTGAAGCTCCGCCCCCAGCCCCTGCCCCCTACACACACCTACTGGGATCTAAATATCTCATGATCCTCCCTTGTTCTCAACCACTCCTGAAACGTCCTTCTTAGTGCCCAAATAACAGATTTATTGATCAAGTGAACTCATCACTTTTAATGGGAACTGAAGTCAGACATGAAGACCTCGAAAGTAGATCTTAACTGTGACCTGTACAGTTAATATTCCTTCTAGGTTGCCTTACCACTTTGGTGAACCTAATTCCAGTGGAAGGATTTGAAATGGGGGGAGGAGGCGGGCAGCATAGTGGAGGATTATTTTGGGAAGAGTTCTGTGGCAAGTGTTGCCAGATTTAGCAAAGAAAAATTCTGGATGCCTGGTTGAATTGGAACTGCACATAAACAATAAATCTTTTTTTTTTTTTTTTTTTTTTTTTTAGTATAAGGATGTCCCTCCCTTGCAATATTTGTGATATACTAAAATTTACTCATCGTTTCTCTGAAATTCAGATTTAACTCAGTGCCCTATATTTTATCTGGCAACCCTGTGACCCATGATGTCTCCTAAATATGTAGCCGGTGCAGTAGAAGGCCGGGATTGCTACGGAGTTTGGAACACTTTCCAAATGTCTGGCAGAAAGGAACCAGTCCATCGGAGAGGGTATCACGGGGTGCAGTCAGGTGAACTCTCTGCTCTCAAGGCCAAGCCTGCTGATGCACGGGGGCATCTGAAGTAGGCCTGACCAAAAACCCCTGGAGACTGGCCAGGGTGCCAGTGAAAAGGCAGTCTTCTGCTGGATCCTTCCCAGAAGATACAGTGTCTGGTTCCGGTGCTGACAACTAACCTGTCTGATGGCCATTGCACTAAAACATTATTTTTAGATCTGAGGAAGGAGTGGCAGGGTTTTAAAAATAAGGCACTAGATGTAGGGAGAGCTACATCCGAGAGGCTTAGTCCTGACCTAAGGCCATGGGCCTGCTAGCATGAGACCTGGAAAAGATTAGTACTGGCAGCTTTCTACAAAAAAAAATTGCCTAATACTGAGGCCCCACACTTTTCTTACAGATATCAGACTGTGATGCTGCTTCAGGAAAATTGCTTTTTACAACCTATAATTATTTTCCCCCCAACTAATAAAGAGAGTGTTTTGTTATCTGGTTTTGGCTTCTGCACTAGATTTTACCCTGTCTGCTCTTTCAGATCTCCCGTCAGGCCTTCTTCTCCACCCTGCTCTGTGTTCTGGGAAGCTGACCCTTAGGGACACCCTCCTCCTCTGTCTTCTGGTTAGACATCAACAACAAGAGACAAGAGACATCAGCAAGAGACTGGACAGTGGGAGGACCAATACGTCAGAAGAATAGTTTTAGTATGGTTGGTGTTTATGAAAACGCTCACAGTTTCAAGAACCTGACGCAAAGCACTTGAAATAGGAACAGCTGAATCCTTCTTTAACACGATAAAATCTATGTCATCCCAAAGGCCTGCATTCTGCTTGAGAGAGAAACAGTAGGGGCAGCCCCACTAAAGTTAGGCATGATCTCTATCACCATTATTATCTAAAATTTCACTGATGGTGTTACCAGTAACAATTAGACACGATAAAGATTTCAAGTATAGAAATGGAAAAGGAAAAAAAAAAATACTCACTCTTTGCAGGTGATATGATTACGTCCAAGAAATTCAAGTGACAAATTATTAGAAACACTGAGAAAATTTAATAAAGTAGAAGGATGCAAAATTAATATACAGAAACCAATCAATGTAATATATACAAACAATATCTTATTAGAAGACAGAAAGATGAAGGAACATGCTTGCTTGATTTTTTTTTTTTAAATACTTACATTTAAAGTAGCAACAAAGAAGAGAAAATATCTAGGAATAAGTTTAACAAGAAATATAAAAGCTCTATATGTAGAAAAGTTTAAAACAAAACCAAAGGGCCCCCAAAAAATTTGAACAAGTGGAAATACATATCTGGATAGGAAAATTCTAAACAGTTAAAATGTCACTTTCTCTAACTTCATTTAAAATTTTAGCACGGGGCGCCTAGGTGGCTCAGTCCGTTGAGTGTTGGAATCTTGATTTCGGCTCAGGTCATGATCTCAGGGTTGTAGGATCGAGTCCTGCTTCGGGCTCCATACTCAGAGGGGAGTCTGCTTGAGATTCACTTCCTCTGCCCCTCCCCTGCTCACACACATTCTCCCTCTAAAATAAATAAGTAAATCTTAAAAAAAAATTTTTTTTTAACACAGTCCCCAAAAAATATCAACTTTTGTTCTTTTTTGAACTTGACAAAATAATCCTCAAATCTGTATTGGGAACAGGAGGAGAATAGCCAGGGAAGTTCTGAAAAAAAGAGAAATATGTTCTTCTGTGTGTGACAGAAGGTGGAATGGTTAACCCTACTAGATATTAAAATACATTAAAAAGCCTCAGTAATTAAAGCAGTTTCGACCTAGTCCATAACCGAACATACAGATGAGTGGAACAGATGAGAATATTCTGATATAGACCCAAAGAGATACAGGAATTAGTATGTGATAAAGGTGACATTGTAAATCGCCAGGGAAAAGAAACTATTCAATAAGTAACATTGGTATAACTGAATAGCCATCTGGAATAAAACTGGGTCCATACTTCACACTATTCAATAAAGTACATTACAAAGATATTATGTAAGTATTTAAAAGTAAAAAATTATAACTAAAATCACTAGAAGAGGGACGCCTGGGTAGCTCAGTTGGTTAAGCATCCAGCTCTTGATTTCAATTCACATCATGATCTCAGCGTTGTGAGATCAAACCCTAGATAGGGCTCTGCACTGAATGTGGAGCCTGCTTAAAATTCTCTCTCTCTCCTTCTCCCCTTCCTCTCAAAGAAATAAATAAAACAAAATCACTAGAAGAGGGCTGGCTCAGTTAGAAGAACATGTGACTCTTAATTACAGGTTGGTGAGTTTGAGTCCCATGTTGGGTGTAGAGGTTGCTAAATATAAATAAACTTAAAAAAAAGAATTTATAGTATCTAAATAATAATAATAATAAAATCACTAGAGGAAAACTATAGGAGAATTTCTTTATAACCTTGGAAGGTCTCTGTAAATGTGACTGAAAATCCAGAAGCCATTTAAAAATTGATAAATTTGATTACATAAAAAAAGTTTCTTTTGAGAATAAGAAAAATCACCATAATTAAAGTTAAAAAATAAATGACAAACTGGGAAAAAGAGTTTTCAACTCATATAACAAAGCACTAATATCCCTTGTATACAAAGCACTACTAGAAATGAGAAAGACAAAAAGTTGACAACGAAAGAGAAAAATGGGCAATGGAAATGAATAAACAACCAAAGGGTTCTGGTACAGGTTCCATCAAGCAATACCAGTTGGGTGTTCTACAATTTAACTCCATTCTGACACTATTTACCAGGAGACAGACACCCTCAAATCCCATAGGTTTAAGGATTCAGTCCTATAAGACTGCCAGCCCTCTACTTCAGATTCCAAAAGCAAGTCCACGTTGTCACCTGTGCTTCTAAAGATGGGTTATAAATCAGAGGTTCCAACAACCTTCTTCTTGGGTTTGACTAATTTTCTAGAGCAACCCACAGAACTCAAAGAAACATTTTACTTCCTAGATTACCTATTTATTATAAAAGGATAGAACTCAGGAGTAGCCAGATGGAAGAGATGCATAAGGCAAGGTATAAAGAAAGTCATGGAGTTTCCATACTCTCTGAGAGCTCTATCTTCCCAGAATCTCCACATGTTCACCAACCCGGAAGCTCTCTGAACCCCTTCCTTTAAGGCTTTTTTTTTTTTTTTTATGGAGGCTTCATTACATGGGCACGGTTGATTAGGTTATATTGGCCACTAGTGACTGAATGCAATGTCCAGTTCCTCTCCATCCCAGGAGGTCAGGGGGTTGTGACTGAAATTTCCAAGCCTCTAATCATAAGGTTGGCTCCCCTGGCAACCAACCCCCATCTTTGCGTGCCTTCCAAAAGTCACCTCGTTAACATAACAAAAGATATCTCTATTGTGACTCATCACTTAGGAAATTCCAAGAATTGTAGGAGCTCTGCCAGAAACTTATGAGGACCAAATGCATATTTCTTATTATAAATCACAAAGTCACAACCCACAGAAAAGTTCATAAATATATGAAGAGAGGTATCCCTGGGTGGCGCAGCGGTTTGGCGCCTGCCTTTGGCCCAGGGCGCGATCCTGGAGACCCGGGATTGAATCCCACGGCGGGCTCCCGGTGCATGGAGCCTGCTTCTCCCTCTGCCTATGTCTCTGCCCCTCTCTCTCTCTCTCTCTGTGACTATCATAAATAAATAAAAATTAAAAAAATATATTAAAAAATATATATATGAAGAGATATTCAACTTCACTCATAAGAGAAATGCAAATTAAAACTGTTGGTATATCATTTTTCATATATGAGATTTTCAAACATTTAAAAGTTTCATTATCTTTGTGGGATTGTAAATTGATATAACTCCTTGGAGGTCAATTTGGCAAAATCCATCAATCTTACAAATGCACATATCCTTTGACCCAACGATTCCTTGTAATCAAATATATGCTATGAATATGTTTGACACATAAAATGACCGGGGTATAAGGTTATTCACTGTAGCATTACTTGTAATAGCAAAATTGGAAACAACTCAATGTCCATCAATATGAAACTGGTTAAGTAACTCATAATGCATTCTGTATAAAGGAATATTATGCAGCCATAAAAAGATAGAAAATACATAAAAAAGAAAGAAAGGAGATGCTGTACTGATATGTAAAAATCTCCAAAACACAGTATGCACTGTCTACTACCTTTTGTGTGAAAAAAGAAAAAAAAACCATAAAATATATATACCTATAAATATGTGTTTGTATATACATAAACTACTTTAAAATGATAATCCAAGAAACCAGTAACAGTGGATCTGGAAGAGATCTAATGAATGGGAGATAAAGAAGGGAGAGAAACCTTCACCCTTCATATTTTTTAAATATTTGTATCATGTTCATACATTACCTATTCAAATATTGAATATTGTAGAAGTGCTTGTGGAAAAATCAAATACAGAAATGCCTAAGGTAGGAGTTGAATGTTCCCCTACCCTTAAACCTACACTCAGAGAAAACCAATGCGAACAGACAGCTACTGACCTGAAAATATTTCATCATTGAGAAGGAGATAGGAAAAAAAAAAAAGAGAAGGAGATAGGATACTTTTTTAAAAAATCTTGTAGTAGCCGAAGACAACACTATTTTCTGAGTCTCTGAAATGTCGTGGCACTGCCAAATCCACTTAGAACAAAGATAAGCAGTTGAAATAAATATTGACCTCCTTCTGCACACTCACCATAAGCCACTGGGCTTACATAGCACATCCAATGTGTAAGTTCGGGTATATATAAAATTAGAACTGGAAAATAATTCTGAATTAGGTAGCAATGTAAAAGTGAATGGTAGAGGCCATTAGCTCTAATGGGCTAAGTATTATGTGGATGTGAAATTAAGACATTAACATTTCAGCAAATGAAAATGTTTATGTAGTCTGAAAATTCTTGGCAATAGAACTACCGAATTCAGCCAGCAAAGGCTTCTAAATTACAAACATAAAAGGGTTTCAAAGAACACTAAAAATTATTCCTAATTTTCCACTGCTGTTATTAGAAATTAATTAGAAATATTTTCTAACTGGAATCTGACATTCCACTAGTGCAATGAAGCAAATATCACATTATGAAGAGCTCCTCAAGATCATGTTCCTTTGACTCAGAAAATTCCTTGATGAGTAGTAAATGATTGTTATAAATATCTATGAAAGAACCTATATAGCCTCCCCATTTCAAAATAAATATCAGGGTCTCTAGCAAACCAGCAGTTGATATTTTTAATAACATGTGCCTCATATAACACAACAAAACAGTGTTTATACAATACACTTTTACACTACTTTTATAAGAAGAGAGGAGTTGATGTTGAAAGAAACTTTAGAAATCAACAAGTCCATTCATACATTCATTCATTTAACAAATACTTATCAAATGTACCCATGTATCAGACAAAGTAAAAAGCAATAGGATAAAAATATGAATAGCATGGTTTTGCCCTTGAGAAACTTGCCTAACCTAACTCCTTTATTATTTTTTTTAAAGATTTTATTTTTTTAATTTTTATTTATTTATGATAGTCACAGAGAGAGAGAGAGAGAGGCAGAGACACAGGCAGAGGGAGAAGCAGGCTCCATGCACCGGGAGCCCGACGTGGGATTCGACCCCGGGTCTCCAGGATCGCGCCCTGGGCCAAAGGCAGGCGCCAAACTGCTGCGCCACCCAGGGATCCCCTATTTTTATTTTGAAGAATCACTAGGTCTCTCGAGTTCAGACCAGTAATTTTTTTGATTATGCCAAACATCAAGCATTTATGAAAATAACGAAATCTAAAAGAATGGCAATTGCCCATTATTACTTCAATGCTTCTCACATAATAATTTTTGGGTTTTGGATTATCATTTCAGAGGATCTAACTGCTCTTCATCTTCCCAAGTAACTTTATATACATTATGACAGCTTCACAAAACTTTCATTTCACAGATGAGGAAATTGATGTCAGTGAGATTAATCAACCTTCCCTACATCACACGGCTAGTGAGTGAACCCAGACCTGTCTGTCTCTAGTGCTCATATTCTTTCCACCATAATACCCAGCAGGTTCGTCAAAATGTCAGCTTTAGAAATTGTAATTAGTATTAATACTTTAAGAATACCTGATTATCATTTTGATTGTTAAAATTCTGCTACTGCACAGAGAATTTCTTAGAGAAAAGCACATTGTAACTGTACACAATGTATTTCTGAGCTCCTTAATGACAGTTCAAGAAAACCATGAAATGACACTGGATAACTATTCATTTTGGTTATTACAATACTCTCCATTAAAATGATCAATGTATAAATGAGGTTAGTTGGTTTTTTCCAACATCTATTCCTTTACCTTTTTATCCTCAAACCTTCCAACAGTCTGATCTTTTGTACATTTGAATTGCTTTGCTCTATGTCTTTTGAATATCCATATCAAGTCACTATATTTTTTAAGTTACTATCATATTTTTACATTATATTATTATTACATTCTTTAAAAAGGTACCCGATTTTTTTTCTTTTAGCCACATTGATGTGACTCTCCTCCTAAAACACATACTCCTCTACTTTTAAGCCTTCCAAGGAGCAAGACATTCACTTTACAGTGAATTATTGATGCATAGCTCACTCAGAGCAGGGTTTGGATTTTTGCAATCATGAAGATGATCTATAGTAAAAGAGATAATGTGAGTACAGTCCTGTGATTGAATCTGCCACTGATTGTCAGTTAGTTTTGAAGAACCTTAGACCTTGGAATCAGACCATAAAATCTGAATCTCATTCCGTAGAGTCATATTCTTCAAATTCATCCGTGAGCAACTAGCAATCACATACAAGTTTCTAGGGGCCCTTGTAATTTCTTTATTTTTTAAATGTATTTATAGATTTGGATCACTAGGAGAAGGTTAGTAAGCAGCAATTAAGAAAGAAAAGGAAAAATGTGGAAATCTTAAATTGAATTTCAACATAAAAACTTTTTTTTTTTTTTTAATTTTTTTTTTAACTTTTATTTATTTATGATAGTCACAGAGAGAGAGAGAGAGGCAGAGACACAGGCAGAGGGAGAAGCAGGCTCCATGCACCGGGAGCCCGATGTGGGATTCGATCCTGGGTCTCCAGGATCGCGCCCTGGGCCAAAGGCAGGCGCCAAACCGCTGCGCCACCCAGGGATCCCGAATTTCAACATAAAAACTATAGTACAGTGTATATAGCTTTATTATACCCCAATAGCATGGAATTATGCTACACCCTCAAAGTATGCCATACACTTAAATGAAGTCCATGGCAAAAATTATGGTACAGATCATAGTCCCTACGTTATTGAAGTATTCACAAATACTTAATTTATTGTGAATAAATTATTGCAAATAATGATTGGGTGGTATCTTGGGACCTACGTTGGCCCAATGAAAAAGTAAAGGTTTTGGAATGAGCTAAACCTAGGATTTCATAGTAGTAGGTGCCCAATAAACTCAAGTCTCACATGGGATACTTCACAGAGTACATGTAATGATTTTTTATTAAATTGAATTGATTAAAAGGAAATTAAGTGTTGGCGTTATATGACCTTCCTCCTGGAATGGACAACTGAAATTGAAAGGACATATTTCCTGCTGACAATACAATACTTACTTCCCCAGAACACTAAAACAGATCAACTTTAGCAAGCAATGTCTCCATAGTGTTCCTTTATGGAGAAGTTTATATTATACGCAGAAACTTCCTCTATCTTATAAATAAGTATTGTCACAAAATATCTATTCCGTGTTTAGGTCTTTGTTGTTATCATTGTTAATAAATCTTCAATGACCTTGTCAGGATAGTTAATAGAAAAGTTTAACCAATTCAGTTTAAATTGTTTATGGTATCAACTAGGGTTTCTAGGAGAGAGGAATCCGGGTGCCTGGGTGGTTCAGTCAGTTAAGTGTTTGCCTTTGACTCAGGTCATGATCTCAGGGTCCTGAGATCAAGCCTTATGTCATGCCTCCTGCTCAGCAGGGAGTCTATTTCTACCTTTGGCCCTCCTCCCACTCGTGTTCTCTCTCTCTCACTGTCTGAAATAAATAAATAAAACCCTTAAAAAACAAAACAAAAAGAGAGGAGTCAAGGAGGTTAAACAAAGAGGTAATAGTTGTTGCTTCTCAACAGAGTTCAGGAAGCATGAGTAAGTAGGTCCATCAATCCATGGAGCATGGAAGAAGTTCTGAAATATCAGTAGAAGGTAAAAGCTTAATATTTTGTAGTTTATTTACAAACTCAAATTTGCATTAATACACATATTTTATATTTTCTGGAATTTTACTGTCATTTAAATCAATAGTTAATGATATTTCCTTCCCATAATTCCTCTTTGATTATCTAACAGCAAAGTTTCTTTATTTTTATTTTATTTTATTTTCTTAGGGGGAGGGGGAAGGGGCAGAAGGAGAGGGAGAGAATCTTAAGCAGGCTCCACACCCAGCATGGAGCCAACGGAGGGGTGGGGGCTCAATTTCAGAACCTCGAGATCCTGACCTGAGCCAAAATCAAGAGTTGGACATTTAATGGACTGAGCCACCCTGGCACCCCTAATGGCAAAATTTATAACAATGATGCATAGTGTAGGGTTGTATCCCTTCCTCTCAGTCAATGTATAGGAAACATTATATTATACATTAAAACTGCTGTGCCAGGAAAAGATAATCAACATCTTTAGTCATAAGAGGAATTAAAATTAAATGCAAATTAAAACCACAATCACACACACAAATGACTATACCAAGTAATCTTAGCAAGAATGTGGAGACACTGGAACTCTAATAGATTGGGGAGGAGCAGAGGGAGAGGGATAGAGAGAGTCTCAAGCAGACACTCCACAGAGTGGGGAGACTGACTGGGGGCTTGACTCCACACCCTGAGATCATGACTGGAGCTGAAATCAAGAGATGGATACTTAATGGACTGAGCCACGCAGGTGCCCCTAGCAGATTCTTACAAAGTTAAAACATACTCCTACCATGTGACCCAACCATTCTACTCCTAGCAGAAATGAAATGTATATTCATACAAAGACTTGTATGTGAATGACCAGCAGCTTTATTCATAGCTTAAAAATGGAAACAACCCAGTGTCTATCAATTTGTGAATGAATAAACAAATAGTGCCACAACCATACAATAAATACTATTCAACAATAAAAAACGAGCAGCCCAGGTGGCTCAGTGATTTAGTGCTGCCTTCAGCCAAGGGCCTGATCCTGGAGACCCAGGATCGAGTCCCACATCAGGCTTCCTGCAGGGAGCCTGGTTCTCCCTCTGCCTGTGTCTTTGCTTCTCTCTCTCTCTCTCTCTCTCTGTGTGTCTCTCATGAATAAATAAATAAAATCTTAAAAAATAAAAGGAAACATCATACTATTAAAAAAACAATTAAGAGCAATTAACTATTAATAAATGCAAAAACATATGTATCAAATCTCAACTATGTGCAGTGAAAGAAGCCGATTTAAAGAGTACAAATTGGGGATCCCTGGGTGGCGCAGCGGTTTAGCGCCTGCCTTTGGCGCAGGGCGCGATCCTGGAGACCCGGGATTGAATCCCACGTCGGGCTCCCAGTGCATGGAGCCTGCTTCTCCCTCTGCCTATGTCTCTGCCTCTCTCTCTCTCTCTCTCTCTGTGTGACTATCATAAATAAATAAAAGTTAAAAAAGAAAAAAAAAAAGAGTACAAATTGTATGATTTCACTTACAGTATTCTAGAACATGCAAACTAATCCATAGTTCCAGAAAGTAGATCAGTGGTTGCCTGGGGATGGAATAGGGGACAGGGAGAAGCAGGCAAACTCTGGGAGTGATGGATATAGTTATCTTGATTGTGTTGATGGCTTCACACGTAAACATCAAAACTTATTAAAAAATTATTGTATGTCACCTAAACATAAAGTGGTTTTATTTTTTTAAGATTTATTTATTTCACTGAGAGAGTATGAGTGGGGGGAGGGGCCGAGGGAGAATATCTCAAGCAGACTCCCCACTGAGCTCAAAGCCTGACTCAGTGCTCAGTCCCACCACCCATGAGATCACCACCTTAGCCAAAAGGAAGATTCAGTTGCTCTACCGACTAAGTCACCCAGATGCCCCCTCAAGCTGTTTCTTTTTGGGGGGGAAGCAGTGTGCCGATTTTTCATAAAAATATAGAGACAACCCTGCCATTAGGTTGGCTAGATCCACTGCCTCTTTCTGCAGCAATCACCACTTCCTGGCTGTGAGCAATGGTGATGTTTAATTACTGGACCTCAAGGGTCTTGAGGATAGAATCCATGTTTAATTCATCTGGGTCGTCCCCTCAAACCCCCAACATGGTGATCCTCATCAACTGTTATTTTTTATTTTATTTATTTTTAAGATTTTATTATTTATTCATGAGAATACACAGAGAGGAGACAGAGAGAGAGGCACAGGCACAAGCAGAGGGAGAAGTAGGCTCCATGCAGGGAGCCCAATGTGGGACTGGATCCGGGGTCTCCAGGGTCACTCCCTGGGATGAAGGCAGGCGCTAAACTGCTGAGCCATCTGGGCTGCCCAACTGTTATTTTTTAAATGAGTAAATTGCCTGGATACTTTTTAGCAAAACATTTCAGAAAACAGTTCTACTCAAATCCCCTCATAACCCTTGTTTTTTGTTCGTTTGTTTGTTGACATCTAAGGGAACCAGCAAATCTCTGTGCTTAAGGACTATAGTGCCAAAGCGACCTACTCAGTTGCTTACTAATTGCTTGGCCATAGATTAAAAAAATAGCTAGCTGCTTCCAGGCCTCCATGTCCTCATTTTTAGTGTAGTTAATAATATACCTATGTCATTGGTTTTCTGAGAGGATTAAATAAAACGATCCATGTAAAGTGCATGGCCCATAGTCAAAACCCTTATTTTATTTTATTTTATTTTATTTTATTTTATTTTATTTTATTATTAAGATTTTATTTATTTATTTGAGACAGAGATAGAGAGAGAACAAGCAGGGGAAGGGAAGGAAGGAAAGAGAGAAGTAGGCTCTCCACTGAATTGGAAGCCTGATGTGAGACTTGATCCTAGGACATGAAGGTCATGACCTGAGCCAAAGTCAGACACTTAACCAACTGAGCCACCCAGACACCCCTCAAAACTTAATTTTTAAAAGGCAAGTGAATTCATACATTTACCATTACAAACTTCTTAAAATTTATGAACCCCAGAGACTGAAATATTTTCTCTCTCTTCAGGAGAAGGAAATGTGATGAACAGATACCTAAACCTTACTAGGAAAGATAGCTTTCAACTGGCAGCAAAGTTACCTGCATGTTAAGCTTTTTAGAAGCACACAACCAGAGGAATTTAATTTATTGGAAGAAGTGCAAGACTTATAATAGTTTATAGTCTTTAAGTCTTTTTATAAAAGATTTTATTTATTTATTCATGAGAGACAGAGACAGAGAGACAGAGAGAGAGAGGCAGAGACACAGGCAGAGGGAGAAGCAGATTCCACACAGGGAACCCATGTGGGACTCGATCCCAGGACCCCAGGATCATGCCCTGAGCCGAAGGCAGATGCTCAACCCCTGAGCCACCCAGGCGTCCCACTTTTAAGATTTTATTTGTTTATAGTCTTGTCAGTACATTTTATAAAAGGCTCCTAGACCTTTTCATTGAAACAGAAAAATAAAAACCCTACCATTAGGTAGAAAGGCCGAAGTTGCAAACGGTCCATTTAGTTTTTTCTTGCCCTTCACTTTGAGGTTCTTCTACATGTAGAAATTCTGTTCTCTTATTTGTTTGCAAGTTTTCTCTCTAGTGAAAAATACTCTATCATTCTGTCCACGGGGAATTAATTAAACAGAATGTGGAAAAATGTAATCTCCATGGAGCCTTGCTGTCAGTAGTCTCAGTAAATATAGCACAGCCAAGGGACTCTACAGAGACCTGACCTAGAGTGGACTGAGCCTGGCTTTAGAATCGGCCAGCTTCAGAAAATAGTTTTCTTGAGCTTTGAGCAACTCACATCATCGTTTTGTAGCCCTCTGATTTATATTATTGGACCTACTCCTGTCTCCATGATTTGTAGGGAATATTTTTTAAATACATGAAATAATTATAACATTAATAAACTGAGTTATTAATCTCCTCCAAAAATAAGTTGCTGGCATGTAAATAAAATTTATAACTGACCTTTAGGGCTGGTCAGTACTAAATTTGCCTTTCAAAGTCCTAGTCAATTTGTTGCATGGGAAGAAAGTAATGCCAGGATCAGGAAATATTACTCCACTCCTGGCTCTGCCAATAGCTAGCTCTGTGATCACTGGTAACCACCTCACCCCTCAGTTTCCTCAAATGTAAAAGTAGAGAATCGGGCTAGATTAGTGAGGAAAAACACCTTGTGTGTGCCACTACTCCAGCCATTCTGTGTCTGTAGTAGACGTTATTAATCAATCACTGAAAGTTTTAAACCAAACTGGGAAGCTGCTTCTGAATTCTCAACAAAGCATCGTAGAGTTGGCAATCAAAGTAAAACTTACTTGCCGTCTTTGGGCCAGAAGATCTTTAAAGGTTCTTTTAACTCCAATATTTGGCTCAAAGGCCAAAATGAAAATCTATGAAATAGCAAATGCCAAAGGACAAATACCTTGGCAAATCTTACTTCTCTTTTGCACAGTCCAGTCTGAGAGTGTTAATAAAGACTTTGTCTGAAAGGCCCATCCATGAGGATACTTTGCTCTTCCATGATTGTATTCAGCTTTTTGTTTGTCCAAAATGAAAAGTTTCATTTTTCCCCCCAATTCTAAAAATGCTTACTGTAAATATTTGAACAGTGCAGAAAAATACAAAATAAAAGGAAAAGTTATCTGATATCTAACACCCATTATTAATATTTGGTAACTGGCCTTGCAGACATAGCTCTAGGTATAAGTGTTTTTATGTACTCTATTTTTTTTTTATATGGCAAAGTTATGTATGGGCAAATTTGAGTATCACTCCAAAGCTGTGGTTTAGTCTCTACTCAATGTACTCAAAATTCCATCTTTGTCTCGGGGCTCTGATTCTGCTGAATGAAACTTTGCAAATATAGCAATAGATTGAAAGAGCAAAGGATCTTTAGACCCTTACCACATCCGTACTTAAAGATGTGGTCAAATTCTCCAGGCTCCACTCTAGTAAATACAGAATGGAAAGATTTACAAAGCCTGTGGTTAAAATTCAATTTGAAAATGAAATGGACCCAGTGACTTGGGAGAAAAGCAAGTGTTCCTCCATTTCCCCATGTCTCACCCCAATTTTTTTACTCAATATTATAGAAGTAATATATGTTTATTTAGGAAAATACAGACAGGCAAAAATGAGAAAAATAAAATCATAAGTAATCTAACTAATCAGAGTAATTATGATTGGGCACTCGGACGGCTCAGTTGGTTAAGCATCTGCCTTCTGCTCTGGTCCCAGAAGCTCCCAAGGTCCCAGGATGGAGCCCATGTTGGCCCTGAGCCTGCTCCTCCCTCCCGTTGCCCCTCTCATCCAATCATGCTCTCTCTCTCTCTCAAATAAATAAATAAATAAATAAATAAATAAAATCTTTTAAAAAAAAGAGTAAGTATGATTATCATTTTGGAGCATATGTTCAGTTTTTTTTTCTATGCATATATATTTATATAAGCATCAACACACAATTCTAAAGTACTCTTTAAATGGGTTTTTCTCTTCACTCAGGGCACTGCAGTTTCTGCAGAGCATTGTTCCTATTATCAGCAGGAAACTATACAAGTTAAAACTGGCTTTGGAGATAGTTCTCTGTATCAGTAGTTTGCATAGTGAGGTATGCACACCAAGGAACCAAGGTTATGGGTGTGTTTTGAAGTTAATACACCTATTATTTAGAACACTGCTATACAGGAGTTCAGTTTATCCACTGGGCATGCTGCTCCCAAAGTTCAAATTCCCTCAGCAGATATTCAGCAAGTCTCTTACATAACTGGTATAAATGAAGTCATGTCAGAGCCAGAATTTCTATATGCATTTATATCTCCATTTATTTAATTGATGAAATGTCTGTGTTTCTTACGTGTATTCTGGTAAGAATATCTCATCATCTGGGATCCCTGGGTGGCGCAGCGGTTTGGCGCCTGTCTTTGGCCCGGGGCGTGATCCTGGAGACCCGGGATCAAATCCCACGTCGGGCTCCCGGTGCACGGAGCCTGCTTCTCCCTCTGCCTGTGTCTCTGCGCCTCTCTCTCTCTCTGTGACTATCATAAATAAATTAAAAAAATTAAAAAAAAAAACTTAAAAAAAAAAAAAGAATATCTCATCATCTACCATCATCTATCTAATAGTATGATACTGATACACGCTGTGAGAAGGTGACATACTTTGGATGTAGCAACAAGTATACATTATAGGAAAGATACCTTCCTCACTCACAGGGAAATCAATTTGCTTCTAAGGGTTTGAGACTCTATTAAGTTGCTAAATACCATCCCTATATGTGCTTCCAATAATGGTTAACAAACAAAAAGCAGCCAGGAAAAACTTTGCCTTTGATATTTAATATATGCTATTTCGTTATCTATTGCTGCAAAACAAGCCACCCCCAAAATTTAGTGGCTGAAAACAATTGACCATAGTCTCTTGCAATTCTTTGGGCTGATTAGGCACAGCCAGGCAGTCTTCTCTAGGTCTTGCTTGGAGTCTCTCGTTGATGATGTCAGATGGCAGCTGGGGCTGGAGTTAGGGAGACTTGGCTAAGTGGGCCGGAAGTTTCCTAGACCGTTTCTTCACTCACATATCTGGTGCTTTGGTTCACATAGCCTCCCTCTCCACCTGGAGTCTCATCCCTCAGGGTTTTCTCTGTGGCCTCTCTTCCCATGAGGATAGACTTTCTCCATGAATGCTGACTTCTAAGTATAAAATTAAAAGCTTTCAGGACTTTTTAAGGCTTAGGCAGAGTCCTGGCTTAGTATCAGATTCAGCCTCTTTCTACAAGTTAAAGCAACTCAGGGCCAGCCTTGATTCAATGTGGGGGGACTATAGAAGCACATCAGTATGAGGAGGGGGTGGTTCATTGGGCACCATTTTTGGAAACTAGTTACCCAATATTTTCCAACTGTAAGTTAGACAAATTTAGAATTTCCACTATAGGGGATCCCTGGGTGGCTCAGCGGTTTAGCGTCTGCCTTCAGCCAGGGCGTGATCCTGGAGTCCTGGGATCGGGTCCCATGTCCGGCTCCCTGCATGGAGCCTGCTTCTCCCTCTGTCTGTCTCTGCCTGCCCCCCTCTGTGTCTGTCTCTCATGAATAAATAAATAAAATCTTAAAAAAAAAAGTGTACTCTGTGTTTGAGCCAGATAGTATCCACTATAACGTGTTATAGTAGAAATTATTATTTTTTTAAGATTTTATTTATTTATTCATGAGAGACACAGAGAGAGAGGCAGAGACACAGGCAAAGAGAGGAGAAGCAGGCTCCCCATAGGGAGCCAAAGGCAGAGGCTCAACCACTGAGCCACCCAGGCGTCCCAAACATGGAGTACAATTAAAAAGAAAGTGAGGGATCCCTGGGTGGCGCAGCGGTTTGGCGCCTGCCTTTGGCCCAGGGCACGATCCTGGAGACGCCGGATCGAATCCCACGTCAGGCTCCCGGTGCATGGAGCCTGCTTCTCCCTCTGCCTGTGTCTCTGCCTCTCTCTCTCTCTCTCTGTGACTATCATAAATAAATAAAATCTTTAAAAAAAAAAAAAAAAAAGAAAGTGAAAAGAAGGGGGAAGAAGCCTCAAAGTGATGAAGGATTTTGAAGCAGTAGATCTCTTGCAATCTCTCTTGAAAAGGCTTTCATAGCCTTGCCAACTTGGCAGGTTATTTTATTTATTTTTTTTAATTTTTATTTATTTATGATAGTCACAGAGAGAGAGAGAGGCAGAGACACAGGCAGAGGGAGAAGCAGGCCCCACGCACCGGGAGCCCGACGCGGGAATCGATCCCAGGTCTCCAGGATCGCGCCCTGGGCCAAAGACAGGCGCCAAACCGCTGCGCCACCCAGGGATCCCCAACTTGGCAGGTTAGATCACAGAGAAGAAGGTGAAATAAATGGGTCATTGCATCACCACTATCCAAACTTTGTGTGCTCAGAAGACTTAACTGATGATTTTTATTTTTTACAATAACTCTTTTTTTTTTTTTTTTTATTTATGATAGTCACACAGAGAGAGAGAGAGAGGCAGAGACACAGGCAGAGGGAGAAGCAAGCTCCATGCACCGGGAGCCCGACGTGGGATTCGATCCTGGGTCTCCAGGATCGCGCCCTGGTCCAAAGGCAGGCGCCAAACCGCTGTGCCACCCAGGGATCCCTACAATAACTCTAGAACAAAGTATTATAATTCTGAAATATTTGAAGCATATAGAAAGTGTCGTCTTTCCAAAGACAGCAGAGAATTCAGACAGTAAAGATTCCCATGGCACCGGGACACAAGAGGAAAACCAGCATCCTCTTCCCTGTTCCTCTGGAGCTTCTCAAAGTGTCTGTGCCCCCACAGCACAATAGTCTAGAGGGCAAAGAAGGGCCCAGGTTCTCACATGGAGACGTCATTTCAGCGTCTACAAAGACTGGGAACTTCTTTGACACAGATAGTCTGAGACTGGAGTTCCCTTTCCTGGTGTGGAACCACCCCTTAACATCAAGCAGCTTTTCATTAATGTTTATTTTTCTTTAACATGTTTAGACTGTTATCATAGTATTCTCCTCCCTTTGAAAATATGTACTCTGGAGGTGCCTAAAATAATACATTCCTAGCAACTGCAGTTTTGAAAAATAAAGGTTATTTCATTCATTAAACTCAATGGAAATTTGTTGCTTAACAGGAAATACCAAACACTTTATAAACTCCTTGAGGGCAGCAACTGTGCCATATACGACTTTGGTATCTCCTACCTCCTGGGTTCATGGTCCACTTTCTCCCAAGTAGTAGTTCTAATAAGTAACTGGAATTGTTAAATAATATACTCTTGTGCCCTTCTTTGATGCAGATATGTCTTTTCATTATGTCTCTGCATGTCTCATGTCAGGTTCATTGTAAATAATTGCTCCTAAGCTTGTTTTCGGTGTGCAGATCATTTTGCAGGCTCTTCAAATAACAGCTGAAAAGGTTTAATTCAAGTTGAAGAAGTTTGCTTTAATTACAAGCAATTAATTTAGGCTTCACTTACCTCAAGGAATATTTGATCATATAAATTTACAGATAATCCTGGGAGTGTCAAATTATGCAACCAACAGAGGGTAAATTCTTTGCAGTTTTTTGGGCGTTGATCTGCAATAGTCAGGCTTGGCTTTTTTTGTTGTTGTTGTTCCCGTCAGGTTTTTGAATGAAATAGTAGAACTTCTGCCAACACAGTCTACTTCACCTGACTTTGCATAATTCCAAAAAACTGGAAACTAAAAACAGGCATTATTTTAAAGAGTTAGATTGTTAATGCCCAAAAGAAAAACCATCTATCTCTTCTCTCTTAAATCGTAGATTTCACAACATTCCTGTTTTCAAGTACTTGAAGTTTTTTGTGGACGATTAAATTCTAGATAACCTCTTTTAATGTAAAACGTAATACATATTCATTGTAGACTTTACATATACGTAAAGTAACGCGAAAGATCAAAATCATTCGTGACGTTACAACTCCTATTTTGGTGAACAACTTTCCATTTCTTTTCCTGGACACATCGTTTCCGCAAGACGGGTCCATACTACACAAACGATTTTGTAACCTGGGTCGTCTTTATTTTCATTTCTAAAATCCAAAGCTGGGTCCGCGACGCTCTAGGCGGGGGTGGGGGCGGGGGCGGGGGCGGAGATCTCTTGCTGGGCAGTGCTGACCACTGTCCCACCCAGAGGGGCCTCCCCGCTTGCGCGCGGCGACCCGGGCCGGGCCGGAGGGCAGCGCGTGGGAGCGCGCGGAGGGCGTTCAGGGTCACCGCGAGCACGAGCTCCCCGCGCGGCCCGCCCGCTTCGCCCCGTGCGAGTCCCGCTGGCCCGGCCCCGGGCTGGGGGGGGGGGGGGGCGCGGAGGGCGAGAGGGCGGCTCGCGCGGCGCAGGGCCCGGGGCCAACCTTCAGCCCGGCCGCAGGGCTGGCGCCGCTCTCGGGCGCGCGGGGAGATAAGGCGGGGCAGAGCCCGGTAGCGGCGCCCCGGCCGGGTCGGCAGGCGTGTTGGCTCCAACTGTTCAAACTGTTTCAAAGCGGCCGAACCCGAGCGACCTTCGGCCAACAGCTCTTAATCTCGCGGCCCGGGAGCGTAGGTTTTACTTGCGGGGCGGGGGGGGGGGGGAACGGGGAGCTCCCGCCCCCCCGCCCGCGGCCGCCCAGGGGGACCCCCGCCCGCGGCCAGCGAGCCTCTTGCGTCAGCCGGGGCGGGGGCGGGGGCGGGGGCGGGGGATTTTCGGAAGCTCGGCCCGCGCCGCCGGCCCGGGAAGGAAGGGCCCGGGCTCTTGCCCCGCCCTCGGGGCGGGGGCGGGGGCGGAGCGGGGCGGCAGCCGGGCTGGCCACTCGGGCCGCGTCGCGGAGCAGCGAGCGCCGGGGAGCCCGGAGCAGCGCCGCCGTCGGGGAGCGCCAGAGCACGGGGCCCCGCTCACCATGATGGACCTGGAGCTGCCGCCGCCCGGACTGCCGTCGCAGCAGGTGCTGCCCCGACCCGGGAGCCCAGGCGGTGCCCGACGGGGCCCAGGGGCGCGGGGGGGCCGGCGCCTCCCGTCCACGGCCCGAGGCTGAGCCGCTGCGCCTGCGCCGGGCCGGAGGGGGGGCGGCAACCCGAGGGGCCGCGAGCACCCCGGGGGCAGCGGGGGCGGCGGGGGTGCGGCCCCGAGGGCGCGGGGGGGAGGCTAGAGGCCGCGTCCGCGCGCGCGGGGGAGGGGGCCTGTGCCGCCGCGCCGCCCGCCCCGGCAGCTGCGCCCCGGGAGCCCCGGCCGCCCCCCGGGGCGTGAGCGGGCAGGGGCAGGGGCGGGGGCGGTCCGAGCCGGCGCGGCCCGGCCCTTCCGGGGCTGCGCTGCTCCTCCGCTCGGAGCCGGCGAAATGTGCCTAGTCACGGGGCCGCTCTCGGGGGAGGTGAGGCCCCCTCCGGCCCGGGCCCCGGAGCCCCCGCCCGGCCGCCGCCGCCGTCCAGGGGCGCTGCAGTGCGCAGCCCGCAGTGGGAGGCGGGCGGGAGCGCGCGACCCCGCGCGGGGAGGGAGCAGGGCGCTGGGCGCGCGGCGGTGCCCCGACGTGCGGCGGCCGGAGCGGGCGGCGCTCGCTGCCCCGCGGGCTGGGGCCCGGCCGCGCCCCGGCTTCTCGGCCCGGCGGAGCGTCCCGGGGGCGCGCGACTGCTGCGTGGGCGCGGCCTGGGCGCCCGCGGCCGGTCGGCCGTCGCGGCGGCCCTCGGGGGGCCCTGTGCGGCTGCCCGGCCTGCGCCCCCGCCGCGCCGGGTCACGGGCCGGGCCGGGCCGCGCGGCCGCTGTTGCGCAACTGCTGTTTTCCCCTGGGCGCTTTGTCTTGGGCTCCAGCGTCCCAGAACCGCGGCTCCAAAATGTGTGAGGCCGGGTGTTCTGCCCTGCGCTGTCAAGGGTAAGGCTTTGGAGCGCACCAGCGTTTCTGTGGATTTTCCGGCCGTCCTGGGATCTTGGTCTCGTGGACGCTTCGTACAGTTTCTCGTCTCCGTTTGCTTGAGAACTTGCCTCGAGGTCCTAGCACGGTGCTTGCTTGCCCTTTTTTTTTTTTTTTCTTTTTTGGCTATAGGGCAGAGGGAGGGACGCTTGTGTTGCATAATGTTTTGCTAACGAGTTTTGTAAATTGTCATAAAAGTGAGAGCAAGTTTCTGTTCCTACTTCGTAGGGACTTTTCAAAGAACTGTTTACTTACCTTTCTGGGTTTTTTGTTTGTTTTTGCTTTGTTTTGTTTGGGTAATGGAGTTCTTAGGGGAAATTCGGTTTAAGGGAATGTGTAACGTAACAGGTACAGTTGGGAGCGCATGTGTGTACTCTTGAATGTGAAGTTTCAGACTGATCTTGAAAATTTAATAAAGTAAGGCTTTAAGTTGATGATTTTTTTATTGTGCTGGTTTTGGGGTTTTTTTTCTTTTTTCTTTTTTTTTTTTTTTTGTTTGTTTGTTTGTTTTTTGGTCATTTAAAGCTGTTTGCCTTGAACTTTGTCCCAGCAATGGTCAGGGTTGTATTCCCGCAGTTCACACTAGCATGAAGTGTAAATCGTGATTTCCAATCTCGCTGCTAATCGGCAGTTGTCCGCACAGCCCCATAGCCCCGTATTTAGGGATCTTTACCACCAAAGGATATAAGAGGCTAAGGGACTTTTTGTTTTTCTACATTGTACCCTAGAGCCCTCTATTATTTTCAAATAACCACAATAAAGAACTGCGTAATTTCACATTCCGCATGATACACAGAAAACTCTTGGAGCATGTGTACTGCTCTCTCTCTTAAATGTGAACTTTCAGCTTCATTTGATAAAGTAACTGCTTTCCCATTTTTAATCAGACACCGTTTTCATATCTGAAGACCGTGAAAAAAAAATGGAGTAAAATTTGGAATCCGTTTCATGTCCGTGAGTGGTGATGCATCTCAAATAATTATTGGGAGTCTGGAAAGATTTCAGCACAGTCAGAAACGGATTCTGTCCTTTGTCAAAGAAATTCCAGGTGTGAAGTGGTGCTAGGATACAGTTTTTCATCCTGTGTGCAGAGATGTTGATAAACAGGGTAGTAAGAAGAGCCTTAGAGCCTGTATTTCCGTTAGGTGGAAAGAACCGTCCATGACCCTTTCCGAGGGTGTCTTGGAGAGAGAAAGTACTTTTATGTATGAGGGATGAAGTTGATCTTGGACTAGACTGATTATTTTTAAAAGAAAAATAGGACAGGCCTCTTATCTGAATGAATGTTAAGCAAAGAACAACTTGACTTTTTAGATAACGACTTTTTAGACTTTTGAGAGATTATGAAAGCTGTGTGTCAAGAGAATAAATACACAATTCACATCAGTCTTCCTGCGTTGAAAATAACTTGGGCCATTTTGGAATCTTTCTTTTTTGGTAACTTGGGTTTTTATAAACAATGCCAGAAAAAAGAACTCCAGTCTTTTCTTTAAGATTACCAGGATGAGCTGAAGGCCAAATACACTATTTCTCTTAATATTTATCCAGGATGAAATATCCTTTAGAGCTACATGAGATAAAGTACCCCTTTGTGGACTGTAAGCACATTTTTCTGGGAATTGCCTATCTACTGGCTGAACGTAATGTAAAAGAAGGTTTGCACAAACAGTACTTCTCTTTTTTCTTGATCTGGGGTTAATTTTTCAGTGCAAACTCTTGGGTGCAGGAAGGATTTGGCACGAAGATGATCATAGACAAGTTATTGGGCACTCCCTTGCATGCCAGGCACTGCAATAATTGCTTCACATGCATAATTCCACACTAACCCCATGGGAAATGCTATTATCTTGTTTCCAGGGAGAGAAAAGAGGCACAAAGAGGCCAAGAGTCCAGCTTAAAGTGCCCCAATTCAGGCAGCCCGGGTGGCTCAGCGGTTTAGCGCCACCTTCAGCCCAGGGCGTGATCCTGGAGTCCCGGGTTGGGGATCCAGCCCCATATCGCTCCCTGCATGAGGCCTGCTTCTCCCTCTGCCTCTTTCTCTGTGTCTCTCATGAATAAATAAATAAAATCTTTTTAAAAATAAAAAAATAAAGTGCCCCAACTACTTTTTCAATTAATTAATTAATTAAAGTCATCTCTGCCCCCAATGTGGGGCTCAAACTCATGACCCCAAGATCAAGAGTCACACACTCCACTGACTGAGCCAGCCAGACACCTGAGGTGTTGAGAGGTAGAGATGGGAACCAAACTTAGTCTGACTCCAATGGCTTTTAATAACCACGTCCAAACCAGACCAGGACTGGGCAGCCCGGGGTGGCTCAGCAGTTTAGCACCGCCTTCGGCCCTGGGTGTAATTTTGGAGACCCAGGATCGAGTCCCACGTTGGGCTCCCTGCATGGAGCCTGCTTCTCCCTTTGCCTGTGTCTCTGCCCCCCCCCACCATGTCTCTCATGAATAAATAAAATCTTTAAAAAAAAAACAAAAACAGACCAGGACTACTTAAACTTTAAACAGGTGGAAAAGCTCACACTTTAAAATGTGGATTAATTGAGAAAAACTCCAGAAAGGAGAGGCAGAAATCTCCACACTTTTTCCATTTACAAGAAATTCAGTAACTATGTATATATTAGGGAAGATGGACCTTCTTTTTTTTATTTTTTTTATTTATTTATTTTTTAGGTGAACCTTCTTAAATACAGTGAGAGTAAATACAACCTGTCAATGGAATTACTGCATCGAGGTCTTTTAAGGAAGATACAGAGACCTCTGAGGGGTTTAATTTAGAGAAGCAGAACCATTTTTCTTTTTTTTTTTTTTTTTAAGATTTTAAGTCCTCTCCACACCAATCGTAGGGTCTAACTCACAACCCCGAGATCGAGAGTCATATGCTCTACTAACTGAGCCAGCTAGGCGCCCCAGAACTATCTCTTAACATAATAGTACTTTTAAAAATTCCTGGGATTTCCACAGTGTTCCAGATTAGGGCTTAGGGTGAGGTTAGGGTTGGGGTTAGGGCATCTCATTTTTCAGGGACCATTTTCCTTTTTCTTAACTAAATCTATTAGCGACTGGAATATTTGTTTACCTTTATTTGCCCTGTTATTTGGTACATTCTCCTGTTCCATTTGGGTTTTTTTTTGTTTTGAAGTAGGAGTCAAAAATAAATTTGATAGTGAAGATACATAGTATGTTGAAAAGTAGACTGCCAGGTTGAAGGTCAGTGGGTAGCATGGGGAAAACTTGAGTGGAATATGGGTAAGAGAGACCTGTTAGCTCAAATTAAACACTAATCTCCTGTTTGGACATTTCTGAATTGAAGCAAGCATAAGAGCTCAGGTCTATCTCATTGAAGTTTATTTAGCGTTCGAGTACAGTATGTTTCAAAATTCAATATACTGTTTCTTAGTCTTCATTGTTAAACAGGTCATTTTCAGAATTCTTGTCTTATTTGTCTAGATTAAGGCTGCTGCCATCAAGGGGATGATCTGCCCCAAAGTTAGTCTGGGTAAGCCCAAGGCATTTAAGTGACTGGTCCAGCCACTTTGAAAGTTTGCTGAAATCAGTTGCACACCAAGGTATAGGAAGACAGGTTTACTAAATGCAGTATTTGGCCTGCCTCCTTTACCTTTGGCTGTATGTTTGTTTTAAATTTCCTGTAAGATGGACAAAAGAGTTTATATATTGATAACATGATTTCTAGAAGTTACTAAAATTTCATTGCCACCTACTTTTAAATATGCTCCAACAAACATTTATTTAAAACGCTCTAAGAGGGGATCCCTGGGTGGCTCAGCGGTTTAGCGCCTGCCTTTGGCCCAGGGCCTGATCCTGCATTCCCGGATCGAGTCCCGTGTCGGGCTCCCGGTGCATGGAGCCTGCTTCTCCCTCTGCCTGTGTCTCTGCCTCTCTCTCTCTCTCTCTCTCTATGTCTATTATGAATAAATAAATCTTTAAAAAAATTTTTTTCCTTTAAAATAAAAATAAAAGGCTCTAAGATACAGGCTGGGGCGGGGGGGTGCACCTTGGTGGTTCAGTGGTTGAGCATCTGCCTTTGGCTCAGGTCATGATCCCAGGGGGTCCTGGGACCCAGTCCTGCATTGAGCTCCTGGCAAAGAGCTTGCTTCTCCCTCTGCCTAGATCTCTTTCTCTGTCTCTCATGAAGAAAAAAAAAAAGATACAACCAAAGCTTTTTCAGTTGCTCAGTTGATAATGGTATGTTTTCTAGAAACAAAAGCAAAAATATGTTCAAGTTTATAAACATTGCCAAACAGTAATAATAAAAAAAAAAAACTGGTTTTCTTAACACTAATCTCCCCCACACACAGACCCTCCCCTCAAAAAAACCAAGACTGCTAAACAAAATTCTGTTCTGCCTAAAGTTGGGAGTTGTCTATGTGTCAGGCCCTGCCACAGTAAACACTTTTCAGCTATTGGTATTAAGAATTTTAGGAACAGGCGCCTGGCTGGCTCAGTCGGCAGTGCATACAGCTCTGGATCACAGGGTAATGCGTGTGAACCCCACGTTGGATGTAGAGATTACTTTAAAAAAAAAAGTTTAGGAACTCTGAGAGAAGAGGCACTTCTAACCAATCATCTTAATCGCATGAGGCCTATAATACCTGCATATCCTAAAGCCTCATATATGAGAGTTTCTATGTGTGTAAGCATGTAAATTCACGTGGCCCAGGCTATGGGGATAAAGACAAATCCAGGGCATGAGAAGAAGGATTTAAGGCACCAAGTCCATCTTTGAATGGCCTTGTTGATAACTGACTCTTGAGAGTCATTCTAATGCCATCAACAGCCTGTGTTCTGGAGATTAAAAAAAAAAAAAATTCCTTGGCAATGCTAAGTAGTCACTCCTTCCTCACAAGCTCTGAAATGGAGATTTTGAGGCCTCTAGTAACAGCATATGGCCAGATCTGAGCCCTCTGTTGCCTTTTTTTTTTTTTTTTTAATAGAAGACTGTAAGAAAAAACATCAGATTTTGGCTTTGAAGCCTCGCTTCAAGTTTTTATTTACTGCATTAGCAATTCTATTGAATCATCTTTTAAAATCTGATACTTGACTGTGTACCTTTTTTTTCCTATCCTTTTTTTACAACTAGATCGTAAATTTGTTGAAAGCTGGGCATAGAATTTATATTTCTGTACTTTGTTTTAAAAGCTGTATGAGATAGAATTCACATACCATACAGCCCACCCATTTAAAATAGATAGTTCAGGGGTGCCTGGGTGGCTCAGCGGTTGAGCGTCTGCCTTTGACTCAGGTCATGATCCCAGGATCCTGGGATTGAGTCTGACATCGAGCTCTGCCCTCAGCAGGGAGCTTGCTTCTCCCTCTCCCTGTGTCTCTGCCCTGTTCTGTGTCTCTCATGAATAAATACAATCTTTAAAAAATTAAAATACTGCAGTGATTTTAGTGTATTTAGAATTATGTGCCCTCACCACAATCAATTTTAGAACATTTTCATTACTACTCCCTTAGTCCCTGGTAACCAGTCATCCTCTATCTCTGTGGAGTTGTCTATTCTGGATATTTCATATAAATGAAATCATACCCTGTGTGATTTTGTGTGATTGGCTTCTTTCATTTGATGAAGTGTTTATAAGGTTTGACCATGGGGTAGCACATATCTGGTCTTCATTCTTTTCTCTGGATGAATCCTATTCCACTGTATGGACGCACCTCATTTAACTTATTTTCTCATCAGTTGATGGGCATTTGGGTTGTTTCTACTTCACTTATTACTTTTTGTTCCCTACAGCAGTGGTTCTTAAACTTTGTTATCTTGTAGAGTCACCATCAGTATTTAAAACCACAGGCCTGGGCAGCGCCGCCATCAGCCCAGGGCGTGATCCTGGAGACCTGGGTCCCGCGTCGGGCTCCCTGCATGGAGCCTGCTTCTCCCTCTGCCTGTGTCTCTGCCTCTCTCTCTCTCTCTCTCTCCCTCTGTGTCTCTCATGAATAAATAAATAAAATCTTTTTTAAAAAATAAATGAAAACACAGGCCTTTTCCTTAAGTCAAAGTCTGTCTGTGATGGTGAGATCCAGGCATCAGTGTTTTGTTTTTTGTTTTTTTTTTTAAGCTTCTGAAAAGGGGTTCTAGCATGCAGTCAGGTTTATGAGCCACTGCCCTAGAGCACCTTGCTCAGTGCTTGGTACCCGTCGAAGCTATGGTATTAGGATATCTGTCTTAAATCATGACAAGAAGTGTTTTTGTACTTGATCACTGACCTTCACAGCCTCAGGTGATCACCTGAATCTGGGAACTGTTTTAAGGTGCCTGGCAAAAAGTCTGAAATGCAATACCTCTAACTTGAGCTCCTTGAGTTAATTTGTGTGATAATTATGTTATCAGAAAGTTCTCTCCAGCTGGGTCCAAACTTTTCTGTGTTTGGTCAGGAATGTGACCTGTGAGAATGTGCCGTATTGATTGTTTGAGACCAGCATAGAAAAGGCACGAGGACAGAAAGCCTGGGCGAGGTGTTAGGGGCCTGGCGGCCAGAACAGCCTTTGCCTTCCCCTAGGAGTTCTGTGCTCTGCAGTCCTCGGCCTCATCATCCTCTGTTTACAGAGAACAAAACCCTGAAATCTACAGGGCAACTTCCAGCAAGTCAATATTTGGACTCCCTGTAATCTGCCTGAAGTCTCCTTTATGTTCTGGCCGCGGTGGCTGCCCTTCGTACTTAACCTTGGGGGGCTTCCTGGTGCACAGCTTTGGATGCTGGGGCTGATTCCCGAATGGATGCGAGCGTGCGTGCGTGGGTAGTACAGCAGCACCTCTCCGAGAGCCGGGTGCGGTCAGGGCCTCCGCGGCTGGCTGAGCCCTCCTGGCAGACGGGCGGGGAACAGGCCCAGAAGGGAGCGCGCACCCCATTCCAGCCTCCGCCTCCCCCCCGCCCCCCGCTGCTCCCCACCAACTCTCATTGGAAGGGTGCCGTTAGTCACCCCTTGGGAAGCTGCTGCTTTTCTCACTCTAGTCATCAGCAGTGCGAAGTTCTTTTAACCCAGCCTTCCTTTGTTTTAAGATTTTAAAAACTTTTTTTTTTTTTAATTTAAGATTTTAACCACCTGTTTGAGAGAGAGCAAGCGAGCACAGCAGGGGGAGAAGCAGGCTCCCATGCGGGGCTCCGTCCCAGGGCCCCAGGATCATGACCTGAGCTGAAGGCGGACACTTAACCGACTGAGCCACCCAGACGCCCCTAAAAAAGCAGCATCTTACTCTTTGATTTGTTCCTAAGAGTTTTGTGCTTAGTGATGGATGTAATACAGGTTTGAAGTACCTTAGAACAGAAAGAGTTCAGTGTTGACATCTAGGCAGCATGCAGTGCATACTTGCATTTCAAGGAATAACTTCTCCCCTTAAGTACCCTTTTCCCTTCTTTGCTGGAAAGTAGGCATCATTCAGGGTGGGTTAGTCCCCATCTCTGCCCGCACCCCGGGTCGGGGTTTAAGAGGCTGGGACAGTGTTGACTGCCTGTGTGGGTGGCCTGCTGATAAAGGATATGGAATTTTGCTTTACTCCGGACTTGGCAGCCTTTGTCTGCTCTGCTTCAGCAGAAAACTGTAATGCACATGCATGTAAAACCCAACTTATTCCCTGTAAGGGATTAGAATACGGGGCAAATAATAAACGTGTGTTGTTGCTTTCTGTGAACAGAATTGGAGCAGAAGTACGACACATGATGGGACGAACTACGGTACTGCTTCCTGAGGATTGATTTTAGAGCCTGGCCTTTTTGCTGCTTTGTTTTGTAGCATTGGATCTGGGGAGTCTTGCTGCTGTATCTAGAGAGTGTTGAAGAGCCCTGAATTTTTTGACGTAGCAAAACAAAACAAAATTTCATTACTGTGAAAATCTTGGTAATGAAAACCACCAGTGTTTTTTCATTGCAGAAGGAAAAATTCGCAGTTTTTGAAGTTGTTTTTTGATCTTGGTAATTGTCAGCGAAACGTGATTAAAGTATACATTGGGAAACCAGCCCCAAAGGACAGGAACAGGGCCGGTCCACACTGTGCCAGCTGCAGGCCCGGCTCTGACGTTCTGCTGGTTCCCAGGCTGAGAGCAGGACTAAGAATGAGAACCATTCTGTGAGTTCAGGCTTCTTCCTCCTCCCCCAGACACAGAGGCTCACCCTCTGCTGGAAAATCCTTTACCAGGCTGCATGTTTGGGAGAATCCTTAGGGCAGTGGAGTGAGAGTAAGCTTGGTGACTTTGAGGGGAAATTCCAGGTTCTCTTTGGGGCCTAGTGCCGAAGGGAGAGAGACAGAAAGAGGACAAAGGAAACTAACTTAAGGGATTTCTTTTAACAAACCTGGGAGAAACACAGACCTTTGGACTCTTCCTGAGGAAGCTTCAGAAGGACCTGGAATTTTTTTTTTTTTAAGATTCTATTTATTTATTCATGAGAGACACAGAGAGAGAGAGAGGCAGAGACACAGGCAGAGGGAGAAGCAGGCTCCATGCAGGGAGCCCGACGTGGGACTTGATCCTGGGACCCCAGGGTCACGACCTCAGCCAAAGGCAGACACTCAACTGCTGAGCCACCTGGGCTGTGCAGGACCTGGAACTTTTACCTGAAGATTTCCTCAATCTTTGCTACTTGGATTCGCTCTGCAGCATGCGGCTTGCCTTTAGATTCCCCCGTGTGGGAGTATTTACCTGTGCTGCTTACGCTCGTCGTCTTTAGTTCTTTTAACAATCCTGTTGATATAACAGTCCAGAGTTCAGTTCAGGAGACCAGAAAGCACAGGAGATATTTCAAGCAGGGAATTTAATGTAGGAAATTAATTCTCGGGAACGCCTGGGTGGCTCAGCGGTTAGCGCCACCTTCGGCCCAGGGTGTGATCCTGGGGACCCTGGATCGAGTCCCACGTCGTGCTCCCTGCATGGAGCCTGCTTCTCCCTCTGCCTGTGGCTCTGCCCCTCTGTGTGTGTCTCTCTCTGTCTCTCATGAATAAATGAAATATTTAAAAAAAAATAAAAGAGGTTAAGTAACTTGTCCAGGATCACGTCCCTTACGATGGCAGAAGAGAGATTAGGATGCCCGGAGTCCCTGCTCTCCTTCCCTGTCTTCCTCCTCCTCCCGTTTCTCCTCTCCTTGTCTGCTGACTGTGGGTGTTTTGTTAGGTGCTGAAGAGGGAGAGACTCCCTTAGGAAGACGGGCTCGGGCTAAGGCAGCGTCCTCCTCCAGGAGCTCCCTGGGTGTTGGTCAGCCGGCGGCGTGCTACTGGCTCCTGGGCCGACTTGCGCTTGGAGTGGAGGCCGCCCCGCGTCACAGGATGTCACAGGATGCGCGGCACCGCGGTGACAACTAGAGGGCCCATCCCTCCGCCAGCCCAGGGGAGGGAACCGCGGTGATGCGCTCGCTTCTGGAGAAGCTAGGCAAGGTCTGGGAAAAAAAAACAAAAACCAGTTTTATTGTTAACTTGAAGTGGTATATGCGTTTATAGTTTTTAAGTATAATTATATTATATATATATTATATATATTATATATTATATATATTTAATTATAAGTAATACGTTGTTCTTAGAGAGCACCCAGAGAATAATTTGAAGTATTGTTACTATGAAATAATTTTAATAATTAAGTAATTTTTCTGGGACCAGCGGTTGGGTCATGACTGATACTAAACACGGTATCTTTGTTATTTAAGTAATTAGAATTCTTTGATCCCAGACACCTTAGATACACAATTAAAATACTGAATCCTGGGCTTCAGTGTATACTTACTCATTCCACAAATATTTATTTGGTATTTACACACCCTAGGTGGTTTTACTCTTCCAAGATAATGTAGCAAATGTGTTGTCTTCCTCGAAGGACTTTTGCTTTTCAAATGGCCCCTCCTCTTAACCAATCCCTTTGCTCTTTGTACACCTGGATTATACATGTTTTATGTCACTGGGCATAATTACTTTCCATCTCTGTCTCCTCTACTTAAGGTATGGCTTCCCCTAGGGCAGGGACTGTGTTTTATTCATTTTTATAACCCTGCTGTCTGGCATCATGCCTAGTGTTTACATAATAGTTGCTCAGTAAAGTGAGAGTGAGCATTACTTGCCCTCTAGAAGCTTGGTGTTTATACAGGCTCATCTGTGATGTGTGACAGCTCTGTGACAGGTCAGAGGAGAAAATGTCATTTCCAACTGGGATGCACAGAGAGGACATCCTGGAGGAGGTAGCATTTTAACTAGGTTCTTTTTTTTTAAGTCAGTAAGATTTCTTTGGCTTAAGCTTCAGTTGGAAGCCCGAGGAAGGGTACTACGGGCCAGAGCTGGACTCTGGCAATGGATTGGGTCACTAGGGGCGAAAAGGTTAATTTGGGGCTAACTGTAGAGAGCCCTTCAGTGCCCAAGTGTGGCGTTTCCAGTTTTTTTTTTTTTTTTTTCATTTTTTTTAACCCTTTTTAAAAATTTTTTTTGAATAATAAATTTATTTTTTATTGGTGTTCAATTTGCCAACATACAGAATAACACCCAGTGCTCATCCCGTCAAGTGCCCCCCTCAGTGCCCGTCACCCATTCCCCCCCTCCCCCCACCCTCCTCCCCTTCCATCACCCCTCGTTCGTTTCCCAGAGTTAGGAGTCTTTATGTTCTGTCTCCCTTTCTGATATTTCCCACACATTTCTTATCCCTTCTCTTATATTCCCTTTCACTATTATTTGTATTCCCCAAATGAATGAGAACATACAATGTTTGTCCTTCTCCGATTGACTTACTTCACTCAGCATAATACCCTCCAGTTCCATCCACGTTGAAGCAAATGGTGGGTATTTGTCGTTTCTAATAGCTGAGTAATATTCCATTGTATACATAGACCACATCTTCTTTATCCATTCATCTGTCGATGGACACCGAGGCTCCTTCCACAGTTTGGCTATTGTAGTTTTATGTAAGGACCTCAGAGTCAGAAGGCTTTGGAAAGGGCAAGACATGGGAGCTGGGGGCTGGATGTGGGCAGGAAGTTACTGTGGCCCACCAAGCAGAAGCAGAAGCAGGCCGGGTTGGAGACCGAGGGGGGGCTTGGGTGACTTGGCATCCGCACACGAATGGAGGATCTGCATTTGTGACTCTCATCTCTAGCACCTTGTTAGCCAGTTAAGAAGAGTTTTTTAAGCCCCCTTTTCAAAGGCGGGGAGTAGATCTCCTCCTGTGCGCCCCGTTGTGATACCGCTTGTGCTCAAGCTCACACACCCTGCAGTTCGTGTTTTAATAGAAACCATCCATCCGCCAGTGTATTCATTCCCCTGATGGAAGGGGAGGGAAAACGAGCCAGAAATCGCCGCTTTGCTTGAGGGATGGATCGTTCTCTCCTCCAAGGTGGCGCAGGGGGGCCTGTCTCTGGGTGCCCTCCTCTAAGACCCATTCACTCTGACTGCCTTTAGCCGCGGTGCATCTCACCCTTGGCTTCCAAGCCCAGGGAGGAGCCCTGGGAGAAGAGGGCAAACAGTATCCTCTTCTTGTCCCCCCGCCCGCTTTGCTCGTACGCCCGCAGCTAACAGTGGGCATCTGGCGACCCTGGCGGTGGCAGCTGCGGTCTCCCGGGCTCTTCAGCACCGAGCTCTTGCCCTGCGCGGTGAACGTAATCCCGGTTTTGTAGGCAGAGAACCGAGGCCCCGAGAGGGTGAGCTGGAGGCTGCTGCGGTGGGATATGCTTCGGCTTCCCCATCATTCGACTGTGGATGCCGCCTACCTCGGTGCTCCTGCAATTAAGCCAGAGAAGCACTGGGCACAAGACCTGGCCCGCTGCACACGCCCAGCAAATGGTGGCTGTGGTTACTGTGACGTAGTCCCCTTCTCTGTCGGGCATGCTTGACGTGTGGGAGCCGAGATTTCTTGGAAGAAGCCCCTCCTTGAATTCTGGCCGTGCAGGTGCATAAGCATTCGTGCTCTTTTTTGCTCTTTGCTGTGAATGTGCTCTCCCACGGTCGCCCCTATGCACGTCCCTCACGTTGGGCACTAAAGTCTCAAGACACAGAAAACCAGTCCATGTGCCCTGTGACGGCTGAGGGCCACCTGCGCCCCCAGCCTCCCCTGGGGATCCTGCAGCCTGTCTGCTGGATCCCCTGTACCGACGTGGATTGATAGCCGTCTCATGGAACGCCTTCCCAGGCAAACTCCTGCACCTGTGGCGGAATTTCTTACTCCGGTGTTCTGGGCCTAGAAAAGGAGCAGTGTCCGCCGGCAAGTTGAACGAACAGAAGGAGTTTGGGGAACGGAAGTGCATTAGCAGAAGGCCAAATCCAAACACGGACTGAGCTGACCCTGTGACCTTGTCCTCCCCATCCTACCCCTTCTTTTAGGCTTTCAGGACCGAAATGTTCCTTTTTGTAATAGCTACCCCTGAGTTAACTCTGGCCTTAAAAAAGAAAAAAAAGAGTAGAGTGGTAAAAGGAAAGAAGACCTTCTAGAAGACCGTTGAGGGGAGGTGACACAGCTGAAAACTTCGCTACCCTTTGATGTTGCCATGCAGATGTCTGTACGTAAATATATTATGACCTCACCTTCTATTTTTTATATAGTAGTTAGACCCAGCAGCCTAAGAATTAGAAGCTTCTCGTGTTCATTTGACATCGCAACAGGAGTTGAATTTATCAACAGTTTTAATACCTCACCCCTGGTTGTCCTTTATATTTTTAGGGGCCATTATATACATTTTTCCCCGATGGAAGACAACTCTGTGAGGCTGGTCTTAGTGTCTCGGTGGTTATTCCTGATGGGAGTGGCACAGTGAGGTTAGGTGCCAAGGCCCAAGCAGAGCCCTAACTGGCACCACACTGGGTAGTCTCCCTGAAGAGGCCTAGGTTGTTCAGCACAGTAAAGCCTGTGCTGTTGGAGTGCTTCTGGGACACACGTGGAGTGGATCTCCTTCTCATTTAGAACATGAGTGAGTCTTCAGGCAAATTACTTAACCTCTTCATGCTTCGGTTTCCTTGCTCCAGACGGGCGATGATTATAATACTACCTGCCTTGCAGATTGGTGTGAGTAAAGGAGATAATAAACACAAGTACTTGCAAAAATGTTGAGCATATAGAAAGTGCACAATAAATGGTAACCATCATTATTAGTATTACTTAGATTGTGTCATCTCTCTCTTTATCTGGATTCAGAATCTGCGGCACTGTGATCTTTCATACTCAAATCTAAATGTGAAAACTCACCAGGTGACTGTTGTCCTTACATATTCATTTAACAAGTTAATGTTAAGGAAAATAAAAGATTTCTATACTGATCTTAAGAGCATGAAATATGATCTATACACTAATTACAGTTTTCCTGTAAGAGGTCCAAATTGCTGCCTGGCGGTTGGCAACAACAGTGGGTGTTGTGCATCTTTAGACGTATGCATCTGAAAGTAGCTGAAATATAATTTCCAAACTCAGCTTAATTCATATCCTTAGTTGGAACAGATAGTGCTTCCCGATCACTTAAGCCCCTTACTTCCCTCCATTCTTCAGATGAGCTTTGCAATAGTCTGGTAATTACGTGGGGTGTGGACTACACCAGTGCAGAGTAAGGACCGACCTGATCCGCTCAGTCACTCAGAACCCCTTTAGGCATTCAGATTCACACTAGCACCTGCAGGTCACTGTAGTAGCTTTTTACAAATAATTGCTAGTGGTGTAAAGACTACCTAGTGAAATTTGGAAGGCTTCATGTTCCCTTTGTATGCTCAGGAAGGAATTTGCAAAGCACAAGAGTTTGGCCCAATAGAATTCCCCCCATAGGAGTGTAGAGGGCTAACTTTGTAAGCTCCCTCCGAGATACAACGTGGCTCACCAGCTTGTCACTTTTGAGCCCTCGAAATGGGGCTAGTGCCGCTGAGAAACTGCATTTTTTACTTTTAATGAATTTTGATTTAAATTTTAAAATAGGAAAAAAATTTTAAACAGAAACAGTGTTAAGATTTTTTTGTTAAATATAACTTTATTCTGGGAATACACTACATTTCATGTGATCATATCGGTGAGATTTGTAGTGTGTAGATTGAGTGGGTTCATCACTTCTGATACCTCATTGATAATTTTAAATTTTTGGTTACATATTAATGTTTTGATATGTTGGATTATATTGGTAAAATTAAATTCACATATCTTGGGATCCCTGGGTGGCGCAGCAGTTTAGCGCCTGCCTTTGGCCCAGGGCGCGATCCTGGAGACCCGGGATCGAATCCCATGTCAGGCTCCCGGTGCATGGAGCCTGCTTCTCCCTCTGCCTGTGTCTCTGCCTCTCTCTCTCTCTCTGTGACTATCATAAATAAATAAAAATTTAAAAAAAATTCACATATCTTTTTTTTTTTTGTCTTTTTAGTAAGGCTACTCAAAAATTTTAAATGTTCCATGTGGCTTACATTATATTTCTGTTGGACAGTACTGCTTTAGAGCATCTATTACAGGTACAAGCTAAAATTAGCTTGTCTTAAAATTCAAAATTAGATTGCAGACTTACATTTTGGGCATCATAGAATCAGAGGTATTTAGAGGAAGGGATCTTAGGAATTACCTAACTCAGCCTTGTCCTGTAGCAGAGGAAGAACGTGAGGCTAAAAGATACTGTAAAATGGCACAACTAGATGGGGACTGATAGCCTACCATGTTGGGTCTGAGATTTGCTTGGCCTTGGAAAGTCGGTGGGCGTCAGAGTTGCAAAGAACATAAACTTGCCCCCAGATCCAGACTGAAGAAAAGGCCTTTCAGGAGAAATTACTTTAGATGGTAAGGAAAAATAATGTTTTTTGCTTTGCCTACCAATGGACAGGATGGTCGATTCCATGTCTGATGTGTGTTTTTGTTGGGCAGTATAACGATTCAATCATGGGGAATAATAGTAAGTCATAAGGTAAAAAATAATTTCCCCGCTTCATGTGAACATTTACTTTGGGAACTTCCACACATCTGGCTTTCATGCTTTGTCCTTTTCCCAAAGGTGGAAGATTTTAAACCAGACCCACAGCTTTTGTCCTTGAGAACTAGAGTAAGGGCTTCACTTCATGTGTTCATTATTTAGGTCATTCGTTAAAAGCCTAGGCCTGTTTTATGGTATTGTTTTCTTATAAGGATAGCAAAAGTGATTTAAAGGAAGAAGCCACCAACAAACTACAAAGAACAGCCTTAGAGCAAACCCTCATTTTATTTGCATTTTGAGGAGTGGAAGTAGAAAGGGAGGCATTACCGTTTACCAAACAGGGATTTGATTTGTAAGCATGCCCATTAGATTAGAGGAGGCTGCTTCTGCCTAAAATGCAGGTGACAAGTGTGCGACCTTTGACATTCAGCCTATATCAGACTCAGTTTCTTCATCTCACTGATCTTCACCCAGAGTAATGTGAGGATTAAGTGACAATGCACAGAGGGGACCCCGGGTGGTTCAGTCAGCTAAGCATCTGATTCTTGATTTTGGCTCAGGTCATGATCTCAGGGTTGTGAGATCAAACCTGAGTCAGGCTCCTTGCTAGGCGTGGAGTCCTCTTAAGAATCTCCTGCGGGCACCTGGGTGGGTCAGTGGTGCTAGCTCTCTCCCTCTACCCTCCACCCCCCCAAAAAAAGAATGCTTGTCAGCGTGTTTTCTGATCTGTCTCCAAGGGCTTTCTTTCTCCAAGACAGTGTAGAACTGTCTCTTGGATTATACTCGTTCTCAGGGAACCCTTGGATGATTCTGACAAGTTTGGGATGTGGGTACATGGGCTTGTCTCTGTGATTTGGGAACTTGGTGGAGTCCACGTTGATTCTGAGTTGCTTTTGTTGTGGTAGCAGAGGTGATCTGCCTGAAGGGGCTTAGCTCTGTCACATTGGGCAGGGGTCTTCAGGAAACTACATGGTATTTAGAGCTTCAGGGTGAGGGAAAGTTCTGCACAGAAAAATGCAGTGTTAGTCATTGGTGAAATAACAGGGTTTTTATAGGCTGTTAATTTGGATGCAAGGTTCAGTGCGACACAACAGTTTTGTGGTCTGTTTTCGAAGTCATTCCTAGGGATGCCTGGGTGGCTCAGGGCTTGAGCGCCTGCCTTCGACCCAGGGCATGATCCTGGAGCCCCAGGATCGAGTCCCGCATCAGGCTCCCCACAAGGAGCCTGCTTCTCCCTCTCTGTCTCTCTCATAAATAAATAGGTAAAATCTTTAAAAAAAAAAAAAAAAAGTTCAAAGTCATTCCTAGTATTCCCTGAGTCCTAAGTAAGAGACATTTCAATAGAAAGTCTGCCTTAAAATTTAATTTGTGTTAGCTTGACCATATGACCCCTTCTTGGCTCTGCTTCATCAAATGAGACGGTTACTCATTTAGCATTTCTTGGCCTCAGGAACCTCCTCAACAGACCTGGGTTCGGACTGTGGTCCCCAAGATCACTGTCAGCTTTCCTTAGTCTGTTGTGTGCTCTAAATGTAATTTAATGATTGAGAAACATCTGTTCCTGAGAGACTCCTCCCTAGAAAGAATCCTTTTCCTGGTCTTTAAGAACTTGGTAGATGGGTCAGCCAGGCTGGACTTGCTTTTTTCCTTTGACCTTTGCCTGGTCTCTGGGAAAGGCAGCGGTTTGCTTCTGCCCGACGTGCTCTGGTAGTCCAGCTGCTGAGACCTCGCCAGCCCCTTCCCTGTGCGGGCCACACCCTTATTAGGTTTCTCGCTCCTACAAGTGTTCCCCTGGCTCCAAGGGCGCCGGCCAGGGTCAAGTGGGCTGGAGCAAGGCTGGACGTAGACGGCTGGTTAAAGCGCTGCTGCTTGCGAGCCAGCCGACTGTGCCATGTGTATTCTCATCTTCAGCCTAATTTCATTGTTAAAAAGTGAGAGGGAGGGGCTGGTTTTGAAATGATTCTGGAATTAATACAGGACATCTTGTTCAGTTAGTATGTACTTACCACGTGGGTACCATGTGCAGGACGGGAGTGGGAAATGGGCACCGCCACGCATTGCTGGTGGGAGTATGAAAGGCGCCACCTCTGTGTGGAGCTGTGGGGCACCGTGTGTCTTAGTTGCATATGCTTATGCGGTGACCCCTGGAACACCACAGGTTTGATCTTGTACCGTGCAGGTCCATTTACACACAGAGATTTTCAGCTACATGTATTTTCTCTTTCTTCTGATTTTTTTAAATAACAGCTTCTTTTCTCTAGCTTACTTTATTGTAAGAATATAATATATAATGCTTAGAACATGCAAAATATGTGTTAATCTATGGTTTGTTACCAGTAAGGCCTTTGGTCAAAAGTTATACGTGGAAAAAAAAAAGTTATACGTGGATTTTTGACCATGTGAGGGGTTGGTGCCACTAACTCCTACATTGTTCATGGGTCAGCTGTGCTCTTTGACCCAGCAGTTCCCCTTACGATTCTTTATTCCACAGATGTCTTCACACCTTTTTAGGGAATGGTTTATGTCCAAGGATATTCATTATAGCAGTATTTTATAATTTGTAATAACAAATAATTTGCAATAAAAATTATTTGTAATAGGAAAAAGATCCAAAATAACTTAAAAACCCAATGAGAGACTAATTAAATAGTTATATTATTAAATAGTATATTATTCTGGTACATCTTTATGAGGAAAAAACTTCTCAGCCATTAAAAATAATGGACCAGGATAGCCCGGGTGGCTCAGTGTTTGGTGCCGCCTTCGGCCCAGGGCCTGATCCTGGAGACTGGGGATCGAGTCCCACGTCGGGCTCCCTGCATGGAGCCTGCTTCTCCCTCTGCCTGTGTCTCTGCCCCTCTCTCTCTCTCTCTCTTTCTCTCTCTCTCTCTGTGTCATGAATAAATAAATAAAAATCTTTAAAAAAAAAAAAAATAATGGGCCAGGTACTTGGCTGGCTCAGTCAGTGAAGCGTGTGACTCCATCTCAGGGTCGTAAGTTTGAGCTGCACGTTGGGTGTAGAGATTACTTAAAATCTTTAAAAAATAATCATAATAATGGAACAATTCTATGCCCTGATTTAGAACTGTCTCTAAAAATACATTAATAAGTGTGGAGCACAATGATTATATGTTATTTATGTGTTTTTAATAGAATGTCTTCCTAAGAAAACACAAAAAATTGGTGCCAGCAGTTGCCTTGGGGAAGGGTAACTGGGAGATTATGTTGCAGCTTTTAAATTTTGTACCACATATACATGTGTTATCTGTCTAAAAGACATTGTCCAAAAAAAAAAAAACAAGATTGTCATGCCCTAAAGGAGTTTACAGTTTAGTCAGACCATTGTAAGAAAGCCCAGATAAGACATAACGGGTAAATACTGTCTTTATGGGAAGGTAGATTTAAACCTGAACCTCTCCTTATGTCCCGTTGTGGTGTGAATGCCAGGGAGCGGCACCACGGCTTGGGAAGAGCCTGGCAGGCCCCAAATTGGTTCTGGATTGGAGTCCTGGCTCTGCCACTTGCCAAACATGTGATCTGGGGCAGTGTTGCTTGGTGCCCAGAGCCTAAATGTGTTCATCCCTAAATGAAGATAAACCACCTCCCTTGGGCCACTGCAGTGAGGCTGGAATGAGATATGTTGGCGAATACCCCTGTGAACCATGAAGTTCTTGGCAAGCGCCAGCTGTAACAGAAGCTGTTAGGTACCTGCAAACTGGCAAGTTAGAGCAAGAGATGCCCATTTAAAAATTAAAATGGATCTAAAATGTATTAGTGTATCTTTTCCCCCTCTGCCAAATAACCTGGCAAGGGTTGTAGAGAGGTAGGTGGTTTTGGAATCCTTGACCTTTGACCTTAGGACAAGTCATTTCATCCTCTGGCCTGTTTCCCTGTTTGAAAAATGAAAGGGGCTGTGTGGGTCCTGTGGGCCCTTCCGTGACAGTGTGGCATTAGCAGTAATACCCAGCTCAGCTGACATGAGTCATGCTGACCTAAAAGTCCAAATGTGGGAAGGAAGTCTCTGGGTCTGAGAATTTTCCTTGCGCTGGGGAATCAAGCCTCAGTGGGGAGAGGGGTAAACCATTACCGCCACCAAGAGGGGAGACCAAGAATGCATCAAGTATTTGGCCTTGTATTCATTGTTCTCTGTTCTCTCCACCTCCACGACCTCTTTTGATTTCAAATGTTTCCTTGGATTAGACCTTTGAAACCAGGTTTAACCCTTGTTTATTGAGTGGGACACTCACAAAGTTGTGACTGCGGTACTTTTGTGAGTTGTGATCTCTATGAGGTCTTTCTCTGCAGCCTAATGATACTTGCCTTCCTGCTGCCTTGGCTCCTGTATGCTTCTCATTGTGTCCAAACTAAGGTCAGAGACTGTCTTATTTAGCTTTGCATCCCCAGCACCTAGCAGACTTACTGGCACCTGAGAGGTGATCTGTACATACGTATTAGATGGGGAGATGGGGGGAAACGCCTGGGTGGCGTTGATGCTTTGAGCATCTGCTTTCAGCTCAGGACGTGATCCTGGGTCTGGGAATCGAGTCCCACATGGGGACCTCACTTCTCCCTCTATGTCTCTGCCTCTCTCTCTCTGTGTCTCATGAATAAATGAATAAAATCTTTAAAAAATAACAGATGGGTGGATTGGCTATCCATTTAGAGTAGTTATGTACACTAATCTTGTTGATCCTGACCATCACCTTTATTTTAACTACCACCATTCCAGTAAAGTGACATTTTAGCCATTAATGGCTCATTATTTCAAGAAGTATTTCATACTCAAAAAAGAGCATGCTAAAAAAAAATTTAAACAGACTCCTTAGAATGTATTTTAACAGAACCTACAGTTAAAAAAAAAAACTAAGTGTTTTAGATTGTTTATATGTATTACCATCTAGAATATATATGTATCTAATGTTCAACACCTGCTCCCACCGTGGCAGACAAGGTCTTTGACTAGCGACAGTCAGCCAGTGTACAGTACTTACTCAGCCTCCAAGCCTGGGTGCCCACCCTGGTTCTTGCTTTTTTAAAGTTAATGGTAGGCAGTTAAATCTGAAAAGGAGCTTTAAGATTGAAAAAAATAATTTCTTTTTACAAATGCAGGACCCAAAGAGGGTAAAGGATCCCACAGGGTGTTTAGAAGTAGCAGCGGTGGCTGTAAAGAGCCCCAGGAGGGGGAGCAGGGCTGTTGGGCCTCAGCTTGGATAGCAGAGCCACATGGTGAGTCCATGCCTGGTGAAACTTAGGTAAAGTAGGTTGAAGAGTTAGATCCAGTGTTCTTGAAGGTTCTTTGGTGGGGGGGGGCAGGTGTGGTAGGTGTATTTTCCAGGAGAATCATTCCAGTAGTGATGGAAGTTCCTTCCGTGTGTGGAGGACGGCATCCAGAACTGAACGTCTATGTGGCTGGTTAAAAAATGTGGAAGAGGGGCCCTTGGGCGGCTCCAGCAGTGTCTGCCTTCCGCTTGGGTCATGATCCTGGGGTCCTGGAACTGAGTCCCTGCTTGGCAAGGGAGTCTGCTTCTCCTCTCCTCCCCGTGCTTGTGATCTCTCTTTCTCTCTCAAATAAATGGATAAAATCTTTTTTAAAACAATGCAGAAGAGGGGCACCTGGCAAGCTCGGTGATTGAGCATCTGCCTTTGGCTCAGGGCGTGATCCCGGGGTCCTGGGATCGAGTCCTGCATTGGGCTCCTCGCAGGGAGCCTGCTTCTCCCTCGGCCTGTGTCTGCTTCTCTCTCTGTCTCTCATGAATAAATAAAATCTTTTTTTTAAAAAATGCGGAAGAGATTAGAAAGATGTATCCTGAAGTTTGCTTATCAAACCAAGCCAGTCCCTTGGCAAACTCCTGCTACACCCTCTCAGAAGCCCTCCCAGGCTGGTGGCAGCATCCTCCCACACACAGACCACCAAGTAAGAAGCTGCTGGGTCCAGATGTGACACTTCTCATGGAAGAGTTGGAGCCGTGCACGTTTTGTAGCAGGTGGAATCACCTCCCCTTTTGAAAATTAATGTTCTTTCTGATTCCTTTTTGGCTAAACACATATGTGCCTCTTGAGAAAACCAACAGCCCAAGTTCCTATTCTATTCCCTCTCCGGTTTTGCTTTATCTTTGCATCATGTTTGCAGCCTGCAGACAAACATAATGGGCAAGAGTTCCAGTAAACTGGCTGGATCATATTTCTTAGACTGAGTCATTGCTGAGAAACTTGTTGTGAACAGGAAGCAGCCCATGAAAATGTCTGTACATAGTAACATGCCAGACTCAGGAAACCGGACCGTTTTCTAGTTGAAAGACAAAAGGGTGAAAGGATGGTTCCACTACTCGGGGAAGAGCAAACGTGTGATCGAGGATTTTAAGTTGGATAATTCATCTCTCAGTGTGTATGCAAGAACTTTTATTGTTAGAAAGCCCTGGTGGTTGAAGATTGGGGAAACAATCCTTGGTAAGATTTCTCTAGAAGAAAAAAAAAAAAAAGATTTCTCTAAAAGGAAAACTTGGACTAGTAGAATCTATTACTACCTACTAGGAGTCTCTGCTGACGTAAAACTGCTTGCTAGGTCAGTTATTTTTATTTTTATTTATTTTTATTTATTATGAGAGATAGAGGGGGACAGAGACACAGGCAGAGGGAGGCTCCCTGCAGGGAGCCCGATGTGGGACTCGATCCCAGGTCTCCAGGATCACGCCCTGGGCCGAAGAGGGCACTAAACCACTGAGCCCCCCGGGCTGCCCTAGGCCAGTTTTGTTTGTTTGTTTGTTTGTTTGTTTGTTTTAGGCCAGTTATTTTTAAAAATGGAGCTGTAGTTACACAGAAATTAATTTAGTGACGTTTACACTTGGCCTGTTCAGCTGTAAGGCCCCTTCCGTGTCTAACATTCTGTGATTTTACATATGTGTGTGCACACACACTCTGTGATTTTTACCTCCTTAACAGTTATTATAGCAATATATTTAAATGTTAGCAGATGAGGCCAGTAGAATCAAAAGTGCTTGAATGTGGGCAAACTACAAAGAATTACCTGTCCTCTGCCTTCTCAGGAATGCTCACTGAAAAAAGTTGGCATTGTGTTGTGTCTCTTCTTGTAATGAAGCAGTGGAAAGAAGCAAAGAAGTAAATGAGCAGATAAATGTGTATGAAATATAATAGTCATCAGTGAAATGTATTTCAAAAATACACCTGTTGTCACTTTATTTAGTAAGGATTGTGACTTTGTGAATCAAGGAGACATTTGTTGTTGCTTTATCTGTTTTTCAGAATTCAAGCATCCCCTCGGTTGTGTTGTGGCCAGCTATAGCTCTTCATTTCGGGCGGTGGGATGTGATTCAGGTTCCATCTGGTTTTGCTCAAAAAATATTTGAGCAGCTTCTATGGAAAAAAATATTAAACCAGATTTAGTTTTGAGGTGAATGGTATATCCACCTGGGCATACAACACACGTACGGGGAAAAATGACTGAAAAAAATGACTTAGACTCTGAATGCCAGTAATTAATATTTGAATGAAAGAGAGATCCCAGGGGGAATAAACTTGAAAAGACTTATTTATTATATTTTTAATGGAAATATATAATTTTACGGAGTATAGCCAGAGACATGATTTCATGCTTACACAATTAAATTGAAAAGTGTGTTCATTTTCTGTTTACAAGCTTAGCAATCTGTCCAGTTTTTTTTTTTTTCTTTCACTTGATTGGTAAAATTTATTTTTAGAAGCAAACCTCCCACCACCTTGCCATCCTCAGGAAAAACTAGAGGCAGGGGAGAGCAGTGGGTTGAGAGGTGCAGGCCTCATTCATATGTGGGAATATATTATAGAAGGCATTTTCTTTTTCTTTCTAGATACTTTCTCAAAGCTTCAGTTTACAGAACTACTTTAAGAGGAGATTGTGCTATCTTGCCTTATCTTTCTCATTTTTTGGATCATCTGAGTATGAAAAATGCCGGTTTGTTTGTCCAAGGCCTTTGTCTTTTCTTTTTATTGAAACAAAGATGTTTGTTTCAAAGTGGTCTGAGTTAATAATCCAACTTCAGAGTCCCCGTGAAACATGTACTAGATGACACAGACGGCAAAGGAGGATATATACATTTTAAATAGGAATCTTTCATTTGGACCAGATGGTGATTTAATGCGAATTGTCAAACATTTATGTTTCTTATTAAATCGTCATCTTTTGTGTAAGCCACGCTAGCAGCATAATTTGCAACACACTCAGGAATCACTAAAGGACAACAAAAAATTCAGATACTAAGTGGCTCCATATGGCGCGGGAAGGCCCGCAGCGGCGCCCTGGCCCTCGGAGCCTTTGCCCTGGTCTCCGGGAAGGACCTGCCGAATGCCCTCGAAGCCACCCCCTGCTCCCCTCTCCTGCCCTAACCTCTCTGGACGGCCCTTGCTCGTCGGGAGCTCTCCCTTCTCGGCCCGGGTTTGCGTGCGGCGGCCGCGTGGCTCGCCCCGGGCATTTCCCCTCCGCCGGCCCGTGTCCTGTTGCTGCGGGCTCCGCCCGGCCGCTTCCTCTGGGGGCGGAGGCGGTCGCTTGTGGCCGAAGTCACAGGGGCCGGTCACAGGGGCTGGTCACAGGGCTCGGGCAGGAGGTGCTCGGCCCGAGGGCAGTACCCAGCACCCGGCCCTGGGCTCCCACCGGCCGGTCTTGGCTGGACGCCTTTCTCATTTTCAACATAGAGCTTTGAATATTTCTTTTTTTTTTTTTTAATAATACTTACTTATTTATTCATGATAAACAGAGGGGAGGGGGCAGAGACACAGGCAGAGGGAGAAGCAGGCTCCACGCAGGGAGCCCGATCCCGGGTCTCCAGGATCACACCCTGGGCCCAAGGCAGGCGCTCAACACTGAGCCACCCAGGGATCCCCGAGCTTTGAATATTTCATAGAATATCAAATCCCTGAAGGTTTTTGCTTCGGAACATGATGTAAAAATTTGAGTAACACACAGGATGACATATTAAGGCCGTGACAAGAAACCTGTTGTTGCTTCATTCTGAATTTCATCAGAACATCGGTTTTAAGGAACCCAAGGTAGTAAGAACGACCCTCGCTTTTATTTCGAAGCAGAAGTTTCCTTTTAGAGACTTCTCATAGCAACAATAAATATCACATAAAAATAAACTTTAATATACGGAGGAAGAGCTCTGAGAACACTTTGAAACCTGTTTGGGGGCCACTGTGCCCCCTGAAGGCTGCCCAGCCACATTTAGGACAGTTAGATGTCACTGGAATCCTCTTTTGGAGACATTCCGGGTGGAGACAGTAAGCTGCTTGGCCTCCCGGGGCCCAGCGTTGTTTCAGGTCAGAGGAGAACAGGATGCTCAAGGGCTGATCCAGATGCTGCTTCATGATGTATTTTTCCTATTTGTTGATAGGGATCCATCCAGGTGTTTGGGAGCATATTCTGGGAAATTTTTCTTTTAATGTTAGCACATATATCTTCATTCTGTTCCTTGACACTTTATATAGGTGGTTCGAGCATAAACATGTACATTTAAGTTGAACTTTTTATCTTGCTAAAGTACAAACATACCATAGCAGAGACAAAGTACAGTGGCCTTCCAAGTAATCATTTCCCAGATCAACATCTGTTCACCTGGTGGGTAATGGGAAATTCTTTAAAATTGAATTCGTTTGGCCGTGCATCGAAGCGGGGGCCCAGAGGGACTGAACGGCAGTTGAGCAAGTGTGTGTGTCTACACAGAAGTAAACATGAAAGTAGAGGTTGTGTGCTTTGTCTTCAACACGTGTTGCACAAACCGGGTAGTCACACCCTCCATGAGGAGGAACCAAGGAGCTTCTTTGCTGAGTGTTACTTCAGGCGCCCAGTACAGTCAGGTCCACAGCTTCATCATCATCCGTTGGCTGGAGTTGGATCTTCTGTTCCGGCAGGTGTTAGAACCATCACTGGGCGCTCCGGTGGCTCAGCGGCTGAGCATCTGCCTTTGGCTCGGGTCGTGATCCCGGGTCCTGGGATCGAGTCCCACATCGGGCTTCTCCCACGGAGCCTGCTTCTGTCTCTGCCTGTGTCTCTGCCCCTCTCTCTCTCATGAATAAATAAAATCTAAAAAAAACCAAAACCATCACTGTCAGCATGCATAGCAACAATAGCATATGCTTTACATTTATAGAGAGATTTCTTTCATGTCTCAGTTGATCCACCAACATCTGTATGATAGGGGTAGGCTCGAACAAGCATGTACTAAATTTAGAGCTAAACCATCTGAACCCACTTGAGACATCTCCTCTGGTGCGGAGGAAAGAAGGAGAAAGGAAAGAACAGACATGTATCAACTCCTGTGACTGCCACCTGGGAATTCTAGAGTAAACTACAGTAGGAATTTTCCTTCGGCCCATGGGGCTGGGTTCTGGGGATACCCTGGAATAGTCTGACCTGTGAGCAGGGATTTGCAACAGAAACTGCTTCAGTGTTCATTCGGCTTTTATGAAAAAATCAAAAGTGGATCATGGTTTCTTTTTTTTTGGGGGGGGGGGGTTTATCTGGGATCTCTCAACAAGGAAAAGCTTCTGCCTTGGCCTTGGAGAGAAAGCACGAGTGTGGGGAGGGGAGCACGGGGAGGGAGACGCAGACTGCTGAGCAGGGAGCCCAGGACCCCGAGATCATGGCCTAGACGCGTACCCGAGAGCCAGCCGGGCGCCCCCGCGTTCCTTTTACTGCTCTGGAGAGCTCGGCGCGCTGGCCCGTCAGTGTTCGAGAAGGACTGGAGTTCGGTTGCGGCTGTGATCGTGCTTGTCTTTAGTGCTGGCGCTTAGTGGGTGTGGGACCCTGAGGACCGCCCTGGCCCTGGCCCTGGCCCCCTGGCTCCAGCGGGAGAACAGCCCGGAGGGATCCCCAGTTCACCAGGGTCGGAGCTGAACCACTCAGGATTTTAAGGTAGAATTCGCTGTGCCTTGAACCATTGTGTTTCATGTGACCCTTGGATAAACCTGCCCAGTAAAATGGAAACACATCATCTTTATTTTTTTATTTTTTTTAAGATGATATTTATTCATGAGAGAGAGAGAGAGAGGCAGAGACCCAGGCCGAGGGAGAAGCAGGCTCCCTGCGGGGAGCCCGACGCGGGCCTCGATCCCGGGCCCCCGGGGTCACATCTGGGCCGCAGGCGGCGCTAAACCGCTGAGCCCCCGGGGACCCCCACACCTCATCTTTGAAATGGAGCTCCTCCCAGGGGCGGCGGGGCTGAGGAGCGCCCGGTTCCGCCCTGCCGGAGCCGAGGTCAGGGGCTCAGCACCGCGGCGCTTCCGTCGCGCAGTTCAGGGAGCCGCGTCGGTCGGGTTTCGTATTTTCCGTGTGACTTGTGGTCCCAGAGGCCCGAGGGGAGCCGCGGGCTGGTCAGTGCGGCGGGCCGGGCCCGGGAGGCCGGCGGCTCCCCAAAGCCTCCAGAGAGGCTGCCCCCCCCAGGGCCCGGGCCGAAGGTGGCCTGGGCTCCCCGCTCTCGGCTGGAAATAGCCGCTCAGGAGGCATCGCGCCCCTTGGTCCCGGGAGGAGCCAGTCGGGGGTCTAGACCCGGTGCCGGTGTCCCCGGCCGGACCCGCTGTCAGCCCTGCTCCCCTCCCCGCGCCTGGATCTCTCCACTGTTAGTCTCATTATATTATTTTCAGTACAGATGACTTCTTAGCTGGGAAGTGATCTAAATGTCCTACGGGGGGACGCCTGGGGGCTCAGCGGTCCGGCACCGCCTTCGGGCCAGGCCATGACCCCGGGGACCCAGGATCGAGTCCCATGTCGGGCTCCCCACAGGGAGCCTGCTTCTCCCTCAGCCTGGGTCTCTGCCTCTGTGTCTCATGTATACATAAAATTTTTTTAAATATTTATTTATTTATTCAGAGAGAGAGAGGCAAAGACACAGGCAGGGGGAGACATAAAATCTTTTAAAAAAATACAAATTTATTTCCTACCTGTGTAGACTTTTCCAAAAACTAAAGTTATAAGTCAGAAAAATTGCTTTTTGACACATTTGTGATTAGAAAAATCTGGACGTGGTACGTCGGCCTAGCTTTGTCACAGAGATCAAAATAACCATTACTCTCGTGGCAAGACTCTCCCTGTATCTTAAAACTTTTAGTACCTTCCATCCTTCCCTGGAGCCATGTTTGTTTAATTTATTTTGTGTTTGTTTTTAAGAGGGTTATTTGTGATTTCCCAGAAGTGAAACCCTTTCCCAGGGCAGCCCCTTGCAGCCCCCTGCTTCACCTGCGGGTCACGAGATGACCATTAGCCAGGACTTCCCCGTACTCATTTGTGCAGGCCTCCGGAGCGAACACCCAAGTCCGGAGGAGATTGTTTCCATAAATGAACCACAGGAACAAGAGTCGCTAGAGATGATGGGGGAAAGTAATCCGTGTAGGAAACACCAGAAGAATGGTGCTGTTTCACAGCTGCTAGATTGACATTTAGCAGGGGGTTTCCCCCACTCTGTAAACTGGATATTTGCTGAGTTTAGAAGAAACTCCACATATTTGATCATGTTTCCCAAACTCCCATTTCTCATAGTAAACCAGTGGCTTGGAGTTACTCTCATTTCTGTATTCCATTAAACACGTGTGGGGCTTCCCTTAATTCAAGAGCTTTAATGTGCATGTTCCTTTGCTCCGTAGTGACCTCTACTACCACCCGGTCATTAATAATCCAAGTTATAAGTATTAGAATGGATGGCTGTTTGTACGTTCTTGTTTCTTGATTCATTGATTGGAATTAACCGTGTCCTTCCAGAACATGGGATCTGTGTTCCCATTCAGATCGTCATCTCCCTACCACCGGCCATCAACAGTGGCATAATGTAAACTACATGATATCTGCCATTTTAAAAACCATCTTAACCATGGTCTCTCTCTTTCCTTTTTTTTAAACATAGGACATGGATTTGATTGACATACTTTGGAGGCAAGATATAGATCTTGGGGTCAGTCGAGAAGTATTTGACTTCAGTCAACGACGGAAGGAGCATGAGCTGGAAAAACAGAAAAAACTTGAAAAGGAAAGACAAGAACAACTCCAAAAGGAGCAAGAGAAAGCTTTCTTTGCTCAGTTACAACTAGACGAAGAGACCGGTGAATTCCTTCCGGTTCAGCCAGCCCCACACATCCCATCGGAAACCAGTGCATCTGCCAACTACTCCCAGGTACAGAAAACTCTGTTCTTGGGAAGGTGTGTGGCAGGGTTTATGGAACTAATACCGACCCAAGAGTTAAAACATCTGGATTTGAGTTTCACTTCACCTTTTTTTATGCCTTTTACTGTCTTCATGACCATATCAAGTCACCTTCCCAACCTCAGCTTCCTGATGAGTTCCTCACAGAGTTGTAGGATTGGGAGGACATAAATCACGGGAAGGTGCTTTCTAAGCTGTGGAAACATACGTAAGTGTCAAGCAGCAGCGGTGGTGGCAGCGGTAAAAGTAGTACAGAGTACTCGCATCTTGTCTGCAGATGAGCAGTTGCAGCTCAGAGATTCAGTAACTTGCTTGCCCGGAGCGCTCAAAACTGGGGAAGCCAAGATTCAAACCCAGATAGTCTGGTTGATTTGATTCTGTGCTCTGTACTACACTAAACTGATTTCGGAAAGAAGATAAATGTCTAACTAAATTATAAACACCGTATGACACTGAACAATCTTTTTTTTCTTTTATGTCTCTCTCTTTTATCTAGGTTCCCCACATTCCCAAGCCAGATGCTTTGTACTTTGATGACTGCATGCAGCTTTTGGCAGAGACATTCCCGTTCGTAGATGACAATGAGGTACATTTGGTTAACAGTGAAACTCCTCCACTATATCTAATCACTGTATCTAATATATCCTCTAAGTGTGTCTCCGGTAAAAAAACATATTTTAAGAGGAAATTTTGTCAAAGAATCCTTAGCCTGTAGATAACTTTACAATTAAAAAATATATATCTCTACAAAATATACACTTAACTGCTGTATAGCCAGAAGCATGGATCTGCATAACCATGGAAACAAATGACTCATTGGTTGTAGGTACTTAGAAATAAATTTTGGTGTGTAAAAACCAAGCTGGGTAATAAACCAAGACTTGCTCAATTAACACTTTTAGTAAATTTATTATGTTTGAAGCACTATACTAGATATTTTTACTGAGACATACAAATTAAAAATCCTAAAGATTTATACTTATTTTGAAATTTACCTTTGAATGTATAGGATAAAACAACTAAGCTAGTAAATGATTAAGTTTAGAGTCGGGCAGGGGAAAAAGAGATTTGTTTCATTAATAAGTGGTTTCATAAGTGGTTATAACTAAAGAAATAGAGAACTGTTAGCCAAGTCCAGTTGAAGGTGTTGTGGGGTGCCTTGGGGTGTACTTCTCCACTGATGCTGGCAGACTCATGGAGATAAATGCTCTGTCAATTGTAGGTTTCTTCAGCTGCATTTCAGTCCCTTGTTCCTGATATTCCCAGCCAAATCGAAAACCCAGTCTTCATTGCTCCTAATCAGGCTCAGTCACCTCAGACTCTTGCCGTTCAGTCAGTCATTGCTGATTTAGACAATATGCAGCAGGACATTGAGCAAGTTTGGGAGGAGCTACTATCCATTCCAGAACTGCAGGTAACTAAGATCTAATATCAATAAATACCAAAGACACTTTGATATTCAGTGCCTTTAATTATCCAGTTACTATTTACATGCCACCTACTTAATGGAAGGATTGGAAGGTGCTTTTTTTAATATTTTATTTATTTATTTGAGAGAGAGGGAGAGAGCAGGAGAGCATAAGGGAGAGAGCAGGGGAGCATAAGCGTTGGAGAGGGGGAAGCAGGGAGCCCGATGTGGGGCTCCATCCCAGGACCCTGGGATCATGACCTGAGCCATGGAAGCTGCTTAATTGAGTCACCCAAATGCCCAGGAGGGTGCTTTTATTTTTATTTTTTTATTCATGAGAGACAGAGGCAGAGACATAGGTAGAGGGAGAAGCAGGCTCCATGCAGAGAGTCCAATGCGGGACTCGATCCTGGGACCCTGGGATCACACCCTGGACTGAAGGCAGAATCTTAACCACTGAGCCACCCAGGCGTCCCAGAGGGTGCTTTTAAATTAGTCCTGAGAGGGGCACCTGGCTGGCTCAGTCACAGGAGCATGCTACTCTTTCAGAGTTGTGAGTTTGAGCCCCACCTTGGGTGTAAAGATTACGTAAATAAACTGGAGTCACAAGAGTTGCCCATGATCACTTACGTGCAGTTGTTTTTTTTGTTTGTTTGTTTGTTTTTTAATTTTTTTAAGCTTTTATTTATTTATTCGTGACAGACAGAGAGGCAGAGACACAGGCAGAAGGAGAGGGAGAGAAGCAGGCTCCATGCAGGGAGCCGGACACGGGACCTGATCCCCGGCCTCCAGGATCACATCCCGGGCCAAAGGTGGCGCCAAACTGCTGGGCCACCTGATTGTCTTGAGGAAAGATCTGGTCTTTGTAGACCAGAAGTCTGACCTAGGAACTGTGAAAATAATGTACATACTTAGACATAAATATGTTAGAAATGGATGGGAATTAGCTGAATTACAGAAGAGCTTGGAAAGAATGGGGGTGGGGAATCAGAATCAGATATAGATTTCCAGCTTTTAAAACTATTTGCCATCAGGGGCACTTGGTCGGTTCAGTTGGTGGAACATGGAAATCTTGATCTCGGGGTTGTGAGTTCAAGCCCCATATTGGGTATAGAGATTACTTATAAAATCTTTAAAAAATAAATATTTGCCATGAAATATAGACTATCTGCTATCAAAAATATTTCACCTTGATTTACATTTAGTAAAAATTTCTTTTCCACAGTGTCTTAATATTCAGAATGACAAGTTGGTCGAGACTAGCATGGTGCCAAGTCCAGAAACCAAAATGACAGAAATCGACAACAATTATCATTTCTACCCCTCAATGCCCTCACTGGAAAAAGAAGTAGGTAACTGCAGTCCACCTTTTCTCAGTGCTTTCGAGGATTCTTTTAGCAGCATCCTCTCCACAGAAGATTCCAGCCAGCTGACAGTGAACTCATTAAATTCAGATGCCACAATAAACACAGATTTTGGTGATGAATTTTACTCTGCTTTCATAGCAGAACCCAGTAGTAGCAACAGCATGCCTTCCTCTGCTTCTTTCAGCCAGTCACTCTCTGAACTTCTTAATGGGCCCATTGATGTTTCTGATTTATCACTTTGTAAAGCGTTTAACCAAAACCACCCTGAAAGCACAGAATTCAACGATTCTGACTCTGGCATTTCACTGAACACAAGTCCTGGCATGGCATCACCAGAACACTCAGTGGAATCTTCTGTCTATGGAGACACAGCACTTGGCTTCAGTGATTCTGAAATGGAAGAGACAGATAGTGCTCCTGGAAGTGTCAAACAGACCGGTCCTAAAACACAGCCGGGACAGTCTGCTGGAGATCCAGCCCAGCCCCCGTCACCATCTCCAGGGCCCAGTGCTCCAGCGCATGACGCCCAGTGTGAAAACACGCCAAAGAAAGAATTGCCGGTAAATCCTGGTCATCGAAAAGCCCCATTCACAAAAGACAAACATTCAAGCCGCTTGGAGGCTCATCTCACAAGAGATGAGCTAAGGGCAAAAGCTCTCCATATCCCATTCCCTGTTGAAAAAATCATTAACCTCCCTGTTGATGACTTCAATGAGATGATGTCAAAGGAGCAATTCAATGAGGCTCAGCTGGCATTAATTCGAGATATACGCAGGAGGGGCAAGAATAAAGTGGCTGCTCAGAATTGCAGAAAAAGAAAACTGGAAAATATAGTGGAACTGGAACAAGATTTGGATCATTTAAAAGATGAAAAAGAAAAATTGCTCAAAGAAAAGGGCGAGAATGACAAAAGCCTCCATCTACTGAAAAAACAACTCAGCACTTTGTATCTTGAAGTCTTCAGCATGCTCCGTGATGAAGATGGAAAACCTTACTCTCCCAGTGAATACTCCCTGCAGCAAACAAGAGATGGCAATGTATTCCTTGTGCCCAAAAGTAAGAAGCCAGATATTAAGAAAAACTAGATTTGAGAAGAAGTGACTTTTTCCGAGCTAGTGGGTTGTTTGTTTTTTTTTTGTACTGTTATACTAAAAGCTCCTACTGTGATGTGAAATGCAAAAATATACTTTATAAGTAATTCTATGCAAAATTATAGTCAAAACTAGTGTAGAAAATAATATAAACTTTAAAAAGCATTAAAGTAAGTCATCAGTATGCTGAATCAGTAGTTTCACTTTAACTGCAAACTTAATTTCTTACAACACCATTTGGGCTAGTTTCTGTATAAGTGTAAATACTACAAAAACTTTATTTATACTGTTCTTATCTCATTTGTTACGTTCATAGGTTTATATGATATGACATCTGGCTAAAAACAAATTGTTGCAAAACTAACCACTATGTACTTTTTTATAAATACTGTATGAACAAAAAGGCATTTTTTTTATATTAAATTGTTTAGCCCTGGCAAAAACCAATTTAGTTGAAAAGCTGGTACTAATAAAGGAATATTATGACTGTTAAATTATTTCTTGGGAATTCGAGTTTATTGTTATTTTCCATAACACCACCACACTTTACATATTTAGGTGTTTTGCATTGTCAGAATGTTTTCATTCAAAGTGTGAAAAGCATTTTATACTAAACTTCTGGTCCCAGAGATACAAAGAAATAAGGTCTATCAAGATATTTTCTCTCTTCAATAGCAAGTATATCTCAAACGGTGTTTTCTTGACATGAAAACGTTGTTTCCTCGTGTCAGTACATTGAGGCCCACCATGTGCTAGGTGTCCTCTAAAGTACAGAAGACACCGTGGAAATCCCTGTCCTATAATTGAAGCCAGCAAACCTTACACCTCCCAGGATCGGGAAGGCCAGTAGAAAGGAAGCATTGCAATTTAAAATAGGGTTGCACAGGCTTTGGGGGGTGGGGGTGCCCAACAGACTTGGTCAGTTAGCGGCCAACTCTATTTTGGCTCAGGCCATGAGATCAAGCCCGGTGTCAGGCTCTGCACTGGTTGTGGAGCCTGCGTAAGAGCCTCTCCCTGTCTCTCTGCCCCTACGCTAAAATACAGGGTTGTGAATAGGAAAAGCCTTGAGATGGCAACATCTGTAAAGTGTGGGAGACTCATTCTGTTAGCTAAAGAATATTGCCAACAAGACTGAAGATGGAGAAGCAGCAGGTAGAGGAGTGCAACATGGATGGCACAGATTCTTGTTACACCTTCACAAAGGCTCTGGCTTTTATCTAGCAACATGGGGAACCACCGGCATTTAGTAGGATTAACATCTGGTTTTTAAGTTTCCTTAGGCATGTGTTGAAAATAGTCTAGGGGGTTAAGATGGGAGCAGTTAGATGAGTGGGGAAGCTCTGAAACACATGGGATGGTGTTGGCTTGGGCTAGGGTGGTGAACGCAGGAATAGGGAGAAGGCACTGGGTTCTGCAGATTTCAAAGGCAGAACTAAAATTGTGAGAGAAGGTGTTGGGTGAAGGTGGGGTCAAGGACTTAAACAGCTTTGAGAACTGAGTTGCCCTGAGATGCCTGGTTAGAAGGAAAGTCTAGGTGGGAAATTTCACTTTGGGACACACTGGGAGCTTAAACACCCATAAGACCAAGGCAAGGCCCCGCAAAACTCCGGGAAGCTGCAGGCTGTCCAGGGGGCCGCATGGACTCCCTCACAGCATTAATTCACGATTTCTTCATCTAATCAATCAGTTTGTCTTGTGTTGTTTTAAAGTGGGGAATTGGTGACTCGTCGGAGAGTTGTGCACACTTAGAGCAAGTCCCACCCCGAGTCCCGCCCCCCTGGGCGCCCACCGGCGGCAGAGCCGCGCGTCCTGGGAGGAGGAGGGGGGCCCTAGCGAGGCCTGGGCGGAGGCCTGGAGGCCTGTCCCACGCCGGCTTGCACCGTCTCACTTGGCCTGACCCAGACGCCTCTTCCTGACTAGCTTGAAAGAAACTGAAGTCCGATTAGCCGCTAAGAACTGAGCTCGAACGACAAAGCTCAGGGTCGAAAGTGACTTCAAAGAGCGCCTCGCCCGGTGGCTCAGTCGCTCAAGCGTCTGCCGTCGGCTCGGGTCACCATCCCAGGGGCCTGGGATCGAGCCCTGGGTGAGGTTCCCCACTCAGCAGAGCCTGCTTCTCCCTCCCTGATGCTCCCCCTGCTTGTACTCTGTCAAATAATTAAAAAAAAAAAAAAAAAAAAACAGACTTCAAAACCCAACGGGTGTACGGAGGCGACATTCGGACGCGGCCCCTGGCCTTCCTCCCCAGCCAACGGTCTCTACCTCTAAGTGGTGGCGGCGGCGCTGCTCTCCTTGGAGACCTCCTCTTTCCAACCCCCCCCCCCAAAATCTTGGATCTTGACTAAAGTATCCAACCTTAGATAAAATTATAGGCGTGTGTTGGGGGTGCAGCCCCCCCCGAACACCTGGAATTGGCTGGCGCAGACTTCTCGGAGTTCAAGAAGCCAGTTCCGTAGGGCACCTGGAAAACGGACTCGGAAGTACCACACATACCGCATTATGCAGAATTAGAAACTAAAGTTTTTAAACAGATCCTAACCCCATGACAAAAAAATGAGGCCAGGTTTATTTATATTGTCCTCATTAAACTACCCAATTGTTAAATATTAAACTCCTTTCTGGTTTTAAGATGTGTCCCTATGCCTTCCACACGGATGCGGATCAAGCATTCTTAGCAATCTTGACCCGAGGGATCTTGCATTTGTTGTGTAAAGAACACTTTCTTGCTGAGATTTCTCAAGCCCATGCTTTTTAGGCAAGGGGTGACTGTTCCTCATACCATACTTAGGTTTTTAAGCCTCAGAACATACACAAAATCCTCATTCATTCCTTAAAAACACTTCTCAGAACAGGTTCATTTTCAGTTGCCTTTTATACCTTTTGAGAGCTGAAGAAAAATGTAAAAACCACAAAAACTTTCAGTAGAGAAAAACACTTAAGACACTGGCATAACTTTACTGTCACCCATTAAATTTTAAGTATGCTTGGGCTATTAGTACCCATAATTATTACCAAAAATATCTTTAGGGACCATGGACCAGACACCAGATTAAGTTCTTTAAGCCAACTATCAGACTTAACTTTCAGATTTAACGAAAGTGGGTATAATCTCCATTTTACAAAACAGGAATTAGGTAAAAACAGCTCCTAATGTGTACAGAACGTAAAAATTTTGATGGGGTTACTAACATTTAGTGAAATTTAACATTTCCTTCAATACTACAGACAACAAATCACAATGGTATTCACAGTACTGTTCTTAAAAATCCAGACCAGATTGCTGTCGTATTCCAAAATGCCACATACACAGGACTTTCGTCAGACCCACTAGCCTCATTTAATATTTGAAGCGTGTATTACTAAATCAAACAGTATTTTACTATTTGGGGGGAGGGGGAAGAGAATCTTAAGCAGACTCCATGCGAGCGCAAAGCCTGATGCGGCGGGGGGGGGGGGGGGGGGGTTGGGGGGGTGGTAGCTCACCACCGGAGTGGAAATGAGTCAAGACGGCCAACTGAGCCACCTGGGTGCCCCTTCATTACTATTTTCAATGTAATGTTTTAAGTAATTCTATTTTTTTTTTAAGATTTTATTTATTTATTCATGATAGTCACACAGAGAGACAGACAGAGGCAGAGACACAGGCAGAGGGAGAAGCAGGCTCCATGCACTGGGAGCCCGACGTGGGATTCGATCCCAGGTCTCCAGGATCGCGCCCCGGGCCAAAGGCAGGCGCCAAACCGCTGCGCCACCCAGGGATCCCTAAGTAATTCTATTTAATGTATATGAAGCCAACACTCTTGGGGCACCTGGGTGGCTCAGTGGTTGGTAATCTGCCTTCTGCTCAGGTCGGGATCTCAGGGTCCTGGGATCAAATCCCACATCAGGCTCCCTACAGGGTGCCCACTACTCCCCTCGGCCTGTCCTGGACTCCCTGGCTCTCATGAATAAAATCTCTTAAAAAACCCAACATTCCTAGGTGTCTGTTGGCATCACCAACTGCCAATGTGTAGCATGTGTAAAAATGAAACCCCAAGCAACTTGTCCAAGCTCATAAAACTTATTCTGTAAAAATTTGCTATATAGTAATATAATCTGTTTTCCAATACCTAATTAAAGATAGGAGTAGGACAAATGTGATTAAACCCAAATAGATCACCTATTAAAATTCTTTTCCTAAGTACGTTAAAGGATAGTCTACTCAACGTTTCTATTGACAATGGAGACCGGCAATGTATTTTAGAGAAAATTACCTGTATTTTAATTTCAGGTCTAACTAGTCAACATTTGATACTCATTTTTGTGATTATAGGCCCTTATAAGTTATAAAATGGGTATAATACATGAATGTAGTGACACTTAACCACTTCATATTTTAAAGTACTTTAGAGCCGCCAACACCCTTGTACTTATTTATCCACTTACCAATATATTTTACAAATGGAGTATCTTGGGCAAATTCACATTTCCTAGCTGGCTCAGCATGGTATCCTCTTAAGCTTCATCACTTAAATGCAGCTCAATGTACCCTGCCATTAACTGATAAAAATGTAAGCAAAAATGGCATACTTTACCTGTTAATCTGAAGTCTTCCCCTATCCTTGGTACTTTCTATCCAATCCTAACTTACATCAACCTAACAAGGTTAAACTTTTGCAAATTACTCATGTTCAAGATTTAATTGCAGTCCATGAATACACAGGAGATTCCAATCTTTTGTTGCCTAATTTCCACTTTGTAAGGATAAAGGTAAATATATTTTGTAGAAATAACGTCCACTCTTGCCGTTACTTTGGAACTCAAACTATTATACTTACAGCTGCAGAGTATAAAACCACTGCATATGTGTTATAATCCAAACAGCTCAAATTCCTCACATGGCTTCAACTCCCAAGTATTTAATGTTATTAATGCTAAGAATTCAAATAATTACGCTGCAAAGTTTTCCTAAAAAATTCAATTCTCAAAACCCTCACAAAAGGATCACTGTAACACAACGATCATCACACACCTTTATTGGATTAAAATGCAGCACTGCAGTTTGACCAAATTCCTTATTTTCCTCCCCGCCCTCCCTCATACAAGATTCAACCAATCCGCTGCCTTTCTGGGGGGAAAGAAATTTCATCCAACATGTGAAACACACCCCCACCCACCTCTCTTCCCAACTTTTCGTCACCTACTGTCCTATCCTTAACTTTTTTTTCCCAAAAGTTCAGATTTCTCATGTCACCCCAGCATCTCACAGATTGGCATTTAAAACAAATAGGCTTTCCGTTTATTTTTTCCATACCCATTTCTAGTGTCATGTATTGTTTTCCACTAAATAGAATCCATAATCCTTAAAGCGAATTGCTATATCAAAGTTCCTTCCAATGTAATATTCACCTAGTGTTTAAAATCACACGAACATCGTGAAGCAACAAAACCACACACACATTTCTAAAAATATTTTAATGAAAAAGTTATCTTTCTGTAAACATTTCATTATACTACAAATGAACATTTGAATCCATTACAGACCACCTCTTAAGTCTTAAAAATCAGGATAAAACATTGAAATTTTAAAGTAATCTTGAATATTATATAGGCTAACAATCCTTACATCACCCCTGCATTACCTTGCTTACTCAACTACTTGTGACATCAGTTGGAACTCCAAGATACTTAGCTAGAAATGTTTCAAGTTGTGACTCATACTGGCACTCTTAAAAACAAGCCCATTCCAGTTGTTCAGTTCCTTAACAAATGACCTTTATTACCCAGTTTTCTCCTTTAAGATTCGAGTGTGTATCAGGTTTTTTGGTTTGGGTTTTTTGAAAATAATGTAGCATGGGAAACAATAACATGTGAGACGGCTTGACAAAATCAGTTGAAAAGTTTGCCTCAACCATTTCCCCCGTGAACTCCCCCCCCCCTTTTTTTTTTACTGGTGCTATGAACTGAAGAGCACATTTTCCAGGAATGACAGTGGAACTACATTTAAATAGAATCACTTTATTTCATAAGAAATGAGATGGACTGTAAAGAACAATGCCTTTTAAAAAAATGTTTCCTATCTTTATTTCACACTAAAACCACTTTGTAAAGATAATGTATTAAAAGGCTATTACCTTTAACGCTTCATTCTATCATGTGTAGAAATTCAGTCCTGATTTAGATTCAGAAACAGAGCCAACCAGTCATTATCTGAGAATAAACTCCAGCAAACTAAACCTGTCTTTGTGTATGAACTTTGCAATCTATGAACCATCGTAAGCCCATCTCAAGTGTTTGCCCAACGTGGGGCTTGAACTCCTAAACCCAAGCAAGAGTTGCATGCTCTACCACCAACTGAACCAGCCAGGCACCCCTCCAAGCTCAATTTTTAATAAGCCCTTTTGGGGCATCAATAGCCCCTATGAATAATCAGCAACTGATTTGAATAGTAACTGAGTAATATTTTAATTATTCTTTGGGAAATCTTTTAAAAAGGGAGTATTAGCATATTATGCCCCCACTACTTCTGGCTAACTCGTTTTAAAAAGAACCAAAAAGGTATCCTATTACTTCAAAGAATTCCCTGAATTTATATGCAAGATTATTTATGAGGCCACTTGAAGGAAGACCATTTTTCTATGTGTGTCACCTGACAATTCTGAACGCTCATTCTAAGGTGTTTTTTTTATTAATAGAATGAGGATTGGCAGCTTAATGTTTCTGTTACAAGTGTCATGCTTATTACTCCTTATCAAAAATTGACTCTACCCTAAAGACACCAACAATGATTTGTATACATGGGGCCACATCTAACTAGATACTCGTGGTTGTTGCAGGGCCTAAAACTTTAAAATGTGTTGGATGTGGTTCTCAAAGTGTTCAGCTGAATAACTTTGCCCATGTACCTAATAGTTTCAAAATGTGTAATATGAATTTGTAGGGAAACAAATGGTGTCACCAGCTTTTACTGTGAGCTACAAACCTTACCCAGCCAGAAACCTTCGTATTTAAGATGGTAGGAAAGACATTCCTCATTTAGGCAAGTAGGGTTCTCATTCAACCTGCAAATCAAAAAGATTACTCTTACCTTGCTTTACAAAAAATTACTCTTTAATTAGTGAAAAAATTCAAATTCAAGCCTTACCTAATGCTTATTGCCCTTCCTTGCAGGTCTAAATGCTAGACCTAGTGACTGTGGCAACTATCTCTCATTGATGTTCCAAAAGGCGAAGAGCTCCTTCCTGCTAGACTTTCTTCGATATTTCAGATGTAATAAGCAGATTTAACTAGCTTTTGTAAAGTTGCTCACTATCACCATAGTATCTTATGCCTTCACTTCTCTGTAGTTGAAGCTCTTGCTGCTGCCTTGTCATTCTTTATTTATGCTGACTTGTCCATACTCAAAAGGCTTCTGAAGTCCTGTCTTAGTGAGTCTCCTTTGATCCAGACTGTGCTTAAAATGCACATCTTAGGTCCTTTAAAGCTGGTTAAATCGCTCTCCTCATGGCTTACTTTTTCCACACTGTTCACAAGAACTAAGCTAATACAACTTATAAACAGGTCACATACACAGATTTCACCTGCTTATAGGTTGCAAACATCAACTTACTGAAAATATTTCACTATTAAACTAGTTCCAGAACACAGAAAGTTTGTTAACAGTACAATTAACCTCATACGCCATTAAAGGATACTGTCAAGGTTGTGTCAAACAATTTCACAAACATAGAAACAGGAAATGTTAATCTCCCCCATTCCTTCAACCTTTATTATATGAATAAAAGAACTTGAGACAATTTAGCTCAATTTTAATAAAATGTTTCCCAAGCAGTACTTTGACCAGGTACCCAGGTTTAAGTTATGAACATTGACAGTGTCCATTTATATAACCACATTTGAGTTGTTAAAGACTTAACCATTTTCTAATATTAGCCTATTTTCTACACTGCTTATTCACATATGTCCATTAACAAATGGAATGTTGTCTGTTACATTTATTGGTTTGTGAGTGTATTCTGGAAAACTGCAGTATCTGTGAAGACCGATTTCCATGCTGGCATTGCATGCATCCAAATATTAATAATGCACAGAGGCACAGAATTAGAGCAACAAGAGAGCATATTCAAACACTAGCACGCCCCATTCCCCTTTTTATTGCTTGTTTTGCTTAGTACTTCTGAAAACAAAAAAATTTCGAATTCAACGTTCAACTGCCAAAGAAAGAATAACAGCGGAGCACATAACTTAGGGCTCGAATGAAATTGTAAGCACTAGCTGGCGCAAAACAGTAGACATTGCTTTTTATATATATGACCTTATCTGAAACTCTTCCCAACCAAGGTCTTCCAAACCAAACTGTTAACTCATACCAACATGATTTAGGTTCAAGCATACACATGGATAACAGTGTGTTCTTTTGGATTTTAAGTGAGCAAGAACTCAGGCTATTCAAATTTGAATTCAGGTCTCTGGGAAGTGAGAAGCTTGTACTAAGCAACTGTGCTACACTTCTACTGCAGTAAGTGATTTAGGATTTTATCTGGACTGTCCTTGGTTTTATCCAATAAAATATAAAGGGTACAAACAGGAAAGCATGCCAGCCAGTTAAGGGTTCAACAATGCATGATTTTTATTCTCTTGCTTCTGAAAGCTTGTTATCAAAAAAATATATATATTAAACCAAGGAAAATAACTGAAGACATATGGGCCTCTTGTGCTTTAAAAAGGAAAAAAGAGGGTAGCCACTAATTTGCTCAGACACAGCAGGCTTAGTGGTCCTGTATTTTGAAGTTTTTAAGAATGGTTTTTAAGGGAAAGGGAAAACATCCACTACCCCTTTCCAGAATTTAAATTTAAACAGAGGGCAGTAGACATTCATTACACCCAAATAAAACTATGGCAGTTCACATGTGACCAAGGTGAATGTAGAATGGAGATGTTCTAAACACAGCTAGGACTCTCAGCAAAACTAACACACTAAAATCATATGATTACATTTTGAAAGAAAATGCACAAAAACCAAATAGGAATTTTGAGTTTTTTTTTTTCATTTGAAGGTAAATCTTAATGCTATTAAATTCACAAATATGCTAATTTAAATACCCAATTCTATTTATCTAAAACACACATTGCAAACATACAAATATCTATTCTCTCCACATGTCAGAGCCCATTCATTTCATGGTTTGGAAATGCAGAGAATAGATTCCCCTTAAACTGCAAGTCAGCAGGTGTTTCTTTACAGTTAACTTTAGCAAAATTCATACAAAATAGTAATTAACAATGATCTTCTTTACTTGTTAACTCACAAGGAAACACCTTCAAAACTGCATTTTGTTAAAGTTTCTGTACTAAAATGTAGAAAAACTGAACTACACAAATATTGAAAAGTTAAAAATTCCTTAATTTTTTATTCCTGGTACCACTACCACAATTTACAGGGCAATATACCTGATGTAATGAAAAGAAAAAGAAAAAGACAAAGCTACAACAGATAAAAGACCTCAGGAATGTACATCTAATTGACACTACATTGCATTAATCAATAGCTGCACTTTTTGCAAACTGTGGCTATGACAGTCCTGAACAAGAAGGGTTTCCTGTTTAAGCTGCAGTAACTTTTCTGACTATGGATCATCGTTCCTCCTGTGGCAGATTTTTACAGTTCCTCTAATGCATTTGGGACGACTGTCTCAAAGTAACCTGCAGCTTTCCTGACAACTCCTCGCTCTCTCTCCTGCTAAGAACTGTAGCCTGTTGAATAATACAGGATAAAAAAATTATTACACTCAGTGAACAGTTCCACATATTCTTTATCATCATGATAAAATTTTAAAGATACCTACCCTTTTCTTCTGAAATTTTTTTAGAACCTTCTGCTACCATATCCACCACTTCCACCACCAGATCCATAACCACCTAGAAATACACAGATTTTAAAAATATGTTTAGAAGTTTTTATTTTTAAATTAAGAAGTCAGAGAAAAATTTTAACGAAAGGAAAAAAAAATTAATTACCACCATAGGGACTGCCCGAGCTTCTTCCACCAAAACTGCCCCCTTTCATGGGTCCATAATTTGATTGCTGTTGTCCACTATAATTTCCAAAATCATTATAGTTCCCACCACCACCATAGTTACCTGAAATTACAGAAGTTTTATTTGTGGTTAACCTAAACAATTATTTTTATTTTTAATGTATGCATCTATTATCTTTCCATAAATCATAACAGCACACTCTAGGACACTTACAATGCAACCCTTCAAAAACAGTTTATAGGACTACAGACTGCACAACAGAGGCCCACACTAGCAGACCTCAGGCATTAAGAAAGGGAAAACAGGCGGGAGGAAAAAAAAAAAAAAAGAAAGGGAAAACAGAGTGAACAGAAGAGCATGTATCTAAATAGGTGCCATCTTTTGTCCACATCAGATGCCAACATCCTAGTTCACGTTCTTGCCTTCAACACCATCAAAACTATGCTTGAGTCACTCTCATTTGGACGTAACACAACTTTTAAATCAATGACAAAGAAGGTATCCTAAATTGGCTATTAAAAAAATCTTCCTGGCTGGCTCAGCAGGGAGACCATGCAACTCTTGATCTTGGGGTCATGAGTTGATGCTCACATTGGACATAGAATTAAAAAAAAAAAAAGGCCCACCTTGTTGTTCAAACATTAATACACCCCAACAAAACTCAGTGCATCCATAACAAAGCTCTTTATCTGCAAGTACCATGGAATAATGCAAACTTGCTGTCTAAAATATACTAGACATTAAAATTCCAAGTATTCCTGTGTCCCCTAAACTCCAGACAACACTTTATATTGAAGATGTCTGCATTTAATTTGAAATTCCCATTTGTCCCATTTAAAAGTGCCTAGAATTAAATAAAATTCTGGCAATGAATACAATACTGAAAAATAACCATCCATTTCAATTATATAAAAAGTAAACACACTTTACCAATTTGATAAATGGCCAGCAAAGCAAGAAAATTCAGTTAAATCACCCATCATTTGAGTATTTTATAATATTACAATGACCAAAAAAGCTGCATTTTAACACATTTTAACACTGTAATAACTATGAACGATTTTGAATATTTAAAACAAGTGAAAGCTTACCACCTCCAAAATTTCCTCCTTCATTGTAACCATCGTATCCTCCACCACCACCACCATATCCGCCTCCTTGGTTTCCATATCCTGGTCCACCACCACCATAGCCTCCTCTACTACTATAACCAGGACCACCACCATAGTTGCCACCTAAAGAAAAAAAGGGGGGGTAGAAAAGTCAACAAAAACATAAATGTATAAATTCAAGTTTAAATTCTAATTTATGTGGCTATCAATTAACTTAAAAATCGTTTTAATTTTTGGAATTAAAGTTCACTAAGAAAAAATAGTAAACGTTCTCCCAAGACAGACAATCTAGTTCAAATGTTAGTACAATAAATATTATTGGCCATGAAAGAACCAGCTAATGTTTCAAATTTAGGGGGAAAAAGTCTAGTCTTCCGATGTTTTAGTTCAGAAGCATACTTTAATGGTTAACCATGCAAAATTTTTTTTTTTTTTTTGTGATAGTCACAGAGAGAGAGAGAATGAGGCAGAGACACAAGCAGAGGGAGAAGCAGGCTCCATGCACCGGGAGCCCGATGTGGGATTCGATCCCGGGTCTCCAGGATCGCGCCCCGGGCCAAAGGCAGGCGCCAAACCGCTGCGCCACCCAGGGATCCCAACCATGCAAATTTTAACTGAAATTAAAATATAAACAAATACATAACCTTCAATAAAGTACAAAAACAAAGTCAAAATATTAAACATCTATTAAAAACTTACCATCACCTCCAAATCCATTATATCCACCATCACCTCCTCCATAACTACCTCTGCTGCCACCACCTCCACCACCATAGCCTCCTGAGGAAAAACAAGGTATGAATTAAAAATACACAATTTACCAATAAATTTCAAGTAGACACGTTGAAAGAGAACTCTTACCTCTTCCCCCAAAGTTTCCACCACGGCCAAAATTACCACCACCTCCAAAGTTTCCTCCACGACCCATGAAGTTGCCAGATCCACCTCCACGACCTTTAACATGGGCAAGGGAGAGCTTTAAAAACCTTACAAATGCCACTTATACCACTGTATCTGTATATATTGTACTACTCACCTCTTTGCGATCCAGCAGACTGCATCTCTTGTTTAGAAAGGGCCTTTTTCACTTCACAATTATGCCCATTAATAGTGTGGTATTTCTGAACTAAAAATTTTTTTTAATCAAACAAACAAACAGAAGTTATTTGATGTTTGGAAAAGCACATATAAATAAATGAAAACCTTTATCAGTACATAACTCATTAAAATATTTAAGTGACTGAGAATGAGGAAGTGTTCTAGAAAGTCATTATGAAAACTGAGCCATATGCTTCATGCTATTAAACACAATACAAAACGATTAAGCAATTTGCAAATCTAACACAGCACAAAGAGACCTTTTCTGTTTTCTCAATCAAGTTCCAATCAACGTCTACTTACCAACAATTTTATCAACTGTATCATGATCATCGAAAGTTACAAAAGCAAATCCTCTCTTTTTTCCACTCTGCCGGTCTTCCATAACTTCTATGGTTTCAATTTTGCCATACTTTTCAAAGTAGTCTCTCAAATTATACTCTTCTGTATCTTCTTTAATACCACCAACAAAAATTTTCTTCACTGTTAGATGGGCACCAGGCTTTACAGAATCCTATAAATGAAAAAAAAAAAAAAAAAAAAAAAAGGTCAAAAACCAAATTCTCCAAGAATCTCTCATATTACACAAAGTAATGTTAAAAAAGTACCTCTCTAGAAACAGCTCTCTTTGGTTCCACTACACGCCCATCAACCTTGTGTGGTCGGGCACACATTGCTGCATCCACCTCTTCAACACAAGAGTAAGTCACAAAACCAAAACCCCTGGAACGTTTTGTTTGGGGGTCTCTCATTACCTACAAAACAAAAATTTTAAAGTAGTGAAATACATCTGGTACAGGTCCTATATCCCTCTAATAACCTTTTTTTGTTCCTTTAGTAACTCACCACACAATCTGTAAGTGTGCCCCATTTTTCAAAATGTTCTCTTAAACTATCATCCGTAGTTTCAAAGCTCAAACCACCAATAAACAGTTTTCTCAACTGCTCGGGTTCCTTTGGATCATGGCCCTGAGAAAACAAATACATTTTAATGATTTCTTTTAGCAGGTAAATTGCTGGAACGCACAAGTCTTTAGTCTGCTACAAATAAGCTCAGCATCAAATTCCTGCACCATTAACACTGTGTTCAATTAAAAACTGGAGTAAGATCACATCAACTGATTAAAGGTACCAAAATACCTCCCCAAAATCCATAGCCAGCCTTTAAAGTGCCAACATCCCTTCAACTACATTTAAGTCCAAGAAAATTCCAGAATCAAAAGTCCCTAAACTTCAGACAACTAAAAGTATCTGAGGACAGATTCCTTTCAAGTTGCTACTGACAGATTGTTCTTTATGAAACCAAAGTGCTGAAGTGTTCCAACCGTGCCACTTTTCACGTCTTCCCTCATCAGGCTACACTTCCAGCATTTAATTTTAAACCACAAAACTGTGAAGTATAGAAAAGATTCTAGGCAGAAAATTCTTAAAAAAATCCATCAGTTTCAAACAAATCACGAGCTTAAAACAGGTATTCTTCAAAGGCTAACCCAGCATGCCCCCCGCCCCTAAAAAAAACTACAAAAAGAAACCCACCATTATCTTTTATAGCTTTCTGTAACCAACTTATGGTTTAGGTTATATGCTAGTAAAAGTCACCTATTTGATAGACTTGTATCACACAGCAAAAACGCCAAGAACACGTTACAGGGTCACAAAAACGGCAAACCGTACTTGTATTAAACATTAGGATGTACTTTTTGACAAGAATGGAAAACAGAAACTGAGATTTAAATGAAGATACGGCCTGAATTGTTTGCAACTGAACTAGCTCCTCAAGTTCCAGCAACTGCCATTGAACGCATGCATTAGGCAGAGTTCATCCAAAGTCCTTAAATAAAGGGGCTCACATTTACATTCTAAGGTCTTCGTGTGTCTTCCAAAGTGGAGATGTTAAGGCATTTAATAGGAAAAGACTGTCACGCGCTAGAAAAAAACGTCAAATGATTAATGGCCTAACGCATCAATTCACTTCACGCCTCTTTTCCAGAATCTTGCGTTAATCACGCTCAACGGAGAAAACATACATAAAGGTGACCCCCCCCCAAAAAAATTGTAACCCACATCAAGTCACCTCAGACACATGAAAAATTCAACTGTGGCTGCAGTTCTCTGGACACACAAAAATCCAAGAAACCACAACCAGAGCCGCCCCACAATGGCGCGAAGAGACGGATAATTCTAAGGACTTTAGCTAAAATAGCACATCAGGAAATATTTTTAAAGCAGCGAACTTTAATTTAAAAAAAAAAACAACTGCGTCCTGTCAACTGGGTGCTGTGAAGAAAAAAAAACAAACAAAAAAAAAAGCCAAAAAAACCAGGAGAAATTAAAATTCTGGTCGGCCTGAGGGAGAGCTGAAAGGACTGGAAACGCGCCGGCCCCACTTCGGCGGAGACACCAGGCCCCGGGATCCGAGGCTATTTGCGGCATCCGGGGCCGGGCCGCCGCCTCCCGCCGCCTTCCAATCCCGCGCGCGCTCTCCCGGCGGCGGAGCGAGGCGGCGGCCATTGCGGCCCAATGCGCCATTTCGTAACGCGGCAGCGGATCAATGTCAATGTGGCCGCCGCCCGCCCGCCCGCTCGCCCGGATGTGACTGCTCGTCCCCTCCCCTCCCCCACCGCCTCCTCCCAACCGCTCCCGCCGGGGCCCGCCATGCCGCCCTCGGCCTCCCTTCCGAGGCCGCGCGGCCGGCGGGCCGGCTCCCCCCGCCCCAGGCCTCCCCGGCCACGCAGCGCCTCCGAGGGGCCACCTGTGCAGCCGAAGGAGAAGGCGAGGAGGGCGAAGGGCCCCGAGAAGGCGTCCGGGGCCCGCTCCCCTCCCCCCCCCACCGCCCGGCTCAACGCAGAGCGCGGGACGGCCGATCCCGTCCACCCGGCCTCCCCGCTCCCACGGAGCTAGGCCCCCCCCCACGCCGGCCACTACCCAGCAACCCCCCGCTCTCCCCCTAATACCTCCTCCCCCCGGCGGCGGCGGCGACGGCCGGAGTCGGGCTGGGGGCGACCGGGCGGCGGTTTTACCTCCATTTTGAGACCGGACTCGCCTCTTCCAACTCGAGTTCAATATGGGACCGAGAGGAAGAGGCGGGGCCAGCCGTCACGTGACGCCCTTTCCGCGCGCCGCCGTCCTGGCGGGGGCGGGGCGGAGCCGGGGAGGGGGCGTGGCCAACTGGGCGCGAAGAGAGAACGGGCGAGCGGATTGGCGGGCGGGGAGCGGGGGCGGGGCGAGCCGCGGGAGCGCGCGCGCCTCGCCGACCGGCCGCGCGGTGCCGCCCTTTCCGCCGTTCGCGCCCGGGCTGCCGCGGGGACGTCGGCTCGGACTCCGCCAATGGTGAGCGCCCACGTCGGGAGGACGCCTCGTGACCGCGCGTCACCGGGGAGCAGGGCCTTTCTCTTTCTTCTCGCGTACCCCTCCCCTCCCCCCCCTGGGGGGGGCCTCCCGGTGCTCGGTGGCGACGTGGTTGCTTCCCCGTCCCCGAAGCAAGCCGCACTGTCGTCTCCTGGACGTTAGGACTGCGGGGCGGCCCCCGCCCCGGCCTCCCCGCGCGCGTTTCCAGGGGCCGGGCCTGCGAGGCCCGCGCCGAGCATCCCCGCGCCCGCGCCCCGCGGGAATCCCGGGCACCTGGGGAAGGCCGCGGGGCCGCCGGGGCAGCTCGGGGCGCGCGCTCCCTCCGGAGCCGAGGCACAGCTGGGCGCTGCAAAGAGCCGAAGCGGCTGTTCTCGCGGATCTCGTAGATTGAAAGGACCGGTTTACAAGATTTCTGTAAAGGAGGGCCATATAAGGCTGCTGCTGCGCGACTGATTTTTATCTTCATGTTTCCAACGTGGTCTTGAAGTATAAGGAGCGAGATCAAGAGTTGGGGGAGGGGGGGAAAGATGGCAATAAACCTTTCTTGATCTGCCCGAGTAATTTTAAATCATTCGACCTTAATGAGTTTTAGTTGTCCTGAAAATGGTGAGATTAGGTGATCTCCAACCCCTGTGAGAGCTGTAAATTCATAACCCCCGGATCCATAGTGAAAACAAAGGTTCTGATCAACGTGATCCTAATTGACCCGTCTCCCCTGCTTAGAAATGCTCTGTATTTCGGGCGCCTGGGTGGCTCAGGTCGTGACCTCGGGGTCCTGGGATCCAGCCCCGTGTCAGGATCCCCAAAGGGAGCCTGCTTCTCCCTCTGCCTGTGTCTCTGCGTCTCTCTCCAATAGATAACATCTTATAAAAAAAAAAAATGCTCTGTAAACGTAGCAGTCCAATAAGAGCAGCTCCTTTTGAATTGATCAAGCCCTCCTTTTGAATTGTAAAGACTTGAAATGAAATTGTGGGACCCAGGAAATTTAACAAAAATCCCCTACTCCTGGACAAGCAGAGTAGGACTGACTCCATTTTGTGCTGCACCCGCCTTGTGCCGACCTGCTTAGGGCACTGCCCCACCCTAGTCAAACCCGGGGCACACCAAAATCAGAAATCGGCTTGGGATCCTTGGGTGGCTCAGCGGTTTGGCACCTGCCTTTGGCCCAGGGCGCGATCCTAGAGACCCAGGATCGAATCCCACGTCGGGCTCCCGGTGCATGGAGCCTGCTTCTCCCTCTGCCTGTGTCTCTGCCTCTCTCTCTCTCACTGTGTGCCTATCATAAATTAAAAAAAGAAAAGAAAAGAAAAGAAAAATGGGCTCAGTGATAGGCCGACCTGCTTATTGCTTAGGGCACTGCCCCGCCCTAGTCAAGCCCAGGGCACACCGTAATCAGAAATTGGCTCATAACAATGTAACCCTGCCTTGTGCCCGCCAAAACTGCGCGCCAATTCTGACCAAGTAATAGGCCAGCTCAAATGGACACTATAGGGTAAGATGTAATTCAATTGGCCACCTGCGTGTGGACCGACATGACTGTGCAACTTTCTGCATATCCCATTGGTCACTGGGCCTATAAAGTTGCTACGCCTCTCAGTCTCGGGGTCCAAGTCCCTGCTCCGCTATGTCAGGTGTACTTGGACCGAGGCTCGAGCTTGTAAATAAGCCCTCGTGTGTTTGCATCGGTGTCAGCTCCTTGGTGGTTTCTCGGTTTCGCAATCTCAGGCACAACGTTTGGGGCCTCGTCCGGGATCCACGAAGGCCAAGTCCTTGAGGTACAGCATGTCCACGATGTTGGAGCGCTCCTCCTCGTACACCGGGATGCGCGTGTGGCCGCTCTGCATGATGCTGGCCAGGACGCCGAAGTCCAGCACGGCGCCGGCGTCCAGCATGAAGCGGTCCTCGAGCGGCGTGACCACATCCTCCACGGCCCGCGGCACGCCCTCGCTGAAGTCGCTGTAGGGGTGGCCGCCCCGCAGGCCAGCTCCAGTACGCGCTCGCGCAGCCGCCCGGCCCCGCCGCCAGCTCCAGCAGCTGGCCCACGGGCAGCGCCACCGGCAGGGTCAGCAGCACGGCCAGGCGGCTGAGCAGCAGCGCGCGCGGTGCCAGTGCCGGTGCCCAGCGCCCGCTCACAGCGACCGGCACCACCTCGCCCACGAGGAACACGAGCTCCGCGCTGCCCAGCACGGCGGGCACGGCGCACTGGCCGGCCACGCAGTACAGCAGCACCGCCAGCGCCGCCTGCGCCGGGCTGGCCAGCAGCAACAGCATGCCCAGGGCACAGCCAGCCCGGCGCCGCTCGGGCTCCAGGCGCCGCCGCACACTTGGCCTCTGTGCAGCTCTCGCGCAGCACCTGCACCTTGGGGGGCGCCAGCGCGCTCAGCTGCAGGTCCCGCACCAGCGCCGCCAGCGGCAGCAGCCCCGCCACCCCCAGGCCCAGCGCCCACCTCCTCCGCAGCTGGCACCGTGCTGGACTTCGGCGTCCTGGCCAGCATCATGCAGAGCGGCCACACGTGCATCCCGGTGTACGAGGAAGAGCGCTCCAACATCGTGGACATGCTGTACCTCAAGGACTTGGCCTTCGTGGACCCCGGAGACTGCACACCGCTCAGCACCATCACCCGCTTTTACAACCATCCGCTTCACTTCGTCTTCAATGACACCAAGCTGGACACAGTCCTGGAGGAGTTCAAACGAGGGAAGTCTTACCTGGCCATCGTGCAGAAGGTGAACAAGGGTGAAGGTGACCCCTTCTACGAGGTGCTGGGCCTCGTCACCCTGGAGGAGTCATTGAGGAGATCATCAAGTCTGAGATCCTGGATGAGTCTGAGGACTACCCAGATGCCACGGTCAGGAAGAAGCCTGCTCCTCTGAGTGCCCCTTTCCGTCGAAAAGAGGAATTCTTGGAATTCTTGTTCAAGGTGTCTGACGACGGGGGATCCCTGGGTGGCGCAGCGGTTTGGTGCCTGCCTTTGGCCCAAGGCGCGATCCTGGAGACCCGGGATCGAATCCCACGTCGGGCTCCCTACATGGAGCCTGCTTCTCCCTCTGCCTGTGTCTCTGCCTCTCTCTCTCTGTGTGACTATCACAAATAAATAAATTTTTAAAAAAAGGTGTCTGACAATGAATATAAAGTGAAAATCTCGCCTCAGCTGCTCTTGGCCACCCAGCGCTTCCTGTCTTGAGAGGTGGATATATTCAGCCCCCTGCGAATCTCCGAGAAGGTCCTGCTGCACCTGCTGAAGCATCCCAGCGTCAACCAGGAAGTGAGGTTTGACGAGGGCAACCATCTGGCTGCACACCATTACCTGTACCAGGGCAGCCAGCAGGTGCATTAATGCATTCTCATCCTGCAGGGCAGGGTTAAGGTGGAGATCAGGAAAGAGGGCCTGAAGTTTGAGAATGGAGCCTTCACCTACTACAGAGTGTCTGCCCTGACAGCGCTGTCCTCGGTTCACCAGTCCCCAGTGTCCTCGCTCTAGTCCATCCACCACGACCTGCAGCCAGAGCCAGCCGATGGTGCTCGCTTGTCTGCATACTGTCCTGACTACACCGTGAGGGCCCTCTGCGACCTGCAGCTCATCAAGGTCACATGGCTGCAGTACCTCAATGCACTCCTGGCCTCTCGAGCCCAGACCCAGTTGGAGCAAGAAGGCGTGGGGGGATGGTTGGTGGTGGGCTTTCTACTTTGCCTTTTTCTCCTTATGCCCCCTTAGTGAGGGGTGGGAGCTCTGGCGGCAACTCCAGGATGGGGAGACAAGCCCCGGAGTCGGAAGAGCTGGGTTTGCTTCCAGGCCTAGCCACCAGCTGGCCGAGTGACCTTAGGCAAATCACTCTGTAATTTGCGCCTCAGTTTCCTCCTCTGCCTATCAATGTTTGTGAAGTATAAAACATTGGTATGTACGTAAGGAATGATTATTGTTTGTAAATGGTTTTTTTTTTGAGTTGTACGAAAAGTTAGCAATTGCCCAGTTCTTAGATTTTGAACCTGGGAACCTTGGATTGAAGTTGGAGATCCCCCTAAACTCCTTGAAATTATATGCAGAAATAGTGGGAGTGTGTATTTTTGGGGAATGAGGATCCATCACCAGCAAGTTTTCAAAGGGGGCTGTGACCCAGAAGAGTTAAGAACTATGATTCTTTTACTAAGATGGCCAAAATGCTTCTTTGATAATTGTCAGCTGCTTTTATCAAATTCCAGACCATTGTCCAGCAAACACAATAGAAATGTTTGAACAGTTGGATTTCAAACATTTTCATTTTGTGGGGTGGTGCTTTACCAATGGTACAGCTCTAAGCAAGTGAACATAAACACATGTAAGTGTATTTTGTCTGGTTAGGAGTTTTGGTATTCCATACAAATGTCTGAGAAGTAACAGTGTCCGATGAAAGCAAATTGTTTGGAAACCATGCCTTTCTCCTTGGCTTTGCTATTCCATAATCCCTTGTTTTCCATACTTGGAATCCTACTTCCATCTATATTGTTGGACTATCTGACGTGAAGCTACGAGAGCTATGGCCTAGCCCCCATTCCGCAGGCCGATTGCCCCCTGCAGACTGATCTGTGGAGTGCAAGGCTCCTGGGGCAGTCCCGTGGGTCCTGCCTCACGTGATGTGCCCACCGGGCATATGTGAGCACGTGCACACTTGACAGTCCCTTTGCCCCGTCCCCATGTCCCCTGTGGCAGCGGAACCCACAGGCTTCAGGAAGAGCAGTTGCGCGTGCTGGCTTTGCTGATGCAAACGACCCTTCTTTCGTGTATCTGGTATCCCCATTCCGTTCGTGTACATGACATGCCTCTTCTGAATTTGGTGTCCTGGCCTCTTTAGCAGGCTGCTCCCTTTGTGCTGGCCTGATCAAGGCATTTCTGATGCCCTTCTTCAAAAAGTGGAAAGCTGAATCTCGTGCGGTTTGAATGTTGAGATTCCCAAAAGGAAGCAATGCAGAGAGTAGTTTTCTCCAACTGTGGCTCTCAAGGCCTCCTGGGAGGGCTTCTTGGGGAACCACGTTGCCTCCAGCCGTCCCTCTGCTTCTGATTAGCTTCCAGAGTTTGGAAGAGGGAAGTCCTTTGTGTGACCATCTTGCAAGAAGGGAACCGAGGATCCCAAACACCTGATTTTCTTCAGGCCACACCGCCAGTTGGCAGCAGGGCTGGGCAGGGCTCGGCAGGGGTACGCCACGCTCCCCGAGATCTCCTAGAATGATGGAAAGACTCAACGTCGCCTACTGTGGTGCCTCCAACTACAGGATGGCCGAAGGCCCTGTGGATTGCCCGTGGCACGTTTCTCTTCAGGGGCCGGGTATACAACTAGGCCCCGTGCCGCCGTGCTGGCAACTGAGGTTCTGAAAGACTTTGCTTAGGCCACAGGACAAAGAAGTGTCAGACGTCCGAGTGGGACCTAGAGAGCCGGGACCTGGAACCCATGCTCCTGAGCGGGATGGAGTGGAGGTTTCCCGGCACGCAGAGGTGCTGCCTGGTCCGTGTCCTCCCCGGTGGGGCGGCGTCTTGTCCGAGGTCACCCTGAGGCCACAGCAGTGCACTGCTTTGTGGTCTCCTCTCAGAAAGGACGTGACAGCCCCGGGGGTTGCGTGCAGGTAGAGGCCTCGTGAGTGAAGGTCGTGGGCCAGCCCAGCGGTAAACTCATCGCAGACGCAGTGCACGAGTGGTCTTCGAACGTCGGCAGGAGGAGGGGCTCTCTGGGAAGGCAGCCTGGTGTCCCAGGTGGCTGTGTTCGGACGCCTGCTGCCAGGCAGGCCCTGCAGAGAGGACCCGTTATCGACGCCTTCTCTGACGGTGACGAGGCGCTCACCAACCACTACCACCACCAGCTCCCCGTCTCCCGGAGGAAGCCGCGGGAACTCAGAGCCGTGGGGCTTTGTCCTTCCTGCACCTTCTTGGCCACTCCAGAGGCTCGCGCATTTGCGTGGCCAAAGAGGGTGCTCTTCTTTGGTCACAGTATCCCGAGGGTGGATTCCTTGCTCCTGACCGGACCTGTGGACATGGCTGTGCTTCCAGGGGAATCCCGTGGAGTCACTCGTTCTCCCGAGATTGATGTGAGAATGAACTTGTCGGTACAGTCAGGGCAATTCTCCCCGTCCCCGAGTTCACTGTGGCCGATGAAAACAGACGTCCAGGAGAACTTGCGTGCTGTCCTTAGATTTGGCGCTTCAGACTCTTGCTTTCCTGTGTGTGGAATCCTAATTCCATTGATATTGTTGAAATCTCTCTCATGAGCCCGCTCCCGCTCCCTGCCCTCCTTGTACTCAGGCTTTTTCCTGATCACAGCCTGATCTGTGATCCGTTCTAGTGCCCCTGCGGATTCCTGTGGGTCCTGCTGACCAGCCATCACCAGGGATGACGTAAGAAGACGAGTGTACCTACGTTCAGGGCATGTCTTCTTATCCCCAGGCTCGCTGTGGCCGATGAAACCAAGGTATTGGGAAAGCTCTCATGGTCTCCTTGGCTTTGGTGCTCCAGAGTCCTTTGTTTTCTTCTGTTTGAAAAACTAATTCCATTGATATTGTTGAGCTGAAACTATTTTGTCGCAACAAAGGCCCAATTTTGTCCTCGAGTGTGCATTTCATTTCTTCAGTTAAGGCCTTCAGAGACATGGTAAATTTGGACCAGGGGATTTTTAGTTACCAACACTGAAGAAACCCTAAGGTTTAAGAACAGACTCTCCATAACCCATGAGCAGGTGTGGCCTAAACTGAGGGCTCTCTATGAGACTGGGCCACCCCCGGACCCCCATCGATATCGGCCAGGTGACTGGGTATATGTGTGGAGATACCAACACCAGACACTTCAACCTCGCTGGAAGGGACCCTACATTGTGATCCTGACCGCTCCCACTGCTCTCAAGGTCAACGGGATTACTCCCTGTCCACTACACCCACGTCCGGCCAGCTGACCCACACGCCGTTCTCAAGGACTTTGTTCCAGAATGGAAAAGCCAACTGGACAAGGACAATCCCCTAAAGCTAAGAATGCGCCGTTCTCACTTATTTCCCACCTCCAAGACTCCCTAGTCCGAGGTTGTCCTTCAAAATAGAAGGGGATTAGACTTAGTCTTCTTACAACAAAGGGTTGTGCTGCCTTAAATGTAAATGAGAGTGAGAACAGCAACAAGGTTGGTGAGAATCCTGGTTTAATCATTCCCCCTGGCTCACTCTGAGAGCAACCTGGACCCATGATTGGGTCCTGCATAGGATCCTCTGAAAAAGGGGGGAATGTGGGACCCAGGAAATTTAACAAAAATCCCCTACCCCTGGACAAGCAGAGCAGGACTGACTCCATTTTGTGCTGTACCCGCCTTGTGCTGACCTGCTTAGGGCACTGCCCCACCCTAGTCAAGCTCGGGGCACACCCTAATCAGAAATCGGCTCATAACAATGTAACCCTGCCTTGTGCCCGCCAATTCTGACCAAAGTAATAGGCCAGCTCAAATGGATACTATAGGGTAAGATGTAATTCAATTGGCCACCTGTGTGTGGACCAACATGACTGTGCAACTTTCTGCATATCCCATTGGCCACTGGGCCCTATAAAGCTGCTACGCCTCTCAGTCTCGGGGTCCAAGTCCCTGCTCTGCTGTGTCGGGTATACTTGGACCCAGGCTCGAGCTTGTAAATAAACCCTTGTGTGTTTGCATTAGTGTCGGCTCCTTGGTGGTTTCTCGGATTCGCAATCTCGGGCACAACAAAATCAAATATAAATTGCTTGAAAAACAGTTTGTGTTAACAAATGGAGAAGGGTGGTCGGTTTGGAGTTTGGAAGACGGAAGGCGAAGAATAAACACTTGTTGATGGTTATCTAGCACTGCCAAGTGGAACAGGTGTTTTATTTGGGAGACTCGAACAAAAAGTACTCTGTTGTGCAGCAGAAACCGGTCACCAGGCCTTAATGTAACTTGGGTGAAATAACCCTCCAAACCAGCCTCCTCCTGTTACTAGGATTCCCTACCACAAGCAAACTATTATGTATTCTTGTCAGGTACTCCTGATAGCCAACAGCAGTAGTGGAGACGTTCAGAAGATGTTTACCCTCAGTGTTTCGTTCATATATCAAGGCTCTATGAGTTTGATTACTGTGAAAAATAGTCATGAGTAACTTCATCAATTCTGAGTACTTAGAAAAACACAAAGCTAAAGACCTTAGGAAGATGGTATCCACAGCAAGGTACCTTTGAGGCATTGCAAGGATGGTCTAGAAGACTGATCACTTGACTTCACCATAGGACACGTTTCTCTAATCAGCAATAACGATCATAATTTGCTATTCTTTTTTTTTAAGATTTTATTTTATTTTTTTTAATTTTTATTTATTTATGATAGTCACAGAAAGAGAGAGAGAGAGAGAGGCAGAGACATAGGCAGATCAGGGAAGGATCACAAAATAAGCCAACACGATATGTTCTTACAATGTTGCAGTAATTATCTATGGTTTGATAAATACTTTTGGATTCCAAGCAGGCTTTAGAGACACAAAGAGTGAGCACGGAAATAAAAGAGTTTGCTTTACACATTCAAAAAAAAAAAAAAAAAGAGAGAGACATAGGCAGAAGGAGAAGCAGGCTCCATGCACCAGGAGCCCGATGTGGGATTCGATCCCGGGTCTCCAGGATCACACCCTGGGCCAAAGGCAGGCGCTAAACCACTGCGCCACCCAGGGATCCCTTTTTTAAGATTTTATTTATTTATTCATGAGAGACACAGAGAGAGAGAGGCAGAGACACAGGCAGAGGGAGAAACAGGGTCCATGCAGGGAGCCCGACGCAGGACTCCATCCCGGGTCTCCAGGATCACACCCTGGGCTGAAGGCCACACTAAACCGCTGAGCCACCCGGCCTGCCTTATTCTTTCTTTTTTTTTTTTTTTATTTATTTTTATTTTTTTTATTATTATTTTTTTTTATTCTTTCTTTTTTAAATTGTTTTAAACTCTTATGTTCATATGAGAAATGATGAGGGATGTGATAAGAAGTACTTCATCCAGGAACATGATATGTCCGTCCATTTATTCTCATCTTTTATCCTTCAGTAAAGGTAGTTTCCTCTCTGGATTTGTCCAGGTTTGTTGTTCATCCAGACTCTGATTTTTAGACGTTAGCTGTTTTTTATGCTTTTGTCTAAGCTTACCCGACAGCCCCGCAGTCCCATGGCATCTCATGCAAATATCCATGCTGGAGTTCTTCACCCTGTTGGATACAGACTTGAACCTTGACCCTGTAGCCCTGGTTCTCTTTGTAGCAAGAGATAAACTATATGGGGTGGGAAGCAGGAGACAAGGGTCCTAGGGTGAGATGAGGGGGCAGACACACTTTATAAGTAAATTGTATCAGGGATAAATAAGTTGTATCTCAACTTCTTTCATATCACAACACATACAGAAAATGATCATTTTTGCATAGCACACTAGGCTACATAAATGAGATTTGGAATCATCCAGATGGTGCTAAAAAGAAATCATAGCATTATCTTTAAATTATATAATTATAAAATAAGTTATAATGTATTAGAAAAGATATTAAAAATTGCACTTGAATAAATCTGTCAAATAAATGTTTCCACATTTTTTTAATGATCAACCAGAACTTGTTCCTGTGAATATATTTTGATACTAGGTTTTATGGTTGAAGTGACTTTATGCAGTTTCTGATCTAGACTTCTTAATGATAAACTTCTCATATTCTGAATAATAATTATCAGTGAAGGACTCTGATCACATAAGTGGGTGATAAAATATTTAAAACCATTTTATACAACCATTCAGAATTTACAATTATAATTATGTTTAAAGAATAACAACCCTTCCTTCTCTTTTACTGACAGATGTAATATTGCAATTTCATAAGATAATGCAAACGGATTTTGAACCTAATAGTATATTTTTATTTCTGGATTTCCACATTAAAACTCTAACTTTCAGGGCAGCCCCAGTGTCTCAGCTGTTTAGTACCTGCCTTCGGCCCAGGGCGTGATCCTGGAGACCCGGGATCGAGTCCCATGTCGGGCTCCCTGTGTGGAGCCAGCTTCTCCCTCTGCCTGTGTCTCTGCCTCTCTCTCTCTGTGTCTCTCATGAGTAAATAAATAAAATCTTTAAAAAAATAAAATAAAATAAAACTCTAACTTTCAGAACATGCATGCATTCTCAACAGCCAGCCTGGGCACCACAAAAAGAGTGCATTGCTACAAAGGGATTGGAATAGCCCACATATGTTGAAGAAAATATTGAGGGCATTGCCTGGAGTTGAGCCCACCAGAAACCCTACTCTGCCCAGTGTCCCCTTTCACCCTCTAACAGATGATCCCTGAGACTGTGTGCTGTGCCCCTTGGATATCTGGATCACAAACTTGAGTGTTGGCTCCAACATCTCTCTGGTCCGTGATGGGCAGTAAAGTACTTTGCATGTGGTTGCCCATGTGACAGGCATCTCCTTGGCCATGCACACTCAGCAGGACTGTAAGTGCTGGTTGTTGTCCACAGTGCTTCCTGCTGCTCTGGCATACATCCCAGACTGCACAGGCTGCCCGAAGGAGACCTAAACAGGCAGCTCATGGTCAGAGTTACTGGCCCAAGGGGCTCTGACCCTCTCTGACTCCTCTCAACTGCCCCATCAAAGGAGAGGTCAGTTCCTTAATCCATATTCAGGACACCAGCATCCCAAAGTTCAGTAGTTGTGAAGCACTACCTAGATTGTGTGCCTCATTTTGTGAATGAGGAACCTGTTCTGCAGATCAAGTAATTCATTTTTTTTTCTAAGATTAATAGCAAATTGTGGCAGAGTCAGAACTAAAAGAGAATAGAAATGGAAAATATTTTGGACAGGAGGAAGGTCATTCTTAGGAAGGAAGAATTATAATATAAGCCTTGTTATCTACTACTAGGTTCAGAATATGATAATAGCTTTATTTTCCTACAATCTTCACTTTTAAATAAGGAGTATATAAAGTAAAACACAAAATTCCATTTATATTTTCTTCTAGAGCTAACAAATACTTTAAAAATATGTGAATGTGGATATATAACCATAATTGTTTCATTATACAAAGATATATCAAACCATCCAGATTGATCTGAAAATTTCACTTTTCCCTCACTTAATAAACCAGTCATTTATTGAATTCTTACTATGTGCCAGGCACTGCTAAGTACTGGAAATTCATTATAGTCACTTTTTTTTTTTTTTAAGATTTTATTTGAGGGAGAGAGTGTGTATACACACTTACACAAAGCAGGGGAGGGGGAGGTGGAGCCGCAGACTCCCTGCTGAACAGGGAGCACATGCTGTCAAATAAATGCAGGGGCTTGACCCCAGGACCCTGAGATCAGGACCTGAGCTGAAGGCAAATGCTTAGTCAACAACAAAGGAATTGCTTACTATGAGTCAGCCACTCTTGTGGTCTCTGGAGACATGATGAAAGAGGTAGTGAACGTGATAGATGCGTGACAAAATCTTCTAAGAAAAAATTGTTACTTTCAAGCATATTAAAATGCACAAACAGCTATGATGTAACATTCCACTTCATCTCACTTGTAGGGCCTATATGACCCTGATAAACTTATTCAATTTCCTAAGCCCTAGTTTACTCACTTAGAAAATAATACTAATAAGACCTGCTCCTAAGATTTTTTTAAAAGACTTTATTTATTCATGAGAGGCACACAGAGAGGCAGAGACACAGGCAGAGGGAGAAGCAGGAAACCCGATGCGAGACTCGATCCCAGGACTCCAGGATCACACCCTGAGCCAAAGGCAGATACTCAACCGCTGAGCCACCCAGGCGTCCCAACTCCTAAGATTGTTAAGTGAATTAAATGATATCAGGAATAGAAGGTGCTTAGCACAGTGCAAGGTATATGGTGCATGTTCAAAAATATGACTTTGGGGCACCTGGGTGGCTCAGTCAGTTAAGTGTCTGCCTTTGGCTCAGGTCATGATCCTGGGATCTTGGGATTGAGCCCCACATCAGGCTCCCTGCTCAGTGGGGAGCCCGCTTCTCCCTCTCCCTCTGCTGCTCCCCCTGCTTGTGCTCTCTCTGTCAAATGAATAAATTGGGGGGGAAAATCTTTAAAAAATAAATAAGTGAATGAACAACCAATGAAATATTTTGGGTCCCCTTCAGGAGTACCTACTGCATAACGTGTGGGTGTAGTGCAAAATGAAACTGCAGGGCTCCTCATTAAAAATTTAGTAATAATTCCAAGACAGTGACATCAGAGCATCAAGTCAAACCAGGACCCATCAGAGCCCAGTGCCCCGTGTAGAATGTCCTGTCGTACACCCATGAAGCTGGTGCCTAGTGTAGTGCTCTGTCTAGAGTAGGCTCTCAGTCTGTAAACAATTTATTCACTTTTCATTTTGTGGTGTACCTACACTTCCTCATCAGCCACTCATTTCTTAAGTGTTCATAATCTAGTTTGTGCCCCAGGCTATGGAAATTCTTTCTTCAAAGTCATAAATTATCTCAACATCAAATTAATGTCTCTATTCTCAGCGTTAATCCTTTTGACTTAGTTCAGGCTGCTTTAACAAAATACCACGGTTTGGGTGAATTTAAAAACATATAGTTTTAGACTGGGAAGTCTATCAAGGGTGCCAGTATGGTTGGGTTCTTGTGAGAGCCCTCTCTTCCTGACTGCAGATGGCTGCCTTCTTGCTGTGTCCTTACCTGGGAAAGAGAGAGGAAGAGAACTAGCTCTAGTGTTTCTTTTTTATAAGGATGCTAATCCCATCATGAGGACTCTACCTTAATGACTTACTTGTCTCCTAAAGGCCTTACCTCCAAGGTCAAACACACTGGGGATTAAAGTTCCAAAATATGAATTTGGGGGCAACACAAATAATGATTCCATAGCACACCACCCTAACCTGGGGATTGACAATACTGCCTATCCCTCCTTTTTGGTTTTCTCCTACCTTGTCTTTATAAAGGACATTGATTGTCTCCCTCACTCCTCTCTGCTTCCTTCTGGACACTTTCTTCCATGTCCCCATGTCTCCCTCACCCCTCCCTCTGCTTCCATGAGATCTGTAATGCTGAGGATCCTCAGGGAATCTGTACCTGCTTCCTGGGAGGTTAAAGTAGTGGTCAGTTACTAGAAGTACGGATGAATTCACACTAAGTGTGCTCTCTCTCAGGTCCCAAGTTGGAAGTTTGAAAAGGCTAAAAATCTTTGTAATACGTCTTTTACAAATGATTTCCCTGTGCTTCCCTCATCGCATCTTGTGGAATGGATATATCTGTGATTTCACCTGTCTAGCATCCAGTTTCCTTCTAGTAAACACACTCTGATTTTCCTATGGAACCACCCCTCTTCTCATTCCTAGACTTTTGATTCAAGAGGAGCTCGCTGATCCCACCCCTGACCACAGGGGCAGCATTTGGCTTAGGCCTGACCAGTTGGAATGTTGTATCTCTTTGTAACTGAACTAGAGTTTGCTCCTTGGTGAGTTACACATAAAAGGACCACACCAAATGGAGTTGTCACACAAAGGAAACTTTATTTTGCAGCTAATATGGAGATCACAGGCAATAACTTCCAAAGCCCTGACTTCCCAAGCAAGAGTGAATGGGCTCTTTTTATTTAGGGTTAAGGTAAATAGTCAGAAAGGGGAATTTTGCCTTCGTATGTAGAGGTGAGCATAAGGTCATGCATGCATATTTGGGAAACATGCCTGTACATGCATTGTATATTATGTTATCAAGGTTTATACTCCTCCTTGGGTGGAGAGTTTAGCATAATGAGGTAGAAGTAACTGTCCTGATCCTGGAACCATGGCCCAGATCATCTGTAACCTCGCCGAGAAGGCTCTCTGGCAACGCTGCTGTGACTTACTCGAAGCCTCGATTGGCCACATTTTGGCACTATGCCAGGGTTGAGCTGCTTCCTCCAACCCCTGCTGAGATCCCTACAGCTACTCAGAGCTTGAAAAAAAATAGTCAAGAGTGCTCCAACTTGTAGCTTCAAACAGCTCACAGTTAAGGAAGCTCTGCTGAATGGTTTGGTGGCCACCGAGGTGTGGATGAGGTTTGATGTGGGCGAGATCATAGTCAGGCATGTCATCATTGGCTATAATGTTTGAAGACCAATCTTTAACATATCTTTCTATGTGGCTTATTATTTGAGTGTTCTTGGACCATGTGTGATCAAACTTTTTTTTTTTTTTAAGGTTTTACTTATTTATTCATGAGAATACACAGAGAGGAGAGAGACAGGCAGAGACACAGACAGAGGGAGAAGCAGGCTCCATGCAGGGACCCTGATGTGGGATTCAATCCCGGGGCCTCCAGGATCAGGCCCTGGGCTGAAGGCAGCGCTAAACCCGGGCTGCCCCAGACAGAAGAAGAAGAAGAAGGAGAAGAAGGAGAAGGAGGAGGAGGAGGAGGAGGAGGAGGAGGAGGAGGAGGAGAAGAAAAGAAGAAGAAGAAAAGAAGAAGAAAGAAGAAAAGAAGAAGAAGAAAGAAGAAACTGTCCTACACTCCCGGCCCACCTGCAGAGGTCCATCTGTACAGGTCTGAGTCAGTGGTTGAGCTCAAACTAGTCTAGGCCAGCAGGAGCTCTTCCTGTTGTTCGCCTCTAACAGATAAGGTTAACATTCTTGTGAAGGAGGGGTTTTGGGGGGCCCAGGGCATGATCCCAGGGTCCTGGGATCGAGTTCCGCATTGGGCTCCCTATAGGGGGTCTGCTTCTCCTTCTGCCTGTGTCTCTGCCTCTCTCTCTCTCTGTGTCTCATGAATAAATAAATAAAAATCTTAAAAAAAAAAAAAAAAAGCCAGAATTCAACTGAGTAAATTTTAAAGGTCAAATTGGCTTTATTAAGCAATTCCTGAATTAGGGAGCAAACATCCAACCCAACAAGTAGAGGGGCCTCCCCTGAGGCGTTGCATGAAATGGAAGGCTTTTATAGAAAGAAGGGTGAGGCAAGAAGTTATTAGCAAAGGAGAAGAAAGGATTTTTTCAGGCTAGGTCCTTCCCCCAAGGGGGATTCAGGGGAAAACTGTTTTATTAGGTAGATTACCTCATCTTCCTTTAGGTGGGGTGGAGGGGCCCAAGTGACAGATTACCACAGTGGTGCCTACCAGAAAATGCCAGATTTTGGTTTAAGATTCTACTCCTGGAGAAACTGAAACTGCAATTAAGTCTTGATTTGCTGTCCTGGGCCAAGTGACTCCACCTTGGGCCTGTGGCTTTTTAACAGCCCGAAGCCGAGTCTTTTTTTTTTTTTTTTAATTTTGTTTATTTATTCATGAGAGACCCACAGAGAGAGGCAGAGACATAGGCAGAGAGAGAAGCAGGCTCCACACGGGGAGCCTGATGTGGGACTAGATCCCGGGACTCCAGGATCACACCCTGGGCCAAAGGCAGGAGCTTAACTGCTAAGCCACCCAGGCATCCCCAAAGCTAGGTCTTTTCTGCAGTATTTGAGTCAGGAAGCTCCTTTGGTAGAAGCAGAGTGAGTGAGGGGGAAGAGAATTGGATTAAGATCAGAGGTAATAGGAGATGTGATCATGCAGGGCTTACAGGACATTGCAGGAATTTGGGATTTTACTGTGACAGAAGAAACTGTTGGATAGTTTTGAGGCTTCAATTTTTATAGGATTGCTCTGAACTCTATCAGGTAAAGCACTTATCTTTGTTCATTAAGGTCTGTTTCTGGGGTTTTATCTTGTTTGTTTGTTTTGGAACGTATTTCTCTCTTCATCTTCCATTAAGTCTCATCATCTCTCCCAGGCTTAAGGGAATAACCTTGTACAGGAGATGAATCTGATCGTTCAGCTCTGCCCTAGCTGTTTGTTGTTTTCAGGTCTTTTTGATTGTCCAAATGGGAGCCAATGTTAGAGTCAGGGATGTGTGAAACCCGAGTGTTAGGATAGTTAGACATGGACGCTGGATTTACCCCTGATGACAGTAGGGCTGGAGTAGAGAAGGAAACTGTGCTAGATGCCACATCTTAAATTAATATAGGGAAGGGAGAAAACATCTTGGCCAAAGATAAAATATTTGGCAAAAATAAGACTGTGGGATTTAATGTTAGTTGAAAGAAGATGGGAGGTAAACTTTTGAGTCAGCAGAGCCAGCTTCTAATACTTAGTAGCTGTGGAAATAGTGATAGATTCTTTGAAGGGTTAAATGAGGTAAGATGCATGAGTGTACTTACGACACAGTGTCTACTTGGGGTTCCACTAGATGGGAGGGATTTTGGAAAGCCTCAGGTCCTCAAAGGAGACAACAACCCAATAGACTGTTACTATTAATCTCTGATCAATGCAATTTACATCCCACCCAACATGAATGGTAGGGACTCAGAATTGGTGGAGTTAAGGGTGAACTGTCAACTCCAATCCTCAGAGCTAAGGATAGGCTTTTGAATGAATCTGAGATGAATTGAGTATGAAATAAGAACCAAGTGTCAATGATGTAGTTTTTTAATAGAGGTGAGGTTTGGTGAGATCTGAAGCCAAAAAAAAAAAAAAAATTCTTGAGAAGTCTTCAATGCAAAATGGTGGTTTTATTAAAGCGCAGGGACAGGACCCCATGGGCAGAAAAAGCAGCTATTGCTGCTGCTGCTGCTGCCACTGCCTGCTGCTGCCACTGCCTGCTGCTGCCTGCTATGCCAGGATTATGAGGAGCAACTGATTATTATACTCTGGGGTTGGGGAGGCAAGTAAGGCTAAGCAAAGTTCCAAAAGGATTTCCATACGCTAAAAGAAGACTCCGGAAACCTGAGGCCTTGCTATTGTCAAACCAAGGTTGTTTTTCTCTCTAGCAAGGCACTAACTTTAAGACAGTTGGGAGCTTCCTGGAGGAATGTATTTGTCCATGGGCCTGCCTCAAGGCCTGCCTCAAGTATTTGTCAATGGGCTGGAGGTTATAAGGACATTTAATTTTATCTACATTTCCTTCTGCCTTTGTTTCCCACATCATTAGGAAGAAGCTAGGGAAATGAAGTAAGAGGGAGGAAATGAAAGTCCTCTGAAAGGGATTGACAAATTTGGTGGGACAGTTTCCCCAGCTCAGGATTACTTCCATACAACTGGGAGTGTTCTATATAACCTAGATGTGGCATTTCTTACTGTAGTATCTTGGTAGCTCTCCTTAGCCAGCTCTCAATTTTATCTTAATTTCTCAACTACAGGGGCAGCCCTGGTGGCTTGGTGGTTTAGTGCCGCCTTCAGCCCAGGGCCTGATCCTGGAGCCCCGGGATTGAGTCCCACGTCGGGCTCCCTGCATGGAGCCTGCTTCTCCCTCTGCCTGTGCCTCTGCCTCTCTCTCTCTCTCTCTCTCTCTCTCTCTGTGTCTTTCATGATTAAATAAATAAAATCTTAAAAAAAAAATTTCTCAACTACAGTTTTTCACCACTAGCACCACAACTACTCCCATCACCTTAATTTTGACTTACTTTTATTAATTTTAACATCATGTACCAACCTGGCTTCTTTGTGGATGAGAAATATCAGTGCACACACTGAATAAAAATAGTATGAAGTTTAAGACTAAAGAAAAATTTTGGTGGGGGTTGCTGTCAGTATAGCTGGTCTCCACTATTGTTAGGAAGAAAGTAATCTGTTGGAAAAAATGAGATTAACATCTGAACTGACCTTTAATTCTCTCAGGGCTACTTTTTTCTATTTTTATTGTAGAAAAAAATTTAAATACAGATAAATTGAAAGAACCATACAAAAATCACCATTGTATCTATCAACTATCCAAAAATTGATGACCATTTGCCATTTATTTTTTGTTTCTGTTTGGAAATACATTGCAAACATCATGACACGTTTTCCCTAATACTTTAGCCTGCATAACCTAAAAATAAGGACATTCTTTTCTATAATCACATTGCTGTGGGTTTTTTATTTATTAAATGTTTTATAATCAATTGTAGTCATTTGTCCTTTTGATATATAAACTGCCCCAAATTTGGTTTCTTTGTCCTTTGTGTCATGCCCCCACAAGTTCTATTTCTTTAAGATTTTTTTATTTTGAGGACACCTAGGTGGCTCAGTTGGTTGAGCTTCTGCCTTTGGCTCTGGTCATGTCCCAGGATCCTGAGACTCAACCCCACACTGGGCTCCCTGCTCAGTGGGGAACCTGATGCTCCCTGTGCTTGTGCATGCTCTCTCTCTTTCTCTGTCAAATAAATAAATTCTTTAAAAAAAGATTCTTGAGCACGGATGGCTCAGTGGTTGAGCATCTGCCTTTGGCTCAGGTTGTGGTCCTGGGGTCCTGAGATGGAGTGCTGCATTAGGCTCCCTATGGGGAGCCTACCTCTCCCTCTGTTTATGTCTCTGCCTCTCTCTGTGTTGTCTCTCATAAATAAATAAATAATCTTTTTTTTTTTAAAGATTTTTTATATTTAAGTAATCTCTACACCCAACATAGGGCTCAAACTCACAACCCCAAGATCAAGAGTCAATGTGCTCTATCAACTGAACAAGCCAGGCATCCCATACCGCCACTAGTCTTAAAAGAGTTTGCTTGAATTCTCTCTCAGGTGCATTTGAATTTTATTAATCAAAACAAACCGTAGGTGGTGGAATTTTTAGGCAATATGTGGAAAGATTGTAGGATGAGGAAAGGGAGGAAATGGCCGAATATATATATATATATATATATATATATGTATATATATATATATATATATGCCAGCAGATTGTCTTTAGAGTCAGCCAGCCTAGGCTCTTCTTGACCTGGAAAATCTTCCCTTCCTTTACATTCACAGCCCAAGATTCACCAAAAGCTCCATTGTTTTTCAGAATGTATTGGCAGCGGGAGACAGAAATTACTATGGCAATGTTCCCCTTGTTTATAAATTAAGAACTGCCTACGTATCTGTGTAGGAAGAGTCAAGAGAACATGACCTAAATATAATTAATTAAAATAAAAGGCGGGGGGCTCCTGATTGGCTTAGTCAGTAGAACGTGCAATTCTTAGTCTCGTTGTGGTGCTGAGTTCGAGCCCCACATTGGGTGTGGAGGTTACTTAAATAACATCAATTTTTTAAAAATGTAAAGGGAAATACTCCTCAGTAGCAATATGGGATCTTAAATGAGGAAAGCACATAGTTAAAAATAAGACAATAGGCCACAAATGGATTCGTTTAGGCTAAATCCTACATCACTAATCCAAGACTTAATTGCAGTTTCACTCACCCAGAAATGGACTCCTAAACCAGTCAGTCAGGAATCACCTGCTCAGGACTATGTAGGTCAGCTGCCCCGGCCATCCCCTAAAGGAAAGTAACCTTGCGATAACCAACCGGTTTTTTTGCCTAGTATAACTTCCTCATATCTGCTCCCTTCTGCCTATGAAAGTCTTTGATTTTGTACAGCTCCCTGAAGTGCCGTTCCGTCTGCTAGATCAGAGGCTGCCCATTTTGAATCCATTTTTGCTCAAATAAACTCAAAATTTTTAATATGCCTGTGTACCTTTTAACACGTTAATGTGGGTAGAGACAAGAGCCTTCTGACTGAGTCGCTGAGAGAGCATACCTTTGGGGCCCTCCACACAGGGAAGTCTGACTGTCTTGAACCTTGCTCCTCCATGGCCTTCTGAGCTCACATGGACTACAGACCCCAAAGCTTGCATTATCTGAGCTATCCCAAGGGAAAGCCGTATCTTTAGAAAGTTTCTTGTGACAATAATACCTTAACCTAAAGCAAGCATTTTTTTAAAGGGTGGGAATGAAGTCACTGAGACAAGTCATTGGAGGAATTTGATTTAGGACAGAGGCTCTTTTCATAAGTCGCACCATAATAGCTACTTCCTATTCTGCTACCTGTCTCTGGTCCTGCCTACAATCTTCTCACTATATGGCTGTGAACATGTAGAAGGTAGAGATTACATTACCCCGCGTTATGCAATCTCCTTTCTCATAAAAGGAAGGACAAATGCTTTCATGTTGTTGTGAATATAGAAATGCTCAAGACATATTTGATGCAGGACATTTAAATAACCTCTGTGAGGAATGGAAGAGACATTTAAGACTGCCAGTCTTTTCAAGAATCCCTCAACCTCTTTTCATTCTATTTACTGAGATCCTCACATAGATTTTAAATACTTTTGCTCTGGGGCACCTGGGTGGCTCAGCGGTTGAGCGTCTGCCTTTGGATCAGATCGTAATGCCCGGGCCCAGGATCAAGCCCACTGCAGGGGTCTTGCTTCTCCTTCTGCCTATGTCTCTGCGTCTTTCTCTGTGTCTCTCATGAATAAATAAATAAAATCTTAAAAAACACACACACAACCTTTGCTTTATGTGCTGATTTTCTTTTCCCTGTGATTCCCTTTCTTCTGGTTCATCTGGTCCTTTTACTGTCATTGTCTTAGTTAATATTCTGGGATCTAGTATCATGAGCTTCCCATCAAGAACATTTTTTTTTTTAAGATTTTATTTATTTATTCATGACACACACACACACACAGAGAGAGAGAGAGAGAGAGAGAGAGAGAGAGGCAGAGACACAGGCAGAGGGAGAAGCAGGCTCCATGCAGAGAGCCCGACGTGGGACTCGATTCCGGGTCTCCAGGATCACGCCCTGGGCTGAAGGCGGCTCTAAAACCGCTGAGCCACCAGGGCTGCCCAACAACATTTTTATACTTCAATTTTCCTGACAAAAGAGCTTTGTGATTTCTTGATTTAGTTAAAGATTTTTTGGAGGGGATCCTGCTAATCCTATATACTATATAAAATTATATACCATCTTAGAGGACAAATAATTTGTAAGTTAAACAAGGATGTAGGTTTGACAAGCTTACATGTAATTCAGACGTCCCCTCTCTGCTTTGTTATCTGGATGGAGTAGCTAAACCATCTCAGTTCTCTTTCACCCTAGAGCTCTCTGCTCAAAGCCTCTCTGTCAAAGGAATCTTGGTATGAGCTGCTAAGAAGTTACTTCTGCCTCCAAATCATTAAATGCAAGTGGAGAAAATCATGTACTAAGGAAAGTACTTTTATTTACAATTATTCAGCTAAGCAAACAAAATATGCTGGTTACCATGGCAGCGTCTTTCATACACATTCCTTAATCTCCAGAGGCTAAAGGCCCCAGACCACCAGGATGGAGTCAGCTTGACAGTGTCCTTCTCCCTCTGCCTCTCCTGCTTGTGCTCCCTCTCCATCTCTCTCTCTAAAATAAATAACAAATCTTTAAATAAATCAGAAAATAGCATAAAAGGAAGTGGATGTAGGAAGAGGCAGATTATTATAAGGCTTGAAGGGTGGGCATCATTCCCTTTATTCCCTTAATAGGCATGTTTCTTGGCATTTTATTTATTTTCACTGTGATTAAAATATATATAACAAAACATGTCATGTTAGCCATTTTTAAATGTACAATTCAGTGACATTAATTACATTCACAATGTTATGTAAACCTCACTACTATTTCCAAAATATATCTATTACTCCCACCAGAAACTGTACCCACTAAGTCATTAACACCCCATCCCCCCCACCCCCAGTCCTGGTAACCTTGAATCTATTTCCTATCTCTACAAACTTGTCTGTCATTTTTACAGTTTTTTCTTTTTTTTTTTTTTTTAAGATTTTATTTATTTATTTGAGAGAGAATACGAGCAGGGAGAGAGTCAGAAAGAGAAGCAGTCTCCCTGGTGAGCAGGGAACCCAACCTGGGGCTTGATCCCAAGACCCCAGGATCACGACCTGAGCCAATGGCAGAGGCTTCACCAACTGAGGCCCCCAGGCACCTCTTGTCTACCATTTTTAAAAGGTGAACTTTAGGGACACCTGGGAGGCTCAGTGGTTGAGCATCTGCTTTTGGCTCAGGGTGTGATCCTGGAGTCCAGGATCGAGTCCCACATGGATTTCTTGTAGGGACCCTGCTTCTCCCTCTGCCTGTGTCTCTGTGTTTCGCATGGATAAAAAAAAAAAAAAAAAAAAAAAATCTTAAAAAAATAATAAAAGGTGAACTTTGGTGGCCATGTGGATGGGAGGAATGCAGAGGAATAAGACAACTCTTTTCCTTTAGGTAATTCAAAAGGATAAACCTGGGAAACCATTATAGTGTCCATCTTTTTTGCTTTTCTCAGAATGCAGTCTTTGCTCTCATTATCAGAGATGTTGATCCAGCTTGCAGAACTGGGAAATTAGGATTTGAGATGGAAAGGACACAAAAAGAAAGAACTACATGATATTCAGCTTCTGAAAGCAAGACAGGATTGTGCATGTCAGTAGCCTTGCATGCTGAGTTTTTATCTTAAGAGAGGATTTTTTTTTCCCAAATCCTTTTATTATTCACTGACTGAAGCAGGAGGGACCAGCTTATAAAGTTCTGTAGTCTATAGAGGATACTCTTCTGTTTGCATTAACAAAACCACAGGTCTTGCTGCTCAATAGCAGAAAAAGGGGAATAATTAGCTTAAGGTTGACTGCAAATAACAAAAATACTTGAGAGAAGTGTAAACAAAGTAGAAGTTTCTCTAGCATATTCCAGAAGTCTTTTTTCTGGTTCCCAAGGTTGTCTATGCAAATCTGGCATGGTGTTCAATAAGACTTGAAGATTTAGGCTCCTTCAGTCTTACTCTCTGCATGCTTCACACTGGAGGTGTAATCTCCAGTGCACCCAGTAGGCAGACCGCACGGGGGAGAGAAGAGTCTGCCCCCTTCCTTTAAGGACGCTTGCTGCAAACTGCGTATACAATGTGTTCTTGTCCTGCTGGGCAAAGTTTTGTCACATGACCATAACCGACTACAAGGGAGCCAGGAAATGGGAGCAGAACTCTGTCATTATGGAAGAAAGGACATACAGATACTGAGGAATAACCTGCACTTTCTGCAACAGAAAGAGAGGTAGTTGGAAGAATGAAACTTCCCAGAAGGAGGGCAGTACTGAGTGGAAGGCCATGATGAAGGCTCCAGGCAGCTCAAACCAACCCTGTGTGAGGGTATTGAGTGTCAAAAGTAGGTTAGTTCTGGGATACCTGGGTGGCTCAGTGGCTGAGTGTCCGCCTTTGTCTCAGGTTGTGATTCTGGAGTCCTGGGATCGAGTCCGCATCAGGCTCCCCACAGGGAGCCTGCTTTTCCCTCTGCCTATGTCTCTGCCTCTCTCTCTGTGTCTCTCATGAATAAATAAAGTCTTTAAAAAAATGAGTTAGTTCCGAATACCTCAAGAGGCTAGGAAATGTGTTTTGTTAACTGAGAAAGGAACAAATGTTCTCTATCATCATTTTTTTTTCTATCATCATTTTGACTAAGACTAATCCTGTCCTGTCTTTACTACAAATTGTATGTGAAAAGACTTCTTCAGAAAATGAGTCCCAGGAGGGAAGGGAGCCTGGTGGATCTCTCTTCATCATGCTGCCTGAAGAGCCTGGAGGTAGGGTTAAGGGTTGTAGGAAAGACCTGAATCAGAACCTCTAAGATGAGGCCTGAACCTCTGGCCTGCTGAGAGAACCGGCTCTCGTGAGCAGCAGCAGGTGAAGGTCTGTACTCTAGGATGAACACAGCTCTGAGGCCTCCAGTTTGAGACGGGACTCTGCTTTGATCTGGCATTTGATTTATGCCACCTGGGCACAGAGGCCACATAGTGATTTACAGCAAAGATTTGGGAGCCAGACTGTATAGTTTGGAACCCAGCACTACCCCTTGCTAGCTCTGTAACTTTCCTATATAAGGAGGTACCAAATATGAAAGCTTTCCTCTACTACACGATTACAGGATGCAAACAAGACCATATGTTATCATTGTGAAGTTTGATGTGGTTGGTCCTACAAAATTGAGATTATTTGCCTGTACCTAAAAACAACATTTGAGATTCTATCTACTTTGTTCCTACAGCTTTGTTAGTGTCTCTCCTATTATGTCAGAGTTCTTACAAGTGGTCCTGTTTCGGTTTTTTACCAGATTTTTTCTTTTCTTTTTTTTTTTTTTTTAAGATTTGATTTATTCATGAGAGACAAAGAGAGAGAGGCAGAGGGAGAAGCAGGATCCCTATGGGGAGCCCGATGCAGGAATCGGTCCCAGGGCCCTGGGATCACGACCTGAGCCAAAGGCAAATGCTCAACCACTGAGCCACCCAGGCGCCCCTTACAAGGTTTTGTTTTTTTAATTTTTTGTTTAGCACTTTTCTTTTTCTTTTCTTTTCTTTTTTTTTTTTTATGATAGTCACACAGAGGAGAGAGAGAGGCAGAGACACAGGCAGAGGGAGAAGCAGGCCCCATGCACCGGAAGCCTGATGTGGGATTCGATCCCAGGTCTCCAGGATCGCGCCCTGGGCCAAAGGCAGGCGCTAAACCGCTGTGCCACCCAGGGATTCCCCTTACAAGGTTTTTATAAGTAAGTCTTGTGTGGCTTTTTTTAAAAAAAGATTTTATTTATTTATTTATGAGAGACAGAGAGAGAGGCAGAGACAGGCAGAGGGAGAAGCAGGCTCCCCCTGCCCCCTGAGGGGAGCCTGATGCAGGACTCCATCCCGGGATTCTGGGATCATGCCCTGAGCTGAAGGCAAACACTCAACCACTGAGACAGCCAGGTGCCTCAGTTTCTTGTAAGACTTATTTTTTTTAAAAGGATTTTATTTATTTATTCATGAGAGACACACACACAGAGAGGCAGAGACACAGGCAGAGGGAGAAGCAGGCTCCGGGAGCCCAATGTGGGACTTGATCCTGGGTCTCCAGGGTTACATCCTGGGCTGAAGGCAGTGCTAAACCACTAAGCCACCCGGGCTGCCCATTATAAGACTTGATTTAATTAAAATGTGATACATAGAAAAACTCAAGAAACTTAGCTCTTATGTATTATGTTATGTATCAGAACAAATGGAGAAAATGGCTGGAAAAATGGAATTTTTTAGAAAAGGAGTTTACTTAGGCTCTGGAAATAGGTATTTATTGATTTTCATCGATGTTGATGTAGCATGGTGATAACCATGGTTGATGTAGATGATGATAACCTATAATCCTTGCCAAAGTTAGTAGATGAATAAATATGCTTTCAGTTGCATCATCAGTTCGTGCAACAGAAATGACCTTAAATCCACAAGAAATGACATGCACAAATGGGGTGAAGACTGAGTTAATGAATTATTTTTACAGTTGAGCAACATTAAATCCAAACAATGTTATTCTGCTGTTTATATCACAGATCTGCAGTTTCGGTTAGTCCTTTGCGGCAATTAGGACAGTCACAAAACTGCAAGTAGAAAGCAAAGTGCAATTCAGATTGCCCTTGGGAGTAAACATAAAAGAACAAAGCAGGTCCCCAAGTACGAAATCGGACATTATAGGAAATATACCATAAAGGTTGTAGGGACAAAGTAAACACAACACTGAATGTCTTCTTTTTTCCCCCCTTTCCTTTTTCAAGATATAAGCAGATTCCATTTGGTAGGACTAACCATATTGAACTTCTAATGATAATACATCTCTGGATTTGTTTACATCCTATAGCTTATTCACAGAACATGCTAACCAGCGTATGTTGCATGTTTACTTCAAGCTTACAATATCAGCTGTGAATTCTGTTCAGTCCAAATCCCACCATGATCTTTTAAAGTTGTAGTTATATTATTCCAAATACTATTAGATGTATTAGTAAAGCCAGATTAATTACTTGCAGTTTATACCTCAGATTTCTTCAATTTTTATTATTTTAATTATCTGTATGTTGTAATTACATTTCCACTATACCTTTTTTCAGTAGGTTAATTATGTCTTGGTGAAGTGTCCCTTAAATCAAATGCTATCATATGAACCATATAAAAAGAATAATTATAATATTCTAATACATAGTGACTTAGATTTAAAGCAGTTTTAATGAGTTTTGGAAATAAAATTTATATATCACTTCACTAATATTATTTTAAATATGAATTTCTCTTAAGCATTAACTACACTATTAGGTATAAGACAATTTGAAAAGCAGAAACTTATTGTTATTAAACAATAGAGCAATAAAAATGTTTTGGGAGGGGAGGGGGGAAAAGAAGATTTAAAACATCTAAGCAGCTACCCAGGCAGCTTAATAAATCATTTGTCATGAAGCACCTCAAAATGTGCTAATGTGTTCAGGACACTTAATTCCATGTATCTGAGGGAGAATTGTCACATATCTTGATTCCCCAATTTGAAATGATTTTGAGTTTTTTCTCTTTTTGGTTAAAAAATGACCGTGATTTCTCAATTTTGGAATTACACGTTCCTTAGTCTAGACCTTATAATAAGTAACGAAGACAAACTGGTCACATATTGGTGTAACTGCTAAAGTTAGAACTGTCGATAATTAGAGCTAAATCTCTAAATTGTAGAAAACTGACTCTCCTTCAGTGGGAACTGCTATTTACTGAACAGTAGAATATTGTAACATGGTGTAGCTGATGGGGTGGCAAAGCACACCTCCAGCTGGCTGGCGCTCATGGTTTCCCTAGTCTCCTGGGGTCTCCCAGGCCGCCTTCAGGAAGCACTTCGGGTCAGTTAATTCCAGGCTGGGCACTCATATCTCTGTCCCCAGTAAACCAGCAGTATAAAACTCAGTAAGCCAAGACCTTAGATGGTTTGTGAAGTCCTTTCAAGTGCTGCTTTCTCCTGAACTCCCTATCACAGGTCCAGCCAGCCCTGCAGGCAGTCACTGGGGTATATCCCCAGTTGTTTTAGCTTCCTCTCTTTGTGTAAAGAAGGAACAGAAATCTACTCTAATGAATTCAAATAAATGGGGTTGGGACACGTGATAGCAAAGAGCTCACAAAATCAAACATAGGCTTCATGGGAAATAAGGCTGTAGCTAAAGCTATCAGGAGTCTATTTTCTTCCTTTTTCTGTCTTACTGAGGCCAACTGGTATTTCCTTTTCCTTTCTCTTGGCACATCCACTCCACTTTCCTCTTTCATGAGCCGGGCATATTAACGCACATGTTCCTGAAATGGCAGGCAGCCTCCAAGTCTGTGTGTCCTATCAGCATAGCTACCTTCAGGCTTTCGGGGTCTGTTCAAATATGTACATTGTAGGGGATCCCCGGGTGGCTCAGCGGTTTGGCACCTGCCTTCGGCCCAGGATGTGATCCTGGAGTCCTGGGATCGGGTCCCATGTCGGGCTCCCTGCATGGAGCCTGCTTCTCCCTCTGCCTGTGTCCTTGCCTCTCTCTCTCTCTCTCTCTCTCTGTGTGTGTGTGTGTCTCTCATGAGTAAATGAATAAAATCTTTTAAAAAATGTACATTGTAAGATTATTTATGTATTTGACAGGGAGAGACAGGGAGGGAACACCAGTAGTGGGAGTGGCAGAGGGACAGGGAGAAGCAGGCTCCCTGTTGAGCAAGGAGTCTGATTGGGGCTTGACCTCAGGACCCCGAGATCATGATCTGAGCAGACGGCAGATGCTTGATACTGAGCCACTCGGGTGCCCAAAAATAGTTTTTTTTAAGATTTTATTTGTTAAAAAAAAAAAAGATTTTATTTGTTTATTTGACAGAGAGAGAGAGAGAGAGAGAGAGCACAAGCAGGGGAAGAGATAGGCAGAGGAAGAGGGAGAAGCAGGCTTCCCATTGAGCAAAGGGCCCAATGTGGGGCTCTATCTCAGGACCCTGGGATCATGACCTGAGCTGAAGGCAGACACTTAAACCACTGAATCACCCAGGTGCCCCAGCTCAAAATATTTGAGAGGGGTGGTGGTGAGGGGAGAGAGACAGAATATGATTTGATACAGGAAAGCCAGTGGATGGACTAGTTTTACGTCAGCTGTCTTTGATCCTCCCGTCAACCTTGGTTATAGGACTTCTGAATGTTAAAGATCAGTCTTCATCACAGCAAAGAAAATAGAAGACGAAATGCAAAGCAAACTGGAAGATGAATGGCATTTGAAAACAGTAACAATTCCTACATTTTCATACTCCTTGATATTTTCTCCTAGTATGCTAGCTAGATTTTGTGGTATTCAGTTGGTAAGAACCAAAATTCTTTGTAGGAGCAATATTTTAAAAAAAATATTTTACTTATTTATTCATGAACGACACACAGAGAGACAGAGACATAAGCCGAGGGAGAAGCAGGCTCCCTGCAGGGAACCTGATACAGAACTCCATCCCAGGACCCTGGGATCACGCCCTGAGCAGAGGCAGATGCTCAACCACTGAGCCACCCAGGTGCCCCTGTAGGAGCAATATTGACACAGAAGAGATGACCTGTCTCTGCCATGTAAGGATACAGCAATATTGCTGGAATCGGCAAACCCGGAGGAGGACTCTCACCAGACACCAGATACCCTGGCACCGAGGTCTTGGACTTCCCAGGCTCCAGAACAGTAAGAAATGAATGTCTGTTGTTTAAGTCAACTATTCTGTAGTATTTGTTGTAGTAGCTCAAACTAAGACGCAAATAAATTGTTTAACCCAATAAAATTGTTTAAAGATTTTTTCTCTTGATACTTGATAATTTTAACAAACATGTACTGAATTGACAAGTAACTTTAAGTGTGTTGCTTACTCTCTAGGATCCTCGGTTCTTCAGTTACTATAATTCACCTTATGAAGTTCCAGATATAAGATATATTCAAACCCATCAAGGAAAAATTACTGATTGGGTTTCAGAAAGGATTTTACACCTCAGGTATTTCAGTTGACTTATTGTTTCTATGATGATATTATTCACCTCTAACTTTCTTTATATTTGTGAAATTTTATTACAATAAATCTTAAAATATTAGACCTGGAGGATATATTAGATGTTCTATAGTCCAGCTCCCTCATTAATATATACCATATTTTATCCTTCTAATTACTAATATACTGTTGAAGTAGCAAAAAGAAATAAGAAAAATCCAGGACTGCACCAGAGGAAGCATTTTTTGGAAAGGAAAAACTCAAATGAGGCCTCATCTCTATCAATAAAGCTTTATTCATTTACCCCATAATTATTACCTGATAGATTTTTAAAATTTGAAATAATCATAGGGTTCACAGATATGCAATAAGAAGGTGGCAGCCCAGGTGGCTCAGCGGTTTAGCACCTGCCTTCAACCCAGGATTGAGTCCCGTGTTAGGCTCCCTGCATGGAGCCTGCTTCTCCCTCTGCCTGTGTCTCTACCTCTCTCTCTCTCTCTCTCTCTCTGTGTGTGTGTGTCTCATGAATAAATAAATAAAATCTAAAAAAAAAAAAAAAAGGTGGCCGTGTTTATGGTTTCTGTTACAAGAAAGAAAACTAATTTTTAGGTGATTCCCCTACATTTGTAATTAGTTGAGCCTCAAATATACATAGACATTATATATATCACTGATATTGAGATTTTTCTATGTAGACAAATTTGAAAAACTTACTTTTGTCTTTTTTTTTTTTTTTTTAAGATTTTCTTTATTTGAGAGAGAATGAGCCAGAATAAGCAAGAACACAAACAGGGGAGAGTAGAGGGAGAGGGAGGAGGAGACTCCCCACTGAGCAGGGAGCCCTACATGGCTTGATCCTGGAATCCCAGGATCATGACCTAAGCAGAAGGCAGATGCCCAACCAACCGAGCCACCCAGGTGCCCCTTCCTTTAGTCTTACAATAAGTTTTGAATAGTATGCTATTTGATAACGAAAAGCTTATTTCTATATTTATTAATATTTGTAGTGCCCTGATGAACGAGGCAATCTCAGCCATAAGAAATATGTGTTCTGAAGTCCTCAAACTAAAATCCTCAGGCCCAAACATTTCAGTTTTGTTCATGTTTTAGTGACCACACACCTTTGAGAACTGAAAGGAGTCTTTCAGCATAGTGATGGAAAGGACAGACAGCAGGCTATTTTTAGTTGCCAAAGAACATCACATTCTAGCCAATACATTTTTTTACATGATACTGTCAGCCAAGTCCGAGGGTGTCATTAAAGTATCCCTTAGAGTGTGGAGCAAAGATCATTTCTAAAAAGTGTTCATAAAGTCAAACTCCTAAACAGTAAAAAAATGACAAAGCTATCTAAAATTAAACTTTTCTTTCTTTCTTTCTTTCTTTCTTTCTTTTTTTCTTTCTTTCTTTCTTTCCTTATTCCATTGAGAACTTGCTTCACTAAAGTTAAATAATTCTCAGGTAAGAACAGCACAGTCATTTCCCCCATTCCTGGCTCTCTATCGATTTCAACACTAGATTTTGCGATATTTCCTGTGCTGTGAGCTTGAATTTCTAGGCAATAAAGATAAGAAGGTAGGAACAGTGTGACTCCTCCTTTCCGTCTGTTTAAAAGATAGGAGGCAGCTGGAAACCTACTTGTCAGGAGCCCACTAGTTGCCAAAAGTCTTCACAAATTGTTTCAAAGGATCCTTTTATTGGCCATAGGTAGGTCTATTATCTTCACTTTAGAAAGTGGGACTCCATGGGTCAGAGAAGCTAAGCAATTTGCCTAAGGTCATGTGGCAAATAGAAGTAAGGCTGGAAGAGAACACTGTGTCTGAACATAACAGAGCTCGAGATAAACGTCTCACTCAGTAGGCCTCTCACCGTCATCTCTCTTCACTGCCCTTCCACACAGACAGGAGAGGAGTAATGGCCATGGCTGCCCTGGGCCTCTCTCTGCAGGATGCAGGCAGCTGCCGTCCGGTGGAAGCTCTAAGTTCAGAAATAAAGGCCATAACCTGCCGAGCGTATTTGTAGTAAGATGCCATACAAATTCAAGGTAAAATATTGAATTGCTTCTTTCATTAGCAGTTTTGTAGTGAAATTTCTCCATGAGGAGGTGACATACCTCACCATGCAGGAAGATGTGGGACACCTCACATCGGAATAGACGAGAGCTTGCTCTTCTGGTGACCTCGGATAAACTGTACAGGCTAATGTTTATGCTTTCAAATCTTTCCTCGTTTGATCCTTTCAATTTATGGGCTGTTCATTTCTTAAGACTCAGAACTGGCTTTCAGGAAATATATCTATTTTTTTTCTTTCCAAAGTGCTGTGAAATTTAGATGCTAATTGTGTTTTGTTTAATTAGATGTGTGAATTAAGGTGTATAAAATAAGCAACTAACTACTTTCTCACAAGAAGTAATGGATTTCTCAGATCGAAGAGCAAAATGGCATAAACTGTAATCAAAATAGTGTTATGATCTCGGGGTACCTGGCTGGCCCAGTTGGTAGAGCACGAGACTCTTGATCTCGGGCTTGTGAGTTTGAGCCCCATGCTGGGCGTAGAGTTTACTTAAAAAAAAAAAAAGTGTATGATATCATTTCATGCAAGAAAAATGGATGATTCCCAAGGGCTCTCCCTGATAAATAAGGTTGGGAAACTGGCTAAATCCTCAAATCCTCCCTACCTCCTCCTCCACAAGAGAAACAAAGCAGGTATTTTGCAACACACAGTTTAAAGTGAAGCTATAATTACCACCTAATAATCTCTCATCCTATAGTTCCTAACACCTTCACACCATTCTGCTTTGGCGATTTTCTGCTCAAAATAAACTCTGAAGTATAAACTGTTGAATGTCAATAATCAATTCCTTGCTAGATTTACATAATAGGATAACAAAACAAAAAATCGCTGCATAACTAACAAAGCCTTAACCCCTCTTAAGCAATATATGCAGTCACTCAAGCCAAACACCATTGTATCATCTGCAGATACCGAACAGTGCTGACATGCCTGACGTGAAACGCTTGGGAAGGCCTCCAGGCCTAAATCCAGCAGAGCCAGTCTACTGCCCTCAACTACCTACAGAAAGACAGGCATTTTAGTGGTTTTCTTGGGACAACCACCCCTTTTGGAACATCCTCTGGCTTCCTGGGACCCCCAAATTCCTTGCCCAAAGTTAAGAGCCTGCAGTGTCTTCTCTAGGTTCTTTGGTTGTTCTAATAACCTATTAAATTGACATAAGACAGGTACATGGGGAAAAAATTTAATTTCAAACCTAAGGGAGCTGATAAGAATATGAGCCTTCCTCAAGTGACAAAAGCAGGCAGCCTTTATATCTTTTATGTATTTATTCACTTATTTTTAAAAAAGCTTTATTTATTCATGAAAGACACACACACACACACAGAGGCAGAGACATAGGCAGAGGCAGAAGCCGGCTCCCTGCAGGACCCTGGGATCATGACCTGAGGCAAAGGTAGATGTTCAACCACTGAGCCACCCAGGTGCTTCAGCCTTTATAACTTTTAAACAAAGAAACAATTATTTGTGAAGAAGTGACAAAAGGGTTTGGGCTTGGGGTAGTCAATAAATGAAGAAGGAATAAGTTTGTTTATATAACCTTTTTGGCCCTGAATTCCTTATCAGTGGTGATAAGGATGGTTTCTACCTTCTAGGTGCAGGGAAGGTAGCCTTACATGGGGAATTTATTTCCTGCTTTCAGGGGGACAAAAGGACCTTCTTGTGCCAGTTCCTTAAGTAACTTTAGTTCAAGATAATCAATATGTCAAAGTGGCATATTTTGGGGTGATCTGCCCTGAACCCCATCATTCTTTCTCATTGGCTGACTATCCCATGGCACAGCTTTCCCATACAGCCTACCTGTGCATTGCTTCCCATTCTTCCCTGCCCCTCCTCCCCCTTACTGCCCTGGGTTTATACCTACCACATAAAAGCAAGAACACTCAATCTCCTGTATACTTTGTTGTCTAGTAAATTGGGCTAAAATATAGATCCACAATATGAATCAGAAAAAATAAAATTCTGAGAGTTTTAAGGAGGCTTCATTACATAGACATGATTGATTACATCATTGGCCATCCACTCACTCTCCAGTCCCTCTCCCCTCCACAGAGTTGGGGTGGGGGAACTGAAAGTCCCAACCCTATAAACACAAGGTTGGTTCTCCCTGCAACCCACACTCACCCTTTGGTGCTTTCCAAAAATGTCACCTCATTAACATAAGACATCTTTATTGCGCTCTCTCATCCTCACTTAGGAAATTCCCAGGGTTTGGGGAACTGTGTACCAGAAACAGGGAGGAAGACCAAATACACATCTCTGATGATAAATTACATCATCACAAAACGAAACTTTTGGATGGCGTTTTTAAGGATGGATAATACCTGAACTGATAGAGAGGAAACAGAAAGGTGCTCCGGGTAAGAGTTTCAAACCCTGAGTGAAGACTTGGGACCTAGTATGGTACTTGGGAAGGACTTGCCATCTCTGCATTCCTGTTAATACCCTCAGGGTGTTACAGACTGCTTGAAGGGCACCAGTGAAACCCACATTCGTCCATGATATAAAGAATTTAATGATTTGGGGCACCCAGGTGGTACAGTCAGTTAGGTGTCCAATTCTTGGTTTCAGCTTGGGTGGTGATCTTAGGGTCGTGAAATCAAACCCCGTATTGGGCTCTGCCTTTGGTGTGGAATCTGCTTAAGACTCTCTCCCTCTCCCGCTGCCCCTCCCCTCCACTCTATCTCTCTCTCAAAAATAAATTTAAAAAAAAAACAAGTAATGATTTGACAGTTTTCCTAACAGCAACAAACAAGACAAAACTGAACCTACATTTCAAATCTGGGTCTTCAAACAAATTCTCAAAAGGGCCCTCTCAATTTTGTTAATAAAAATAAACACTTCTGGGGCGGCCCGGGTGGCTCAGCAGTTTGGCGCCGCCTTTAGTCCAGGGCCTGATCCTAGAGACCTGGGATCGAGTCCCACGTTAGGCTCCCTGCATGGAGCCTGCTTCTCTCTCTGCCTCTCTCTGTCTCTCTCTCTCTCTCTCTGTGTCTCATGAATAAATAAAATCTTTAAAAATCTAAAATAAAATAAAAAATAAATAAAATAAACACTTCTGATGAAAAGTCCCTTTATTGGTAACTTAGATGCTTAAGAGTAGTGACAGGTGGTAACTATTCTTATTGTGATGAGCATTTCTTATATGTGTATATAAAGTTTGAATCACTATGTTGTATACCTGAATCTAACATATGGTATGTCAACTATACTTCAATTAAAATTAGAAAAAAATTAATGCATGTTAAATAGAATGGTCAGAATATAGGATAATTTACACAAGAGTGAAAACAGACAATAATTCACTTTATTTTTTTAAAGATTTTATTTATTTGAGAGAGAGAGGGAGAGGGAGCATGAGCAGGGGCAAGAGCAGAGGGAGGAGCAGACTCCCCACTGAGCAGGGAACCCTACACGGGCTCCATTCTAAGACCCTGGGATCATGACCTGAGCCCAAGGCAGACGCTCAACCGACTGAGCCACCCACACGCCTGATAATAATTCACTTCAGAGTAATATTGAATTATGGGATATCCAAGAAATAAGTAAATCAAGGTCTTTTACAAATGATCAACTAGGCCCTTATTTAACATTCAAGTATGTGACCTGTAAATTTTTGTTGACCTGGGAGTAAAATTAAAGAATTTAGGGGGCACCTGGGTGGCTGGGTGGTTGAGCATCTGCCTTGGGCTCAGGACATGATCCTGGAGTTCCGGGATCGAGTCCCGTGTCGGGCTCCCTGCATGAAGCCTGCTTCTCCCTCTGCCTGTGTCTCTGCCTCTCTCTCTCTCTCTCTCTCATGAATAAATAAATAAAATCTAAAAAAAGAAAAAAAAAAAAAAAAGAACCACAGGCCCCAAATGGAGTCTTTTATACTAGGCCACATCAACAAACCCAGGCTTGATACTTAACTAATTGTCACTTCCCCCAGAAATGTAGTCTTAACCAGTCAGTCAGGAGTTTCTGATCAGCACCAATGAGGTAATCCATCACATGGGCCCTCTCCATCCCCCAAAGGAAGGTGAGGTAATCTGTATAATAAGACCCTCTGTCCTTCCCCCTCAGGAAAAGTGACCTTGCCTGAAACAATCCTTTCCTTTTTTCCTTTTTTTAAAGAGTTTATTTATTTATTCATGAGAGACACACAGAGAGAGAGAGGCAGAGACACAGGCAGAGGGAGAAGCAGGCTCCATGCAGGGAGCCTGACATGGGACTTGATCCCAGGGCCCCAGGATCACGCCCTGGGCTGAAGGTGGTGCTAAACCGCTGAGCCACCCGGGCTGCCCGAAACAATCCTTTCTTTTCATTTGGTTAATAACTTCCTTACCTCATCCTCCTTCCTATAAAAACCTTCCATTCTGGGGAGCCTGGGTGGCTCAGTGGTTGAGCGTCTGCCTTTGGCTCAGTTCATGATCCCCAGGTCCTGGGATCGAATCCTGTGTACGGCTTCCCTCAGGCTCCCTCTGCCTGTGTCTCTGCCTCTCCCTCTGTGTCTCTCATAAATAAATAAATAAATAAATAAATAAATAAATAAATAAATAAAATCTTTAAAGAAATCAGAAAACTTCCTTTTTGTACAAGTCTTCAGAGCTCCTTTCTCCTTGCTAGAAGGGATGGTGCCCAATTTATGAATCACTTGAGAAAGTCAATTAGATCTTCAAATTTACTCAATTGAATTTTTGTTTTTAACACATTATTTCATTGCAGCTAACTGTATTGTCACTGGGGTGAATAAGGCAGAGGAGGGGATAGACTCGTCAGGAGTGACGGGCCTGAGATGTTGGAAAGGTTGTATATAAGGAGAACAAACAGATTCTGTGGAAGTTTACAAGAATTGGTAATTGCTTCAGTAAAGCAGGAGTTGAAGTTTCTATAGCTGAATGGATGATGGTGCCTCTAACTCCTGAGACTATAAGGATAAGGTAGGAGTACGGAGGGATAAAGATAGAAAGAGCATGGTTTGGCTGGATTGATTTTGAGGCATCTAAAGAATATTCTCCAGGAACATCTCCCGTCCCTCTTTCTTCTTTCTTTCTTTCTTTCTTTCTTTCTTTCTTTCTTTCTTTCTTTCTTTCTTTCTTTCTTCTTTCTTTCTTTCTTTCTTTCTTTCTTTCTTTCTTTCTTTCTTTCTTTCTTTCTTTCTTTCTCCTTCCTTCCTTCCTTCCTTCCTTCCTTCCTTCCTTCCTTCCTTCCTTCCTTCTTCCTTCCTTCCTTCTCTCTTCTTTTTTTAAGATTTTATTTATTTATTCCAGAAAGAGAGGAGGAGCACAAGGAGAGGGACAAGCAGACATGGGGGGTTTGACCTCAAGGGTTAGATCTCAGTACCCTGAGATCAGGACCTCAGCCAAAACCAGGAGTCAGATACCTAACTGACTGAGCCACTCAGGTGCCAGTCTCTGTCTCTTAAAAAAAAAAAAGAAAGAAATTAAAGTTAATTTACATCTAATTGCTAAGACAAGCATAAGAATTGCCAAATCTTGATCACACTGGTATTTAGGAGTAGTGTGCTTTACAATGATGTATTATCATGTCCTCTTGGCTCATTGCTATCACTGCTATCTCCTCATATGGGTTGAGTGATTTGACTAAAGTCTAATTGCTAAAGTCCAAATAAAACTCCATATTTTTATTCCTTGTTCTTTTGCTTTATCTCAAAACCAAATCTCCACAGCATCTATAAAATAATAAAAACAAATTCATGAAAGAACCAGTAGCCTGTTCCTGCAGGCAGTGTTTCTCAGTTAAGCTCCAAGTGACAAACCAGAACCAGAGCTCCCTCCCTTCCTACTGTACCTTCACCAGCTTCTTCCAGTAACAGAGTATCCTCTTGGCTTATTTCCCTTCAATTCATTGGCCCATAGCTTCCAGGTTAAACGAAGACATTTCAGTAGCCATTTATATATATGTATTTATGTATGGTAGCCTCTTCTTCACTGCATTCCAGGACAACTTTCCACCATTAACCATCACCTTGTTCTGCCTTCCTTACAGAGAAAGATTTTTGTGAATATTTGGCTTGTTATCGTTAGATCAAACACAAAATGTGACTTCAGATTAATTTCCTTTTTTAGTCTTCATCCAATTTTTCCAAACTACTTCACTCCTAACCTAAAGGGATAATTTCTTAAATAAAGATAGACTTCATTTTTGGAAAGGTAAAACTTTCAAACTGACATTTGAGCCAATAAAAATGTCCCTAAAAACATCCATGGTGCTAAAATATAATTTTTAAAAAGCCAAAACATAATTTTCATGCAAACATATAAGGAAGATGTATCAAAATTTCATCAACTTATTAATGAGGGGATCAGTAAGAGTAATATCAATTCAAAGGATAATTTGAAGAATATATTTTTATCAATAAATATCAGTATTGATAAATATGTATATATATACATATTTATATATGTGTATATATATATATATATATACACACACACATATATAGTCAGGAATGCTGAAATGACTTTGTCAGTCGATACAAAACTGGTTAATATCCTGTAGGATAATAAAATACAATGTTTACTCTTTTCCTGGTCATCTATCATGGAACTTTACCAAGGTCCTGTATCTGGGAAATAGATGCCTCCACGATATTCTCCCTTCAGTAATATATCACTGAATATATTTAGGATATATCAGAATGAGAAAGGGCAAATAAACATAGTTTGAAGAAAGGAATTTCAGACAGGATGGCAAGTGGGGAAGGAGCCAAGTTTTGACATTTGTTCAACAAATATTTTCTGAGAACCTAGTAAGGGCAACACACTGTTTTGGGTGCTATGAAAGAAATCAAATTGCACAAGACTAAAATAATAATAATAATAATAAAATAAAATAAAGGGGGATCCCTGGGTGGCTCAGTGGTTTGGTGCCTGCCTTTGGCTCAGGACCTGATCCTGGAGTCCTGGGATCGAGTCCCACATCGGGCTCCCTGCATGGAGCCTGCTTCTCCCTCCGCCTGTGTCTCTGTCTCTGTCTCTCTCTCTCTCTGTCTCATGAATAAATAAATAAAATCTTAAAAAAAAAGTTGCACAAGACTTGGTCCTTCCTTTGATAATTTGGAAAGTGAAAATATTTACACAGTTAACTATAATGCAAAACATGTCCCTTCACATATTGTGAGTTTTAAGTTTCTATTTGTTGTTTTTTAGTAATCTCTACCTCCAACATGGGGCTTGAACTTACAATCCCAAGATCAAGAGTCACACACTCCACCAACTGAGCTATCCAGGCACCTCCTGTGAATTTTTTTAATAATAGAAATGATGGGTGATTAATGAAGAAAATTGTGAACAAGAGAAAAGTAGGAAAACATTACCTAGAGTTCTATCATCTAAACGTAATCATTATTAATATTTTAGAAGAATTTCTTTTGGTTCATTTTTTAAAAGATTTTTTATTTATTTATTAATGAGAGACAGACAGAGAGAGAGAGAGAGAGAGAGGCAGAGACACAGGCAGAGGGAGAAGCAGGCTCCCTGCAGGGAGCCCGATGTGGGACTCGATCCCAGGACCCGGGATCACACCCTGAGCTGAAGGCAGACGCTTAACTGCTGAGCCACCTGGGCGTCCCTGGTTCATGTTTTTTGATGGTCACTTTTTACTTTCCTTTATCCTCTTTAAGAAAAAAAATTTTTTTTTTTTGCTAAACTTGCCATCTTTATACTATTTTACATCTCTTAAAAAATTTATAAGTCCTTTGCATTGCTTCATAGATATCTGTTAGTTTCTTGTTTGTTTCATAGCCTATATTTGACACCTGCCCCTCTCCTGCTCTGAATGAATATGGTTGGCCATCACAATAGCCCACTTCTCTAGAAATAGACACTGGTCTAAGAATGAGTTTGTGGCCTGTCTAGCAGAACCAACCCTGTTCTGGGAGATTGATATGCATGCTCAGAGAGGAAGAGATATGCATCTGATCTGCCAAGGGCCCATATGCCCCAGCACATGCAGAAAACCTACCTGAGTATAGACCTAGTAAGAAAAGGGACAGAGAGAGAGACCGAGAGACAGAGACAGAGGGACAGAGGAAGACAAACCAAAGGACATCATTTGAGTATCTGGACATATGAAGTCAGGAACTTTAAGCTTTAAAGGAACTTTAAAGTTTCATGAACAAAAATATTCTCTTTATTTGCTTGAACTAAGTGGAGTGGGGTTTCCATCACATACCATCAAAAAGCTCTGTCAATATACCTATGATTACATAGTCTTAGCCGTCATCAAAGAATATCTGGTTTCTATGCAAAGACCTTGTTTACAATGAGAGTAATAAATGTGGTCAAAACAGAAAAAGTTCCATACTAGGATTTATGAAATGTTCTCCCATTTTACTTCCATATTCTCCTTTCCTCCTTCTCTCCCTTCCTTTACTTTTTATTTTTTAAAAGACACATTTATGGGATCCCTGGGTGGCTCAGTGGTTGAGCATCTGCCTTCAGCCCAGGGCCTGATCCTGGAGACCCAGATTGAGTCCCACGTCAAGCTTCTGCATGGAGCCTGCTTCTCCCTCTGCCTGTCTCTCTCTCTCTCTCTCTCTCTCTCTCTGTCTCTCTCTCATGAATAAATAAATAAAATCTTTAAAAAAAAAGACATTTATTCAGCGTCATGATCAGACTATTACATTTAGCAATCAACAGCATGGGTGCAAAAAAAAAAAACTACATTAAAACGCTTTGTTGGAATGCTTTACACTTTCTGCAGAACAAACTGAAATAACCTGTTATACAATTAGTCACAAATACAATCCTCGAGGTTTTTGCCCATACACATGAGTATTGTCTAAAACATGTCTTCTTTGTAGCAGCGAGGCCCTGCCACCACTGTGCTTGGCTGAGCTCACAAATCTGTTGTAACCTGTAGCTTCCCTGTCACTTCTCTGGCTCTCCTCTCCTGCTAAGCTTTGTTTCCTGGCAGTAATTATAACCTTCCGCCACTGCCATAGCTGCTGCTGCTGCTGCTGGAACCACCACAGCCACCTTGGTTTCATGGTTTGGCAAAGTATTGGCCTCCACCAGCATAGGGGCCAGAGCTTCTGCTTCCAAAATTTCCTCCCTTCATGGGTCCAAAATTTGAGGATTGATTGTTGTAATTGCCAAAATCATTATAGCTTCTGCCACCTCCAAAGTTGCTTCCATCATTACCAAATCCGTTGTAGCCATCCCCACTGCCACCCTGTACACCACCACCTCCACTGCCACCGAAGCCACCTCGACCACTGAAGGTCCCCCCCATGACCAAAGTTGTCATTCCCACCAAAACCACCTCCACGACCACCACCAAATTTTCCAGAACCACTTTGGCCTCTTTGGCTGGACGAAGCACTAGCCATCTCTTGCTTCAATAGGGCTTCCCTTACTTCACAGTTGTGGCCATTCACAGGATGGTATTTTTGAATGACACTCTTGTCTACAGAGTCATGGTCATCAAATGTCACAAAAGCAAAACCTCTCTGTCTCTCTTTTTTTTTTTCTTTAAACTTCTCTTTTTGCCACTGCCTCGGTCAGTCATGATCTCATTCACTTCAATTTTCCCAAACATTTCAAAATAATCTCTTAGATGATGTTCTTCAGTGTCTTCTTTAATGCCACCAACAAAAATCTTTTTCACAGTTAAGTGGGCACCAGGTCTTTGAGAATCTTCTCTTGAGACAGCCCTCTTTGGTTCCACAACTCTTCCATCCACCTTGTGTTGCTTTGCATTCATGGCTGCATCCACCTCCTGCACGGTGGCATAGGTGACAAACCCAAAGGCTCTGGAGCTCTTGGTGTTTGGATCTCTCACTACCACACAGTCCTTAAGCGTTCCCCATTGCTCAGGATGGCTCCTCAGACTCTCATCGGTTGTTTCAAAGCTCAGACCTCTGATGAAGAGCTTCCGCAGCTGCTCAGGCTCTTTGGGAGACTCTGACTTAGACATGACGGCGGTGGCAGGGGAGACTTTCACGATGCTTACTCGGTGGCTTCCAGGGGCAGAAAGGGTCTCCCTTCCTTTTATTCTCTTTCCATGTTTATTCTCACTAAACAAACACTGACCGACTGATCATCTGCCTTGTGCTAGCCACAGTGCTGAGTGCTGAAGGTATAATGGTGAATAAAACCCACTTGGTCCCTGCCTTCTTGGAGCTGATGCCACAGACTTTCTTTCTCTTGCGTTGTGTGACGTTGCACAGGACAGCATTGGCGGTGTAGTATTTTTCTATGTTCTATTTTCAGGCATACAAGGAATTGCTTTTTTTTAAACAGCAGATCATATTAATATGCTAATACTTTAGTAAAATCTTTTATCCTGAGAGAATTACAAAAATGACTATGTAGATTTTGAACAGTCTAAGTCCAGTAATTAGAAGCCTTTGAAAGTGACAAATGCTGGGCGCTTGGGCGGCTTAGTGGTTAAGTGTCTACCTTTGGCTCAGGTCATGATCCCAGGGTCCTGGGATTGAGCCTCATGTCAGGCTCCCTGCCCAGTGGGGAGCCTACTTCTCCCTCACCCTCTGCCACTCCCTCACCCTCTGTTTGTGCTTGCCGGCTCTCTTTTCTCTGTAAAATATATATATTAAAAAAAGGAAAGTGACAGATGCCATATTTATGACAATTTATATATAACCTGTTGACTTGTTTGCTTTTGAAATATGTTACTTAAGTTCTCCTTTTTTAAAATTTTTAATTAATTTAGTTTTTAAAGATTTTATTTATTTATTCATGAGAGACAAGGAGAGAGAGGCAGACACATAGGCAGAAGGAGAAACAGGCTCCCTGTGAGGAACTTGATGTGGGATTCGATCCCAGGATCCTGGGACCACGACCAGAGCCAAAGGCATACACTCAACCACTGAGCCACCCACGTGCCCCTGTTTTGTTATTTTTATATATATTTAGGTGTTATTTATTTAAGTAATCTCTCTCTCTTTTTTTCTTTTAAAGATTTTATTTATTTATTCATGAGAGATACAGGGAGAGGCAGAGATGCGGGCAGAGGGAGAAGCAGGCTCCATGCAGGGAGCCCGACGTGGGACTCGATCCTGAGTCTCCAGGATCACAACTTGGGCTGAAGGCAGCATTAAACCGTTGAGCCACCCGGGCTGCCCTATTTAAATAATCTCTATATCCAACATGGGGCTTGAATTAATGACCTTGAGATCAAGAGTCAGATGCTCTACTGACTGAGCCAGTCAGGTGCCCCAAGTTGAACTTGTTTTTTGACTAGACATCAAATTACTTTCCATATATAAATTAGTACAATACTAAAAAAATCAATGCACAGAGACTTGCCACAGGTACAGTATGTCTGGTGAGTGGAAATAAGCAAAATAAATTTACTTATTTTTTTTTAAAGATTTTATTTATTCATGAGAGACAAAAAGAGAGAGACAGAGAGAGAGGCAGAGACATAGGCAGAGGGAGAAGTAGGCTCCCTGCAGGGAGCCTTACATGGGACTCGATCCCAGGTCTCCAGGATCCCGCCCTGGGCCAAAGGCAGGTGCTAAACTGCTGAGCCACCCAGGCAACCCAATAAATTTACTTATTTTAATTAATTAATTTTTGGAGGGGGAAGGAAGGGCAAAAGGAGAGGGAGAGAGAATCTTAAGCAGGTTCCACACCCAGCTTGGAGCCCAATGGGGGATCCATCTCACAACCCTGAGATCATGACCTGAGCTGAAATCAAGAGTTGGATGCTTAACCGACTGAGCCACCCAGGTGCCCCTAAAATATATTTATGGAAGAAGATTTTCCCAAGTTTTTTGCATTTGTCCTAAGCACAATGTATAATTCTTTCAAAATATTTTGACTAAAATAAAATAAAAGGTGCTAGTGTCTCCGGATAAAAACTTAAGTAATATTTCTAGAATGAAATATAAAAGCATGTGAATAAAATGATGGTAAATATATCTGGAAGAAGCAAACTTAGGAACTGAATCCATCACAGAAAAGTTCTTTTCTCCAAAGAAAGGTAAGCCACCTTTCCTCCTTTATAAGAGTGCTGCAGCATTTAGAGCGAGTTTGGCTTTCCTGCCAGGAGTTTGGTCTTCTAAAAGTGCTAAGGGTTCCAGCTTCTCAGCATCCCAGGCAGGATCTATGTACAATGATAGCAGAGGCACATGGGGAGGAGGGTTTGGGGTATGGGTCTGCCTTCCTAGAAACTGACTTTCCTCATCATGTCAGAAGAACAGTCGTTCTGATAGCTGGGCTTAGCAGGGCAACAAAAGCGCATGGCTCCGGTGCGTGTCCTGTTGCTGTGTCCCCTCTGGAAGAGATGGCCATCAAAGCTGTCCTCTAAAGGCTCAATGGTGTATAATCCAGATTCTTATCCATGGGTGGCCAGGGAATCTGGGGCTGTCCTGGCTAGGCACAAGACACACATTATTTTTATTTTTTTAAATAAAAAAAAAAAAGGTTTTATTTATTCATGAGAGACACAGAGGACAGAAGTAGAGACAGAGGGAGGAACAGAGGGAGAAGAAGTATCCCTTCAGGGAGCCTGATGAAGGACTCGATCCCAGAACCCTGGGATCACGCCCTGAGCCAAAAGCAGATGCTCAACCACTGAGCCACCCAGACATCCCTACACTAATTGTTTTTAAATAGATGAAAGCCAGTCACACCTTATGTTTCAAACCTAACAGTGATGATGATTTTCAATATTGACTGCACATTAGAATCAGATGGGAAGCTTTTAAAATTAGGTCTTGGGATCCCTGGGTGGTGCAGTGGTTTGGCGCCTGCCTTTGGCCCAGGGCGTGATCCTGGAGACCCAGGATCGAATCCCACGTCGGGCTCCCAGTGCATGGAGTGGTAACTGCTAACTCTTTTTTAAACCTATAGGCTTCGATTACTTCAGGAGATGCTCTTGTGACCAAAGACATAAAGCCTGTTGCAAAGTGGTGCTTGCTTGGAGGATCCCAGAGAGAAGGACAATCATGGGGATCCTTATGAAGATTTCATTAAATAATTTTTATTCCTCCTTTTTGTTACGACATTGGTCCTGTGTTATTCTCACTTTTTACTCTTCTTAGGATGTGTTCATAGGGCCACTGGATCACTGTGTGTGTGTGTGTGTGTGTGTGTGTAAACAGAACAAATTAATTTTGAAGATAGTACTACCTTTACTTGCGTTGGGTTGCTTTGTATTTCCACCACAACAGGACAAAGTGGGGCATTCAGAATTTGAACTGGGGTCACAGCTGTTCTCGGTGTGTCACGCCTTTCCACCACCCCATGAAGGAAGAGAGTGTTTAGATCAGCTTGCCACCAGGAGCTTTCTAACAGAAATGCAAACTAATTTAAGTTACGAAAGGGACTTAATTCTACTCTATACACTAGGAATTAGGTAAAGTTTCTCAGCATTTCTTAAGGCTGCCCTGAGAATGCCGTTGTCCTCAAACACACTCAAAAGAGGAACTAACTAAAGACTAAGTATTTATCATCATAAAACTAAAGATACTTCCTATAAAGATTGTACTTCAGAATAAGCTGGCCTTAATCCAATCTTCCACTGTTTTCAAATCTACTCCCCTGTCTAATTCACAAATTCAAACCAATTCACTCAAACATATTCAGAAAATTCACATATTCAAGCCAGTTATTTGTGATTATGATTTAGAAGTCCACAGAGGTTCAGTTCACTATTACTGACTTTCATTCTTTTCATGGAACTTTTCTTTTTTAGTATCTTATTTTAAAAAAATAATAATCTCTACCCCCAACGTGGGCCTCAAACTCACAACCCTGAGATCAAGAGTCACATGCTCTTCCAACTGAGCCAGTCAGGCGCCCCTCCAAGGGAATTCTTTATTTCCATGTAGAGTCAAAGAGGGAACCTAGATTTTCATATTAAATAAATCTTTTTTTTCCTTTTAAAAGATTTTTATTTATTTATTCATGAGAGACACACACACACACACAGAGGCAGAGACACAGGCAGAGGGAGAAGCAGGCTCCATGCAGGGAGCCCGACGTGGGATTTGATCCCAGGTCTCCAGGATCAGGCCCTGGACTGAAGGCGGCGCTAAACCACTGAGCCACCCAGGCTGCCCATCATATTAGAGAAATCTAGATTTGAATCTCTGCCACTTATTCTGAGAATATGGCCAATTTATTTTTTCCAGTGCCTCAGTTTCTTTGTAAGATAGGTAGAGTTGATGTAGGAACAGTACAATTATGTGTGAAATTTTTGGTACCTGGTATGGAATCAGTATTTAATATTAATGGGTTTTTTTTTTTTTTAAGTGATCTCTGCACCCAACGTGGGGCTCAAACTCACTACCCTGAGATCAAGACTCAGTTGCTCTACCGACTGAGCCAGCCAGGTACACCCAATTCTCCTTCTTCTTTTTTAAACTTCAGAGTTTTTCTCTATCTTGCTTTCTCCAGTAATAACCTATGACCACTGAGTCCCCCCACTTGACTGTAAATGCCATGGAAGCAGGAACTCCTATCATTCAGTCTACTGCCTGGAATAGAGGATCCGTAAATGTTTGCTGAATGCATGTATGTGTGCCTCTTGGACAAGGTGCTCAGAATGTCATGTGAACAAATGCCTTTACTGTGACATAAAAGAATTTTGGGACACGGTCTAGTGAGGAGTGAAGTAAATTCTAAAAACAGTCTCATGTTACTTATTTGAAAACATTAACTCATTCCCAGTTTTGTTCTATTCTTTTTTAGTGCTATAGCATAGGATTAAGGGTGTGGGTTCTGCAAGCACAGAGCAACACTACCTGATTTTGGTTTTGTTTTTAAAGATTTTACTTATTTATTCATGAGAGACACAGAGAGAGAGGCAGAGCCACAGGCAGAGGGAGAAGCAGGCTCCATGCAGGGAGCCTGACACAGGACTCGATCCCAGGTCTCCAAGATCACGACCTGGGCCAAGGGCAGGCGCTAAGCCGCTGAGCCACCCAGGGGTCCCCACTACCTGGTTTTGGATCCAGACCTCATTACTTATTAGCTGTGCAGAAATAGATTAAACATTCTGTTTCCCATGTGTAGAATGGATATAATAACCACACCTATCTCACAGAGCTGTTGTTGCCGGTTAAATGAGCTAAAATACAAGGAAGTGCTTAGAATGGTAATTGGCACCCACTGTGAGCATTAGCCCATCTAGCTCCTTCCTGGACCAGCCTGCGCTGGTTATCCTATCATCCTTCTATTCCCAGGTTTAGGATGTATTGTCTTTTTCGGCCTTCTGGTTTCTGGAGAAGTGGGCAGAGTCCTGGCTTTGTTCTCCAGTATTGACTGGGTTCTTTCAGCAGCACGGGGGTGGGGGGGGGGGGGGTGGGGGGGGCTGTTGTTGGATCCTGAACCCTGGGCGCTGGCAAGGCCCTCCAGTAACTCCTGGTTGTGAGGGCCTCCCCTCTGAGCAGGTTCCCCTTGGTGAGCTTCCCACCAGGAGGTATTTTCTCTGTCCTCTCCTGCCCTGCTCCTTCCTGGAGCTCTTCTCTCCTAAATTCGTATATTCCAGATCATCTCCTATGATTTCTCCTGCAAGTCTTTCGCCTTCACACACCTGTCTCCCCAGGTCCTCGGGCTGCCAAGCCTGCCTCATCCAGAGGACCTCTCTGCCTCCCTTCACTCTCCTTCCCCAAGTCACTGCCCCTCCCGCCTCCCTCCCTGACTGGGCTGGGGGTTGTTTGCTTAAGAGTCTCAGATCAGTCTGTGGGTGTAGGCAGGTATTTAAAGGTCGCCTAGAATGAGAATAGATCCCCCCAGCTCCCTGCCTCGGCAGAAAACAACAATAACAATAAAATGAGGGCAGCTGGGGACTCTTGACTAGCAGAACCCATTTCCAGAGCCTCCACCCCTAGCAAGTAGGAGGGGCTTAAGCCTAGCACATAGTAGGGGCTTCATAAGTGTGTGTGGAATACTGAACTGGCTCAGCCTCCCAGCCAAGCTACTGTCTGGGGAGGACAGCTTTCCAGGGCTCCCCAATTTGTTTAATTTTCAGGATCAAGCTCCACCCCTTTTTTTGTTTGGTTACCTGGACCTGCCCATGAGAAATTGCAAATAGTTCACTGTAGATTCCTACCATACCCGAGGAAATGTTTATTTCTTGTTGGCCGATAGCAGAATCCAACAGCATTTACAAAAATAAGTGAAGGGGCACCTTGGGTGGCTCCGTGGGTTAGGCATCTGCCTTTGGCTCAGGTCATGATCCCGGGCTCCTGGGATGGAGCCCCAAGTCATCAGGCTCTCTGCTCAGTGGGGAGCCTGCTTCTTCCTTTTCCTCTGCCTGCCACTCTGCCTACTTGTGCTCTCTCTCTCTGTCAAATAAGTAAATAAAATAAAATAAAACAAAATTTTAATTAAAAAAGTAAGCAAGGTGGCTAGAGAGAACCATGAAAAGAAGAAAAAAATGGAGTGGTTATTAGCTAACAAGAAAGCAAACACATAAAAAGAAGGGAGGATATGTGGGTATTGGTTAAGAAGTGGCACAAGCTGGGATTCCTAATCATTTCCTCCTTCCATGCTTCTGTCCACAGGCCACCGCCTCCCCTGGCACCGTCTAACTGGGCGTCTCCTGTGACTATGGTGACTGCTGTGACTCCCTGGGCTCTCTGAGATAGAAACACCAGGAGAGTAATTTCCTTCTGGCCTTCTCTCTAGACTCCTCCCAAATCAAAAGACCCATATCGTTCAGATCTAAGGCTGGGAGGGTAAAGGGGTTGAAAGGTGCTCCGCTTCTGTACAAATTCCTCATTCAGCCAGGCTGACCGGCTCCAAATTTATTACAATTTTTGGAAAGAGATAGTGAAGGAGAGCGGGAGGGAGGCCGTTTGAGAGGCTTTGAGAGAAAAAGATAAGGAAAAGGAGAGGGAGGGAAAGTGGGACTTTCCCTCTGACTTTTAGAGTTTTAAGAGCAAATTTTTGCGTGCCCTTTTTAGAATTCCACACAATGCTATTTTTTTTCTTTTTTTACACAATGCTAAATTTGAGACAAAAGGTATATAGAGTGTATACGGGGAATGTCATTGGGTGAATGAAGGTCAAAGGTTATTTAAACGAGGGAGGGAGTTGTTTATTGGTGGTTACTAAATCTCTACAGTGTATTTTTAGACCTCTCATTGGATTGTAAGATAAGGTGAGGAAAACAGGATTTCTAAGTATTGCTTAGCAGCAATTTAGCAATCTTTGGGATAACCATCAAAAATTTCCTTGTACCAAGTTATCTCACTAAGAGTTTTCAAAATGTGCCCTTGGGTGTTAAGGGAGAGGGGACTGAGTGGTAGGGGTGGTGCAAGGGTGTCCCAGGTGAGCTGCCCACTCGTGCAGATTCGGTGTAGCTCTTCCAAGTCTTCTTTGGTGATGACCAAGGTGGGACCGTTTCCACCACACAGGCAGCAAGCTCCAAATCAGTGTTTCTGGGAGAGCTTCTCGTCAAAAACATTTACCAGCATACCCCTGGAGCAGATCTCCTTTTATCTGTATTTATATAGATATGGACTGTGAAAAATACAGCTTTTGAAAAAAAGTTTTGTGGCCCCTTTGAACACCATGCCTCAGTTGGATTTTTCTCCCTTCCTTTCTGAGTAAAATGCATAGTGAATATTATCCAGATCTTCCTCAATTTACGATGGGGTTTAGTCCTGATAAACCCATTGAAGTCGAAAATGCATTTAATGCACCTAATCTGCTGAGCATCACAGCTTAGCCTCACCTACCTTAAGCACACTCGAACACTTAGACAGACTGTCCTACCACTGGGCAACATCCTCTAACATGAAGCCTATTTGTGAACAGAGTGTTGCATGTCTCTTGTAATTTATGGACTACTGTGCTGAAAGTGAAAAGCAGGATGGCTGTGTGGGTACAACCAAAGGTTTTGTAAGGGTGTCAACTGTTTCCTGCCTCGGTGGCGGGGCTGACTGGGAGCTGGGGCTGTGGCCCCCAGCATCACAAAGGAGTATCATACTGCATGTCACTAGACCCAGAAAAAAAAGCAAAATCAAAATCGAAAATTTGGTTTTTACTGAACGTGTATCACTTTTGCACCATTGTAAAGTAAAAAAAAAAAGAAGAAAACATAAGTCAAACCACTCTATGTAGGGGGCCATCTGCCACTTGAAGAATGATGAATCATTTTATTATTTTTATATCACTTTTTGTTAAGAGACTGCAGTAATTTTATTATTTACTAAAACTATAGCAGTAACATTCCATTCCATAAACTTTCTAATAAATCTACATAAAATGACTGTAGCAAGTGCTTTAAAATGTTTTAAGATACATCAAAAGAAAAAAAATCCTTGGTTATAGGCTTGGAGTTTAGTAAATGTAGACTTTATTGGATTAGTCAGCTAAGTAATTAAGAAATGGATGTGTTCCAGGAAATTGTCACTCCTCTATTTTTTTTAAATTTTATTTATTTATTCGTGAGAGACACAGAGAGAGAGAGAGAGGCTGAGACACAGGCAGAGAGAGAAGCAGGCTCCCTGTGTGGAGCCCGATGTGGGACTTGATCCCAGGGCCCCGGGATCACGGCCTGAGCCAAAGGCAGATGCTCAACCGCAGAGCCACTGAGGTGTCCCTAATATTTAAGTTCTGATTAACATTTTTGTTCTTTTTGGATTGTGGTATTGGAATACTGTGCTGATTTATTCCACAGTACTTTTGGCTTCCTAATTGTTTTTCCACCTCAAAAAAAATTTTTTTTTTTTTTATAGCAGCTCCTTAAACTTGCACTTTGAGAACTATGATGGTCAAGCCCATGACCAGGCAGTCTTAGTTCACTCTCTCCAGGTCTCCCCCATGTCTCCTCTGACTGTTCCTTTCTCAGGCTTTGTTAGGTCAGATTTCAGGTCACCATTTGGGCTATTTTTTACTTTGGTCTCTTATCCCATGAGGCTAGTTGGCTTAAGCAATGGAAGATGCCAAGATGTTAGTTGGGCTTCAGGGAAAAGAGAGAACTCATTTTGAGTTAAGCTTAATCCATGTGCTTGGCCTGTAATCAGAGAGCTCCGTGTTGGGGTTTTGGGCATATGGTTTTTTAATTTCCATTTCCCATCACTTCTAAATATCTTTTCTGGGGCCTATGGGGAGGAGAGGTAGCTGTACCCCATGCAGGAGTCCTTTGGCTTAATAGCATGCTCGTCATTCCAATCAGAGCCTCCATGTGTGGTTGTCTGGCTTTGAACCGCAGTTACCTGCCCCCGGTGTCTCCCTGGGCCAGCCTCTGATGCGGGGCATCTTGTTCTGACGTATACGAAGGCACCCTTAAGGCTTGTTTCTGATCTGATAGCAAATCCTGCTCTGGCCTGCAACAGTGATAGTCCCACCGGGTATACAGATTCTGACCCCGTGTCCCAATTTCCTGGGACTCAAAAACAATCATAAGAGTTATTTTTGAGTGCTCGCTTCGGCAGCACATACACTAAAATTGGACTGACGCTGAGAAAGTTAGCGTGATTAGTGCCAGTGGCTGGGGTGGGGGTGGGTGAAATGGGTGAAGGGAGTCACAAAGCACACATTTTATGAACTTACACGGGATTTCATGTACAGCATGGTGACTACAGTTAATAATACCGTATTGCATATTTGAAAGTTAACAGTAAATCTTAAAAATTCTCATAAGAGAAAAAATTCTGTAACTATGTATGGTGATGGGTGTTAGCCAGACTTATTTTTTGATCATTTTGCAATATATGTATATAAATATCCAACCATTATGTTGTACACTCGAAAGTTATATAATGTTATATGTCAATTATGTATGCTTCAATCATAATAATAATTTAAAAAAGGTTTTATTGGGCAGCCCGGGTGGCTCAGCGGTTTAGCACTGCCTTCGGCCCAAGGCCTGATCCTGGGGGCCTGGGATCAAGTCCCACGTCAGGCTCCCTGCGTGGAGCCTGCTTCTCCCTCTGCCTGTGTCTCTGCCTCTCTCTCTGTGTCTCTCATGAATAAATAAATAAAATCTTTTAAAAAAAGGATTATTTTAAGAGGGGAAAATACATCAGTCATTGCTCATACAGATAAGCCTCTTGCTCTTCCCTGAAAATGGAGTTCTGTTGGGAGACTTCTGTGCATCTCACACATGTGGCTTTCTCCTCCCCCTACTCATTTGCTAGACTTGTCTGGATGTGTTTGAATTTAAGTTGCAGACCCAGTTTGAGTTCATTGCCAGAGGCCCATCAGGCTTCCACAAGGCCTGCCCCACCAGTTTGACAAACATGCTCAGGCATACTGGAACTCCACCAATGGACAATAGATTTCCCACTATACAAACAAGGCCAGGAAGCAGGAAGAGAAGTGGAGGTCAGGAAAGGAGAGTGAAAAGGGAGTGCGACTTGCCCTGACTTGCTGCTACTGCCTGCCCCACGTCTACTTAGGATTTGCATTTCGATAGTTGATTCGGCAATAAAAATTGCTGTACACCCACTGGTCTGCCTTTCTTCTCCCCACATCTTAGAGCATAAATTCTTTGGAGAGTCAGGCTCCCTCCTGGCCGAGGTGTAGTGTTTACCAAAAAGGCTTAGGAAACATTTTTTGACAAAAAAAAAATTTTTTTTTCTACACAAAGCGAGGAGGAGACCGAAAATGAACCTAGATGTGAAGCGAGAGCAAACAAAAAGGCTTTTCACTTTGCTTTGAACTGAGTACTTTGTTAAAAGAACAAGGCTCTTTCTACATTGTGATGTAGTTCTTCTGTGGCCAGCTTCCCCAGATCTGTGCAACGGTTGTGCTGGGAGCTGGATCAGTTGTGGTGTGCATACGAGATGGCATCACGAATTCCTGCTGCCAGCCTCAGCTCAGACACGTTGGGAAAGAAGGCCTCAGAGAATTGATCACATTGACTATTTTTCTTTAGTTCTTGTCTTTGTAAGCAACAATGAATGTACAGCCAAACTCAGTATCCCTGTTTCTAGTATTTCTGGGACTGGTAGTGAGATATAGATAATATAAATTTATTTTTGTGATTTTTTTTTAAGATTTTATTTTTAAGTAATCTCTACACCCAATGTGGGGCCTGAACTTACACCCCTGAGATCAAGAGTTGCATTCTCCACTGACTGAACCAGCCAGGCAGCCCTGGTGTTCTTTAAAAGCAGACAGATGAGGGGCGCCTGGGTGGCTCAGTGGATTAAGTGTCCAGCTCTTGATTTCAGCTCAAGTCACGATCTCGAGATCTTGAGATGGAGCCCTGCATCTGGCTCCACGCTCAGTGCAGAGTCGGCTTGTCCCTCTCCCTCTGTTCCTCATGCTACTTACACTCTCTCTCTAAATACATAAATAAAATCATTTAAAAATAGAGAAAATAAAAGCAGCCAGATGAACAAGTGCATGGAATTAATACAAACAGTATCATCTCAAATCTTGTTGAAGGCTATAAATGAGCTTGTCTCAGAATTTCTTATCAACAGATATTGGGGAAGGGAAAAACAACCTCTCCCGAACAACAAAATAAGTTCAGGTGTTCTTGATCTCTTATCATCCACATTGATCAATATTCTAATTACTTCTGCATTTTTGTAAAAGATGGTCGTGATGGGAGCTGTGCAATCCTGTCACCAGCCTCTATTTACAAAAAGACGTTTTGAGAGTGAGGAGCAGAGCAGCAGCACCCTGTCTCCTCTTAGGTAGTGAAACAGCCCACAAGGTTTGGCTGAGCCTCAGCTAGCTTTCATCTGTCCCTTGCTGCTCTAGATGGAGCCACTTGACAAGGGGATCTGAGTGGAAGGGAGACCTCTTCTGGGAGCTTCCTGCTGCTTGGACATTTAGAACCCGAGCACATGGCTTAGCTCACCTGAACGGCGGGACAGAGGAGCTTGGGTCCCTAAAACCAGAGGTCATTATATCACTTTGGGCCCTCCCACCCTGACGTTTATGTGAGAAAGAAACTTAGTCTGTGGCTTAACACAACAAAAGTTTATTTCTTGATCATATCACTTGTCCAATCACGTGTCAGCAGGGGGAGCTGCTCATCAAGGGCACTGAAGCATTCTCTTTTTTAAAAGATTTTATTTATTTATTTGGCAGAGAGAGAGAGAGAGAGAGAGAGAGAAAGCACAAGTAGGGGGAAGGATGGAGGCAGAAGTAGAGGGAGAAGCAGACTCCTTGCGGAGCAGGGAGCCTGGTGCAGGCTCCATCCCAGGACCCTGGGACCATGACCTGAGCCAAAGGCAGACACCTAACCAATGGAGCCACCCAGGTGCCCCTGAAGCATTTTATTTCAGTCAGTGCTTCCATTAGTGTTTCCACTAGTGTCAAGACAGGCAAAGGGAATGGAATCAATTGTATACTCAAATCTTCCACTTGAACACCTGTGTTTTCACATGTGTGAAAACACGTGTTGCTTCGTTGGCTAATGTAAGTCACATCACAATGCCTAACCTCAAAGAGAGTAGGGAAGTACAATCCTACTATGTGCCCCAATGGGAGAAGAGCCAGAGTATGTGAACTATCCTAATGAGTGCTAGAATTTCTGGCTTGTTTAAGCCACTGGTATTTTGGGTTTTCAGCTGCTTGCTGCTTCCCTGAATCCCAACCAACACAGGAAGGATCACGCCAATGCTGTAATCAGTTGGAAGTGTTTATCAAAATCTCTGGAATTCCCTGGGTAACAATAGTAGATAAAAGCAATCATAGGTTTAGTAAAACAGAAGAACCTCAGTATCTGAGTAGTTTTAGGAATCTATTCTGATATTCTATAGGTAAAATCTAGATAAAATCATGTCTGTCTGTGCTTTCCCCCAAATGCAGGAACCACCTGTGGGAGAAGGCTGACATACATATTTATTTCTTCCAACTAGACCTATGGTGCAACACATCCACTAAATCTGTAATCCAGAGCGTTTATTTACTGTGTGTAGGTGTCACTTAGAAGCAGGCACCTTCATTAAAAAAAAAAACAAAACAAAAATCAGGTTCGTCTCATGGAAGAACATTCTACAGACTGTGGACAGAGGAAGTCTTTTCTGTTACCAGAGAGCAAGCCCATGCACCGAATGGACCACTCTTGCTCTCTTGTAGTCTCATCCTTGAGCAGGAAAGCAGAGCTGTATCACATGTGAATCTGAAGGACAAAAGCAGCCCTGGAGACGCCAAGCAATAGTCTATGTTACAGGTTTAACACACTCCTTTAATTTCATTGGAAAAAAATAATGAACCCAGAGAAAAGTATTTATGGAACTGGAGGAGAGCATATTTTGCTGGTTTTACTTTATGTTTGAAGTTTTGGGGATAGCTCTGCCCATAAATACTGAAATGCCTAGCATAAAGAACGCAGCCTGGGGCATACCCCATAAAACGTACAGTGCAATTAAATGAGCAATTTCCACTGGAAATAAAACGGGCATGTTGAGCGGAATATGAATTAAACTATGCATAGGACTTGGGCTCGTGCTAGGAATCTGCTGGGTTCGGTAGCAGCTGATGCAGTCCATCTATAGGTCAAGGCCAGAAAGTAAGGAAAGACAACTGCAGTTAGCATGAAGATCAAGGCATTCCAAACCGTGGTTAATGAGCCTGTCCTTACGTCTCCTGGAAAGGCCCAGCAGGAGCAAGGAGTAAAACCCGACCCCCTATTCCCCTGCAGACACACTGAGCTCCTCTGTTGGGTTTGCTACGCAGAATTTTTGCCAGTCTCAAAACTTTATTACCACCTTCTGAGGAGTCCGTCCTTCATCAAAGTCCCCCAGGTGTCGTTAGGGAAGTGTGTGTAAAGATTTCGACTGGAAGACTGAAAAGCCACCAGAACAAACATCGGTTGGTAATAACAGACCACACTCTGTCCCAGTTCATTTCTGGGACCATATTTGGAGAGGAAAGGGCAATGACTCACTGAGACCCCAAGGAAAAAAGTCAGCTCAGGAAGGGTTTAGAACTGCAAGTCTGAGGCACCACATGTATACTTTGGCTCAGAGAGGGACAGGCCTCTAAGTACAGAAAACACGGTTATCTCATTTGTCCTGGAGGTGAAGCAAATCCACCCAAGATAAAGCTGAGCGTGTATTCTTTGAGGAATGAGCGTGAGGGCGAGGGCAGGAAAGCTGGATGTTTTTCTGCCCACGAAAGGCAGAGGAAAGCTGGTTTCGAGAAACCAGTTCTTTCCTTCCCAGCCCCAGATGGTTCACCTCCCCTGCCCTGGAGGACAGGAGGGGGGCAGAGTGGGTAACAGGCCGGTGATTGGAATGGGTAGTCCCAGCCATTTAGACCATTCGGAAGTTTAAAAAGTATTGCTTCAGAAAATCATGATAGTTCAAAAAAAAAAAAAAAGAAAAAAAGAAAATTATGACATTTCACTATAGTTTTGTCTAAATTCTCCTTCTCTTGCCAAAATAATCGGTGTTGGTTGGTCATTTTCTGGTTGTGAGACGTACCACATAGATGTGAAGATTGCTCAGATGAAAACCAGGGTTTTCCAGGGCAGCAGATGTTGGCATTTCTCGTGCACGATTCCTTCTAGCCCGACCTATATCTCAGGGCATCTCGGTCATTGGGGTGCCGAAGTGCCCTTTCCTCTCTCACCTGGAGGCCCTCCTCCCCCAAAACCAGCACGTGGCACATCTGGGCAGCCCTCCTGGCCAGGACTTAGCACAGTGAACCAGGAGCTGGGGCACAAGAGTCGCTTTTCATGTGTGACCCTCCAATGTTGGACATTTCCGTCTTAGGCTAAAGGCATAATGATAATAATAATAATAATAATAATAATAATAAGGCACTTAATTTAGGTTAACAGAGCATTATATAACCAGAAAAATTTTTACAGCTTTATATGCATAGTAAATAGTCGGTCCAGGAAAAAAAAAAAAAAGACTTCTAGGTTTATTATTTAGATTAAAAAAATAAACACTTCAAATTCTTTTTATTTTTTATTTTATTATTTTTTAGATTTTATTTATTTTATGAGAGACACACAGAGAGAGGCAGAGACACAGGCAGAGGGAGAAGCAGGCTCCCTGCAGGGAGCCTGCCCGGGACTCAATGGGACTCGATGCTCGATGCCTCGTTGGGGATCAGGCCCTGAGCCCAAGGCAGATGCTCAACCGCAGAGTAGCAGAGTCACTCAGGCGTCCCTCAAATTCTTTGATGATGCTTCTTTTCTTTTCTTCCTTCCTTCCTTCCTTGATTTTATTTATTTATTCATGAGAAACACACACACACAGACCCAGGCCGAGCGAGAAGCAGGCTCCATGCAGGGAGCCCGATGTGGGACTTGATCCCGGGACTCCAGGATCACACCCTGGGCCGAAGGCAGATGCTCAACGGCCGAGCCACCCAGGGATTCCTGTCTCTCTTCTTTTCTTTTCTTTCTCTCTTTCTTTCCTTCTTTCTTTCTTGCTTGCTTTCTTTTGCTCGTTCTTTCTTCTTTCTCTTTCTCTTCCTTCTCTTCTTTCTCTCTGTCTCTCCCCTTCTCTCTCTCCCTTTCTCTCTCTGTATCTTCTTTCTTTCTCTTTTTCTCTCTTTCTCTCTCTCCCTTTCTCTCTTTGTCTCCTTCTCTTTCTCTCTCTCCACCTTTTCTTTCTCTCCTTTCTCTCTCCTCTCTCCGTCTCTTCTTTCTTTCTCCTGTTCTCTCTTCTTTCTGTCTCTTCTTTCTCTCTCTGTCTCTCTCCCTTCTTTCTCTCTGTCTCTCTCCTTTTCTCTCTCTCTGTCTCCTTTCTCTCTCCCTTTGTCTCCTTCTCTCTCTCTCCCTCCCTCCCTCTGTCTGTCTCCCTCTCTCCTTCTGTGTCTCTCTCTCCTTCTCCGACAGTGCGGAGGCCAAGAGCCGGCTTCCCTCCGTCCCCCGCCGAGCCGGGAGCCCCGCGCATCCCTCGAGCTCTGGCGCCGGCTGGTGGCGGGAGAGGGAAGCCGCGCGCTCGCCCCGCTCGGCGGCCCCCGCCCCCCGCCCCCCGCCCCCCGGCCCCCGACCTCCCCGGCCCCCGCCCCCCGGCCCCCCGACCTCCCCGACCTCCCCGACCTCCCCGACCTCCGGCCCCCCGGCCCCCGGTGCCCCGCCCCCCCCGATCCCCCCCGGCCCCCGGCGCCCCGTCGGGGCGGCCTCGCGCCCAGAGGAGCTGCAGGCGGTGGCGGGCGCCCTGGTGGAGCCGCGCGCACGTTGCTGCCGGGACCGCCGCGGCGATGGAGCAGCTGCATCTGTCGAGGCCGCTTAGTCCTTTTCCGTCGGTGGAGACGCTGGGACACGGGCCTGGGACACGTGGGCGCCCAGGGCCTCGTCGCAGCCGCAGCGCCCGAGACGCACAGGTGGTAAGTGAACGCCTCCCGTTGTGGTCACGGGGCACAGCTCGCCCGGGAGCGCCCCCGCCCGCGCCCCCGCCCCTCCAAGGGGAACGACTCGCAAATGGTTAATAAAACAGAGACCTCTTCACACGGTATTTGCAGCTGCTACATTATGAAAAAAATATTTGCAAATTTCAGGCCAAAGACGCTTTGTTGGGGATATGAAGTAAATTTAAGCTTGGAGGCCAATCTATCCTCGGGTTGCAATAGGTTATAAGGATTCGCAGGAAAACTGCAAACATACAGTAGGTACTTCAAGAACAAAGAATCTTTGGCAGGCCATTTTTCTCATTTAATTAAGCTATAACTGATCTTACTAGGGCTATGGAGGGACTTCAGATGCTAATAAATAAAACCCGAAGCTGGGCCATTTCTTTCATTAAATAGCAGGAGTGTTTATAACTCTATTACTTATTGCTAAAATCAATTATTAGTACTAATATTCGATGTGGAATTTATAATGAAAACAAGCTGAAGCTTGTAAAGAACTTTTAAATAATGTCATTTGTTAATGAGCACAGGCTGTTATATGCAACTGATGAATCACTAGATTCTACACCTGAAACTGATAATACACTATGTTAACTAAATTGAATTTATTTATTTAAAAAAAATTTTTTTTAAGATTTTATTTATTTATTCATGACAGACATGGAGTGAGAGGCAGAGACACAGGCAGAGGGAAAAGCAGGCTCCATGCAAGGAGCTGGACGCAGGACTCGACCCTGGGCCTCCAGAATCACGCCCTGGGCGGGAGGCAGATGCTCAACCACTGAAACACCTAGGCGTCCAACAAAATTGAATTTATTTATTTATTTATTTATTTATTTATTTATTTATTTATTTATTTAGATTTTATTTATTTATTCATGAGATACACACAGAGAGAGATAGAGGCAGAGATACAGGCAGAGGGAGAAGCAGGCTCCATGCAGGGTCTCCAGGATCAGGCTCTGGGCTAAAGGCGGCGCTAAACCACTGAGCCACCCAGGCTGCCCTAAATTAAATTTAAATAAAGAATTTGTTATTAAAAGAAATGCCATTTGTAGATCTATCTCAGTTCTGGAGAATAAGGATAATCTGAACCAAAATTTCTTGTAATGATATTTTTAGAAGGCAGATCTAATTTAAGAGGAGGTTTTGGGAATGAATTATCATGACAGTCTTACCTGGCAGCCTAAAATGTTACTCTGCTGTTGGGGAAACACATTTAAAATTTTCTCTATGGGAGACCTCAGATGGTAAAATAGCTAGCTGGTCATGGTGCTGCTGTGTGAGATTTACGTAAACTAGAACTTTGAGCTTACTTTGCACTTTTGCTAAAAGCTGCATATTTTTTCTTAAAAATTCATCTAACCTTCTTATCAACCAAGTTAAAGTGTAGACATATTCTCTTTGGTTTTAAGTATCCTGTAACTTTCGGTGTATAATAAAGCCCTAGCTAAAAATCTTGAAATCTTTAGTTTATCTGGTCTCCTCGGAGTCTCTTTTATATCTCTTTGTGATGGAAGCTGAGCTTATCTAAATGATTTTGAGTTTTAAGAAGTATTATTATTATTATTTTTCTTGGAAAAAATTAATTTTAAGAAGGCTCTTTCAATGACGGTAGATTAATTGAAACTGAAGTGAATGATGGAGTGGAATTGTTATAGAATATTGAGAATTAGGGGCACCTGGGTGGCTCAGTGGTTGAGCATCTGCCTTCAGCTCAGGGCGTGATCCTGGGGTCCTGGGATCAAGTCCCACATCAGGCTCCCTGGAAGGAGCCTGCTTCTCCCTCTGCCTATGTCTCTGCCTCTCTCTGTGTGTCTCTCATGAATAAATAAATAAAATCTTAAAAAAAAAAAAGGAATTTTGAGAATTACAGCAGGATAAAATAATTTATGCTGTTTTAAAAAGTTTTGTAGTATTAACTATTTTATTATTTTAAAAGATTTTATTTATTTATTCATGAGAGACAGAGAGAGAGAGAGAGAGAGAGGCAGAGACATACGCAGAGGGAGAAGCAGGCTCCACGCAGGGAGCCCAACATGGGACTTGATCCCTGGTCTCCAGGATCAGGCCCTGGGCCAAAGGCAGTGCTAAACCGCTGAGCCACCAGAGCTGCCCTATTTATTTTAAATGCTGAGTTTGTGATTAGTTCTATCTTTGAAACTGTAATGGTCGCCTTAAAATATTTTGATGCCTACTATAATCCTTATGTAATTTCCCATATGCTGCCGCGTAAATGCTTTGAAATGTCATTCCATCATATTTGAAATTTACTCGTAAAGATTTTAAGATTTATCATTCGCGTTTAATTTCTTATTACTTTTTTGATATTGTAAAGTTAGAAATTAACTGTACATTGCAAAATGAACACAGTTGAAGGAAGGAAGGAAGGAAAATGTACCTGAGTGTGTGTGTGTGTGTGTGTGTGTGTGTATTTTTTTCCTCTTTGGAGATTTCTCTGATGACTTTGAAATAGTGATAGCAAATAAGCGGGTCACTCAATTTGGATTCTTCTTTCATTTGAAACAGTCTATAAAATTTTTGCAAAAGAAACAAACATGGGCTATCATTTTTACTCATGGGCGTCCCTGAATGTGACAGCATTAAAAAAGAAAGCTATAAATACAGTCACACATTCCGATGTTCACATTTGAAAAGACAAGGCATACCTGAAATGCATATATACACATAATCAGATATTGGTTTGGCCTCCAGATTACACGGTTCCTAAATTGCACAGTCTTCCCTCACAGAGCGATACTGGAGCCCACCACAGACCTCCTCATTAGGAGACTCTGGCACAGTATGAGAAAGGGACACATCTGCCAGCAAAGTGCTACAGATGGTTCCCCTCATTAGCCTCCAGAACTCCAAGCAACCATCACGGAGGAGGCCGGGGATCTCACTTGGACAAGATGTTAGGCTAGCCTCCTGTTCAATGTCATTAGGACTTCTCCACAATAATCCCCTTAGTGTACCCTGTTGGGCTTGGGCTGGTTTCCATTTTGCACTGGCAAAGAGTCGTGACGGTGGCACCATGTCCCACTTGCCAAGGGGCATGGTATGATTTTCAAATTTGAAAAAGTTCCCTAGGAAGTTCATACTCCTAAACTTCTTTATCTAAATGCAGTGGCAGGACATTCTCGATGCTTTCCAGAAGCTCATTAGTCTAGCTCTTGGAGTTGCAGGCAATGCTCACCTTCATGTACGTGCTGACTTATTACGCTAAAGGCCTTGACGATCTCATTTCTCCTTTCCCTCTCGACCTACTGATTTATTGATATAATGGCATTTTAATTTTGTTTTGTTTACCCTTTGTTTATGAATCAGCCTTAAAATCAGGGCACCAAGCCCTGGCAACCGGAAATGTTAGTTAAGTTTAGCAGTAGAAACAGCAGGGGGAGCCCATTACTGTTTTATGCTTTGCAGTTTCTCTGACTGGGTGATTATTATAATAATAATTATAGTTGTTGTTTTACATTTATAACAAAGATGTTTACAATCTATGTACATTTATAACAGATGTTTAGAATTCAGATCATCACCACGTGCTAGACTATTATAATTTCAAGTCGCAGAGGGTCAATTTTTATTCTTTAGTTATATGAAATTATGATCCCATTAAGAATAATTGATAGGTAACAATTTGGCAGCAAGAATTTTCTTCCCTGTCTTTTAACCCAGGGAAAATCTTTTTTTTTTTTTTAAGATTTTATTTTATTTATTTATTTGACAGAGAGAGAGAGAGAGAGAGAGAGAGATAGCGAGTGCACAAGCAGGGGGAGCAGTAGGCAGAGGGAGAGGGAGAAGCAGGCTCCCTATTGAGCAGCGAGCCCCATGCAGGGCTCCATCCCAGGGCCCTGGGATCATGAGCTGAGCTTGGGGCAGGTGCTTAACCAACTGAGCCATCCAGATGCCCCTAACCCAGGGAAAATCTTATTCTGAATTTTTTCAGAAAATGAAATCAGCCAAAATCCCTATATAGTTTCTTGTGGCTGTTCTTTGACATTTATAACATTCCCCCCCCCCCCGAAATAAAGTGTAAAAGTTAAAATATACCAACTGATGTATTCTTGAGACTGTGATAGTGAGGGGAAGTCCCATCACAATCACTTGGTGTTCTAATATGACTCAGACTTAATTTTCAATTTTGAAGTTAATAAAATGCAAAAGCCCAGTGGCCTTTAATATTGTTTTCTTATTCTTGATGAGATCCTTGGGTCAGTAGGTTTTCTGTACCATAAAATAATAGAATATCTGAATGACTTTTTGCTCACTAAATAAGCCATTGTAATGTCTTTAGGCATACATTTTATACATTGTAGCCCATTCTAGATTATTCTGCTCTATTGGAGGGGAAGAAACTCTAGAGTGGTACTCAAATACCTGCATTGGTGATTTTGTCCATAATATCAGAAAAGCCACTTCACAGTATGATGTTTCATTGTGATGTCAAAAAGGGTTTTATAAATTTAAACAATTTCTATTGAATAATTTTTGAATTTCTTAAGAAATAGCTTAAAACCAAGCATCAACTGTTCATTGTCAGGGACACTGAATGTTGGTACAACACATGCAATTTTTTAAAAATTAAGAGAATTTTTTTTTTGTCAAAAGACTTTAAGACTTAACATTCTTTGATGGATCAACAATTCTGGGGATCCACCTTTCTGGTTCCCTCCATGCTGAAATTTCAAAAAGAGCAGTCTCAGAGTGACCAGAAAAGTTTCAGAGGGGTAGCATTTGAGTAGAACCTCGAAGGTGGGGAAGAATTTTATGGGGCTGAGGGTGGGGCTGTAGTGTGTAGTTGTGGTGAGAGGGAAAGACCCTTAGGCAGAAGCACTTATGACGCTTAGGTCATAAGCAAAGGATCACAGTTGGAAAGGGTCACAGATCAGGGCATAGGAACCTTGGCTACCTACAAGGAGTGGGACACTATCATGAAGTTTTGATATGCAGCTTAGCAGTTAGATCTTTATTCTGGAGGCAGAGGGAGCCAGGGAGGGTTTCAGAAGGTTTAGAGGGTTTAGAATAATATTCCAGAGAGACTGATTTGGTGACAGGAAACAGGGTTCATGAAGATTTAATCAAATTGATTTAGCATCAGCATTAGAAACCAAAATAAAGAAGTTATAGTTTAAAGTTGATCTTTGGGGTGCCTGAGTGGCTCAGTCTGCCTTCAGCTCTGGTCATCACCTCAGGGTCCTGGGATCAAGCCCTGAGTTGGGCTCCTTGCTTAGAGGGGAGTCTGCTTCTCCCTCTCCCTCTGCCCCTACCCCTGCTTATGCTCACACACTGTCTCTCAAATAAATAAATAAAATACTTTTTTTAAAAAAAATTTATTTATTTATTCATGAGAGACACAGAGAGAGACAGAGACATAGGCAGAGGGAGAAGCAGGCTCTCCCAGGGATCTGGGACTCTGGGATCATAACCTGAGCCGAAGGCAGACCCTCAGCCACTGAGCTACCCAGGTGCCCCAATAAATAAAATCTCGTAAAAAAGTAAAGTTGCTGTTCACATAATTTTAGAATATGCTTTACAGTTTTTTTTTTAAATCATCTTCCTTGGTTATCATACTCAATGCTAAAATCCAGGAGAACAAGTCCACGTAGAGCTGTGTGTGGATATTTTCTTTCCATGAATATTAATAATAACATCTTGCATTTGGGAACAGATTTTATTATTCTAAATATCAACATATTGTTTTGTTCTTTCATCAACCTGGTAAAGCTAATGGATGCTTGCATAAAAATAACAGGTGTTACAAGCCCATCTCTTTGCTCCTATGTCTTTTTGTAAATGTAGATTGAGAGATTAGACTGAAGCTATGGCTGTGTCAGTTTCTCCGTGAAGAGTTGAAAATATTATTCTATGGTTATTTGTGTTTGTTTTTTTTTAAGATTTATTTATGTAAGAGAGAGAGAGAGAGAGAGAGAATGAGCAGGGGGAAGGGCAAAGGGAGAGGGACAAGCAGACTCTCCACTGAGCAGGACCCTGAGATCATGACCTGAGTAGAAATCAAGAGTTGGACACTTAACCGACTGAGCCACCCAGCCATCCCTCTATGGCTATTTATTTCAAACAAGCTTTGAATTTCATGTTGTGGGTGTCTTACACTGTGGTACTATTGTTGTTTTAATTATATACTCACAGCAAGCACTTTTTGGAGGGAAATAGAGTATCATCCAGTTATAGGTTAAGTGTTGTTTGGTATATCTTTTTTTCTGAAAAAATTTACATATATACTATGTTAATATTGATACTAAAACTTTTACTTGATCCAGAAGAGAAAAGGTACAGTAACATGAAACAAGCAAAAGGGAGTCCTAATTATAGACAGAGAAGAGATTTTTAAAGTTTTTGTAAAATATAATATTTTTAAAAAAATTTGAAGAAAATACAATTTACATCAATACATTTAAAAGCCATATACTATACTTTTAAAAAAATACCACAATGGGGGTGCCTGGGTGGCTCATGGTTGAGCATCTGTCTTTGGCTCAGGTTGTGATCCTGGGGTCTGGGGATGGAGTCCCACATTAGGTTTCCCTCAGGGAGCCTTCTTCTCCCTCCGCCTGTGTCTCTGCCTCTCTCTCTCTCTGTGTGTGTCTCTCATTAATAAATAAATAAAATCTAAAAACAAAAACAAAAACAAAAAACCAACCCAGAATATATTGGCAAGGGAGCCTGTAAGACAATCATTTTTTCTAAAGTACCTGACACAAAGTGGGAACTTAGATGAGATTGGGCCTGTTCAGGGTGGTACCAGGATCCCTGCAACACATCATTTGTGGCTTATGTGGCCGTAATTATCAACTTTGACTTCTATGTCAATGCTTGGTTCCGTCTAACTTTATAAAAATATATTGAGCTCTTTAGACCCTGTGTTTGGCATTATCACAATTTTTGCTTGGCTCAGACAGGGCAGGTTGATTATCATTAAAGTGTTATTTATTTCTATTTTATTAAGCCCCTTTTACATTCATGTTACAGGTTAATTTATACTTTTATTTCATGCACTACTTGGCTTTACTGATTAATATGCCCCATGGCATTCAATAAAGTCAGGCAGTGGAGGAAATAAGAGTGGTATTAATTTCTAACATTGCTATAAATTTGCCTTAATAAAACTAGCTCAATACCACTGCAGAAGTAATACAATGGATGCTTCCAAATTGTTAACAAAGATGCAACTAAACAATTTTCTTTCCTGAATTTAACATCCCCCAATTGCCTTTTCTTTCAAGTGTTGAAATGAAACCTGACATAATTTTTCCCTCTTTAAAAGGTAATATGATAGTTGGCATAATACAACAGCACACAGCCCTGCATTTGACTTTATTCCAACACCGTACTTAGACTTAAGGTTACAAACGATGCAAATTAACTCAGGCCCACAGGCCCTTGGGGGTAGGGAGTGGGAATAACTGTGTTCATGTAAGGATTTTTGTAAAGATTAAAATTATCTAAAAAAAATTTATGTCTCCAGCCTCAGTTATTTGTCCTTCTTTGTGTATTAATGTTCAGGCCCAACAGTAAATATTATTACTGTGAAATCTGATAACATGAAGGGGATAGTGAAAAATCTTTGTGCTGGAATTATTTTTTTGTCAGTTAACCCACCACTCCCACCTGAACCGTGTAATTAAATAAGGTTAGAATTAGGATTTATAGGAATTTATTAAGACAGGACACACTACCACGCACTGATTTGGGGGGTCACAAAATTCTGATGATAAAGAATGTACTCTGCTGTTAAGTAGCCAAATTCATATATTAAAAGACAACACATTCTATCCTTTTCATTTATTAGATTGTAGGGAGGCTGGCCCAAAAAATTGCAAAATCAGAAATTTGCCCTGATTTCCATGGTTCTGAAAGAATTAGTACACTTTATTCATTCTGAAATTCCACCTTTTCTCGCCTTTCAATAATTTAAGTTCTAGCATTTATGGATTGGAAAGAAAATTGATTTTTTAAAAAGCAGCAAACAACATTAAGAAATTCTCCTTTGCGTAAAAGTGTCAGGTAATGTGTTCATTCAACAGATAGACATTTATTGATTAGCCTCTGTGCCAGGCACTAATCTTATCCTGGGAACAGAACTGCGAGATAATTATGGTCTCTGTCTCCTTAGAATATACAGACTTGCTCTTTTATTTACTTTAATAAAATGTGGTGAAGTTTCACACGTTGATAAGGAAGATACTTGAGGACAGAAAAAAATGCTTATTTGGGGTCTGTTTGTCTTTTGAATGGCTGAGGAACTTCTAGATTGCTTAAAGTCCCCTTCAAATCATACCAAAGTAATAGGCATCTTTGCTCATAAAACAGTTCAAGAAACAGTGGAAGAGTGAGTCATCTGACATCGATGCTGTGCTCAGGAGCATATTTCTTGGCTTTTACTAAATCAACCTAATGGAGTGATTCCCATCCCTCCACCCCCAACTCCAATGAATCCAAGTCTATTAGCAAGACAGATCTGATCTTACTGTGTTTTCCCTTGTTCATCTTTTGGTTAAAATCAACTCTCAGGTAATTCACATTAAAAAGATGCATCTTAAAAAAAAAAAAGATGCATCTTTTCATGTTCCTATTTTTATGCAACTTCTAGCTTTATGCAAAAAACAACAACAACAACAAAAAATCCCCTCTTGGCTGTTTCTATTACCAAGCCCAAACTGATTCTCTTTGCTCATAAAAATGAGACTTGAAGAATAAGTATTTCTTTTTTTTCTATTTATTATTATCATTTAAAGATTTGATTTACTTATTTTGAGGTAGAGAGAGAGGGAGAGAGCAAGCAAGAGAGAGCACAAATGGGTGGGAGGGGCAGAGGGAGAGGAAGAAGCAGACTCCCTGCTGAGCAGGGATCCTGATGAGGGGCTTGATCCCAGGACCCAGATCAGGACCCCAGCCGAAGGCAGACGCTTAACTGAGCCACCCAGGTGCCCCAAGAATGAGTATTTCTGAATCACTCCTCAAACCAGTTTTTAGTAAAAAGTTATTTTCAAGAGAATAATCTAGCTCTTGGATCCTGAGAAAGTTTTAGCAAGTAAAGAACGGTTTGTTTCCGGGAACCAATGTATATCCAGACCCTGGAAAATAAGGAGCTTGCATTGGGTTACCAATCCTCCTGTAACCTTTACTCACAAACATGCTGACTCAATGAACTGCCTCAATCCACCGAGAAAGTCCCATCCTAGTGTCTGCTGGCTCCAGAAAATCTGGTTGTTAGCTATTTCAGAAAAACTGTTTGGAAAATTGGCCCGAACTTATTAATTTTGATGTGTTTTGATGGATTTTATGAAGTGGACAGACAATCTAGTTCATTGTATTTCAGGATGGATTTAATAATGCCATTGATTGACCAGTAGCTGGTCAACACACAAAGGGATTTACACGCACACTCCTAGCTATTAGGCTAAATTAAAGCTAAAGTTTTGCCTAATAATCAAATGGAGAAATCTTATTTAGGTAAGAATAAGAAAATCTGACCTGTTGGTAAAATGAGTTAGCCAGAGGGGTACCTGGGTGGCTCAAGTCAATTAAAGTGTCTGACTCTTGGGTTTGGCTCAGGTCATATCTCAGGGTTGTGGGATTGAGACCCCTGTCGGGCTCCACACTCAGTATGGAGTCTGCTTGTCCCTGCTCTGCTCCTCCACCACCTAAAATAAATAAATAAATACAATCTTAAAAACATGAGGTAGGCAGTGAATTGAAACAGAATGTAAGGTATGTGTTTTTAGCTAATAGGAAATTGAAATTTACTGTTTGCAATGACTTTAAACCCATGTATAATTACATTTCTTGAAATCCCCACCCCCCCAAACCCATCTAGTCCAAAGTAATAGTAAATAAAATACAAATTAAATAATGCACCAAATGCTTTCATCTTAAATTCCTATCCTATAAGTAAAGCTAAAAACCTTAGGAGTCTCTAAAAATGTATTTTAATAAGTCATTCTTTGCCAAGCTTTCTGGGGGAATAATGCTGAACAGAATGAACCAACTGCAAAAATACGATAGTTTTGCAAATATTGGTGTAAAAATATATGTATAAAGCAAAGAGAACTTATTTGATTGGTGAGAACTAGACAATATTGTTGCAACTTTAAATTTTTTATGGCCTCAACTTAAATCTTTAGTTAATCACGTGATCAGAACGCAACAAAATATATGCGAATGTGAAGCAAAGGGTGTCAAGATTTCCCCCTCTGTATTTATTTTTTAAATGACTGTTCAAGAATTAGTACCCTTTGAGGATAAGGGTATTATTTTCTTTTTTGAAGGGAAACATTGTACTCTATAGTATGACTGGTACTGTCTTTTGTGCCATTATTAATACATTTCCTGTTTAAGGAAATGACTTTTTTTTAACATGATATTTAAACTTCAAAATAAGTGCTATTGACTTTTAAAATGTCTTATCTTACCAATGTCATTCTGGGCATGAAGAATAAAGTATGGGAAATGCTTGTCATAATAATCCTATTGTCATGAGATTCTTCTTTTTGAATAAAGTGGCTCACAATTGGTTTTCCTTTTTGGGGGGCAATTGGGAGAGAGAAAGTAAGTTTCAGAGATAAAGCAAACAGACTCTTCCCTTTTAGAGTAATGATTTTTAAATACAAGTATATAATATCCCTGTAATATAAATAAAGATCGGGAATAAATTCCAGAGGTCTTGTCTTCATATTTCCAAAAGCCGTGCTAGTCTCCTCATACAGTTGTAGCTAATGAATTTTTGTTTCCCTTCATTTTAATTTTTTCGTTCTTAATTGCATTCTTCAAAACCATCACTTAAAACTTAACCAGATTTGAATTGCAATATTAAGCACAGAAAATAGCAATTGCAAAGGTTAAGTTTGTGGTATTGGATTTTTCATGTTATGTACTTAAAGCATATTTCACCAGAATAACATATATGATTAATGTGTATTTAATAAATGATGTAGATTCCATTGTGAAAATTCTAGCATTTACTGAGTGGAATCTGTTTATTTTTCATTTAACTACCAGAGTTCACATTTTTTTTCAGTTATAAAATAAGCAAGGTATTAATACTGTTTATATATATGTACATATATATATAAATAAGCATACATTTTATTTTATATATAAGGTTTTATTATATATGTATAATACAAGCACACGTTTTAGGGTTTTTCATTTGATATACATATATGTATATAATATCTTTCTTGTTATTAAGGCTTTTATCTTAAGACCAATGTGACCCTCAGTTTTGAAAAGTACAGGGAGCACTTCAATGAATGATTAAGTCTGCAAAGTGCACAAGTGTCTTAATTGTGCATTAATAATAATAGATAATACTTACTGCATACTTATTTGTATTAGGCAATGTGCATAAGTGCTTTGTGTACATTTGTTCCTTTAGCCTCACAAGAAAGCCAGGGGGGTAGATTTTTTTACCCTTATTTTAGAGTGAAAACCAAACTTGGGATTGAATGACTTATTTAAAGTCTACAGCTAGTTACTGGTCGAGCCAGGATTTTAACCTATGGCTATCCGTTTACACCCACAGTACGTGGAACAAGATCAAATAGCTTTAATTTACTTGTAAGTTTACTCGTAAAGTTTTTGATTAGTTAAATATCAGGTGGAAAATATAGTAATTATGACAAGACCAAGAAATATTAAAAGACAGAGTCTAAGGAACAAGGATATGACACATTTACTTTCTTCCCTTGTAGAAAGAGATTACAGTAGAAGAGATGACAATGCAGTCCTGTCACACTATGAAGTGAGCAATGATTATTCGCACAATTCATTAATTCACTTAAGCAGGATTTTGTTGGTCACTGTGATGCGTGGTGGTACAAAGGTAAGAACAATGTCCACCTTTGAGGAGTGTACAGCCTAAAGAGGATATAGACCATCACACAAATAGTGCAGTCCTTAAGAATGATCAGGAGTTGTGCTGATGACAAAAGGTATGTGATGGTGGAAAGGAGACTTGTCTTGAGTTTCAAAGATTTATAAGTGAGGCAGATGATATGGTGAAGGGTGAGGAGGGAGGGTGAGGTCTTCCAGGTGGAGAGAACAGGGGGAGTAAAGGCAAGAAAGTGCAAGGGAGTTTGGGTGGGTTAGCATAGCAATAGATGATCCTGAAGATGGACAGACAGACCAGATTCTCCAGAGCTAAGGTTCATAGAAGTTCATATAAAGGCTCTAGGGAAGAGGTGGATAGATTTACTCGTTAGGATAAACACTCTGGCTAAAGTGCAGGGAAAGGATTGGGGAGGGGTCACAATGGAGAAGACCAGGTAGGAGGCTGCTGGAAGACAAGGGCCTGACAAGTGGTAGAGATTTGATGAGAAGAGGACAGCTCAGGAACAGTGTCCTGATGTTGAGAAAAATGTTTGTTGGGTTCCAAGAAGGTCCCTGGTGACTCTTACTAGAGCAGTCTCAAAGCTGTTGGGGTTGAGGAGTGAGGGGTTGATGAGTGGAAAGGAAATATAGTGAGTGCAGTCTCTGAGTTTTCTCCTTTTCTACTCCCTGTGGTGATTTCCCCGTCTACCCCCAATCTCTGAGAAAGAAGGAAAAAAAAAAAAACACTTACTGGGCAATTAATGAAAACCAGTACATTGTGGGAGCTTCAAAATGACCCTGTGATGGAGGCCCTCCCATGATCTTTGTTTCATAGGTGGAGAGTGTGCAGGGTCTGAAAGGCTTATACACCAGCCCAGGGCCCACAGTTGGCCAGTAGCCGGCCTCTAGTTCAAATCCAGATCTGTCTGCTTCTTGAGCTCACAATGCAACCACTGCCTTCTTCTAGAATTTAGTCTTCATGCCGGCTCTTCTTTCCTCTCCTTGCCAATCTGCATAAATGATGCATAAAGCTTAATGTGTTCTTTTTCCTGATGCATCTTTGGAATGATCATAAGATGTGCTTATTTTACATTTTTTATTGTGAAATATAACATAGAAATAGAAAAGTGAACGTAGCATGACTGTAGAGTTTGAGGAAGAGTCACCAGACCTCCAGAAATGGTCTTCCTTCCTATTTTTCCCTTTCCTCTCAGAGGCAGCCACTCATCCAGTTTCAGTGGCATTATTACCTTACGGTTTCTCCATAGTGTCCCAATCTGAATTATGCATCCCTAAACAATAGTGTAGTGTTGCCTTTTTGGGCACTTTATGGGGGTGGAATTATTCTGTCTTGCTTCTTTTGCCCAAAATTATATTTTGTGTTGGGGGTCCTGGCTGGCTCAGTCGGTAGAGCATGTGACTCTTGATCTTGGGGTAGTGAGTTTGAGCCCCATATTGGGGGAAGAATTTACTTAAAAAATAAAACAGACTTTAAAAAATATGTTGATAAAAATGACGTTTTGTGTTGCGTGTGTGTGGCATTAGTGCAATCATTTTCAATGCTGAGTATTTCGTTGTATGAATTAGCATGTTATTTATCTGTTTTATTGTCTAGGGACATGTAGGTTATTTCCAGTTTTGAGTAATTATGACCAGTGTTGTCCCTTTTTTGGTTAAGCCAAAGGCAAGATGCTCTAAGAACTCAATTTTAAATATCTTTAAATATTTTAGGAGATTAGGAGCTCTTTCTAATTTTCTTGAAATGAAACCCCATAGGTGGCTCCTGTGGGGTTCCTGATTTGCTGACTCATGAGGCCAAGCCTGAGGACTGTGAGGAGCATTTCTAAATTAGAATGTTTGAAGAGGTCAGGTGAACTGAAAAAACAAAGAAAGAGTTATTACCAGATCCCCCCATTTCCCCTAGCTTTTCCACTTCATTGTTGCAATCTTAGCTAAATGCAGTCAGCTTGCATATTTTCCTACATCAGTCCTTTGATCAGCAAAGTAATTTCTTTTCCTTCCTCTGTACAAGTCTTTTAATTATAGTAAGCTCATTCTTTGAAGAACAAACATGGTAAAAAATATGAACAACTTGAATAATTTTAGCAGCTACCTAAAAGAACTGGTTTTACATGGGATGAAATGATAACTATTTAGTTTGTGTAACACGAATCATTGAAATATAATGCAACCAGTAATAAGATAAGCGCGTATCATATATTTAATAACGACATAGAAGGTAGAGTGTAGCCCAGTGGTTTTGAGTACAGGCTCTGGAGACAAACTGAAATCAGGTTCCTGCTCCATCTCTCGCTACCCATGTCAGCTGGGTGAATTTCTTAACCTTTCAGACTTGGCTTTCCTGAACCACACGCACGATAAGGATGGTAGTAGTACTTATTTCATAAGGCTATTGTGAGCGTCTGATAAGAAAATTATGAGTACTTAACAGGGCCTGCTTTAGTAAGGCTCAATAAATGTTACTTATTTCCAATAACCCAACCAAAAGGGTAAAATAACCAGAGTATTTATTAATAGATCTATTTATTTATTTATTTTTATTAATAGATCTTAACAGAGATCTTATGTATCTTATGTCATAGCTACATATTCAACATTTAAGAAGCTCCTGGACTGTGGTAGATGCTGTAGGTCATACAGATCACAGGAAATCACAGACAAGTGGCAACATTAAATGAGACATGTTTGGATGTCGTACACCTGAAGCTAATATAACCTTGTATGTTAATTATATTTCAATAAAAATTAAAAAAAGCACAGCATAGGGATTACAGTAAATAATACTGTAATAACAAGGTGAGAGATGGTGACTGCACTTCCCGTGGTGAGCACCGTGTGATGTATAGAATTGTTGAATCACTGTGTTGCACACCTGAAGCTAATATAACATCGTATGGCAATTGTACTTCAATAACAAGAATAAAGACATGACGGGTAACCTTAAAGTAAGAAGTGATCACCGATCATCAGGGGTATAGCTTTCCAGGAGCTGTATTTTGAATTTGATCTTATACCGAGTAATAGACATCACTTGGCCAAGAAGAAACTTGAAGTCCTTTCATCCAGAAGATATGCGTGTGCCAAGAACATCTCTTTTGGGAGATGTCAGGAATAGATGGGGTTGGGGTGATGAAGGGAGCAGTAGCTGGTGGGGTATGGAGCAGTAGCTGGTGGGGTATTTTTGTCAGCAGCATCTTTTAGACACATATATTTATTAGATGGTAGGGAAAAAAATAAGGATTTCGGTTCCATTCGGATTGCCTTACTGAATCATAACCCCTTAAAGTAAAATGAAAGCAGTCGTACAGTATCCAGTTTGGCACATTATAGGAAAGAAAAAAATGGTAAAAAAAAATTCAGCAAAATAACCTTTTCATGTTTTCCTCCTCATAATACATAACGAAGCACATTTGACATTTCAAAGACTTAAAGCTCATACTTGAACAAGCGGTGGTGAAATTCCTGCAAGAGTTATTTGAGCTAATATATATATATATATAATATTACAAATGTATATATATGTATTTTTCCTTCTTTTCCTTTGCTTTTATTAGATAAGCCTCCTTCCCCACTGCTTCCATTGTCGTTTGAGTATTTTATTTATTTTATTATTTTATATTATTTTATTTTAATTATTTTTGTTTTAATTATTTTTATTTTTATTATTATTTTTTTTATGATCACGCTCTCAGGATTGCTCCCAGGACGTCGCACGACCCCGGTTCCCCTGGATGCCGCGCGCCCAGACCCAGGGGAGCCACTAGATGGCGCGCAGACCTGCCGCGGGCCCGGGAGCAGGGCTGCGGGGCCCCAGCCGAGCCGCGCGCAGCCGCTTCCCGCGCTCTGCTCCGGGGCTGGGAGCTGCTGCCCCTCGCGCTGCTGCAGAGACGGCATCGCCCAGGGGCGACCGCGGGGCTGGTGCGGAGCCCGAGAGCCCCGCAGCCTGGCCGCCGGAGGCGCGGACAGACAGACAGGCAGACAGACAGGCAGGCAGGCAGGCAGGCAGTTCCCCGCTGCGGCTCGCAGCCTGCTCGCGGGCGCTGTGCGTGCTGGCAACTCAGCAGCCACGCAGAAGCTGCCCCTAAATGCAGAATATCAGTGTAGGCGGCAACACCGCTATCCGTAGGGAAGGGGGGAAAGGGACAAGAAGGAGGACGAGACCAAGGGGGAGCTTGGTGTCAGCCCTGGGGCGTGCACAGGAGCCGCGCTCGCTCGGGGGCTCCGCCGGGCGCACAGTCTGCGGGACGGGGAGCGCTGTGTCTATCGAGCGGCGCTGGCAGGTGCCTTCACTTCCCAGGTGAAATGCTGCAGGCTCTGTGAGATTACGTTGAGCTTGTTCATATTCGCCTAGAAAGGGCCACACCTCTTCTTTCCAGTCCGGGGTAGCGGGTAATGACTCCGGCAAGGTCTCCCTGCCTCCTTCAAGTTTACGCAGGGCGGTGGGGGCGGGGGGGGGGCCCATTTCTCATCATCGGGCCCAAGCTGCCGATCAGCAACATTGAGCCCTATTCTGGAGCTTGTCACATCAGTGTTGCTTCTTAGGTGATTAAAAAGGAGCAGGGCAGCCCGGGTGGCGCCGCGGTTAAGCGCCGCCTTCAGCCCAGGGCCCGATCCTGGGGACCCTGGATCGAGTCCCGCGTCGGGCTCCCTGCGTGGAGCCTGCTTCTCCCTCTGCCTGGGTCTCTGCCTCTCTCTCTCTGTGTCTCTCATGAATAAATAAATAAAATCTTAAAAAAAAAAATAGAAAGGAGCAGTGGAATCTTGAAGAAAACATCTGACAAAGGGTAATGGGAACACAGTAATGGATGAAAAATCCGTGATGGGTTAGGCTCCACCAGCCAGGAAGGCCCTCTCTGCTAAGTACACGTGTGCACTTCAGCTCAAGGGCAGAAATGAGTCTTCTTCTGAGGCTCTTAAAAACACCTGGCCTGCTCTGGCCCTACAAACTCAGGTTTATTTGAGGCTTCCCAAGGTGATTATACTCAGGAGGAGGGTGGTTTTTTGGTTTTTGTGTGTGTGTGTGTTTTGTTTTTTGTTTTTTTTCCCCCTGCAGTTAGTTTAGGAACTCAGCACCAGTCAAATGCTCAGGCAGCTGCTACTTGTCAGGTGAAAGGGTGTGGAGCTTCTTTAATTTAAAAAAAAAAAAAAAATTGCAGGTTCATTTTAATTTGAGTCAAAATAGATTTTGTTATTTTTAAAGTTCTCATTTCCTTTGCTCATACTCACCCAACTAGAATTCATTCCATTCCCATCTTCTGCTGTCATGATAATGGGAGGGTTCAATAGAAAATTCTTAAAATCTCCCCAGGGTTATAATTTTAGTACAGGGCTATACAGTAGTTCAAATAAACGTTCTTAGGAAAAATGTAATATGGGGTGTGTGGAAATTGTGTAGTAGTCAGCAGAACTATTTTTAAAAAAATAGCTTTTCTTAATAACGTTGGTTAGGCTAGAAGTAGATGCGTGGGCTTTATATTCCATTCTGGAAAGTATTTTGCCTGGCGTTCATGGGTTTGCTTATTGTTTTGAGGGGAGTGGGAATTGATATGCAATGTAACCCAGAAGTAGAGTCCTTTTTTCAAAGCGAGGACATTTATTTTTCTTCATTAAAATATGGTATTTCGATATGTAACTAAGAAAAAAATGATTTCTGGTCCATTACTAGTAAAGAATCTGGAAGTGACAAAAAGGATGGCTGGAAACCAGACGACGGTTAACCATATAAATCTCTAGAAGTAATATACTTTTCACCTCTGGGTGCCACTGTTCAACTGCTTCTTGTTTTTTATGACTGTTTGAAAGCTGGATGCTTCCTGTAGATGTATTCTTAAAAGAATCTGTTAAAGAGACATTTCCTCTATCTCTAGTTGTCTGCTAAATAACTTTTCGGCACATGGATGTAAATTCAGCATGGTTGTGATTTGCCATTTTAATTACCAAATGATGACCAAATAACATTGAAGATTGTTTATATGGGCAATTGGCCAGGTTAAAAGCCTGATTTCATCTCCTGTGGAAATAAATCTTATACTTACCTTTTGGTAGGCATTTAACCAGAAAAAGCCATTAAGACACAAGGGAGTTTTAGCTTAAATTTGTTGCCATCTGTAGACGTGATTTTAGTTCTGCACAAATATTTCCATAGAAATCAATTTTATAAAGGGAAATAATGGGTAGGCATTGGGGGAAATTAATCAATTAAAATATAATTTTAACAATCTAACATTGTTACCTGAGATATTATTTTTGCACTTAATTTTAAAGCTCAACTGCTTCAGTGTCTCCATTAAAAGAACTCTACAAAATATATTTCTTTATATTTTCGGAAGACTTAATTTTCAGGCATGATTATTTTATTTTATTTTTTTTTTATTTAAAAAAATTTTTTTAAAAGCATGATTATTTTAATAACTAAAGATAAGAACCATATTTGTAATTTTGCAAAATGTACAAGTAATCTTTTCTTTTTACGAACCAGGCAATGAGTTAGTATTCTGTACCAAGAAACAAATGTACATGTTTGGTTGGTTTTTAAATCTCTAATTATTTATTTTAAACTTGGGGTTCATCTGAAATGCCAGAAGAAGGGGTTATAATGCCAAAGTTAATCTTGTTTTGTCATATACAAAGTAGTTAATCTAAAAATTATTGATTGATATTCTCCCTCTTTTAACTCTTTTAGGACTCAATATTTAAAGCAAAACTAATTTATCTAGGTGTTCTACGGCACAAAATTAATTCTACTGGGACTGGGCCAGGCCAAGCCTCATTATGGAACCGTTCCTCTTGCTGAACTAGCCTAAGCCTGATCCTTACTAGAATACTTTTTTGAAATTATTCACAACACAGGACTTAACCCTTGAGATGCTATGGAATTGATCTTCAATATTACACTTATTTGACAGCATCAGGGATACATTAAAATGAGAGTATGTTTTATCCCTTCTTGGTGCTGAGACTGGAACTTTTAAATTAGGCAACTGTATTTGAATAGATTGGAGGGATTTTAGTTTTGTGATTCATATACCAGAGTTGAAGTATTCATTAAAAAATCTTTACCCCTCCTCCTGTCTGTGTCACCGTAAGTGTATTGCTGACCTGTCTTTTTTCATTTGCATGTAAGTGGTACGTTTATCTCTTTGTCTAGGTGGCCAAATAGTTTAAGATCACCCAGATGTTTAACTGACTTTCTTTGCTCAAATGTCTGGTCAAATCAATTGGTTATTTTGATGTTTTTGTACATACATAGAGCCCAAGAGTATAAACTGTTAAGTATCTGTTATTTGTTGTAGGTATTGAAAGGAGTTCAGCATCATATACATTTTTCGTGTGTGTGTGTGTGTGTGTGTGTGGTTTTCCTTTAATTTATGTGCAAGTATTATTGGGGGGGATGGATATTTTATGTGTCAAAATTTTTATTTAAAAAAATTTTTTATGTTGACTTTCTGCTTGTTGTGTAGCAGTTTGTGAGGATTTTCCAGTGGAAAATCCTCTTGCATTTTAAGTTTCTCTGCTCAGTGGGGGCCTCTCACCAAATTTTTTTCATGGTTTTCCTTACTCAATTTGCCTCATTTTCCATTAGAATGTTACTAATTTGGTACTATATGTGTGTGTGTGTATACACATATATATTATGTATATATATTTATATATTTATTTGTGGCTAGGAAGAAGTATTTATTTGGTAATAGTAATTTTGTGCCCAGTCTACCAGTGGGGTCTCCCACAGAGAATCATATCGGGGTAAACTTGAGTGTGGTTAGATGTTTTTCTGAAGGAAAAGCAATAGTTTGGTCTTTAGGAGGTTGCTTGATCTGTGTGCTAATAACTGCACCCCCCTCCCCAGAATGGATAGATTTCCATTAGATTAGTAAATTGACATGGTTCCTCAGTGTCACATAGACACACCAACAGAAGGTGTTGCGGTTAGGTTGTGAGGCCTAATTCATCAGCTTAAACTCATTTTATCTGAAATGCAATAAGAATTGCTAAGTTTCCCTAATGTAAAAATAGCCTAAGTCAGTTATTCTAGGCTATGATTAAACACTAAAGAACAGGATTAATAAGTAAACATTTAGGGAATTCAGTGGTGCTTGATAAGGAAACCCCATTGGTTTACATAAAATTAAATTGTAAAAGTCACCTATATAGGTCCTATTGTTTAAAATAAAGTAGGTTTTTTTTTTTTTTTAAAAAAGCTTTGTAAAAACATAGACTGGCCAGTGAATTTAATTTCTCCATAAAAGAGTAGTTTTAATAGAAACTGTTGCCTTGTGAAACTGAAATCTCCATCTGTAATGTGCTTCTGTTATAAATCCATTATAAAAGGATTTAAACTGCATAGACTCCCCCCTCCTCCCTTATATTTCTCGATAGCTGAGATGCATTAAGAAAGAATAAGGCTCTGAGCTTTGTGGAAATTTAATAAACATGAATTTTTTTTATTAACAATTTAAATATGACCTCCAAATAGATGCAGGCCTATTTGAGTCCGAATCGGTTCACAATACGTAACAGGGTCCAGGAAACTTTGGCAAGGTTTGATGGTGCTCCACAAGAAAGTGTGCTGAAAACAAAAAAGAAAAAGAAAGTGTGCTGAGAGCTTGGCAGGGGATGTTTGACCATTTCTTTCTCCCCCTGCATCTTCCCCCTGTACTCCCTGTCAGCAGTGAAAGAACCCCCCCACCCCCCAAAAAAGAACGCCCACTCACCAGTTTCAATTTATTTTTTATTTCAGTTGGAAAATCCCCACTGAATGAATCAAAAAAAAAAAATTAAACGTATCCTGGGAACATGCCGTTCAGGGTTTTGGAATGGGAACTTCAAACGAAGTTGGTAAAGGAGTCAAATGCGTAAGTGGAAACTTTGAGGAAACTGGCAGTGGGAGACTGGAAATCAGGCATCATTTACGTTTTACTCCACCCCCCTTGGCATATGTGAGTACAAAGCAGGGAGCTTGGCAGGGCTGTGAGTCAGAATCCTCCTCTCAGGAACTGAGCAGAGAGAGATTCCCAGCATCTGTTTCCTCCACTATCACCCAGAGGATACCGGTGGTAAATCACAGGGAATAAAAATAGCCTTGGAAGTCTAGTTCCAAACAAATGCTACACATGGTTGGCTATGTGGTCGTGGCGTGGAGCCTCTTCTCCCCAAATTCCTCATTAGCTAATTCGCAGACAAATTATTATTTTCACATTCCTGAGTTCTATTGCTTAAGTTGTTCATCAAAATGTTGAGCAAAATCTTGACATTTTGATCGATCTGAATTGAACTATTACCTAAATTACATGGTGTTTGGTATAAAAATCTGAACCATGTAGTTATAGGAAGGTTGGTCTGTAATCAATAATCCCAGGTGTTAAAGCTTTGCCTCAGACACAAGAAACATGTATTTCTGAAATAGAAACACTGCCGCACGCTTCTTACACTAATGCCAACTGCCAGTAGACTCATGGGCTCTCTCTGCATTTTGGTTGCAGGAAATTTTATGGCGAGCCTCTTATAATTGAACACAACTTAAGATCCTTGAAGGCTATATTTCACATATAAAGAAATATTTCTTAGGTCTGGCTGGAATTGTTGTAATTTGATATTAAGTTATAGCTTCAGATTTTCAACAAAAACAGCAGCTTTAATGAGATTAGCAAGTGGTGAAAAGTTCAAAGCGTTTAATGGAATTGATCTACTAAATTAGCATTGACAATTTTTAGTGGCTATCTTAAATATACATTATTATCATGAAAGAATTAGTCCAATTAGGCCTTTACATTTGGAAGATGCCCAATCTGACCTTGTTCTACTCAATGTGAAAACTGAGAGGGTCTCTGGGCTTATTTAAATTGGGTGCTAAATCAGTAGGTTTGGGGGACCCTTTCATTGCTATTTGGAAAGGAAAAGAAACCCAAAGCTTCTTCATGGTGACAAATGGCTTATTAGAACAGTTATGTATTGCAAATAAAAACACTGGCCAAAGAATAGCATAATATAATATTCAATAAATACATCAGATGAGTTAACAAGAATTGGGTTGTTTTCTCACGATTTCTCACCACAACCATATATTACTGTGTATAGTGGATACATTAGGTACAAAGGTCATGCATTTGGAAGCTGAAATAGTTATATTCAGCATCAGGTTTTATTGAGAACATTCTGAATTAAAAAATGAGCAGCTAATTTTTATTTTTTTATTTTTTATTTATTTATTTTTTTTGAGCAGCTAATTTTTAAAACATAGAAAGATCTGCAAATATACATGAAGAGATAAGTATGGGATTTTTCCAGATATCTACTTCCTATATATCCACATGTGATATAAATATATTTTATATTCTCCTGATATGGGCTTCTATGATGCAGTCAACATAAAATATCATAAAAATAAAATTGTTTTGTATTTTTATGCAAAGCTTCTGATGATGTCTGATTATTCATATTTATCATGAAATTGTGAGGCTCTAGCTCTGGAAGGGGCTTGCTTTTGAGAGGTCAGCTCCTTAATTCATCAGGTCTCACATATAAACCTTCATCACTGGAGCTGAGGAGCCAGCTCTTTTGTGAGAGCATTTAGTAAGATGTATTTCAATTTTGTCATTGTTGCTGTTGTTGTTAGTCTTTGTTACAATATATAGTGGTTTATTTACCTAATCTGGGCTTCTCACTCTTCCTTTTTGGGAGATTTTTAGTAGAAAAAGGTGTCTCCTTTATGTCAGATTTCTTCAGAATTTCAGCATTGTAACTCATACACTCTGGCTTTCTCTGACATAAATTGAAGAATCCTGTTCTGTAAACTGATAATCCTATTCTCATTTACTGACCTCCCAGCATTTCTGTTTTTTCTTTTTTTAAAGATTTTCTTTATTTATTCGTGAGAGACAGAGAGAGGCAGAGACACAGGCAGAGGGAGAAGCAGGCTCCATGCAGGGAGCCCGATGGGGGACTTGATCCCAGGACTTGGGGACCACGCCCTGAGCCAAAGGCAGATGCTCAACCGCTGAGCCGCCCAGGCATCCCCCTCCCAGCATTTCTAAGTTCTCTCCTGAATGGTCAGAAAATTGCTCTTTAAATATAGAGCTCCAAGAAGGAGCTTAGTGCTTTATTCGGGGATCTTGAGGAAGATGGGAGGATGATCTCACTTGTCCTTAAGGATTTATTGAAAGGCTCTCCTTGTCAGGCTCTGCTAGGTGCTGGGAATACAGCAAAGAGAAAAAGGGAAAGCAAGACTTGCCAACAAATGATAACAAGGGGGTGGTGGTAAATGCTCACATGGGCGTGTACCACGTGCCTTTGTATGTGGCAGCCCTGATTCCCTATCCATGTCAGAACACTGTCCTAACTGCTGGCGCAATGGCTATTGGTAAGGCAGCTTTCCACCCAAACCATTTCTAATTCTTTATCTCCCACAATCGAGGTGTGTTTGGGGCACATTTTGCTTACCAAGTTTAATTCTGGATTTTGTCCCTGGTTATTTATACTGTTTCATCTTAACCTGTTGTTTGCCCATCCGGACACCCTTTTTGGCATCTCTTTGTTGTTCAGTTTGATGTTCACACTATTTGTGATCTTCTAAATTCCGGTGCTTTAGCTGCTGCTTCCCAGTCGGGCTGTAGTTAGCTGGTGAGGAGTTGTCTGCTCCTGTTTCTATTTTCCCCATGTCTTATAGGACAGGATCTAAAGCCTTCCTAAAGCCAAGCTAGGTTTTCATCAATTTAAGTTATGTGATTTACCTTCTTTCCTGTGTAAGAAGATGACTATATATTACCAAGACACAACCTGTTCTTTGTGAAGTCCTGTTGATTATTCGTGATCATATAATCACAAACACACTTACGAGTTCTGGTTATTTTGGTCCTTTTTTCAGTATGTAGGCATCTACTTAGTTTTCTGAAAGTCACACCTGAGTAGAGATGATATTTTTGTACCACTCATTCAAAGTTGTCAGAGGGAAAAAGTCAGAGCCCGTATATCAGCAAAGATGGCAAGTCCCATATCCTGGTCATAATCTATCACATGTCAGCATTAGTTCCTTCATAATCTGTGCTAATGATGGTATGATGCAAGCTTTTATTTGGTCACCCTGGGCAAGGTTTCCTCTTTTGTCGATTGCAATACATCCTTTCAGTTTGTTGTGATGAAACAGGACATGATAGATAGCAAAATGATTATGAAAAAAACCCACCTGTAATTCCCTATCTAGAAATGACTATTTTAACATTTTGGGATATGAGGTATATGTGTTAATTAAACACACATATTATTTTGAAACTTGAATTTTTTTCTTAGAACTATATAGAGTTCATTTTTCTGAGGTAACGCACATCATATAACCATACACATTAAACTTTCCAATATCAAACCTCTTTTGTGTAGTGTTTTTTTTTTATTATTTAATAACACTTCATTAACTCCCTGAGTAAAAAGAAACCTTTCCTTTATACATACCTTTCTGTGGCATTATCTCCTTTTTAATTCAAGTAGATTCCTTATTCTCTTAGTAACTGTGGTCTCTGAGAATAGGATCCGTTCATGGCTTATCCTTATGCTCCTTAAGTTTTAGCTGCATAATAGATATTTATTGAATTAATGAGCTTTAATGATGGGAATTGAAATCCTGAACCTTTGTGTTTTGGTTTTACTTCTGCTTCTGATTTTAGCTGGTAACTCTGTTTCCCCAGAGACAGAAGGAAAAGAAGCAATTTCTCACTTATCTGGTATATGAAGTATGCTGCAGAAGGTTAGGTATGGCATGAAGAAAATATAAAAAAGAACAACTAATCAACCTGTAGTTCTATTACCCAGAAATAAACACTATCATTTTTTTGATGTGTGTTCTTCCAAACTTTCCCTTTTTATGTATTCCTATGCATATGAAATATGACTTTCACTTAATTTTTTATCAAAATGGTGCCATAACAAACTACTCTTTAATTGCTTTTTCTTATTAATATAACATTTTTACATGGTGAATATATGCCTAAACCTCAGAGTTGATGGTTGTATAATACTCCACAATGGTGATATGCCATAGTATATTTACTCTGTCCTCCCCTTATTGAGTATTTAAATTATTGTCTACTTTATACATTCTATATAAATGACATTGTAACAGATACCTTGGTTCATACATCTTTGGGCATTTGCCTACAAAAGGTTTTAAAGTCCTCTTTTAAATTATCAAAAGTTGGGTAAGCTTATAGTCCCTTTCCCTTCCATCCCCAAATTAAAACATTTGGGAGTTTCTTTAGTGTGTGAGTTGGCCTAGGATTTAAAAAAATTATTATTAAACCAACGCACATAGCTCTGGTTGGTGATAATGGAATTACGTTCTGTCTCAAATTCATTCTAGAAGAACTGTTTAGCTTCATTTGATCATTTGTAACATTCAAATTGGACTTTTTAGACTTAGTCCTACATACAGAAGAGATACAAATGTAAATGTTTACATTTCTAGAAGTTGATAAGTCTAGCTAAATCTGTGTCATTTCATAAAAGTAAAGGCTTGTAGGAAGATTGGTTTCTGTGATCACCTCTGTTCTCCGGTTAGTACTAATCACACTTTTCATAGGGCAGTGAGAGTAACAACTAATGGAAACAGCAGTGAACTCACCATAAACGAGTTATGAAAACGTGGGCAATATCACAGAAGTGCCTTCAATGAGAAAACACTATGCAAGCTGCATCTGTACCTGCAGAAGTCTCTCTTTTTTTATTCTTGATAAAAGTACTTGCTGACAAGAGATGGGGGAAAACCACCCACCACCTCTGCAGCCTGTGGGCCCCAAACAGACAGGGAGGGTCAGGACTGGAATGACAGCTTCTCTCCTTCCTTGCCCTAGACCTGGGAAGGAGAGGGAAAAGCCCATAGGCTCCTCCTCACGATGACATAGGACACCCCTCTTCTAGTCAGCTCCTGTCTTGCTCCTCCACCCCAACAACCTCTCATGGGGCCTTCTTCCCCTTTTGCCACCAGAAAGCTTTTCCACTCCTCCGCCTGCGCCTGCCTTTGTTTGGAGTCTCACTAGTTGCAGGCGGTGTGGCCGCCCACAGACTCTCTTGCTGTCAAGAATTCCTGTTCTCATGTGGGTGATCTTTGTTTATCTCTACAGAGGTTATTAGTTTGGGGGAACAAATAAAAGCACTCAGAAGAATAATAATTAAAAAGTGCTTGCATTTGCCTCAGCCATTGCTTTAATTTAAGCAATGCTTCTCGCTAGGCTAATGTTTGTAGTGGATGGAAATGTTTACTAGATCAAACATTTCTAAGAAAGAGGATGGCAAAGTCAAATCACTGGTGTAAAGTAGTAAGATCAGGAATTAGTGCTCCCTTTACCCAGTAAGTCACATAACCTCCCTGGCCTTAACTTCTGAATCCATATTTTAAAACATCTAGTATTTATCAAGCATTTACTAAAAGATAGGTTCTTTCTGAGTGTTCCTTCCAAATATATTTATATATATATATATATTTGTTTGTTTGTTTATTTATTTATTTTATTGAATCTTCACGAAACTCATGAGGTAAATCTCATTATTATCCAGTTTCATAGAGAATACCAAGCTGCATAGAAGACAGTCTGCTTGATCGACTTCATAGAATGGAAGATGATAGAGTCAGGATTTGAACCCCGGCCATCAAATTCCAGAGTGTGAGCTCTTAGCCCCCCCTCCCTTTTTTAAAGAAGGGTAGGACTGGGATGCTTGGGTGGCTCAGCAGTTGAGTGTCTGCCTTTGACTCAGGGCGTGATCCCGGGGCCCCAGATCGAGTCCCACATCAGGCTCCCTCTGAGGAACCTGCTTCTCCTTCTGCCTGTGTCTCTGCCTTTCTCTCTGTGTCTCTCATAAATAAATAAATAAATAAAATCTTAAAGAAAAAAAAAAAAAGAAGGGTAAGGCTGTATGATCTTCATGGTCCCTTGTATCTGTAACTCATACAAAACTCTAACTTCAGAGACCTCTGTGAAAAATAAAAACCAAACCACTCTCTTGATGACTTATATATGCTCCCAAACATCCAGATATCTGCCTTTTTTTTTTTAAAGTAAGCTGTGATGTTTTAGAATTAAAGAAAAAAAAAAGCTAAAAAGCTTTAAAAATTGACAAAATTTCATCATGGTTTTAGTTAGTAAAATCATTGTGTTAATAGGAATAAATCTGCAAACACATCATGGATTTTCACACAGAAATTTGGAATATTCAGGTAAAAGTAGTGGGTCTGGCTGCCCAGGACTGTTTTCTAGCAGTTGAGCAGTTGTGTGCTTGTTGGCATTAACCATCCCAACATACCACAGAAGAATGATTTGCAGAGCAGATGCCAGAGAGTAAAGAGGTAGGAGGCAAGGAGGGAAGGAAAGAACCATGGCTCACCAATGTGGTGTGAAGGGAAAGGTGAAAGATATCTGAGCCTTATGCCAAAGAGTCAAAGTAAACTCAGCTCTTACAAAAAGGCATTGTGGGATCTTTGAGGGGCCCCACAGAGCTGACAGGTCATTTCTTTATGGGTCTCACTGGGAGACGTTCATGCAGTAAGTATGGTATGGGACTCAAATTTGAATTTGCCTATCCTATTTTATTTTATATTTTCCTTAATTAGGCTCCATGCCCAGCATGGAGCCCAAGGCAGGGCCAGAAAGAACTCAGGACACTGAGATCAAGACCTGAGCTGAGGGGATCCCTGGGTGGTGTAGCGTTTTGGTGCCTGCCTTTGGCCCAGGGTGCGATCCTGGAGACCCGGGATCGAATCCCACGTCAGGCTCCCGGTGCATGGAGCCTGCTCCTCCCTCTGCCTGTGTCTCTTCCTCTCTCTCTCTCTGTGTGACTATCATAAATAAATAAAAAATAAGTTAAGAAAAACTTTATTTAAAAAAAAAAAGACCTGAGCTGAGATCAAGAGTCAGGTACTTAACCAACTGAGCCACCAAGCTGCCCCATGATTTTATCTACCTTAGAAGGAAACTACTTGAACCTTGCTTGCAAACTGATGGCTCCAGAGAGCCAGTGCCTAGGAGGATGATTGTAGTATACAGGAAGAAGCACAGGATGGGAAATGGGTTGGCTGGATTCTAATGCCAGTGCTGCCACTCGCTGGCTGTATCGCCTAGACAAGTCTCTTACCCAGTCTGTGCTCAGTTTCCTCTTATATAGGAGAGTTTGATATTGGATCCTGGTACAGTTACCTCTCAGATCGTTCCCAAGTTTTGGGCATCCTGGGAGCTTCGGTCCCTGGACTGGGAGTTCTGTTTGTTCTTGATGATTACAGTCACAGTGGCTAAAAGACAAACTTTGTCCTGAGGCTTAAGCTTTATGTCACCATGGTGCTCAGTAGGCGATGCCTATTGACATTAATCCCTCTGGGATCTTTTAAAAGCTTATTTTGATATGTTGGTATATTTTATTCTTTCTTAAATGCTTAAACTGGTCTTGTGTATGTACAAGCAGCATATATTCCATGTGAATCTATTTTCTTTATTTTTTTACTTAAAAAAAACATTTTATTTATTTATGACAGATACACAGAGAGAGGCAGAGGCATAGGCAGAGGGAGAAGCAGGCTCCTTGAGGGAACCCCAGGGGGACTCCATCCCAGGACCCCCGGATCGCGCCCTGAGCCAAAGGCAGACACTCAACCACTGAGCCACTCAGGCGTCCCTCACTTTTGTTTCTGATCTGACTCTAGGATTATCAAGAAACAAGGAAGGCTATGCTAATGGAATCATCAGGAAACTACTTATAAACTTCTTGATAGATAATTCTATGAAATATGATTCTCAGCCACTCATCTTTATCCTCTACCTTCTCACCATTAGGATTAAGGTATTTACAATGCTCAACAAACAGTATCCTTTCTGTAATAAAATGATCAGTTATTTAAAATTTATTTAAATTATTTAAAAACCAAACCATGCTCGTGTAACATCTCATAATTCTATTGAAGAAATACTTTCTTATTTGATAAGTTTGGAAAACAAATTTTCAAATAAGCAATGTTTCTTTTCTTGTCATGTGAAAATGGCTAATTCATTTTGTTTTTGAGCTGGTATGGATCCAGAAATACCTCTTAGGAAAAATCCTGGCTTTGCCTGCAGGTTCTTCTTGGTCCAATTCTGCATATAGAATGGCCAGGATCTTTCCAGACTCCCCATTGTTTCCCAAAGATATCAATTTTACCATCAGTTCATTTGATTGTTAATGCTTACAGATTCACTTCAAGGAATATTTGTGATTCAGGTCATTGCCTAAAAGTACTTGTTGTTCAACTCCTATCAATCCTTACTAGTTTAAAGCAGAGGTTGGCAAAGCTTTTCAGTAAAGGGTCAGATAGAAAATATTTCAGTTTTGCCAGTTATATGGTCTCTGTGGTAACTATTCAACCCAATAAAACTTTATTTATGGAGACCAAAACTTGAATTTTATGTAATTTTTAAATGTTACAAACTATTATTCCTCTTTTGATTTTTTTTCAGCCATGAAGCAGATGGAAAAATTATCTTATCTTGTGAACCATGTGAAAACAGGCAATGAGATAGACTTAGCCTGTAGGCTATAATTTGCTGAACCTTGGTATAGAAAATTATTTATGAGGAAATATTGGAAAGACACAACTGATAATTTGTGGTTGAGAGTACTCTAAGTTCCAGCCAGTGGAATGTGAGCAGAAGTGATGTGTTGTTGCCACTGGGCTTGGCCCATAAAAACTTCCCATGAATGCTGCTTTTTGTTCTTTTCCCATATGTTGAATATGGTGGGGACTCAAGATGGAAGAAACCTGGTTCTCATTTTGGCTTTACATGAATAAGAAACAAACTTCTAGGGCTGCCTGACTGGCTCAGTCTGTACACCATAACTCTTGATCTCAAGGTTGTGAATTCAAGCCCCATGTTGGTCTTGAAGCCTACCAAAAAAAGAAAAAAAAAAAAAGGAAGAAAAGGAGAAAGAAGAAAGAAAGAAAGAAAGAAAGAAAGAAAGAAAGAAAGAAAGAAAGAAGAAAGAGACAGAAAGAGAGAGAGAGAAAGAAAGAAACTTGCATTCCCAAATTACCCAAATTCAGTGTTAAGCCACTGAGATTTTCAGGGCTTTTTATTTGAGTAACTAGTATTATCTTAACTAATATGTCATTATTTCTTCCAGATGTTTTTGGTTTGACTGTTATCCTAAATCGAAGTCTCAAATGCTACAAGCTTGGATGGACTTTTCTTTGGTCTCTTTCTCTCCTCTTCATTTCCTCCTTTTCACATTTAACTGGCAGATGAGAGATAGAATTGCTTTCCAAGTTCGAGAATATACTTTGGTGGCCATTAGCTTCTCCAAAAATGCTACAAGAAATGAGACACTTTGCTTTAGCCACAGAGACTGTCTCCAACATGAAGCCCACCTGAGAAATTCTTTTAGAACTCAGGGCCAGGAAAAGCTTATCTTCCCCTGAGGAACTTGTATGTTTTCTTATCAACAAAGAATATTGTTGACTGTGCCTGATTGTATCCCCTTTCCCTTTTCCCTCTGGTTGCCAAGAAGCTCAGAGCCAAATTTTTGCTTAACATTAATAACTTTATCGAACCCTGTGGCCTACATATCTGCATTCTTAGTTTCCTCCTGGTCTTGACCTTCTACTCTGCTGTGTGTTTTCCTTGTTTCTGATTTTTTGGTTATTTATATTTTATTGCTTGTTTTCTTGTAAGCTTCCTCAGATCCTTTGTGGAACAAGGTGGGGTCAATAAAAAATGGCTTCAGCTTATTAATAGAATATACCAAAAGCATTCCTTTTTTTTTTTTTTTTTTAAGATTTTCTTTATTCATGAGAGACACAGAGAGAGAGGGATGCAGAGACATAGGCAGAGGGAGAAGCAGGCTCCACGCAGGGAGCCCGATTTGGGACTTGATCCCAGGACCCCAGGATCAAGCCCTGAGCTGAAGGCAGATGCTCAACTGCTGAGCAACCTAGGCATCCCCCAAAGCATTCCTTAATCACCAATTTAGTTCTTTGGGAATGAGAACTTCAAATTTATTTATTTTCAGGTTCTCCTCTTATTGTGTCCCATGGTTTGATGAAGAAATGGTTTTATAATTATGAAAGCTGAAGGCCTTCACATTTCTCCATTCTACTTAAAAAACAAACAAACAAAAAAAAAACAAAAAAAAAACAAGAATGTCATTTTATCCAAAGTTCCTATTGTTTGCCATAGAAATTGTAGAAAGGTCATAGATACATTTGACTGACAGACGATAGACTAGGAAAAGATATTTTCAATATTTAAAAGCCACAAAGAATTAATATAAAGAATATATAATGACCTACTGAAAATCAATGTGAGGAAGATAAGAAACCCAACAGAGAAATGGTCAAAAGATATGAGTAGGCTATTTTCACAAGGGTATACTAGAAAACCTAACAAAAATACGTATGAACAGACGCTGAAACTTATCAGTAATCAGAGAACCGCAAATTTAAACAAGTTGCCGCATTATATTCATCCAACTGGCAAAAATTAAAAGGTGGATAATAGCAAGCATTGGCAAGGATGTGGGCAGTGGGAACCCTCAGGTATGGTTGATGAGAGTCTGGACTACAGAGCATAGTCTCTGGAAGCAGTGTGTCTTCTAGCGGTAAATGCACACGTGGTGACTGTTCTTGCAGTTTGCACCTGGTGGTTCCACTTGTGTTTCCTTCTTTTGCTGCGTGCTTGCTAGAACACTAGCAGGTCTGTCCAAAGATTCTGTCTTTGCTAATCCTTCCATTATAGCAAAAGGTTCTTTCCCGAGGTTCTAGCCAGAAACCCAGGAGTCCTTTCCTTACCTAATCGAATCCATCAGCAAGTCTTGTTAATTCTACATCCAAAACATCTCTTGAATCTGCTGTCATCGCCTAAGTTCAGCTTATGACCTTCCTATGCCTCGATCCCTGCAGTGGCTTCCTAACTGGTTTCCCTGCTCTGGACTCCAGCATTTTATTTGCTATCTGGTAAAAAAAAAATGCAAATTGTATTTTGAAAATGCAGATTGGATTAGTTCTGATCTCAGCTCTTACACTGCTTTTTTTTCTTTTTTCCAACCCCCCGACCCCCATCGGCTCATACACTTCAATGACCTCCCATTGCACCAAGAATTCATGATACTAAACCACTATTTAATTGATGGAAGCAAGTTTTTAAAATTAAATAAATTTGATGTGTAACATTGTATAATTTTAAGATGTACAGCTTGTTACTTTGATACATTTATATTTTATAATATGATTGCTCATATAGTGACATTTATCATATTACATCCTCATACTACAACATTATTGTCTACATTCGTTATACTGTGCATTAGATCCTATGACTTTTTTAGTATTCGTTATAAGTTTGTATCTTTTTTTGAATAATTTTTAAACATTCTCTTTTTTTTAAAGATTTTATTTATTTATTCATGAGACACACACACACACACACACACAGAGAGAGAGAGAGAGAGAGAGAGAGAGGAGAGAGAGGTGGAGACATAGGCAGAGGAAGAACCAGGCTCCATGCCGGTAGCCTGATATGGGACTCGATCCTGGGACTCCAGGATGATGCCCTAGGCCAAAGGCAGGCACTAAACCACTGAGCCCCCCAGGTGTCCCTTAAGTTTGTATCCTTAAACACCATCCCTCTCATCCACACCCCCAAATCCCTGGCCACCCACCATTTTACTGCTTTTTATAGGTTTAACTTTTTTAGATTTCACATATAAGTGATATAAAACAGTAGTTGTCTTTTTCTGACTTATCTAGCATAACGTGCCCAAGGGCTATCTATGTATCTTCCTTTCTCATGGGTGAATAATATTGTGTATTATATAATAATGTGTATATACCACATCTTTTTTGGTAAAAGCAAGTTTTATTATTTATTTAAAAAAATTTATTTATTCATGAGAGACACAGACACAGGCAGAGGGAGAAGCAGGCTCCATGCAGGGAGCCCGATGTGGGACTCGATCCCAGGACCCCAGGATCACGCCCTGGGCTGAAAGTGGCGCTAAACCGCTGAGCCACCCAGGCTGCCTGAAAGCAAGTTTTAAAATCAGTGTTTTCTAACACTTGGGTCAACCCCCAGAGCTTTTTGCTATGAAATTTTCAAAATTAAGAAAAAGTATTTCTCCCTGTTAGTAGATATTTTGCTGATACAATCAGTTGATGTGGGAAGGAGGAAGCCTGAGACATAGCTACGGGCAGCCTCAGCTCTGAGAAGCTGGTTTCTACAGTCTTTTTTTTCCTTTAAGATTTTATTTTTTTATTAATTTTTTTAAAGATTTTATTTATTGGAGCACCTGGGTGGCTCAGTGGCTAAGCATCTGCCTTTGACTCAGGGCGTGATCCTGGGGTCCTGGGATCAAGTCCCACATCGAGCTCCCTGCAGGGAGCCTGCTTCTCCCTCTGCCTGTGTCTCTTCCTCTCTCTCTGTGTCTCTCATGAATAAATAAATAAAATCTTTAAAAAAAAAAGGACTTTATTTATTCATTTGAGAGAGAGACAGCACACATAAGCAGGAGGAGAAGCAGAGGGAGTGGGGAGAAGGAGGGAACCTGACACAGGCTTGATCTCAGGACCCTGGGATCATGACCTGAGCTGAAGGCAGATGTTTAACCCAACGGAACCACCCAGGCACCCCTAAGATTTATTTTTAATCAATCTCTACACCCAACATGGGGCTCAAACTCTCAACTCTGGGATTAAGAGCCGCATGCTCCACAAACTGAGCTAGCCAGGTGCCCCTGGTTTCTGTAGTCTTCAAGCAGGTGAGCATCCCTCTCTGGCTCCTCTAGTCTTCAGTTTTGGGGGGAAGAACTTGTATTGTTTCTTCCTCAGAACCATGGCCCTGAGAGAGTCTCTTCTAGTTCTCATCAGAATCAGGATCGAGGACCAGCCCTGGGCCAGAAACAGGGTGTGGGTGGACAAGTGGAAGGAAGCTGAGAAGTCAGGGCTGGGCCAGCAGACAGTGCCTGACCCAGGGATAGAGGGCACTGGAATGAAGCAGACAGAGAGGGAGGGAAGGTGAGGGTTCCAGGCTAGAGTCCAAGCAGCCTGAGGTCAGGACCTGAGGAGGGGATGTGAAGGACTGGCGTAGACCACCAGAGCCAAGGGAAGAACTGAGCCCTGGCTAAGTTCAGCAACTTGCCCAGGATCATGATGCTGGTAAGTAGCAGAACTAGAATTTGAATCCAAGCCGACAGCTTCAGAGGTGGTGAGCGTAACCACAATGTAATACAACTTCAGTGGCATGAGGGTCGCTCACGGGCTTGGCCCCAAAGCTGTGTCTATAAAACATTATTTTTACAAGGTTGTGTATTTATTTGAGATGGTGCTGGAGGAGGGGGATAGAGATAGAGAGGGACTAAAGAGAGTATGACCACACCTGTAAATACATCAATTCATTCTCCAGGCAAATGGTTAGCAGTTATCTACTCTCAGATAATGTGCCACACCCCAGGGAAATGGAGTTGAGTCAACAGGATTCCTCCCTCCCAGGAATTCTCTTTCTTGTATCTGGGTAGCAACAGTGCATTATGTTGTGCTGTCACAGAGGTCTGCCCCAGTGAGCACAGGAGGGAAGAAGTGTCAGGGAAGGATTCCCTGATAATACAGAACAATGGTGTCAGAGGGCAAGGGTAACATTTCAAAACAGTACTGAAGGGACAGGTCCGGGCACATGAGGTATGATGTGTTTGTATATGATGAAATCCGTGATACACCATCATGGAGTTTTACTAGAGACCCACTCTCAGGAAATCCCTAAAAGAAGTCATAAGTGGTATTTCAAAAGGTGTCTAACTCACAAACACACGAAAAAATCTGGTTTCATATCTCTAAGTAACAGACACGGCTTGCTTTGCCAGCAGAGAGACTATGTAGGTTCTGGTTTGGGGTACTAGTCAGGATAGGCTAGTTGTGCTTGCAATAAAAATAATTCCAAATATCAGTGGCTGAAATAAGAAGGGTTTATTTCTTGATCACCCTTGATGCCCAGTGTGGATTGGTACATAAGTGGGTGGGAAATTCTGTTCCATTCTACATCTCCTGCAGAGATGGCAATTTCACCATCTTAAGCTGTGACCTGCCACCACAGTATTTCAGGGTTCATCAAAGCAAGAGGACAGGCATGGAGTCAAGAACTGCCAATTAATGATTTTGCCGGGAAGTGATATATTGACTTCTGCCCTCATTCTGTTGGTCACAAGTAATTACATGGCCACGTCTAAGTTCAAAGGGATGAGAGAGTTAGAATCTTTGTGTTTTCTGAATATTGGGGAATGTAACCATGTCTACTAAGGGCAGTCTCCTCAGCTCCACCCATGTGTGTTGGAAATGAAGGGGTTGTGTTTTTCCCACATGAAGCACAAAATGGCTTCGTTACTATCGGTTATCATTCTCTTCATATTGTAATATTTGTGGGATGGTTGCCAATCAGATTTTTATGTAAAAGTAGCAGAAGATCAGTTTTCATCAATATTAAAACTATTCTTTTGGGACACCTGGGTGGCTCAGCAGTTGGGTGCCTGCCTTAGGCTCAGGGCGTGATCCTGGGATCCTGGATCGAGTCCCGCATCGGGCTTCCTGAGAGGAGCCTGCTTCTCCCTCGGCCTGTGTCTCTGCCTCTCTCTGTCTCTCAGTCTGTGTCTCTCATGAGTAAATAAATACATATTAAAAAAAAAAGAAACCCAAACTACCCCCCAAAACTATTCTTTTAAAGCTTTGAAACTGAACTACCACAGCTCTTACTTGTGGTGGCGTGAATGTGAATTCCCAATTCCAACCAGTGTGATGATTGTATGACAAAAACAATTGTAACATATAAAAATATAATATATTAATTATATATAGAATAATGTTGTTAACGTACAATGATTACAGTTATAACTGAGTAGATGTGCCCCTGCTGAACGTCTAGAGATTACGGGAGCAACTTCCATGTGGAAGCTACCCTAGTGAGCTGGATATAAGAGCTATTTGCTGTTTTTGTTTTTTAAAAAGTTGCCTTCAAAATTTCTCACACATTGCTGCTCCTATCCTCCCCAGGGCTCAGAATATGGAAAGATTTGAGGAGGAGAAATGGTGGAACCTATGGGAGAGGGAAGGGGGTGGATTTGGTGGGACTAAGCAAGCACTCTGAGAACTTGTAACTAGTGGATCCTCCTCTGTCTTCCCTCTCTCCTTGGTTGTCGCTCCGAGTGGTGAGGGAACTGTTATTCCCCTCCTTAGCTATGCCCTTGGAGACAGTGCTGTCCAATAGAACTTTCTATGCCTGTGCTGTTGGATGTGGCAGTCTCTAGGCACCCGTGCCTGTGGAGCGTGTTGAAGTGTGCCTAGTGCAAATGACGAACAGAATTTTAAATTTTATTGAATTTAACAAGTTTAAATGGCCACAAGAACCTGGGGGATAGGGAAGGAGGAGGTTGCTTTTATTCCTGTTTTCCTGGTGTAGGCTTTTCTGCACATGACCACAATTGAATCTCCCACACAAAGGATTATTAAGGGTGAGTTTGGCCAGGTTGAGAAAGGGGTAAGGAAAGGGCCTAGTGGAGACAGGGAGCCTGCTGCAATGCCTCTCTGCTTTGGCCCCCCTGGGGCGGGGAAGGGGGCAGGCTCCTGTCGTGAACAATGGGCCCAGAGGACTACATGATACCTGAAAACCTACAGACATAAAAATGGAGACTACCATGTGAATCTCAGACTTTGTCCTATTTATTTATTTAGAAAAAGGACTTTATTTACTTGAGAGAGAGAGGGGAGAGGGGCAGAGTGGGAGGGAGAGGGCCCAGCAGATTCTGTGCTGAGCGTAGAGCCCTCCCCACGCTGGGCTCAATCTCAAAACCCTGAGATCAGGAGAACCCTGAGCTGAAACCAAGAGTTGGCCCCTTAACTGACTGAGCCACCAGGTGCCCCAGGCCTTTTCCTTCTTAAAAGGAAGGCTATGGCTTTGGATATGGGAAAAAGAGAAAGAGGCAAATGAAGCCAATGTAGTAATTGTTTAATGTTGCATTACATCTATTTCTTTGTAATATATTTGGGTATAAAATCTTTATTGTGCTCGAAATTCTTATTAAAAATGCAATGAACTTTAGTTTGCACATTGGCAGCCTTTCATTCCGCAAAGCGTTCTTTTGTAAGAAATGATTTTTTTTTCATGGTAGTGGTTTAATGAAAGACATGGACAGTTATTGAAAGAAAGCTAATGCCATCAAACACTCGTCCAGCGGCTCCTGTATGTTGATGCTGTGCTAAGAATGAATGGCATTTTGCAACACTACTTATATTTTAGAAAAATGACTTAGCTGTCAAGTCCCCGTGTGTGTCCTGGAAGCTTATATACTTTTCTACTTTTGTCTACTGTCTATTTTGGAATGCATTTACTTTTATTATAAAATTGTAAAAACTAGTGCTCATACTAAACAATTTAATAAGCCGGGGTGCTTGAGACCTCACATAGCCTGACTGGCCTCCCCTAGATCCTTGAGTAGAGGCCAATACGGAATATGTTGGCAAGATGCTTAGATTTTATTCTTGGGGCTTAATGTGAAGGCCAGAGAGTGAGGAGAGGTAGGAAAGCGAGTATGGTTCTGAGACACTGTGATTTTTAAAAAAGATAGGGGTGCCTGGCTGGCTCAGTCAGTAGAACATGCAACTCCTGATCTCTGGGTCTGGAGTCCAAGCCCCATGTTGGGCATGGAGCCTACTTAAGAAAAAGAGAAATTCTTACCTTCTGAATTAAAACTATAATTCACCTTAAATAAATAGTGCAAAGGAAGTTCTTTTCAAAACATACCATCTAATGACATCAAATTTTTCCCCCACCAGAGCGTATGTATAAACAGGAAAAATTTTTTTCAGTGGAAGGTTAATTGTTGACACCACCATATTTACACCCAAGTGCAAGACCATTCCTAGTTCCATCCTCTGTAACATTCCAGAGCCTACCTTTATTTTACTCTGACATTGTCCCAGCATAAAATTCTGATATACTAATTATTTCTCCAGATCATACCCACGGTTCTGATGATATAAGACAAGTGTTGAAGGTTTTTGAGTTCAGAATAATTGGGTAATTGGCATCATCCTGTGACAAGTTTCCCCTTTTCCTGAGGTCTTTTGACTAATGGCCCTATTGTTATTGTTGGAGTGGGTTGAGCTCCATAGAGCCATGACGCAAAACTTGATCTTTGGTAGAAATACCTTACACATTTATTCCTTCCAGGAAACCAAAGGGCAACAAAGCCACATTCCAGGTTGAGAATCTGGCCTTTTGCACCATGACCTAACCTATTCCAGGTGAAAAGTATTAGGTCAAAATAGTTTAATAGGAAAACTCATACCTGGGTTCTTGCAGTGGTCCTCAGACCTAGCTGCACATTAAAATTGGCTAGTGAAAAAGAAGGAAGGAAGGAAAGAAAGAAAGAAGAAAGAAAGAAAGAAAGAAAGAAAGAAAGAAAGAAAGAAAGAAAGAAAGAAAGAAGAGAAAGAAAGAAAGAGAGGGAGAAAGAGAGAAAGAAAGAAAGAAAGAAAGAAAGAAGAAAGAAAGAAAGAAAGAAAGAAAGAAAGAAAGAAAGAAAGAAAGAAAGAAAGAAAGAAATTGCTTGGGGAGATTAAAATAACTGACCATTTGGGCCCCATTGGAAACTTGTGAAAAAGACTGAAGGGAGGTGGGCCATACATACCTACCTGCATTTAGACTCTCTGCAGGAGGCCCTGGGTATATTTATTTTATTTAAAAAACATTTTATTTATTTACTCATGAGAGATACAGAGAGAGGGGCACAGGCATAGGCAGAGGGAGAAGCAGGCTCCCTGCAGGGAGCCTGATGCAGGACTTGATCCTAGGACCCTGGGATCATGCCCTGAGCCAAAAGCAGACACTCAACCACTGAGCCACCGGGCGTCTTGGGTATCTGTATTTTAAACAAGATTCCCAGATGACCAAAGAAATTTGGCCAACCTGATTTAGGGTGTCAGTCCTGGGAAAGAACATTTAATATCACAGTTTTGAAATGAATTTAGTGGTCCTAAAGACATTTCTAATGCCAATGGCGGCTTGTCTTTCTTTCTTTTTCTTTTCCTTTTTTTTTTTTTACTTATTCACATATGAATACTGTCAAAGAAGAGATATTTAACAGAAGAGAAGGTTTACTATTTATTTTTATTTTTAATCTTTTTAAAAATTTTACTCATTTATTCATGAGAGACACAGAGAGAGAGAGAGAGAGAGAGAGAGAGAGGCAGAGACACAGGCAGAGGGAGAAGCAGGCTCCATGCAGGGAACCTGATGTGGGACTTGATCCTGGGTTTCCAGGATCACGCCCTGGGCTGAAGGTGGCGCTAAACCACTGAGCCACCCGGGCTGCCCAAAGTTTACTGTTTTAATCTCCAATCAAACCAAGTCTCTGATCCTGGGGGCGGATTTCATGTAGTAAGGGTAAGATTTTCATACGGCAGCTTTCAACAGCACCAGATAGTCAGCTTGCTGTAGCTCAGAGCCCAGCGCAGTGGCTCTCAGCCTCTGTCTAAGAGGGAGCTTAATATTTTTAAAAATTCAAGTCAATTAATTAACATATATAATTATTAGTTTCAAAGGTAGAGGTCAGTGACTCATCAGTCTTATATAATACCCAGTGCTCATTACATCACGTGCCCTCCTTAATGTCCATCACCCAGTTACCTCATCTCCCCCAACCCCCTTCCCCTCCAGAGACCCTCAGTTTGTTTCCTTTCTTTTTTTTTTGGGGGGGGGTGCAAAAACATATATATATATATATTTTTTATTATAGTACAGGGACAAGACCTGTGGGCAGAAAAAGCTGCCTCTCAGTTTGTTTCCTATGATTAAGAGTCTCTTATGGTTTGTCGAGGGAGCTTAATATTAACGGGGGAGTGTCTTGGGTTCTTCTTATACTGTGAGACCAATTTGTCAATCTTCAAATGAAATGGCAAGGGATTCATTAGTTCACCCATGGCTTCCATTCAATAGATACTGTTTGAATTTCTACCATATGTCAGACTCTGTGTTAGGTGCCAGGGATAACCCAATAAAAGAAATTGGGGTTCTTCTCCTCAAGGAACTGGTAGTCTAGAGTGGCGGTGCTCTAAGTGTATCATGGACCCACACCAGTAGCAGTCCTGGGAACTTCTTAGAAAAGCAAATTCTCATGCCCCACCCCAGCCCTACTCAATCAGAAAGTCTGGGGGCGGGCCCAGCACTGTGCTCTAACAAGTCCTATGGTGACTCAGGTAAAGTTTGATAGCCACTGGTGTCTAGGAGGAGCATCAGTCTAGCCGGCTGTGGTAGGTGCAGTGGGGATGGAGAGGGGGCTGGAAGCTCTAGGGCTGCTTCTAGAAGGCAATGTATGAACTCTTAGAACAGTTGGTGCAGAGTGGGGAGAGGAGCTCCTGGAGCCATCAGCAGGGCCCACACCAAGAAGTTGGCATTTTACTCTGAATGCAGCCTGGAATCTTCTGACCTGATATCCATGTCATCTGTACTCAGGGTCCTCTCTCCACCCGTCTTTCAGCTGAGTGGTGCTGGGCCTGGGCCCTGTGCTTCATGTGCTCCTACGCAATGAAAAGTTAGAGAGATCTAGACATAATTCCTCTTGCATGAAAAAATTGAACACAGTAGGTGTTAAATAAACATTTGGTGAACGAGCGTGGACAAAAGTGGACAAAGCTAGGACTTGTGAACGTAAGGACAATGTGTAACGTGAGCATCGCAGAGTAAGCAGCCGTGTCTGAACTAATTGAAAGGCCCACAGTTTTAAAAGATTATACAAACCTTTACTGGTTTGCTTGGAGAAGAGAAGTGTCTGCTCCACTCCTCGGAGGAACCAGTCATCATAGAAGGGAGAGGGGGAGCCGCAAGCCTCACTGCTTCTCTGCCTGCTCTGGCTCCACTTCTCCCGGGTCGGCCTCCACCTTCGCACGGCCCTGCTACTGAGCACCGCTTGGTTCCAGGAAATGTGCACATATTATTTTTTAACATATTCGACAGTGCCAAAAAGTAGGTGCTGTTGGCCTACATTTTGAAAGGGACTAAAGATCACAGGGTGCTGGAGTCCAAGGAAGAAAAGGATTTATCCAGAGGTCACTGGCAAGGACGTTGCTCTGCACGCAGGGTCAGCCAAGGGAGCTGGGGTGGAGGGAGGCTTCGGGGCCTGTTCGAAGTCAACATGCTTGGATCCAAAACCAGGACTGTGTAAGGGGGGTTTGTCCCACTGCTCCATGTGACCTGAGGCAGGCTGAGGGTCCTCCCCCAGGAGGTAGCCTGTTAAGTCCAGGACTGCCAGGATGCCCCGTTCATTCTTTACTGTTCTATAAGCCACTTTCCTTTCCTGGCAAATTCAATTTCCGTGACGCGTCTCTCACTATGACCACACACATATCTAAACTCATGCCAAAGATACAAATTGTTTGGGGGCACCTGGGTGGCTCAGTGGTTGAGCGTCTGCCTTCAGCTCAGGGTGTGATCCCGGGGTCCTGGGATCGAGTCCTGCATCGGGCTCCCTGCATGGAGCCTGCTTCTCCCTCTGCCTGTGTCTCTGCCTCTCTCTGTGTCTTTCATCAATCAATAAATAAAATGTATTAAAAAAGGATACAAATTGTTTGTTTTGAAGTACTTTGAATATTTGGATTTAAAGTGTAACTGTACTGCATACAGCTAATGATTTATATGATTTGTTTTTTATGGTGTCTGTCCAAACAATTAATGATTGTTTTATATTTATGGCAACATAAGGAATAATCTTCACAGATCTCAGTTGCCAAATTTGGGGTTTTATTGCCTCAGCGTTTCAGGACTCTGTCTGTTCAAATGGCATGTGGCCTAGGCCCCAAGTGGACTGATTTCTCAAGACTAAGATTTTTATAAATTGAATTTAATGGTTGGGTTTAAGTCACTGCATAAATGCTGAAAAAACAAGAAGTATATACATACATATGTATGTGCACACATGTATATGTGTAGATACCCCAAATCTATTTTACAGCACATTCTTGTACCTAGCATGGATAATGTACTGCATATTATAGGTTTTTGTCAAAACTGAAAGAGAAGGGTAATAAATCATGTATTAAAAAAAAAGCCTCACCCATTTAGTTCTATGTTTTTTCCTTCCTATCCTTACAATAGACAATGAAAGAGATAGATTTTGGTTAAAAAATAAAGCTTTCTATCATTTTATTTCAGAGACTATTGGCAAAATTTTATAGAAGACACATTTCCTAACTTCTCATTTCTATGTCCTGGCTTATTAAAAAAAATATGGCACGATACAAGCTCAACAGTTATAGTCACTTTCTATCATTTCGGTGGGATTGTAAGCTTCCCCCCGCCTTGACAATTGTAAATGTGTTTGCTTTTCTGTATTGAGTATAGCAAATTGTGGGGAAAATATAATAAGAGACCCAGAGGAAGAGGAAATCAAGAAAAATAACACCTCTTTCAAATATGGGAGCAGCTGTTTCTTGGATGTAGGATGGAGTCTCCTGGGAACCAAGCAGAATTTGAGAAGGTCTGCCCCGGTTCTAGTGGCTCTTGTCATGATGGACAAACTACAAATTGACTCAGTACCGCTTAAGAGTTCCCTCTCCTTTCTTTATTTTCTTTGCCTTCTCTCAGTTAGAACCAGCAGATAGTAACTCAGATTAAAATCCACTATCTGGATATAAACAACACTGCTGATTAAAAGGATCACTTTGCCAAGGGAGATTCAGCTGGAGTGTCCATTTTTCATTCAAATGTTCCAGCCTAGTAAAAGTAGCTTCCAGCTCTGAATATATTGAATCACCATTAACCTACTGGAAAAATGGGAACACAGATATACACTTTCTTATTCTATGAACAGGGCAGGTTGTCCCATGCTGCAAACAAACAAAAACATTTATTTATAGCTCTCCAAGGGTCTTGACAGGATCCCTTCTGTCAGAGAGACACGATTCCCTTCTCTTATAGAAGCCCAACTGGAATTTTGAGATGTGAATCTCGTGGAGTTTGGAGATGTGTGCTGATTTGTCCTGGATATTGGTTAGAGTGAACATTCTAGGTCCTTGCAACCTAAAGAATGGCCCCAAACCTGCAGCATCTAACATTATGTGGGAGGGAGCTTGTTACAACTGCAGAATCTTGAGTTCCACTGTTCTTCTTCTGAACTGGAATCCGAATGTTAAAAGATCCCCGGGTGGTTTGTATATATATTAAAATTTGACAAGCACTGTTCTAGCAATGGCTCTCAAACTTTAACCTGGATCAGAATCTTTTGGAAGGTTAATTGAAACAAACTGTTGGGTTCTGTCCCTAGAGATTCTGACTCAGTCAGTCTGGGTTGCTGAGAACTTTGTTTCTCACATGCTCCCAGATGATGCCGGTGCTACTGGTCCAGAGACCACACAGAACCCTCACTCAAGGCAGTTCTGTCTAATAGAATTGTGATGCGAGCCACATAGGTAATTTAAAATTTTCTAGTAGCCACATTTTAAGAGTAAAAAGTGAAATTGCTTTTAATATTTTATTTTATTATTTTTAAAAAATATTTTATTTACTTATTCATGAGAGACACACAGAGCGAGAGAGGCAGAGACACAGGCAGAGGGAGAAGCAGGCTCCACGCAGGGAGCCCGACGTGGGCCTTGATCTTGGGCCCCCAGGGTAAGGCCCTGGGCGGAAGGCAGGCACCAAACAGCTGAGCCACCCAGGGTTCCCGCTTTTAATATTTTAATTTAAGGTAATGTATCCACAATGTCATTTCAACAACTGATCAGTATAAAAAATCATTAATGAACCATTTTACATTCTTTTTTGATAACAAATGTTTAAAATCCAGTGTGCATCTTATACTTACGGCACATCTAAACTCAGGGTAGCCTGAATGAAATAGCCACATGTGGCTGCTTGGGGCTACCTTACCAGACAGTGTACGAGGGCCTTGGTTTTCCAAGGTTACTTCAAGGAGTGTCACTGTTTGTGAAACTTGCGTGGACCTTGGGAGAAATGAGAAACATAAGCTGACTTTACTCGATTGATTGATTGGTTGGTTGATTGATTGATGTATTTACTTACTTTAGAGGGTGTGTGCATGCAGATGCGTGTGCTCTCGTGCCCCTGCACACAGGCAGGGGGAGGGGCAGAAGGAAAGGGCAAGGGAGAGAGAAGCAGGCTCCCCGCTGAGTGCAGAGCCCAGCACCCCAGATTCCCCTACTGGGAGATCATGACTTGAGCCCAAATCAGGAGTCAGATGCTCAACTGACTCAGCCACGCAGGCTCCCCTGAGTTTATTCAATTTAAATGATGCTCTTTTATTCTGAGGTTATCTTTCCTCATTTTTGCTCTTGAAATGGCCTCTCTTTAATGCAGCACTTTTCAAAGTGTGGTTCCCCAGGCCAGCAGTATCAGCATCAGGTGGGAACTTGTTAGAAATCCAAATTCTTGGGATCCCTGGATGGCGCAGCGGTTTGGTGCCTGCCTTTGGCCCAGGGTGCAATCCTGTAGACCCAGGATCGAGTCCCACATCGGGCTCCTGGTGCATGGAGCCTGCTTCTCCCTCTGCCTGTGTCTCTGCCTCTCTCCCTCTCTCCGTGTGACTATCATAAATTAAAAAAAAAAAAAAAAAGCAAATTCTTGGGCCCTATTTCAGTCCTGCTGAATTAGCAGCTCTGCAGGTAGGGTTTAGCATCTGTGTCCTAACAGCCCTCCAGGCGTTCTGATGCATGCTCATGTTCGAGAACCACTGCTTTCATGAAAGGATGGTGGTAAAATAAGGGGTAGGTTTTAATGCTTTTTTATAACTGTAATTGGCAAAATAAGAAATTGAAAACATTTTGCTAGTCCTTCAATTAAAACATGTAATTTTTGTTAGTTTATGAAATCTGAAAGTCAGAAGACTGATGTACTGGAGATTAGTTAAATAATATTTTGTGCTGCTGTGGATAATAAGTAGTTCAAAAAATAAGGCCAGGAAAACGAATGTGTATATAAGCATACAAATGAGTTCCAGAAAGTCAATGCTTGATTCTCATTAGTAACACCTTCATGCAATTACTGTGGAAAATGAATACACTCACTAAATACTTGCTAAGAAAAAAAAAATACTTGCTAAGAAAAGGCACATTTCCTATGCAAAATAGTGAAATTAGTCAGAAGAAAAATTCCATAAATATTGATGATCTCATTCTCTAGTTCTCTGGTAATTAGTTAGTATTTGGCTTTTATTGCTACAAAAGTTGTTCTACAAAAATTATAACATCTGATCCTTAAAAAAGTCAGGAAACAAAACCTTTTACAAATTGTGTATTTATTTCGTTTCAGAAACGTTACCAAATAAGGCATAGTGTTAACCATCTTACATTTGATTCCTGCAGCCAACTGAGGGCTGGGGTAATATTGAAATGGGATAGAGTAGGTGAAATAGGAAAGATAACAAAAGGAATTAAGCATGAATGATTTGACAAGTACAACCAAAAGAAAAATCTAAAAACCTTAAAAAACGAGGTACTTATGCTCAGGAGACCCATGAAACTCAGAATCTGGGTCCTGGGTTCAGCTTCTGCCTCCATGCTTGATAGCCATTCCATTCTTAGGCTCAATTTCCCTAAATATAAGTGAGTCACAATGGCAGAGTGTGTCAAGACTGTCGATTAGTGAACCAATGTGGTTTTTGTTTCTTTCTTTCTTTCTTTTTTTTTTTTTTTTAAGTGAACTGATGTTCTTAAAATTTTTTAGCTCCCAGAGGAAAAGAGGCTTAAGAAGTCCAAAGCATTATTATTTCCCTTTTACAAGAAGTTCCTGTTAGGCCTAATCCAGAGGAAATTCAAGGATATGAAGAGAAAAGACGTGATAAAAATGACCAGTTCTATTGTTCTCTGTGAATAAGGTAACTACTTCTACTTAATGCTAAAATTAGAAATCTCCTTTGTAGTTTGGAGGGCTGATAGGCCTCTGGGTTTGGTGGGGAGGTCTCTATTTTTAATCTCTGAAGCTGAAGCCAAGGGGATCCTTATTTCTTTAGAGTCCATAAAGCTGTGCTGGCCAGTATGTAGTCACAGGCCGCATGAGGCTGTCAAGCACTTGAAATGAGGCTAATCCAGATGGAGATGTACTGTGGAGTGTAAAATACACACTGGATTGTGAAAATTTAGTATGAAAAAGAATATAAAAAAAAGAATGTAAACATCTCATTAATAACTTTAAAGATATTGATCAGATGTTGAAATGAGGCTCCTACAAGTTAAAAATGACATCTTTGGCTCATGCTATAGTTCTATTGGACAGCATTGCTATAGAGTGCTATTTCTCGAGTATTATGAATGCTGTTAAGAATTTAAGGGATGTGACATAATTTTCTGCCATGCTTTGAGTGACTGTGAATACCTATACTGTGTAACTGAAATCCGTTGCTAGATACATAGGGATCGTGCAGACAAGTCTTTCAATGTCTTTCAATCTGATCCTAGAGAAACCTCAGGTTCGAGGACTCCCTTTTATTAATGTGAAAGAGGAAACTCAAATAATGATTCTTGCAATTCAGGAAAAAAAAAAAGTTTTGTCAGAGAAATTCAGATACTCAAGGCAAATATCAAAAATTTTTAAGTATATTTTTTACTATAAAATATAGTAGTATGCAAAGGAAGGTATAAAAATGTATGTGCACAGTTTAAAGGAAAATAAAACAGATTCCTCTGTATCTAGCACCCAGGCTGAGACATAGAACATTATCATATTACAGAAATCCCCCTGGTGTCCTCCTCCTTCTCTGGGAGTATCTGCAATTCTGAACTTTGTTAATCCATTCCTTGCTTTTCTTAAGGGTCATCACTGCCTATTTATATGTTTTCCCTAAGCCTTGTATTGCTTAGTTTGGACTCTTTTAAAACTTTGTATAAGTGAAAACATACCGTATCTATTTTTCTGTGACTTGTTTCTTTGAACATTTTATTTCTTTTTGAGATCCATTCATGAGGGCTTGTAGCTGTAGTAAACTAATTTTTTTTGCGGATGGTATTTGATGATGGAAGTGTACCACCACTTATTGATCTAGTCTGTTGAACGCATTGAGGCTGTTTTCTGGTTTTCACTGCCATCAGCAGTGCTGTTTTCCATGCCCTTCCCCATGGCTCCTGGTGCCCGCCTACAGGTTCTCTAGGGTACATACTGATGAGTGGGAACATGAGATCATAGAGTACACATTTGTACTTTTACTAGGTAATGCCAAGCTATTTTCCGAAAGTGTACCAATTTCCTTTCTCACCAGCAAAGTACGAATGTTCTCGTGCTTCCTCAATCTTGTAAAAGGCTGTATCACACTTCTTAAGTCTGGCAGCTTTGGAACAGTCTTTCATAGTTTGAAATTCCGTGCTTTGCCAGGAAGTTGAACATCTTCTCTTGTGTTGATGGGCCATTTGTGCTCCATTTTTCTATTTGGATGTTTGTCATTCCTGCTGATTTGCAGTTTTCCTATGTATTTGCATTCTGATGCTCGATGTGTTGCGATTATCTTCTCTTTGGGCTTGTCTTTTCGCCTTTTATAATGCTTGTTCGATCCACAGAAGATACTAATTTCAACGTAGTAAATATTTTCCTTGATAATTTGAACTTTTAATGTCTGGTTTAAGACCTCTCCCTACTCTGAGACCATAAAGATGCTCGACTATATTGTCTTCTAAAAGTTTTATAGAGTTACCTTTCACATTTAAGTTTTTAATTGACTTGGAACTGAGTTTTGTTTATTGTGTGAAGTAGGGGTTTAATTTTTTCACATTGAAAACAAATTGCTCCACCACTATTTATTGAAAACAATCCATCATTTCCCCATTGATCTGCATTAGCACCTCTGTCATATGTTAAATGGCAATTTATGCGTGGTTTGTTTCCAGACTCTTTATGCTGTTTCATTGGTCTAACATTCTATACCACCCCCACCCGTTTTAAAAATTCTATATCACATTGTATAGCTCTTCATTCATTAAAGTCTTCTTTAATATATGTCAATAAAGATTTATACTTTTTCCTTTAAAGATATTGCATATCCTTTGTTAAATTTATTCCTAAGCACATCATATTTTTGATGCTGTGAGAAATGACATCTTTAAAAAAATTTTTTTTACTGGTATGTGGAAATACAATAAATTTTGCATAATGATTTTATACTTTTTACTGGTATGTAGAAATACAATAAATTTTGCATAATGATTTTATATTTAGCATATTTACTGAACTTTTTATTTTTATAGTTTATATTTGTAGACAATGATATCATTTTAAAATAATGAGAGGTTTGTTTTTTCTTTGTGAATTCTTTCATTTTTATTTTGTTCTTTAAATTCAATTTGCCAACATATAGTATAACACCCAGTGCTCATCCCATCAAGTGCCCTCCTTAGTGCCCATCACCCAGTCACCCCATTCCCCACCCTCCTCCCTTTCTACAACCTTTTATTTGTTTCCCAGAGTTAGGAGTCTCTCATCATTTGTCTTTTTCTCTAATTTCTTTCTGAATTCTTTTTTTTTTTTTTTCTTTCTGAATTCTTATACCTTATTTCTTTTTCTTACTTTGATCTGGTCTAGACCCCCATTTAATTTTGTGTAGAAGTGGGGTTAGTAGATAAAGTTACCTTATTCTTGATCTTTAAATGGAAGGCTTTGAAAATTTTGAAATTGAATATGTTGTTTGTTATAACATTTTGGGTAGATAACCTGTATCAGATTAAGGAAGTTCATTTTAACTCCTGATTTACTGAGAATTTTTACTATTAAGGAATGTTGAATTTATCAAGTGCATTTTATGCATTTGTTGAGATAGTCATAATTTTCTCCTTCAGTATGTTAATGTAGCCAATAATATTATTTATTTTTCCTTTTTTAACTCATTTTTATTCCTGAATAAACCCACTTGCTCATTTGCATGTCTCTTTTAATACTTGAGAGATTTAGTTTGCTGGTACTTTGGGACTTTTGCATTTATATTCATAAGTAAGATTGGTCTGTAAATTCTTCTTTTTGAATATCATGGTTGAATTTTGGTATCAAGTTTATACTAGCATCAAAAAATGAATGGAGTAATGTCTTCCCGCCCCATAATCTGCAATAGTTTATATAAAATTGAAATTGTTTTTTGAATGATTAGTACCAGTAACGTCTCCTGGGTCATTTTCTTTGGGGGAAGACTTTAAACTGATGACCTAAATCTCTTTAGTAGTTATAGGACCATTCAGGTTTCTGTTTTTTTTTTTTTTTTTTTTTGAGTCAGTTTTGATAAGCTATATTTTATGAGTCATTCAGCTGCATTTTCAAGCTTATTGGAATAATGCTCATATACCTCCTAATTATCTAATGTCTGTTGCATCCTAATATATGTCCCCTTTTAATTTCATATATGTATGTAATATTTTCATATTATATATGCACTATTTTAATTTAACTTTAATTTTGGGGTCTTCTCTCTCATTTCTTAATATCTTAATATTTTACTAGCTTTTTCGAAGAACAAACTTTTGATTATTAAATCTTTCATTTTCTGCTTAATTATATTTCTCCTAACTTCATTATTTCCTTTCTTCCTTTCTTATCTTTGGGCTTTTTTCTGTCCCTTTGAAAGAAAGGGGACAGAAAGATAGGCCTAGGTTTCATGTTTTTTTAAGATTTGGAAAAAAAAATCTTAAGTAATTTTTACACACAACATGGGGCTTGAACTTACAGCTCCAAGATCAAGAGTTGCATGCTCTATGGACTGAGTCAAACAGGTGCCCCAGTTTTCATTATTTTTTAGCTTTTCTTATTTTCTATGAGATTAAAGCTGTATGTTTTCCTATAAGTTCTGTACCTGTACAATGTAATATGTGTTTCTTAATTTCCAAACATATAGGAATTTTTCTAATTTCATAATTTCTAATTATGTGTCTTTGGGTGCAAATCCATTGTGGTTGGAGAACTTCATTTGTACCATACTATTTTGGGGGGCTTGGGGTACATTTGTTGAAACTTTTTTTTTAAGATTTTATTTATTAATTCATGAGAGAGAGAGAGAGAGAGTCAGAAACACAGGCAGAGAGAGAAGCAGGCTCCATGCAGGGAGCCCGAGGTAGGACTCGATTCTGGGTCTCCAGGATCAGGCCCTCGGCTGAAGGCAGCACTAAACTGCTGAGTCACCCGGGCTGCCCTGTTGAAACTTTTTAAAAAACACTATTTAGTTAAAAGGTTTCAAGAATGTCTGGAAAGAATGTACATTTTGAGCCAGTAAGTGCAGTATTCAATATATGTTCATTAGTTTAACTTTATTCACGGTGTTAAGTTTTCTATAAAATACTGATTTTTAAGTTCTCTCAATTGTCAATTGCTGAGAAAGTGTGTTGAAATCTTTCAGTATGGTGGAGGACTTGTCAGTTCCTTGCTTTGTGTATTTTAGGGCTTTAACCAGGTCTAGGCAATTTAGAATTGATATCTTCCAAATGAATTGAATTTCTAATCATTATGTAATGATTGTTTTTGTGTCTAATAAAGTTTGTCTATAAATGTATCTGTCTATTGGAATCTGGCTACACCAGCTCTTTCTTTCTTTTTCTTTCTTTTCTTTTCTTTTCTTTTCTTTTCTTTTCTTTTCTTTTCTTTTCTTTCTTTCTTTCTTTCTTTCTTTCTTTCTTTCTTTCTTTCTTCTTTCTCTTTCTTTCTTTCTTTCTTCTTTCTCTTTCTTTCTTTCTTCTCTTTCTTTCTTCTTTCTTTCTTTCTTCTTCTTTCTTTCTTTCTTTCTTTCTTTTCTTTCTTTCTTTTCTTTCTTTCTTTCTTTCTTTTTCTTTCTTTCTTTCTTCTTTCTTTCTTTCTTTCTTTCTTCTCTTTCTTTCTTCTTTCTCTTTCTTTCTTTCTTCTCTTTCTTCTTTCTTTCTTTCTTTCTTTCTTTCTTTCTTTCTTTCTTCTTTCTCTTTCTTTCTTTCTTCTCTTTCTTCTTTCTTTCTTTTCTTTCTTTCTTTCTTTCTTTTCTTTCTTTCTTTCTTTCTTTCTTTCTTTCTTTCTTTCTTCTTTCTCTTTCTTCTCTTTCTTCTTTCTTTCTTTCTTTCTTTCTTTCTTTCTTTCTTTCTTCTTTCTTCTTTCTTTCTTTCTTTCTTCTTTCAGATTTTATTTATTTGAGAGAGAGAGAGAGAGAAGCACACTGACCACTGAACAGGGAGCCCAATGCTAGATCCCAGAACCCTGGACCCGAGTCAAAGGCACATGCTTAACTGACTGAGCCACTCAGGTGCCCCCCTTTGATATTTACCTTTTATATCCTTCTGTATCTTTTTTACTGATACATTCTCAGTCTGTGTTTTTAAGTTTTAGACATTTCTCTTATAAATAGTGTAAAAAAGATTAAAAAAACCCCTCAGTTTAGCATCTTTGTCTTTTAACTGAAGCAGTTAATCTGCTTATATTTTTTGTAATTGCAGACATATTTAGGTTTATTTTTATTGTCTTCTATGTTTTCCATCTGTCCTATCTTTTCTGTATCTGATAATTTAAGTATCTGAAGTGTTTTAGGTCTGATTGTGCTAACTTTTGTTTCTGCTAGCTCTTACTCATAGTTTTGTTTCCTTCTTTAGTACTTTTGACCCTTACATTGTTTAGTTTTCCTTGAAAAAGTATTCATTGAGATTCTTTGTATCTTAGAAGAAAGAGACTATTTCCTACAAAGGATTTGCATTTGCTTTTGTTAGATACCTGGGGCATTACCAGTCCAGGACCACTTTAAATAAAATTGACTTCAGTTTTTATTTAGGCTGCTTCAAAAGTGAAAATTTGTTTCACTAACTTGTGGAAGGGTAGTTTGTGGTTATAAATTCTCAGGGTATAATTTTCCCCCATTCTACTCACTGCCAAGTTTTGAAACTGCTAGTCTTCCCTGCAGTCTTTTTTTATGGGGATGGTAGAAATGGGTAGTGTATTTTCATCCCTTCTTTCATGAATTTCTGTGTTTGGGCCCTAGTTTTATGAGGGTTCTAATATAAGACACTCCAACGTGGGTGGTCCTGGGGCTTTGCTTTGTGTTTTCAGGGCACAAAAATCCGTGCTCAAGTTCTTTGGGTTCAGCAAATACTCTCAGGGTAGAGCTGATTCAATACTGCCTTTTTAGGTGCTCCTTACTCTTTTGCTTTCATATGGATGCATTCAAGATGTTCCTATATTATATCCAGTATTTTTAGTCATTTCCAGGAAGGGTTGGTACTGATACTTAGTCTGATATGTTGCCAGAAATTCAATTATCCAGATAAATCCTCACTTTAGATAAAGATATGCTTATCGGTTATAGATTTGTGGAGGGTCTTGTTTGTTGGTAGGTAGAATTTCTGTAATCACTGATTCCCTTCATTCTTTGAACTTCCAGGTATAACTGTCAAGGGAAGGAAAGGCAAGGGTAATTAAAAAAGAAACTATATAGTTCCGTAAGTTTGAGAGCAAAGTGTGGAAAGGAAACTGTGTCAGCCCTCTACTTAATAAATATTAAATCATTATGCTAATCCTTCGCCTATTTTATCTCACTACAGTACTCTTATAAAGCAGACATAATTATGGATTATTTTACAGATGATACAGGAGCTAATATTAATAATGTTTACTGCATGTTAGGTCATTGCCAAATAATTTACATGCATTTTTTTCAAATAGCACCATTTTATAGATGAGGAGACAGAGGTTTAGAGAGTTACTTTCTCAGTGTCACTCAGCTGTGAACCAAATCCCTTTTAGATAATGGTATTTGTCTTCAGAATCTTGCCAGCTTTGCCTCCTCCTCTCCTCAACAGAAAAGTTATAAAGTATTAGCAACAACTAATGCCTATTATGTACTAGACACTCTTCTAGTGGCTTTATGTATGTTACTCATGTAATCCTAACAACAAATCTATAAGATGGGTCTTATCATTGTCTTCATTCTAAAAATAAGGAAATTGAAGTTTAGAAAGTTTAAGTAACTTACCCAAGATCTTACAAACACAAGTGAGGAATTGGGATTTGAATGTGGATGATCTGTGCCCATTGTCTTTGCTCTTGACTGCCATGCTATATTGCCTCTCAAAACATGAATCAAGACTTTGAGAATGGAAAGGAGAGTCTGCTTTGCAACAGAATCAGGATTTCTTGCTAACAAGTAGCCCAAACATATTCACCAGATTCAGGGGGTGATTAAGTGAGGGGATAAGGAAAGGACTGGTATCATGTTTTAGAACTCTTGATCTAAAAGTGGAATGGAAAGGCCATCTGCTGTTGCCAAGACTGATAACCAGTGAGGATACTTGTGCTGGGGAGAACAAGTGCACAGAAGTGAAGAGATTAGCAGAGAAAAACAGTTCTGAGACTCACTGTCCATTTCTTGTGCTTGCATTTAGCCAGGTGAAAATTATCCAGTGAAACAGTGGAGAGTTACTGGAATTCTTGGGTATGTTACCAATCCTACAAATAGCATTTATAAGCTACTCTTTCATTCCTTGAGAGTAACTGCCCAAAGGATTATCAATGGGTTAAAATATTTTGCAACCCATTTATGGCACCATTAAATATAAGTGGTTCTGTTTGCCTGGCTTAAATACTCATTTACTTTTGAGAGTGAGCAAATGGGAATTTTAGGGTTCAAGCTTTAAATTATTTTGGTGAAATTTTATACCAAAGGAAGAAATATATGACTTGCTCTAAATAAAAAATTTATTTCTCCCAAAATAGTAAACCCCGAACTTGAACCACAGAACCCTTTTCTAGAGGAAACTGAAAGAATGTTTTTTTTTCTTCCAAAGTTGGCACTTTCATTTAGCCTTCCAGTAGGTGTGACTGCTATATAGAGGGATGTCAGCTGGAGCTGGAGCTGGGGTTTGACTATGTGTGGGTATGCATGCAATGGCACCTAAAGGATATATGAAAGGGAGGCTGAGGAGCTTCTAAGGGGAGAACTCATTTTAAATAAAGAACAGGCCAGGTATGCCTGACCCAGTGATAGAGATCTGGTTACTGTGGGGAAGCATGTTGCCTATAAAAGTCAAGCCATAAACAAAACCTAAAATTCTTTTTTTCTCTCAAATCTCTCTTTATTTATATTATTAATTATTTTTTTTTAATTTTTTTATTTTTTATTTATTTATGATAGTCACAGAGAGAGAGAGAGGCAGAGACACAGGCAGAGGAAGAAGCAGGCTCCATGCACCGGGAGCCCGATGTGGGATTCGATCCCGGGTCTCCAGGATCGTGCCCTGGGCCAAAGGCAGGCGCCAAACCACTGCGCCACCCAGGGATCCCTATATTATTAATTATTAATTTTAATTTTATTTTAAAAATATTTTATTTATTTATTCATAAAACACACACAGAGAGAGGCAGAGAAATAGGTGGAGGGGGAAGCAGGTTCCTTGCAGGGAACCCGATGTGGGCCTTGATCCTGGACCCTGGGATCACGCCCTGAGTCAAAGGCAGAGGCTCAACTGCTGAGCCACCCAGGCGTCCCTAAGTTTTTATTTTAATTTCAGTATAGTTAATATATAGTGTTAAATTAGTTTCAAGTCTACAATATAGTGAAAACCCCCAAATTCTGTATGGCTCAGTAACACAAACATCACTGTGTTGGTACCTTTGAACTTGCTGTAATGTCAACATTCATCAATATCAGGCAGGTGTTGGGCATCATCCCTATCCCACTGCACATCTTTGGTTTCTCTGGTGGCAACAAGAGTGACAGTGTGGTCTGATAGAGTGTGCAAGCCTGGTGACATGGCAGTAGCACCCGGTGACACAGAAGTACCCAGCAGGTGTCAGAGACAGCCACGGTAGATGGCCAGATTAGTCATGAGCACACCTGATTTCCAGAAGCACCTGACCTCAGAGAGCACTTGTACTTCCAGAAACACTCCAATTTTACAGGTTGTTGAGGTCCTGCCAGGTAGATGCAAGGACCAATAGAATTTGAGTTCTAATTATTAGTGTGCTTCTGTTTATATTCACAGTTTGAGGAGGCCTGGGGAAACTCGGGTTGCAGTCCTATTTCACAAGGAATTTTTCATTACAACCAGAGGCGACCAAACAGATATAATCATGCTGCCAGGCATATAGATGCCATAGGACCTGGTATCCTTAAAGAACTTTCTAAAACAGGCAAAGGTGATCAAAAGGTACAAACTTCTAGTTGTAAGGTGAACAAGTTCTGGAATGTAATGTATAGCATGGTGACTATAGTTAACAGTATAGTATTGTATATTTGAAAGCTGCTATTTACTTAAAAAAAAAGAAGGCACCTAGCTGGCTTGGCTGGTAGAGCATCCAACTCTTGATCTTGAGGTCGTGAGTTTGAGCCCAATGGTGGGTGTAGAGATTATGTAAAAAAAAAAAAAAGGAAAGTTGCTAAGAGAGTAGATCTTAAAAGTTCTCATAATAAGAAAAAAATATTTGTAACTATGTGTGCTGATAGATGTTAATTAAACATTATGGTAATTATTTTGTTATTTATATCTGTATCTATATATATCAAATCATTATGTTACATACCTAAAACTAATACAATGTTATATATCAATTATATCTCAATAAAACAGGAATAAAAGCATTCTAAACATGTATTAATTGACACATCACTGTTTCGAAGTTTAGCATTGTTATATATATTCTTAGGGTTTGAACTTGAAAATAGAATCAGAATATATGAGTAAGTTAAAGGCTTTATGTTAGTGATCCTTTAGTATTTGGATTTTATTACTTTTCATCTGATGTTAGGTAGAGTAGACTTTGAGGAAGAATGGCTAATAGTCAACAGTCAGAAAAAGAATTAGTAGTTTAAAATTTTCCACTGGTGAAATAAATGGTTATTTTCCAATACCTATTTATTTAATAGTGCATTTAAGAGAGGGATTGGCTAAGTATTTGTTAAGTAAATGTTAACAAATTTATTTATTTATTTATTTATTTATTTATTTATTTATTTAAATTTTTATTTATTTATGATAGTCACAGAGAGAGAGAGAGAGAGAGAGAGGCAGAGACATAGGCAGAGGGAGAAGCAGGCTCCATGCACCGGGAGCCTGATGTGGGATTCGATCCCGGGTCTCCAGGATTGTGCCCTGGGCCAAAGGCAGGCGCCAAACCGCTGCGCCACCCAGGGATCCCCCAATTTTAACAAATTTATTTTCTGATAAGGCCAGTGGGCCTCAGGAAGCTTAATTTACCAGTTTCGGTTCAGCTAACAATGCCGAGGCTTAAAAACAAATTAAGAAGACTAAATGTGAGATGAGAAAAAAAACCATGAACATGTCAAAGCCTGCAAAAGCATACCGTGTGAATTTATTTTGTTAATTTCTCTCCATATTCTTATTGTGTGTCCATTGCTACTCTAGAAATGAACGCTCTATAGATGTGGAATAAACTTTTCTTAGTTACTACTTTTTCTTAGTGAAGTTAGAGTATGTCTGATTTCTATTTAATTTTATTTGAGCTTTACCCAGAATTACCCAGGGAAATTCTTGTTAAAGTGGCTGGGAAGCTCTGGGTGGTCCAGAGGTGTCTATTTCTCCTGGGGGAAGTTGGGGCCAGGGAGGAAGGCCACAGTCAATTTTAATGAAGGCTGTGGGCAGGATTGGGTTAATCCTGGCCCCATCAGGCACTGTAAATTTTTATTTCATCACCATTTGGTTTAACGACTGAAATAATAGAAATAGAAATTTTATGGCAAAATGGAATTTACCTGTTGACTATTTTGGTGGCAAATGGAGAATAGACTGCTAATTTAGGAGACTCTGTCTTCATTATTATAAATCATTATAGTAACCTTATAGCCCTATTAGCATTTATGAAGTAGTTACAGTGCTAGGATCTATATAGAATGATGACTTGAGAAATTGTATAAAAAAAGGGTGGGTCTGAACTCAGTGCCCTTCAAAAATGTCACAGCAATACCATCTAATTTTCCTCTTTTTTATTATTTTGCTTGTTTTGAACTAGTAATTGAAATTTTGAAATGTTCTCCTATTGCATTACCACACTGACAGTGCTGATTGAAAGCTATCTTGGAAATTTGGGGAAAGATTTGGTAGCGGGAATGTCCTGTTTCACTTTTCTACTTTATTCCACACAGATTCTTGGGGAAAAGCCCAAGAAAATTACCTACTTGAGGTTTTTAAATGTCTAAAAGGTCTATGATCTTCTTTATTTGAAAAGTTGATGAAATGTATATACAACTTTAAACTGTATTTTATCAAGCCTTTATATCCTGAATTAGAAGGTATAGCTGGATCATTTTTGGTTTCTCTGTTCCTGCTTTTCATAATCTTAGGTACTTGCTCCTTTGTTTAAACAAACAAATAAACCCAGTGAAACAAACAAACAAATCCCCCTAATTTTCAAAGTGATACATACTTATTAGCATAACAGTGAAGAGCAGCACCTATAGTGCAATTTCCCAGCAATAACTATGGTTAAGACTCTGAGTTCTTTCTTTCTAGATGGATGTGTGTGTATAATTTTGGGGTTTGTTTTTAAATATTGGTGTTGCAAGGGGTCTCTGAGTAGGCGCTGGCTCCCGACTGGTTCAGTGATATCCCAGTAGAAGCGGGTCTTACTTTTCATTGGCTCATTTACTTCTAAGACTTAGAGAAGTGGAGTCTAATTATTATTGGCACGTCTCCTTTTTTATGCTCAGGAAGATAAACCTGAGCTAATAATAGGAATGGAAACAGTCCTTTAGCCAAGTCATGCTGATACCTAAAAGTTTTCTCTAATTTATTTACTGAAAGCAGAGCATTATAAACTAAAACATGTTCATTATGACTAATGGTCTTTTCCTAAGGCAAGATAATCACAACAGTATTCTTGAGGAAATTCTCTATGTAATTGGGGTCAAACTCATATATAGTTTTATGTCAGTGTTTTCACTCAACATTGCATTACCAGCATTTTTCATGTCACCAAGTGTTTTACAAAAACATTATTTTTAATGGCTTCATGAAATTTCATTGAATTGGGGATGCCATCATTTACTTAACTACTTTCCTATTTTGGGATATTTTGGTTCTTTCCATGTTTAGAAACTTTTTTTTTTTGCTTTTATAAAACTGTGGTGAAAATACTTTGTATATAAACCTTTGACCTTATTCAAGACAATTTCCTTGAGAATATATATTTTAAGGGTCTAATAACTTCTTAATTGGTCTCTATAACTTCGGAGTCTATGTCTTGACTATTGCTACAAGGTAAATTTTCCTGAGACACCAATCACATCATCCATCCCATGCCTATCAGCCCTTAATGACTTCTTACTGCCTCCAGAAGAAAACCTGTAGATTCTTCAGCTTGGGGATTGGAGTACGTGACAATCTTGTTCCTTCCAATTTCTGTAACTTATATGCCCTAAGTAACTAGGCTCTTTGGGATGGCTCTTGTTCTCACTCAGCACCTATCTTGAGGACTTTCAGTAATTATTTTTAACTCTCTCTCTCTCCCTCCCCGTCCCAAACCAAACATAAACTTCAACTCCAACATTCCAATGATGTGTGGGTTACATTCCCTGTCACAAAATATTTTAGTTCAGGGACACCTGGGTGGCTGAGTGGTTGAGCCGCTGCCTTCGGCTCAGGTCGTGATCCCGGGGTCCTGGGATCAAGTCCCCACATTGGGCTCCCTGCGGGGAGCCTGCTTCTCCCTCTGCCTGTGTCTCTGCCTTCTCTCTGTATCTCTCATGAATAAATAAATGAAATCTTAAAAAAATAGTTCATCCTCAAACATCTTAGTTCTTTCCCCAAATTTTTCTTCTTCCAGTAAATCTCCTGCCTCCATCCCTAGCTTTTCTGAATATTTCAAGACTTGTGTGGTGTGTGTGTGTAAGTGTATTATGAAAGGTCTGAAAGGATACATGCCAAATTTCACCTGTGAGAATGGGCTCTGGATAGAATTTGTAGAAAGGATTAAGGGAAAATTTCACCTTTTATTCTATATACTTCTGTATTGTTTTGAAAATTTTTATAAGTATTCATTTATTTTTAACTTAAAAACAGTAAAATTGTGTGTGTATACACACACACACACACACATATATATATATATATACATTTTTAAAAAAAAACCTTGCAGGGTTGTAAGATATAATGGAGGTAGGGTTTAATGAAATTGCTTTCTAAAATTTTAAAGCTCAGGGCAAAAGCTAATGTGGTTCCATCAATGGCTTTGTTCTGATCATCTAGAAAGAACTCTGCACTCATTTCAACTCCTACCCATCTTTAAAAGTTTCTATAGCTCAGGAGAGCCTACCTTGATTACAGAAACCCACAGTTGTTAGTGCTAATTTAATGTCATATGAAGTTGACTTACTTGATCTTCAGTTTGGGGGCATATGACGATGGTAAAGAAAGGTACGTTTAGCAGTAGTCTGAACCATGAAAAATGGTTCAGAATCACTCTCTATTCATGTTACTCTCTTCTACTATTTGTGTGTGTGTGTGTGTGCTCATATATAAAGGTTATTTATTTTTGCTTTTGGTGTTTAGTAAGGGGAATGATTGCAGGTACACTGCTTTCTATATGATAGTGTAAATGTCATAATCCTTTTGGGATTTCTTCATTCAGAATATGAAAGGATTGAAGATTAGGGATCTTCTAATGTATCTCTGGCTTAAAAAGTTTATGATTCTGTTAGATGATATGATTTTACCTGGTAACTGGCTTAATTTGAAAATGGTTACTTTCTCTTAAAAAAGTCACTTCAAATCTTTTTATCTAAAGAGATTAAATAGGACAATTCAATGTAAGTAACCTATTTGATATAGTGGAAAGAACATTGACTTTGAAATCCAAAGCACCTGGATTTGAATCCTACCTCCACCATTATTAAATTCTATTGTTTTAGACAAGTTACTTGACCTCTTTCATCTCAGTTTCTTTATCTATGAAAGTGAGGATAATAATCTTTGTCTCCCTGGACTATGCATGTAGATGCATCCACAATTCCTGATATATAGAGTGCTCTCAGTAAATGTTAGTTTCCTTTTTTTCTTCCCTAATAACTTTGATTTGTGAAAGGTGCACTTTTAAAGCAGCAGATGCTATTTTATATATTTATATATCTACAGAGAAAATTCAGAGAGAATAAAATATGTGCTTTAAAACTGACATGTGTAGGGACACCTGGGTGGCCCAGTGGTTGAGCCTCTGTCTGCCTTTGGCTTGGGGCGTGATCCTGGGGTCCTGGGATCGAATCCCGCATCGGCTCCCTGCATGGAGCCTGCTTCTCCCTCTGCCTGTGTCTCGTCTCTGCCTCTCTGTGTCTCTCATGAATAAATAAATAAAATATTAAAAAAAATAAAACTGAGATGTGGAGGCTGGTCAGAGAAGAGCATGCAACTCTTGCTTTCAGGGTCGTGAGTTTAAAGCCCCGTGTTGGGTGTAGAGATTACTAAAAAAAGAGAGAGAGAGAGAGAAACCAACTTAAGAAAAACTCCTTGGATGTGGTAAGAATATATGCAGAGTTTGTGTAATCCTTTCTCTGTGTGCTGGAATACAGAGTCACAATAGGTTTGTATATAATTTTCTTTCTTATAGGACTTTAGTAACAGGAAGGTTATAAAAGTCAAAGGCATTTTTAATGCGATAAAGTGAGTCAGTTAGGTAGTCAGCAGTTAGGAACCTTGCATCAAATACTTAGATGCTTTCAGGACTGACATTTGCTAGGCGTGGTAGGCACAGTGCTTAGGACTCACAATAGTTCTGGGGTCCCATGATGTTCTTTTAATTTCTTTTAAAATCAGAAGAATAAAATGAGTTTCTAGATCAAAGAAAATATTTTAATATATAACATTAATATATATAGCTTTATGCCAATCAGTTGGAAAATATAGTATGTATGTAAGTCTATCTATCTTTCTGGCTGTCTGTCTGTCTGTCTATAATGAAGGAAGAAGACCACAGAAGTCATAATGCAGTCCTGGATGCTCTAATGAAGTTTTAGACTTCCTCCCAGGAAGCACATCTTCTGAACATGTCAGATTAAGTAGTGTTTGTCTGTACCACTGTACCATTGTCACCCTTTCCCAAGCTGCACCAGGAGAGGAGGCTCATTGGGGTGCTCCGAGACCCACACCAATGCCCAGGTCTTTCTACTTTATTCCTGGTTCCATAAGAAGGCAGGAGATAAATCAAACATGAAAACAAAACAATAAAAACAGGTGTTTGTAACAAGTGTCAGATTCTCCCAACATAAGGTTAGAATCTTGAGAGCCGAGACGTCCCTCTTATCCCAGAGGATAAATTGAATAGATAAACTCCATGAATATTAATAAATTTGTAAGGTTGGGGAAAAAAATTCAACAACCACACACATATATACAAAGGCTGTAATCTAATTACCATATGAACTGCTTGAAAATAAGATATATAGAGGGATGCCTGGCTGGCTCAGTTGGTGAAGTATCTGACTCTTGATTTTGGCTCAGGTCACGATCTCAGTGTTGTGAGACTGAGCCCCTCATTGGGCTCCACTCTGTGTGGAGCCTGCTCAAGATTCTCTCTCTCCCTCTCCCTCTGCCTCGCCCCCTAGAAACAAAGAAGAATATGTAGAGTAGGACTGACTTTCTGAGATACAGAAAAGAAGACACTGTGAGAAGGAAACATAGTAAGTATCTCCTGCAGAGGACTCATGTAAAGTAGGACATTTGGTCAGTAAATGAGCTGACCTTGACTCTGCCTCTTACAAAAAAAAAAACAAAAAACCTTTTGTGTGTGTGTGTGTGTGTGTGTGTGTGTGTCTTGAGAAATCTTGTGGCAATAGTCAATGGTGTTGTGTGGTGTCAAATAGTGGCAGTTACACCTGTGAGCATAGTATAATATGTACAGTGGTTGAATCTCTAAGTTGTACAACTGAAACTAATGTAACATTGAGTGTTGTGTCATGAAAGGGCGGGACAAGGTGGAGATCAGTCACTATAATTCTGAGCCAAGTGTTCCTGATAGTATGGCTCTGGGAATCTGTCTTAATCTGAAAGGGAGCTAATGTAAAGGGAACTATAAATTGTTTAGAGAGGAAAAGTAGAAACTATCTGCTCTGCCATTGGGTTTATGAGCTTCACTTTTCAGTTTAGAGTGATCATTTTAGGTTAATAATAATTCATGCTAATAATAACTAAGGTATCAGGAGAACTGACTATGTGCCAGACACTGGGCTAAGCACTGCACATGAATTGACTGTTTAATCCTCACAGCATTCCCATTTTATACATGAAGAAAAGGAGCTAAAGGAGGTTGAGTGACTTATTTGAGGTCTCACATCCAGCTAAGGGCTCTAACAGGACACTGGAGACTGCATTCTAACCTTTGCCATTACCGCCATGGAACCCATCTTTGCAGACCATATAATCAAGATGCAAGAGTGTTAGTGTTACAGGTGAAATAATGTTTCCTTCCCAGTTCACCTGTTGAAGTGTTATGGCTAGTTCCTCAGAATGTGACTTTACTCGGAAATAGTCTTTTAGATGTAATCAGGTTACAATGAAATCATTGGGTAGAACTTAATCCAGCATGACTGTTGCGCCTATCAAAAGAGGAAATTTGGGCAGCCCAGGTGGCTCAGCGGTTTAACGCCGTCTTCAGCCTGGGGCGTGATCCTGGAGACCCGGGATCGAGTCCCACGTCAGGCTCCTTGCATGGAGCCTGCTTCTCCCTCTGCCTGTATCTCTGCCTCTCTCTGTCTCCTCTTTGTGTTTCTCATGAAGAAATAAATAAAATCTTTAAAAAAAATCATCTCTATAAAAAAAAGAGGAAATTTGGATACAAAGACGTGCATAGATGCAAGATGATGTGAAGAGACACGGGGGAGAAAACAGCCATCTGCCCTGCAAGGAAGAGATGCCCAGAACAGATCTTCCCACATAGCCCTTAGAAGGAAACAGCCCTGCTAACATCTTGACTTTGGATTTCTGATCTCCAGAAGATGATGAAACAAATTTCTACTTAAGCCACTCAGACTTTGTGATGCTTTATTACGGCAACCCTGGTAAACTGGTATAGAGTTTGTGTGGACGAGTCCTATAATAAGACAAAGTCCCCAATACTATTTTGGAGGGACTAAGAAGACCCCTTATTTTACTTGTAGGTAGAGAATAATCAAATGTAAGTAACAAAAAAACTTTTCGAGAATTTTAGGCAAACTGAAAATAAAGGTACTCCAAGGATTTGGGGTTAATGGCATTAGCACCTTGAACTGATAATTTGTATCAAGTACAAATACAAGTACAACTTGGTACCTAGAAGAATTCAGTTGTCTTCTGTGCCTTTCAGATAAACGACTTCTTTAATGTAAGACATTATTATCCAAAATGAATTTCCAACTCAATCCAAATACTTAATGATGGTGGGGAACGATGGTAGAGTCATTTGTTCTTAAGGACAGTTGGACACCCTTGGGGCAGAAAGAAATTAGATGGAGCTGAAGTGTTTTAATCACAATTAAAGATGTATCCAGTGATACTTGGTTCAGATTGCATTAGATGCAGAGTTATTTTGGCCTAAATAAGTTAGTGGAAAATTTGCTAGGATAATAAAAAAAAAAAGCTTTTTAAATTTTTTTCCATGCAGATGAATTTAAAAAAAAATCTTTTGTAATATAGACCTTTTATATTATAACTCATTTGCTCATGTTATTTGTGTATAAATAATTTATTTGCATACTAACAAAGGAAATAACTTATTCTTCTTAAATTTTTGCCTCCTTCTCCTGCAGCATCTAGATATTATGCTCACACTGCTGTGTTGAGAAAGTCAGAGTCATCTGTGTAACCACCTTCCTGACAAGGTGGCTCACTACAGAGCTCTCATAATCTCTTAGCATTTCCTTAGAAGCCTTTATTTGATATTTATTTATTTATTCATTCATTTATATTTATTTTTTATTTGATATTTATTTGATTCTGCAGATCTAGAGGGGCTTCAGCAAGCAAAAGTTATCCAGATCAACTGTTTTTTTTTTTTTTCTTTGATGAATGCTTCTTGTTTGGAAATACTATAAATGAAATTCACAGGTGAAAACAATTCCTGAAAAAAATGATACACAATAATCACAGATGCCTTCCTCAAGGGAAACCAGTGATTGGGAGGTTTTTTTTCCTTGGTTGTGACTTGAGAAACACAGGTAGGATAGATTTGATTGTATTTTTGATGGTTATATTTGACCAGGAAATAGTATACACATTTCGTTGCATATGGTAAGTGTATCAGACATCACTTGTGTGCCATCTTGGATCCTCTGGCCTTCACCTGTCTTGCGAGAGCTCTGGATGTCTTCCACTGCATTTGGTGGCTGGTAACTGATTTGGTATGGCTCCAGAATCTGATAGACTCGAGGGGGTGGATGATAATCTATTTCTCTTTCCACCCCTTGATGGACTTGTTCAGAGAGGCAGCTTTCTGTATAGGTTATCCCAGGAGACTTCTCTTTATGAAGAGATTAATTTTGTCACACAGTATCTTGCATGAGCTCCCTGAGCTTACCTGCTTCACTTCTCTTCACCATCACACTGGCCTCAGATTACATCCCCTAATGGAGCTTAGAATTTCAGCCTCAACCCAGGGTCGATTTTCAAGGGAATTTGTTCCAGGACTATAAAAGTTCTATAAATGTTTAGTAAGTTGACATGGATAAAAAATAGAGTCTGGGCTAAATGGAGGCTTCTGTTCAATCACTTTTATCTTTCTGTGCTTCAGAAGAACTTGACCTGCATCTCCTGCCCCAGTCATGTTGTGGCTGCCTCTGGATTGGTAGGGGAAAAAAACAACCAACAAATCAGACTCTTTCTTTCTTTCTTTCTTTCTTTCTTTCTTTCTTTCTTTCTTTCTTTCTTTCAGATTTTATTATTTGAGAGAGAGAGTGAGAGAGAGAGCAGGAGCAGAGGTAGAGGGAGAAGCAGGGAGCCTCATGTAGGACTCGATCCCAGGACCCCAGGATCACGAACTGAGCTGAAGGCAGACACTTAACTGACTGAGCCACCCAGGTGCCCCTCACTGATACTAAGGGGTTTACCAGATGAATCGAAGAGAAGATACATTCCCAAAAGGCTGGTTCAATGAGAGAAGAGGAAGGGTAAATGATTCAGGATGAGAAGAGAATAGTCCAGACTGGAGGCCCGAAGCCCGTCCTTCCTCAGAGACACAGTGTACTTCTCGATACGTCATGGCCATCTTCTCTAGGCGCCTTCCCTGTTAGGTAAATCGTATGTCAATTCTCGCCTTCATTCTTCCTTGAGAAGAAAACAGAAGTGTTTCTCTAATGTCTGTTCAATTTCAATGAATTTGTGATGTGTATATGAAACTTCAAAGCCTGAAAATGTGAGGCTGCTCTGTTAAAAGGACAAAAGGAAAGAAGGAAATTTAGTTAATTATTATTATTATTTTTTGGCCACTCTCTTGCCTTTAGTCACTGGGCATTGTTAGAAATTTTATAGTAACTAAAGGAAAATTGTTTAAGACATTCAAGATGTTAAAAAAAAAGATACACAGCATCTGTTGTATATTTTAGTGCATGTTAGTACTCAGGGCCAAGACCCTTGTGCTCTTGGGAAGAAATGTAGACATTATTATTACTTTTATTGCCATAACTGTTATTAATAATAAAGAAGATTGGTATAGAAATGAAAGTAAGGAGGCACCAGCTATGCTGACCTGTATGAAACCTTTTGCAATTTAATGGGGGGAAAAAAAGGCAAAAAGAGACACTCTGTGTGTATATGAAATTGGGGTGAAGTAACTATATTTGCCTGTAACTTTTTTTAAGGACTATGTAATCAATCAAATCCATAGTAAACAAGGAAAATTATAACTTTGTATAATCTGGCAACTGAAAAGTAGGAAAAGGAAAGCTGTAGTAGGGAACTTTAAAAAAAAATCTTGAAAGGTCTGCTTTTATCAAGATACATGTGGGGAAGGTTTATTATAAATCAACTGATCAGACTATGACTCATCTTCAGGGATGTTACTGGAAGTGGCTATTGGGATCTTACCATCACTGGAGGTAATGCTTGATCTTTTCACTGACCATAAAGATGTTTCAAAAACAATGACCTAAGCTGCACTCAGTAGAGTCCAACAAGGCCACTGCAGCAGCAATGTATTTAAGTGTTTAGTTCAGCGAAGACATGATATTCATCTTGCCTTTACTTCTGCCGTAAGGGCAGACATGAAGAAGCATTCATTTTGGCTAATATAAAGTCATTACACGTGAGGCAAGAGAACGGTGAAGTGTCAGCCCCTATCAGTGGGAATTTTTTTTTTTTTTTTAGGATCAGTGGGAAAATTAAGAGAAGTTGTAGATGCTTCATGTTCGTGGATGTGGAAAGAACAGGGTTCGCACATGCATCCATTGCTGCCATTTAAAAAAAATTATACAAATATATATTTGTATTTTATTTATTTTTACATTTTTAAAAAATTTTAATTCAATGTGCCAATATATAGTATGACACCTAGTGTTCATCCCATCAAGTGCCCTCCTCGGTGCCCATCACCCAGTTACCCAACCCCTTGCCCGCCTCCCCTTCCACAACCTTTTGTTTGTTTCCCAGAGTTAGGAATCTCTCTTCCTCTCTAATTTTCCCCATTCAGTTTCCCTCTTTTCCTTTATAATTCCTTTCACTATTTCTTATATTCCACGTATGAGTGAAACCATATGATGATTGTCCTTCTCCGACTGACTTATTTCACTCAGCATAATACCCTCCAGTTCCATCCATGTCAACATTGCTGCCATTCTTAGACTGGCAGGAGTCCTGGACTGACACAGCTGATCTGGGACGCGGGTGAGGATTGTGCCCCAAGTTGCATCATTGTGTGGAGCTCTAGAAGCCATATGTGAGGTAGAGAAGGAGTGTAAACAATAGATTATACTAACAGGTTTCAGGTTCAGGTAGAAGAGAAAAAAGAAGAAATAAAATACATAAAGGCTGATCATCCAACCTAGACTCCTCTTCAGTGAAGAAATACCTCTTGTTGTGTCTGGAAAAATAATAGTCAATAGTGTAGCTCAGTGGGACCCTAATGTCAGTCTATGGGTTGGCTGCATCAGAGTCTCCTGGAGAGCTTTAGAAATACACCTTCCAGAAATTCTGTTTCACTGGGACTTGGGATTCTGTATTTCAAAAAAATCTCCAAGGGTTCCTTCTAGCCAGCCATGTATGGGAATTCCTGAACTCTACTTAGGCAGTAACACTGAGCTCATTACAATTTTGTTCCTGGGTAGCTGATGTGATTATAACTTGTTAGTCGGGGCGCCTGGGTGATTCAGTTGGTTAAGCGTCTGCCTTCAGCTCAGGTCATGATCCCAGGGTCCTGGGATTGAGCCCCACATCAGGCTTCCTTTTCTGGCAGCAAAGGACTAAGAGGTCACAGGGTGGGCTTGGCAGAGGGGGAAGATTCAGGATGGGCTGGCCAGTGGTTACCTAGTCTTCCGCTGATTTCCCAGGTCTGGGTGCAGAGGCTCACGATAGGTGTTTTTCAACTGACAGACGATGGCAAAAGGCAGATTGAGTATGTAGGTGGGGATGGAAGCAGAAGGTGAAGAGATTGTGTCAGAAAATAAGAAGGGACTAGAAAACTTAGAGGTGAACCATTCTTAGTGGTGGGAAAACCCAAGTTGGGACTAAAGTGTGATAGAGTTGAAAGTGAGAGCGGTTGAGAAATTTTGTGGTCATCATCATGGGTGATTCTGTTATTGAGAATTGTGGCCAAACACTGGGGAGAGTAACTGTGACTCAAGTATTTGAGAAAAGTGTTTGGAGGTGACACAGACATGAAATAGAAATGGAAAAGAGGATGTGGGAGCATGCGGTATGAGGTCCTGGCTTTGTCTTCGGGGGCAGTTTGGATGAGTCCCATGCCTATTCTGGACCTCTGTATTCTTTTGAGTTAACACCTTTTCCACCTCCACTTCAGAGCTGTTGGAAGCTTATATGAGATACAGGGATATGTATGTAAAAGTCACTTTGAAAGGTTAAATAATCTCTAAGGGCTGTCCTAGTGTTGAGATCATGCAACACAACTATTCTTGTTATTACAAAACATCAGTGTTAAGAAATGTCATAAAATATGTATCACTGATAAAGCTATAATTTCACCTGAAGGAAAAATATCTAAACCCAGTACTCTAACACAAAGAGCCAAACAGCCATTAAACTAAATGACTTCTGTCTCTGAAAGTAAGAGGTCGAATTTGGGAAAGATAATTCTAATATTTCTTTTTCTTTCTTCAAGCACATTTTGGCACCTTTTGAAAGATCCAGAAATCTATGTGTTAGGCATGAATTTGGGCTGCCATTGCTAGAAATGCACCTTCCACAACTTGATTTTCTGTAAAAGTTACCCATTACTCAGGTAAAAATATGTTGCAACTAAATGCTCCTTTGATGCTGATGTTTCATTTTTAAATTTGTTACAATTAGTTGTAATTCTAGAATTCTAATTTATAAGCTCTGGTCTACAGGCAATTTTCTCTAATATTTCTTTACATCTCTCTCTTTTTTAAAAGTAAGCTTGATGCCTAACATGGAGCTTGAATTCATGACCCTGAGATCCAGAGTCACATGCTCCACTAACTGAGTGAGCCAGGTTACCCCCACATATGTCTTGAACCATGACTGCCCTTTTGACTTTCAAAACTCAGTACCCAAACTAGGAGGAAGATGCAATTGCAGAAATGAGTGTACCCCTTTCTTACCTTGGCTTTAATTTTTACATTATTCTTTCTGCTGTGGAGTACAGCCTCAAAATCTCACATAGATCCAAAGTTGGATTCAAATATGATTTCTATTAATTCGTCTCTTGTCCTTCATTTCTAACACAGTATTTGTATGTAACTAGTCCTTCAGGAGGTTCAAGGCTTAACATATGTTCTTTTGGTAAAGGCAGGAGATAGTCTCAGATTCATAGAGTTCTTCCTTGAAGTGTACTTGAGAGAAACTGAAAGTCCATTTCCAGGAGCCTGGTCTTTGGCAGAGGCATTATTTATGGCCTAAGAACATCATAAATACTGTAGGTTCTTTATTTAAACCTTTCCTGAATGTGTTGGTTCTAAGAAGCTGGAGGCCAGAGGTGGAGAGAGGAAAAACATTCTTCTGAGAAAGATGAGGTCAGTGTTCTAACATTTGAAAGGATTTTTGTCAATTTATAACGAACCACAGTCTATTGATAATTGTATCACTCTTAGTAAAATAAGATACAAAGCAGTTGGCTACAGGTTATTCCAAACTCTCTTGTTAAGGAAATAACAAATACAGAAAACTCAGGGGAATCTTGTACTTACAAGATGAAACTATTTGGGAGCTTGATTTCCCAGAATAGATCTGGGGGGAAAGTTGTTCTCTTTGCTTTAAATTACATTTTAAAAAATGGAACGATGTGAATGGTGGGTTGCAGAAAAGGGAACTAAACATGGAGAGGTGGTTTTAGAACACTAGAGTGGGAATCTTTTGTATTACTTTGGTGTTTTTCCTGAGCCCACATTGCTGTAATGTGACTGCTCCATTTCCTTGCTCTGTTTTTGCTTAAAGTTTTGCCTACTGTATATTATGGGTTACAAAGTGTATCCCCAAAAAGATCTGTTGAAGTCCTAGCCCTCAGTACCTCAGAGTAAGACTTTATTTGGAAATAGGGTCTTTAAAGAGGTGATAGAGTTAAAACAAGATCATTAAAATGGGCCCTAATCCAATATGACAAATGTCCCCATGTAAAAGAAATTTGGACGAGGTAGATATGCATGGAGGGAAGATGATGTCAACTCACACTGGGAGAAAATGGCCATGTGGAGATGGAGGCAGAAATCGGAGTTATGACACCATAAGCCAAGGGATACCCAGAGGCACCAGACACTAGGAGAGCCATGGAACAGATTCTTCCTTATAGCTCTTAGAGGGAACCAATCCTGCTGACACTTTGATTTTGGACTTCTAGGCTCCAGCACTATGAGATGATAAGCCACCCAGTTTATGGGACCTCATGATGGCAGTCCTTAGGTAATTAAGACACTACTTACATTGAACCTAGGAACTTTTGATGTTTCCTCCAATCCTTTGCTGCCTATTGAGAAGTAGAATTTCAGACCCTCTAAAAAGTCCTCAACTCTATCATCCACCCAGTTTCCTCTGCACAACTGTAGATGAATGGCCGGTAAATAGAGTCCTTGTTGGGAGGATTCTCACTTCTTCAGAAAGGTTGAACTGTGTGAGTGACATGAATTGTGATGCAGATTACTTCATGTCAGGACCAGTAAAACCTTGGGCCTTCAGCATCTCCCAGATAAAGGAATATTGACAGATTTTAACTATGGAGAGGGTGTTGTGATAATAACCAATTCAAAGTAGAATATTGCTTTTTTCCAAGGAAGCTTCAAGCAGGGAGTCAATAACATGAACCTTCACATCAGCTAGTCCAAGATGAAATACTAGCATGGCCATCGACTAATCAAGATTGTCTTGTCCCTTGTGTTCTTGTGTTGGGAAATAACTTTGTTCAGTATCTTTAAGATTTATTCACCTTATATTTGCACTGATCACATTCATTGAACTGCGGACTGGAGCCAAGAACTATATTTTGAAGCTGAGCTGGTGATAGGCAGACTGTCTCAGTCCTTGGAGTAAATCCAGCCATCTTAAATATTGAAGTGTTACTTTATGATGCTCTGGAGACATTTTCATCATGTCATAGTCTTTGTGATCCACTGAGCCCAACCACTGCATTTGAATGCTTTTCTACGACAGGGAGAAAAGCATTTTCTCTTAGTGAAAATTACTTAAAACACTGGTGCGAATGACTGACAGAAAAATATTCATGTGGACATTTAAGCAATATAAATAAAACACACCTGGTGAGAAGAAAAAAGATTTTGACTTCATCTTTACGTACATATGTCCATATTCATATTTTGTACACAGATTTTCTTTGAAGTCCAGTTTATGTACCTATTGAGAAAGGGTTGGAGCTTTAATTTTCATTTGCATGTTCATGAGTACTTTATATAATCATGGTCCTTTACCAGTTAGGTATTGTTAACCACTACTGCTACAACTAGTAGTACTGCTACTACTACTCTCATTAGCATTTAGTGGCTATTTGCTGAGTACCAGGCAATGTGTTAACTGCTCTGTCTACATAGTCTCTTTTCATCCCTTTGACAGCCCTATGAAGCATATCTTTTTGTCTCCATTTTATAAACTAGGTAACTAAAGCTTAGCAATATTAAGTAGCTTGGATAAGATCACATAGTAAGTGATGGAGCAAGGGTTATAGATCTGGATCTCTCTGACCGCAAGGCTTGTGTTCTTATCAACTTTGCACTTCAGTCTCAAGTGTACTGTTGAAAGCACAAAATATCCTATTAGGACAGGTCAAGGCTTGATTCTGTGAGTTCACTTTCAATTGACAGAGATCAGCACCTAGCTGACAGACGTTCAAGGAAGCAGCAGGATGCCTCAGGGACTGAGTAATGCAAAAGCAGTGCCAAGGTGAAAGAAGCCATTCCTGGCACTAAACAGCAAGCAACAGCACCTTTAAATAAAAGTGATGAAGACTCAGTCCCTTGTGTATACGTCATGTAGCCATAGACAGTGACTGGGAACCATGCATATTGAGGGCCCTGATTCAGGAGGTGACCATCCAGTGCAACACTGCAGAACGGATAGAAGTGGGCTAGCAAACTTGGTTAACTTGAGAGAGGAAACAGGTGAGATGGGAACAGAACCAACTCTTGGTCAAGAAAAGGAATGATAGGAAAGCCATATGTAACTTGTATTTTTATTTTATTTTATTTATTTATTTATTTAAAAAAATTTTTTTAGATTTTATTTATTTATTCATGATAGACATAGAAAGAGAGAGAGAGGCAGAGACACAGGCAGAGGGAGAAGCAGGCTCCACGCAGGGAGCCCAATGCGGGACTCGATCCCGGGACTCCAGGATCGTGCCCTGGGCCAAAGGCAGGTACCAAACCGCTGAGCCACCCAGGGATCCCGTAACTTGTATTTTTAAAATATTTGTTTGTTTGCTTTTTTATTCATGAGAGACCCACAGAGAGAGGCAGAGACACAGGCAGAGGGAGAAGCAGGCTCCCTGTGGGGAGCCTGATGGGGGATTCGATCCCATCCCCAGGGATCATGCCCTGAGCCAAAGGCAGACACTCAACCCCTGAGCCACCCAGATGCCCTTATATGTAACTGTTTTAAAACACACTCATGAATCCACTGATGCCCTTCTGATGTCTCCTCTGTTGAATCTGGGCAAGCTTGTGACTACTTTGGCCAAAAGAATATTATGGAAGTGATGCTACGTGACTTCTGAGACTGAGTCACAAAAGATGTGCAGCCTCCACCTCATCACTCTTGGACCCTGAGACTCCAGGTAAGAAGTCCGGTTACCCTGAGGCTACCACACTGGAAGGGTCATGTTCAGGTGTGCTGGTGGACAGTTCCAATTTGGTTTCTCCTCTAAGCTGTCTGACATGAGATTGAGGCCATGAACAAGCTGAATAGAGCAGAGAGCAGAGTGATCACCATTAGCATCATGTAGAATAGATGAATCACCTAACTGAGCCCAGCCCAAATTCCTGAAAGACCAAAATCATGAAATATAATGAAATAGTTGTTGTTTTTTTTTTCTTTAAAAAAGATTTTGTTTATTCATGAGCAACACAGAGAGAGAGGCATAGACGCAGGCAGAGGGAGAAGCAGACTCCTCGCAAGGAGGCCAATGCAGAACTCGATCCCAGGACCCGGGATCACGCCCTGAGTCGAAGGCAGACGCTCAACCACTGAGCCACCCAGGCATCCCGAAATGGTGGTTGTTTAAAACCACTGGGTTTCAGAATCATTTGTTATGTAACAATAGATAAGTGGAATCCCCAAGTACGGAGTTCATAGTTTGTTAACCATTTTTCTCCCTGACCTGGTAAAATCATTGCACGTGGAACTTTGGGGTGAGATGTGGAATGACAGGGGTCTCCATTGTGAGTGGGGTTCTGAGATCCAGACACATGCACAGTTATATTGAATGACGGTGGTGACACGGGAAAGCAGTCTTCCTAGAATAAGAGTGGATCATGAAAGTGGTGTCTCGCCTACTGGGCTAGATCTTTGTGGTTTCGATTCTAGCTTTAGTTCTCCTACTGATACACTGTCAGAACTTGGGCAAGTCTTGCAACCTTCTTAATACTTGGTAATAATACCTGCTCTACCCACCACCTAGGGAAGGAAATGTGGCCTTGAGAAAAACATCAGCTAGTATGTGTGAAAGTAATTTAAAAACTAGGAAGCAGGGACAGCCCTGGTGGCTCAGTGGTTTAGCACCGCCTTCAGCTCAGGGTGTGATTCTGGGGACCTGGGATCGAGTCCCACATCGGGCTCCCTGTATGGAGCCTGCTTCTCCCTCTGCCTGTGTCTCTGCCTCTCTCTCTGTGTCTCTCATGAATAAATAAATAAAATCTTAAAAAAAAAAAACTAGGAAGCACTACAAAAATGTATCACATTCTTCGTTCATTCATAGATCTTCTTTGATACTGCTGCTTAGCACTCATCACACTGTGTTCCCTACTCCTTGCACCCAGAATAGTACCAAGCTCAGAATAAGTGTTTAATGAATATCTGTTGAAAAGCTTCTTAGAGTTAATACTGGATAAGGAAGACTGGAGAAAATTTAGTTAGACACTAGTGCAGATGTATTTGTAGTATAAAAGACACTAGAGATAAGCCATTCCCATCCATCTTAATTTTCTAATGCACCCACTAGAACACCACATATTTGAGCTTGACAAATATTAGTAAGAAGCCAGATGAGATCTGTCATCCAGAGGTTGCAGTAGGCATAATACCAGTTGTGTCTTCAAGTAGAAAGAAGCACGGTAGGAGAGAAGGATAAAAGGAAGACACAAAGGTGTGCATCATTTCAATGACTAATAAAGATAGCATTATCTAGATGTTTATGGCTCAAAAAGCAGCCTGCTGGAAACACCGAGTGTCCTCTACTGATAGAGAAAGGCCAGGAGGCCCTCAGGCATTATAGAGGAAGTTCCCAGGCCAGTGCTGCCTTAGCTCAATTAAAAAAATCACCGTGAGCCTCTTCTGTGCCAGACTCTGCTCTTGTTGCTCGAGAGCGTAGATATGCCAAAGGCACGATCCTTTCCCTTTGCAGGGGTGGTGGTGGTGGTGGTGGTTTACAATCTGATGGGAGGACACTGCCTTCAAGTTGTTTGCAAAATTAGTCTGTGAAACACACGCTCCCCTTCCTCTGCCCAACACTTTCTCCCTTTTGGGATCTTGGGAAATCTACTTAGAACAACAGAAAGCCATTGTGAAGCTGCGCAGATGCGGAGAAACCTCCATGTCATTTTCTTCATCATTTTTGGCACTCAGCTCTTCCTCTACCAGGTGGGGTCATAGATTTTTACTGTGTTTGGAGTAATGAAAAAAAAGAAAAGCAAACCCCAAACACCCAGAATGCAGCTAGGACACTACTTGCAATGGCAGCCAGGTTAAAAATATCCTTCTTATAGTCTTTCTTTTTTCTTTCAAAAATATTGGAGGGTTCTGTCTGCCTACATGTTTTGGAACTTGCGCGTTGCTCACAGGGATTAGGGATAGATTCCTGAGATTTGACTCAGTTCCTTATCTCTCTGCAGAAGTGGAGCAGTGAGTGAGAATAGTCACTGGTATCGCTAAATTTAGAGAGCAACTGAAGACTCCTCATCTCAAAGTAGCTGTACCTCTGGTTATATCTGAAATTCCATTAGAAATCTATTTCTTGGGGATCCCTGGGTGGCGCAGCGGTTTAGCGCCTGCCTTTGGCCCAGGGCGCGATCCTGGAGACCCGGGATCGAGTCCCACGTCGGGCTCCTGGTGCACGGAGCCTGCTTCTCCCTCTGCCTGTGTCTCTGTCTCTCTCTCTCTCTCTCTCTCTGTGTGACTATCATAAATAAATACAAAAAAAAAATTTAAGAAATCTATTTCTTGGAGGTATTTGGATTTTAGACTCTCTATTAAGATGCAAAATCTCTTTATGCTGAAAGAAGGCGGTATAGCACAGTGGAAATAGGAACAAGGTTTAAGCCATACAGATATTTATTTATTTATTTATTTAAAAAGATTTTTATTTATTTATTCATGAGAGACACAGAGAGAGGCAGAGACACAGGCAGAGGGAGAAGCAGGCTCCGTGCAGGGAGCCCGACGTGGGACTCAATCCCGGGTCTCCAGGATCAGGCCCTGGGCCCAAGGTGGCGCTAAACCCCTGAGCCACCTGGCTGCCCCAGACCTCAATTTAAATACCGATCTTCCACTTTGTTGCCTTCTTCATATTGTGTAACCTTTCTCATCTTCAGATGTTTCATTCATAAAAGGCCTTAGACAGTTGTTATAAGGCCTACAAATAAATATATGCAAAATAGTAGACAATCCATGCATGGTGGTTTTTATTCATGAGCCACTACATCAGCTAATTGAAACTAGCATAGGTGAGGTGCTTGGGGAAGGAAGAGTCAACCAGAATAGTAAGGAGGGAGCCAAAGGGAAGATAAGCAGACCTTCAAAATATTACCTGAGTCACAGTTTGTTTAGAGCAGGGTATCCATGAGTTTGGATGGGAAAAAAGGGAAGTGTGTACTTTCACTAAGCTCTAACAGAAGTGTAACATTTCCTTTTATTATGTCTGTAACCAACAGACCTCAGTAATATTGGCAGTAACAGTGAATTTGTCACCAAATTAAAGATATTTTTATAACATGCTACAGTGGTTGCAGATATTTCAAAATATCCTGTACACTAATGACTATTTCAAAATTATGATAGAAATTATTCTTGAATAGCATGCTGGACTTGCTGTTCATGGTGTTAATAAAAAAGACATATAGTACTCTGCCGCAAGATTGCTCTTAAAGATATTTGATAACAGTATTTTAAGATAATCATCTTCTTTTGCAATCTTACTCATTGGTTTTGTGTATTTAGAGAAAGGGTCCATACAATTCCACTTCCCAAAGCATTGAAGCTGGAATCTTAAAGAGACATTTGTACTCCCATGTTCATTACAGCACTATTCACAGTAGCCAAGATAATGGAAATAACCAAAATGTCTATTGATAGATGAATGGATAAAGAAAATATAGTATATAGACATGATGGAATATTATTCAGCCTTAAAAAAAGATGGAAATCCTGCCATTTGGATTGAATGGTTGGATGGATTGGGAGGGCATTATGCTAAATGAAGTAAGCCAGACACAGAAAGACAAGCACTGTATGATCTCACTTACATGAGGAATCTGAAATAGTCAAGCTCCCAGAAGCAGGGGGCAGAATGTTGGTTAACAGGGGTTGATGGTGGAGAAGATGGAAATGGGGAAGTTGGTGGTCAAAGGGCACAAAGGTTTGGTTATGTAAGATGAAAAAATCCTTGAGATCTACGGTACAGCACTGTGCCTATGGTTACATATAGCACATGTCTAAGTTCACTAAGAGGGTAGACCTGATGTTACATGTTCTTTTTAAAGTGTACAATACAGCACACATGTTCAAGTGTATTGTACATTTAAAAACTTGTTAAAAGGGTACATCTCATTTTTTTTAAGATTTTATTTATTTGGGCAGCCCGGGTGGCTCAGCGGTTTAGCGCCGCCTTCAGCCCAGGGCGTGATCCTGGAGACCTGGGATCAAGTCCCACGTCAGGCTCCCTGCATGGAGCCTGCTTCTCTGCCTGTGTCTCTGCCTATCTCTCTCTCTCTCTCTCCTCTCTGTGTATTCTCATGAATAAATAAATAAAATCTTAAAAAAAAGATTTTATTTATTTGACAGAGAAAGAGAACAGAGTGAGAGAGAGCATAAGCAGGGGTGGAACGGCAGAGGGAAAAGGAGAAGCAGGCTCCCTGCTGAGCAGGGAACCCAACGTGGGGCTTGATCTCAGGACTCCAGGATCATGACCTGAGCAGAAGGCAGATGCTTAAGAGACTGAGCCACTCAGGCATCCAGGATCCATCTCATGTTAAGTGTTACGACAACAAACAAAAGGTGTGCAGCCATTCTGGAAAAAGAAAAAGAAAAAAAAGAAGGATCCTATAGGCTTTATTAGATGACGAAAGGGGGGCAAGGCACAAAAAATTTAATGAATTTTGTCTAGAGCAAGAACCAGCTGGCTAGTTTGGTTAATCAGAGTCGTCAAGAAGTTTTTCTCCTTTTCTGAGGTTTGCTGGTAACGACAGAGATTCTCACCACTCCGGCCTTCTATCACCCAAGCAAAGGGAATAGGGGTCTCTACTTCTACCCTTATATTTATCTCTGTCTATATCTACATCTAACTATTTTTTTCTAATACTTAGAAAAATCTAATAATTACATCTAAGTATTTTTTTTCTCCTTACTTTCACATCCAGAAGTGGCCATTGTGGACAAAAGAGAATTGTGTCAATAAGATACATTACAAGGAGAAAGTTAAAATTTCCATTCTGGAAAATAGTGTAGAGCTTCCTCAAAAGACTAAAAATAGAATCACCATATGATCCAGTAATTCCACTTCTGGGTCTTTCCTCAAAGAAACTGAAAACACCATTTTGAAAAAATACATGCATGCCTGTGTTTATTGCAGCATTATTCGCGATAGCTAGGATACGAAAGCAACCTAAGTGTCCGCCGATGGATGGAAGGACAAAGAAGATATGATGTATTTCCAGGGTGAAATATTACTCAGCCATAACAAAGAATGAAATCGTACCATTTAGGACAACATGGATGCACTCAGAGGGTACTATGCTATGTGAAATAAGTCAGACAAAGACAAACACGGCATCCTTTCGCTTACACGTAGAATCTAAAAAACATAAGAAATGAATAAATAACAACAGACAAAAACTCATAAATACAGAGAACAAACTGGTGGTTGCCAGAGGGGAAGGGGGTAGGGAATGAGCAAAATAGGTGAAGGGGATTAAGAGGTACAAACTTCCAGTTACAAATAGGTCATGAGGATGACAAGTACAGAATAGGGAATATTGTCAGTAATACTGTAAGAACTTTGCATGGCCACAAATGGTGGCTAGACTTATGGTGATCACTTTGTTATGTTTATAAATGTTGAACCACTGTGTTGTATAGGTACAATCAATGGTAAATGTCAACTGTGCTAAAGTAAAACAACAACAACAACAACCCCCCCCCCAAAAAAAAACCTAAAAAGAAAAGTTGCTACTTTGTTTGACCTTGAAATCATATCTATTTTTTACGAGTGGGAGGGAAATGTTAAATTAGCCCCGTGAGGGAACTGGGAGCAGAATGAGCTTATTACTTTTTCTGAAAAAGTTGAGATTTACATGCAGTCTGTTCATCCTGGGCCTTTCATCTGTGAGACAGTCAAAATATTTGGGAAGTGTTTTGGGGACTTTTATGCCCAGCTTCTACAACTTCTCCCTTTACTTTTCTGGTTTTTTGAGGTGTGTTTTAATTTATGGGAGCTGGAAGGGATACTTAACACTGGTAACCAAGCCTCTCAAATGTGGTGACTGAGAAGGCAGTGGGGCAAAGGCGGGAGAGGGATTAGAACCGGGTGCAGAGAGAGAGAGAAAGAGAAGAAACCAAGAAATCTAATGAGCACAGTCACCTGGAAAGAATCAGCTCGACTAGTGGCTTCAGTCTTTTTTTGCTCATGTACTCCATGAAAGAATTTTGAAAGATTCTTTTTGAGTTTGACATCTAGAATTTTTTTTATCATAAATTTAAGTAGTTGCAAAGTATGTATTAGATGAGGTACTGAATATCACATCCGTGATTAAAATATATTTTCATCAAAACTTTGGAGCTGCAGATTTAGCTCATTAAATTTATGGAGAGTGTCCATCATATAAATTAATTGGCAAAGCTAGTCCTTATTGTCAAACCATTCTGCCAAGTTGGACTTGCTTCTTGTCAGAAAAAAAAATCTCACTTCATTTTTTAATTCAAAGAAGTGTGTTAGCATGCAACCTTTTGAAATCTTTTGGCTCCTGAATTCTGACTCTTACGAAGTAAAGGAAGAGAGTCTCACATTCCTTACATGCTAAATAAACTATGCAGCATATAAAGTTAAAGAAACAAAGTGAAGGAAGAAAAGAAGGGAGTATGAGGAAGAAAGAAGGAAAAAAAAAAAAGAGGCTCACCATGAGTTTTTCACCTGCCTTCACTATTCCTTTCTGAAGCTCGCTTGCTCTTGTCTCAAAGGACTGTCCCTCAGGAGGAAACCATGGACATTTTGACACCCCAGGGCAATGCACCCTAGTAGGACAGTGTGGGTGACGGGTGTGCTTTTCTTGCAAAGTCAGAAAAGGATTACTGGAGATAAAAAGAGTCCTTGGGAATGATCTTAGACAAATGAACTTTAGGAAAGAGGACGTGTAGAAGCTGAGGATTGGGCAGTTGATTCCCCAAAGCTATCCCTTCCCCTGGAAAGTCCTTGCAAAGTCTTCATGCACCAGGCCAACCGTAGCTGTACCCCAACCTAAAGATCCCTGAGCTAGTTCAGCAACATCACATCTATTGTAGTTTGCCCCAGTTCATCTTGGTGTTACCGGTGGAGACCAGAACAATCTACAGATCCTGAACTCTTTCCACCACGACGACACCTGCCACTGCCCCAGTGTGGCTATCAGAATCTCCATGGGTGGCTTGCAGCACTGTCATCCCCTGGAATGAACCAAGCTTAGTGGATTATAACTATTATTTTTCTTTGTCAACTCCACACGGTTAACCAGCCTTTTTGGTTTCACAAAATGTGTGAATGTCCTCTGACTTTCTCTTTCTTTTTCTTCTTTTGTTCTGAAAAACAAAAAAACAAAAAAACCCCAAAACACTGCCTTTGTTCTGGCAGGCCTGCTGAGAAGGAGGGGAGCATGACTTCTCATTTCCATGCAGTCCCTGTCATTGAGCAGCAGCGTGGAGCAGACACCCCTCCTGGAACACGGGAGTCATTTATGTTTGGCGTGCTCAGAGGGAGAAGAGCTGAACAGATAGATCTCTCCCTTCAAGCCGCGCCTCCACACCCCACTGGAGTGGGAAGGGGGTGTCCCATCAGTGCCATTGTTGGGCCAATTGCATTTTTCCCCACGGGCACGAATTTGCATGGAAATTGCTGCTTTGTGTTGGCAGGACTCTTCTAAACATTTCACCCAGAGAATTATGCCCAACATGGGAGTTTGCCCTCTGGGCTGTATCTCTGTTGGACCAGGAAAAGTGAAATTCCTCTATGAGGAAGGGCCTGCCTCAATCTTCAGCGTCAGGAGTGAGCAGCATAACACTCCAGCGGATTTCATCTGTCACCTGTGTCGTCTGTGTCAAGGGCCCGCATGCGGGGGGGTGGGGGGGGTGGGCGTTCTGGGGGCGGAGGGTGGGTCAGGGCTCTGATCTTGCCTTCACCAGGGAGGAAGTATTAAAGTAGTCCCCCAAGGTCTCCCCTGTGGACTGGCTGAGGTCCAGGCTGTGCTCCAGGGTGGGTGGAGGAGCACAGAGGGAGCGAGGTGGGGGGCAACACGGGCCTCTCATCTCAGGTCCCCCGGCCTCCTGGTGGGCCCCTCGCTCTCCCCTTGCTTTTCCAGGAAAGGGCCTGACACTTAGTGGCTACCCCTCGGGATGGGCTGAGGTTTGCTGAAGCTTTTCCCCAGACGCAGTCTCTCCCACATCTGTGGTAGAATGAAGACCTCCTGGGTGGCTCAGTTGGCTAGCCGTGTGCCATGACCTTGGGGTCCTGGGATCGAGCCCCATGTCAGGCTCCCTGCTCGGTGGGGAACCTGCTTCTCCCTCTGCCTGCCAATCCCCTTGTTTGTTCTCTCTCTCTCTCTCTGTCAAATAAATAAATAAGTATAATCTTAAAAAAAAAAAAAAAAAACAACCCAAACAACAAAACAGCCTAGGTTTCAGTCATTGTGAATAGGTGGGGAAATTTTCAGTTTTTATTGCATTTATGACTGAATCTCAGGGTACAGGTCACTGCCTCATCTCTCTAGATGCAAGGTTGGCCCTGTTTGTGACATCTTGGTTCTGTGAAATGACCAGAAGTTGGGCTGAATCCAGGAAATGTGGGATGAAAATGCCTCAGTGTTGGCAGAGCCTCTGGTTGCTGAGCTGCTGGATAAGCATCGGCCGGGTTCCTCCAGAGAGCCACCGGTCACGGCCACGGATCCTCCAACAGGTCAGAACCCCCAGGCGTTCCAAGGGGGCTTGGGGCACCGCTGTCAAGCTAACTCCAAAGGCAGAGGTCTGAACCCTTAGCGTGTTTACATTTGTGGAGAGGAGCTGGGGGCCTGCGGGAAGTGGTCGGACAGGAGAAGCTGGCTGGCTCTTGACTTCAAGAATGGAAAGAGAAGGGGCGCCTGGGTGGCTCAGTGGTTGAGTGTCTGCCTTCGGCCCAGGGTGTGATCCTGGGGTCCTGGGATTGAGTCCCACATGGGGCTCCCTGCATAGAGCCTGCTTCTCCTTCTGCCTGTGTCTCTGATTCTCTGTGTCTCTTATGAATAAATAAATCTTTAAAAAATATGTTAAAATTGCCAATAATGTTTTTTTAAAAATTAATTTATTTAAGAGAGAAAGAGAGCATGAGTGGTGGAGAGGGGCAGAGGGAGAAGGAGAGAGAGGATTCCATGCAGACTCCCTGCTGAGAGTGGAGCCTGACTCATGTGGCCCATCCCAGGACCCTGAGATCGTGACCTGAGCCAAAATCAAGAGGCGGAGGCTTAACCAACTCAGTCGCCAAGATGCCCCTGCCAACAACGTTTAAAAACTGGGAGACTTCACATAAAAATCTGGGCTTCTGAGTTCTCTGGCAAGATCAGAGGGGCTGGCACCATTGACCACAATCCTACGTGGTGATAAGTGGGGTAAGCTGAGAAGCGGCTGGCTCCTTCTATTAGGGCAAGAACTCTACTGTTTGCATGTACCCTCCCGAATGTCGCAGTCTGGGTCACCTCACTCATTTACATCACTTGCTCTGCCGGGGTGGCACTTGTTTGTGAGCCCTGGCCTCAGCTTGTCTTGGCCTGGAGAAGGGAGGCTGCCCACTGCCGGGCTTCCCGAGGGAATTGCTGGTCTCTGCTGACGTTCCTGGAGACTCCTCTGGTCAAAGTCATGAATGTAGAAGATAATCGGCCCCTGGCTGCCCCTTGCTCTCCTCACTACCTGCCCAGCCAGGCATAGCTCTGTAATAGAGAACGTTGGGCTGGTGTCTCTGGAAGGCTGAGCCTTAAATGAGGCGTGGGCAGGGGCTGTGTTGCGGGACAACATAGAAACCAAGTTCAGAGTCAGCCTCTAGGGCCCCAGGCTGCCTGGGTCAACAGGTCTTCTTTGAACTCCTCGAGTACCTTCCTCGACACCCCTTGCCACCTTCTTTACATGCTCGCATGCTCCTGTAGTGTTGACTGCCTTTCCATGTTCAGCCGATTAAACCATTATACCTGGAGCAAAGCTAAGAAAAGGTTAATGGGTACGAAGGTATGTAGCATCGGAGTAAGCAGTGAATAGTAATGGGCTATGATGTCAGGGGTGCCCTCTGGATTGGCCGGAGAGGAAAGGTGGGAAAGGTGTCGGAGTGAGCATTAGGGATGGAGTTGTAGACATTGAGAAAAAGGCTTCAGAAGAGAGGTCCTCCTACAATTGAGTTGGTCAAGGGGTTGCTGATGTCGGCTGCTCTCGGATGGCGAAGAGGACGCATCCCAGTGCGTTAGGGAGGGAAGAAAACGTGCCAGGACATGGGGTGGGGGTGGGGGCATACGGACAGCAGTCGTGAGCTCCATTGGACCCACTTAAGATCAGAAACTGGAAATGGTCCTTTAGGGAAAGGGGTCTGCCAACTTAATTAAACGCAGATACCGAATTAATCATTCTTATAATAATTAATGTGTTAATGAAGCTGTGTGAAGAATAGTTTTTCTGAACTTTAGATAGTTCCAGAGGTGCCCTGAAAAGCAAGTATATAAATTATGTAGTATTCCGAGAACATAATGCGTCTAAGAAGTGGGTCAAAGTGTACACAGATATGAGTGAGGGGAAAGCTTACACCCACATGCCCTGTTTACTGAGACGTTTTATTCTCACACTCATGATGCTATGAATTCCATGCTTTAGAATTGTTACCTGTTTATTGAGGTATAGTTGACACAGATGGTATATAAGTTTCAGGACATCGTTATTGTTTTACATGAACATATTCCTGTTTCTCTGCATAACAGGCTGCGTGGGCGCTCCCTGACAGCGGAGGCTCATCGTGGGTCGGGAGGCCTCGCAGACTAAGATGATTAGCCTGTCCGGGACACCTGAATTCAAATCCTGTCTTTGCAATTTACCGACTATTCATCTTGGGGGATATTATCTTCTTCTTTTTTTGGGGGGGGGGGATTTTATCTTCTAAGCTACTTTCTAAAACTAAGATAATCATCTCTAATTCATTGGGCTGCTCTGGAGATTAAAGATAAATATATAAACCACACAGTTTAATGTATGGGGCCTACTTAGTCTCAATGCTGGCTTTCATTTTCTTTTTTAAGATTTTATTTATTTATTTATTTATTTATTTATTTATTTATTTATTTATTTATGAGAGACACACAGAGAGAGGCAGAGACACAGGCAGAGGGAGAAGCAGGCTCCCTGTGGGGAGCCCGATGTGGGACTCAATCCCAGGACCCGGGGATCATGACCTGAGCCAAAGGGGTGGCCCCTCAATGTTGGCTTTCATTATAATGGTGCCAATTCGTACTGCTATTCTAGAAACTGTTTCTGGAAGGTCCCAGAGTCTCTGGGTCCAACTTGATTATGAGCCTTTTAAGCTGTGTAGCATCATATGAAGTTGAGACTATGGGCAACATACAGACGCGTGTGATTGCTGTCACCATTTTATTTTTCTTTCAACATCACGCCACCTTTGCAAAGGAAGCATTTGTAAAATTTATGTTTATTGAAGAACCCTAGTGGGTAAAAGTAGGGAAGGGAAAGGCGGAAATGGATAGTTAGCACCAGGTCTGAGATATCAAACAAGAGAGAGAAGAGAGGCTCTTTGTAGCTCCCGGAGCGTGCCAGGTGGAGAAGGAAGGCAGGGGAGGGCTGGGGTGCTGAGGCTCCTGCCGGGCCCCGGCTGGTGGTGCTAGGGGAGCAGCTGGCTTGAACGCCTTACTGTGGTCTGACCTGCTACAGTCTAGAAGCTAAATGAGCCTCATTATACAAGCAAGCAAACAACCACTGCAACTGGGGCAGCTGTAAGGGGCCCAGCTGGCTGAGGAGCTTTAAGAGAAAGGGACTAGGGAAGTAACAGTGGCCTTGGCCTTGGCCAGCACTGGCTGTGGCTGTTCACCTCGTGTTCTCTTCTCCAGCATGGACAGTGACTAGGGAAAGGCAGCCAGAGGACACGGCCCAAGTCAGGGGCACCCCTCACCCCTCCTCCCCAAACGCTGTCTGTGAGAGCAGCTCCGGCGCAGGAGGTGCGGTCTGTGCTGGCCGGGGAGCCTTCCCTGGGCTCCTTCCAACAGAAATTTCTTCTAATCGTAGTGGGTTTTCTTCTGATCAAACTTCTTTGTGATTCATGTGGCCAATATGCTTGCGGCTGGGGGGCCGGTGCAGCTTACTGGCCTGTCTCAATTTCCTCTGGTTTCTGAATGGTGCTTAGAACATGCTGGCCTGACCCACTAAAAGGTGCCTTGGGAATCAGGCACAAGTGTGAGAATGGGCATGCTTTCCAGACTTGGGGGGTACAAGGAGCCATAGCGGCGAGTCCTCCCCATCTTACTTTCCGGGCCTCTGTCTCCACTGTGAGTGCGGAGATGACTCCCCGCTGGGAGCTCAGACTAGCCCTGGGGCCTGGTACCTGGGTCACACTGGGGGTGGGTGGTGGGGTGGAGGTGGGGCTGAGAGTGGGGCTGAGGATGGGGCTGAGGATGGGGGTAAGGATGGGGGTGGGGGTGGGCATGGGGATGGAGATGAGGGTAGGAGAGAGGATGGGGTGGGGGTAAGGCTGGGGGTGGGGATGGGGATGAGGATAGGGTGAGAGGGGTGGGGGTGAGGATGGAGGTGAGGATGGGGGTGGGGTGAGGGTGGGAGTGAGGATGGGGTGGGAGTGGGGATGGAGGTGCAGGTGAGGGTGGGGCTGGGGGTGGGGATGAGGATGAGGTGAGGTTGGGAGTGAGGATGGGGTGGGGGTGAGGCTGAGGGCGGGGGCGGGGGCGGGACTAGAACCAGGTCCTTCTGATCCTGCGGGTGGAGCTCCGCGGACTGGGGCTGGGGCCGCGAGGCGTGACTCTGGGCAGTGTCTCCTCGTGGGTCGGGTCTGGGTCGGGTCCGCGGCAACCCCGGGCGCTCTGGGGGCGGGTGTCGCGTGTCCCGCCTCCGCCGCCCTCCTCCATCCCCCTGCGCAGGTGCCGGGGAGGGAGGACCAGAGGAGGCTGGGGCCGCGCCCCTCCTCGCGGGGTGCAGCTTCTGTTTGCGGGGCGTCTCTGGCACCCCCCTCCCCTCCCCCCAACTTTCTGGGTCAAAACTCCTGAGAGACGAGTCCCACCGGGTCCTTGCCCCTAGGCCCCGGGCCTCTGCGGGTAACTCCTGCCGCACCCCGCACCCGGGAGCACGGTGGGGGGGTGGGGGTGGGGGTGGGGGGCGGCGAGGGTCGCGGTCGGGTTTCTTTAGCCCCGCCCTCTCCGTGAACTGCCTTCCTTTTCTCCCGCGCCTCTCCCCTCTCCTACAACCACACCCGGTCCCCCCCCCCCCAGGCCCGGGCCCCTTGGTCCCCCCGGCCACGGGGTTGGCCGCCTCGGGCGCCTCGGCCAGTCCAGGGGGGCTGTGCTGGGGCCCCCTGGTTGCTCCTGCCCGCACCCACGTCCCTTGCGGCCCCGGGTCCTGCTCCCGCCGCGTGCCCCTTCCGTGGCCCCGTCCCCGCCCCCTCCCCTGTCGCGTGGCCCGGGCCATCCACGGAAGGAGGCCCCCGTCAGCCCGAGCTGTGATGGAGAGCTGTTTTCCAGAAGCTTCCAACTGAATAACGGCAGGCGGAGGAAGAGGTCTGACCTCGGAAACTGCCTTCAGCTTTGCAATGAAAATTTAAGAGGCAGAGCTGAAGAGTTCAACTAGCTTTCTCAAGGATCTGAGGCATCGGGCAGCCCGGGTGGCTCAACGGTTAGCGCCGCCTTCGGCCCAGGGCGTGACCCTGGAGACCCGGGATCGAGTCCCGCATCGGGCTCCCTGCATGGGGCCTGCTTGTGGCTCTGCCTCTGTGGCTGTGTCTCTCAAGAATGAATAAATAACATCTTAAAAAAAAAAATCTGAAGCGTTTGCGGTGTTTTATATCATCTTGATTTGGTATAATACTATTTGTTTCTGAAATATTTTTTCTTTCTTTTTTTAAAAAAGATTTATTTATTTGAGAGAGAGAGAGAGAGAGCACAGAGGGAGAGGCAGAAGCAGGCTCTCCTCAGATCCGAGAGCCCGATGTGGGGCTCGATCCTGAGACCCTGAGATCATGACCTGAGTGGAGGGCAGATGCTAAATTAACTGAGCCACCCAGCGCCCCTCTGAAATATTTTCCTAATATTTGTAGAACCAAATAAAAGTGTATAATAAATATAAATATATAAATGGGTATATAGAGTAATCTACTAGAGTATACTACTGATGTATATTTTCACCTTATCCAAGTGTGATTGTGCCCCCTTGGCCAACAAAAGCCATCAAGGCAACTGTACTGTAGCTTCTCAGCTAAGGAGCATCAGCTCACCACACTGCATATGCTGTCAGCAAAGAACCCTCCACCTCCCTACATTGAGTGGGATGCACTCGGCAATGCATGTGTTTTCTTTTTGCCACTTCATCTAAAGAATACTCTTAATCCCTAATTGATGAAATAAAGCCACTAAGGGATAGTTCTGGACTTGCTGCAAAGAAACACAAGAAAAATAACGACCTGGATGTGATTGGAAGAAACTTCAAGGAAGTGGTTGGGGAAGAGCAGTCAAGTAGGGTTGAGTGAGAGGTGTTTGCTACCGTGAGGAACCTCAAAAATGTTCCAAAAATGGTAGGCATGGTAGCCGGAAGAAACAATGTAGGAGGCCTCTCCTGACTTGAAGGGAGTTGAAGAGAACCAAGGGAGGGTCTTTCTGTGGATGGTGACTCTTGTATGTTGTTTATCATTCTAAATCTTTTTTTTTTTTTTAATTTATTTATGATAGTTACAGAGAGAGAGAGAGAGGCAGAGACACAGGCAGAGGGAGAAGCAGGCTCCATGCACCGGGAGCCCGATGTGGGATTCGATCCCGGGTCTCCAGGATCGCGCCCTGGGCCAAAGGCAGGCGCTAAACCGCTGCGCCACCCAGGGGTCCCAATCATTCTACAAAAAGACTGTGCTGTAGGCCGTCCTGCCCATTTCCAGCCCAGTACTCAACCTCTGTGCTAAAAGGACTCCAGGAGTCATTTCCTCTCCGCTCTCTGTAACAGTTACCCTGTATATGTTCTGATACACGAAACAAAGGGAATAAATAGAATTTCACTGTAAGAGCTAGCTGGCTATGCAGTAGAGGCCAAACAATGCTAGCTACAGCTTTGCAAAAGAGGCCAAAATAAGCAGCTGTCATGCATTTATCAAATTCGGGACTCTCTCAAGTATTAAATCAATCCCATCAAAGCAGTTTTATTGCTGATGGATGAATGGATTGAAGTAGATGTATAGCTTTAAAAGGGCTTGCCATTTGGAGGAGAAAACATTCTGTGAGGCTCAGTGGCTTGATGCCATTCTTTCAGAGCCCAGCAGTATTTACTGAGTAGGTTCCAATTCTGTTGCTCCTGGGCTTACTTTGTTGAATTGTGCTATTTTAAGAGTATTCTATTTTCCAAGAGCTTCAGATGGAATTCAGAACATTTCCATAATTCCGGTGGGTTGTAAAGAGCCGTGGTCATTCACTCAAAATCATTTAATGTCTAGGCCAGTGCTTGGCCCACTTTAGTTTTTTGATGTCTGTAGCAGAAGGAATAGTATCTGGGTCTAACTGTATTATAATAATTTATCTTACTGTTTCTCTAGTGAGTTGACTCTTTAAATGTGGGTGACACATTGGAGCCTCTCATCTTAATAATTTATTGCTGAAATTTAAGTGGAAGTGAAATAACAAAACAGGCTCTGTTTTATGTATAAAGACTAGCAACTCGAAAGATCTGTTTTATTTCCTGGGAGCAATGATGAGTTTTCATTGATCTAGTTATTTCCTTTCACCTGTTGTCCTGCTGCGTAGAAGTGCCTGGGGTTTGTGAATTCACTTGGGGCCCAGTGGCTTACCTGAGTCTTGTAGCTTCAGAGAGCCATGCTCTGTTCCCTTGATTTCTTCTGTCGCTAGGAGTGTTCATGTTTCCTAGGCACTGGCCAACGGAGTAGAGCAGAGCAACAAGAAACCAACTGTTACCCATATTTATGGTCACACATCTTTATGGAATAACTTCTCTTTAGACCACTGTGACTTTATTGTCTTTAAAATGACGTTCAATGTACTTTTCCAAGGAATTTTAATGTGGGACAGTTTGTATGAATGAACAAAATTCCCCAGTATGAGTTCTTATAGCACATTTGCCCATGATGGAAGTGTTTCTTTTATCAGTTCAAGGAAACCAAAAGATTTGACTTCCCTACACATGCTCACCACAGAAGCATAAGTTATTCAAAGCTGAGACTGACTACCAGAAGGTACTTGCCAGCTCTCTGAAGATAGCTAGAAGTGAATGAGTTTAAACTGAAAAGACAAGGGAAAGGGTTTTCTCATTGGAGAAATTGCTGGATGTTGACATGAGCTACTTTGGAAGACTATGGAGTTTTTTGGTTCTAAAGACCTTTATAAATAAGGATAGATCCCTATTGTTCTGTAGTGTATTTGATTTATAGATACAAAGAGATAGACTGGAGCAGGACTTTTCAATCTGTGCTCAGTGAGAGTTTCCTCAGGGTTGGATGGGAGAGGGTCATGTGGAGGCTGGGTGTGCTGGCGAGACAGAGACACATGCCTCTTCTGTGAGAACCTAGAAAAGTGACAATCTTCATATAGTTATTTGGTTCCACATTTTAAATTGAGGCTAGAGATGATCAGGGAGCAAATATTAAAGGCTAAAAAGCCTTGAAAATTCACTTTGAAATGAGAGTATTTTCTTTACATATCATGGCTAAGAGAACTTGCATTCAATTTTAGTGCATATGCATTGGAGATCTCATATAAAGAGGTCATTGCATGTGGCTCACAGTAGGCACTCAATAAATGTTGAATGAATGGGTACAGAGGAGAGCCGAAGTAGCAAAACACATTTGACTTATTTATTATTTGAATGTTACTGGCAGAAGAAACATTGAGAGTATTTGTTGTGTAGAGAAGGGGTCAGTACATTTTCTTTCTGGAAAGGGCCAGGTAGTAAATAGTCAATTTTGTGGGTCACACTGTCAGTGTTACAACTAATCAACTCTCCCCCTGTAGCATGAAAACAGCCATAGGTAAAGTGTAATTGAATGAACATGACCACGTTCCAATAAAACTTTATTTGCAAAAATAGGCATCATTCCAGATTTGGGGGCCCCAGTGTGTTGACCACTAGTGCGGAGCTCAGGTATGATCAAACCTCTCAGCTTCACAGAATGTTGAGGGTAATGAATAAAAATATTAGGTGTGAGTATCATCACTAATAGTGGCTTATTGTTGGATTAACATTTTGTGTAAAGAGGGTTCTAGACTTTTGTTTCAGAATAGCTGAATAGAAAGCAACTGCATATGTATGTCAACAAATGTTCATTTCATTTTGCTGTCGTTTCAGCGAACTATTCCTTTCTTCTCCTTAAACTCCTGTAAAGTGCTTCTTTACAGTAAAATATTAGGAAGAAATATATATTTACCTTTCAGAATGAGAAGCCTTATTTATGAAAAGCTTTGTGTGCCAGAGGTATAGAAATTTTAATCTATGGAGTTAATTCCCTTTCCTTCTTAACACAGATAAAGCCTTCTTTCTTTATGAAGGACCCAGCAATAAAGGAACCAGATAAAGTCAGTCTATTAGTGGTAGGCAATCCAACATGACCAAATGCAGGATGTTGAACACATTTCTGGCAGAAACAAAAATGGCTGATTCATAAATCAGCATGGATTTTGTAAATGTCTCATACTACAAAGCTATTCTTTTTATGAAAACCCTGACATATTTATTCTCTGTCTCGATCTCAGAGGATAAGAATAAATATGACTCAGAATTCTGAATAATTACTGGCACTTTTAAAATATTTTATTTTATTATTATGGCATCCCAATAGTTATATTGATGACAATAATTGCATTAGTTAAAATCATTCCAAATTTGAGTTACTTTATAAGATGATCAGGACATTAATTGTTTTGGAATTAGAACAGTAAAAGGAAACAATCTTTATGTAGGGTGGATTTACGATATAATACTAATTATCTCATTAACCTTACCTACAGAACCATTAGCGTGGTAAAAAAAACTCTAGGACAGTATAATATTCCAGTGCACAATATTTGTTAGAAAAATAATTTATAGCTAAGTTGGAATAAATTTAATTATGCAAAATCCTTTTAAAAAAATAACCGATAAGTAGCAAGTGGCTAATTAATACAAACTTTCATAGTTGTGTCTAGAAAATATCATAGTGTATTTGGCCCTGAGGTTTTGTGTGGCCCTACATAGATCTTTTAGACTTTACCTCAGTTTTCTCACTTGTAATTCAGGGTATCATTTTCAGAATCACAATTTTTTTAAAAAGATTTTAGTTATTTATTCATGAGAGACACAGAGAGAGAGAGAGAGGCAGAGACACAGGCAGAGGGAGAAGCAGGCTCCATGCAGGGAGCCCGACGTGGGGCTTGATCCCAGGTCTCCAGGATCAGGCCCTGGACTGAAGGTGGTGCTAAACCGCTGAGTCCCCCGGGCTCCCCTAAAATCACAAATTTAAAATAATAAGAAATGGTCAGGTGAATTTATTGGACAATATGCTTTTATTTTTATTTTATGTTATTTTATTTTTCCTGATGATGTTTTTGGATCTCAGGCAAAATGACTTGTTTATGATTTCATATCTCACTGGAGCTTTAGGGGTGTAGAGGGTTCTTTTCAATGCCAGTTTGGCCTGACTTTTAAGAACAGGGGTTTCTTGGTGAAGCCAAGTAGTCCAGGCTGGAATGGTGAAATTATTTACTCAGTCATCTCATCAGCCTCCCCCTGGCTCCACCATCCCCCACAGTTCTCTCTAAATTCAGCTTTCTCTGGTAGAGCCAGAGTGACAGTGGGGACGTTTGGTCATGGCTATTCACGATGGGCTGGTCCCTGAAGATCCTTGGTGGTCTTTCTCAACACCTCAGTCATCTCAGAGAAACAGAAGGCATGTCTAGCTTCTGTTCTGTAAAACAAGATGAAGGTATAGGACATTCTGGGAAACTGACAGTTCTGTTTATGCCACGTGCCGGCCCTGTGCTACTGCTCTCAATTCTCACCATCTATACAGGCACTACACATTTTTATTTTATTTATTTTATTTTATTTTATTTTATTTTTTTAAGGGTTTTACTTATTCATTTGAGAGAGAGAGAGAGAGAGCATGAGTGAAAGAGAAAGCATGAGAGGGGGTGGGGGATAGAGGGGCAGAGGGAGAAGCAGACTCCCCACTGAGCAGGGAGCCCACCTGGGGGCTCGATCTCAGGACCCTGGAATCATGACCTGAGCCAAGGTAAGACACGTAACTGACTGAGCCACCCAGGCCTCCCTAGGCCCTACACATTTTTAAAGGGTTAGACCAGAGTACATCAAAGTAAATTTTCTAAGATACTGCGCTCTCTTGGAGTAAAATCACCACGTTTTGGGTGAAGAGACCTGGTTCCAGTTGTGGTTCTTCTATGACCAGATCTGCTGTTATTTGTAGCCTTGGGCTCATCACCTGGCCTCAGAGCCCCCCCGTAAGAAGGGGGTACTCCTATCTACTGTAAGGCTATAGTGACAACGAATGGCTCTGCTGTTTCTAGTGGCACATGACCAAGGGGAAGTGACTCAGTGTCCTTATCTATAAAATGAGGATAATAAAGTATCTACCCCATAAGGTTGTCATCAAGATTGACTGACTACATGTGAAACCCTTGGAGCAACACCTTGCACATAGTAAGCATTCAATACATGTTACCTATTATAATGATACGTATAATAGTCAACTGCTTTGGATAAAAGAACTAAATCAGGGTAAATAATTTATTAGCCAGTAGCTAAATAAGAATTGGATTTAAATGTATTTCCTGTAGTATGGGAATCCATCTATACTTGGTCAAAAAGACTTATTCCAAATGTTCCGTCCTCTCCATTGTCCTTTTTGTTTCTTTTTATTGTCTCTGTTTTTTTCTTCTCCTTATTTTCTATTTCTCTTCCATTCTCTGGAAAATGAAAAGTGATCCTGAAGGGGGAGGAAGAAATTCTTTCTACTCCTCAGCAAAAGAGGCTATAAAACTGTGGTATAATAATGCTACCAATAAAAATAATATGTAGTCAAATCTGCAAGCAGCAAAAACAAACTTAGCTCAGCCCTGTTTTTGGTGGGGCCAATGAAAGCCTACACTTTTTTTAGTGATGTGTAGGGTGCAGAGCACAATTCGGGTTGTCAGGCATCCCTGTGGTTCAGTAAAATTGTTGAGTATGAGTGGGGAAGGGTTTTTCAAATGTTCCTCTCCCATGTATTTTTGTAAGTTTGAGATGACACAGGTTTATTAGGTAAATAGGTTAAAAGTGTGTTTAACTGTGAGTGATATATTGGCAGGGACGGTTACGCTGCACATAGACTGTTAGGACACTCATTTGAAGAGTGGGTGTTGTAAGGTGGACAAGGGTAAGGATGTGGGTTATGTGTTATTGAAGCGACTGGGTGGTGACCAGGAGGCATTTGGATAGATATCCTACCAGTTCCTCGTGTGTGGCTTTTGTCTGATTTATACAGCTGGCTCCTTGGAGGAGGACTCTGTAGGACACTGCCGGCTGTCTGTAAATAATGAATGGTTCTATAGAGAGAGGAGGACTCTGAGACCACCAGATAGTGGTTGATATCCACGGCTGCCTCTACCCCAATCTGTCTAGCTGTCTATTTCTCTCTCTGTCTCATCTATCTATCTCTGTCTATCCATCACCTATCTATCTGTCTATCGTCGGTTATCTATCTATCCATCCATCTATCCATCCATCTTTCCCCTATTGATAAATAAATTGCATCTAAAGAGATGGTTGCAGGAATTGTCAGGAATCCACACTAAGTGAAGGGTTACTAAGTGTCTTAACCCACATTAAGGACAAACTGTGAAATGGGTTTGGACAGGTAGTCTCGGTGGACTGTAATAACTCTGACTTTGTGGAGAAATCACTCATTTGCCAATGGAGAAAGTGTTCATTAAAATGATGTGACTTAATCGATAAGAACCATTTCAGAAATTTTCCTGAGTTTGGGCAATTGTGTACATATTTAAATTCCCCCAAGAATGTGTTTATGCAGAGTAGAGCAGCAATGGCCTATTGTACCCATAATCTTTGCATTAAAGAGCCCCACAGTGCCCATTTACACAGCAGACCGTGGCCTAACTTCAGTGGCAATGATCTGTGGACTGAACACTCTTTGAGAGCTACCAGGCACTTTCCCTTACTTGGTAGTAACAGCTCCAGTGGAACCTTTACACACACTTAGGATCCTAGTGTAACAAGCAGGACCAAGTTTCTGCCTTTACTTCTACAAAGCTGTTGTTGTTTTTTCCTTTAAAGGCTCATTTCTGATGGCTCTAACTAGATGCAAGAATTCCCAGAAATCTAACTTGAAAATGAGAGTTGAAATCTATACTAACCGTGTTATTCAAAATTGAGTCATGTTATAATATACTATATATCATATATTGTCAAATATTGCTTTGGTCTGCAGACATAATTAATATAAGCTAGCCATTAATAGTATGATATATGATCCAGGGACCTTAAATATAACAAAATGCAACTAATATTTATCTCTAATGTGCTATAATCTTTATTCCCATCACAAAGCATTAACAAAGGGTATATTCTTTAATGCTACACTCCCAAGGGTTTATTTGAACTTTTTTTTCTGTTTTAATTAGCTTATTCATTTTAATTAGAGTACAGTGCAACATTTACATGGTGTTTAATCTGAAAGCTAATCCTGTTTTCTTAAAAGATTAAGTACAGTAATAAATATAAAATAATGGTGGCTGTATCTCATAGGACTGGTACTTTGGCTACAAGAACAACTTCTGCTGGAAATAGCAGAAACATAGATTTTCTCTAGTATCCTTTCATTGAGACATAAATGTCACAAGAATGGTTTTCTAAGTAATTAACAGTTTCCACAAAAACCAGATTCCTGCCCTGCCCCCTGCCATTCATGGCTGGTCATCTCTTTGGGAGGAAGCTCGGAACCTGCGGTAGTCATCCTGTAGCCTGTATTCGTGTGTTTGTACTCCCCCTCTCACTCCTCACTGGACTTCTCCCCTCTCCAGTCCAGTTCATCCCAGCAGGGAATCTGATCTTTGCCTAGAGAAGAACCCATTTGGCCCTGGCATTCTTCCCTAGCCTAGCTCTTGGCTTTGCCTTTGGTACATCCATCACCTATGTGGACAACCTATGCAGCGAGCACCCTGCCCCTCACTTCCTTGATCTCCACATTGATAATGACTTTCTCTTCCACTCTGAAGAGGTCACTCACTTCTATGGTCCTCCTCTAGACTTTCATTGCCAGAGACTGCACTGCTGTGAAGCCACTTACTCAAGCATGCTACCTTCAGCCCCCACTCCTCTCCTTCCTGCTTCTGCTGTAGCAGTACCTCACCCAGACTTCTAGTCCACCAACCTCTCCATCTTCTCCTATCTTTATTTTCTTCCCAATTTGCTTAAATTTCATGGTTATGCTAGTCACTTTCTTATAAATACCCTTGGTCCCCTTGCTCAACTCATTCTATGATAAAACTCCTATATTGGGTGGACCCAATCATTCATTCACCTTCCTTGTGTCCATTCCCAAACGCAATCTTTCCCATTATTATTCAGACATGCTTCTTCTTTTTTTCAGTGGAGAGAGAGAGAGAGAGGGAGAGAGAATGCATATGCATGGGGTAAGGACAGAGGGAGAGAGAAGCTTAAGTAGGCTCCACTCCCAGTGTAGAGCCTGATTTGGGGCTCAGTTCCACAACTCCAAGATCATGACTGCAGCTGAAATTAAGGGTCAGACGCTCAACTGACTGAGCCACCCAGGTGCCCCTCAAACGTGCTTTTGTATCTCCTACGTAAAAGAGTTCTCCCTTAGCCTCACCTTCTCATCAACTGCTTCTTTTATAGTTGAGATTCTAAGAAGACTTGTACATATGTAATTACTTCACTTCATTTCTTATTTGCTCTTTGTCCAGTTCTTTTTTTTTCTTTGTCCAGTTCTCATTTGGTTTTCACCCTCACCTCCTCACCAAAATTCTTCTTACTAAGGTTGTCAATCACTTTCATGTTATCAAATTTAATTGACACTTTTTAGTGCACGTCCTGTCCTACTTCATAGCAGCATTTATCAGAACTTTCAATTACTGCCATTTTGAGATACTTTTTCTTTTGCCTTCAACAATGCCACATTTAACTGGTTTTCTTCTACTTTTATCTCATTTCTTTCCAACTCTGTCTTGGAGACTTCTCTTCTGTCCAGACTTCACATAGAATATCTCAGAGCTTGGTCTTGGGCTCTCTTATTTTCTCAAATTCTTGAGAAGCTTCATTCAAAAGATTCTAAAGATTAAAAACCCATCTATATTGAAAACACAAGTCCACATAAAGACTTGTACATAAATGTTCATAGCAGCTTCAGTCACAATAGCCCAAAAAACTGGAAACAAAGGTCCGTTAACAGGTAAGTGAATAAACAAGATGGGGATCCCTGGGTGGCGCAGCGGTTTGGCGCCTGCCTTTGGCCCAGGGCGCGATCCTGGAGACCTGGGATCGAATCCCACATCGGGCTCCCGGTGCATGGAGCCTGCTTCTCCCTCTGCCTGTGTCTCTGCCTCTCTCTCTCTCTCTCTCTCTGTGACTATCATAAATAAATAAAAATTAAAAAAAAAATAAACAAGATGTGTTATCTATACAATGGAATACTACTCAACAACAAAGAAGAATGAAAAACTGCTACACACACTGTGGATGAATCTCAAATGCATTATGTTAAGTGAAAGGAGATTGACATAAAGAGTATGTACTAGATGATTCTATTTATTTAAAATTCTAGAAAGTGCAAGCTGATCTATAGTGACAAAAAGCCAATCAGCATTGCCCGAGGTGGGGGCAGAGGGAGGGATGGAGTGTAAAAGAGCACAGGGAAACCTTTGGGGGTGATGGAAATGTTCTGTATCTTTATTGTGCAATCATTTCTTAGTGGTATACAGCAGTCAAAACTCATGAAATTGAGTACATTAAATAGGTGCAATTTATTATAAGTTGTACCTCAATAAGGTTGATTAAAATCTATACGCTGCCAAGGCTTGAATTTATGTCTTTAACATAGATCTCTTCTATAGCTTCAGACTGTGGATCTAACTATTCATGTGATGTCACCATTTTGCTATTTCATAGGAATTTCAAACCGAAGTGTAAAAGAACCCTGGATTTTTTAAATAAGATTTTATGTATTTATTTTATTTATTTATTCATGAGAGACACACAGAGAGAGAGGCAGAGACACAGGCAGAGGGTGAAGCAGGCTCCCTGAGGGGAACTTGATGTGGAACTCGATCCTGGGACTCTGGGATCACACTTTGAGCTGAAGGCAGACACTCAACCACTGAGCCACTTAGGCGTCCCTTGAACCCTGGATTAATTCTCCCACAGACTCCATGCTGTGCCCCCAACTAAGTAAATTGGTATCTCAAGGGGATCTTAAAATACAGGGGCTTAAATAAAATACGATTTTATTTCTGTCTCATAGGATAGTCTAGAAATAGGACGACTGGGGCTGGTAGTGTGACTATCATCCTAATCCCAGGATTCCATTTCTGGCTGTAGGAATGCTACAGTTCTCATTATATTCCAGCCAGCAGGGACAGAGAAAGGGTCAAAGAAGTGCCCGCACATTTATTTATCAGAGGCATACCCAGAAGTGTCAAATGGCCATACTTCATAACAAAAGAGGCTGGGAAATATCTTTATGTGATCATGTGTCCAGCTAAAATTTTATTTCTATGGTAAAGGGGAGAATTGATGTCAAGAGACAAGGCTTCTGGCTTTCTTGAGGGTGTGTAGAGACTTGGGAAAATGTGTTTTTGTGGGACTCCAACTATTTATGCAGTTCAATAAAAAATGTGTTACAAGGGCACCTGGGTGGCTCAGTGGTGGAGCATCTGTTTTCAGCTGGGGTCATGATCCCAGGGTCCTGGGATCAAGTCCTGCATCAGACTCCCAACAGGGAGCTTGCTTCTCCCTCTGCATGTGTCTCTGCCTCTCTCTGTGTGTCTCTCATGAATAAATAAATAAAATCTTAAAAAAATAAAAAATGTGTTACAAAATTCATAGGTCTATGTGAAGTAAAGTAATTTGTCATGAAGATTTACATAATGGGTATAGAAGAGGTACTTATGTATTTGTGTATCGTCTAGTCAGTGCACATGTCCAGGCATCTCTTCATGTTCTTTATTGTTAATTGCATTGTTCCTGGTTGAATTTCTTACATCCCAGGAGATAAATAAGTAACAATACTGTTATTACAATGACATGGTTCTTCAGAACTTTTGCATTGAAATTGTGTACATCTTCTTGCAGTTGTGGTCACTTAATACCATTTATTTTAATGATAAAATATCATTACTCAAAAAAAATATCATTACTCATGATATGGCATCACTTACCTTGCCACCCTTGAATACTGGTTTCCAATGATTCTCAGACTGTACTGGGACTGTACTGTGTTTCCTTGATGACTACAAATGCAAGTCTTACCCAGAGTACATGGGGGAAATGCAAACAATCATTTTCCTGTAGTTTTAAATTTTTTGTTCTTAAATTTATGGCATAAATGTAGAGCAACACACCTTCAACCATGTCTTTTATTGAACTCATCAGGTTAGAATCACTGCATTCATAGAGTGTGATCTCTTACAATGTTGACTGCACTCTGTAGGGCATGGGGGTGAAGGATCCATGGGCAGAAAGGAGCAGTCCAGTTGCAAAAGCAATGTTTATTTTTCATCCAACACAGCTTAAGATTGGCCTGAGGTAGTATGGCATCACCACCAGAAGACATTGTTTGGAAGGACACTGTATGGAAGGACCATTGGGGAGCAATGGTCTTGAAAGCCTTTAGAGAGGATAGACAGTCCTTTGGCCCAGTGGTCTTGAGATGTCTTTTTTCTCCCCTCCTTAGTGTAGGCTCTGGGCTACAGGCTGCTTTCCTCTCTTGGTAAAGCAGCCACTAGCTGCTTTTGCCCTGCTATTCTTTTCTCCAGAAGATAGCTATAGGGTGAGATACAGTGTTCTCAACCATCTGACTCCCACCTGACTTGGAAGATATGCATCTAGTTGCCTTAAAAGGAAAGGTATGGGATAATAGAAGGATGTTGTAAGCTTCTAGAAAAAAGTGGCTGGAAGTTCTCATGGTCATGATTCCTAGGCTAGATACAGTTCCTTTGGAGTATTGTAACTGGAGGTACTTTTGGACTCTTAACTCTTAATTTTAATTTCTAAAATTACTTCCTCTTAATTTAATTTCTGAAGGTGAAGTTTCTTAAGTCATTCTGAACACAGAAGCCTTCGTTAACTCCTTAGAAAGTACTGTCCAGGCCTTGCCAACCAGTCTTGGCAGAATCAAAGTTGTGTCTTATCTCTAGTCAAGAGTGTGTAGTTCTGAGGCCCATCACACCACCTCTCACCACTTTCCATAGGATGTGGCCTCATACAGTTAAAATTTTTTTTATTTTAAAAAATTTAATTCCAGTGTAGTTAACATACAATGTTATGTTAGTTTCAGGTGTACAATATAGTGATTCAACAATTCCATCACCCAATGCTCATCACAAGTACCCTCCTTAATCCCCGTCATTAATTTCACCCATCTGCCCACCCTCCTCTCCTTTGGTAAATGTCAATGCAAGAAGACTGATGAAATCTATCATCTCTTACATTTTATAGTCATTATCGCATGGTACCTCACAGCATCATCATGGAAGAATGATGATTTTCTCCATTTTATTTTTTTTTTTTTTATTTTTTTTTTTTTTAATTTTTATTTATTTATGATAGTCACAGAGAGAGAGAGAGAGAGAGGCAGAGACACAGGCAGAGGGAGAAGCAGGCTCCATGCACCGGGAGCCTGATGTGGGATTCGATCCCGGGTCTCCAGGATCGCGCCCTGGGCCAAAGGCAGGCGCCAAACCGCTGCGCCACCCAGGGATCCCCGATTTTCTCCATTTTAAAGATGAGCAAAGGGAGATGCAGCAAGATTAAATAATTTTCCAAAATGTGCTTAACTCCAAAGAACTCAAGTATTTCTAGCTTACTTGTTCTCTCAAAGGGAAGGAATAAAACATAGTTATGCATCTTACTCTGATGCCACCAGAGAAACTGGTTTAGAGAAATTTTGACTAGCCAGTGCCAAATTTCTGTCTTACAGGCTACTTGTTCTTGGAGGTTGTGAGCTGCAAGAGGAAATATATCTCCTTAGGAGATTAAGCTGGACACAGCCTGGCCATCTGCTTTCTTGGCAAGGGCTGATATAGGCTGCCTTTATGGATAAGGGAGATGGAACAGGGCATGTCACTGGCCAACAGTGCTGCAGGCAGTGAGGCATGGAGGAAGACAGACTCCTAGGCCAGCTGACTGCTGTCAACATCTTAGAGTCCATGGAGCAGCTCTCGTGAAAACTGTATGTCTTCAAGGAACGGGATGAAGAGGAGTCTTGATACCATTACAACTCCAGTGGTGGAAGACCTTATTTTGACCAAATAGCTCTGCCAGGTATCATGCTGTGGCTAGACCAATAAACAAGAGAGTATAGTGGGATAGAAAGACATTAAATATATATTCATGCACATAATTATTTAATTACCATTGTGATAAATTCTATGATGAAAAAGTAGTGTGTTTTAAAAAAAGATTTGTTTATTTATTTCAGAGAGAGAGAGAGAGAAAGAGAGAGAGAGCAAGCATGAATGGGAGGGGCAGAGGAAGAGGGATAGAGAAACCCAAGCTGACTTCACGCTGGGTGTGGATCCCCACATGGGGCTCAATCCCACACACAGAGATCATGACCTGAGCTGAAACCAAGAGTCAGACGTTTAACTGACTCTGCCATGCAGGTGTCCCAATAGAGTGTTCTTTGCTAGCATGTAGTGGGGAGGTGAGTCTGGGTGTGGGGTGGGTTTCAGGGAAGTCTTTCCTTTAAAAAACGACATCTGTAACAAACCCTAAGGGTTATTTGTAACACACCCTGTAGATTGTTTTTCTTTCCTCTTCTTTCCTTAGAGGACTACCATCTTCCATTTTAATTTTTATGTATCCAACTTCCTCTATTTAGCCATGATCTTCAGGGAATCTGGCCCCAGAATATAGGTCTCGGTTGATCTAAGTTAATAATGATAGTCTTAGTGGCTTGGCCATTGATTGGTTTAGGCATATGTTAAGTTAGAGTATGTGATTGGTTAGCACATGTGTTACAATTTTGGCTATTGAGATCAAAGAGAAGTCTGCTAGAGGATTTTGGGGAATGGTTTCCTTATTCTTTACAAGGAAGAGGTGACCCTTTCTGCCTCTGAATGTTGTCATGTCTGGTGACCTTGAATGGAACTCACTTGAGGGCAAATCCTACTCACCAAAGGCAGAGCAAGAAGATGGAAAGAATTTTGTTTTTTGTTAGCTTTCTTAACTTGATAAATAAGTTGTGGAGCACTCCTAGTTTTGGATTTTTGATGTATTCTTATTATGTGAGCCAGTTGAGTTCGATTTTCTATTATTTCCACCTCAGAAGATAGTAAGAGTTAGGCAGGTAATGAGTGTGAGTGAAGAAGACCACTCCAGACGGAAAAACGGTGTGTGTGCAGCCCTGAAGTGGAGCCAGAAAGTAGTTCCATGTGGCAGTGAGTGAGGAGGAATGGAGTAAGATGAAGCTGGAAATTTGGCAGAGGCCAGAACATGTTATCCTTAGACATTAACTAATAATAATTTATATTTGGACTCCTTACAGGCATATCCAGGTTTATAATTTTTTTGATGACTCCAACAAAATGCTGGATGAATCTTACTTTTACTTCTAAATAGTAGAAAATGGGAATACTTTTGCATCTCGGTGGTCTACAATATAAATGAAATGCACTAGTAATCACTCAGTTCTCTAATTTACTTGGCTTATGTAACTAACTGTAGCCTGAAACAATTTCCATATTGTTGCTCCTGGCTTGTTGTCTAGAGGGACTGCTTGAAGTTTGCCCAGTCTCAATGGTCTTGAATTGGGACCTCAGCCTATAAGCATTTTAGGCAATACTTCAGGGAGAAATTACTCTGGTTGTGTTTGTTATTATGAAGCTGAAGATCTTCAAATTCCTTTGTCTAGGGATCTGAGGGAGAATCTGGGCATTCTATAATGTAACGAGGATGAAGTCCATTGGGTCTTGCAGAAGAGTCCCCTTGTTGGTCTCAGCAGGTGGAAGAGGCCCAGGAGAGTAGCAGGTCCAAAAAATACCGACTGGGGGTATGGTCTCTAACAAACTAAATTAACTTACACAGAAATTTGCCTGCTCAGCTCAACCTTGCTCATTGTCTTTGGCTCTGGTGGGTTCTTTGCTTATCTCTTACCAGGCCTCTGTGGCTGCCTGTGTCTGACGGCAGGGGAGTATTCTCTGCATGTTAGCCTATAAGATTTGGACCCTGAATTCCAAAAGCTCAGGCTTTGGAAGCAAATGCCACCCAAGAGCTGTGTGAACTTGAGTACATTATGTTTACTCATCTATAAGATGGTAATAATAATAGTACCTAACTCATAGAAATGTTGTGAAGATCAAAGGATGTAATCTATGATGAGTGCTCAGTGCAGTGCAGATGTGCAGTCTATAAGAATAATTATTGGGATCCCTGGGTGGCACAGCGGTTTAGCGCCTGCCTTTGGCCCAGGGCGCGATCCTGGAGACCCGGGATCGAATCCCACGTCGGGCTCCCTGCATGGAGCCTGCTTCTCCCTCTGCCTGTGTCTCTGCCTCTCTCTCTCTCTCTCTCTCTCTCTCTGTGTGTGACTATCATAAATAAATAAAAATTTTAAAAAAAGATTAAAAAAAAAGAATAATTATTTAAAATAGTTATTGCTTGTCATCTCTACCATCAGTACTTGTGGGTTGGGTTCCTGACCCTCCTATGAATGCAGCACAGAGGACCTTATCACCCTGGCCATTGTCTTGGTTAAGACAGCGCCACAACCCAACTGTTTACTGAGCTAGTAAGAGTTCATAAGCCAGAAGGAATACCTCGGCTCTACCATTAATTCTCACAGTAAGATCTAATCTGAGAATATGATTGTGATTGTTAGACTGAATTTAAAAATGGTGACTTTAAAAATCTTTCAAAAAGTTTCCTTGTAAAAATATTTAGTATTTTGATTTTGTGCTGTTTGGTAAATATGTTGAAGCACCTACATCTACAGATTCACGACGAGTGCCACTTTGTATTCAGAGGGAGTAATTTTTTTTTCCTGGATGTAGACCCTTCTGGGATGTTTCCAAGCATAAGTGCAGCTCTGAGCAAACTATGCTTTGCAAAGCCAGTTATTTGTTTTATTTCTGCCAGAATATTGAAAGTTTGCCTGGTGAACATTCCCTGAAATCAAAATGACTTATTATCAGGCTTCCTTTGCTTTTGATCCTGCTGCAGGATGGTGTGTTTTCCTAATGATGCAGAATCTCTCGTTAAGTTCAGGAAACAGGATATAAGGATAAGTCAATTGACTCAATTTATGGACATAATAAAACGGTCCCTATTACCTTCAGCAGTCAAGGCAAGACAAGGTGAAACACAGTGTTGTAAAGTTATTATGACAAAATAGTTTAGTATTTACCTGACCAAATAAAGTGAAAATACTGCATTTATTTTTGAAGCGGCATTTCAGACATTATGACCTAAAATTAATAGTGGTAGACGATCATTTATCCTGTCGCACTGGGATATTGCAGAGTTCACTCAAAGCCAGGAATATCTGCTATTAAATCATGGCAAACTAAAAAAAATTTTTTGAAGTATTTCCTTGTGTCTGCTCTATGTCTACTGTTGGCCCCACCGAGCCAGTGTTAACAGCTAAGGCATTTCTTTTTCCATCTTGTAATATAATTAAAAACAAATTTAGAAGCAGAATAGATGTTTTGTATGTTAGAGCCCTGTTAATTTTGGGGAAGGCATTGGCAATGCACACAGCTGTTCCTGACAATTATAAACTCAGAAGAGAAAAAAAGAGAGGACAGAAACCAAATTGACCAAATATGGTTGCTTTTGTCTTCCAGTGGGAAACAAGTCTTTAGGGTGGCCATAGGAAAAATAGATGTAAATCAAATATTTTTAATCTGCTGCATTTTAAAAGAGGTTAACATAAGGCTTGAGGGGTCTAGAAAGTTTCAAGTAGTTAAAAATATCCAAGAGGGGTACATGTGATATTAGCAGCTTATGAAGATACTTGAAGTTTGGGGTAAATTTCAGTTTATTTCTGGTTTTTGGTTAATTTCTAGAGTCTAGATTCCAAAGTCTAAAGTAATTTTATGTTTCTGAATGAAAATGACACTGAGTTAGGTAAACAAATCTGTAGACATTGAGCAAACATGAAAAAGTCCTAAGTTTTGTTTTGAGTATCTAATAAGCTGTTTGCTTATGTTGATCGTGAGTAGCAGAGTAGCAATAAGATCCTGCAAGTTTTTGCTAGCTATTGCCTGTATTAGGCTTATTCTTGACAACTCTGAAATTGCATCTGGCCATGCTTTCTTCTCCCACTGCCATTCCAATGTATCTTACCCTGCATGGCTTTGCTTTTTTTTTTTTTCTTTTTAAAAATTTTATTTATCCATGAGAGACACAGAGAGAGGTAGAGACACAGGCAGAGGGAGAAGCAGGCTCCCTGCAGGGAGCTCGATGCAGGACTTGATGCCAAGACCCTAGGACCATGCCCTGGGCCAAAGGCAGATGCTCAACCGCTGAGCCACCCAGGTGTCCCTGGCTTTGCTTTTTTATTTTTAATTGTCCTATGCTCTTCAAACATTCTGCATAGTTTACTTGTTATGTTTAGTATTAGTTTTCTGCCTCTCCACTTCCCCCATATAAAGCCTGGATCTTTGATTTGTTCACCTATATACCTTGAGCTTCCAGAGCAATGCCTGGCATATAGTAGGTGCTCAATAAATATTTGTTGAATGAATGAATCACATTCTTCTTTTGCCTAAAACATGATAATCATTTTCATTGGCTTTGTGATAAAGTGTAACTTCTTTCTTTTTTTTTTTTTTTTTCTTTTCAGGGGGAAGGGCAGAGGGAGAGAGAGCATCTTAAGCAGGCTCCATATCCAGCACAGAGACTGATGAGGGGCTCAATCTCACAACCCTGAAATCATGACTTGAGCCAAAATGAAGAGTTGGACACTTAACTGACTGAACTACCCAGGGGCCCTATAAAATGTAACTTCTTTATGTGGCTTGTATGATCCAGATCCAATTTAAATATCCAAATAGATTTCTTTTCATTTTTCTCCTGAATGGTTCCAGCTCTACCAAATTATGGCCTATCTTGCTTGTGGGTTTTTGTACATGCTTATTCTCTGGCTTTCTCTTTGTCTTCTTTCTTCTTGGATAACTTTAAGTTTTTAAGACTCAGTTTAGATTTTTTTTCTCAAGAAGCATTGTTTGGCCTTCCAAGTCTGGGTTAGGAGCCCCTCCTGTATATTCTAAAGGATGCTATACTTCCCTTATAGTAAGCTTATATTTTGTTGATTGCCAGGATGACCATCTTTCTTTTTCCCCTTTAATTTGTCAACTCTGTGGAAGCAAGAGCCAGACTGCCTTGTTTGTAGGTTTCTTCCATGTCGAATGCATTGCTTAATGTCATGTAGGAGGTTCATCATATTTGTGTTGAATCAAGGCATCAACATGAAAGGAAGGGTATGTAGCTCAGACATTGGCTATGATCATCCTGCCCAGTAAGATCTGGGGAAGACTGGCTCAAATGTCCTTGTCTAAGTTATTTTGACTATTTCTAGAGGCTTATCATTTCCAGCTCCAATTTCCTTTTGTCCTTTAATTTTGTATAGTGCAGTGGTTAAGCATGTGGCCCTGGAGCTCTGTCGTCTAAGTTCCTCCTAGATTTTCCTTGAGCTGATCACCTTCTCAAGGACAGAATAAAGATCACAGAAATATATCACATTGAGCAGTTAACACCAGAGTGAAAAAAAATATATCAGAAAGTTCCTCCTTATTTGAAGGAACCCAGGGCATGCTTGGGTTATGTGGGAGGGAATCATGCTCGATCCAACTTCTTGCATGTGTTTGTGTGTGGCTCTAGTCTATTCCAAACCAAATCTTATTGACAGTGGAGAGGTATGGGTGAGGGGTTCCTGTTGTTAATCAAATCAAGGTGTTAAACATAAAAAAAAAAAAAATTCCTCCACATTATACCTGAACTGTGTATAAACGTACCGTGTGTATCTTTTTAAAAAACGAATATTTCTGCTTTATTTATTTGTTTTAAAAGATTTTATTTATTTGTTCATGAGAGACACAGAGAAAGGCAGAGGGAGAAGCAGGCTCCCTGCAGGGAGCCTGACGGGGGACTCGATCCCATGACCCCGGGGTCATGACCTGAGCCAAACGCAGACACTCAACCACTGAGCCCCCGCCCCCAGTCCCATCTGCGTTTAAATTATACCGTTTTGTTGTATTGTTAATAATGCATCAGAATTGGATTTTTCCCCTCATCCGAATGTAATATAAATGTTGAAGACTACTGTGACATCAAGCACGTTAACATAAACATCAGAGAAACTGATGTGGATTCTTTAGGTTTTGGAGTACATTTAAGTGTGACTTTTCGTGTTTTGTTCTTTTCAAATAAGACTGTGAGGTTCATAAAAGGACAACAAATCTCACCCTTGCCATTTACTGGCCTGTTCACTTCTGTCCCTGCTCAATCGTCAAGTGGGAACCATTAGGGTAGTAACAGCACTTACCTCATGACGCCCTGTAAGGATTCAATTTGTACTTAAAACCTACAGAGAGTTTAAGACATGTAGGTCTCAGTAAGTTGTGTGTGTGTTTTAAGATTTATTTTAGACACAGAACATGAGTAGGAGGAGGAGAGGGAGAGGGGTGGAGAGAACCTCAAGCCCACTCCAGGCTGAGAGACTAACCTACCGGTGGTCCTGGATCTCACGGGGCCTGGATCTCGCGAGGCTGGATCTTGCGAGGGAGGATTTCACGGGGCCTGGATCTCGCGAGGCTGGATCTCACGGGGCCTGGATCTCGCGAGGCTGGATCTTGCGAGGGAGGATTTCACGGGGCCTGGTACTCGCGAGGCTGGATCTCCCGGGGCCTGGATCTCTTGGAGCCCGGAGCTTCCGGGGCCAGATCGCCAGCTGAGCTGAAGCCGAGTGTTGGCCTGCACCCCCCAGGCGCCGGGTCTCTGTAAGTTTTAACTTTCCCGATCAACTCCGTGACATGACGTAAGCAAGGCTGTTGCATTTAGCAGAATTTGCGCTGCCGGTTTGCCGGCCCCAAGGTCATATTGGGGCCATAGCAGAGCGGGTAAACGAAGGCATCCCTGTTGGGCCTGCCCGCCGTCCCTCCCACCCTCAGGGTTTCTCCCCGTGCGCTCCCCAGGCGGCCGCGCTGGCCTGCGGCTCCCTCGCCAGCCCTCTCTTCCTCTCTTCCACCTCTGCTTTTCCACAGTCCGCACCTCTGCACGTCTCTGCACAAGGGCGGCTGGAAGTGCCCAGTTCTTCCCTCTGTCCCTCTTGCCGTACCCTTGAGCTCTACTGCTCCAGGCCGGCTTCCAAACTGGAGCTGCACCTGTCTTTACGCGCAGAGAGCGCAGTCCGGGGACGGGCCCTCCCCAGCGTCAGCAGATGCTCAACCTCCTTTAACATGGCCATTTTCCTTAGGAGGCAGCTGTGGTTTTACATGGCAAATTGCTTTTCTTCATTGCAAGTGGTAGGAAAAAATAACGATAAATACCTTAACAGGTGTATACATGTGTGTGAGACAAGTAATCACGTTGTTGGTGAAGCAGAAAACACTAGGAGTCGCGCCAGACCCAAGCGTCGGCTGTTGAGACCATGCAGTTGCCCTTTGTGTGAACGGGACTCGTAGAGACCTCTTACCCTAGAGATGCATCCTTTTGCTTTCCTCTCAAAAGTCCTCGCCTAAGTGCTGTGTTGGAAGCAGCCACCTTTGCAGGGCTGAGCTGCTGCAACATTGTAAATGCCAGCAAATAAAAGTGTCAGCAGTCTGGCTGTGGGAGGCTGGCAGGGCCCGGAGTTCAGTGCTGTTCTGTCCAGATTGGCCGTTCTAAGGGGGCTGGTTCATATCCAGCCCACACGAGTAGTGATTCAGAGTTATTTCCTACTGATGGCTCTTCCTGACCCCAGGAAAAGGTGTTTGGACTTTTCCAGCCGCAGCCCACCGGGAAGGAGGAATGCCTACTCAACTTGAACTGCCCTCTCTCTGCAGCAGATGGCCTCATCCTATTTAATGGCTGGCATTTTGAGGGGTTGGGGGAAGGTTCCCTACCCACGCCCGTACTGATCACAGAATTTTTGTATTACTTCTGGTGGGACCCATAATCACAGGAAAAAATATAAGCAGACTTGTTTTCTTTTCACCACTGGATGTATTTATTTACAAAGAGGGCCTCTAAACAGTCAGAGACACATACACTTACTGGTAGTAAAACTCTACCCTGCGATTTGCAGATTTCTCGGGCTGTGCTTCCTGCAGCAGTGAGGGCCTTGTCCTATCACAGTGCTCAGAAGGGAGCTTCAGCCGTGTCTGTCTTGGGCCACTGCACAGATGATTCCTGCATTTGGTGAGTTGGCGAAAGCAAATAGTGTTTTAGGCCTAAGGGTACATTTTACAGTTGCATTTGAGAGGAAAATGCAGCTTTGAGCCTTGAAATGGACTGTGTAGAAGAAAATGCTTGTTGTGCGCAGTAGTCTGGCTTTTGAAGCCTGTCCACCGACAGCGGGATCCTGGCTGGGTAGCCAGTAAGGTTTCTCCAAGGTGAGGCCTTAGGAGAGGAGGGAAACAGAGCCCGCTGTTGCTGAATGCTCTTCATAAGGGGCATGTTAAAGGGTTGGAAATCACAGACAGCCATTTCAAATATGTTTCCAAAGAGTTCTGTGGGCATAGGAAAATCATTAGTAGATCATTAGTAAATGAAGGAAACAAGTAGGATGTCAGATATACACAGTGTGACCTAAACTCCACGAAACAATGGGTATTAAAAGACATACGCCGTAATGCCCATGACTGGTGGCAAGCTTACGGATGTCTTTTAGTCTAGTGTCATTAATAGTGTCCAGTGATTTCTAGGCTTCCCATAGTGAACATATATCACTTTTTAAATCTGCATAAAATAGGTGTTTATTTAAAAAATAAAGTGGAACAATCTACTTCCCTTAGCGATGATTTTAAAGGGTTTAATTTTTTACAATGAGGCAAAATCTGTTATTCCTTTTTATTATTCTCTGTTGGGAGGTAAAATGGTCCCAGACTGTTTTATCTAACTCTTGTGATTTGCTGTGTATATTTTCACCTTGAAAATAATGATGTTTTACATATGCCCTGGGTTAGCACATTTGTGACAGATGCCAACTTTTATTTATTTATTTATTTTTTTAAAGATTTTATCTATTCATGAGAGACCCAGAGAGAGGCAGAGACACAGGCAGAGGGAGAAGCAGGCTCCATGCAGGGAGCCCAGTGCGGAACTTGATCTTGGGTCTCCAGGATCACTCCCTGGGCCGAAGGCGGCACTGAACCACCCGGACTGCCCAGATGCCAACTTTTTGGGGGCAAGTCAGGACCACTAGGTTTTAGCTTTGATACTAAAGCTTTTGCATTTTCACCTTAGAGCAGTGTGATAAAATTCTGTAAACAAAAATTGCAGTGTACACACATGCAGCACATATATTTGACATCCTACTTGTTTACATATAAAAATTTGCCAGTGTCATTACTGTTCTAATAAAATCTTATTTCAAAAAGTGATCAGGTAATCAGATATTCTAAGTTGCCAAGCTTTCATTTCATGTTATTTATTTTTTGCCAAGCTTTGATTTTTGATACTTGACTGTAATAGGGGGAAAAAAGGCAAATTCCTTTATTGGATAATTCCAAACTCCTTCCTCTCTTAATTAAAGTAACAGTGGTATATATGTTTTTAATGGGTGATTTAAAAGATACATCCTTAGATCATATCTACCCCACCTATTCTTGTGCATCTTTCATATTTACATTTCTGTTTTCAAATAGAAAGTCTAGAAGTGTATTTTGTGGTATAAATAGTTCCATGACATGTTTGTGAAGGAAAAAAACCAAAACAATTCTGTGCCCAAAAAGTTTTGGAAACACTATGTACTATGTTACTTTCCAACTCTGTTCTCAATTCAGATACTCCCATTAAATGTCCTGAAATGTTACACAATAAAGAAATCCCTTAAACTCTGCTTAAACCAGTATTTCCCAAACTTAACCAACCAAGATATTCCTGAGTACTACTTCCAAAGCATTGCAAGAGCCCACATCATCAAAGAAACATTAACTGACTTTCTTTTGCTGTACTGAAGAAGAAGAAGGAGAGTAGAAAAATAAAATGAGCAGAATTTTCTATAAAGATAACTCAAGAAGGGTTTATTCTTAAATCATAATCCTCTGCCCCAGGACCTTTGACTGACTATAGAATCCCTTCAGCTTTTCAAGTGACTGTAGCAGCCATTGCTTAAATTCAGGTCACAGAAACACTAGAAATCAGAGTGCAGTTCTCCTTGGCCATCTCAGATAATTTCGATTTATTCTCTAACTTCAGGGTAATGCTTGCAGTAGCTGCATGTTCATCTGCTTGGTATAGAATGCTATCACAAGCATTCCCCCCCCCCCCCAACACACACCCCATCAGTCCTTTCTTTCATTTTTCTTGTCTTCTTTCTTGACCTTGAAGTGACTGTGTGAGTGCCAGAAGTTTCCTCTTGACACCTTTTGCTCTCCCAACTCTATCACTTGTGAGGGCTGGCTAAAGGATCTCTATTTTAACAGGTACATGCTTGGCCTGCAAAAAAATGGCTTTTAGCCTTCTTAGATCCATACAACTTTGACGATATTGTGCCTTTGAATAAGTGCATGAAGTCTTCTGGGCCTACTTGGTGATATTTATGTTTTTCAAGGACAGTGGCTATATTTGTTTGTGCAGTGCCTAATGTATCGGAATCTTTCATTATTATCTCTTGGTGCTTTTGAAATTAGTTTTTGCACTTACTGAAGGATGGGCAGATCCATAAACAAAGGGAAGTGGTTGGGATGTCATAGTTGTTTTATAAAAGGTATCCATGACAAGGCTAATTGATTCAAGGGACTTCTTTTTCAATAAAGGAACAGAGATTAGTTTACTGTCGATCTTAATTATTCCATCCATCAACCATTTGTTGCCCTGGGCAACTGGCATCATCTTTGCTGCTTGCTAATTTTAGCTCATTTTACTTAGTGAGGCGCATTTCTTTTGTTTCATTTTTGTGTATTTGGATGAGGAAAGAGGGACCTGACATTTCTGTGGGTGAAATTCTAAGCTGTGTTATGCTGAATTAACTAACAGAAATGTATTTTTTTAAAGTGCTTGATTGAAATTCATAAACCAAAGGTGTTTGTGGGTATACGTGTAGATGTACAGATGAACTCTTAAGTAAGCATAAATAACATGAACCTGTAAATGAACATAATTTAGCCTACTTGCAAACAAGCCAAAATGAGTGAAAAAGAAAATATAATTACCATCGCCAGAGGATATTTGGTCAAGGTCTCAAAAGAGTACTAAAGTTCTGGCTCTTGGAATTTAAGTATGCCCGGTGTCCTTTAGTTATATTGCTTTTAAATTAGATTTTGGTTTTGTTTTGTTGAACCCCAAGTACCATTCCACCTTCCTGCACATCTCCCCAGTGCATTCTGTTCCTTTATGTACCCTGGCTATGTCTGCCTCTGCATAGTGCTTTCTTTCTGAATCACTTGGAGTATATGTGATTGTGGACAGAAGGGCGTTCTAGCTGGAGCCCTACTGGCAGGAGGAGAAATCAAAGACAGGGATTTGCACAGATAAAATACTTTTAGAAAAAGAACAACTACATAGCCAAAAATGCTGGCCGTATGTTTTGTGAATGCAACATCATAAAACTGGTTTATTTATTTATTTTTTTAAAAGATTTTATTTTTATTTATTTATTCATGAGAGACACACAGAGAGAGAGAGAGAGGGAAAGAGAAAAAGGCAGAGACACAGGCAGAGGGAGAAGCAGGCTCCATGCAGGGAGCCTGACGTGGGGCTCGATCCCAGGTCTCCAGGATCAAGCCCTGGGCTGAAGGCGGCGCTAAACTGCTGAGCCACCTGGGCTGCCCATAAAACTTGTTTAAATACTGCATTTAGATTTTTACTTCTCTGGAGGGTAACTTGACTTATTTGGAGCTTTATGTTGGAGTGCAGAACCACAACTGCTGGTCCCTGCTACTCCTTCTTGTTGTTTTACATTGTCAGCGTAAGACTACCTTGGGTAAGTTTGATCATGCATGAGTGGAGTTTGCTCGTGTAACTGGATGAAATTCATAACAAGCTAAGACAACACATTTAATTGATTTCTCCTCCTTTTTTGCAACACAGCGGCTAGCATGATATTGTGTAGGTCACATAAATGGTGCCTTTTGTCAGATAACCTGATTGTTGCAAGGAACAGACATTCACTTAGGGAAGCTCAAGTCAAAGTAGTGCTGATGAGGATGGTATAGTGTTAATCTCCTGGAATCCAGTTATGGGAAATGTAGCTGGGCTTTTTGGGAACTAGAAAGCCCTCAGGAGGCTACTCTTGACCTCTCTGGTTCTCTCTTTGGGCCTAGATATTTTTGCATCTGTGCTTTTCTTCTATAAATATATTCCATTCTCTCCTGTAGTAGACCAGCTTTCTTCGCAAGACTCTTATGTTTTGCTCTTTCAAAATTAGCATGTGCATGGGGTCTGGCCACCACCTGCCACAATCTCACGGTTTCCTGCCTATGACCATCTAATGGACTCTCATTGGCTTTTTATTCTTCCTCTTCAAATGAGGAATTATTGTTGATCTGTCCAAGCAGACTAAAGCTCCATGAAGGCAGGAGTCACAACTGTTTGGTCCTCAGTATGTTCTCATTGCCTAGTGCACTTTGTGACACGTGGTAGGTAGGCAGTGAACCGGTGACTAAATGATAACTCAAATACCTGGATGTCCTGAGGTTTGTTTCCATTGTCTCCTATATTTTCATCTCTTGGGTTGGTTAAGTGGTCTCCTAATGAGTGTTGAACATGGTATATGAAAAATTGAAGAGATCATTTGAAGTTCTGGGTGATATTATCACCACCCAGAGAGAATATACTTTTGCTGCTGATGTTTGGACAAAGCTATTAGGATAGAGGCTAATTACCCTAATCCAATCTGAGATTGTGCTAATTCAAATTTGTGTTTCAGTCTTTACAGAGATTGCATATTTCTAGTTGTTGATTTGCAACCTCCTCAGAAGCTTCCTGGGTATAATCTGAAACCAGCCCCCTTATGCTGAGGGCAGGGAGAGGAGGCAGGGAGAGGCAGGCTGCTCCAGATTGGTAGGTGGCAGGTTTCATAAATAAGGAAACTTATGAGGCTTGTCTCTGGTGGCCACAAGAAGAGTGCATCTCTGCACCTGCCTGCCACATCTGAAAAGTTTATGCAGAGGCCTTAACTGGGTTCAGTCACGTATACCATCCAGATGGTCTCAACACTACAGCACTACCTCAAAGCTGTATTCTTGGGGCAGCTTCTGGGAATGAGGGAGGTAGCAGAGCACACATTCCAAGGATGGGGGTGGGGAGTGAAGGGTGGTAAGGAGAATCTGATTGCCCAGGTCCAGCTCAGGGGACAAGTGGTAGTTACGTTTTCTCAATGACCTCCCCTTGTACTAATAAGCCATTATTCTTGGGGTGTAGTTCTCCTGTGAGTCAAATGGAAAGTTAGGGGTGTCTCCAGGACTTTTATTCTTGCTAGGCCCTGAACTCGATCTTTTTGTTGTTGTTGTTTGTTTGTTTGTTTTGGTAGCAGGAAACTGAAAGCAGAAAGATCTTCTCAACTTTCCAGTCTCTTGGCCATTCTTTAAAATGCCTCAAGGAGAAAAGGGTTGCCAAGTGTCAGACTAATCTGTCAGACTAATCTGAAAAGGCTTTCCTTTTCTTCTCTCTAGGTTCTTAACTCTCAGGTCTTGCTACCTTGGTAGCTATTTTACTTTAATTATTTTGGTTTGGTATTTTAACTCATCTGGCTGTTCTTGGCAAGAGGTTTGGTTAGATACAAGTCTGCTCTATCATAGCCAGAAGGGGGAAGGCAACTGTTGAGTAAATGATTAATATATTCTAGAGAAAGAATCTGATGGGCCTATCTTGGATTAGATGTTTCTCTTCATTTATCAACTCTGGCCAGAGAGGGATAACATAGCACTCAGAAGAGCAGCACTGTGGCCAGTGGCCGGCTAACTGATGGACGAGTTGGACAGGGCACTCATTGCCAAAGGTGCCTGCTTCAACTATCCTCAGAAGCAGCAGCAGCAGCAGCAGCATCACTCTTATTGATGCCTCATTTTTTTACACTGCATGATTTCTAAGACTCTGCAATATGCATTTTCTCCTCTCGTTTCATTACTCTAGGACCTGTGCTAGATACTCTAGGTATCTGTGTTAACATTCACTGTAATACCTTACAGTGTTTATCTTCCCTCATTTTTACTGCTGTCATCATCAACAACCCACACACCTAAAGTACACATGTCCTGGATCTTACAATGACCGGTTTCCATGTTCCCAACACTGTCTCTTTCCTCTTGCCCTAGCCACCCGTGAATTCCTCAGGCCCCAGGACCAGAATGGCTTGTTTGGTCATGATATGGCTTCTCTCTCTGTTTGCTTCCAACTCTTTCCACTCCTCATATGCTGAGTTCCTGAACAGCTGATGTGTGTTTCTGTACCTCAAGCCAAGTGTCTAGGAGGGACTGGAGAGTTTGAGGACAGAGCATGATGCCTAAACAGCAGGGTGGAATGAAGGACCAGGCACAAAATGAGTGTCAATATAAACTTAGTAAGAGACAACACTAAATACCTCTTTTACATATAATATATTGCCTGGGATTCCCTGAACAAAGGCTCTAAATAAAAATACCTAGGTGAACATAGCCATTCTTGCTTGGCTAACAGTTTAGAAACAAGCAAGAACTATGGGGAAGAGGTCCTTCATTGGGGAAAAAAAAGGAGGAAGGCAATGAATAAGAATAAGAATCAAGGTTTTTCAATTTTGTGTCATCCATTTTGGTTTGGTTTATCCAAGTCTAAACAAACTGGAGCCATACTCCACAATACATGTTGTCTTGTATGGTTACTTAAATTTCCCATTTAAATGTAACAAAAACATCATTATCATAAGAACTAACATCTGCTGAGTACTTATCATGGTCTCAATATGTATTATCATTTTTATTCTTATTACAACCCTATAAGGTAGGCAGTATCACCATCACATTTATAGATGGTGAAACTGACGTTACAAAGGGTAATTTCCCCAAAGTTACATAAAGCTTAGGAAGTGGCCAATATTTGAATTCTGGGGCCTGATATCAGAAGCCTCGCTTTGAACCACTGTACTATGCTGTACTATGTACATAGAATACAGATTGTTTATTTTTTTGAATTTCCACACAGTAAGAAGAATCTATGGGAAAGTATAATTTTCTTTTAAAAATTTCTTTCTTCCTTTCTTCCTTCCCTTCCTTCCCTTCCTTTCCTTTCCTTTCCTTTCCTTTCCTTTCCTTTCCTTTCCTTTCCTTTCCTTTCCTTTCCTTTCCTTTCCTTTCCTTTCCCTTCCCTTCCCTTCCCTTCCCTTCCCTTCCCTTCCCTTCCCTTTCCTTCCTTTCTTTCCTTTCTTTCCTTTCTTTAATTTTTTTTAAAGATTTATTTATGCATTTATGATAGACAGAGAGAGAGAGGCAGAGACACAGGAGGAGTGAGAAGCAGGCTCCATGCCTGGAGCCCGACGTTTGACTCGGTCCTGGGACTCCAGGATCGCGCCCTGGGCCAAAGGCGCCTAGGCACCAAACCGCTGAGCCACCCAGGGATCCCCTAAAATTTTATTTAAATTCAATTTGCCAACATATAGTATAACATCTCGTGTTCATCTTATCACATGCCCTTCCTGATGCCAGTTACCCCATCCCTCCACCCACCTCCCCTTCTGCATCCCTTTGTTTCCCAGAGTTAGGAATCTCTCATGGAATGTCTTCCTCTTTAATTTTTCCCCATTCAGTTTCCCCCTCTTCCCTTATGGTCCCTTTCACTATTTCTTGTATTCCACATATGAGTGAGACCATATGATAATTGTCTTTCTCCAGTTGACTCATTTTACTCAGCATAATAGCCTCAGTTCCATCCACATCAGTGTAAATGGTAAGTATTTGTCCTTTTTAATGGCTGAGTAATATTCCATTGTATATATAGACCACATCCTCTTTATCCATCATCTGTTGAAAGACATCGTGGCTCCTTCCACATTTTGGCTATTGTGGACATTGCTGCTATGAACATTGGGGTGTAGGTGTCTTGGCGTTTCACTACATCAGTATCTTTGGGGTAAATACCCAGTAGCTCAATTGCTGGGTCCTAGGGTAGCTCTATTTTTAACTTCTTAAGGAACTTCCACACAGTTTTCCAGAGTGGCGGCATCAGCTTGCATTCCCACCAATAGTGCAAGAGGGTTCCCCTTTCTCCACATCCTCCCCAATATTTGTTTCTTGTCTTTTTAATTTTAGCCATTCTTGCTGGTGTAAAGTGGTATCTCATTGTGGTTTTGATTTGTATTTCCCTGATGGCAAGTGATGCGGAGCATTTTTTCATGTGCTTGTTGGCCATGTGTAGGTCTTCTTTAGAGAAGTGTCTGTTCACATCTTCTGCCCATTTCTTGACTGGGTTTTTTGTTTCTTGGGTGTTGAGGAAAGTACGATTTTTCTGTAGGAAAAGGGGCTGTACAGTAAAGGTTAAATTAGTATTTCTGTATTTGAGTATTTACTAAATGGCTGTAACAAAATGCAGTGTTTAGTCAAGGTGGATGCCAATCTCTATTTCATACAATAGCCTAGAGGAAGGCAGGGGTCCAGTTTATGGGCGATTGAGACACCGCCTGTCCTGTTGCTCCTATTCCCAGAGGTGTTGCTCATATCTCCTTGGCTGAAGTTGACATCATGTCCACATTCTAGCAATGGGAAGGGGAGAGAGAAGAGTGCTTTCTCAGACTTCTTAAAATGACAATAACTGGAAGTTGCACACCTTACTTCTGCTCGTGACCTGTTTATCAGAACTTAATTATGTGGCCACACCTGGGGGCAAGGGAGTCTGAGAGGTGATCTTTATCTGGGTGGCTCTGTGCCTGGCCAGAATTTAGGAAGGCATTCTGTTTCTAAAAGGGAGAAGGAGCAGGTGAATGGGGGTGGGGAGGTGGGGAGAGGGGGGAAGTTAACAATTCTGACCGATTTCCAAACTAAACACAAATGATTATTTATGAGTTTAGAATTCTTAAAGTTAGCTGTCATTGGTTATAAGTGATTCTTTCTCTTATTTTAGATAAAACTATCCTGTCTTGGATACAACCAAGCTAATCAGAATAATACTCTTAACTCAAAGCAAATTCCATAGTTTCAATTATATTAAAACCAGAAGAGATTACAGGCCATTGTTTTACTGCAAAAGAGATTATAAATACCATTAAGATAAGCTTCACTTTATAACTAAAGGATATTTATGGATACACTTGTATAGGGCAACTGACTAGATATTTGGAAACAGCTTACAGGGCTTAATTATAAACATGCTATCCCTTCTCTATTTGATTTGTAAGATAAGATTGATGGGTGTACACGCAGAACAAAAGGGGATTTAATAACAGAGATCAGCCTCACACCAAGTAGGCGGTCTGATTTAAAACAAACACAGCACATCAGCAAGCTCACGACTCTAAGCCTCTAGGCTTGATTAGCATCTTTGGGCAAATTAAGATTTCTTAAGCCCCCTGTGGGGGCCCATACAGAATGCAGTCACCTGAGTGACTCACACAGCTCAGGGAAGATGATGTGACATCTAGGACTGCAGTTTTTATTTCCAAAGAATGTTTGCTTGGAAATTTCTGCACATGGGTGTGGATGAAAATTCACAATTTTTACATATCCCGAGTATCAGTGTAAAACCGAATGCCCTTTTAGGTGTAGTGAGCCTCTAAGTTACTGCTGTTTGCCATTATTTGGTGTAGCTTGGTCTCTAAAGCCAGGGCTTGTTTGTTCTGGTGATTGCACATTCTCTCTTTCTCACACAGTTTCAGTTGTGCTTCCTTGAAGCAATCATTAGTTTTAGTTCATGGACCAGGCAGGCTTCCTCAGGGATGGGCCCTCAAATCACAGAACATGAAGCTGTAAGTGTCTCCCACACCACAGTCCAGCAGCGGATGGACAGATGAGAGAATCAAGCCCTGGGAAATTAAGGGCTTCATTATGGTTGCCACAGGACAGTTGGGTCTAGAACCTATATTTCTAGGCTTCTACTTTGGTGCTCCTTAAATGCCCACTGGCCTTTATCAATTGCAAATACTTAGGCAATTTGGGAATTTAATAAAAGTTCTGAAGTCCTTTTTGTTTAAAATTCATTTTAGAGTCTAAAAATGTTTGGATTCTCTAGTGAATTAGGCATTGCCTGACACAGGCAGAAGCTGTCCCAGAGGCCAGGAAGGTGTCACCTTGACCTACTAAGGGCTCTTATTTAGACTTGGACATTATTTCCAAGTGAGTTCTCTATAACCAGTCATTGTAACTGTGTGTATCTGTGTTCAGCACATTAATTTGTTAATGCTAAACATTTAAATAGCCTCAATTTTTATAACTGTTTTGCATAATATATTTTGCTTTAATAAAACAGGAGTCTAGACAATTGAATGTCATGAGAGTCTCATGTTTTTTGAGAGATGTTTGGGGTGATGCCATATGCAGGTACAGAGTTGAGACTGAATAAGCATTTGTTGAATTGTGTTTGAGTTGAGTTTAAATCAGAGAATTAAACCTCTACTTGATTGGTTTGCTGTTGATTTCATTCCTGGTAAAAATCTGCAAAATATGGCAGAAAGGGCACAGTAGCTGATGTGAGGACATGGATTCAGAATCCTGACTCCACTTGTGAGTTATGTGGCCCTCAGGCAGTCATCTCTGCTTCCAGAGCTCAGTTTTCTCATCTGTGAAACAGGGAGAAGGTCATGTGCTTCACAGTAGGGCTGTGAGCCAGGGTTACATCTTCAAGTAAGATGATGTTTGTGAAAGTCTTTTAACTTAAGAAGCATCATTCAAATGTGAAGCACATTGTTTTTTGTTACTGTTGTGGTAGCTTTCTTACTATATTAGTTCAGTTGTAGTTGATTTCCGGTTTAGTGGCCTGTGTTCTAGTAACTTAGGTTTTTGCAAGCTAGATAAAAAGGTGTTGACCTGATTATAAGAAAATGTTTGACTCATACATTTCACAGGGTGATCTGAGAACCAAACATTCAGCAGTGCTCCAGCAGATCCAGAATATCTTTGTCAATTGATGGGATACCTTGTTTGGGTACCACCCAACCTGCTGTATGGAGGCCACTAAGCAGCTGCAGATTCCACCGGGAGATAAGCAAAGATGAGCTGTATCTGACCACCAGCATGCTCCTTTGGTCCGTAGGATATTTGTTCTCTGCAAACCTCTTCATTTCCTCAACTCTGCATGGCCGTAGTAAGGTGGCCAAGAAGGCAAATACTGTCTGAGCAGTCACAGGGACATCCCTGTTCTCTGAGCACGCATGACATTGACGTCTGAAACCCTCATCCTGCCTTGGTTTGGTTTTGTTGTCTTCTTCTTCCTCCTCCTCCTCCCCATCCTGTAACCCTTGTCCTTCCTCCCTTTCTTCCTCTTCTTCTTTTTTTCCTCCTTCTTCTGGTAATGAAATTACACGAACACAAAAATCTGGAAACTTGTAGACATAAAATGCTGCTTCCCATAGTTATCCACTTCCTTCTTAGAGCTCTACCCTATCAGGGTTTTTATATTATTCCTGCTGATGAAGATGGGGAGAGATTCTTAGTAGAAACCTGGCAAGGAAACTGCATATGCAAAAGTTCAGAGGTCATTAATTCCTTGGGAATCCAAGTACACGAGGGATTCATTTAGTGAGGTACTGAGGCAGGAGAGGGCAAAGGTCAAACAGGCTGGCCTTACAAGCCAATGGCAGGACTTTGCAGTTGTTCCTGGTGGGCAGTAAGGAGCCACAAGAATGTGCTAAGCAGGAGAATGACAAGATCCAGTTTGCATTTGACCCCTTGATATTCCTTCTTAGAATCTTTGCCTGGAGGCCCATAGGGCTCCTGGGTCTCTGCATGTGGAAACCAGAGAAGTGAGGTCTGAAGGCTTATGTTGTTAAAGAAGAGCCTAGTGGTGTGGAAGGGCAAGTGATTGCCTTGAAAGGGAGAAATAACAAAGAGGCAGATTATTTTTGACTTCATGGCAGCCGAGATCGCTAAATACTCTGAAGTTAGAAGTGCTTGTTGTCAGGGCCCAGTGTGAGGGGTGGGCCATGCCCAGAAGTCTTTCAAGCCTTATCATGGTTGCTCACTGTTCCCACTGCCTGGGGCCTACATGTGAACTGTAAGAACAAGTTCACTTCCCATCAGCCCTGACCAGACCCGTCTCCAGCCAGCCTGTACTCATTCTTATCTGGAAGGCACAGAGCTAATAGCAAGCTAACTTATGTTGTGGCAAAGTTGGCCCTAAAATCAAAGGAAACTACACTAAGATGGAATGGTAACTAGAAGAGTCCCTGTGTGACCCAAACCTGTCCTACATTGTAGGTAAACATTCTTGGCCTCTCAAGACAGACACAGCTTTTGGCACTGAATACGTTTGCTGGTTTATGTGAGGGCATGTTGGTAGTTCCATAACAAACCTGAATCTCTGAGGATGCACATCCTGAACATTGTCATGCGTATAGGCTCTCTGTAATTAGAGCTCTGTGTAATAAACTCCACAAGAAATGGAGGGATTTGATCTACTCTTTGATGAACTTACTTGATAAAATTAAGATGCATCAGCAAACAATATTGTGAAGGAATTAACCCCTTAGTCTACAAATTGGAGATGAAGTGGAGGGAGCCAAAGACATCCTTGAATGATTTCATAATTTTGCCTAGTTCTGGCCCTGGTCTCTTCTCTGCTGAGAACAGTTGGGAAATAGCTTTCCTTTTGGAAAACCAGACGTGAGGTAGGAGTGAGTGAGTGAGTGAGTGTGTGTGTGTCTGTGTCCGTCCTTGTCCCTCTCCCTCCCTGATTGGTTTTAGCCCAGAACACAGGGACTGCTTTTGTCACATGCAATTAGTAAAAAAACAGAGCAATATGTAGTGTGCAGGGGTGGCATGTGTTGGTGGATGGATGTGCAATACTGTCTCAAGAACTACTCTTTTCATTGCTTCAAAGACCTACCTAGGATCCAAAGTGAGAGAGAGAGATGGGACTTCTCTTGCCTTAGGGGGTGTCCATTGGCAACAAAGTGACCTGCCTTTTGGGCAAATCAGCTGATGCTTTGACCTGATAGGCTGGTATCTGTGAGGGATGCATGGAGGGCATCATTCTGATATTGGTGGGAGATGAGATTAGAAGACTTCTAAAGTTCCCTTTAATTGTAGGGCTCTGCACTATGGAGAAAGAGGGGAAGAGGGGAGTGAGAATGGGAGGGGAGTCGGGTGGGAGAGAGAAGCCATTACTTCCTATCCTGATTGAAAATATGCCAGTTGAAGTGTAGAGATTATCATTGCAACTATTGTGTGAGGACTAATTTGATTTCCTTCTGATTCCCTCCCCACCCCCCACCCCCCAATTTTGTTCTTTTCTTCTCCAGTTTGCTGTTGTTACTGCTTCTCCTTTTACTTCTCATTCTCGTTTTAGAAGAAACTGGTAAATAGAAATTTTTTCCCAATCTACTACAATGCTATTGGGGAAAAAAAAATCAAGAGTTTATTTTATCTGGGGATTTTGGAAACACTGACTCAAATAGACATCATGAGAATGTGATGTGTGCTGGAACAAAATTGTCAAACACACAGTTACACAAGTATTTTAAAACTGATGGTTCTGAGGGGTGATTTGATTAGGTAATTACCCTTGTTAAAAGAGTAACTTAATCTGTGAGACACTCCCCCAGCAGAAAATTCATACTACCCTGGTTTAAAATAATTTCTTCACAAATTGCACTTAAAAATAATTGGAAATTTTAAAAAAGCAAATCTAATTTTTCAATAAAAAAATCAACTTTTAAAATTCCTCCCTGGTGGTCCAGTATTATTAAATATTCTTCTGGATTTTTTTTTATCTTGCTTTATTGGAAGGAGAAAAACAATTATCTGTAAACGTAATTTTTAATGCATGGTAATAAAAATAAATGGCATAGTTCTGCCGCAGTTCACCTAAATCTTCTTCCCTGGTGGTCTAGTGGTATTAAATAATCGGTACCACATGTATTCATCATTTGCTGACAGCAAAAGAAAAACTTTGGCATTTTATTGTCTAAAGAAACAGGCATGATGTTATTCAGGCTTCTGGGGCGACTTTGCTGATGGTCTGTGAAGAAAACATTTTCCTTGCTGGTGGGGCTGTGCTTTTTGTTAATTTACATGGCAATTAGTATAGAACCAGAGACGGGTGCTCTTTACAAGGTTGATTTGAGTTCCTCTTGCAGGTTGCCCTAAGAATTTTCTAGCTTTTTTCTGCATTAACTGGGGCATGTATCATGTATTGTTAACTCTGTGTTGGGTGGGAAGCTTGCATTTGGGTAGAGCCAGAGAATGGGAACTGAGTGAGTGCAATTTGCTTTGCAATGGTGTTGGAGGTGAATAGTTAGCAGTCTCAGAAGCACACCTCAACTTTGGTTCCTTGTGCCTACTCCTTTGACTTGGATTTACTGCTACTGAGGCTGAATTTATTGCTACTGATTGTATATAGCACATTCCAAACTTGAAAATGGATTAATGTTTCTGCTGTGTGTATTAGAAAGGATGCCTTATTTCCTTTTGTGGAAAAAAAAAAGGACTTACAAAAGCTTAAGTATGAAAGTTAAGTCAGTGCCCTTCCTGGTGTACATAAAAAATACGGTGTTGGCGTGGAGCACCAGGAAACACAGTGGTTGTCTGAAGTACATGGGTGTGATCCGTGAGTCAGGTTTTAGAAGGTATGATGAAAGGCAAAGTGATCTTGTTTGCACACTTATTTATTTATATGTATTTTATTATAGAAGCAATAAAGTTACTTGTCCCTTAGAAATACGTGCTTTACCTAATTGAAGAGATTGGTAAAAAGTAGAGGCATGATGGTTATGAATATTGCTATGTTTAATGAAGTGATTTTGTTCCCTGATGTAGCGGTGGAGAGGAAATGGAGGCCCCATAGCGGTGTGTCTCCTGTTGTTATTTCTGATGGGGTGGCACCATGTCATAGCAATGCACTCCCAGACAGTGTTGAGTTCAAATCCCACCACCATCCCTTATTAGCTGTGTTGTATCAAACAACTTAACTGCCTGAGTCTTAATTTCTTCACTTGTAAAATAACGTATACCGATAGGAACAGAGTGCTATAAGAAATGAGTAATCCTAACACAATGGCTAGCATATGCTAAGGGTTCAGTGTTTTCTAGATTGGAAAAGATAAATTTGTAGAGTGATTTACCACTTTTCATGTTTGAGGGGATTTGTTCCTTTGAATTAAAAAAAAAAATTCTCCAAAATTACTCTGGTCTTGGGTCATCCCACAAAAATTAGATTTTTTTTTTTTTAAAAAGGTAGCCAATAACCTTGTAAATTTGTAAGCTTCTATGGCCCCACATCTAGAAAGAGCAACACTCCTTGAGCCCATTATCCTTAGAGGTTCCCTAAACTGCTATCAGAGGTACTTTATTTTGACCACTTTGAATCCTAGAAAAAGCAGAATGTGAACATTCAGTGTTGTCTCAAGTGTCTAGAGGTTACCATGTTCCAAAGAGCCTGTAAATAAGAAGTACTTGTTAGGTTGTTACAAGAGGCAACTTTGATTTCACCAGTTCAAGAAGGTGCGGTAGCTCAAGGAATTCAAACCAAAGTTGCAAAACAGATTTCATTTTACCAGAGTCTCAACACTTTCCCCTGCTTGAATGGACATGGTGTGTGTGTGTGTGTGTGTGTGTGTGTGTGTGTGTGTGGAGGGTGGTGTGCGTCTTCCTGAGAAGTCCAACTACGTGAGCTGTGGACGTTTTCTCTCCTCAAAGAGTTTCTCCCACGCCAGCAGTATAAAACAATTAATTTTGAGTCTGATAGAAATCTCCAGTTTGTAATTGAAAACATGTGTGTGGGGATTGAGTGGCGTTGCTGCTGCCAAGCTGTGTGTGGCAGGAGTGAATCTCCACTGAGCTCCAAAGCATTCCTGATTTTATGGCGAGTTTCTCCATTGGAGTCCTTATTAGTAGGTTTTATGTAGGTGGCTTTTTAGTGATCGACCAGAGAGGGAAAAAAGCTTTTTGTAAAAGGTTCGAAAAGCTGCATTAAAGCCTTGGAGGGAACAGGTTTTAACTTTGTGGCATTTTGATTTTAAATGGTATTGGATGCTGTGGCTTTACCTTTAAACTTCTCCCCCCATTGATGCTAGCAGCATCCCTGCACTTGTGGGGGAAACTCCCGCACAATGTAGCAATTACTGATTTATGTTCCAGTGATAAGAATGTGTTTTATTGTGGTCATAATATTTGTTCAATTTAACTACTATGTACTGGAAAGTATCATAAAAACTTCTCTGATCAAATGTTATGAGACAAAGGATCATAAGCTGCTCTTGATCCATGCACTCTACTCCCGTGGTGTTTGTGTGCATGCCACCATGAAGAGAGGACAGACTATGGGCCTGTCTATTTCTGTGTCCTCCTACCCATATTTTAAAGGCAGTCCCCAATATAGGTCGTTTAAGCATTTCTGATGCCTTCTTGTCATCCGTTGGACTCCCTTTCTAGACTATTATCTATCCCTTTATAAAAAAATTTAGAAAGACTCTATTTCTCATGGCCAGATCTCAGCTTCTCATCAGTCTTTCCCCAGACAGTCTCTTTTGGAAGTTGAGAATTACACTGTATTTTGCTGTCAATATTTGGACCTGACTTAGGCTTCTGTATATTCTATGATCATCCCTAAAGAAAGGGGGGAAAAAAAACACAAAACCTTTCTTTAAAAAAAAAAATTTTTTTTTTATTGAAGTTCGCTTTGCCAACGTATGGCATAACACTCAGTGCTCATCCCATCAAGTGCCCTCGTCAGTGCCCTTCAACCAGTTACCCCATCCCCCTCCCTGCCTCCCCTTCCACTTACCCCTTGTTCGTTTCCCAGAGTTAGAGGTCTCTCATGGTTTGTCTCCCTCTCTAATTTTTGCCCACTCATTTTCCCTCCTTTCCCTTATGATCCGTTTCACTATTTATGTTTCCCGTATGAGTGAAACCATGTGATGATTGTCCTCCAATTGACTTACTTCACTCAGCATAATACCCTCCAGTTCCATCCACGTGGAAGCAAATGGAAGGGTATTCATCCTTTCTCATGTCTGAGTAATATCCCATTGTATACATAGACCACATGGACATGGACATCGAGGCTCCTTCCACAGTTTGGCTATTGTGGACATTGCTGTTATAAACATTGGGGTACAGGTGTCCCAGTGTTTGACTGCATCTATATCTTTGGGGTAAACACCCAGTAATACAATTGCTGGGTTGTAGGGTAGCTCTACTTTTAACTCTTTGAAGAACCTCCACGCAGTTTTCCAGAGTGGCTGTACCGGTTCACATTCCCACCAACAATGCAAGAGGGCTCCCCTTTCTCCACATCCTCTCCAATGTTTGTTTCCTGTCTTGTTAATTTTCCCCATTCTCATGGTGTGAGGTGGTATCTCATTGTGGTTTTGATTTGTATTTCCCTGATGGCCAGTGATGCGGAGCATTTTTTCATGTGCTTGTTGGCCATGTGTATGTCTAAAAAAAAAAAAAAAAAAAAGACCTTTCTTATCTTTTATTGTGATCTATTATTATTAGGGGCTATGGAGAGCCTCCACTAAGTAGGCAGGGCTATTTCTCCAATGCTAGATCACCACACAAATTCTAGGAAAAGGGCTCTTTATCTGTCTTCTAGAGTGCTGCTGCCAGAGAGTTCTTCCCTGGTTGGTCTTCTCTGGCAGTTCTCCATAGCCTCCAGAGTCAAGTCTATACACAGTGATGTGGCCCCTGGTTATGTTTTTAGGTTCATCTCTAGGATTGCCCTACCTCACTCTCACCCTCTGTTTTACCCTCTGCTCTACCTTCCAGTCATAGGAAACTACTTGGGTTCTCCAATGGATTTACCACATCATGTTCTTCAAGGCCAGCATCTTCTGAGAAGCCTTTCCTGCTTCCCCAGTGGGCTTCCATAGCTCCCAGTGTGGACCAACTGGAGCTGGACAGATGAAGGAATATACTAGATTTTGCAGTGGAACCACTGTAAGAGGAATCTGATTGCTGATCCTGATCCATTTCAATGTGAAATCAGACAAGAAATGATTTTTTTAAATGCCTCTTTACGTCTCCTGATAGAATGAAAAGAAACACATTTTCTGTATATGCTCTGTTCCCTCTTCCACTTAGGACAGAGCTGAGGTCAATCTGTTTCTCGGCAGACACGACTAGAGGAAGTCCCAGGATTGAAGAAGAGTAGAAGTTATTTTAGTGTGTAGTTGTGGATGACTTCTTGTTCCTTTTCCCCTGCAAAATGTGATGACTTTTGTTGTGGGTAATGGCGGAGGATTCCTTCATCATTCAGTCCTAGGTAAAGGGAAAAGTACAGATGCAGACAAGAATGGGATATGGCTAAAGTTCCTTCTGGGTAATAATTTGTATTCATCTTTCCAGACTATGTAGGTATTTATATTCACAAATGAAAGACTCTACAAATTTGACCCCTCTATAGATTTTAAATGCCATTTTTATTAAAATGCTAATAATTCATTATATTTTGAAAATTAATCATTCAGCTTCTAATAACTTAATTTGTAATCATTAGGTCTGATAGTCATGGAGGGATTATGGAAGGGAGTAGGAAGATAGGTTGAGGCAGAGTGGCATTGTGGTAAATCAGTGGGCTCTGGAGACCTGCTGTGTGGCCCTAGGCAAGTTACTTGGTCTCTCTTGGCTCAGTTTTCTCATCTGTGAAAATGGAGAATAATAAGAGTACCTACCTTACAGTGTTGTTATTGGGAATCAATGTGTTAATTGGCATAACGTGCATGTGTCAGTGCCTGACATATAGCGTGTATCTCCTGAGTACTTGCTATGATATTTTGGTCACTTTTTTTTTTAAAGATTTTTTATTTATTTATTCATGAGAGACAGAGAGAGGCAAAGGCACAGGCAGAGGGAGAAGCAGGCTCCACCATGCAGGGAGCCCAATGCGGAACTCGATCCCATACTCCAAGATCACACACTGGGCCGAAGGTAGGCACTAAACCGTTGAGCCACCCAGGGTTCCCTGGTCACTTCTTTTAAAATAGAAGCTGCTAGCTTTGAATACCTCTCAAGAAATACCAGCCTGGTCTGTTTACTTGCCTTTCTTCCCACTAGACTCTGAGTTCGTTTAACCATCTTTGTATCCCTAGCACTTACCCTGCAGGAAATACCCATAATTATTTCTTGAATGAATTAATGAGAAAATGGTAGTGAACTACTGCTTCTTCATCCTTTCTCCTTCATCACAGAAGAATGAAAAAGGAGCGTGAATTTTGCCACGGTGTATGATTACTCTCTGGGGGTTGTCTGACCACAGCAATTAAGAATTCACAAAGATGATTAATCTTACACAGCTGTGCTAGTAAAATAACTTTGATAGGCTCATTGAACGGGGATTTCCCTAAAGGGTCATAGAAGCCATCTCCCTGCTTTTGGGCAGGTGGTTCTAATATAATGTAGAAATGTTAGCTGTGTACTATTTCTAATAAATCTCCAAAAGAGAGAATTACTTATCTTCCTTAATGCTAATATATAATAATTTAGTGGCCTATATCTCTTATATAGGAACTTCATTGAGTAGTTTTAAAGGCATTAAAGATTTAGGTGAGGTACAATGAAAATGGATGTCAGACTTTGGAATGAATTCTCATTCAAGTGGCTCTTTTTCCTAGTTTGAGATTCTTTGAAAATAAAGTGGGATAAGTGTCAATACTATGTGACCTAATTGGAATTCTGTCTAAGAAGAGGTCCATTGATACATCTAGCAGTTTTCCTTCATGGGTCTTTATTGAGTGCCTTCTGTGTATTGGGCATCTACTCAGGGCTAGGATGAGCACATGGTCCCTGTCCTCTGGGACTTGTAAAGTTAGAGTTTGAATAAGCAATTTAAAGGGCACGTGGTTTTAAAGAAGATCTTGGTCAAGGGAATCTTTCTAGGGGAATGACCTTTAAAGAATAAAAAAGGGGAGAAATTCACTCAGATAAAGATGGAGAAGTAGACAAGGGCCAGATCATGCCAAGTCTTACAGGTCAGGTGTACTGGATTTGGACCATGCCCACTTACCTAAGCTATATCATGTTTCTCAGAAATCCTTTCCTTGTATGGTTCTGGGTTAGTGTAGGTCAGAAGAGATGTCTTACAGGAGACTTGGAAGGCAGAAGTAAAGCATCAGCCATACTTATCATGCTCTCAAGGTTGGGGCAGGGCTCCAACCTGTACTGTGGCTGTTTGTGCATTGAGATCTGCTAGCTCATCTCATTGGTGTGGGGCAGCTCCTGGATCTGCCACCCTCGCTGGATCTCTTCCTTCAGCTTCCTCAAGCCATGGGCTAAGTAAGTGCCTGTGCAGCTCCATAGGGTAGAGGTGGTGAGTGACACACAGGTTCTAATTTGTCCTCACAGTTTCCCATTGTCCTTGTAGATCCCAGGTCATCCCCAAAGGTACCAGTGTGTTCTTGCTCTTGTCCATATCCAGATGTCCTTCTGATCACCAGTCTGATTGGTCTGTGATAACCTCAGGCTCAGACTAGAAGCCGAGACAATGGCTAACATAGACTGCTCCATCAGCTCCTGCAACTATGTAAAGTTGGTACCCTCTAATAAATCCCTTTCTTGCCCTACAAAGGGCAGTGACTACAAAAAAAAAAAAAAAAAAAAAAAAAAAAAAAAAAAAAAATTAAATCCCTTTCTTTACCATGGTGATTCTTCTTGTTTGATCACATGCTGACTGATATACCATGAAAAGGATTTGGGTGTTTATTCTAAGAGCAGTAGTGGTCATTGAAAGTTTTGCAGCTAGAGAGTAACATGATCAGAAATTTTTTCTATTCCACCTGCAGCATGAAGACTGGCTTAGATTGGGGTAGTTAGGACAAGGGCAGATAGGAGGAGATCTGTGAGCAGAGAATGCTAGTACTAATCAATAAACACATTCTTTACTTCCTGGCCCAGAGTTACGTTACTTTCTCCAGCTCTTTCACAATTTGGTAAAGCCCCATGGCTGGCTGCTGGCCAGGGGATGAAAGTGGATGAAATGTCTGCCCTCCCATGCTTGGCAACTCTTTATGCCCTGTGTCTTCTCTCATGTGCTAGCCAGAAGGAGAGGACCCAGTAGTGGATTCAAAAGCCCTGGAAGATTGTGGAGCTATAGGAGAAGAAGACAGAAGTTTGCAATACGGGTCCCAGCACCAATTTGTTGGATAGAGAAATACATTTTTATTGTATTCAGTCACCTAGATTTTGAGCTTGTTTGTTAAAATAGCAAGAATTGTTTAACCTGAGTAATATAGAGTGTGGGCAATAGGTAACGATGGAAGAAGATACTACCAATGGAAATAGAGATATTTAGAAGGTAGAATCAGTAGTTCTTGATGGTTGATTAGATGGAGTGGTGATAGAGAAGGACAAGTTAATCATGAAGCAAAAATGAGTCCAGAGTTCCTAGATTGGATAACAGGGTGAATACTACTGAACTAACTAAGTGAACTTGATACTGGTTCTGACCAGTAGCTTCTAATGTCTCATGATCCATGTGGCATTTTGTGTTGTTTTTTTTCCTTCTACTTCTTAAATGTCTCTAAGATTATGTTACAAAGTCTTATCTCTATCAGTTTCTATTTTTAGATACAGGGGTCTGCCTGTAAAGGAGGAAGGTGTTATCATTGATCTTGGAGGGTCATCTTTCTCATCTTTGTCCTTACCTGGGCCTCTTTTTTTTTTTTTTTAAGATTTGTTTATTAATGTTTAGAGAGAGAAAGAGAGAGAGAGAGAGACTAAGAGAGAGCATTAGAGTGCAGAATGGGGGGAGGGGCAGAGAGGGAGAAAGAATCCCAGGCAGACTCCCCAGTGAGTGCAGAGTCCAATGCAGGGCTCCATCCCAGGATCCCGAGATCATGACTTGAGCAGAAACTAAGAGTCAGCTGTCAATTGACTGAGGCAGCCTGGTGCCCCTTACCTGGGTCTCTTAATGAAAGGCAAAAAGGTGATTTTACATAATGAGCATCCTCAGGGACATTTTTTGTTTGAGTTTTCATGGATTGTAATTGCCAAGAGATCCTGAGGCTGCCTCTAGAGGAAAGCTGATTGTTAGCCTCTACTGTCCAACCGTTTATATCTTGGAGAATATTGATAATTAAAATGGACAACAGTGACTTTTCATTTCCTCTGACTTTAGATATTGGCCTCTAGAAGTGGTATTAATACTCATGACCAAATAGGAATTTATTTGCCAGTTTTTATAAGTCACCTACCAAGTTTGGAAGCAAATCAGTAACTCAGATGTGGGACACCTAATATCCATTGTTAATCTCTAGATCCATAGTCTTCATTTCCTCTGCTTGCCTTCCTTTCCTTCCTCTGGATAACAATGAATTGTTAGACTGGTCTAAGTGTGTTCATGTGTTCACTCATTCTTTTAAGCAGTAATTTGTTCCTATTAAATGCCAGGCAATGAACAGAGTGCTGGGGATGCAAAACCCAAGTTGGAGTTCCTGTGTTATAGGAGCTTATATTTTAGTGAAATTACAGACATATGATTAGGCGGTTTTAGTCCAGAGCAGTAAGTGCTATGGGAGCATGCATAAAGGAAACCTAACCCAATCTTAAGGAATCAGGAAGCTTACAGAGGATTGACAGAGAGAGCATGAGCTGTTGAAGGGGTCAGCAGGGGAGTGGAGGAGGGAGGGAAACACGTTTACTAGGGAAAGTGGTTTGAAGGAAACAATTTTCTGATCTTACACTGGTGATCTTTGTGAGGCACTGCCTATTACACGCAAGAGAGAGGATCTCTTAGAGCTGCCCATGCTGCTCACAGAGGAGGACTCTATTCCAAGGAAACTGGGAAATAGATGTTTCATCTTGTTTCTCCTTTGGGGTTGGTTTGGGATGTGGATCTTCTGATATTTTGAATCTAAATTTGTCCCTGGGTGTGTGTGGATATGCTTATACGTGGGTGTGTGTACCCATCTCCCTACTTCTTGTACTCCCTCTCATGTTGGCAGGCCACAGAGAAAGGCTCTGATAAATTAGCTTGGTTCAGATCCTGAGACTGGATTCAAACATACATTGTTTTCATTCTTCTACAAGTGCCTGATGATGATGTAAGGGAGACAGTGATTAAAAATGCAAAGGTAAACGGACCTACATTTTTAGGCACCAACCTACAGGGGTAAATGTACCTGAAAGTGATAGTTGAAAAAACATGGCTCCTGAGGTATGTGTGCAGTTGTGATTGGCAAGAAAATGATGGAAATTCTCATGTCAGTGTAGGAAAAACAATGAAGTAGCCTGGCATAGGCAATGTATGAAATTTCCCTGGGATTTCCAAGGAATGCTCAGGTGATTCAGATGCAGAGGTCCATGGAGCACAATTTTAGAAACTGGTGCTCTAAAAAAAAAAAAAAAAAAAAAAAATCAGCTTAAAATGAGAGATTTAATTTCTTTTTTTCCCAAAGCACCATGGAATTGTTTTCCATTCGTTTTTGGCTCTTCCTGAAGACATTTCCACATGATGACATAGGGAGAGAACATTTGCAAATCACATTCAGGGTGGTGAGAGATAATGAAATTGAAGTGTCAGCAGTTTGCAAAAGGAAGCTTTTTTTTTTTTTTTTCTCTCTCAAGCCCTGTTATTACCTTATTCAATTTGCACTTTATTTTGAAGCACATGTATAGAAATAAGCAAATTATTAATTCAAGCTTGTCTTCAATTTTGTGCTTGGCCTGCAAACCTCTAACATCTCTCCCAGTTCCCCAGGCAGACTGCTGAAGGCTTGGTGATAGGCTGAAGCGGGCATATTCATTATTCAATATGAGCTGCAAGCAATTTGATATTTCATGTGAGCATGTGGCAGGGCTGAGGGGGGGAGAGTGTCATTCAGGGGAATATGGTCTAGGCCACTACCATTTTCATGTTTAGCTGAAGGCTTAACATTAGCTGTGCTTGCATGTTTTGAGGATAAGGATAATTCCATTGAGAATCATGGCTACAGCCAGGTGTTTTTGTCTCTGTGACATGTCCTATTTCTCTGTGCAGGGAGCACTTCTTGAGCCAGGCCATATGCTCAGCATCACGGGGGCTTCATGTGCTCCTTCTGGAGCGCTGGGAATAATGAGATCCTGAACAGTGAAGGGCAGAGTCCCTGGAAAGCAGCCATCCTTGGTGGGGGTGGGGAACGCTCATGGCCCCCCACTCCTGAGGCCTGGGAAGCATTTCTGTATGATGTCTGCATCATCTGTCAATACCTCCATTCCTCGGGTGGGCACCCATGCCCACATCTGGACTTTTTTTCCCATTATAAGAGAAACGGGCCCTGCAGTCTTTCTTCTGCATATATCAAAAAATGTCTTTTCTTCTGCTTAAGTACTTGTAGGTTGCCATCAGGCTTTCAGATCATAAAATTTTAGGGGTGCCTGGGTGGCTCAGTCTGTTGAGTGCCTGACTGTTTCAGCTCGTCACGATCTCAGGGGCATGAGATTGAGCCCTGCATTGGGCTCCATGCTCAGTGTGGAATCTGCTCGTCCCTCTCCCCCTCTCTTAAATAAATAAATAAATAAAAATAAATAAATAAATAAATAAATAAATAAATAAAGTCAGTCTTAAAAAAGATCACAGAATTTCAGAATGGAAAGGTCACTAGAGTTCAATTGTTTTAATACCCTCATTTTTACTTACGTGCCTGTGTGCAGCCTTGAGGTTAGAGAGGTCAGGTGATTTGTGTGGGGACACATAGCTAGTTAGATGTAGCCCGGGGACCAGATCTCAGATACCTGGATTCTTAATTGAGTGCTCTTTCTACTAAGCTAGGGAATACTTAGAACAGTGCCTGGAACATAGAACTCCATTTATAAAACTGTAATATTCTCTAAAATGTTTGGTCCAAGACGTGATCATTTTCAGAACCTTCCTACCATGTCCACAAAGGGTCCAAGAAAATGCCTTTTTGGCTACCTGAGAGAGCTGGTCTGCAACTTTTGGAGTTCCGGAAACTAGGTGCATACCTTTCCACCACCCAACCTCCCTTTCCTGGTGTTTTATGGAGGGATGGCTCTGGTCTGTTGTGGCTGATCTGCTAAGTAGCATTAGTGGTCACTCTGGGATGAGAACAGTCTGTGTGTTTGGTATAAACAGTGAGTAAACTCATATTGGGTTATCAGGGAAAATAACAATGAAAAAGTCTGGGACACCCTCATCCCACTTAGCCACTGAATGGTTTCCTTAAGCAACAGACCTATAGCTGATGGTCTCGGGGCTCCTCTGGCTCATTCTCCTTGTGGCACACTAACATGCTTGGTTAATTGGCAGACAAGGACACTCAGGGCACAGAGTGGGGCTGAGGAGTATAGGAGATGGTGCAGTTTTAGTTGAGCTGCTGGGCAAATGAGCATGAGGGTCCGCATTAGGGGACAAAGTGAAGTTGGAAGCATGAAGATCGAAACATCTATTTTCCTCAGAGCAATGTTAAAGAGCTTATGAAATCTCTTTCTGTATTTGCTTTTGATTTAGTTTTACAAACATACACACACAGACTTGTGTTTATTGTCATACTCCAGATAGTGGTGGCACTACAATAACATAGTAGTTTTCCCATGTGATCTGAGAAAGCCTAGCAGCCCTGAGACTCTGTCAGGAGTCTATCAGATCATCAGATCAGAGCTATTTTCAACATTATGTTAAGGTAATAATCTGTCTTTCTCACTTTCTTTCTCTCATAGTGTTTTCCAGAATACACAACATGTGATACGGGGCAGATTGAATGTGGGAGCAGGTGTGAGAATCTGGTAGCCCAGATTCTCTTAGTGCAGACATTAGTGGGATTTGCAAAGATGTAAAACTATACCATTATTCTTACTGAATTCTGTTTTGTTCTGAAAATACAGTCATTTTATATAAAACCATGTTACTTATATTAACATATAGTGGGGTTTATTATCATTTTGCAGTGAATCAGTGAACATTTTATACTTTTTCAGTTTTAATTTCTAATACAATAAACATCAATAGCTAGAACTCACATAAACCAAAGTTCCTTGGAGTCCTCCATAATATTAAAGTATAGAGGAGTTCTAAGACCAAACATTTAAGAATTGCTACTTGAAAGCAATGAGACTTTCCCCCCTCTCTCTCCCAAACAGATGCTGTAGCATGTAGTAAAAATGAAGGTTTCTCCTTTTCAAATAGTCACTTTGAAATCCTATATTCCTAGTCTGGTGATGTCATTTCTGAGTCTTCTTTTAAGCCTACCTTTTGGAGCTCTCGTTGGCCACCTGGCCAGAGCTTCCCAGAAAACCTAGTGTTATGATTTTAACTTGAAGCCTTGTTTTTGATCCATGATGTGTGATCCCTGTTGATAACCCGCATTGCTAAACCAGGCTTCAAGTGAGTTGAGATTCTTTGTAACAATCAAATCCATCACTTGAGGTACCAACATCTGCAACCAATAATGTTATATCAAAAGGATATGCCTGGGTTCAAAATGCAGATCCTCAAAAAGAGTTAGAAAAATGTTTTGATAACAGCAGTATCATGGAAATTATGTAGCTTTCAAGGATTCTGGGAGATATGTGTTGAGTATGTTTAAGTCCTGGCAGATTGGTAAAATTTGATCTTATTATTTTATAGTTTTATCTCATAAAGCTCAAAGCTATAATGTACACACACCAAGTTGGTATTCTCCAAGCAGAGTGCTTATTTGTATACTAAAATAAAACCTTATGAGTTGTCAAATACCTTTTTGATTGGGTGATGGCTTTATCTGGTTTTCAGTGCTCTGTGAAAAATCCTCAGAAACATATATTCAAGTTAATGCCTGGCTCCACTGACACCTCACCCACTTCCCATGGGGCATGAAGCCTATTGGTGCTACTTTTTAAAGCATGCGTTATATTTTTCGTGTTCATGGGAACCTGTCTGGTGATTACATTTTAGAACAATTTGCACATTTTCTAGTAAGGAAAAAAATGGTGTAGTGCTTTACAAAGCTCTTAGGGAAGAGACATCTCAGATTTCTCATGGAATCACCTTCCGCCAGGCTGTGTAGCATCCTTTGCAGGCGAATCACCTAGGGCAGTTTTGGTGGTGCAAGTTGCAGGGCTAAAGGGTTAAATGCAATCAGAATTCTGAAACAATGGAGGTAACAGAAACCTTTTCTGTTTTCTAGAGCGAGGTATTGATCTAGTTCTGCTGCAAGGCTCTTTGCTTTATCAATGAATTTTAAACAGAAAACATCTTGAAGATGCAGAAGTTAGTGAATTACCAGGAGCAGAGGCATTTTCAGAAACGTTCAGGGAAAGGCAGGTTTCAGAGTCTGGAATGGCGGGACCCATGCCTACATCACTATATTATCTAAGGTTAGTGCCTTTTTTAAAAAATTTTTTTTAGTGGGAAACTGCATGGGTTGATAAGTTATAAGCTACCTCTCCCACCTATTTACCCACTTCTCTTCACTTTTCCATTTGTTCCATTGCCATCTCTGACGCTTGCAATTTACTTAGAGGTACCAGTATATCAAGTGTTCATTGCCAAAAACAGGAACAACTCAACACTTCCTCCAGTGCTTATTTTCTTGAAAATATTATGTATATTATGATTATTATTTTGTATGTCATTATATATTTTATATTTTTGTGTATGATTATTATTTCATCACTTCCCAGTAATACACAGAAGCTCAGGCTAAGTACTCTGTGTATAACCAAAGGCTTGTGATGGAGTTGAGATTCAAACAGAGTTTGACTCCAAAGCAGAAACTCTTTGCAGTATATCAAACTTGTATCCCTGCCCCCCATCATAAAAGAGTCAGTTGAGATGGAAGTTTTTAATATTTCTTTTTAAGTCAAAAAGTTTAAGCATTACTCTGAAAAATATATCTTGATGAGTTATTCCAGTGTATTATATCTCTGTAATATACTGCTTAAGTTCATGACTAGATGGGTAATCATTGATTAGGGGATGAGGAGCCTAGATATTTCCTTGGGGAAGGGGTCTGCATTTCACTGGAGGGGTAAGGCAGTAGCTTAAGATTTGTTTCCAGTTCATACATGCATTGTATTTTTTTTTTGTGCCTTAACAAATTACTACAAATTTAGTGGCTTAGAACAACACAGATTTAGTGTTCAGTAGGTTAGAAGGCTGACACAGGTCTCAGTGGGCTGAAATCAAGGTGTCAGCAGAGATGTGTGCCTTTCTGGAGACTCTACGTAGTAATTTTTTTCCTTGACTTCTCCAGCTATTAGAGGCTGCCCGCATTCCTGGGCTTGTGGTCCCCTCCTTCATTTTCTAAGCCAACAATGCTGTATCTCTCAGCTCATCTTCTGTGGTCACATTCCCTCTCACTGATTAGGGACAAGTCCTCTGCTTTTAAGGACTTGTTATTAGATTAGGCCCATTTGAGTAATTCAGGATAATCTCCTTGTCTCAAGGCCCTTAACTTTCATCACATCTGCTAAGTCCTTTATGCCAGGTAGGATAGGATATTCACAGGTCCAGGGGATGAGAGTGTGGACATCTTTCAGGGCCTGTTATTTGGCTTACCCCATGTGTGAAACCTAAGCATGCTGGTGTGCCTGTGAAAAGAATGCAACAATCTGTTCTCAAAGAGATGCCCAGTGTCAAAACGGACCAAGTTTAATGCTGAATCAGTGACTTTATTCAATAAGTTTTTATTAAGCTTATTGAACACTCAGTATTGTTTGAAATTTAGTGTCTCTTTTTAAAATTAATAAACTTTATATTTCTTTAGACCCCTTTTAGTTATACAGAAAAATTGAGGAAAAAGTACAGAGAGTTTCCATGTATTCCCTTTCCTCTCATTTTCCCTTATTATTGGCATCTTGCTTTGGTGTGGTCCATTTCTTGCAACTGATGAACCAATATTGATGCATTATCTTTTATTAAAATTTTTTAAATTTAAATTCAATTTAATTGACATATACTGTATTATTAGTTTCAGAGGTAGAGTTTAGTGATTTATCAGTTTCGTATAACACTCAGTACTCATTACTTCAAGTGTCCTCTGTAATGCCCATCACCCAGTTATCACATACCACCACTTATCTCCTAGCAACCCTCAGTTTGTTTCCTATAGTTGAGTTGCTTATAGTTTGTCTCCCTCATTATTTTCATTTTATTTTTCCTTCCCTTTCACTAAGTTCATGTTTTGTTTCTTAAATTCCAAATATGAGTGAAATCTGTAGTATTTGTCTTTCTCTGACTGACTTCTTTCACTTAGTATAATACCCTCTAGTTCCAGCCACATTGTTGCAAATGGCAAGATTTCATTCTTTTTGATGGCTAATATTCCATGGTGTATATATACATATATAGATATGTATATATGTATATGTGTGTATGTGTATGTATATATAAACCACATCTTCTTTATAATTTTTTAAAGATTTTATTTATTTATTCATGAGACAGAGAGAGAGAGAGAGAGAGAGAGAGGCAGAGACACAGGCAGAGGGAGAAGCAAGCTCCACACAGGGAGTCCAATGTGGGACTTGATCCTGGGACTCCACGACCACGCCGTGGGCCAAAGGCAGGCGCTAAACCACTGAGCCACCCAGGGATCCCCCACATCTTCTTTATCCATTCATCTGTTGATGGACATCTGGGGTCTTTCTGAGCTTTGGGGATATTGCTGCTATAAACACTGGGGTACACGTGCCCCTTAATACCACTATGTTTGTATCCTTTGGATAAATACCTAGTAGTGTAATTGCTGGGTTGTAGCATAGTTCTGTTTTTAACTTTTTGAGGAACCTCCTTCTGTATTGTTCTTCAGAGTGGCTGCACCAGTTTGCATTTCCACCAACATTTGATACCTTATTGTTGACTAATGTGCATTGCTTGCATTAGGCTTCACTCTTTATGTTGTATAGTTCCAGAGATTTTTGCCCAGTGCATAATGTCATACAGCCACCTCTTCAGTGTCATACAGGATAGTTTCACCGCCCTAAAAATTATGTTTCATCTGTTCATTCTGTCCCGTTGCCCTCCAGTTCTAAGAACTGATCTTTTTACCTTATACAATAGTTCGGTCTTTTTCAGGATGTCATACAGTTGGAATCATATAGTATGTTGTCTTTTCAGACTGGCTTTTCACTCAGTAATGCATATTTAAATTTCCTCCATGTCTTTTCATGGCTTAATAGTTCATTTCTTTTTATCACTGAATAATATCCACTTGTATGGATGTACTGCAGTTTATTTACTTTTCACCTACTGAGAGAACATCTTGATTGCTTCCACTTGAGGCAATCAGTAAAACCTGCTTTTAACATCTGCATGCTGGTTTTTGTGTAGACATAGTTTTTAACTCGTTTAGGTAAATATTTAGGAGTGCCATTGTTGGATCATATAGTAAGACTATATGGAGCTTTGTGAAAACTACCAAAGGATCAGTGTTTTTAACTTGAACTTCATAGTAATTGAGGAGGGTTGAGCTGGCAGTGTTTTGCTTCTAAAACTTAGACCAGAGAAGCTCTGATTTTTTGAACTTTACGTATTGAGGTTCTGAGTAAGATGCATTTACAAAAGGGTGTTGCAGCTTAAAAGCAGTCTGAAAGCTTTTGAAAATCTAGCATGCCATTACAAATGTCCTTTCTTCCCACACTTGCCCTTCTCCTCCATTGTTGATTTTGACTGGAAGCCCAAAAGGTGACTTGCATTGTAAGAGGGATAATTAGAAGGACTTTGAGTGTCATACTGTAGGGGACCAGGTCTGATCGCACTGATGAGAAGGCAGGCAAACCTTCTCTCCTGGAGGAAGATAACATTGCAGTCTGAAAACAATGAAATTATTGTCCTAACAATAACATATGAGAGTGCTTTGCAGCAGAACATAACTCCCTAAGGGCTTACAACTATGCGGTTATTTGTCTAGATAAATACACACACCACACACCACTTTCTCGCATACTCACTGATGACTGATATGCACTGTCTTAATTGACTCTCTTATGTACAGAGACTGTGTCTTAGTCATCAGCAGGGTGACCTCAGCATGGGTTTGAATCCCAATTCTACCACTAACATCCTGTATGATCTTAGGAAAATGATTTAGCCTCTGTAAGCCCCAGTTTCCCCATCCATAACATGGAAGTAATAGTATCTACCTTGTAGGGTTGTGTGGATATAATGAGAAGATGCAAGTAAAGCCCAGTTCCTAGCACATAGTAAGTCTTCAGTAAGTGCTAGACCTATGGAAAACTACCTTTTTTTCTTAAACTCCTGCCATTTAGTGAGAGAGATCATTCCTTCCTTCCCTCCTCCCCCCTCTAATGAAATCTCTGAGGCAGGATTAAGTAGGACTGTGTTTAGTAGCCTTCATGTTATCCCACCGAAGAATCCCTTTCATCCTGGCAACTGGGTTGATTTAATTCTTATCCTCCACCCTTCCCACCTTTCCAGCTCCATCCTTCCAAGATTTCTATTCCTGACTCTGGGCAGATGGTTTTAAGGAGTCCAAGGACATGTGCTCATTGATCTGGTCTGGTCAGTTTTTGCATCTGTTCTCATTCTGAGCCTTGACAGCTCAGCTTTTCTGTGGCTGAGTCCTGCCATGTGTGCCTCTTCCTCAGTGATATTAGAAGAGTTTCCCCCTCCTCCCAATGTTTTATTTATTGAGTAGATTTCTGCCTCTGACCTTAAGTTTTCTCCATACGTATTTTTAAAGATTTTATTTATTTATTCATGAGACAGAGAGGCAGAGACATAGGCAGAGGGAGAAACAGGCTCCATGCAGGGAGCCCGATGCGGAACTTGATCCCAGGACCCCGGGATCATGACCTGAGCCAAAAGCAGATGCTCAGCCACTGAGCCACCCAGGTGCCCCAAGTTCTCTCCATATTTGAGTCATCAGAAACCTGCCCCCCTGCCAGCCACCCGCACTCCTGGATCCATACTGAATGCCTCTCATTCAGCCGTAGGCTGATTACCTCCCTACCTTGCCCCAGATTCGAATACTTTTTGGCACTTGTGCTGGTAATTCTTTGTGCCTCTCATCTTGGGTTGGACATGACTTTAGCTCCACCTTGCAAAATTCTCATCCTTCTCAGCCCACCTCCATTTCTTCCACTCCTAGATTTCGTTGTATCTTGCAATCTGTGTGCAGAGCATTGGCTCTCACCCTTTCTCTGTCTGATCTGTCCCACCGTGGTCAGAGGCCTGGATCTGTTACTAGAATCTGAACTGTTGACTGTAGATCCCAGTGTTACAGAAAGCCATACCCTGATATATCTTAGAAATTGGTCCGGATTGTAAATTGTAATGTAAGGAGCAAATTATTCAGGTCTTTGGCAGGAAACAGATGGCATATTCAAAATGGAAAACTGAAGAGAGATTAATAAATGGACTATTTCAATGTGGGGATAGGGTTTGTGAAAAGCGAAAAGGCATAATGCAGAACTGCTGGGCTACTCCCAGCAGAGAATTGTTCTACCCCTAGGCCAAGATAGAACATGGGGAAAAGTGGCTACCAGAACTGAGAGGGAGACAGAGTGTGCGTTATGGAGAGTGGGCTACTTGATAAGTACTGAGGCTTTCAACTGAGGCGGGTAGTCTTCCCAAAGCCACCCTGCTGGAAAGCAGTCAATAAAATAAACACTTTTATCTCATTCTCCTCCTTCCCTCTGACCTGCTGATATTCCCATTGGCTGAACCCACCTGGAAGCCTGCAAACAAGGAAACCCATTGATTCAGTTCACACAGATTACCCAGAATAGTGAGAAATGTGGGCAGTAGGACCTGAAGAGGCAAACAGAAACAAGGGAGTCACGAAGCTATGCATAATATCTGTTCTTATATGACTACGTTCTTTGTGTACACTGAGCATAATTATGTGGTTTAATGTTAAGGACATTCTGTACCTTCTCAGTAACCTTACAACTGTGTAAGGTCATATTGACAGTCTATGACAGCTGACTACAATTCAGACAGAGTTGTATGAGGTTGCAGATCCAGGACTTTAGCAATAATAACAATGTTGTTTTGATCCTGTACGTTTTTGTGATAGGTCAAAGGTAATGACACCTTGGAAATTACCAAGGTGAGGATGGAAAGATAATCTATTTTACTTATGATTATTAAGTAAATTCTGTGGGCTGAGTCATAGTACTCCAAAAACTCATTTCTTCATCTTCCGTAATTTATAATTTTATGCTCTTGTAGAAGTGTGAAATCTCTATGCATAAGCTCAAGGATGTGCTCCTTGAAAAAAGGATCAAGTGGGTCCAAAAAATCCAGGATATCAAGATAGGCAAAAGGGGTTTATTATTAACACCAATGAATGTTTCTTACTTCTCAAAGTGGTTGAGTACATGTTCCCTTAGAGTAGCAGAATCACAGTAATTGAACATGAGCTATGACTTGATTTTACCAGACTATAATTTTCAAGGATGCACCTTTGAGTAAAGAAAAGTAGAATAATATTAATAATACTTGTAATAATGAGAAATATTTAGGATTAGCAATAACTTCATAGACTCTGTGGTTGGAAGGATCCTTGAGAGTTTGTGGTACATCTACTCAATTAATGCCTAAATCCTTTCTTCTATACCACCCTAAAAGGTTATCCAGCCACCTTGGGCCATTTAGAAGTCCATTGATATTATTTCCTCAATCAACAACAGATGTCATGGTTCAGATAAACATGGTCCTAATTTATCATAATAATGTAGCTTAATTGCATTATAATTGTCTGTTATTGAATAGAAATTTACTAGTGGTTTGAAAATAATCAGATTTACATTATAAAAGCCCTTATTTGCATCAGATTGTTTTAACTGGGGGACGACAGGGTAGAGGATTGATTGAATTGAGATTAAATTGAGGTAACTTCTGAAAGAGACCTGGAGAGGAGGGGCCTAATATCTCACTGTAGATAGGCAGAGACCTGGATACTTGGATCCCCACTGTACACTTGCCATGAGAGGCCCCCCCCCAGCATAAGTATGATGCTCAAGGTCATAGAGTTGCTGAGTGGGTACTTGGACTCCAAGTGCCCTCCTGTAAATCAGGGTTCCTTGGATGAACTTTCTAAAGGGCAAGATATGTGAAGAGATAAGCCTCCCTCTGGATGGGGTGGGAGTAGTTTGCAAAGTGTCCTGCTGCTCAGCATTATTAAGAGTTCTCTACTTAATAAGGGGAATATGGAAGTGATCATTGCTCAGCATCGGTCTGGTTTTAAACACGTTAGACCGGGTTTAAGGGATGGCTAGGGTTCATTCCTGTTTCGAGAGAAGGCCTTCATATGCACCTATAAATCCTGCCTTTTACAAGAGCCTAATGGAATGAAGAAGTTAAAAATAGCCAATGTCATTTTCTTGCGGATACAATTAGCTGATCAAATATGTCAACTTGTAGATTCAGCTGATTGAATTGAAGCTAGTGTCCTGTTTAGCAAAATACAATCATGATTAATACAACTGATTTCTTCTCTCCCATTTTTGTACATATTATTATGGCTTCCACCTTTTCTGGTAGTTAATTCCCTCAAGCTCCCTTTCTATCTTGTCCAAGCCAGGCACAGTTTTGGAGAAGGTAGTGGACCATGTGATGATCCCCAGCAGCCAGGCTGCTGATCCCTGGCTTGGCTGCCCTAAAATTGCTGGGGCAGATTGCCAGGTTGCCCTCTGGAGATTCTAGCTCTGTGGAGCACACTCTGGAATTTTTTTTTTTTTTTTTACAAGATCTCCAGATAATTGTGAAAGTCCCCTAGGTTTGGGGGCTAATGATAAAGATTATGTTTCCAGAGACTTAAAATTCTAAATAAAATTTTCTCCTTAGCCTTTAAGAGTCTTCGGAGAAAATATAAAGGTTCTGGCTAAGTTAATCCTTAAGGATTTCATCTTGTATGGGAGAGCTGGGGAGCTGGGGGGTGAGGCAGCAGAGAATTGGAGGTTGGAGGCCGAGGACGTTTGGTGATGGTGAGGCCTGAGGAATGAAGACTCAGGAATCAAAGGGTCGGGGGGCGGGGAGAATAAAAGAGAGACTTGGCCAGTTTAATAAACGTGCTCAGGGCCAGCTCTGGATGAGTGAACACAGCTTGTGACCTTTGCTATCCTCCTTCCTTTGAGATGAAGATGATAATAGTAAGTGGGGTAGAGGATTGTTAGGTTTCAAGAATTTATATGGTATTGTGATTTTTATCCCCTTTCAACCCAAGAAACAAACCGAAACTGAACGGTTATGTAAACTAACCAGCAAGTCTGAGTACTGAACACAGTTTTTGAGAACTTTTATTAGAATTCATTAGATGTAAAAGTATCCGTCTTTGCCACGAGGGGACCACTTTTGCCATTAGATGGTGGAAAGTTGAATGTTCCTGTTTGTTAGTATTATATTTTTCCTAACTTTGAAGAAAGTAAATACGCAGTAATTGAGCATATTCTGCTGTCCTGAAGGGAATGGGGTCCCCACATGGGGTGTGGTAGGAGTGGAAGGCCGCGTGCTCATGGAGCTCCTCAGTGCCAGCTGGGGCCGTGGCTGTAGGAATGGATGGGACACCCACACTGCCCCTCCCCGGTGTGTGGCCAGCAGCCCAAATGCCCAACAAGGAGCACTTTAGTCAATTGAAAAATACCATTATTTGAAAAGAGCTACTGGCATTTCTTGCTCAAGATTTAGAAAGAAAAAGAGGCCCATTTTATCAAGTAGTTCAGCAATTTTTAGATTATCTAAGATTTCCTCCATAAGCTTTAAGGCATTAGCTTCTCCTTGAATTGTGCCTTGTCCCTTTTTTTCTTAAGACTATGGCATGTTAAACTGTGATTTACTCATCTCTGTAATTAGATGCAGTGATTAGAATCCTCTTTATCTTACTCTGCAGTTTTCCTTTATGGGGAATTATGAAAGAATAATAGGTAAAAAGTTCAGAATGGGGGAAAGAATAAACAGAATGCTGAATGGTAAAAGGAGACAGAATGCTGAATGGATAATAAAATATTTAGTGCTTTTCAATTAACTGTTCTCACGATTAGTACACTAGTATATTATATCATAAAAATCATGTCTATTAATTTTTTGCAGCCATTATCTTGACTGTGATTTACTCCCCTCAAATCATTAACAATGCCATTAAAAAGGTGGATGGAGATGAACGTCCTGGATAGAGTTCAGGGATGTAATGGGATTATTGTTCAGGGTCACAGAGAGATTGAAGACCAGTGAATGGAGGGAAGGGGGTTGGAGAGCATGGAGTTGGTGAAGGGAGAAAGTAGGAGAAGGCACAGAGCCCTCGGGTTTTAGAGATGAGCCACTCCCTTGGTGCCAGAGTTAGGGAGTAGTGCCCTAGGTGAGGCGATGCTGTCTTCACCCTGGAAGATCGGGCTGCGAGAGCCCAGTGATTGGGAGAGCCAAGTTTTCTTCTCAGTGGAATTTCAGATGCATGGGGGCGGGCAGGAGAAGATAAATATGTGTGTACAAGAGTCCCCAGGGTCCCATAGGAGGCAATGGGGTGTTCTCGTTCCAGGTTATGCTGGTGGTTTGAGGGCAGTGTTTCCATCCAGCCAAAGATGGCCATGACTCTTCATAAATAGTTCTCTTCTTGGGAAAATGAGATAAGCTGTGTAGAACCAGAAAAGTGTTAATCATTTAGACCAGTGAAGGCCAGGCTCCATAGTCTTGTACTGCAGCCGTGCATTTTGAGAAATATGCTTGTGGAAACGCCTTTCTTTAGTTTTCTTTGCCTGTGTGTCGCATACCTTCAAGTAGTCAGATAATCGATATTCAATTCATCAACCTATTTTTGGCTCTGCATCTTTAGAGTCTTGAAATATCTTTTGGCTATATTTAAAGGTAGGAATTTTATTTCTATAAAATACAATGCATGAAAGATTTTTACTCTTTTTTAGGTTTTTTCCCCCTCTTATCACTAGCAGCTGGGACAGTCACAAGGCCTTTGTGAATAAAAAATCTGTTTTAATTCAGGATCTGAAATTCGAATTTTCTATCTGCTTAGAGTATACATTGGAGATGGGCCAGAGTCTGCTTTATGTCATGTGAGTTAGTGATAGAGGCCAGAGTCAGAAGCCTTTGGTTTTTAAATTTTAAATGAGTTTGTTTCCAAGTGGTTTGACCACAAGACGTGTCTTCATAAAGCAAGTTAATTTGTCATAATTTAATAAGCAGGAAATTGGGACTGACTAGTCAACCAGACAGCATTTTTAGCAGCTTAGTATACTTATGAGTTAATATCATTTATAAGTTTTTCATTATAACTAGGCAATAGCATTTCTCTTTAACAGCCATGGAAGGCAGTGTAGCTGCTCATGGCCTGGTCTTGAAAGATGACACTGAGACCTCAAGAAATCTTGAAAACAAAGTTTTAATAACAATATTTTAGAACCCAGAGTTCAGGTGTTATATTTTTCTAAATGACTGCCTTCTTAATTCCCGTTATGAAATTTTACATAGATATATATATAAATAACATAATTTGTCATACATTTAAGTATAATATATAACATACATAGCTATGATATATAAAATTATATAGTAATAATATTTATAAGATAAATAATATATGTTTATGTATAGTAAATTATATTTATATTTCTACATGAGTAGGATATATTATATACAATGTATTTGTACATAAATAAATATATATGCTATGAAGAAGCTTATAATATAAACCTGTGTGTCAGGGCGCCTGAGTGGCACAGTGGTTGAGCATCTGCCTTTGGCTGAGAGCGTGATCCTGGGTCCGGGGATCGAGTCCCACATTAGGCTCCTCACAGAGAGCCTGCTTCTCCCTCTGCCTATGTCTCTGCCTCTCTCTCTGTGAAAAAAGTCTTAAAAAACCCCTGTGTGTCAAATGAAGCAATATAAAATACTTCAAGATATATAAGCCTTATACAGTGAGACCTAGCACTTTTTTACTGGTATCATCTTTATCACCTCCTCCCCTGCTCTCTTCTCCCTCCTTTTTTTTTTTTTCATCTTCTCTTTTCTGCTTTCCCCTCCTTTTCTTCTCTTTTTCTCTGATCAATTGAAACAAATCTCAAGAGCTAACTCTGCACCTCAGCTTCCCTGGCATTATTGAATGATGCATGGCCAGCTCAAAAATCTAACACATCATTCTGACCAATGTAGCTTCCCAAGCATGCAGCTACATGCTCCAAAGCAACGCTTAGCTGTTGTTAGCAGGCTGCTTCTAAACATTAAATATACCACATCCATGGCATCTGTGGCTGTGAGAACTTGCCCAGGGATGCCCAGGGCTGCTATTGTGATAAGAAGTCTTCTTATTATGTACTCTTGGCCCATAATGGTGACCGGTGACACTTTGCCTAAACAGTGTCAGGGATAATCCATCATAGGTTACCCCTTATCACTATCTGCCTTTCTTTGGGGATAGTGGCTTTTCAGCCCCATTCAGAATGTGCCTCAGCTAATGTAATTTCTGGCTCTGAGATAGATCAGGAGAGACAAAGACTAGATTACTCACCATAGGAAATCAGAAGAGCATATTTTATATTAGCAAAGCCCTGATATGGATGGCTTACATAGATGTCACCTACATAGGTCTCCAGTGCAGTACCATTTGCATTTGGACTGTAATTGCTCTATGTTTTCCTATTCTCAGCTTCAAATCATCAATAAAAATGAATTAAATAACCTTGTTTTCTTTTAACCTGGGGTGCACTGCCCAAACCACCCTTCAAAACAAAACCCTTTGTTTACCCTGCTGTCCAGACTTTTGGCCTCTGATCAGTCACAGCCAAGTCTCTCAACAGGAATTGCCCTTGACTGAGGGCGTTTTTTTTTTTTTTTTTTTTTTTTAACTGAGGTTAGCCTCCCCCACCCCCACCCTGGAGGTGGGGAGGGAAGGGGAAGCTCATGTTCAATGATGGATGGCTAGAGATGGTTCAAAGGTCTGGCCTGCTCACCTTCATTGGGATGACTCTGAAAGGTTATCCCAGCAACAGAGCTCCCCATAGGATCAGTCAAGTCTTGAGACCGCATTGCTTGGGAGGCATACAATTATACTGTTTGTTGGGGTCATGTGGGAGGAGGCTTATGGAAATTACAGAGGACCCCTCAGCCCCAGGCTGTGTTTGAAATGGCCATGCTTGTGATACAGGAAGAGTGGGTAATATTATTTTTATGGAAATTGGGAACTGCATCAAGTTTCTTATTACCAAGGCATCTGCAGGTTGTTCTTTATCGGAAGCCACCAGTCCCTTCCCTACCACCTGAAAACACTTATCTGAGACTATCATCATGGCATAACTAGTCCTGGTGATGGAATTGGTGCTATCATTTCTACTGTCATTACCCTCCTGTTCTTCCACTCTCAGGGGACAGAGCCCCAGAGTTACTGCTATTGGCCTTTCTCTGAGAGCTCAGTGCTTTCTTCAGCAGTTTGCCTGGTAGATGACATGAGGGCTTCCAGCATGGTGAGGAAGGGGAGTGGAGGAGCCAGAGGTGGCAGTACAGATGGGTAGTCTATGGGGAGCAGAGTTCTGAGATTTAGAACTTAGACAGCCCAGCATTACTGTGTGGGCCTTGGTGAGTGCTTCTCATTTTATCAAACAGCACTCTACCTCCATTGCTATAACCTCCTGCAGCCATCCTCCCAAGCAGTGTGGGAAGACAAAAACAGCTGTGCATGTTAGCAGCTTCAGCTGTTCCCACAGCAGTGCTACACTGTGGTATCCCAGGGGTCATCAAATATTTAGGAGGATGTTGTAGACCTTTGTATCATGGCCAGAAATGCCATGTGCTCAGGTTTGGATTCCACTGGGTTCTTGTTCATGTTAGCAGAAAATTGTGATAAAAAGGAAACGGCTCTTTTACCAAATTGTACAGTGCTATTGGATCAACTGTGTCTTTATGCTCTCTGTACAGTAATAGCTTTTTGGTTTCTTGTTAGAGAAAATAACTAAGCAAGAACAATACTAGGAGTCTTCCCCAGATGAAAAATACTTTAGAATATTTATTTCTCATTATAATCTATTCATTAAATGTCAGAGCCTGGTCCTCTGGGGAGAGTCACATACTACAACCCATACTGGAGATGAGATTGTGTATTTAAAGCCGGCCTTGGCTGATAAATGTGGAAAACTGCAAGCTGCCTGAAAATTGCTTGGTGACTGTTGATGCTAGAGAAGGCAGCTGGGGATGCTGAGAAGCCTGTGGTATTACAGCAAAGGGTGGTCTAAATTTCCACTAAATATTTCCTTTCAGATGTGTGACTTCTTTGGGGGAGAGATGTACGGCCCTTTAATCAGGGACTAGAATACCCACTTTGGTAAAATTTGTTCTTAATTTAAAGTTATTGTCTTTTCTGTCAACACAATTAAAATGACTTTAGAGTTTTGTCTTTTCTGGATGACTAGAAAGCCAACTTTTAGAGACCTGCATTGTAGCTTAATATTATGTCATTGGTTCAGTGTCAGCCAGTGGGAAGATTAAGTGGATTTCCATAATGACCATCTTTGGTCCAGTCCTAGTCAACATTTCCTAATGACTGGGATGATGGAATAGGAATCAGTTCATTAATTTTGCCAATAAAAATAACTGGTGGGATGGCTTATGTTTGAGAGAGCCAGTCTTGGACTGAACAAAAAAAAAAAAAAAAAAGAAAAGAAAAGAAGAAATGGATGATTAAAAACCATAGAAGTTTAAAGGGTGGTTACCAGGTACTGTTAGGGAGAACCATCAAATTGCAAAGCGCAAAAGGGTACCCAGTTCCTGGAACAGACGCATTGTAGACAATGACCTGAAGGATATAATAGACCCCCAAACTATAGCAAATGGAAAATCAAGATGTATATCTCGAAACAACCAAGTCAGCATCTACATTTCCAACACTAGGTCTTTTGACTGCTGCCTGGTTATGAAACATTTACTCTGCACTGGGGATAGTGAAAATGGATCCCTCTGTAATTTTGATGAAGGCTGGTGTTGACTTTACAAAATCCAGATTGCAAGGAGCACTGGTGTAATGGTTTCAGTGGAAGAAGGGACCTAACTAGATAGATGGATTTAGAGTAGAAGGCTGTCAACACCCTCAACTGAGTCAAAAGATTCAGTTCCTAGCTCAGACTTTGACTTTAACTGGCTGAATGACCTTGAATAAGTCCCTCAACATCTTGGCTTGTCTATTTCTTAGCTTGGAAATGAAGGGTTGGATTAATACAGTCATTCTCAATCTGTGGTCTTCAGGGAGTCATGGGAGACTGAAATATTTTCAGTGCTTAAAAGACCTAAAGAAAGAGTCAATTTCCTAATAAGAGGATCATCTAGACATCTAGACTATTATTAAATGAATGCTGGTGATAGATGAAAACTTTTGTAACATGAGCACATATAGGAAAAATAAAAAAAGTCTTTTCCTTCGTAATCAAAATATAGGAAGCATTTTAGTCTCTAAACCAAGGCTTCTGATGACATTGGTTCCCAGTAGAACTGAGAAACCCTGAAGACACTGCATTTGTCTTGCATAAAGAGGGAAGGTGGGTTTGAGTGCAAGATTAGCAAGTAGGCAAGGGATATCACTGATATTAGTTATGTGCCAGCCACTTATCTAAATGCATTAATTCATTTAATCTTCAAAACCAGGTACTGTCAATATCCCACCTTGAAGGTGAGGAATCTGAAGCACAAAGGTAACTTATTAAATGTTAGTTATCATTACTAATGATCTAGATGGTTTCCAGTGATATGTGGCCACTAATCCCACAGAGATGAGAAACAGGCAGAAAGAAACAGAAATAGGACTTCTCATCTTTAGCTTTCTCCAAGGAGAAAGATACGGGCTCTAGCATAGAGGACCTGTGTTCCTCTGTGTGACCTTGGGTGAGTCATTCTACTTTTCTGAATCATAATTTTGTATCACACCGCCAGGTTATTGGGAAAACAGAGAATAATGTATCTTCAAGTGTTTGGAACCTAGAAAATGATACAAACATGGGAGAATGAGGGATGACCTGCCTCTCTGTGGCACTGTGACCCAGTGACATCAATCATGGACTTAATAAACATTCTTGGTATGCCCATCATGTGAAGGCAGAAGGATGGGTAACCCTGATATGAAAAAGTAGTTAGTGGTTCTATTGCTCTATTCCTTGCTCTGGCATCCTTGCTATAAAATAATATCTTTAGATGACAGTGTGCCCCAAATTTGTGGTAACCTAGTTTCCTGCAGTTAGTTCATGGTCTTAATTGGTGAGGGTTTCCATTTCCTTGCTTTTATCCCATTACCTCCCGATGGTGTGTGTTGCCACTGCTGCTTAGTCTCCAGGATCAGTTTGTGATCTGTGGCTGATTTTATTCCATTCTTAGTTTATCCTTCTCCTTCAGAAAATGAAATCAAATACTTCACATGACTGAGATCAAGACCAGTGAAAAGGTCTTGATGTCCCCTCTGAGAGGTGGAGTGGGCAGAGTCATTTATATATGTGGTTTCTTGTTTGTGCACAACCACTGAACGGGTATGGAGAGGCATGCATTCATCTTAATAGGTGGATGTTGTTTCTGGTTACATGATAAGAGTGGGTAGGACTGGAAGGCAAACAGTTCTCAGGCTTAAACACTGAGAACATAGTCTGGTTTCAAATGAAATGCCCTCAGCTTTCTGCTATGATAAATTATATCCATATAATGTCACAATCTCTCAGGTCATAGGTGGTAAACTAATTAATGCTATCTCAGTAGTAGAAACTCTATATTAAGCTGGAATCCAGAAGTCCCTTGCCTGAAATAGAAAACCTCATTAAGGGCTCTTTTTCTACAGTAGGCCATGGATAACTGGTACATCATACCAGATTGGCATGTCCAAGCTCGGCTGGAAAGGGGTCTCAGGAGATCCTGGCATGTGAGGACAAAGCACATATACTATATCTGGGGGCTAAAAGGTTTAATTTTAAAAAGAAGAACTCAAAACAGAGACCACAAAGATCCAGTGATTTAGAACACAGGTACCTTTAAAATGAATGTGAATGTTAAAAAAAATTAAATAATATACACCATTGGTTGTGTGGTTTACAAAGAATGAGCTCTCACTGGTTGGATTTAGTGGGAACTGGGAATACACAGCATGAGTATTTCTGTATTTTAACGTTTATGTTCATGACAGCATCTTGTGATTTTCTTTTAAATATGTGTTTTGTTACAGATCTTAAATATTTAGCTTACTGAGTACTTATTTAGAAGCATTTATTTTTTTTGCATTTTTTTAAATTGAAGTATGGTTGGCATATTGGTTTCAGGGGTACAATGCAGTGATTCCACAATTAAGTATATTACAAAATACCACAGTAGGTATAGTTACCCTTCGTCACCAAACAGTGTTATAATATTATTGATTATAGTCCCAGTGCTGTACTTTTCATTTTTGTGACTCCTTTATTTTGTAACTAGACATTTGCACTTTTTAATCCTCTTCACCTATTTTGCCCAACCCCTCCCCTACCTCTCCTCTGGCAACCACCAGTTTGTTCTCTGTATTTATAAGTCTCTTTCTGTTCTTTTTTTTGTTCACTTGTTTCTTAGATTCCACACATAAGTGGAATCATATGGTATTTGTCTGACTTATTTCATATGGTATTTTTCTGTCTGACTTATTTCACTTAGCATAAAACTCTCTAGGTCCATCCATTTTGTTACAAATGGCAATATTTCATTTTTTATGGCTAGGTAACAATATTCTTTTATATATTATATAATATTGTATACTCCATTGTATATTGTATATAACATTGTATATTCCTTTATATATATATATAAATATATATATACACATATATATATATATATATGAATAATTCTCACATCTTCTTATTCATTCATCTATCCATGGATGTCTAGGTTGCTTGGCTATAGTAAATAATGCTACAAGTAAACATAGGGGAGCATTTATCTTTTCAAATTAATGTTTTTGTTTTCTTTGAGTAAATACCTGGCAGAAGGATTATAGGCTCATGTGCTATTTCTATTTTTAATTTTTTTAAGGAAGCTCCATCCTGTTTTCCACAGTGGCTGCACCAGTTTACATTCCCACCAATAGGGCATAGATTTCATTTCTCTATGTCCTCACCAATATTTGTTACCTTTTGGCTTTTTGATAATAACAGAAATACTTCTGTACTATTGCCTGTTAATAACCGTGGAACTTAAGAGAAACATTCTGTATTCTCTATGCCTTTCAATATCCATAGCATCATGTATGTGTCCCATTATGAAACAAAATTTTGTAATTATTTTTGTGTTTGTCATGTTTCTTAGTAGAAAATGTATCTTGGGATCCCTGGATGGCTCAGCAGGTTGGAGCCTGCCTTTGGCCTAGGGCGTGATCCTGGAGTCCAGAGATTGAGTCCCACATTGGGCTCCCCGCACGGAGCCTGCTTCTGCTCTCTCTCTCTCTCTCTCTCTCTCATGAATAAATAAATAAAGTCTTTCAAATAAAATAAAATTCTAAAAAAAATAAATAAAATGTATCTTAATGCAAGTGTAAGGATTTTGGATCTCTAGAGAGACCCAATTTTTAATTAATTAATTAATTAATTAATTAGTACAACTATTTTTTATTTTACTTAAATTCAGTTAATTAACATATTAGTTTCAGAGGTAGAAATCAGTGATCCATCAGTCTTTTTTTTTTTCATCAGTCTTATATAATACCCATTGCTCATTACATCATGTGCCCCCTTAATGTTTGTTACCCCACCTACCTCCCCTCTATCGACCCTTAGTTTGTTTCCTATGATTAAGAGTCTCTTGTGGTTTGTCTCCCTCTCTGATTTAATCTTGTTTTATTTTTTTCCTTTCTTCTTCTATGATCCTCTGTTTTGTTTCTTAAATTCTACATGTAAGTGAAACCATATGATAATTGTCTTTTTCTGATTGACTTATTTCACTTAGCATAATATACCCTCTGGTTCCATCCTCATCATTGAAGATGGCAAGATTTCATTTTTTTGATGCCTTAGTAGTAGTCCATTGTATGTATGTATATATACCACATCTTTATCCATTCATCTGTCGATGGACATCTAGGCTCTTTCCATAGTTTGGCTACTGGGGACATTGCTGTTGTAAACATTGGAGTGCAGGTGCCCCTTTGAATCACTACATTTGTATTTTTGGGATAAATACCCAATAGTGCAATTGCTGGGTTGTAAGGTAGCTCTCTGTGCAACTTTTTGAGGAACTTCCATACTGTTTTCCAGAGTGGCTGCACCAACTTGCATTCCCACCTAAAGTGTATGAGGGTTCCCCTTTGAGAGACCCAATTTTTAATCATGGTTCTGATATTAGTAAGATGCATGGATATTGGGCTACTTACTTTACCTTTCCACACCTGTGTCTTTTCTGATATAAAATGGGTAATAATATGTATCTCTAGCACTGGAGAGAAATAAATAATATAGTATCTGTAAAAGCACTTGGCACATGGACCAATAGATATTGTTTCTTTTTACATCTGTTTTTCTTAGCTTCTTGAGTTCAGGAACCAAGTATTATGTTTCCTGTAATTCACCATAGAATATTTATTGGGTACTCAAAAATACTATTAAATGAGAGAATCTATTCTATGTTAATACCAAACACATAAAAATGTCATTTTCTTGCCTTTTGACTTACCTTTATTCTGGGGCAGTTGATAATTTGCCCTTGATAATTCTGTTTTACAGCTTATATCTCTCTTCTACTGCACAAAGCAACATTTGGTAGGTACTGCTATAAGGGAAGATTAGTTGCTGGTCCAATTATGGATCTCATTTAAGTTTGTACTGCCATGTTACTTTGACCCAAGTGAACTCCAAATCTATAGAAAATGAGTAATGCTATACATACATCCTTCAATAAAACTGTTCTTTATGACAGCTGTATTTTTAAAATGATTTTATTTATTTATTTGAGAGAGAGAGAGCATGAGCAAGGGAGAAGGGTAGAGGGAGAAGGAGAAGCATGCTCCCCACTGAGCAGGGAGTCCAGTGATGCAGGGCTCAATCCCAGTACCCTGGGATCATGACCTGAGCAGGAGATAGATGTTTAACTGAGCCACCCAGGTACCCCTATGACAACTATATTCTTGATGGGAAAACAGGCAAAAATGTCTGACCAATGAATGACTAAGTTTACACAGTAAGTTCCCATGAGAGCCCTGTGCCATTTTTCCAGGCTTCCTTGTTCTCAGTAACCATTGTCTCTTGCCATTAACAATCTCTTTAAATGATATATGAGGACTGGGAAAAAAAGGAACAGGGCATGAAAATATCTTGAAAAAATTTCCAGAAAGAATGGGGCTAACAAGCCAGCAAATTTGGCATCAGTTCTGCTCTTTAAGGTTCTAAGGAAGAGAGGCACACCAACAATAATCAAGGGCAAGGGACTTTCATAAGGCTACATGGGAGTGTCAGGTAGCTCTAGGAACCCTCCAGGCAATTATACAGTTGCTTAGGGTTCCAGTGCTAATGTGGCCAGAGCTCAGAGGAATCTCCCCTAGTCTTGGGAGCCTGCTTCCTTCTTGAACATCTGACACTTATCCTACCCAGGGAATGGGCTCTGATTAGATAGGTTTGCCATTATACAACTCACAGCTTTTCTGGAGGGCACAGTTTTCTATAAGTTGTCCTGTGTTGTTTGGTTTCTCTAGTGTCTGCCAACTCTCTGGCTTGGGAATCATCACTTCAGAAATGAGGATAGGGATTTGGGAGTCTTGCAGGTGGTTGGAGCCATGAAGAGGGAATAATATGAACAGAGGCACAAATTACTGCATGGAGCGTGTGTGGGGGAACATGAAATAGTTCGTATTGGTTAGGGAAGTACTTCTCAGGCCATGAAAGTGTTGTTGGGCAGCTGTGAGTTCTCTTTATGCATTACTATAACTTTAGTTAAATTTCAATAATAACCCTAAAATAATGAACATAAGCATATATTTGGCCATCAGTGTGGCCATCTTATATATAATCTGCACTGAGCAGTATATACCATATTCATGGTGCTATGAGTTTAATTAGACCATTGTGAGGAACACATAAAATTGATGTCATTTGAATTTTATTGGTTTTGTAAGCTTATTTGTATTTAATTCATAAGTTTTTTGATTTGTAATTGTTTAAAAGCTATGAGCATAAGGAGGTTTTAAATTTTTATTTTTTACCAAGTTTTTGTTTGTTTGCACTTAATAACATTGTAATGAAATGATTTAATACAACCCTGGGCATCTGAAAGAATATGTTAAAAGGGATCTATGTTCATTAAAAGTGCAGTTATGATGAGCACTGAGTAATGTATAGCATTGTTGAATCACTGTATTGTACACCTGAGACTATAATAATACTGTGTTAATTATATTGGAGTTTGTAAAAAAAAAAAAGTTTTTTTACTCATATTTGAGACAGTCAGCTAGAGTGGGAACTGGGAAACTTTCTGTGAAGGGCCAGATAGTAAATACTTCAGGATTTGCAGACCAAGAGGCAAAATTGAGGACATTATGTTGATGCTTATATAATAAAAGAAAAAGCAAATCTCCATAGTTTTTTTTTTTAATTGATGAAATAGAAACAACAATAATTCTGCTGCTAATGATATTGATGATAATAGCATTTGAGTATAATTTTTTTTTTTTTACACTATAGGCCTACATTTCTCTTTTCGTTTGTAGGCCTATATTGTAAAAAAAAAAAAAAAAAAAAAAAAAAGGCTAACATTTCATTTAATTGGGGTCCAAGGGGATCCCTGGGTGGCGCAGCGGTTTGGTGCCTGCCTTTGGCCCAGGGCGTGATCCTGGAGACCCGGGATCGAATCCCACGTCGGGCTCCCGGTGCATGGAGCCTGCTTCTCCCTCTGCCTTTGTCTCTGCCTCTCTCTCTCTGTGACTATCATAAATAAAAAAAAAAAAAAAAAAAAAAGAATGCTTTAATTGGGGTCCAAAATTAGTGTTCCCTGTCATCAAATAGATTACAAACATTCATCTATAAAAACAGTTGTCAGCTTACAGGTTGTACAGAAACAGCCAGCAGGCCAGATTTAACCTGTGGGCAGAGTTTGTTGGCATTTGAGTTAAAGTATAAGGTATCTGTTGCAGGTAGAGCAATTTAGCCAACCACTCCACACTTGTTTTTGTTTTTTGTAAGCTCTTCTCTATTCTTGGGGACATTAAAGGTAGCAATCCCTTTGGGATACTATAAAGATTAAGTGTGATAATTCATAGCAAGTACTTTGATCCTTGTCTTATCATCATCATCATTACATTTTAGAGAATATTTTATACTTACTTTGGAAAGTAGCCTTTCCAAGGATTTTAAGCAGGAAATAGCAACCCTGGAGCTGTACCTTTTTTTTTTTTTTTGAGCTGTACTTTGGAAGAGTCATCTGGCAATAGCATGAGGGATGAATCAAAGTAGGGTCAGGAGGACAGTGAGGAGGCTGCTAAAAGAGCTCTCCATCCTATCATGGCTTTTTGGTACTTTTATCCATGTCAATTATATCTACTCCAAGTGAGAGTGGTGGGGGGCAGAAACCAATCATAGTAGGCAGAGTATGGCCCTAAAGATGTCCACATCCTCATCTGTGAGTATATTATCTTACATGGAAAAAGACTTTACAGATATGATCAAGGTTAAGCACCTTGAGATAGGGACAGTATCCTGGCTTATTGGGCCCAATCTAGTCCCATGAGTCCTTAAAAGCAGAGAAGCTTTCCCTGCTGCAGAGAATCAGAGGTGGCAGTGTGAGTAAGGCCTGGCTCACCATTGCTGCTTTGAAGAAGGCAGAAGGGGGCCATGAGCCAAGGAATGTAAGCAGCTTCTAGATGCTGGAAAAGGCAAAGGGATAAGTTCTCCCTAAGAACCCCCCAGAAGGAATATAGTCCTGCCAAGACCTTGAGTTGGCTCTATGAGATTTGTATTGGATATCTGAACTATAGAGCCATAAGATAATAAATTTATGTTGCTTAAGCCACCAAGTTTGTGGTAAGTTGTTATGGCAGCGATAGAAAACAAATATACCAATACTGTGCAGTTATAAATGATGATAAGAAAGTGAGGTGAGAGACAGTTCTAAGTAAGCCTAAATATTATGTTACTCCAAGCATTTTCCTTATTTTGAACATGGAGATTATTGTTTTTATGAATAGATAGCTTTTTTTGCTCACCAAACAAATCACAAACCAATATTTAGAGGATATTTATTGAAAGGCATCAAATTATTGTCATACATGAGATCTTATCTTGGAAACATGGAAAAGTTTGCCTAAGTTTGATTCAACAAATTATACCAATACTTTATGAGTACTTTGTTCTGTGGTGGTGGGGCAGGGTGGGAGAACCTTTAAAAAATGATTATTTTGGGGGAAGGGAAGGAAAAATAAAATAATATGAAAACAGAGAGGGAAGCAAACCATAAGAAACTCTTAACTCTAGGAAACAAACTGAGGGTTGCTGGAGGGGAGGTTGATGGGGAGTAGGGAAATTGGGTGATGGGCAGTTAAGGAGGGTACTTGATACAATGAGCACTGGATATTATATGCAACTGATGAATCACTAAATTCTTCCCTAAAACTAATAATATACTATATGTTAGCTAAGTTGAATTTAAATAAAAAAATTTAAAAATGATTATTTTGTAGTCTCTGCTAACAAACTAGTGAGCTATACATGAATATGAGTAGGGATATGAACAAGCTCAGAGTTCCTAAGTGTTCCTAGGAAGTGGAGATGGTGCCATAGCAGTTGAAATTCTTGCAGATGACCCCAATGCTTGGACTTGCGGGATGAGCAGGAGTGATTGGCGGAGGAAAAATCCAAGGGTGGTCCAGTAGGGATAGCCAGTGTACAGTGGGATGAATTTGCAGAGTTCTTGGCTGTCTTGGAAGACTTGGACAGTGAGCTTGCTAGGCTTGGAACCTTCTTTATTCCCCTATAGCTGTCATGGTTCTGTGGAGTTGAGTGGAAGAAGGAGAGACATCTGGGCAGAAAGTCTTATTCTCTAAATACTTTATCTTGACGTGACAAGCTGTTTGGTCTGTCTCAGACTCTTTTCCTCCCACATTGGTCCATTCAACATTTAGAATAGTTGGAAAAAATCTATTATCTGTAGAATAACAGCAAATTTTGATTTTTCTGTTCTGTAAAGAGAAGAGATATTTAATTAGTCCACCTGTGGGCCCAATAAACAACAGGGAGTTACCTCAGTAGGAGGGAAACTTGAGGATAGAGTAAACTAAATGATAGTTATACATATTCCATAAACTGACTGATAGAATTGGGCCTACAGTGGTGGGTGGGCATGTCAGCACCTGGAATAATAAATGAGGAAATGAATGACAACAGAGATGTAAGGACAGATCATCTGGGTAGAGGATGGCAAGGACCCTTCATTAACCTTGAAATTTGCTTCAGGGGAAGTCATGTCCTTAAAGTTTCTTTCCCAAAGCTGTAGATCCAGACTTTGAGCTGTGGAGAAATTGCCATAATAACTCACTCATTGTCATATCTCTTAGCTAAGTCTGCATAGTAACTCATAAAGCTGCCTCATACAGTTTGCACATAAGTCAGACACATAGCTCACAAGGTAACTTCTTGTACTTTCAGGTTTCCACAGGGTCTGAATGGAGTCCCCTTGGTTCTTGAGGAAATCCTACTTTAGTGACAACAAAATTCAATAAATCATCACCATTATTATCAGTAATGGCAGCACCAGCAATAACAAACACCTAATATTCCCAAAACAGAGAGCAGTTTACAAATACCTTCATGTGTATGAAACCATTCGCTTTTCTTCTGCCTTCTGTGGCCAGGTGGGGGTATGTAAGGATGTTAGCAGGACACCGAGCCATTGCCTGGTGTAGAGCTACCCAAACCGTGATGTTGTGTTAACTCTATCCTGATATGAGACCTGTTCCCGAAGTATCCTGTCTTGAACTGGCCTCAGACATTCTGGCTGCGAGAGTGAAGCCTGCTGGCCTGAGGCATGACAATAGCAAGAACTGAAATATAGAAGAAAAGAAAATAATTCTGTGCATCAGTGTTGTATTCCTGAGTTTTTCCAGGGACAGTTTTGATTCAGTTATATAAACAGGGATGAAATCACATGGGCTAGTCAGGTTAGCCACAATAAATCTTGGGACAAATCTAAGGGAAGGGTACTTTGTGATGTTAGCAATCAAATGTAGGGAGACAATGCCATCCCCTCCTTATGTATTGATAGTAACAAAGGGAAAGCACACATGTCTGATTTGTTCTTTTTGAATTTACTGTGGTGACTTGGGGACGTGTGGCTGCTAAGTGCTGGCTTCTGGTATGCAGAGAGGCAGTTATTTCATGAGAACTATCAGAAGATTAAAAAAATTGAAAGACAAAAGATGATAAGAAAGATGAACTGAACTAAAGTAATTAGCTAAATATCTGTGAATAACAGAAGCCTCAGGATGGTTGTCCTGAGTTTTTGCTGTAAAGTACTTGTCTGCAATATTTTAAGGACTTAATAGAATTTTATTTTAAAGCCATGACATTAGCACAGTTAAGCCAATCAATGTTTTTTAATAGCCTTTTAAAGGTGCCTTTTTAATTGTGCTCTGTGGGAGGGAAAGGCACATGAAGACTGGAAAAACATCTAAAAATGGCTTAGTCAGATCTTTCAAAAATATTTGCGAGTGCAAATTTCTGGCTTGGTTTGATTGCTATGGAAGTGGGGTTAAAGTGTGAGATCTAAAGGGCTTATTCCCCAGTGAAAAAACAAAGACTTAACTCTAGTGTGCATTCACTCAGCTTGGCACCAGAGCAAAATATTTAGAATCTGCACCAATTTCCCTGTAGAGCTGCAAGAGAGTTGTGGTTTCTCTTAGAGGAGAAATAGCTCTATGCAGAAGTTTTCCTGCCCTCTTTGGGGCCCAGGAGAGCCAGAGAACACTCACATTGCTCCTTCTAGCAGTCCTCTGACCTCTTGAATGTTTGCCAGTGATAGCTTCAATTTTTATAGTTAGAATGTGCCTAACATCTGGATGAATAGCAAAAAAGTGCTATTAACTTCCAACTTGCTATTTGGCAGAATGCCTACATTATTGGCAGAACCATCATAGTCCATCCCCCTTTCTTCATAGCTTACTTTTGTATGATGCTTTATTGTTTAAAATCTGCTTTCATATATATTATCCTGTTGGGAACCCACAATAGTCATGTGATACAAGGAAGTTATTATGAGTTTTTGTTTCATAAATGTAGAAACTAAAGCTACAAATATGGAGAGGTTTATCCAAGGTCAGTTAGACAAATTCAACTAACATTTCATGGGTACTATAGGATGCTTTAAATATCCCAGCGGGCTTTCGAAAATGGTTATTTTATAGTTCCTGCAAACAAACTAAGAGCCACATATCTACCAAATCTCACTTCTCCAGCGCTATTTCTCTGAAATTATGTGTTCTCTTGTGTGGTACATGGGCTTATCTGAAGAATTTACTTCTTTAAAATTTTTCAGTCCAAGTATTTGTTAGTTTGGAGTTGCAACTGTAAAGACAGTATGGTGCAGATAATTTGGGGGAAGTGAATTAACCAGTAGGAAAAATTATTTGGTCTTACCTTTTTTTGGATTAGTTTTGGAAAGAAGAGGGATTTGGGGGATTCGTTTTTCCATGCATTTCACTGCTGTGTTTCATCACAGTACCAGGTGCTGCTGTATCGACCTGCTATGATCCTTCCAGCCAGGGGCCATCACTGTACATACTTGTTGGAACAAACTGAGCAAGGTGGAGAGATGGATTGGAGAAGAGGGCGTTTCCTCTGGGCACTATGGCCACCTGTGGCCAGGCTGAGACTATACCAGTAAATTTTAACGCCTTTACATTTGGGCTTATACCTGGCTGGTCCTGTTAGCAAGTGAAGGGCTTGATGGTTTTGTTGTTTCCTTAATTTCCCAGAGAGGTAAGGTCCTTTTTGCAAACTCTAAACTTTTCTAAGTGAAACTAAAAGGAACAGATTTTGCTCCCTTGTCTCAGTTAGTTTTGACCGAGAGTCCTTAATAGGAAGCTTTGTTTTTGTTTTTTAGAGATTTATTTGTTTATTTGAGAAAAAGGGAGGGAAAGAGAGAGGGGAGTGGAGAGAGAGAGAGTATAATACCAATAGTATTTAAAACTGGTTTAGTCTGGAGGCTACACTAGGCACAAGAATTTTGATCCTAGACATCTTCCCAGTTGCAATTCATTGTTCAGCCACTGTGGTGACATACCTTAGTTTTCTTTCTTTCTTTTTTAAGATTTTAAAAATTTATTTATTCATGAGAGACACACAGAGAGAGGCAGAGACACAGGCAGAGGGAGAAGCAGGCTCCCTGTGGGGAACCTGATGTGGGACTTGATCCCAGGCTCTGGGATCGTGACGGGAGCCAAAGGCAGACGCTCAACCACTTGAGCTACCCAGGTGCTTCATTTCTTAGTTTTCTGAACTTCAGTTTGCCTTTTCCTAAATGAGAGTGGAACTGATCTCAGTCAAATCAGTCAAATAATGACAAAGGCCAGATTATCAGTGAATGATTTCTTGTGTCTCTCCTTGGCTTTCTTGTCCCCTACATTTGTCACAAACGCACATACTCCCTCTTCCTTGCTCATTTTGTAATAAGCACTTAGATACAGTGAAGACACAACTGGGGAGCCCATGCTTTGATTTGTTCATTTACTCAAGGACTTTTTCTGAGCGCTTATTACACATGAGGCATTGACCTGTTTAGGGAAGTGCTGGGGCTCCCCCAGGCATTGTCATGGAAGGCGCATGAATCATGGCTTTGTATATGACCTGGCAGCAGCAGAACTTTGTAAGTGGAAACAGTGGGTCAGGAAGCAAGGAGGCAAAGTCCCATCTCTGCACAATGAGAGACTGAGCTTGGAATGATGCAGTGTGGTCTGGGAACCTCATTATTAGCAAGTCGGAGACATATTGGAGAGTGTTCAGAGAAAAGCCACAAAGATGATAAACGGGCGGAAAGACTGATTTATGAAGACTTAAACAACAAAATATGTATTCTTGGATCAACAAAGACTTCAGAAGAAAGTGATCACTATCAACAACTCTCTGAAGGTTGTGAATACCCCGGAGGCACCCCAGAGGTGTTTAGCCTGGTATCTGAAATGATGACAAGGAATCAGAAGATGGCAAATTTAACTTGTGGATCAGGGAAGTATGAGAAATATAAATCTATCCATGCCTTTGTGACAGAAAGTAGCTTCCAAGGGCAACATCCTTAATCTATTTTTCCTCTTATATACATTTCTGCAGTTGGAATGATGCATAATCATTTGTTGTCTCTTTATGTTCAGGGGTTTTATGTGTGTTTCCTGTTTACATATACCTTCCCCAAAGATGTCTAGGATGAAATATTTGATTTTTTTTTTAACCTTCTGCTTCAAAGGCTTGAAGATAAAAGCAGTTGAGTTATGGGCAAATTGTTTTTTTTAAACCAAAGTTTGCACCCTTAACCTTTGTTGAAAGTCACTGTCATAATGTGGATTTTATTCCTAAGAAAAGCCAAATAAATGACTCTTTATAAGACCATCCTTCAGTGACCTGATCAACAGTTTTATACACATGTGCGCGTGTGTGTGCACATGCGCACACACACATAGTATAACATAAAGCTTTCAGAGGATAGAAAATCAATTTAGAGATAGAATCCAATCCCATGCAATTTCATTTATTCTGGACTCCTGTGAGAGTGGCTATTTTAGCTACTGGGGTAGAAGTATAACATTTTAAGAAAATAACCCACGTGGGACCTGGGCCTAAGGTTTGGGCTACAGAAACCCTCAAAGAGCTGGGTCCTGTGGACTGACAGGGGTATTTACTCTCAGCCTTGCTCACTTTACTGCCAGGATATGGAACTCTGTCCAACAGGAGACTGCCATTACATCTATTAAAATGCCTCGTAGACCCACAACCCCGATTTCCACTGATGATCCAATAGGTTCCTGGGCAGTGACTCCCATGTCTGGATCAGGGCTGGGGTCGAGCATATTCCCAGGCTAAGACTATGAGATTAGCCCATCCTCCTGGTCACAGTGGTTGACCCAGGGGTGGACATGTAACCTGAGCTGGGACTCAAGGGCATTTTCTGAGAATGCTGTAACCAAGAGCTTCTCTTCATGGCCTGGATAGCATCTAGATCCAAAGGCTGGGACTGCTGTAGTAAATTTGTTGTCATGATGGGAACTGACTAAGAAGGAGGGCTGTGCATGGACACATACAAACCAGAGGAAAATCACAGAGGATGGTGCCAGAGCCTTGCTGACAATTTCATATCTGGCTACCTATCTCTACTCTTTTCAGGTATTAGAGTTCATAAATGCTCTTTTGTTATTAACCACTTTTGACCTAAGTTTTGGTTCCTTGCGGCATATAGAATCCAGATTGCTCTTTGAATAAGGACCAAGTTGTGTGGTGGAGATCATGATTTCTGCGTTAGTGTGGAGGAGAGAAAGTCCATGTGAACTGGGAGATAGTTATGGCAGTTGCTGGTGGGAAGGAGGGAGCAGAAGGCAGGAGGTGGCTAACAATCATGTGTCCCCTAGGTTCCAGACACTGGGGTGAGGCCCCACAGTCTACCTCCACAACACACTGGCTCTGTTTGTCTCAGTATCCTGTTTCATAAAGGAGAAAACTGAGGCTTGGAACAGTGGAGCGACTTCCCTGGGTCACTCTGCCAGCAAGATTTGAACCTGTGCTCTTCTTACGGCTCCTCCCTTCTTCGAGTTTACAGCTTGATTCAGACTATCTGCATTTCAGTCCCAGTTCGAGGTGTTCAACCTTGGACAAGTCACTCATATTTCCTGTGCCTGTGTTTCCTCCCGTGTAAAATAGTGACGATGATGCCCACCTCTCAGAAGTGTTATGGGGCTTTACTATGTGGGAAGCACTCGTACTAGGTGAGTGTGAAATGTTATTCTTATTGGGGAAGGCTTCTGGGAGGAAATAACACTTACCTGGGGATGGTAGAAGAGGTAGATTTCTGTGGGGAGTGAGTGGGGAAAGGATGAACTGAACAGATGAGCTTAGGCAAAGGCGTGGAGTACAATTAAGCACGGGTCATTTCTGCACAAGAAAGGAAACTGCCCCAGCAGTTTATAGATCTCAGTATAAATCTAAATATTTATAAACCACATTATATATATTTAGCATAAGTAAAGATTTTATTTATTTATTTGAGAGAGAGAGTATGCGGGGGAGGGAGAGGGGACAAGGGAGAGAGAGAGAATCCCAAGCAGACTCTTTGCTGAGTGAAGAGCTCAATGTGGGGCTTGATCTCAGGACCCTAAGATCATGACCTGAGCCAAAATCAAGAGTCAGATGCTCAACTGATTGAGCCACCCAAGCTCCCCTCCCCATTGTATATTCTTGAATCCTTTGTTGTAAATTAATTGATCACCTATGCATGAGTTTATTTCTGGGCTCACTCTACTGCTCCATCGATCTAAGTTTCTGTTGTATCGATATAATGTTTTAATTATTATAGCATAATAATTGGGTTTGAAATAAGGGAGCATGATGCCTCCAGCTTTCTTCTTTCTCAAGTCCATCTAGCCCCATCTTAGAAGATGTGCCCTCTTTCCCTTCTCCTCATGATCTTATTGACCTATTTATAACTTTCTCCCTCCATCCAGGCTGCTGAGTTCATCCTGGAGGGTTTCTATCAGTTTTTTTTTTTTGTTTTTTTTTGAGATCCTGTGTGTCATGTAAAGGGACTTAGTCTTTCAAAGTCTTCAGAGTGTCACATGTACAAGAAAAACTTTTCCCCTGCTAAGGCTAATCTTTCTCTCTTGGAGTCTAACTTTGATATACCGATGTACTTTCAAAGTCTCCCTTTCATGGGTCCTTTCAAAGGTAGTATTCTTTCACAGAGAGGTTGAAGAAGACCAGGAAAGAAGGGACAAAATGAAAAAAGAACACTTCACCCTGTCTTACATATATTCTAAATTCCTCAATTAAGAGAAGAGATAAAAATTGAACTCTTGATTTGTCTTAATTGGGCTGATAAAGCGTAACTGCCAATAGACCTAATATTGGAATCACTAATTTTATTTTTCTCATCCTTACTTTCTTTTTGATTTAATGAAATCTATACTAAATAATGGGTACACTGGCATATTTTTTATTGGTACAATGGTTAAAATATTGCATCAAACAAATAAAATACTTGTTTATATCTACTCTGCTCATTTTTTAGAAAAATATTTATTTATATATTTATTCATGAGAGACACAGAGAGAGAGAGAGAGGAACAGACACAGGCAGAGGGAGAAGCAGACTCCATGCAGAGAGCCCAATGTGGGACTCGATTCCAGGTCTCCAGGATCACACCCTGGGCTGAAGGCTGCGCTAAACCACTGAGCCACCTGGGCTGCCCTCATATTTCTTATACTAGGTAAAACCTTGTTAGTTTTACCGATATATTTTTACCAGATGACACACAGGTTCAAATAAAGTTGTTTTCAATTAAAATAGCTGTTGTGGGCAAATGAAACCATACAATCAAGAAGGTAGTCTTAATTGAAGAATAGCTGAAAATAAATCAGTAAAGCAGCAAATTCTGACTGTTTTGCATATTCACTTATTCCAATCCCTTAAAATTTCAATTGGAAATTTCAAAGAACCGTAGTGTAAGAGTTGGACAAATGCTATTAAATCACAATACTGTTCTTAGCCAAGATTCTCTCTTTGTAGCTTATGCCTTGATGTCTTTTCTGTTCTGCATAAACAGCAGATAATTCCTGCATGGCATTTGGGCTAGATCCTTCAGTGGAGGTGGAAAATATCCGTCTCTAGGCATCCCCTCTGTGATCAAGGCATTTTGGCTTGGCAGTTTTTCCTGGAGGCCATGGTTGCTTGTGTGGAATCAAGGTTCCCTTTGGTTAAAGAGCCTGGTGCCATGCTTTGGTCAGCAATAAGCCGCTGTGTGATAAACAAGTTTATGTGATGATTTTGTTCACTCCTTGGTGCTGCCAAACCTGGGGCAAATCTCACCATTGCAGGCTTCCTGGAAGACATTTAACGTTTCCTGCTTCTGGCTGGAAACCCAGAGGATGCCAAACGTGAAAAATAGCAGGGTAAAGAGACATGCTCAGTTAACATGTGATGGTGATTTTAGGAGAAGATATTTCATTTGGGGGTTGATTTTAGTTTTAAATTGACCATTAATCTTGCTTTATGAGTTTTAGAAGAGGAATATTTTTTCAATCATATTTTTATTCATGTGTGCTTCATGCCATTGTATTGATTTCCAGGTGGGAGGTTTTTTTTTTTTGTTTTGTTTTTAAGATTTATTTTTTACTCAGAGAGAGAGAGAGAGAGGCAGAAACACAGGCAGAGGGAGAAGCAGGCTCCATGCAGGGAGCCTGACATGGGACTTGATCCCAGGTCTCCAGGATCACGCCCTGGGCTGAAGGCGGCGTTAAACCGCTGAGCCACCTGGGCTACCCGGAAGCTGTTTTTAAGGACATCCTTTCTTTTCTACTTGCCACATTGTGCCAGTATTCATTCTTAAACTTCAGGAAAAGATGTCTGTAAAAGAAGAAGACTGAACCCAGATGCAAAGCAGGGTCTTTGAAGATCAACTGGAGTACAGAGTTTAAAATGCTTATTTAATTATTATTATCTGTATTTGAGGAGAATCAAATGCCAAGCAGCAAAGGCCAAGAAGGCCAAAGTGATATATTCAAGTTCAAGAAGTGGGAGACCACAACGATGGTGGGGTCATGGTGCTTTCAGTCAGAGAAATACCAACAGCCAGATGTGTTGTTTGTTTTTGTTTTGAGTAACAAGTCACACCAAAATATAGTAGTTTATAACAAAAATAGTTATTATTTCACAGTTTCTATGGGTCAGGAATCTGGGATTGCTTTAGCTGGGTCGTCTTTCTTAGGGACTCTCCCAGGCTGCAATAAAGGTATGATTTAGGCGCCACCAAGTCTCAACTGGGAAAAGCTCTGCTTCCAAGCTCACTCATGTGGATGTTGGTAGGATTCAGTTCCTCACAAGCTGTCGCACTGAAGGCTTCAGTTTCTCGCTGACTGTTGGCTGGAGGCCCTCTCAGTTCCTTGCCCTGTGGGCCTCTCCACAGGGCAACTCACAATATGGCCACTGGTTTCCATTAGAGAGAGCAAGTGAGAAACCGTGAGCAAGAGAGAAGTTGCAGTCTTTGATCACCTAATCTCAGAAGTAGTGTCCACTTTTGCTGTATTCTCTGTGTTGAAAACAAGCTACTGATCCAGCTTGTACTCAGGGGGAGGGGTGTACACAAGGCCGTGGATATTAGAAGGTAAGGATCATTGGGGCCGTTTTAGAATTCTGCTCTACAACCAGCATGTGCTACATAATCATGAAAAGTAAAGAAAGCTACAATTCTAATGAGGGTATTTGAGAAATTATATTTAGTATATTTTATTTGTTTGCATATTTATATTTTTGTGTCAAACCATGTATATAATCTGATTGTTTTTTTTTAAAGATTTTATTTATTTATTCATGAGAGATACACACACACACAGAGGCAGAGACACAGGCAGAGGGAGAAGAAGGCTCCATGCAGGGAGCCGGATGTGGGACTCGATCCCGGGACTCCAGGATCACTCCCTGGGCAGAAGGCAGGCGCTAAACTGCTGAGCCACCCAGGGATCCCCTACAATATGATTGTTTACTTATGTAGAGCCAGCCAGTTTTTCAAGACTGATGACTGAAAACATTATCTACTTATATCTCTGAAGCAAACTTGAATCTGGACAAAGGTCTGGATCTACCAAATTAATTACTCATCTATAAACCCTGAAATAACTCCTGGTCCATTTAACTTTCCTGTCCTTCAAAAAAATTTTATTTATTTATTTATTTATTTATTTATTTATTTATTTATTTATGATAGTCACACACACACAGAGAGGCAGAAACAGGCAGAGGGAGAAGCAGGCTCCATCCACTGGGAGCCCAACGTGGGATTCGATCCCGGGTCTCCAGGATTATGCCCTGGGCCAAAGGCAGGCGCTAAACCGCTGCACCACCCAGGGATCCCCCAAAAAATTTTTTTAAAGTAGACTCCATGTCCAATATGAGACTTGAACTCATGATCCGAAGGTCAAGAGTCAAATGCTCTAATGACTGAGACAGCCAGCCTAATTTTTTTTCCTAGTTTTACAATATACTTTAATTATCTTATTGAAACCATAGGGCTCTATTTTTGTTTTTGTTTTTTTTAATATTACTTATTTATCCATGAGAGACACACGTAGAAGACACAGGCAGAGGGAGAAGCAGGCTCCATGCAGGAAGCCCGACGCGGGTCTCGGTCTCGAGACCCTGGGATCACACCCTGAGCCGAAGGCAGACGCTCAACCACTGAACCACCCAGGTGTCCCAGGGCTCTATTTTTGAAATCTTCATTCTTAAACCATTCTCTGCAAGTATCTGCTTGCTTTTTTTTTTTTTTTTTTTTTGTAAATAGAATGAAAGATTTGACTTATGAATTCTTGCTTGTGAATTCAGGTCTTAGCAATATTACATGTAGTGTCATAGAGAGATGCTTTATTCTCGAGAGAAATGGTCCCATTGAATAGTAAGGTGTTTTCCAATTGGACAGTAATTCATAAGGGGAAATGGCCTGGAAACTATAACTTTTATTATGGAAAGGTGACAGTGAAAAATAGGTGTTTATGTTTAGGTACTTACGGATGACCATGATGACCACTATGTGAATAACTATAGATGACCACAAATGAGGCTGAGACCGTGTGTGTCTGGGCAGTTGGGTAATGTTTAGGCACTTCCTCAGACCCTCAGACCTTATGTGGATTAAAAACACTGGTCTCGGGCAGCCTGGGTGGCTCAGTGGTTTAGCGCCACCTTCGGTCCAGGGCCTGATCCTGGAGACCCAGGATCGAGTCCTGTATCGGGTTCCCTGCGTGGAGCCTGCTTCTCCCTCTGCCTGTGTCTCTGCCTCTCTTTCTCTCATTCTGTGTCTCTCATGAATAAATAAATAAAAATGAAAACACTGGTCTCTATGGCACCTACTGATCATTAGTATGCATGGCTTCAGAGATGAACTGGGGGCTGCATCTAGACAGAGTATTTTTTTCTCTAACTTTGGTGACTATGAGGTGGCTTCACTGATTCAGGTGTTTTAGAGCTTCCTGGACTCACCCTGAGAATGACATCAAAGATCAAAGGAGAGGAGCACCCTGGCTTAGCACTGGCTGTAGTAATGCTAGTCTGGAAGAAGTAACCACATGTCCAAGTCTGTCCAACTCTAGATGAAAGTACATGCACAAGAATGGTTAGTTTTTTGTAGGCAGATCTAAAGGGCAAAACTAGAACTAACAAATCAAAGTTAGAAGAATAATTTCTACATGACATGCAGAGTTTTCTAACAGGAGAAAGTGTTAAAAAGTCATGTAGTCAGTGGAGTCTGGAAGGCTGCTCATGACTCAGGGTTGTAGGGAAAGGGAGTGGACAATCAAGGGGAAATGGGAAAAATATGCTTTAGAATGGGTGGAGGGGCAGGGAGCTGGGCCTATAGATGTTTTATTAGTGGGGCTGAGAAAAAACCTGGTAAAATGAAGCTTGTGCTAGGAGGGAATGGGATAAAGGCCATCTGCTAATTAGACTGTGTGGCCTAAGAAGACATTGGATATGTATGATCTTTCCCAAATCTTGCCTTGTTGCCTGCCGAATATATTCAACTTTTCTAACACTAAGAATCTGTGAAAGAACATATATTCCTGGTGGATTTGTAAAACCACTAAATCCACCAGGCCCTATTCTTAGCTTCCAAGACCACCTTTCAGATGCACCCCCTTAATTCAGTTATTTAGAGATCTACCGACTTTGTCTCATTATTAGAACTTTTCTAGTGACTTTAATGTGGGTTGGGGGAAGAAGGGATGACAACAACAAAAACTCAAGCCACAACAGCATGATTTATTACAGGACATATTTCTCAGAAGAGACAAAAACAGTATCAATGAAGAGCAATCATAGGAGGGTCACAGTTGTCTCAGAGCCAACTGAGCCATTCATAGAGGTTGGCCTCACATAAACAGCTGCAGGAAAGCAGTTAAATGATTTTCTTCATGCTCTTTAGGGGAGACTGTGTCTAATCTGATGCAGTTGCTCCAAAGGAGCGCTGTTAATGACATCTACACCAAATATCAGTTCAATAAATTGCTTCCCTTCATTAATCTGAGTGTCAGTGTCTGCATTAATGGCGTTTGCACAGCAGAAGGTCTCAGGGAGAGATAATAAGAATCTGCTTTTAGTAACATGTGAGGGTGGCTTCATAAAAACAAGCAAATATTTATCTTGTCCCTCCACTCTGGTGAATCAAAATCACTTCGTTTATTCATTCTTTTCACTCCACAGTTATTCTTAGAGTGACTGCTATGTGCCTGACACTGCATGAGGTCCTTGCACACAGGAACAAAAGTTGTTGGGGAGCTTATAGTCAGTGGGAGACAGAATACATCACTGGCATATATAATAATAAACTTGGATAAGAGCTATGAAGGAAAAGTATAGATTTCTTTGGGAATGTAACTGGAGAAACAGATTGTTTTTCTAGAAAAATCTGAGCTTCAGGCTGGAGGAGCTTGTAATTTTTTTATGGGTGAGGGTGACTATCTTTGGGAGTCTAGTTAGAAATAAATGCAGGGAGCCTGCTAGTCCCTTTCCCTCTGTCTCTCCCGCCACTCATGCACACGTTTGCACTCTATCTCTCTCTCTCAAATAAGTAAGATCTTTAAAAAAACCTGAAATGAATGCTATGCCTCCATAAGATCACATCTGAATGAGACTGTCTCAAGTAAGTACAAATGTGCTTATCTCAACTATTAAATAGAGTTCTGGCTAGGTGGGTAACAATGATCCTTTGTGTAGATAACAATAGGTTACTATAAATGACGCAGTGTGTCTCTGGGCGGTTGGATAACATTTAGGCATTCCCCTCCCTCTTCTGAGTCTTAAGTGGATTAAAAACCACTAGTCCCTATGGTACCCACTGGGTGTGCATTGCTTCAGTGATGAACTCAGGATCCCTTTAGACAGAGTAATTTTATTCCCTGGTGTCTGTGACATGACTCACCTGATTCAGGTGTTTTAGAGCTTCCTGGACTCACCCTGAGAATGACATAAAAAATCCTGAATCTGATTGTCAGGGGGGAGAGGAGAGGAGCAGTCTGGCTTAGAACTAGCTGTAGTAATACCAGTCTAGAAGGAGCAACTTGCATGTCCAAGAAAATGCCACTCAATGGTAGGAACATCACAGCACTTGGAGAGCTTATAACATAAGAATATACCTATACCACTTCTGCTTATGTTCCATTATGTGAAGGAATTATTATCATGTGTTATCATGTGATTTGAATATAGAATCATTAGCATCCTTCTCACAATTATATTTATTGAAATCTTACAAGTCTAGCACTATTTTTTTAAATTTAAAATAAATTTAATTAACATATAGTGTATTATTATTTTCAAAGATAGAATTTAGTGATTTATCAGTTACATACAACACCCAGTGCTCATTACATCAAGTGCCCTCCTTAATGCCCATCACCCAATTACTCCATACTCTATCCACCTCCCCCTCTAGCAACCCTCAGTTTGTTTCCTGCAGTTAAGATGCTTTGTCTCCCTTTCTGATTTCATCTTATTTTTCCTTCCCTTCTTCTGTGTCCATCTGTTATGTTTCTTAAATTCCACATGAGTGAAATCATATGGTATGTCTTTCTCTGACTGACTTATTTAACTTAGTGTTATACCCTCTAGTTCCATTCATGTTGTTGCAAAATGGCAAAATTTCATTTCTTTGTGATGGCTGAGTAATATTGGAGGGTCATACATATACATATATATGTATACATACACATACACATCACATCTTTATCCATTCATCTGTTGTTGAATCTGGGCTATTTCCATAGTTTGGCTATTGGGGATGTTGCTGCTATAAACATTGGGGTGTAGGTGTCCCTTTGGATCACCACATTTGTATTTTTGGAGTAAATACTCAGTAGTGCAGTTGCTGGGTCATAGGGTAGCTCTATTTTCAACTTTTTGAGGAACCTCCAGCTGTTTTCCAGAGTGGCTGTACCAGTCTGCAATCTCACCAACAGTGTAAGAGGGTTCTTCTTTCTCTGAATCTTCACCAGCATCTGTTGTTTCCTGAGTTGTTAATTTTGGCCATTCTGACTAGTGTGAGGTGGTATCTCACTGTGGTTTGGATTTGTATTTCCCTGTTGATGAGTGATGTTGAGTGTCTTTTCATGTATCTGATGGCCATCTGTATGTCTTCTTTGGAGAAATGTCTGTTCATGTCTTCTGCTCATTTCTTGATTGGATTATCTGTTCTTTGGGTGTTGAATTTGATAAGTTCTTTGTAGATTTCAGATACTAGTCCTTTATCTGATCAGGTATTTGCAAATATCTTTTCCCATTCTGTAGGTTTTCTTTTAGTTTTTTTACTAGTTCCTTTACTGTGCAAAAGCTTTTTATCTTGATGAAGTCCCAATAGCTCATTTTTGCTTTTGTTTCCCTTGCCTTTGGAGATGTGTCTAGCAAGAAGCTGCTGAGGCTGAGGTCAAAGATGTTGCTGCCTGTGTTCTCTAGGATTTTGATGAATTCCTGTCTCACTTTTAGGTCTTTCATCCATTTTTAGTTTATTTTTGTGTAGGGTGTAAGAAAATGGTCAAGTTCCATTCTTCTGTATGTGGCTGTCTAATTTTCCCAGCACCATCTGTTGAAGAGACTTTTCTTCCATTGGATATTCTTTCCTGCTTTGTCCAAGGTTAATTGACTACAGAGTTGTGGAATTCTCTATTGTGTTCCATTGATCTATGTGTCTATTTTTGTGCCAGTACCATACTGTCTTGATGAGTACAGCTTTGTAATACGGCTTGAAGTTCAGAATTGTGATGCTTCCTGTTTTGGTTTTCTTTTTCAACATTCCTTTGGCTTTTTGGCATCTTTTCTGGTTTCATACAAATTTTAGGTTTGTTCCAGCTCCGTGAAAAATACTGCTGGTATTTTGATAGGGATTTCATTGAATGTGTAGATTGCTCTGGGCAGTGTAGACATTTAAACAATATTTTTTCTTCTAATCCATGAGCATGGAATGTTTTTCCATTTCTTTATGTCTTCCCCAATTTCTTTCATAAGTGTTCTATAGTTTTCAGAGTACGGATCCATTACCTCTTTGGTTAGGTTTACTCCTAAGTATACTATGGGTTTTGGTGCAATTGTAAGTGGGATCCATTCCTTGATTTCTCTTTCTTGTGCCTCTAACATTGTTAGTGTTTGGAAACGCAACTGATTTCTGTGCATTGATTTTGTATCTTGCCACTTTGCAGAATTCCTGTATAAGTTCTAGCAATTTTTGGGTGGAGTCTTTTGGATTTGCAACATAGAGTATTGTGTCATCTGCAAAGACTGGAAGTTTGACTTGTCAATTTGGATGTGTCAGGCACTATTTTAAATTCTGTCACTTATCTCTGTGTCTAACATCTCATTTAATTCTCACAATTGATCCCAGAATGTAGCTTCCAAACACAGGAATTTTCAAATATATTCTCATTATCAATGGGGAAATATTTTCCAGGTTCTAAAAGAAAGAGGTACTAATTGTAAATACAAGGTGTCCTCCTCCCCTACCATCCATCCAGCTCAGAATGTTATCCAGAATTTGACTGCCATGTTTGGCTTCAAGGGCAGGAGTTCAGAGTAGTTTGGGGGAAATCTGGGCTTTCTAATTAGAACTGCTTCTAAATTACTGTGTACTCTTGGGCAAGTCCTCCAATATTTCTGTTTCTAATTCACTGGTTGGTTTGGTTAGACATGAAATAGTGGTTGGAACCCTCATGGAGCTGAGAAGGTAAATGTTTGCTTAAGAACTAAATATTTTTCATTGATTCATCGAAGGTAAGTGAAACAAGCAAGAGTCACCAAGTGACCTTAATATCTTGGTGTGTGTTCATCTGTGTTTTACTGTAATGCATGTCATCTGAAAAGCTGTGTGCCCTAAATCTTGCTTTACTCCACATTCATGTTGGTAGTGGTGAAGATGAGGGATGTCGTCAAGGCATTTGCGAACATACCCTGTATCTTTCAGCTTAGCAGTACTAGCTTGGAGCCCTCAGTGCCAAAAAGATGTCATCAGCCCTCAGTATTTTATGAGCCTCTTAAAAGGGTGAGTATTCAGGAATGATACTTGAGCAGTTTGTCAGGGCACTGTGCAATCACTACCTTGAGGAGCTGCTTCTTGGACTGAAATCAAATTGCAATGGCTCCACACAGCTGACGGAGGTTTTAATATCAGTCCAGTCCATCACCCACAGAGAACACTATTAATAACCAGGTAAAAGCCTTTGTGTAGAAGCCGATTCCATTTACAGTTATATTATGTCAGACGGATGTCAGTGTCCTATCTTGTCTTAGTCATAATGATGGCTAATATGATCCATACAGGATAATAGATGGGGTGGGAAGGATTACGGAGTTAAAAATCAATCAGGGCTTTCTCATACATTTCTATGCTTTTGTAGCTGGTTAAATCATCAAAGTCTCAAGATTGATTTTTTTGCTTTAGTAATCAATCCTTCACAATCTGTTACCTTTTTCCTCCTCCCTCTTCCACCCGACCTTTTTTTTTTTTTTTTAAACATGTAGACAAGAGTTAAATTCATTCTCTGGATAAATACACAGATGCACTCTTTGCCCCAGAGGGAAGATTTATCACATTTTGAAGGCAGAGCTGAAAAGTTGTGCATGCTACTGTACTGGACAGGCAAGATATGGGGATTGATAAGTATGAAGTCGTTTTGAAGTAGTTTTTTTTTCCCCCCAGAAATAAGTCATTTATACTTGAGTATTTGGCATTTTATTTTCATCAGCAAAAGCAGAGGCTTAGTTTATATCACCAAAAGAAATCTGGGCATAACATTTATACAGTGAGACAGATTAGCATGAAACACTGGCATCCTCAAGTACTGAATGCAGCGACAGGCCATGTCTCCTTGAACTTGGAGATATAGATGACATATATGTATGTGCATATTCACCAAGGTCCTAACACTAAATAGTTGGAGTGCTAATTTGATACGGAAAAGCTCAAAGGGAAGCCATATATCTGCTATTACTAAGAAGTTAGAACTCTTTGGACAAAAAACTATAAAAATCCAGGCAGATGGCTCAGAGCAGGTTGACAACCCTAAATAGATACAGGAAGGAGTAAATAGGAGAGAGAGTGGGACTTTGAGATGGACAAGAAGTGGGACAAGAACCCTGTGATGGGCCCATCTGAACTGGGAGGAAAGCCAGTGTGTCAGCACAAGTCGTGACATCGGCATGCTATTACTTGTAGAGCAGTTGATGTGGAAAACCTCATGTGGAGTAATAGCATTATATAGGTGTAGGAACATAGGAACCTGAAAGGGGCCATTCATTCATTCATTCATTCATTCATTCACCACAATCTTTCATTTAATGGCCACTGTACTGGGAGCAACAGATGCACATGGACATCCTCAAGAGGGAGAAGAGAATAGAAACAAATAATTTGGATGCAAGGAGATAGCCTTCATAATCGATGAATGTAAGAGACCTGGCACTCTGAGCCGCAAGGCAGGCAGCAGCCACTCATCTTCCTTTACTCTGCAGTGAATCCCGATGGGAGGTTGGAGGGTGAGGTAAAGATATTTATTTCCTTAGTGGCCTTAAAAGTGGGCCACAGCCAGACCTAGGCTAGGGCCCCACTTAGGTCTTACTAGCATAGCCTGGCCGTGCCGTCTGGCAGCCATCTTTGCATACTTTTCTCCTTCTGGGTTCCAGTAGCCACCCTTCCCATTACCTTTGGGCCTTTTGGTTAACAACCATGGGCTGTTACACTATCCCTTGTGGTTTCTTTATGGTCAGTTTGTAAATTGTCACTTGTTAAACTTCCCTCACATTATCTTGATTTTGGCACTGCTTCCTGCTGTGACCCAGCCTGATATGTATCACAGCTTCATCCCTCCCTCTCCTACCTATACTCTCACCTAGTCCTGCAAGTTTACTGCAGTAGCCTCCTAAGTTACTCACTGATTTCACTCTTGGTCCCTACAGCCTATTCACTACACAGCAGTCAAAACAATTGTTTTAAAAACAGAAATCAGGTCATGACAATTTCCTGTTTAACACCCTTGAATGGCTGCTGAGCATTTTTGTAAAGTTTGAAGTTCTTGCCCAACTTAGGATGCTCTTTATGAAATAAATCCTTTCCACTCTTATCTCCTCTATCACCCGTTGGTGTCTCAGAATTGTGTTCCAACTACTGTGGCCTCCCCTGTTCACTCAAGTACTTTGATCATTTTCCTCCCTGAACGTCAAATGGCTGCCCCTTCTACCATCTATTTTCAGAGAGGTTGTGCATGACCACCAAGCGATAGTAGCCACCAGTCTTTTTCCATGACATCAGCTTACTCTAATTTTCTGTATAGCTTCCTGCCTAACTGCTTCCCTCACTTTGTCTTCTTTCCTTCTATCTGTCCATCCGTCCCTCCATCCGTCCATCCATCCATCCATCCATCCATTTCCACTAGAATGTAAGTTCTATTGGTATAGGGAACTGGTCTCTATATCTCTACCACATCACACAGTATCTGACACATAGTAGGCACTTAGTAAATACTTATTGAATGAACGAATGAGCTAATCAGAGAAAAAAGTCCTGGAAGGACAGAGAATGAATTCACAGAGAATGAATCAAGTTTCTAAGGGAGGAAGTCAGGAATAGTAGAAGAGTGGGGCTACTAGAACTGTAGAATTTGTTAGGACCAGGTAGAAACCATTTTGTGGAATAGGATTATGTAGTAATAATCAGATGAGAGTTCTAAGGTTATACCAGGGTTAGAGCTTTCTATCTTTCTATCTTGTGTGTGTGTGTTCCACAGACTCTTTTGGAAATTGGATAAAGCCAAAAAACCCTTTCTCAGAAAAATGCTTTAATGCATAAGATAAAATATCTAGAATTATGAGAACTAATTATATTGAAACAGTTACCAAAGTATTATCTAAAAATTATGATATAGTAATATATAAATCTTCCTCTACTTTATTGAGAGAGAAACCCATAATAAATTGAAAATATCTAAGTCAGCAATGCCCTCGATACACCAAACATCATAGCTTAGCCTAGCCTACCTTAAATGTGCTCAGAACACTTATATTAGCTCACAGTTGTGCAGACTTCTCTAACACAAAGCCTGTTTTATAATAAAGTCTTGAATATCTCATGTAATTGATTGAATACTGTATTGAAAGTGAAAAACAGAATGGTTGTATGGGTACATCGTCGTTTTAGGTGTGTGGGTTGTTTACCCCCATGGTGGTGTGACTGGGAGGTGGGGCTGCAACTGCTCACCATCACGGAGAGTATTTTACTGCATATTAGTAGTCCTGGAAAAGATCAAAATTCAAAGTTTATGGTTCCTACTGAATGCATATCTGTTTTGCACCATTGTAAAGTCAAAAAATTGTGAGTCAGACCATTGTAACTTGGGACTGTCTATAAATGCTTTATTAATAGATAAATAATCTAGCAATGTATTTGATAATCACTAGAATTTTGATGTAATGATGAACATAAATGGTATTTTGAAATAGCTACATCAACATTAATGGTGATATGAAAATACATTTGATTTCTGTGAGTCCTAGATGTGCTAATTCTGCTCTGATTTGTTGTCTACATTCACAATTTAAGGAAATACTGAATTTAACCAAAATAATTTTTTTCTCCCCCAAGTTTACAGAGATCCAGAATTCTGTCCATTGACCCTTGGGAGTTTGTTTGGAACCTTGATGGGCCTGGGCTTGGGTGGAAGTCCAACTAGCTTCTCTAGCAATGGCTGGGGCCTGTCAGAGGCTTGTGCTGATGCACAAATACGGCTCTATGAGAGCTAACATGGCTTGAATGACCACAGTATGACCAGAAATTGGTGAATCTCAAAAGAGCTGAGAATGTAAGAATACTTCCTTGAACCAGATGTAAACTGTGATCCTTTTAAAGCCTGAATTTCTCTTTTGGAATCATGAGAGAATACTTTCTTGTGTGATGCTTGGGGATCCTGCTTCCCAGTAGTTGAAGAAACAGTTTAAGAAAAGGCTTCATGTGATATCTCTGTTTCTCCAGGTTCATTTTTATTCCCATACACATCAACATTGGGAAATGAAATCCTGTGGTTCTACAAGACGTTCCATACATATTTGCCATAAAGAATCCTACTTTAAGAGTGTTTTAGGGTAAGGCATTGAAACTCTACCATTAAATCGAGAATGCCTAAGCACTTACAGATGGGGTTCCTTAGGTTCATTTATTACATTTATGATCTATAGACTCTCCCCAAAGTAATTTCTTCTTTAACCACATTGGTTTGGGATGTGTGAAATACATCTGTAACTAAAAAAACAATCTGTAACTGATCAGAGTTGGAGATGCAGCCACTTGCCTCACTTAGGAGGAGGCTCATTTGAATATACTCTCTGCTCTTGGATGCAAGTAAACAGACCTAGAGCAAGACAAACTTTCAAAATATAGACTTGTGGCTTATTACTTGCCTGGAAGTCCTGTTATTTTTTTTTAAGATTTTATTATTTATTCATGAGAGGTATAGAGAGAGAGAGAGAGAGAGAGGCAGAGACACAGGCAGAGGGAGAAGCAGGCTCCACGCAGGGATCCTGATGTGGGACTCGATCCCAGGACTCCAGGATCACGCCCTGGGCCAAATGAAGGCAGGCACTAAACCAGAGTCACCCAGGAATCCCCGGAATTCCTGTTATTTATTAAGCAGAGGGCTTTAATAGAATGCAAATTTCTATCATAAAGAAATTTATGAAATATCTGAAAATAATGGAGGTTCTTTGTCATGTATTTTGTGGAACTTGACACAGGACTACAGCTTGGAAAAGCAGGAATTTGGCCCATGTTAAGACTATTTTGGTCTGGTCAAAAGAACAGAGGAATATAAATTTGGGCACGGAGTAATTCAAAGGGCCATAAGAACCCTTATATCTATTGAACCAGAGTTCTTTGGTGTGCAAAGCTTGGAAATACTTCAGGGTTTTCTTCTTGTGTGCTGCCTATCCGTGTGTCTTATAGTAGGAGGGTTTTCCAGGGGTAACTAATCCTAATGCTTTGTGACAGATCTTGGCATTGTGGCAAGTTTTCAAGTGGATTTGAATGGCTTTGGGTTGTTGAAATAATTCACTACAATGTAGCTTGACATGTGACATCTTATTTTATTAAGCAGAGAAATTGGAATGGAAACCAAGAGCATGAAACATTCTTTGCTAAAATAAATCAGCAATAATCCTCTATAGGTTTGAGGTAGAAATGAGGTTTAGTCTTATAAGCCTGCCCTTATGACATCTGACAATCAAATTGAAACCAGGTGTAACCTGTATCACCACAGTCTGTCCCTTCCAACCACTTCCTGGTTTTTGTAGCTACTATATGGGATTCTGATAAGTAGCACATGCTCTCCTGGTAGGGACTTGTGAAAATATTTAATAGAAATCATGAAAGCATGTAAGAAGGATAAAAACCCCACTTTTTGTTTTGAATTTACAATGTGGAGTGCTGAGAGCTTGTCGCTTATGGGAAAGATTGTTTTTCATCCTGTCTACTATAGCCCGGCTGATTGTTGTGTGTGCCCCATGGCCTCCCAGGCCATAGTTTTCTGAGAGAAACACATTAAGACTGACTAGGATTCAGTCTCCTTGACAGGAAGTCATGGCCAACGCTGACGTTACGGTTGTGGCCCAGAGTCTTCATGGCCAGCACCTCTTCTCTGTTTCCATTCCTAGGTCAAATGCTTATTACCCTTTAAGCCAAAACTTTTACAAGTAATTAGCAGTTGAATCTTCTAGACCTCAATTCTCTTACCCATTTTCTAACCAAATTCCCATCGAAATCAACAACTAGGGTTATTGATTTAATTTAGTCTAATTTAATTTTAATCGATGACTAGCAGTGCTTTCACTGGATGTTCAAATTGAGAGGGTCCCAATGAAATAAACTAATAGATTTTCGTATTATATAAATATTTACCTTAAACTGCTCAGTCTGGTTGTACTGAAAGACACTTTTAGAAAGCATAAGAATCAAGCAAATGATTCATCAGAAACAATAGAATACTCACTTTCAACCCTATAAGTGCTAGTCACTGTCTAACGTCCTATTCTTCATGTTGAGAAGTGACCAACTTAAGAATAAGTTCCCACAAGCCAGTGTACTGAACATTCATTGACCTTGGGAGCCAAGTCAGAGAGAAGGCAGTTTTGTCAAGGGAGTGGAGTTCTGACAGCAAAACTTTGATTCCTTTTTGATTGTTCCAAAGGAGCAGTCACCCCACCCAGCATGGACAGAGAAGTCCAGACCTTGATGCTATTTTAAGAAAAAAGGATTGGTTTCTTTCTTGCTCTGAAAACTTTAGCCCATGCGGTTCCCATGGACTTTTAAGACTGAGGAATAATCTGAGGACTGACTTGCATTTTGAAGCCTTTGGGGAATGCTATGGCCAGAACTGACCAACGTTAGCTCACGTTTTAAATTCTGTTTGGTTCCCCCCACTTCCATTCTGAGTTCTAATGTCTTTTCATCCTGGCCGGAAGCAGCAGCTATTTTTCTCCATGCTTGACCTAGCCATTTATCCCACTTTCTTTTGGCAGAAGAATAGAAAACAACATTTGCAGCATCCCTAAATTAATTATACTTTTCTCAAGCTAAAGAACTGTGACAGAGCCACAAAACAGCAACTGAAAACTAATTCCTTAAAAGAATATGAAAAAAGGAAGTTGTATAAGATAGGGTAATTAATCTTGCAATAAAAATAATTGTTTACAGTTAAAATTAATGTAACATGCATTCCTCAGCAGATAATAAATTATGGACTTTCTCATTAGCATTTGAATTGATTTCCTCTAATTTCTGAGAAGCACATGAGCATGTGACTAGATTAAGTTTAATTGGACTACAGCTGGTGCTGATTGTATGCACACGGGGTGGGGGCTTTGCTGAGTGATTGGCTGTCTCTGCATTTTGTTTCTATTGTCTTTCTCTTTCTCCACTGCTTTTTCCCCACAGGTAGGAAGATTGAAAATATTAGGGTCCTAAAATAGAATTAACTAGAGGAAGGACTGTGATTTCAGATAATATTAGGCAGTGAGCTTCTATGAAGAATGATTATGGTGTAATATATGACTATGGTATAATATAATTGTTATTACCATCTTCTCCTCATTATATAATTATTATTTTGTCAACAGCTAACTTATTGAGCATTTGCCATGTGCTGCTCTTTTACCAAGTACTTCACATGTCATTTAATCTTCACAGTGGTGTTATTGGGGGTGCCATTATTCTTGGAAAGAATTGGTAAAATTTAGGCCCAATTCTACTAGGATATATCTGATGAAAGCTGAAAAATTAAGGACAAAAGAGTAGTTGTAGATTTTTAGTCCTACAATGGGATAGTCTCCCTTAAAAATAAAATTCTCACTTAAATTAAGTAGAACTATTTAGAACAATTTGAAAACTAAGCTCCTCTAGAGGACTTCACGGAACCTTGGTGGTACGAAGCTTTGTGTCTTTCTCACTTTAGTGGGTCACCTCCCAACAGGAGTGGCTCAGGCCTTTTGCTTTCTTGATATACAGGAAAAGTAGGCAAGTAGAGTTCTTGCAGTGGAAGATGAAATAGTTTTAGGTGAATTTAATTGTTGCTTCTTCTGGGTTCACGTGAATAGCTATGCTTAGCTCAGGGTTCTAGTTTCACTGTGCCTTCCTTGTCTTGTAGTCAGTTGTTTATAGGACAACTTCCCATGGACTGTGCACTCCTTGAGGATGGGGCCCACACTGGGCTTGATAAATAAATATACCAAACTGTAGGGATTAGCTACAGTTTTAAATAAGATGTTCCTAATTCTGAATAAAATTAGGTCTCAGAAGTTTTTCTGCTGTCTCTTATTTGCCAAATACATCTTACTTCACAATATTATGTATTCAGTGGGTTATTTGTAAATTCAAATATTGATGTAGGTAATTACACGGAGAAATAGAAGCTGATCCTGGTACCTAATATCATTGTGGACAAAGAAAGAAGACTTTAGGAATTGTGATATGTGAAGTTATAGTCATGCTACCTTTGAATATAAAATTTTTTATATAATATTAAAAAATTTTGAGTATAATTGACACACAATGTTAGATTAATTTGAGGTATACAACATAGTGATTCAACATCTCTTTAAAAAAATATTTTATTTATTTGAGAGAGAGAGCACAAGCAGGAGGGGCAGTGGGGGAGGGAGATTGAGAATCTCAAGCAGACTCCATGTTCAGCATGGAAACCAGTATGGGGCTCGATCCCAGGACCCAGCGAGCATGACCTGATCTGAAACCAAGAGTTGGATTATCAGCCAACTGTACCATTCAGGCACTCCATGATTCAACATCTCTATGCATTGTGCTGTGTTCACCACAAGTGTAAGCTAGCATCTGTCACCATACAACACTATTACAATATCATCTATATTCCCTCTTCTGTACCTTTTATTCCCATGACTTACTTATTCATTCCATAGCTGGAGGTCTATATCTCCCACTCCCCTTCACCTATTTTGCTTGCCTACTGCCATCTTCTCTGGCAACCATCAGTTTGTTCTCTGTATTTGTAGGTCTGGTTTTATTTTTTGTGGAATAGAAAATTTTTGATCATGGTGGAAACCTGCCTGAGTATGAAACATGAGATATTTTAAATATGTGTGCACACACACACAACCCCCCCCCCCATACACATTTAGGTCTGATTTTCCTTCCTGCTTTATAATATTAACCATGGGAAAGAAACAAAACTTAAACAGTTTGCTGATGTTCTAATGTTGTAGTTGAACAAATGTGCCCAGGACAAATGCTAAGGGACCAGTCTGTCTGGAGCCTACATTGATCCTTTGACTTTTTGCACTTTTTACTAAGTCCTAAACAGTGCCCCTCTTTTTAACTCTCCTGTTGTTTGGAGCTATTAAAATCTGTAATCCATATCCTTTGTTTTAGTTTTATCATAAGCTGAAATACAGCCCCACTTAAATTTTCCCAATAAACAAAGTGCCACGTTGTTGCAGCCTTGCCTTTCACCTCATTATGGTGGGAGCAGAGTGTGATGTCACACTTGACCCAATACCAATCTGCCCATAAATGATACAGCCTGTTCCCCCTTTGCTTCCTGGCTCAAGCACCGGGAAGGGAGCTTAGTATGAAATTCATGCCGTGATGACAGATTTAAAAGTTGCTACAAACTCTAACAGACAGCAACTGCAGTTTGTAGACATACACAACATGTACCGCTCTCTTGTATTCTTAAGTGATGACATTCTTCGTTTAAAGAGTTACGTTTATATAGCTCATTACTGTTGCCTGTCTATGAAATGAGGGTGGTAGAAAGAAGGGAAAAGGAGGCTAAATTGGATATGAAGACATTTACCAGAAGAATTTTCCAAATGTTAATGAGCAGCTTAAAGGGCTGCACACATGTGTTGCAACGTAATTGGGTTTGGTGCCTTCTGGGGACTTTGAAGCTTTTCCGCCCTTGCCCATTGTATTTTGAGAGGTGGAATGAGACCCTCAGAATTCTAACACTTTGGCTCTGAAGATCCACATGGTGCTAAATTGTAAATCTGCAGACAGCCAACAAACAGAGGGCCAAGCTCCAGCGACTCTTGTTTGGTTTGGGCTTTTCAAGCAATTAAATGAATGGCAGTCTCTAAACGTCTCTGGGGAGGTACAACGTGCTATGAAGAGAATTTACTGGAAAGGGGCAAGGAGGGGTTCCTTCCCTGTTGCTGGGGCTTTTCCTGGAAAAAAAAAAAAAGAATAAGCAATTACATCCAAATGTGTCCTGAGAATTTGCCAACCTGTTTCTATCCCTTAGTTCCAGTTACCTTCATTGTCTATCTGAGTTCTCTATTGGGAAAGACTTGGGTTTTTTCCATGTGAAGCAATAATAACTCAGAATGAGCTTATATCATTAAGTAAGTGTATATTTTGAAAGATTCCTTTTGGCCGTTGTTCAGTCTCTTGGAAAGTGGTTATGTCCATTTATCAGAGAAGAAAACAAGATACTCCTATAGTTTGATCCAAAAAGGCCCCTTGTTCCTATTGTGGGTTATCTCCAGATATCTGGCTCCTGGGGGAGAATCACATGAGGGATCCATAAGACATCAGGTGGGATAGCCAGATGCCAGGGCTCCTGCCCTCTCTGAAATAATGCATGGGGGCCATTGAGAGCTTCGGGTTGCATGTTGCTCAGTCTGGGTGAAGTTAATTATGGTTACTGTTATAATTCAGGAATGAGTTTTATTGAACGGTGGAAGGTTGTTGATTTAGGGGGCCATAAATTACTCCTGCAGAAGCAGGGGGCTCTGGGCCATTGCAGTGATGCTGTAAAGTGGTTTGAGAAGGTTCAAAGAAGGTTTCCTGAAGTTGCATTTGGAGTAAGAATAAGTTTGGCCATGACAGTAGCCTAGGAAAATGAGTCCTTCAGCATCAGTTATTTCTTTGAAGGTTCAGGCTTCTGATTCTTACTCTTGTGAGGGTGCTAGTCATTATCTTAGAGTGCCAGTAAAAGGTTATAGTACTGGTCTGACCCTCAACTTTCTGGCTAGGTTCCTATTCTGATGGCCTGTTGTTGTATTGCAGACATACTCTTTTTGGTTTGATCTTTACAGCTGTTTCATGGCCACTGAATGTGGAGACCAATGTGAAATTAGGTGGAAAGTATATAAGTATAAATATTTTTCAGTCTCTGCATTTGGCTTAAAGCTGGGTAACAACAGAAATAAAAGAGGCAAGTCATTCCGAGGAGACTCCCGATTTGCATTATTATCCAAAGCTCAGACGAACGATCTGAATGTTGGATGATTCTCCAAATTTAGGAGAATCTTTAAACTAAACTACTAATGCCAACTATGAGGCACCACGGATCATTAACCTCCTCTTTCTCCTACCTTCACAATAGGATGAGGTATGTGTCTGGCTCCATCTCAGGTATTAAGGTATTAAAAGAAGTTTTTCCCATTCTCTGTCCTAAGTAGGAAGTGAAGATAGACACAGAGAGAGATAACCAATAATTGGAGGTGGCTCAAAAGTGCAATGGGATAACCATACTCTGTAAATCTGAGAGGAGAGCTAACTTCTAGCTGGAATGGTCCAAGAAAATCATCACAAAGCCTCTTACTGAATTCTTTTACACACATGGTCACATTTCATCCTTTCAACATTCCAGAAATGTAGGTAGTATTATTTTCATTTACCTGAAGAGGAAATTGAGGGTCCCAGAAATTGACTTAAGATCCTGCAGATAGAAACATGTAGTCAGAATTTGAAGCCAGGTCAGACTATGTTAAACTGGGGAGCAATATTATAAGGGGGTGGTGAAAGATGGAGGGGTAGAAGATGAAAATAAATTCTAGGTATTCAAAGTTAAATACGCAGTTCTGTTGGTCTGATTTGGAGGTTTGAGTGGTGTATGGAAGTAATTAGGAGATAAGCCTTCGGGAGGATGGGGTTCTACTTTGGGGGCTTAGAATGGCTGGCTCTAGTCAAAGGGTCCTCCAAAGACCATCAGACTATGTCTGTTATGTTCACTGTGGGAGCTTCCAGCATGCCTGATGAATAATAGACACTCAATAGGTAAGAAAGGAAGAGGGGAAGAAAGAAGAGAGGGAAAGAACACTGAGGAAGGAATCATTAAACTTTATTCCCCTGAGGAATGACTTGCTGAATGATTTTTTTGGGACCTCTGCCTGTGTCTTTGCCTCTCTCTCTCTCTGTGTGTCTCTCATGAATAAATAAATAAAATCTTAAAAAAAAATCTTAGCCAAATTCATGCTTCCTAAAACAGTATCTGGTTATATCCAGTTGAGACTCTTATCTCACCTGGATAATGTGAGATGATTGGAGATGAGGCGCTTAATTGCTTGTTTAATGTTTCCAATATATACACAGTGGGGACTGTCTCAATGCTGCTCAGCCTTAAAATTCACTCTTTCAAACCTTTCTCCTAATAAATGCCAGGTTATTTTGGTAATCAGGGATGGTTATTGTAATAATGGCCATTTGCACATGAGTCATTAGCTGTCAGGGTTCAGGGCTTTATGTGATCAGTCAGAAATTTGCAAGAAAATAAATTTGAATTTCATTTTGGCCCCTGGAGTCAGAGGAGTGCTTGATAGTCAACAGATACTTTCCATTTGAATGAATGAATGTAATATTTGATTGGACCACTTAAAACTTGACTTGGCTGTGTGACTTGATGAAAATATCAGTGATTAAAATCATTTAATAACTCATCATAATTTTCTCAGATTGATGTCTATGTTTTATTCCTATTTCTGTCTTCTAAATCTAGGTCTTTTTCATTTTATAATTGATATTCTGTAGTCTTAGCCAGTTTTCCTTTCTCTCCCCATTTTTTCTTCCTTTCCCTGAAATCCCCAATCGTTCATGTCCAGATGTAACATGCTCCTGAAAAAATTTTTCATGTTTCATGTTTTCATGTTCATTAATTTACACATCCATTGTTTGTTCATTCTAAAATTGTTTTTGGGAGCATCCCTGTATAAGATAATCATCTAGATGTAATGGGAGTGGACACATAACAAGGGAGAGAGAGGCTATATTGTACCACATAGTCTGCAGGCTCTGTAAGCAGCTTTGACTTTATAAACCCAAGTTCCCCTTTTTGATTCTGGAAAGTGGGGAGGTGGAGTGGGAATAGTCTGCTCAGCGCTGACGAAACTTCATCGTGGTCCCCAATACTCCCTGCATTCCCCTGTCTTATTCTTAATTCCTTCCCCTATGGTATGACATTTGTCTTATCTTTCTTTCTTTTTATTTTTTTAAGATTTTGTTTATTTATTCACGAGAGACAGAGAGGCAGAGACACAGGCTGAAGGAGAAGCAGGCTTCCTGCAAGGGAGCCCGATGTGGGGCTCGATCCAGGACCCCGGGGTCACACCCTGAGCCGAAAGGCAGATGCTCAACCGCTGGGCCACCCAGGCACCCTTTGTCTTGTCTTTCTGTAGTAGAGTATTCAGTGACTCTCCAAGCAAATCCTGTTTGCTCGCTGTTCCCTGTACATACCTTTCTGCTCTTAGGGAAGCTGTTGGCTTCTTCCCTCCTTGGGCAACATTTCTTCTTCCTTTCTGCCAGCTCATTCTTTAATGTTCTGCTCAGCTTCTCTTTTCTCCAGTGAGCTGTCGTGCCCCAGCCTGTACTTACTTGTTCTTTCCTACATTTTGCCTGTTTGCTGTGTTTTCTGTCATGTAATTATTTCCCATTTAAATCCCTCCACGCCTCTTTATGGATGAGGGGTTTTTGTATCAGTGACTCTGTCTTTGTTTTTTGTGGATGCCCCATATCCCCTGGCCCAAAACTCCCTTTCATGTAAACGATCACTGACCAATAAGAGAGGGGTTGCGAGGACATTTGTTTCTTCCTCAGGTGAAGGTATATTTGTAAAGTGGTGAATATGAGACTCTTATTAATTAACTCTTTTTTTTTTAGTAGCACTTAGTAGAATACAAAGAAAGAGAAGACAGCTATAAATTCTTTTTTTTATATTCTCAAGATGAAGAAGATTTAAAATGAAGATTTATCTCACACAGCTGTTTTTGTCGCAAGGAATAGTTTTTTGACTCATGCTGCCCAAATTATTTCATTATTGTTATTGTTAATTTTATCTATTTAAAACAGAAAATGTTCAATTGTTAAAAAAAAAAAAAAGAAAAGAAAATGTTCAATTGTTGTTGGCTTTCATCAATTCATTATTTTACGACCCATTGAGAAGACTGTTTTGCTGCAGAGTTTAAAGGGAGCTGAACAGGCATTATGAAATCAGAAGGAATTTGAGTATTTGAAAGCTGGCTGTATTCTATTGCCTGGGGGTCTAGATGAACATGTCAAAGGAAGGCCTGTAAGACTTCATCAAGGAATGGCATATGCACGTGTGGAGGTCATCCATTAGGCTGCAACATTATTGTCAATCGGTCCTTCATGAACTGTTGGGTTCCTATGTATCATCTCCAGGAAAGGAAAGAGAAACTTTTCTAGAATGTTTCACTTGTCAATGAGGGTGAATGATTTTCAGTTGTTTTATCCCATGTGTGGTCATTATTGAAACATTTCTAGGCAAGCTCTGGCTGGATCTCTCCTCACAGTTTGAAGCTGTGATACTTGTATCCATATTCTGCAACAGCTTGTAAAATCGTTTTCTGACCAAATTAGAGTTTTCTATTGGGATTGTGTTATTTCAGGTAATAAATATGGAATACGTAAAGTATCACCTGCTAATTGGCACAGAGAGGGTTTTGAAAAGATGGATTTTTCCTTTAAAAAATACTGATAAATATGTTAACTTTAGTCTTTATATTTTTTTCTAGTAGTGATAAGGACTATGTTGTGTAATAAGTAGTGTAAAATATATTTTTTGAAGTTCTGATTTGCTTTCCAGGTGACTTTATTGTTAACAATGTGAACAATCCATCTTAAATCCTATAAACTACATTAAAAATACTGAAATTGCATGCCATCAAAGGTAAGGACATAAAGGAGAAGACTAATAGTTTGACCACATCAAAAAAAAAAAAAAAAAAAACAGAGTACAAAGATACCTCTCATAAACAAAGGTAAAGATAAAGACAAACTGGGAAAGGGTATTCACAACATATGATGAGAGGATTACATCTCTAATATATATAAAGAGCTCCTATAAATTAATAAGAATGTGAATATAACAATCCAAAAAATACAAATGGCAAAAAAAGTGAAAGAATATTAAAGCCCATGAATATCAAAGAAAACAAGTTAAAACAGGAATAGATATTTTTATTTTCTCTTAAGAAATGAATATTGCAAATACTCAAGGCTAATAGGAAAAAACAGAAACATACATTCTTATAAACTTCTGATAGTGATAAAAATTGATCTAACATTTTATGGGCAATTTAGCAAAATGTCAAACTTTAAGATATGTATACCCCTTGGTTCAGGAATTCCACTTCTGGAAATTTATTTGTAGGGAATACTTGGACAAACATATACAAATGTATGCATGAGGGTATTCATTAGCATTGTTTATAACCAAAATTGAAATCAATCTAAATGACTGCTAATAATGGGTGATCCAATAACTAATGGTATGATAGCACAGATTACCTACATGCTTTAGAAATGAATAAATCTGTATTTATTAACATGGAAAAATATACCCTGTGTGTTAAATGGAAAAAAGAGGGGGGCTGGGAAATGGTATTAATGTTCTTGTTTCCAGAAAATAATTAAACTCTGAACATATAGAAAAGGTGCAAATAGAGGGAAATTTAATTAATTATTTTATTTTTTGATAGAGGGAAATTTTAAAGGATATAAGTAAAAAGTAATAACGGCCATTAATCTTTGGCCATTAAAGAGTTAAAAAAGTCTTTTTTAACTGAGTTAAAAAATTACTAATTAAAAAAAGAAAAAAGTAATGGATTTTTTTAAATTTTGGGTAAAACACACTGTAATATGCTTTTGTCCATATCACAGATGGTAATACAAAATCATTTTTTGAAGATGGCATTCCCACATCTACTTCTTAAGGTCACCTCCAAGGACATGGTCAAGCCAGGCTACAAGAGGGTACAGATATCTTTGCATTGAAAAGGGATGGTTAGTCAGTGAGACAAGCATGGATTTAGGTATAGGACTTTCTGATAAATGTTACTTTGGGTTTTAAAACAATACCAGTGTCGAGAATGAAGAGTCTAACAAACCTCTTAAAATAAGGCAAGGGATGAGGAGTGTGTGTGAACCAGTCAGAAGAGATCTTTTCTCCCGAGAGCATGTCTTGTGCACTTGGCATTGAACACATCTGGCATGGTTTTACAGACATTTCCCATCAGCTCGCAAGCTGCTTCAGACTGGGAAATAGGTGTTCGTCCCTCCTTCATAGTGCGCTGAGCATGTATTAAGCATGGGGCACTGAGGTAGTCCCTGGGGATACAAGGTTCAACTCAGACACACGCTGCCCTCCAGGAGCCCATGGGGAATTAAATAGGCAGTTTCAGTGCAGTTTTTAACAAGTGCTTTGTGAGGGTTGAGGGTTGAGCTTATTCTTCCTAACTTGTTTGCTAGGAGTTAGGGAAACCTTTCTGGACAGTACATCCAAAGAGAGACATTGAAACATTTCTAGGCAAGAGAGCAGCAGTTAACAGAGTGTGCAGGAGGAGACTTGTTGGAGAAAGTGTTCCAGGCAGATGGACCATTCAATGCAGAGACCTCAAGGTGAGGACATGCTGGCCGACTGCAGCTTTGAGTGTGGAAAGGAAGCACAATGAGCCAGGCTGGTGGGTGAAGGGGTTCAGAAGTTTTCAATCCTGGCTTCCCTTGGCATCAGTGAGGGATTCAATAAACAAACAGTAAGCAAGCAAATACAAAACAAAGCCCTATTCGGGCCCTACTCCCCATCTGATTTAATGGGCTTCTCTGTGGTTGGAGGTGGCCTTTGAACCTGGCCCCGCATGCCCCGCTGCAGGATATCCTGCCTGCCACTTGCATGTTGGATTCCTGCAAAGGGTGGCTCTCCCTTATCCAACAGGCTCCTAGGAGATTGCAGCATCACAGCTAGGATCTGAAACACAAGAGAGGAGAGTGTGAAGGGCTTGGTAAACCAGGCTAAGAAGTCTGAATTTGCCTTTAGGGCCGGGGAGTGTCTTGTTGAAGATATGTACATGCCACAAGCCACCATTAATTATAACATTTAAAGAGACTTTGGCATGTTTGCCAAAGTTCTGGGATTTTTATGGGAACCACCTGGTTTGGTGGTTTTGTGTGAAGAGGAGGGCTCTAAGAAAACACAAGAATAGATATGCTATAGAATGGGTTATGAACCTATTTTGGTACATTCAGAAGATACATTTCTGAATAGGTGAATGCAAATTGAAAACCTATAAAGCAAATCAGGTCGCTATTAAAAGAATCAGTGAAGTAAAACCCCCTGAAATGTTAACAATAATTCCTAATTTATTTGTTCTGTATTATTTGGATTTTCAGTACAGTAGTGAGTTTTTAAAAGATGGAACACACATGGAACATTTGCATATTTATGTAAACAACAAAGTATGTTTGGCTTCATCAGAGGAGAACAAGTCAGGGCATTTGGGAATATACATGGACTCATTTTTCCAACTTAAGTTTGAAGCTTAAGGATATGGTTTTGAGAATATGGTTTAACCTTTTGGAGACCTAATTTCCTCATCGATAAATGGGAATAACACAGCCACCTTGCAAGTTTGTAGTAAGGTAAAGCAAGTAAGCCATTGATCATCAGGCCTGGAACCTGAAAGTAGGTACTTAATAAATGGTAACTATTATTAAACTGCTTTCACAAAGATTTTTAAGGGTTTTAACAATGCTTCTTGGAATTTGAATTCCCCCAGCCTTTCCTAGATTCTGTTTGTGAAGCAGATTTTATGGTGAAAATTGTGGCTGGGGCACCTGGGTGGCTCAGCAGTTGAGCATCTGCCTTTGGCTCAGGTGGTGATCCTGGGGTCTTGGGATCGAGTCCCACATCGGGCTCCCCAGAGGGAGCCTGCTTCTCCCTCTGCCTGTGTCTCTGCCTCTCTCTGTCTCTCTCATAAATAAATAGAAAATCTTTTAAAAAATGGTTGTTAGATGTTTCTTTTTTACTCATTAATGTCCTGGTACCTAATCACAGCCAGAAGTTACTCAGGCAAGATGACAAGTTTTTGGTAGGCAAGCTCCAAAACTCAGTAAGCCTTTTACATAATTCCCTGCCATCAACTGGGAATGCCTTTTATAGCTCATGCCCATGAACTCCCTGGGAAATAACAGAATTCTCATGCTGTGGGTCAGATGGAGCTTGAGAACATTTCTGAAGCTTTTCTATGGTTAGGGTGGATGGCAAGCTATACCTGCTTTGACATTTTTCCAAGCCAGAATGATATTTTTCTGTGCTGTATGTCATGGGACCTTGAGGATTGAGCAGAGCATTTTTCATGTACTGGAACTGACCTCAAGCTGCCAAAGGAACACAGTTCTGGCTGGTCTTGGTACGGCACTTCTGCAACCCACCGCCGGGGGGTAAGGTGGTTGTAGGTGCCTCCGGTTTTCATAAGAGATGCTTGGCTGTGCCATTTCCACCCTCAATCTCTCTAATTGAGACTAAGCTCCTGGGACCCCTAAGGGGAAAATTTCAGACTTCCTGAAATCCAGTGTTATACCCACCAACAGTTTCCTGTGGCATTTTACAGTAAAAGCTTGGTCTGTATGTAGGGTGAGCAGACATCCTGGTTTGCCTAGGTACAAACCTATTGTTCCTATGTTTTATATAATTAATAAAGCATCTTTTTTATTCTGAAGTATATTCTGGTTTAGGCACACATTTTGCTATCACCCAACCTGTAAACTGTTCCCCCGGCAACCTCCTCAACTCATCTCCCGCTTCTGGTTTGTTCACTTAGTGCCAGCCATTCTGTCCTTCTTTTCCTTCTTTGAAGATGTCAGGCTTGTTATTGTTTCAAGGCATTAGCCCTTATTCAGCCCCTAGATCTTTGCATGTTTTGCTACTTGTCATTCCGGCCTCAACTCGTGTCATCTCCTTAAAGATACCTTTACCCTGACCTGAAGTGGCCTGCACCCCTAGTCTACACACTATTACTTCATCTTGTTTTACTTGCTTTATATCCTAATCTGAATTATTTTCCTAACTCATTTACTTATTGTCTTTCTTCCTCCTCTAGAATATAAGTTCCATGAGGACAGGATTCTTGTCTGCCATGTTTGCTGTTATATCTCCCACTCCTTGAACAGAGCCCACCATCTAGAAGGTGGTTGGTGAATATTTGCAGACGTGAATAAACACAAGCTTAGCTTTTTTTCAAAAAGAGGGGGAGAGAAATGGTCAAAAGGGGGATGTTGTAGACATGCAGTTAATTTGCTTTTAAATAACAACTTTATTGGATCCCTGGGTGGCGCAGCGGTTTGGCGCCTGCCTTTGGCCCAGGGCGCGATCCTGGAGACCTGGGATCGAATCCCACATCAGGCTCCCAGTGCATGGAGCCTGCTTCTCCCTCTGCCTGTGTCTCTACCTCTCTCTCTCTCTCTCTCTCTCTCTCTCTCTGTGACTATCATAAATTAAAAAAAAAAAACAAAAAAAAAACAACTTTATTGAGATTGAATTCACGTACCATACATTTCCCCCATTTAAAGTGTTTGATGGTTTTTAGTTGTTCACCACAATCAACTTTGGAAGATTTCATTCCCCCCAAACTAACCCTATACCCCTTAGCCATCACTCCCAAGTCATTCAGGGAGGCAACCACCTACCCTACCCTAGGCAACCGCCAATCTACTTTCTATAGATTTGCCTATTCTGGACATATGATATAAACAGAATTGTGCAATATCTGGTCATTTGTGATTAGCTTCTTTCACTTAGTACAATGTTTTCAAGGTTCATCCATGTTTTATCATGTCATTCATTTCCTCAGCTTTCCAAATTCTATCCCTGGATCAAGTTAGACCACCAAGAGGTTATACAGTAGGATAGTGCTAGCATGTCTCAGAGTTTTTAAACCATGGCTGCACATCAGAATTGCTCCCACCCCTGCCAGGGCACTTTTAGAAAAGCCAGAGTGTCTGACTCTATTCTAGAGTCTATGCAATACAGCCTGAGTTGAGAACCATTGGTTTAGCCAGCTACCTTCATTGGGTTGTTCGTTAATGTTATGCATTTGACTTTTATTTACTATTGCAAGTAAAGGTCATATGAAACTTGCTGCTGCAAATATTGTCCCCTAAGGGGACAGGCTATTGGGGAATCAGATCTTGTCATTTACGAACACAGAGCTAGTTCTGACATGCTTTGATTGTACCTCAAGCTTTTCCCTTTGTGATATTAGACAAGTTGTTTAACTTCTTAGCACCTCAGTTTCCTTCTCTGTAAAACCATCCATCTCCTAGAAAGGATTAAAAGAAATAATGTTTGAAAAGTATGCCAAAAACTACAAAACATGTGAAAGTATAATTTGTCCTTGTTGTGAAAAGGTAGAATCATGAAATCTACAATTTAGAATAGGGTGGAGTAGAAGAGGTAGGCTGAATATTAAGAGGATTGATTCCACTTCTAGTGGGCCACAGGCTGAGCAATACCCTCACTTGTGTTGATTACTCTTCCCCCTTCCGCAAAATGTTACAGTTGGACCAGGTGATAACTAAAGAACCTTCAAGTGAAAAAATTATAGTAATCAGTAATTCTCTGACCCCTTGTAGACTTCTCTAATACTGCAAGTGACATCCAGTGGCTTCGTTGGACTCTACCTTGACATTACTTGGAACATACAATGACTTCAATTTAGTTAATTACTTAGATCCAGCTATCTTTTTTTTTTTTTTTTTTTTTTTTTTTTTAAGATTTTACTTCTTTATTCATGAGAGACACAGAGAGGCAGAGTCACAGGCAGGCAGAGGGAGAAGCAGGCTCCATGTGGGGAGCCCGACATGGGACTCGATCCCGGGTCTCCAGGATCATGCCCTGGGCTGAAGGTGGTGCTAAACTGCTGAGCCACTCGGGTTGCCCTAGATCCAGCTATCTTTTGTGGAATCTACCTCCCAATATGCCTCACCCCCACAAAGCACTTTATTATTATGAAAAATTTCTAAACATTCAGAGAGGTAGAGAGGATGGTAAAATGAACAACATTTGTCCCTAAAAACTTGCCATATTTCTTTCTTCTTTTTCTGAACTATTTTGAAGTGATGGGTATTTCACTCTAAATATTTCAGAATGCATACATAGAATAATAATGACATTTTTCTACATAACCACAATAGCATCATCATACCTAGAGAAACGAACAATTCTCTGATATCATTGACCATCCAGCCCACATTAGATTTTTACCATCTTCTCAAAATATCTCTTAAGTTACTTTGTTCAAACCAGAATGTATTGCATTGCATGCATTTACAGTGTCCCTTAATCAAAGCTCCCCTCTGCCTCAGCAAGTTTGTTTAATTCTCCTTGAAATTAACATCCTGAAAAAAAAAAAAAAAAAAAAAAAAGAAATTAACATCCTGAAGAGACCTGTCTAACTTTTCTGTAGGACATTCTACTTTCCAGATTTGTTTGTTCCCTCGTGGTGTCATTTAACTTTTTCCTCTATCCACTTTATTTCCTATGTACTGGGAGTTAGATCTCAAGATTGATTAGATTCAGGTTAAACAATGTTGGGCAAGAATGCTTTGGTGACCTTATTTGCATCCCATCAGGAAGCAAGGTACTTACCTGAGATCAGAGGACCGCCCCCCCATGCTGAGAGGACCCCTGCTGCTCACTACACTTCTCATTCACTGATACTGGTTATGACAGCATTGGGGAAATAACAAAATAGAAAAAACCCCAAACATTTTGACTGGTTACTAATAATGCAAATTGTATTAGTTTATGCAAACTGTTTATTCTTTTTTCCTAATTGGGGAGCAGCACTGTTATGATTCTGTATTTCATTAAGTCGTGTGCCAGGTTCATTTTGTGTTAAGTTCTGTTTACTTAAACTGAGAAACCCTATATATGCATGCTTGATTTTATAGGTTGCTGTGGTCTCCTCAATCAGAATAATTATCTGCCTGCTGCCCCCAAATCTAAAGGAACACTGTAAAACATTTTCATTCATGAGAGTACACACACATGTGATTGCACCTGCCCTCATGCTCCTATGTCCGTGTATGGTAAATATCCATTGTAATCATAAAGGCCAACAGAATATTAGGATATTTTAAACAAAAACAAAATTTATTTATGTCATCCGAATTTCTCTCTTACATTATCTTTTCTTTGCTACAAATAAAGAGGAATAATGTAAGGGTCTATTTCTTTAGGATTTCCTAAGAAATTAGTCTATTTGAAAGGGCAAATGAATGCAGGTGGGAAATCTTGGCATCTTTTTTGTCTTATTCTTATTATTCAATATAGTTACAGGAAGCCTTTCATTTGTTTTCTAATTGTTTCTTGCACCTGGAAGTGTTCCCTGTGTCTACATCTACTGCTTCTTATAAAACCTATAAGAAAAATCCAGACATTTCCCCTGAGCCACCATCTTGATTTCCTTTATAGTGACATTAGCATTAGGCATTTCTTTCCTGCTTGATTCCTGTGTTACTTTTTTATTTTCCTGAGTTATTTTCCTTGATCATCAGAACATTGTAGTGATATATATTTTTACATCAAGTAATCTTAGTGCTTATGTGAGTTATATATATTTTTGCAGGCTGTTCACCTTTTCTTCCTCCCTTCCTGCCTTCCCTCCTTACTACCTTTTTTCCTTCCTTCTTTCTTTCCCCTGCTGCTTCATATTCTCCATCATTTCTTACTTCTTGTACCTTCAGTTTCCTTCTATTGAAAAAAAGCAGAATACATTTTATTATTTGGTCTGTATCTTTAAATCTAATTTCTTTGATCTGGAGATGTATGGAGGGGCAGCTTTTCCTTATGTTTCCAGATCTCCTGGGGGATTTGTATATTATGAGGAAAATGGAGACTCAAAGGTCAGTCCTGCGTGTCGCCAGGAAGCATTTGAGCAGTTCGAGTAGTTGCTGCTTTTACCTCATCTGTCCTTTTGGTCCTCTAAACAGATTTTATGACTTTTCAAATGTTGACATTTCAATAGACTTTCAATAGGTTTTTGTTACATCATCTTCAAAAAATGCTTACAAGATGAACACATTTGCAGTCCACCCTGCATACAGAACTTGTCATTTGTGAAATTGTGTTATTAAATGATGCTGGGTAATTAGTACTGAAGGCAGTCAAAAAATATAAGAAATACTCAGTTGAAGCTACTAAATCATTAAGTGTGGGATTTTATCATGTCACTAGATCCAAGATTTGTGTGTGTGTGTGTGTGTGTGTGTGTGTGTGAAAATGAGCCAACTTCAAAATATATAAGCTTCTAGAATTTTCTAGTATAGTGTTTAGAAAGGTAGAATTAATTTTTCACTGTTCCTTATCCCTCCTCCTTCTACCTCACCTGGGATGGGCGGATGGTTAACATGACTCTGTAAATTTACTGCCAATAAAAACTAACAAGAATATCTGGATTGAAATAGTTGTCTTGTGATATCACTTCTTAAATATAATAAATGAAACATATGATGCATAGCTTATGCATACTCTTTGCATAGAGGTGAACAAGAGATTTACCATTTGGTATAAGATATTTACATCCGTTCATCAAAATATGACTCCCTTTGTAGTCTTCTAAAGCCATGCCTATAATATACATTATTATGGTAATTTTAAAATGGAACATAGAGTAGAAAAAGAACATGATAAATGCATATCATCTTACTCTTTATAGCTCTAGTAAATTTTGTACCTTAGGCTAGACTGAATACATTTTGAGTTTCTCACGCAACAATCATTTTGGAAATGCGTCAGTCAACAGGCTTCCTTTACTCATTATTATTTAGCCTAAAGATCTGAGGAATCTGTTTTTATTCTGTTATCAATTTATTTCCAAGAAATGTCCCTGCCTTTACCTACTTGAATGAACATTTCCTTTCATCTCATTTATAACGATTGTAAAGCTAGACCCCTCTCCACCCCCATTTCATCAACTATTTCCAAGGGTCGCACGTTTCTTTTTTACACAGGATGCGTTCATCTACAAATTAGAATAACAGATATTTCAGAAAGAGCAGCTGAGCCTCTGAAAAAGTATTCTCCCCTCTCCAAGCAAGGATAGAGAGTATCTTTCAGGTTTCTTCTATTTTCTAAGCATTAAATCCTTTAGTCCAAATCCTGGAAAAAATAACTGGGAAGGCATTTGTTGAATTACACAAAGGGCATGTAGTTTCGACCTCGGCAGGAAGGCAGGCTGAGCCTGGCTGTCCAAGCACTATCCTTCCCTGTAAAGGTGAAATGATTTAGAGGCCTAGAGAAACTTAATTTTTCTTGATCACCATGTGCAACCCGGAATTTTAATGGCAGGCATAATTAATTCTTCTGATGTTAATCATCAGGGCTGGGCTCCACAATTATCAGTCTGGTGCAGCTGGGGCATGGTGCAGACATGAAAAATTAGGAAAATGAATCAGTAATAGGGTGGCAGATTTAATCTGCATCATGAAAACAAAGTTAAAAAGAGGAAGATCGAGAGAATTTCAGCTGAAGCTTTTGTGCCAATGCACAGTGACAGAACTGAAAAATGTTGCCGATGTCCAAAGTGATTGGTAATTACCAAGCCATTGAATTTTTTATTGTCAATTTATCATTGCGCCAGAGGTTAAATTTAACATCTTCTTCTAAAGCCATCACTCTAAGAAGGCTCACTGCGCATCACGTGGCTCAGAGTCAGTGAAAGGTTAATCAGGTATTTCTTTAGTTTGCATTTGTCTCCAAACTCCTTCCTCTTGGGCTGTGCGGGGCCATTGCTGAATACCTACCTGCCATGGGAGATTTTCCACTGCTCCTTACCTATGACTTCCAGATAAATATCCGATTGTATTACCCACACACTCCTCTCTCTCTCTGTTGGTATTTACTGAGAACACTGGTGCAAGAAAAGAGTTATTTCTCAAGTAAGAAAAATCCCATCATTTCAAGCCCTGGGGATACTTCATTAAGGTACAGCTGAGACAAGGGGCACTCTCGTTCTCAAGCTCTCTTTTTCTTTCTCTCTCTGTCTTTCTGTTTTAAATGCTGTGCGGTCAGAGACATTGGGAGAAAGGATCGGACTTCTTCAAACAAAACTAAAATTCCACGACAATTTAATCTGATTCAGATTCTCTTCTTCTCTTTCTTGCGCACAATGTCCCTTTAATAATAGTTGGGAAAAACTTTGTTTAAAAGGAAGGAGGTATTTATACATTCAAATACTGAATACTTTAAATAGCTGCTTCTTTCAAGAGCTTTCTAAAATATTTGAGCAAATGCAGAGCAGATATTGAAGTTCATTGGAAAAGCCTCTTACTGATTTTCAGAGTGACTTTACTTTAGTCACCTCTAATATCACCTGTTTCATCTTTTTGTTCTTGGTTGCTTGCACCTCTTCTTCCATATGTATTTTGAAATATAGAGCAGTCTCTTATTAAACGGATGGTATATATTTTCTATAAATTAAAAATGGAAATAGCTTTTAGGGAGAATTGAAAAAAATCAATGTATACATTAATTACTGCAATTCATTACTCAAATAAAAATGGTCTCAATCTTGCATTGGATACAGGTTTAGGGACTGAGGATGTTTGCAAAAGACAAAGCCTGTGCTCCTGATCATGTTAATCTGCAGATCAAAGACTCTGCGAATCCATGCCTGGTGGAAGCTCCTCAGGGGATAGGCGAGCTGGGCTCCATCCCAGCAGTGGGCAGTGAGTTATTACTGCTGAATACAAAAGCTGGTCATGTGACTGTCACCTACCAGCAGTGGCACAAGTCCTTCTCCTGCCTGGGCTTCCTGAGACCTTGCTTTTCTGAGCCCTTGCTTTTCTATAATTAAATCTGAACCATAAAAGCCATACCTGTCAAATGACCTCCAGCTGCCCTCATAAACAACACTGGGAATTTTGCTGGTAGTGACTCTTTGCTTTTGGAAAGAATATAGGAAAATATCCTTTTTAGCTTCCTAGAGACTTCCCTCCCCTACTCTGCCTTTTCCCCCCAATTCTCCCCACACCGAGCTTCCTCTCTCTTCTTGGAATTTAAGTAGGAGACTGGAAAATGCACAGCAAATAAAAAATACAGTATAATTTATTGAAAAGATTCTGCTGTCTTCTCCTGAATTAGTAACCTGTCCTTTTAGGAAGAAGAGAGAGAAAGTGGAATGAAGGAATGTAATTTTTCTAACAGCATTTGGCTGCCTTTCTTTGATCATGTTTTATGGCTAGAGGATAAATTACCATGTGAAGGTTTCTGTTTAAAACCTGAATATGTTTAGTATGATTTGAATCCTGCCATATTTTGCATAGCTGCCTTTTGCCTGAGCAAGTTTAATGCAAAGATCAGCAGCTCAGAGCGTAACACATATTAGCCAGTTCTTTTCTGCTACTGGAATCCCCTACTATTTTAATTGGATTCTTTCCAAAACTGCAACTAATTAAGAATCAATTCAGGACCATTAGCAAGTAGGACAAGCTAGCCAGTGTTGCATATTTCAAAAGAGTTAGTTTTAATGAGAGGCGTTACTGGATGAGGGGAAAAGAAACAGATTAAAGATAGTGTAGGGACCTTCTTCAGTTAAACTGAACGACTAATGGTACATGGAAAGATGCTGAACTTGTAGTCCTCTATAATTGATCTACTTACTACTCTTAAAGAAACTTTGCAAACACGAATGCAGGTATTTAGAGGTACATTAGGGGGTTCAATAGTGATTTATAAATGTTACAAATTGTTGGCTTCTGTATTGGAGTGCTCCTTTTATTGGAGAAACACATGCTGTCTGCTTTCAGACCCCTCAACCTCAACATTGCCAAGCCATTTTCTCTTCCCTGGGCTTTGTACTTGCTGCACATCTGCTTCTCCAGACTGCAGTGCCTGCAGATGGTGCTTTTTAATTTGTTAAAGGGTTAGCAGTGCCATATTTTTGACAGCTGTTCTTGAGTTCCTTTACCACAAAGAGAAACTTCGCTAGAACCTGATGTTTAGGAAGAGAAATTTGATGCTCAGTCCTCATTAGTCGCTTCTACTCTTTCTTGGATCTTAGTATTCAATCCTTCTTTGTTATTAGGAGTCATGTGCAGGCTGCTATTTTTCTCCAGAGGATGAAGGTGGAAAGTTGGTATACAGTTAACCTGCTTTGAACTTTATAGTATGAATATGTGTGTAGTTTCAATGGGGCAGCCGAATATTTAATCATTGAAAAGGATAGGCAATAAATCAAATGTCTGAACCTGGATGCATTATCTGATATGCTTGATTTCAGACTTAACCTTCCTCATGGACTTCTGTCGTGAGAAATTACCTGGACTAAGTTTCTTCATTTGAAGCAATCATAACCCAACTATGGAGCTTTCATGATTATAAGATAATAGCAATAAAAAAGAGATTGTTGGCTTCTAGCAGTGGACAAGGACAATAAAAATATATTACTCTATAGAAAAATAATTTTACTAAGTTTAGGTTTGATTCCATGTTTGAAATGGTATAGAGTGGACATTCAAAAGGTATAATCGCAATAATATTGAAGACTCATGAGTTTCAAATGTGAGTTTTAAAATGTGTAGGCTAAGGAAAGTCATGTATACCTGTTGGGTAGGTTTTCTCTAGTTATAATTGTTATTGAAACAAAAGAACATCTACTTTGAATCCATGTACTGTTACTTACAATTGGGCTTGCAATATGGGGAAACATGGTCTCCCTTCTGCACTACCGTACAACAAGTCACCTGGTTAGCATCCTGGATTCCTCCACCTGGTCCCTTTTCACATATAACCAATCACCGAGACCTGTGGATTTTCCTTTCTTCATTTCTCAATTCTGGCATCTTTGCCCTACCTCCTTTGCCTCTTAGTTTGGACTTCCATCATTTCTTGACTAGCACGAGGACTAGACCTTTCTTTTTTTTTTTTTTTAAGATTTTATTTATTTATTTGTGAGAGACAGAGAGAGAGAGAGGCAGAGACACCGGCAGAGGGAGAAGCAGGCTCCATGCAGGAGCCTGATGTGAGACTCGATCCCAGGACTCCAGGATCATGCCCTGAGCCGAAGGCAGGCACTAAACTGCTGAGCCACTCAGGGATCCCCTGGACTAGATCTTTCACCTCTATATCTCCAGCCCCAGCACAATAAACACAGTAGGAGCTCAAGAAAAATAAATAGTTGAATGATTTATTTCCTGCTATCTATTAGGCCATGTTCCAGGCTCTCGGGATACAGCTGGAAATGGAACTCACAAAATCTGCGTGTTTATGGATTCAGGTTTATGGGAATGAACATGCAAATGAGCATTCTCTCTCAAAAGCTCATTTGCCTGGGTGCTGTGTGAAATTTCTGTGTCTTGTTCTAGCATACAGTTGAGCATCTGAATTACACACAAAAGAAATCACAAAAGATGAGACATCTTCCAGTCTCCAAATTAAACATCTAAATGTTTTAAAAAGGTTGAAGAATGAAGTCACCTTGGGTCAAAGATGTGTGGTAGATTGTGATAGTAATGGCCTCTAATTTGTTCATGGCTTCTTTGTACCCATGTCCCTGGGCAGTCCTGTTTACACTGACTCTGAGCTTGACCATGTGACTTGCTTTGGCCAGTGGTATAATAGCAAATAGAAGACAGAGATGTGAAAACACTTGCATATTGGGGCTTGCCCTCTTCTGTTGCACGTAGGACTGCTGCTACTGTCACCATGTGAAGATGCTTGACTAGCCTGCTGGATGATGAGAGACATAGGACTCAATAGTCTTCATTACTCCAGACCCTGTAGATGGTCTTTTGGATATGTGAGTGAGGCCATCCTAGACCATCCAGCTTCTAGCTGACCAGCCAGCTGACTAGTGATGCATGAGCAAATCCAGCTAAGAGCAGCCAATCCAATCCTGACCCAAATCAGCAGAAACAACCAGCCAACAAAGGACTTGAGAGCAATTATAAAGGACTGTTGTTTGAAGGCACCAAATTTTGGATGCTATGTTATTCAGTAAAAGCCAACTGATGCCAAGGTGACAATCATCTCCTCCCTTCTGGCTAGTCAGAGCAGTGTTGGGGAGACAAGATATTTCATTGGAAGTCCCAATTAGAAAAATTCCAGGCATGGGTGAGAAAAATTGTTAAAAAGCAATTGGTTTTCAACATACGGATGTTTGACATTTTTTGGTCCTTAGATGTGGCTCCTTGACTTGTAGAGGAAAGTAGGAAATGGGATGATGACAAGCAGTGGTTTGTGTGATGCCAGGGATGAGGGTGGGGTATGCTGGGATTGGGACTCAGGAACTCAAACTGGGCAGAGAGCTAAGGAGCATAGTGCTTGGGTGGGGTGGGTCTCAATTAGAGCCACTTCTCAAATCTAACCCTTTAAAGCTCTGGTTCTTTTAAAGACTCCTTCCCAAAGGTCATGGGTGCATCATGGTTGCAGAATCATCTCTTGCAAAAAATATTGAAGAATTTATTCTGACGAATGTTCTGAGGTTAAGAAATAATATGAAAACACTGCTATTTTTAATTTCCATCTTTTGGAGTCTTAACACTGAAGTTTTATTCTATTCATTTGTTGAGCAAATATTTACTTATTTCCTGTAGGTGCCAAGGAATTTGATTTGTGCTAGAGATACAAACTCTTTTTCTTCTAAGTGCTTTGAGTCCAGAAAGGTTAACAGACAAGTGAAAAGAATAGGCATTTACAAGAGGGCAAGCAATAGGATGAAAGCAAGAGCAGCCTGCTTGGAGGCATGAAGGAGGTGAACCTAGCTTAGTCTGTTGATGAGGGTGGAGGGAGGACTGATTTGCCAAGAACAGAAGCTCAGAGGCTTCTCATGTTCTAACAGGCTGGCTTAGCTGAGTGTGTCTTACCATTGGTGTGTGAGGGGTTTATAGTAGGTGCTGCTATTACCTGGTTAGAAAAAAAAAGAGATCCACATTTAAGGAGAAAGCCTAGAGAAAGTCCTTTGTTAGAGATGTTGGTCATCTTGGAAGAGCTGCCCAGCTTTGCAGCCCTCTTTCTGAGTGTGATAATTCATCAGTATATGACATTTGGTATAGGTGCTCCCATTTAGAGCAGCTGAAAAATACTAGATAGGCTTTTCAGTCTTGTTGGCAGAGAGCTGGCCCCCAGGGTTGGCCATCAGATGTATCCATTGAGGAACTGTGGATTTAAAGACCCGGGGGTCTGGAGAACTGCTTGCCCAGCTGCGAGTATCTTCGGTACCTTGGGTCAGCAGTGGGAGAGATGGGGTTTCGAGGCTGACCTTGGACTGTGCTTCTTCTGCTTGCCTGGCCTCCCTTTGCTCCTGTCTCTTTTCCAAATCTGGATCTCTGGGCTCCCAGTCAATTCTAGGAGCTTCCCTGTATCCTCCAATGAGTTTTCTTTAAACAAAGCAGTTTTTTGCACATAAGGACACTGGCTGAAATACTCCATTATTGTGGTTTTCAGTGAGGTGGGGGGTGGAGATAAAGCAGGCTCACTGATAGTGCTGGTTGAGGTTCAGTTGGTGAGAACAGAACCTACTCCAGAAAGTTTTAGCAGGAAAGGATTTAACAAAGGAATTTGTTGACTTATAATCATTGAGAAGGTTAAAGAAAATAGATCTAGGTTGAGTTTTATAAAAAAGTTCCCCCAATTCTTTACTTATTTTTTTATTGTTTTTTTTTTAATTTTTATTTATTTATGATAGGCACACAGTGAGAGAGAGAGAGGCAGAGACACAGGCAGAGGGAGAAGCAGGCTCCATGCACCGGGAGCCCGACGTGGGTTTCGATCCCGGGTCTCCAGGATCACGCCCTGGGCCAAAGGCAGGCGCCAAACCGCTGCGCCACCCAGGGATCCCTTTTTTTATTGTTTAATATCAGTTCCTTCTATTAGAATATAAGCCTCATGAAGGCAGCAATTTTTGTTTTGTTTGCTTATATATTCCAAGCACCTAAACAGTGCCTAGTACATTGTAGGTACTCAATAATACTTTGGTAGTACTAGTAATAATTATAATAATAGGTACATAGAATTTTTGACAAAGAGAAATCAGAAAAAAGTCTTTTAGCTCATCCCAAACAGACTGTCAGTTATGGGTGACTTTTCTGAGTGGGGAGATGTTTGGTCATATGTCAGAGAACTTACAGGAATATAGCCAGAGTGAATATTACTGTCCACTAAAGGGAGCTATTATTTTCCAAAAGGATGAATCAATACATCCGTATTTAATTTAGGCTGCCTCCCACGGAGAGGGTGACATGAGTAATGTGTACCTCTGGTTTGTATTGCTTGAAAATTTTGATTATGGGTTTCATAGATAAACTTTGGAATTATGGAGCTTGAGATAAGGCTGCATTGACTTAGAAATCTGGAATAATTTGGGCTAGGTAAGTTTCAGTAATAATACCAAAGTTTATCAATGATGATGAATTTCTTACAGAGTCTAGGGAAGGATTTGACAGGTTTTTACAGGTAGAGAAGCCAGAGGATAAAGAGCATAACCATCTGCGTTTCACACACAATCCGAATTTAGGCCAATGTAAAAGACTTGCCCTCTAAATTACTACTTCAATTTTGATTTTGGGGGATAGAGAACATAAGCTTATTTTTAATACATTATCTATTATAATTCTGGTTATCAAGGCTTTTGCAATATCACATACAATTTTTGTTTTGTTAGTGTCATAGTAAAGTGATTAGGTCTGCGGGAGCAGGAGACCTCAGGACTTCTACAGTGTGTTCTATGAACATCACTGACATTTTGGAAAGATTGACAAAATGAGAACAGGGGTTTTAGGGACATTATAAAGCATTAGCACTGAGCCAGTTAGGTTCTTTGTTTTCTTCCTTCCCTCCTCTCTCTTTCTTTTATTTTAGTTCTATCCTTTCTCTATATTTAAAAAGCAGGCATGTATGAGAGTAGACCCAAGAAATCTCAAAACCCAATTAAATTCATGCATGAAAAATTCTACAAAAAGATCATTAAAAAATTTACTCTAATTCAGTAGGAGCCAGGGGACCTGGCATAAGTCTGACACTTTTGTTGTTGTTGTTTTTGAAATTGAAGTATATTTGCCATACAATATTATATTAGTTTCAGGGGTACAACATGTGATTTGACATTTATATACATTACTAAATGATCACCAGATAAGTCTAGTTACCATCTGTTACCATACAAAGTTATTATAGTATTATTGACTATATTCCCTATGCTGTGACTTGTATCTTTGTGACTTAGTTATTTTATAACTGGAAGATTGTACCTCTTAATCCCCTTCACCTATTTTGCCCATCTACTCCCTCCCAACTCACAGTTTGTTCTCTTTCTCTATGAGTCTATTTCTATTTGTTTTGTTTGTTCATTTGTTCTAGTTTTTTAGATTCCACATATAAGTGAAATAATATGGAATTTATCTTTCTCTGACTTATTTAAGTTAGTATACTATCCTCTAGGTCTAATTGTGTTGTCATAAAAGGCAAGATTTCATTCTTTTTTTATTGCTGAGTAGTATTACCCCCTACATCTTTACCCATTCATCTCTTGATGGGCACTTAGGTTGCTTCCATATTTCCATATCTTGGCTATTGTAAATAATGCTGTAGTGAACATTGGGGTGCATCTGTCTTTGCAAATTAGTGTCTTTGTTTTCTTCAGATAAATACCCAGATGTGGAATGGAATTACTGCATCATATGGTATTTATATTTCTAATTTTTTGAGGAATCTCTATACTGTTTTCCACGGTGGTTGTACCAATGTATGTTCTTACCAATAGTGCATGAGGGTTTCCTTTTCTCCTCACCCTTGTCAAAACTTGTTATTCTTGTCTTTTTGATTTTAGCCATTCTGACAGGCATGAGGTGATACCTCATTGTGGTTTTGATGCACATTTCCCTGATGATGAGTGATGTTGAGCATCTTTTCATGTGTCTGTTGGCCATCTGGATGTCTTCTTTTGGCAGAGAGGGTCTTCTGCCCATTTTAAAATCAGATGGTTTGGTTTTTGGTATGTATTTTTTTAAATTAAAATTTTTTTTATTTTTTGTTTTTGTTTTTGTATGTATTTTTGATATTAACTCCTTCCCAGATGTATCAATTGCAGATATTTTCTCCCATTCAATAAATTGCCTTTTAATTTTCTTGATGGTTTCCTTTGCTGTGCAAGCTTTTTAGTTTGATGTAGTCTCATTTGTTATTTTTGCTTTTGTTGAGCTTGCCTGAGAAGACAGATCCAAAAAAATATTGCTAGGACTGATGTCCAAGAGTTACTCCCTATGCTTTCTTTAAGGAGTTTTACAGTTTCAGGTCTTACATTCAAGTCTTTAATCCATTTTGAGTTTATCTTTGTGTATGCTATGAGAAAGTGGTCCAGTTTCATGTAGCTGTCCAGTTTTACCAGCATCATTTATTGAAGAGATTGTCTTTTCTAACTATATATTCTTGCCTCCTTTGTCATAGATTGACCATATCATTGTGGGTTATTTATGGGCTCTCTGTTCTGTTCCATGGATCTATGTTTCTGTTTTTGTATCAGTTCCATACTGTTACTACTTAGTAGTACAGTTTGAAATCTTGGAGGGTGACACTTCTGGTTTTAATCACTAAATTTTTATTGATAGACTTGACAACAATAATCTCTTATTTAGATAATCGTATTTATATACCAATAAATCCCATTCCATTGTCAGTTCTTCTCCATGTCTAAATATAAAGAAAAGGAAAATGCCTCTAAACTCTCCACATTTTCACAGAAGAAGACTACTAAAACAGATACTGGCACATAAATAGTTATAGAAATTAACTGTATAATTAATTGCATCCAGGTTAGCAAGTTGTCTATTTACAATGCAGTTTTAGTTTAACAGTGGGCTATTTTTACCTGTCAGTGATGCAGCTCAATAGGTGAATTATCTTGTGTAGATGAAGCATTTCACTATGACTAGCTACCTGATGGGAAGCTGCTGGCCAACTGAGTCCTATTGGTTCACCACCTGGGCTGCTGCTGGATTTTTTTTTTTTTTAAGATTTATTTATTTATTTGATGCAGTGCCTGGGTGGCTCAGTTGGTTAAGCATCTGCCTTCAGCTTGGATCATGATCCCAGAGTCCTGGGATCAAGCCCTGCGTTGGGCTCCTTGCTCCATGGGGAGCCTGTTTCTCCCTCTCCCTCTGCCTGCCACTCCCCCTATTGGTGCTCTCTCTCTCTCTCAAATAAATAAAATAAAATCTTAAAAAAGATGTATTCATTTGAAATAGGGAGCGAGAGTGAGCATGAGTCCACACAGGGGGAGGGGCAAAGGGAGAGGGAGAGAATCTCAAGCAGACACCCTGCTGAGTGTGGAGCATGAACCACCCAGGTGCCGCAGTGTCTGGGCAAGCAAGGGTCTTCCTCCTCCCAAAGACCGAGTCACTTGATGCTTACAAAACAAAAAATGCATGCACACTTGAAAAAACCTTGCTAATCAGAACTACAATAGATTTCAGAGTATATCGAGATCTTAGGGGAACCCTGAGTTTCAGTTCATATCCATCATGTCCAACAAAGTTGTTTTCAAGTTTGTAGATGGTTCATCATTTCACTCTCTTGACATCTCACTGCTTGTTTAGGTGGAGAGATTGAAATCACTGTATGTTTTACAGCCTGTCAACAATTCTTGTAAAAACGTTTTCTCCCAAGGGGAATTTAAGAATTTATTGCTTAAAGTGGTATTTGGGTGTTTATCAATGATCTATCAAATCCTGACCTCAGGATTGTCTCCAACAAGTCTCCCTTTGTTATTTGGGAGATAAATTTTCCATTTGACCATGTATCTTCCTTAATTTTCTTTGCATTTACATCTTATTAAGTACTCAGAAACACTACTTTTTAAATTTATTTATTTTTTTTGCGCATTGATGTATCTTAAGTACACAAGAACACTGAGCTGGAGATACTGTGTGCATAAATACTTGAATTAAAGAAGACTTTCAGTGTACCTGGGGAAAGAATTCTCAGAGGAGCATTCATCTGTACTCAGTCACGAGTGAGCGTCTGCCCTGCATGGGGGCATCATTCAGCAAAGAATGCTTTTCTTAAAGGTTTTGTTCTTTCCTCTTCTTTTTATTTATTTTTTATTTTATTTTATTTTTTAAATATTTTATTTATTTATTCATGAGACACACACACACACACACACACACAGAGGCAGAGACAGGCAGAGGGAGAAGCAGGCTCCATGCAGGGAGCCTGATGTGGAACTCAATCCCGGGACTCCCTGATCATGCCCTGGGCCGAAGGCAGGTGCTCAACCACTGAGCCCCCAAGGGATCCCTTCTTTTTAAATAATAGAAAGAGCCAGCAACTGATACTTTGGAAGTTTGGAAGTTAGCTATTTTCTTTTTTTTAAAAAAAGATCTTATTTATTTGACAGAGGGCGAGCGAGCAGGGGAAGTGCAGGCAGAGAGAAAGAGAGAAGCAGACTCCCCACTGAGCAGAGAGTGCAATGTGGGGCTCAATCCCAGGACCCCGGGATCATACATGAGCTGAAGGCAGTGACTTCACTGACTGAGCCACCCAGGCACCCCAGAAATTGGCTATTTTCACAAACTAGGATATGTAAGAAATGAAACTTTATTTCTATAAATAATCCTAATTTCCATCTCAAGACTTCATTCCATTAGATGGAGAAGATGTGTTCGTCATCAATTTGGGGTGCACTCTGTCAAATCAGGATGATTCTCAGTTAATTTAAGGTTTCTCTTTTCTTTGCCTCTTATATAGTAGTCTCCCTTTATCTGTGAGGGATATGTTCCAAGACCCCTCGTGGATGCCTGAAACCACTAAAGATTCTACACTTTTTCCTATACACATATACCTATGACACAGTTTGTACATTAGGCACAGTAAGAGATTAATAAAAATAACTAATAATAAGAAAAATTATAAACATACTGTAATAAAAGTTACATGACTGTGGTTTCAAAGTATCTTACTGTACTTGTGATGATGTAAGAGTGATGTGAGATGAAGTGAGGTGAGTGACACAGGCATTGTGACATAGTGGTAGGCTACTACTGACCTTCTCACGATATGTCAGAAGGAGAATCCTCTGTGTCTGGACACTGTGGATAACTGAAACTGTAGAAAATGAAACTGCAGATAAGAGAGGACCACTGTGTCTGAATTCCTGGTCCTTACATAGAGGCAAGGCAGTGGGAGGTCAGGGCCTCTGCTGCTCTCCTGTCTCCGTGCAGGCACCTACTGCACCGTCTTGGTCCTCTGTGGTCTCTGAATGCATCCGCTGTTGTGTCCTTCCTGTCCAGCTAGGCAGCCCTAGCAGCCTGGCTGTCTCTTGTCTGCATCTCATTACTTGGTGAGGTTGCTTCAAGCTTTTTCTCCTGGACGTCTCAAGCAGGGGACTTCTCAGTGGTTCTAGCATCACACTGAGGTGTGGAGAGCTCAAGGCCTTCCTGCTCTCCTGGGCCCATATAGTATGAAGCCCTGGTCTTCTCAGCTTTTGTCTTTTGATTTCCATATTGATTGAGGACACTGTTGCTTCATCGCCCAGCCCTGGAGTCAACCTAGGAGTGGTGGGGCAAGGATTTGGACCCCTTCTCAGAGACACCCACTGGAGTCTGATAATCTTGCTTGCCGCCTTTCTCTCTATATCCCTGGCTCTTTTCTTCTTTCTTCAGGGTTTGGAAAAATTGGCCTTCTATTAATCATGTACTCTTCACATCCTTTCTGTTTTAAATCTGGGCTCTAAATTTAAAACTTCTGCTTCTTGTATTCTCTGATTCCCTGAGGCAATAGCTACCACCTGGTCTGGTTGCAAGAAGAAAAGGTTGAAGGGCAAATGTTTTCTGAAAGCCTGTCTGTTAGCACATGAAAATGTTATCCTGGTCTGCTAGGTTTTCTTCAAGCCCAACAAACCCATCACCACTTTTATATCTCTAGTTAAATTTTCAATATTTTCTTTGTATTTCTCTAGTGTCTCTCTGCTTTATATGGTCCAAATATCTGAAGGTCTGAAGCAGATTGATGATTACGGATTTACTTTCTAAAGAACCTAATAACCTGACTTAGTCTCCCCATTCTCTCTCCATCTGCCTATTCCAAGTCCAGGAATCATTTCTGGGGAATAGGAGTGCTATAAGTCATAGTAGGAAGAGATAACCAAACATGCACTTCCCCCAGCTAGTATAAAATACTAGTCAGCATAGTTCTAATGACAGACCTCATTCTTGCTTGGTTATGGTTACAGGAAAGAGAATTTGAACATGATTTACTCATGAACAAGATAAGGTTGGATTATAATACTCAAGGGCGTATTGAGGTTAGCTCAGTTGACAGGGAGATGGGGTGGGGGAGCTATATTTGTGCTGATTTTTGGAATGAAGTAAATTTTATGCAGGATTTTTGCTTGGCTCTGAAAAAAATTTTTTTTGGGGGGCTGTCATTATGGACACTAGCATTTGCCTCATCTTAAGGATAGAGTGGCATGCAGCACCATGGAGGACAATAGTCTCTACCTGGACCCTGTTCATTCACCTGGTAGTTTATTACTTTGTACCTAGCTGGATATTCAGGTACAGACCATGAAGGTGACAAAGCAAAAGCACTAAACTAAGGCACAGGTGAGGGTCAAGTGCACCATGAGGCTTGATTTTCTTTGGACAGGCTCTGAATTAAGTAACCAGGTTATGGAAGGGTTAGATTTCAGTGGTTTGAACTTTATCTAAAAATGTCCACAGAATGGTTCAGATTTTGGTTTCTCCAGAGTGCAATCCTAACAGAGTAGCTAATAGATAGATAGTCATGTGATTATAACTGGACAAGGATCTGGGTCTTAAGAAGCACCTTGTGTTGGGGTTCTCCTCCAAGCTTCTATAGCTTACATTTGCATTTTATCATGTGACAGGCATTGGAGCCCTTGTTGGTTTTGTCTTTGGGCTGGTATCACCATCCCAGTCAAACTTGAGACCAGTAATAGGTGGCATTGTGTGCTTCTCCTCCTGGGTCAGAAACTGAAGAATCCCACATTAGCCTGCAAAGGACAATTAGGTCATCAGGGTAGTCACAAAATGTACTTCTCTACCCTTCCGTTTTGAGGTTCCCAAGGTGTGCCTGATATGTTCTGTACACCTGGTTACCTGGAGACTACCTCTGTTTCCCCCTCCTAGTTGGACTCTCTCTGGGAGCACCACTTGTTGTGGATGATGCCCAGACCCAACACTGTTCTGCCCGTTCCTGTGCTGCACAGCGTGCTCTGGCCCTGGTGCTCCCCCTGGCTTCCTTGAGAATTCAGGTGGCAACTCACTTCTCCTTTCTGATACTGACGCTTGTGCTTGCATTAGCATGTCTCCCTCTTTTCCCAGGAGCTTCTATACCCTCCACCAGATCTCTAAATGCTCCCTAATGTAACCAGATCCTTAAAATCAAGCCAGAACCTTTGCATATCTAAGCACTTGCAGTCATGAAATCCTGTTGCCACATTTATTTTGTGCAGCAGGCTCCCTGAAGGAGCCTCTTGCTCCTTGTTGGTCTCTGAGAGCTGCCTTCTTGCTTCAAATTCACCAAGCTGCTGAGGATGATGGTTTAAGTTTTTACCTGTCTGCTTTAGTCTTCCTTATGTGACAGTGGGGTTAATTTACTGGCTATTCTATAGGAAGGGTGTGGCTGGAGAGCCAGGTTTTAGTGTTAGACTGCTTGTGTTCAAATCCTGTCTCTTCCAGTTATTAGTTTTTTGGGCAGCTCACTGAACCTCCCCACCAAGCCTCAGCTTTCTCACTTGTAAAATGGGTTAGCGGGAGAATGACAACTTCAGAGGTTATTGTAAATACTCACTGAGTTAACATATGCAAAGCACATTGCACAGTGCTGGGTAGATTGTAAACATCTAGAAATGTTAATTATTATAACTGTGAGTAAATGATTATGATAGTGGGTACTGTTTGGGGCTGCTGTTCAGAAAATTCTGATTCTTGTGTTCTGCTGACTGCTAATATTTTATTATTATTGCATTCTTAAATTATGGGGTGATTTAGGAGGAAAAAACATGGCCTCTCTGCAGAGGAGTGAGAGCTTACAAATCTAGAGTAAAAAAAAAACAGTTTAATTTTTTTGAACCTCTTCAATAACTGTCTCTTGTGTGGGTAATGTAATTACCAGTGGAAAAATGAATAAAAACTCAAACTCAATAAATTACATTTTCATTGAATTTCTTCACTTATTTTCTTAGGGGATAGAATTTTGAATTTCGGAACACTTTTTTTTTGCCACTTTATTTTTTATATGCTAAGACATGACATAGTATGCATTTTAATGTATTCATTCATGTCCAGTTTCAACAAAACTGGGTGGGAATTAGTACCCCATAATTCATGTGCTAGGGTGTCTTATTACAATTATAAAATTTTATCGTAAAATGTTTTTTTAATATTTATATTGTTAATTAAATGATGATGAATCCTCATAAATTCTGAAGAGAGAATTATGGTCCATTAGTCTCTGCTCAGACTCCTTTGTAGCCAATCAGATCATTTGATTTCTCCTCCTAATACGTTCAGATGTTTGATGGTAAAGCTTGCTAAGGGTGCTCGTCCTTTTCTCTCTCTGGAATCTCTGAAAGAAGAAAGTTCTTAAAGCAGTTTACAACTATATTGAGCTTGTTACAAGGTGGTCATTTTCTTGGGGCCTTTTTAGAGTACTTTGTAATCATTAAGAAAAAGGAACCTCCTTTGAGCTTTAGTTTCTAGGGAGGTTTCTATAGGAGGGAAGGGGAAATAGGTGGTAATTATAAAACAGCAGTGATATTTTGATAAAAAGATTTCTGCCCTGCTACACACAAGTAGACACACCTGTAAGTTGCTAGAGCTGTTGTGGTTGGACATCAGATGAGGATGCAATGGCCATCCAAGCAGCAACCAAAAGGTAGGGAGCCAAGAAACCCCAAGAGAACCATCTAGAGTTGCATTGTCTATTAATAGGCACATGGTGGCTATTAAGCACTGGAAATGTGGGTATTGTTACTGGGGAAACAATTTTAAAAATTGTTTACTTTTAATTGGTTAAGATTTAAATTTTAAATGACTAGGGAGCCAAAAAATTCAGTGTCTCAGTTACCTTAGTTACATTTCAATTGCTTGATAGTCATTCGTGGCTAGTGCCTATCAGAATGAACAGTGTGGATAAAAACCATATCACTCATCACGAAAGTTCTACTGGGCAGCACTGATCTATGGGGTCTAGGCAGATGTTAAGAAGATGAGAGAGTCCTATTTCTTGTTGTGCCACCTTATCTTATGTCCAGGTATCCTCAACACTAGAAATGGGGATTCAGAAGGAGACAGAGAAGATTGTTAATAAAAAACTTAGGAATGGGCTCTGTGGGTAGCCAAAGCCCTGGGAGAGGGAAGAAGCCGAGGCAGGTTCTTCTGCAGAAGAGCTGCAATGTCTTTCAGAAGCCTGGAGATGCTGATGTTCAGAAGTCTGAATTCAGTGAAAGATGGTGGCAGTGGCTGTGTTAAAGAAGAGAAATGTTTGAAGTAACAGCCAGAGTGCAGACTTTTCTGTCTCTCTCTTCTATACTAATATTACTTTTTTCTTAAGGTTTTATTTATTTATCCATGAGAGACGTGCAGAGAGAGACAGAGACATAGGCAGAAGGAGAAGCAGGCTTCCTGTGGGGAGCTCGATGTGGGACTTGATCCCAGGATCCCGGGATCAGGACCTGAGCCAAAGGCAGACACACTTAATTGCCACCCAGGCGCCCACTAATACTACTGGGAAGAATGATCCTGGAATGCAAACATCATCCCATTTACATTTCTTCTCAAACTTTAATGTGCATAAAATGCAGATTCTTATTCAGTAGATCTGCATTACAGTCTGCATGTCTCACAGGAACTAGACAGCATGAGTGGTCAAGGGCCACGTTTTGGAGTGCAAGGATCCAGAATGTTCAGGGAACATTTGCACTTCAGACCTTCTGTATAAACAGTGTCCTAATTACTGGTTTAAACATAGAAGGTTACACTTCTTTAGAAATCAATATGCCTTAGTTTTAAACTCAGACTAGGAAAATTGTCTGGGAGTAGGGGGTGGAGGAAGTCTGTTGCTTTTGGAGAAATTAGACTCATTACCTGGAATCCCAAGACTGGTGTAAATACATTCCAGTGTTTCCATACAAAAGTATAGGATATTTAAAAATTGAGGAGCATGCACCTACAGAAAAAAAATTCAAATTTCTTACATAAATAAAAAGCAAGTTACATGTTTTGTTTTAGTATTGTTGTGACTATTTTTGTAACACTAAACCTTTGAACAGAAAGCAGTTTCTCTCTGAACTATGATTTAGAACTAGTTGAAGAAAGAATCGATTGTAGGCAGAGGCCAGCTATTGATCAGAAAAGGGAATGGAAAACTGGAACATTTCTCAGAGAAAAATTCAGAATCAGAAGCCAGAAGGCAGGGAAATTGCTGCTTGGAAAAATACAATCAGAACATTTCATAATATCCAGATGCATTATGGGGCTTTTCTGCTTCTGTTAAAGATGGAGATGCTGGGAATAGCTAAGGAAAGAGGATCCAGAAGGAAGGAGGAGGTGTCTTCCTTGGGTTGGCAGAGCAAGTACAACTGCCCGAAAAGACTGTTAGTTAGGTTGCTCTGAGTCTGAAGCATCATAGTGAGTATATACCAGGAAGAGTTAGATCTGAAACTGAAAGACCTGTTCCATTATTTCTGCTCATATCTAGAGGAGAACCAAGACTAGGATAAGTAGAAATCTCATGTTCCAGGTATCCACATAGGTATCATGCTTCGCTGAGTTGCTTTTTTAAAATAAAGGGTTCAGTGTTTTTGGAAAAATCAAAACCAGGAGGAGAAGCATGCTCTTTAGATTTCCCATGTATTTGTGCTCAAGGGAAGCTGAGATGCTCATTTGTTTCATTTGTTGTCTAACAGGTAAGTCCAGAAATTGCAGGATATATCAGGTCAGACGTAAAGTATCTGATGAGTGCTAGAAACAAAAACTATCAAGAAGGAAACAAAGGTCTTTATAGCTGAAAGGCAACAGCAAACAGCTCAAAGAAGATAAGATTGTGAAGTAATTCACCATTAGATTAATCCTCTGGTTTAACAGAGAGAAGGCTCCACTGGCCATTCTGAAACCTATTGCCAAGCATAAAAGAAACTCAACCCTAGATTGAAGAGAATTGATACAACATATGATGGATGAAACATATGGCCTTCCATCTGTACAAACTAACTCCATCTAGCCTCCCATATGTGGCTGCCTGCTTGCTCACTTGCTACCATGTGGGTCCATGCGGTGACGAGATAGGGACCCTGTCTCCAGGGGAGATAAGGGAGCTGCTTTAGCAACCACTGGATTTACCTTGTGCTGAAATCCTTTTCTTCCTCTTTCTCCTTCTTCCTCAGGGGTTCTTCCCACACTAGCATAACTCTTTCCATTGCATTGATCTTTTTTCCTACATGGCAAAATTTACTAGTATTTCTTTTCCATCATCTTTTTTTTTGCCACTGGAGTATAAAATAAGCTCCTTGAGGGCAGGGTTCTTTTCCTGTTTTGCCCACTGATGGATCCTGAGCATGGAAAGCAGACCCGGGCACAGGACGGATGCCTGGTAATCAACTGCCCAAGGACTGAGCAGATTGACTTTGGAAAGGGGCCTGGGTGTCTCTGTCATTCCCTGTGAACCCCTCCTTTATGCTTTCCTGTTATATCGACACTTTCTATTTCTTAGAGGTGATCAGTTATCACCACATTTGCAGACTTGTTTCCTCCTCCCTTTCTTTCCCTTCCTCCTTTCTCTGTATCTTCTTTTGCACTTTCACATCTCAACTTCACCTCCAAAGCTTTCTCTGACCTCATAGAACAAAACAGGGTCTCCTGCCCTCTGCTCTTGTGGTATGGATGCCCCAAATCATACATTTATCACACTTTCTTGTAACTGTCTGACTCCCAAGACTAAACTTTGAGCAGGAAACAAGGCTACCTTTATTATGCTTAGGACATAATAGGTACTCCATACATATATGTTGAATAAATGAAGGAATCCTTATTCATTTGGGGGTCCATTACATCAAAAGCATTGTAAGCATTTTGAAAGCAAAGAGAGAATATTTTCATCTCTCTATCCCTATCCCTGCATGTAGTAGTTGCTTGATAATTATCTGTTGAATGAAAATAACACTTTAGTTTTAATATGTCAAATAGTGTACAACTTTCCTTATATGCAAAACAGTGGCTGATTGTGAATTTTTGAGCATCAGGATTCTTATGAAAATTCTTTGCAAAATAAAAAAGAAATTCAAAATAGGGTCATGTTACTTCCAGTACACAGATTGGAAATATTTCCACTACTCCAGGCTTTGAGCAGAAAAGTGCCAGACATTCCCCAGGTCCCTGGGCAAGTATTCACACACCTCAAGGGCAACCCTACCCTTCTTCAAAGTGCAGCCATTGAGTTAGAATAATGTAGCAGTTAGATGAAAACCATACTTTATTAAAAAAAAAAAAAAAAGACATGAAAGGTAAGGCAGGCTGGCCAGTTCTTTATAATTGCTTACTATTTCCCTGTTGAATTTTAAAAACATTAAGTTTCAAGGGGCAGCTTTTTAATTTGGTTTCATTTTCTGAGGCAGCACTGCAAATCAACATCACTCAGAGGACCCAGATTCCTGCCAACTCTTGCAGATGCTAAGGAGCCATGTGCAAGTGTCTGAGTTCAAATTTGACTTCAGACCATTGTAAAAAAGAAATCAGGCAGAGCTGAGCTGCACCAGGAGCAAAAGCTGCTCTGTTTTCCCAGTGGGGGATCTCTCCATGCACAGCAAGTGGTAAGGAATGGAAATACCTGCTGTGGAGATTTGAGAGGGAAATTGATTGCACATATTTACAGATGGGGCTAAAATTTTTTTCTGATGGTAAAACCCCCTAATTTTGAGATGAGGAATTTAAGAACAATGCTTTGAGGTGGACACTGAAAAGAAGTGTGAACTCTTTTATTCCCCTAAATCAGTGCCTCTTGGGTTCAAGCCAGGTAGCTTCCCAAGCCCCTGGAATAGCTGTAAGTCTGGGGGAGAGAGTGTGCTTAGCCCCTGCTGTGTGGTTTGGAGGACCTTGCTTGCTATTGGCTACAGAGACTGCCTCTTCCAGGGGGAACTCATCTGGAAGGCTGTGGAATCTTGGCTCTGGCTCTGCTCATTTATTGGTTGGAGGTAGAAGGTGATGGAAAATGTGCCTTGGGAAAACACAGATGGGTATGTGAACCAGCAACCTTGTACTTAACTCTTGATGGCCTAAGGAAGTGGCTCTCGGGTGTGGTCCAGGAACCACCAGCATCAGCACCACCTAGGAACTCATGAGAAATGCACATTCTCAGGCCAAGGCTGACTGCAGACCAATTGAATCAGAAACTCTGAAGGTGGGTCCTAGCAATCTGTGTTTTAAGAAGCCCTCCAGGTAATTCTAGGCACACAAACCTTTGAGAGAGAACTCCTTGCCTAAGATGCTCAGAGAACATGGGGAGGATTGTTTACCAAGAAGAATAAAATTATAGTGAGTCAGAACCAATCTGTCACTCATGCTAATAAAGGTGGGGCAAGACCAGAAGGACAAACATTATATGGTATCATTCATTTGAGGAATATAAAAAATAGTGAAAGGGAATAAAGGGGAAAGGAGAAAAAAATGAGTGGGAAATATCAGAAAGGGAGACAGAACATGAGAGACTCTTAACTCTGGGAAACGAACTAGGGGTGGTAGAAAGGGAGGTGGGTGGTGGTGGGGGGGACTGGGTGATGGGCACTGAGGGGGGCGCTTGATGGGATGAGCACTGGGTGTTATTCTATATGTTGGCAAATTGAACACCAATAAAAAATAAATTTATTTAAAAAAAAAGGTGGGGCAAGACCAGATAGTCACAAATATTTTGAGAAGGTATGGCAATATTAACAGCATCATCAATCTTGGGATTAGATATTACCATGAAATTGTTGCATAACAAACAGCATGACATCTCAGGGCATAAACAGTAGACATTTTTTCTCCTGCATCTGCAGGGTTCACTTGTTCTTGGCTGGGCTCCCTCTTGTATCTGAAAGATGGTCAGTCTGGTTTGGGCTTGTTTGGGGTGAGTTGGCTTTGCTCCACATGTCCCTCATCCTCCTGAGATCCACAGATAATCCAGGCAAGTGCTTGTTGTAGCATTGGCAGAAGTAGGAAATGACAGAAAGGCTGGAGCTGAGGCTTGGTACTGGCACATCTATCAGTTCCAACTCTTTCTGTTGGCCAAAGCAAGTCGTGTGTCTGAGACCAGATTCAAGGCATCAGGAAATAGATTTGCCTCTAGTGTGGAACTGCAAAGTCCTAGGGCAAAGGATACGGAATGCAAGTAGGGGTGAAGGATGGAGGCCTTCATGTAATCGACCACAATCAACAGTAAATAAACTTCTCTCTGAATTTATTAGCAGCACTTACACAATAAATCCTAAATGTGATTTTTGACTTAGAAAAAAGTATATCTTTCATTTTTGCTCCCCCAGAGAATACTGATTTTGCTGATTTCAGTTGGATCAACCTTATGATTCTCAATGAAAACATGTTCAGAGTAATCATGTAAAAATAAGAGGAAGAATAAAAGGAAAAATAATCTTTTTTAAAGATTTTATTTCTATATTTGAGAGAGAGAGCGCGAGAGAGCACAAGCAGGGGAGGGGCAGAGGGAGAGGGAGAAGCAGACTCCCTGCTGAGCAAGGAGCTTGACCTGGGGCTCCATCCGAGGACCCCGGGATTATGACTTAAGCCGAAGGCAGATACTTAACTGACTGACCCACCCAGGTGCCCCAGTAATTTTTTTTAATTCCATAATATATTGATAATATTTAAGTGTCTTTCTTCTTTCTTTCTTTCTTTCTTTCTTTCTTTCTTTCTTTCTTTCTTTCTTTCTTCTTTCTTTCTATTTTATTTTATTTTATTTTATTTTATTTTATTTTATTTTATTTTATTCACAAGAGACACAGAGAGAGAGAGGCAGAGACACAGGCAGAGGGAGGAGAAGCAAGCTCCATGTAGGGAGCCCGATGTGGAACTCGATGTGGGACTCGATCCCGGGACTCCAGGACCACGCCCTGGGCCAAAGGCTCAACCATTGAGCCACCCAGGCATCCCTGTTTCTTAATGATACATCAAATCCAGCCCTTAAAAAAAACCTGGGGATAAGATCTTATCTACCTTGGATTTTTATTCTTAAGCAAAATTTCTGGCATTTTGTATCTACAAGAGGTCATCTCATGCACACTTCTGTTTCAAGTAGAATTTCTGAACTAGATCCCAGCAAAGCAGTTTGATTTGGTTTAATGATTGTGTTACTATTGCTGATTAGCTGTTGACACGGAAGTGTAGGGGGCAAGTACAGCTTTCCCACAGTTGCCAGGTGTGATTGTGCATTGAGCAGAGATCCAAATCAAGGAGAAATCAGTATGTGGAAACATGCTGCAAGCACTCAGAGGCGGAGAGAGCCCTGCCTTTTCCCTGTTGGTGTCTTTGAAGTGTGACCCAGCAGAAGAGCAGGTAGCCATGATTTAACTGTATTTAACTTCTGAAGATCAATGTGTCCCCATATTGGTGGCCAGACGCACAACATTTCTTTTTGCTTCTCACATGTAGTGGGAACGCAATGACTTTCCTCTCATTGCCCCGAGTCTTGGAGTTGCTTATAATCAGAAAGAAATCTCAGATCATTTTTTAAAAACTCCCTTATTTTCCTGGTGAAGTGACGAGGCCTACAGCAATGATACAACTTACTAAATGTCACCCAGTTTGTTAGGAAAGGCTATCCAGAGAAGCTAGATTTTCTCATTACACTACACTTTTCATTTGGTAAGGGAGTATTTGTGGTTTGATGAGCCCAGTACAAAATAGGAAGCAGAGTATTATGGTCTGTGGACATTAATGGAATTCAGTTTTCCTATTTGTCAATTGAAGATAAATACATTGGAATGTCTGAGTCAGGAACACGTCCTTTTCTTTAAAAATTAGGAATTATCATTCAGTGATGTGAAAAAAAGCATCACGGACCGATCATTTGAAATAAGTTCACGTGATCAACAGTAAACTAATACTGAGATGAGATATGCTAGAGGTAGAGCGAGAGATGAAGTTCAGTGTCTTTTTCAACAACTGGAGTTACTTGCTTGATTAGATTATATATAAAGGACCTTCAGGGTACAATATGAGCAGGGCGGGTGTCCAGGACTGCTCTGATAACCGCCACTGAATACTCTCAGGACACTCCTCCAGGCCCCCTGAAGTAGGTGCTGCCAGAAGCCTATGCTTAAAATTTGCTTGGAATTCATTTCTTCCCTTTCTTTTTTATGATCTGAAGCAGAGGATAAAAAGATAAAGGATTGCACAGCCTGGCACGTGAATGCTTCCCCACTGCGTGCTGCTTTTGTGGGGAGGAAGTAGCAGCCGCCAACCGCTGTTTTATTAATAATGAGGCATTCACATAAATTCCATGCAAAATTGATTTTTGACTGTTATATAAGAATCAAATACCAGGCTTTAAAAAGTAATTGAGAAATCTATTTGTAATTTACTTTGCCTATAAGAACCCGCTGTCCTGCCATAAACAATTTTACAGTATTTTCCCCCCTGTTAAACAGCTATTTTTACACATCTGTTTGGCCTCTCTTGGATGACAGGCAGTCGGGAGGGGTAGTGAATACAGGTTTGAAAAAACATGTGGCCACAATTTCTTTTGGTTTCATCTTCAAGGGGATCTCTTGCAAGTTGTGATATCATTTTCATCCTAGTGCAGGTGAAGTATGTTAATGGCTAATTATCTGACACTGGGTGTTGACTGATGAATCATAAATATCCTTTGTGGCGATAGGAAAGCATGATGAAACAGCTAAGCACTGCCAGGAAAAAAAAAAAAACCCAAACCCCAAATCCCCAAAACTAACAAACCAAAACAATCTGTTTCTCACTTGTCTTTAAATGCCTTAAGCAGCTATGGTCCAATGAAAGAGTCTCCTGTAACAAAGATTTGTCTCTAGGAACCTATTTAATATTTAGTTTAATATATATTAAAGTTAGTCAAAAGTATTAAAGGTACAATTGTTTTATTTCTCATTATTCTTGAGATGGAGATTAGCGGGACAAAGAAAATTTAAAGCAGAGAGTTAGCATCAAGAAGTCAATCTTTTACATAGTTGGCTTACCTTCGGTGTGTGTTTCCTCGGTATTATTTTGCACAAGGGAGCCCACTTCTGTTCTCAGACTAGGACAATTTTTTCTTTCTTCTTAAAAGATTGTGAAACCCTAGTAATTTAAGCAAATTCATTTCACCCCAGTTTTAATGAGGTAGACTTTACATAAGATAAAATTCCAAGCATACAGTTTAATAAATTTTGATAATTGTATACAGTTCTATAACCATTTTCATAATCAATATGAAACATTTCCATTACCCTATAATGTTCCCTTGTGCCTCCTTGCAGTCAGTACCTTCCCCCAACTCCTGGCCAGAAAGCAGTTGCTGATTTACTGTCATTATAGTATGGCCTTTATTTTTAGAATTTCATAGTATGTAGTTCTCTGTGTTTAACTTTCTTTGGCTTAACATGTTTTTGTGATTCATCCGTATTTCTGAGCTATATTAATGCTTTGTTTCTTTTAGTGCTGAACAGCATCCCGTGGTGTGGATATACCACTATTTGTTTATCCATTCACTAACACTTGGGTTTTTTCCAATTTCTGACTATTGTGAATAATGCTGCAATAAACATTCATGTAAAAAAGTTTTCGTGGGGACGTATGTTCTTATTACCTTTGGGCAGATATCTAGGGATGAGCCTGCTGGGTCATGTGGATGTATGTTTTTAATCTTATATGAAACTACCATTTTATACTTTCACATAGGCAACGTATTCTTAAACGTATACTTAAATGTATTCTTATACATTTTATACTTTCACATAGACAACGTATAAGAGTTCTGGTTGTCCCGCCTCCTCACTGATATTTGGTACAGTCAAATGTGTAGTAAATAGTTGGTTTTAAGTGGTCTTAAGTGACATTTTCCTCATAATTTGTAACGTTGAGCATCACTTCATGTGCTTATTGGCATTTGTTGTGTTTTCATTTGTAATGTTCAAATCTTTTCCCCATTTTTAGTGGGTTGTTCTCTTTTCACTGAGTCATGAGAATTCTTTACAAATTCTGGATATGAATCTTCTGTCAGATATATATTTTGCATATATATTACCACAATCTTTTGCTTATCTTTTTCTCCAGTTTTATTTAGATATAATTGACATGCAGCACTGTGTTAAGTTTAAGGTGTACAGCAAGATGACTCGACTTATATATGTTGTGAAATGATGCCTTTTATCTTTCTTAAAAGCAAACGTTTTTAATTTTTAAAGTAAATTTAATAAATATTTCCTTTTATGATTTGTGCTTTTGTGCTTTTCCTATTTCTCACATTTTCTCCTATACATTTTTTCCAGAAATTAAGTAGTGTGTGTTCTTATTTTTAATCTCTGATCTATTTTGAGTTAATTTTTGTATGTGTTGTAAGGTAAGGGTAGAAGTTAAATTTTTTCCCCTTGTGGATATCCAGTTGCTCCAGCACCATTTTGATGATTTTCCCATTTAATTACTTTGGCGTCTTTGTGAAAAATCAATTGACCATAAAAGTTTGGTTCTATTTCTGGATTCAGAGGTTCCATTAACCTATAAGTCTATCCTTACCCCAATACCACACTGGCTTGAATATGGTAGCTTTCTTGTAAGTCTTAGAATAGGATAGATCCTCCAACTTTTTATTCTTTTCTGAATTGTTTTGGAAAGTCTATATCCTTTGCATTTCCTACAAATTTTAGCATCTGCTTGTTAATTTCTTCAAGGAAGACTGCTGGGATTTTAATTAGGATTGCACAGAATTTATAGATCAATTTTGGGGAAAATTTATTCTAAAATATTAAATACACTTTAAGCTATTACTAAAATTGTGATAGACACTTCAGGCTCAGTGAAATGTGATATGCAATAATTTTTAACACACTGGAGACAATTGTCGATTTGTGCTACCAAGCTAACAAGTTCTTTTAAGACAGAATAAGGTTTTTCTGTCGCATCTGTTTAATGACAGTGTGACTTGAGATCGTTATTAAAAGAGTATTAAAACTATTATTAAAAGACATTTTCACCTACTAAATGATGATTTTCTCAATGCTATGCAATCTAAATAAAATAGAGCATGATGAAGCAGAAGATAGAATGCCTGTTGCAACTGTGTCTATCAAGGCAGCTTCATTATTTCGTTAATTGACTTTACAGTAAATATACTTAGAAATTTAAAAGTCACAAATTTATACTAATAAAAGCTTCTTCAAAGTGTTTTATATATTTCAACTGCAGGCAAGATCTCAACTGAAAATCTCATACAGAGTTTGAATAGACATACAGCATTTTAGTAGAAAGAAAAGAGCTTTGGAATAACAGAGTCTGAGTTTAAAAAATGACAGCTCTACCCCCAAGTAGTTTGGGCAATTTATCCATGTTTCTGAGCCTGGTTTTCCCATCTGTGAAATGGGGTAATAATGCCTGTCTCACAGGTGTGACGCAATGGGATACTATATGGAAAACATCTGACATGCATCTGGCTGATGTATGTGAAAGAATGGTATTAGTAGAATTAGAGGCAAAATGTAGGTCTTGGGGTCTTGTGACACTTTGAGTGTTGGTGGGAGTTGAAATGGATTAAAATGCTGAGCAAGACAGTTTGTTTATTCTATGTATGACTTATTTGTGACTGTGTGCCTTCCCTGTCCACAGGTCCTTAACAGCAACCTAAGATCCCCTCATAGACGCTCAGAGTGGAGACGATCATGTCACCAAGCAGTGTTTTAGTGGGAAGGTCTGGGGCTAGACAGGTAGTGCCCAGCATAAGTGATCTTCCACAGGCAGTTTGCAAGCATTTATTTTTTAGAAGCTTTCAATAAGTGAGAGCTTGTGATGCTGGTTGTTCTTCATGTGGCACAGGGGTACTGGCCTCAAGTGCATTTGTATAACTTTTCAGTTGTTTCTCTGACTGTCCCTTTACTCCTGTTGTTGGTCTTTCTCATTCAGCATAGGCATGCCAGTGAACAGTCACCCTTGTGGCCACCATAAGTTCCCACCACTTGTTACTTACTACTTGCTCTCAGCTGTTCATTTTTCAGAGCTCCAGTGCCATTGGTGGTGGTGTGGTTCAGTGAAACAATGTGATAAACACAGGCTGGGAGATGGGTGCCTTAGGGCCCATCGCCTGACCACACAAACTTGAACCAGTTCCCATATCTCAGTCCCTGCCTTGATAAAATGCCTGACTAGTCAAGGAGTTGTCATGGGGAATGGTATGAAAAACTGCATAGAGAATTGCTATGTAAACTGTTGAGTGCTATATCAACCTCTGGTGTTATTGTAATATGATGCCACTGTCCCCTTATTCTAGTTCTTCCTGCCATCAGAGCCACGGGAAATTTAGTCTTGTCTACATTCACTGTCTTGAGTGGAATCAGGATGGTAGCAGGTTGGGGTCAAGTGGAGTGGGGGTGGTGTGCAGGCAGTGGCCATCCATACAAACTGAAAACTTAGAATCACAGACTCCTGGAACTGGATTAGGACCACAGAGGTCATCTATTTAAATATCTATCTGTGGAGAAAACAAGTCTAGGTCCCAGAGCCCCAGGGAAGAAACAATAAGGTTTTCCATAGGCACCTTAGCTAGGTATCAAAGAGGCTTGTGTTTTGTAGTTTATAGTTGAAAGAATCTAGACTAAAAGACTTGCAGATAACCGGAGGGACAAAGGGTTCTGGGAAGAATTGAAATAGTCTTGGTTTCTAGTAAAAAAAAAAAAAAGAAAACAAATAGGAAAATGATTTCAAGGAAAGGTGAAAAAAATATATTTTTAAAATTTTTTTAATATATTTTTTTAAAAAGTCTGATTTTTTTTTTTTATTATTTAAGGAAAGCAAGGAAGTAAAGTTTTCATAGTAGTAATGCAAGTAAAAAGTCAAACAGTCATGGATGGACTAACCAAACTGAATTTTACTAGTTTGTTTTTTGGTCCCTGATCATTTTATTCAGTTTTTTTGTTTACTGAATTTTGCTGATTCATTTACTAGTTCTTTTAATTGGTTAAACTGACAAATTACCATGTCCAGAAATCATATATAAAACTTATGAATGGATAAATGTGATATTTCCACACAATGGAATATTCATGGTTTCTAGGGACCTAGGGGAGAAGGGAATGGGGAGTCACTGCCAATGGATATTGCTTTTGGGGAGTGGTATGAAAATGTTCAGGAATTAGATAGTGGTGATGGTTGCACAGTCTTGTGAATATATTAAAAATCACTAAATTATACACTTTCAGAGGGTAAAGTTTATGGTAGGTAAATTATGTCTCAACAACAAAGAAATCTAGTATAAAGTTTTTAAAAAGAATCCTCTTACAACAGACATTTTTAGATGTTAGGAATAGAATTTTCTTTTCTGCCCTGTAGCACAGTTGGTGAATAATGATGGTGTACTTGAAAGGAACACTTTATCTTGGCAACTGGTGTGATCCTGGGCAAGACCCTACACTTCTTAGCCTCCACTGCTCAATCTGTAGGATGAAGCTAGTTCCTCGTGTTGTACTTAGGTCATAGAGTAAATGTGGCACAGCAATAACAGCAGGCATTTAATGAACTCTCATTATCTACAAGGTACTATTGCTGGCATTTTACGTGCATTGATTCATTTTTCTTATGAAATATTCTTATTTTGATTTTACAGGTAAAGAAAATGAAATAATATGTTGTAAAACTGCTATACAAATGAAAGACATGGATATGTTATTTCACAAATCATTTAAAAATAATGCTTTTTTTTCCAGCTTATTACAGTGATGTGTCATTGGAGAAATCAGAAAATATAAAAAGCTATAAGGAAGCAAATTAAAACCAACTCATAAATCCAAAGAAAACAGTTCTATTTTTGTATCTTCTTTTCCAGGTTTTTAAAAGTATATGTATGTATATACACATATATTCATAGATACATACATATACATTGGTTTTATACTATAAATACGGTATTGTATTCCACTTTAAAAAAGGATTTAAATATCTGGGTATGGGTGTACCCTCTTAAAGCTGTGTGCTCAGCCCAGTAGTTGGCTACTTAATGGAAAAATTTGGTTTAAAAAAAAATTTTGGTTTAAAGCAGGTGAGGCACAGTCATCAACGATGGCACAGCAGTTCCCCTCCTGTTCTTAGCTAAAAATGACCCTGATTTTATTCAGATGTGTGGAATTGATTTGTTCAGCCTGGGAGTATAAAATTGACATGCTGAGGCATCAACACTGAGATATCTATGATTGTTCTGAGCTAGTCGTGATGATCCCATTCTTTCAGGGAATAGTTTGGGGGTTAGCATGGGACCTAGTCCTGCCAATAAGACATAAGGGGAAGTCTGTTAAGGGCTTTTGGAAAAGAGTTTCTTCCTGCTAAGGAGAGAGAAGCATGAGATGAACTCCGCCCTCCCTCCCCCCATCTCCAACCCCAGCTGTCCTTTCCTGCCAATGGTTCCACTGGAACTGTGGCTACCATCTTGGGAGCATCGAAAAGCCAAGACTCTCAGATATGCCAACCCAGGTCTTGATGTGTCTTAGCCACTGAGTTAACCAAACCTGGAACCATGAAGCTTCAGACTCCTATGTGAAATAACGAGTGCTTAAGTAATTGCACCCCAAAGTGAAATAACTAGTGGGGAATAGTAAAATAAGTGATGTGGAATTATTTTTAAAACACATATATTTCTTAAACATTTAAGAAAATACTTCTAAAAATATATATTTTATTAATTTATTCACGAGAGACAGAGAGCGAGAGAGAGGCAGAGACACAGGCAGAGGGAGAAGCAGGCTCCATGCAGGGAGCCTGACGTGGGACTCAATCCTGGGACTCCAGGATCATGACCTGGGCCAAAGGTAGGCACTAAACCGCTGAGCCACCCAGGAATCCCCTAAGAAAATACTTAAAACATACATCTATGCATTCATTTGTCATTTTAAAAATGTAGGCCAAGATCTTTAATTATATAATGGGGGATCTGTGTTATCTTTATTGCATAAACAATATCAACAACACACTTCTAATTTCTACAGATTTTCTGTTTGTTTTGAAGCAGATCACAAACTTAGAGACAATTACAAGAGGTCTGAGGACAGACCCTTGTTAGGCCAGCAATTCTTAATGTGTGGTCTGGAGGCTTCTAGAGATTTCCAAGCCTCCAGAAGGATGGTTTTTGCAAAACCAAAATTATATTCATAATAATATTAAGATATTATTGCCTCTTCCACAATCATTTGTTCATGAGGGTACAGTAGGGTTCTCTAGGGGCTACATGACTTGTGATACTGCAGTAGATTGAACAAAGAAGCAATATGAGAACTCAGTTGCCTTCCATTAGTCTAGGCATTACAATACAGCAATGTCAGTGTCACTGCTCTAATTTTTTTTTTACTTTGGAAAGTATATTTACTTGTTATAAAAATACATTATTTACATTAATATGTAGTGGGTTCATTACTGTTATTTTAAAAAATGAATTCAAAGTTAATAGTCTATAAATTTCTTAGTTTTAATTTCTGATGTGGTAAATGTCAGTAGATATTTCCCACACAGACAGAAGCTCTTTAAAGTCCTTAATCACTTTTAAGAAGGGACCAAAAATCTTGAGAATCCCTGTACTGGACTTGATTGATTTTCCCCAATGCTTACTGTTGCCTAGTGACAGTATCTTCTTTGTTTCCTTTCCTTCCTCCCCTACTCTCACTTCTCCCTTCTTGTCTTTTTTTCCTTTCAGCAACTTGCTTTTAGGTAAATTTTGCAAAGCGTTCAACTTAATCTTCATAGAAATAACTGCTGTCTTTTAGCATTTGTAATGACAATAGTAGACACTGAGTTCATTAATAGGTCTAGGCACAAGCATATCCCACTCTTGTTAAGTGCCCTAATTGGGGGGAAGAAAGTACATGTGTGTCTGAATGAGGAATGTTCAGTGTGTTTCCAGAGGGAATAAATACCACCAACTGATCAGGCATTGCTTTAGTGGAAGTGCATTAAGAATATTCTGTTTGTACTTAACCATTTTTGTATTGCTGAACACATTTTTGCTTAGGCTTTTTAACTTTAAAAAACAAGGCTAAAATCCTTATCATTATACATAAATCCTTATGTATGTTCATACATATATGAATATCCTTATACATAATTCTTTGCATAAATGATATCAGGATAAATTCCTAGAGTAAGAATTACTATGTCAAAGAGTTGTGGGCATAAAAAAAATAAAAAATAAAAAACAAACCCAAAGAGTTATGGGCATATTGAAGGTTTTTGGTGTATATACTCAAATTACATTCTAGAAAGATTGTACGAATTTGGGGGTCTACATATTTACTAATTCAAAATAGTACTGTTAGTAAAGAAACATGCTAGTTTTATGTCCAAATTCTTGCTTTGATTTTCTAGGAGTTTATCTTATATAGTGAGATTAGACACTATAAAAATACTTAGTAACAATTTGTATTTCTTTTTTGTGAATTTCCATTTTATGTCCTTTGAACATTTACCTAGAAAGATGTACTAGTTAGGATTCTTGCTTGCAAATGACAGGAACTGACTTTGGTTAACTTAAATAGAAACTGAATTGGTTGCTAAGTGTATTGAGTAGCTTATAGAATTGAAGGGAAGGCTGAGAACCAGATTTGGGTAAGATCCAAGAAAGACAAGGCACAGCTGATATCCTGCCACAGGAACAGTTAAGATCATAGTGCAATCAACAAAACTAAAAGGCAACCAACCTGTGGAATGGGATAAGATATTTGCAAATGACATATCTAATAAAGGGCTAGTATCCAAAATATATAAAGAATTTATAACACTTGACACTCCTGAAATGAATAATCCAACTAAAAAATGGGTAGAAGACATGAATAGACATTTTTCCAAAGAAGACATCCACATGGCCAACAGACAGATGAGAAGATACTCAACATCACTGGTCATCCAGGAAGTGCAAATCAAAAATACAATGAGATATCACCTCACACCTGTCAGAACAGCTAAAGTCAACACAAGAAATAACAGGTGTTAAAGAGGATGTGGAGAAAAAGAAACCCCCTTGCACTCTTAGCGGAAATGCAAACTAGTGCAGCCACTGTGGAAAACAGCATGGAAATTACTCAAAAAGTTAAAAATAGAACTACCCTATGATCTAGCAGTTGCATTATTAGGTATTTACCAAAAGAATATAGAAATACTAATTCAAAGGGATATTGCTCCCTGATGTTTATAGCAGTATTATCTACCATAGCCAAATTATGAAACAGCTCAAATGTCCATCAGCTGATGAATGCATAAAGAAGATGTGGAATAAATATACAAAGGAATATTACTCAGCCATAAAAAAGAATGAAATCTTGACATTTACAACTATGTGAATGGAACTTGAGCGTATTATGCTAAGTGAAATGTCAGAGAAAGATAAATACCATATAATTTCACTCATATGTGGAATTTAAGAAACAAAACAAATGAGCAAGGGAAAAAAAGAGAGAGACAAACCAAGAAACAAACTCTTAATTACAGAGAACACACTTGTGGTTACCGGAAGGGAAGTGGGCAGAGGGACTGGTTAAATAGGTGATGGGGATTAAGGAGGGATGTGATGTGTTAACTGGAATTTAAACAAAAACTTAAAAAAACATAAAATGGGTGTTAAATTTTATTAAATATATTTTCTGCATCAAAAAAAAAAAAAAAAAAAAGCCCACATGGGATTTTATCCAACTGTGTGAGCTCCCTATGCAGGAGTATATTGACGTACTGTCTGCCACATTTTGGGAAAAAAAACATTATTTGACCAGCTTGTTTGCTTTTAAATTTTTTTATATTTGTCTTCAAAATAGAAAAGTTTAATTTTTTTTAAGGTAGCTAAACCTACTGACTTTTTACCTGTTCAGCATTTTCCATTATATTTATGTCTGGAATATGTCTCCCCAATCCTTACATTATATATTCATCTACTTTCAAAGTTTTTTATGATTGAATGTCCTGAATTTTACATATACATCTTTGAACTGTGCATGTGCATATGTGTATATGCTGTGTACATATGTGTAATGTGTGCATGTGTGGGGGGTATGGAAGGATCTAATTCCTGTCCTCCTCTCTGTCCCATCTGGTTATCCTGCTGCACTATGTCATTCTTTCCCCACTGACTGTGGTGGCACTTTTATCACATACTAATTCCTTTGTAGTCACATGCCTTTTTAGGCTGTTCATCCCATTGCATTCATCTACCCACTGATTTTTGCAACAGCTTTTTAATAGTTTAAAATTGCTCAAACTGTATAGGATATTTTAATCACCCAGCTATCTCTTAATTATGCATATTTTTTTCTTTTCCAAAAATGTGATGGTCCATTCTTTTTGTTTGTTTTTTTAATTTTTGTTTATTTATTTTTTAAAAAAGATTTTATTTATTCATTCATGAGAGACACACAGAGAGAGGGAGAGAGAGAGAAAGAGAGAGAAAGAGAGGCAGAGACATAGGCAGAGAGAGAAGCAGGTTCCATGCAGGGAGCCTGATGTGGGAGTAGGTCCTAGAACTCCAGAATCATACCCTGAGCCAATGGCAGACACTTAACCACTGAGCCACCTAGGCATCACTGTTTGTTTGTTAAACTTTAGAAACATTTTTCCTAGTGAAAGGGACCACAAGGGAAGGGGGAGAAACTAGTGGGGAAAATTAGAGGAAGACAAACCATGAGAGACTCCTAACTGTGGGAAACAAACAAGTTTTAGATTTGCAGATTTAGGTTGCATTAGGTTGCAGATTTAGATTCTTTGTTCTTTTCTAACCCTGTAATGGCAATGATTATGGGCAACGACTTTGGAATCAGACTAACTTGGATTAAATCCCAGTTTTGTCATTTACTAGCTGTGTTATCTTGGGGAAATTATTTAATGTCTTGAAATTTCAATTTATTTCTAAAATATAACTACTGCTAGTGATACCCATCCCTCAAAAATAATGTGGTGTTTCAACAAGATAATTATGTAAGGCATTTGGTTCAGTACCTCATAGCAAGTGCTCAAACTTCATCATCATTGTCATTATAATTTTATTTTCAATTTATTTTTATCAATGACCAGATTTGTCAATTTATCAAATATCAATTTATTTTCATTTGATTTAACAATTCATTGAAGGTTATAAATTCATTCTTGACTGGGATTTTAGCCATCTTCCATAAGTTTTATTAATTCAGTTAATGTTATTTAAAACCTAGTCTTAGGGTGCCTGGGTAGCTCAGTTAGTTAAGCATCTGCCTTCAGTTCAGGTCTTGATCTCAGGGTCCTGGGATTGAGCCCAGCATCATGCTCTGCTCATCGGGGAGCCTGCTTCCTCCCTCTCCCTCTGCTGCTCTCCCTGCTTGTCTCCCCTCTCTCTCTCTGTCAAGTAAATAAATAAATAAAATATCTTAAAGAGGGACACCTGGGTGGCTCAGCAGTTGAGCGTCTGCCTTTGGCTCAGGGTGAGATCCCTGAGTCTGAGATTGAGTTTCGCATCATGGGGTCTGCTTCTCCCTCTGCCTATGTCTCTGCCTCTCTCTCTCTGTGTCTTTCATGAATAAATAAATAAAATCTTAAAAAAAGAATCGTAAAAAAAACCCTAGTTTGTAATTGAGACTTTGATAGCCTTTGTACCTTAGTTTAGGAGAGTGATTTTTTTTTTTTGCTTTTGTTTTTTTGTTTTAGATTTATTTATTTGACAGAGAGAGTGAGCACATGAGCAGAGGGAGGGGCAGAGGAAGAGGGAGAGACTCCTCAAACAGACTCCCCACTGAGCAAGCCCAACACAGGGCCCAATCCCAGGACTCTGAGGTCATGACCTGAACCAAAATCCAGAGCCAGCCAGCCACTCAACCAACTGACATGAGCCATCCAGGTGTGCCCTCCCTTTAAAAAGATGTATTTATTTATTTAAGAGATAAAGAGAGAGAGAGAGGGTGGGCAGGTGCAGAGGGATAGGGAGAAGGAGAGAAGTAGACTCTGCTGAATGTGGTGCCTGACATGGGGCTTGATCTCATGACTCTGAGATCAGGGCCTAAGATTCTCAACTGACTGAACTACCCAGGCACCCCAAAAGAGTGTGTTTTTTTAAAGTTCAAAGTTATTGGTTTTGTTTATTTATTAGTTTGTTTGCTTAAACATATGATAATAGTTTTGGCTTGATTGTATTATGATTGAAAATATGTAGCCATTAGAATTTCTGCTTTGGGGAATTAATTGTTGTTTTTATGGTGTGATATATGGACATTGCTTATTAAATTTTGCTATTCTATTTCACGTATAAAACTTTATGACTATTTTCCTTTAGTTGTGGATTATATCTTTTATCAATTTAAAATTACATTTTTGGCCCGTTTACTACTTTTTGGCTTGACTCCTGGTTTGTATGTTTTTCTTTTACTTGTATTTATCAAACATGTATTTACCAATTCTTACAATTCTTACTTGTCTGAATCACTTAATTTTTGGTAGGTCTTTTTAAAGCAGCATAGATCTGAATTTTGTTTTTGAAGATAAGAGGTAAGAGTTGGCAAGGACGTGGAGAAAAGAGAACCCTTGTGCACTGTTGGTGGGAATTTATATTGGTACAGCTGCTATAGAAAACAGTATGGAGGGGATCCTTGGGTGGCTCAGTGGTTTGGTGCCTGCCTTTGGCCCAGGGCGCGATCCTGGAGTCCCGGGATTGTGTCCCGCGTCGGGCTCCCGGCATGGAGCCTGTTTCTTCCTCTTCCTGTGTCTCTGCCTCTCTCTCTCTCTCTCTCTCTTTCTCTATCATAATAAATAAATAAATAAATCTTAAAAAAAAAAAAGCAGTATGGAAGTTTACTATATAACCCAACATCTCTACTTCTGGGTATTTATCCAAAGAAAACCAAAACACTAATTCAAAAGACATATGCATGCATGTATCCCTCCCTATCCCTATGTTCATTGTAGCATTATTTACAATAGTCAAGGACTGGAAACAACCTAAATGTCTATTGATAGATAAATGGATAAAAAAAGGTGTGGCATATACATCCAACAGAGTATTAGCCATAAAAAATGAAATCTTGCCACAGAGATGGACCTAGAGGGCATTATGTAAGTGAAATAAGTCAGAGGAAGACAAATAAACCACATGACTTCACTTACATGTGGAATCTAAAAAACAAAACCAAATCACAGGTACAGACAACAAACTGATAGTTGTCAGAGGGGATGTGTGTGGAGGATAGATAATATAGGTAAAGGAGATTAAGAGGTACAGTTTTCTAAGTATAAAATATATACATGGAGATGTAATATATAGCATGAGGGATATAATCAGTTAATATTATAGTTGTTAATATTTTAACAACTTTGTATCCTGACAGATGGTAACTACATTTATCCCAATGGTCATCTCTTAATGTATATAAATATCAAATTGCTGTGTTGTATATCTAAAACTAATACAATACTGTTTGTCAATTATTCATCAATAAAAAAGATGAAACCAATTTGAAACTACTGGTCGTTAAATGGGCTGGTATAACCATTGACAAATTTTCTCATGATTTTTAGGTTTTATCCTTTTTCTGACATTTTGCTATTTCTGTGTCTTTTATTTATTTGCTTTATGCAATATTTTTACTTTAGAAATTTACTTTTTCTATTAAGGAAATCTTAAAAGGTAAACTTGTTTTAAATTTTACTATTGGTTGCCTTTAAATTGTTTAAAGAACATTCTTTATATTCCCCCAAATTTTCAGAATCAAGAATTAAACTGTACTTTAAAACGTCCTTACATAGGAGAAAGTTAGCATAGTTCCATTTTTCCCTCATTACTTCCCCATCTTTGTTAATACAAACTTAGATGTAAGACAGATATTATCACTATTGTTTATATAACTTTTTTCTTTTACTGATACTTTTATTTATTTATTTTTTTACTGATACTTTTAATATTGGCTCTGTTAACAAATTTTGCAACAATCAATGTAATTAAAATGTAGAACTCTTTCAGTGCTCATTGCTAATTCTTCAAAAGCACAGTAGTTCCATTCTTATTTATTTCAAATTATCTCTAAGTCCTTTTTGTGTCCTTTTTTCTTACTGAGGGAAAATTAGTATACAGCCTAAGTTTTGGGTGTACAAAATTGTAATTTGCTGCCCTATACGCTACAAAATGATCATCATCCTAGTTCCCAACCATCACCATACAGTTGACCTCCAGGAGTGTTTTCTGTGGTTTTTGCACAGGAAAGATTGTCTGGGCATAACATTCTGGGTGGTAGGAATGTTATCTCTGACCTTCAAAAGTTCTTGTGGATGCTTCTAGATATGTCTGAACATATTTGTTTTGCCTAGAATGTAGTAGATTCTTGATCTGTGTACTCTTAACAGTTTTTTAAGGTTAAAAAAAACATTAAGTTTTTTGTTTGATGATAACTTCTGTTCTCTTCTAGTGTTTCCTAAAAAACATCTACAATTCTTAGGTTTTCTGTGTCCTTTATTTTCTCTTTCATTATTTCATTATTTCTTTCATTATCTTCATCTTTGTTCTTTTCTCAGATGGGCCTCCTGCTTTACTGACATAATTACCTGCAGTGTCATTTCTGCACTGCATGGCTTCAAATGCAGATTTCAGTTCTATCACTGCATTTTGATTTTACTTCAGTCTTTTCCTGTCTCACACATTTTTTCTTTTCATCTCATCTCGCTGTCTCTTTCTCATGACCTATTCTCTTGTTATGGGTATCTGTTACTGTTGCAGCTCTATAAAGGCCATTGCTTCTTGAATTCTATTGAATATCAAAAAACTTTTCTCTGGAGATTTCTTTCAATTCCTGTAGTAAGTCATTTTCAGAGGCTGTGCTCCCTCTGAGTCTTTAGGATAATAGCCTCCATCTCTATCTCTATGTCATTTATCAAAATGCATTTGTTAGTTCTTGTCGCTTCTCTTAACGCAGGGTATCCATCTGAACTGGTGCTTTCCTCTGTCCACTTGTATGTGGTGGGTTTGATTCTCTTGATCGAGCTACAACTGGAGGGCAAGCTGATGTCCAGAGCCACAAGCTTGATTTCTGTGGTTTGACTTGCTTTCATTCCTCAAGTGTTGACATTAGCTCTTGCCCTGCTCCTGTGCCTTACTTTCTGGCATGAAAGCTCTAATATTCAGCACACCGGATCATCAGAGACTTTTTCCCTCTCTTCTCTCATATTGTGTCTTTTCCATGGGAACACCTTCCTGGTTGGAATGAGGTACCCCAAAGCTTGCTTCCTCATACTGTCTTGTTGATCAGTTCTTTTCCAGGTAGCTGCCCTGATTGTTTTTAAGAAAAAGGCTGCCGCAAAGGGTTTGATATTGAAGGAAAATAAGACCCCAGCTAAAACAGGAGCATGTAGAAGAATGGCTGTCTGATTTAATGAGCCAGGTGGCAGACAATGGGGAAGGTATAACGGGCCTTTCTGACTTCAGACAGGTGGGCTTGCTCTAGGTCTGGTGGCAAGCACAGGGGGACCACTAATTGCCTTTAAAAACCCAGGTTCATTGACCTTACAGTTAGTGGTAAGGAGTTGACTATTGGTCTTAATTTTTGGTGGCATGTAAATGTTTGCATCTGTGTGTGTGTGTGTATTTTAGTAAAAGGCTGTATCAGGACAATTAGCCAGATGCCATTTTAAACTGAAAGTCCTAGGGGTCTTTTTATTTTAAAAACTAATTACCAGGTTGCTTTTATCCACCAACTCATGTGGCATATGTGAGATATAAGTAAGTGAAGAGCTAGAAGATGCCCACTGGAATGAAATGAGAAGACAGATTTGGGAATTGTGCTTTGTCTCTTCCCTCTTTACCTCCCACTTCCTCATTGTCCCTGGTGCCCTAGAGCTTTTCTTTGTTATCACTCCTTCCTTTTCCTTTTTCCCCAGCCTGGATTTAAGCCTTATAGGCGTTCTCTCATATGCCACCAATACAGGCATAACGTATATTTCTTTGCTGCCTCCTCGACTCCGGTTTTACTCTTTGAGATCTCCACAGGCCATGGTGACCGGGTACTCAGTTCTTGCAGAAACGGTATATGCAGGGATGGACTTAGCTTTTCCTTCTGCCCTTTACAGAGAGGACCAGTGTGTCAGCTCATGCCTCAGTTAGGAGGTATTTATAGTAACAGATGGAGGAAAGGCTGTGTTGCTCTTCAACACTTGCTGATTCAAGACTGGCCCCACTTTGATGCACAGGTATAGCGTGTTTCATGGGCAGAGGATTTAGAACTGGCATCCTGCCTGTCCCCCAGGTGTGGTCACTGCTGCTATGATTTCTAGCCTGGCAGCATGGCTTAAGCTCCTATTTTGTGGGAGGCTGAAAGTGAAAGCCAGGACTGGTTTCCACTTATTGCATATCAGGTCAGGATGGGAAACCCACCATCACCGATTTCAAATGCTTTTGTCTTAGGGGTCAAAGTGACAAATTGCTGTCATTGTGCAAGCCAAACAGATATATAAAAAGACCTTTAAAACAACAAAACTTCAAATCTTGGAAGTGAAGGCGCAGGACACCATTAAAATTCCCTTCATGATCCTGATGTTGAGGGCCCAGGCTATTTTCATATTTCAAATATGTTAAGGGTTTAATGTACTGGGGCCCGTAGATAAATCCCATATTTAATCTCTCTTCTTTTACATTTCCATATTTTTTATAGCTGTTGCCAGCCTGAATATCATCCTCTATAAAAGTGGAGTAATTTCAAGAAATATCATAAAGGTTGTATACTTCCACCATACTTTACCTTTTTATTGCGTTGTTTTGTTATACAAAGTAAAAATGCACTTGCACATTTTTTGTTTTCACTGATGCAATGAGTGTGAGTGTATCAGAATATCAAATAATTTTCCTAATATTTTTTTTGCCTCTCCTTGTCTTTAAAGAAGGGATAAGAACACTAAATTCCAAATATTTTCACCCTGGAGTTTGGCTGGTTAATACTTTTTCTTTTTTATTGTTTAAAATATACTATTCATGGAAGCATTGTAAATTATGCCTACACAATGGGAAATAAGCAAATCTTCATAGATACTAAAATTAGTTGTCTAAGTAATATCGTAGATAGATTGTGTCGTTCATGGATGTGTGCCCCAGAGCCTTGCACATAGACATATTAAATAATTATTTGGTGGATGAATGAATATTTGATGTGTTGCGCATCTAACAATCAATAACATGTGACTGAAAAAGTAAGAATGATCATTCTTACGGTTTGCAGGTAGAAGAGTACATTGAGACCATAAGAAGTCAGGAAATGAAAATTGTGCGGTTGAATCTGTGATATATTTAGCTTTTTATGAAAGTGATGGCCTTGCATAGGTATGGGCAAGGATCCCCATTCTGTGTCTGTGTATGTGCCAAGGTTCCTCTGGTGCCTAGGCTGGAGGAGGTTTTCATCCCCAAGAGAGGCACCTTGGGATGTCCCTGGGTGTGTGGGACTTTCTGGCTCTATTCCTCTCTTACTCATAGGTACAGGCAATCATGCTACCATAATTGATCAATTGACTATTTACACATCTATTTATTTCACTTGTTTTAAGTAAAATAGTGGGTTAGCTGGTAGATATTTAACATTTTTAGTTTGGTTTCTCTGGTGTTATGGAAATATTTCTTTTAAGTCAACACCGAGAAGCTTGTGGCAGTAGGATGCCAAGGTGCTGAACATAATCTAGTTGTTGGAAATTCAGAAGATCCGGAGGATCAAGTTTTCCTCCTGCAAGCTTATAAGAGGTGTGCCTGGTGCCCCTTCAGCAACAGAGGGGGAGAAAATGAGCTGTTTGTGTGGTAAAATAAAGACCATGTTATTCTCAAATCAAATAATATTTACTGAGTACCAAAAAAAAATGATACATTGGTATGCTGCTTTAAATGTGTTATTTACCTGATCTTAACAGCAACAGAGAGTTGGCAGGGAGTATTACTTTTCTAATTTTTATGGGTAAAGAATTTGAGGCTCTGAGAATTTAGTTGACTTTCTTAAAGTCACTGATTGGTAGAGGTGGAGCTGGATTTCAGTTTTGCTCATTTCTAGCACTATATTCTTTCCTTTGCTCTAATATAATATTCATCATGCTAATAAATTATGCTACCCAACATTTAATGAAATAGACATAGTTTACTTCTCACATCTCCTTTTCTCTGCCTATTTCTGTAAAGTAAGTACTATCATCCCCATTCTGCAGATGGAAAAACTAAGCTACAGAACTTACTATGGCAACTCACCAGAGTGTTGTGGGGACACTCCAGGGTGAATGATACAAAACTTGTTTTCCAGGAGTTTATAATTAAATCAGGGCAATAAATTGTGTATGTGTAAAAGACAATAATAATAATAACAAAATATTTGAATAATAGTTTAATACCAGAAAAGCAGTGTCACAGAGGAGTACTGGATTATAAAATGGAATGCATTGGAGATAGATACCATAGTTGGTTCATGAATGATGTGGGGGTTGAGGGGGCAGCCCCCACATGGTTGAAAATTGTGTATAACTATTGACTCCCTCAAAATATAAATACTAGTAGCCTACTGTTGACTGGAAGCTTTACTGATAACATAAACAATCATTTCAAACATATTTTGTATGTTACATAGATATTATATACTGTAATCATACAATAAAGTGAGCTAGGGATGCCTGGGTGGCTTAGCAGTTGGGCGTCTGCCTTTGGCTCAGGGCGGGATCCCAGAATCCGGGATTGAATCCCACATCAGACTCCCTGCGAGAAGCCTGCTTTTCCCTCTGCCTATGTCTCTGCCTCTCTCTCTCTATCTCTCATGAATAAATTAATAAATCTTTAAAAAAAACCAATAAAGTGAGCTAAAGAAAAGAAAATGTTATTAAGAACATTATAAGGAAGAAAAAATACATTTACAGTATAGTTATCAAAAATATCCATGTATAAGTTGACCCACACAGTTCAAACCCCTGTTGTTCAAAAGTTTAGAGGAGGAGTTAACAGGGGTTTAAAGGAAGGGTGAGGTGGTTTCTTGGGGCCAAGGCAGTCATGAGGACTGGAGAGGGCTGGCAGAGTGTGAGCTGGTTCTGGAGAGGCTGGGGAAGGGGACCAGGAGGCTCTTCCAGGCGGTGAGACACAGTGAGCAAGTCACAGAGTTGCAAATGCACCCCACTGGGATGTTGTGAGTCTCATTCCTACTGAAAGGTGTCTACTAGAGAGGATATGAAGCTGGAGGTTTCTCCTGGGAGGCCCCCGATGAAGCACCTTTTCCTTAACCTGTGCAAACACAAAATCAAGCATTGATTTCAAGCTTTGGACTACATTGGCAAACATGAATCCCCAGGCTTCCATCTTCCTGAACAGAATAAGCCTAACCTTTAGATTTGGAAAGGGCTGGAAATGTAACCCACAGCCTGCTCATTTTATGCTGAGGAGTAGGAAGGCCTGAGACATGGGGAAATCTGATAACAGCTACAAGGTTACCTTGTCAGAGAATGTTGAGTGGAGAACCCCAGTATCTGACTCAGTTCAGAGTTCATGGCAAATAGTGTTTCTTCATTTGTTGCTAGAATATTTAAACTTAAAAGAACAGAGCATTGTACTGTGAATTTTTGTGTGGGCTCAGCCTGGGGACCCTGACCTGACTGGCGGTCATGGTGACAGCAGGAGGGCACATGTATGGTTCACTGATCATGCCCATATAATGTTCTACCCTTAGTGAGCCTTTGATCCATGTTTGCTGCCATCTTCATGTAAGTGAATTTATGGGATGTGGACATCTTCTGATTTTGCCTGTACTCCTGGATCCTCTTCCCCTACTCTTTGTCCTATACTCATTGACCATGTTGAGCCATGGTTTCTCTATCCCTCCTTCCCATGGAAGAAACATGAAGGTACTGACTTCAGTCATTTGCCTTCTTCTATCAGGTTCTAGCCAGCGACAAAAACTTGGTTGTCTTAAGGGTGTCACGTAGAGGAACAAAGCAGGAGTGCCATTTTGTTAATGTCAGATATAAATATTTTTATGAACCTTTATGTCTGGATTCATTAGCCATTTAATGAATTTGATGCACAGATGTTCAGGAAATTAGGAGCACTGACTTCATTGGGAAATTATAGCAAGCTTGGTGCCATCCAAGATATCAAAAGCATGCTGTTCCTACAATCTGCCAAGAAACCAGGTATAGTAATGGTCTCTGTATTATATATAAGCTCACTATTAACACTCAATAAATGTTAATTGTATAATAATAAAAAATATTGAGCATGATTCTCCCCAGTGGAGATCAGATTTGGACATAAAGGGATGCCCTCTGTGTTCAGAATATATATTTTCTTTGGACTTATATTATATTCACCTGATGGAAAGTAAAAAGAGTTGAGGAAAGCTAATTGATGCCATAGGCTGAGGTTATTGATTTTGAGTCATAAGAACTGAATTTGGCTTACAAAGCTTATCATCAAAACAACTATATCAAATGTCTTGATTTGCTCTCCCAATCCGTATGTGCTTCACGGGCAGAGTGAGTGGAGTAAGTGAAGAGAAAGGGTAAAATCAGACCAGAATGGTCATTGAAGCTGAGACCATATAGGGAAGTTCACACCTCACCTGGAGGCTGGCACCGTATCTCCAGGGTATTTGTCCTCCAGTTGTTAGCTTTGTCACCTTATGTGCTTTAGGGACAATACTGTGGAGGGGAAGAAAGAGCACAATAATTGGAAATGTTTTTCCTTGGCAGTAGTGTGCTGATAAATTTTCAAAAAACTGGTTCTCTTTCTCTCTCTGAAAAGAAAAAAAAAAAAAAAAGCCCTGCTGTGTTTGCCTGTTTCCATGGTGTAAATACTTCTACTGTGGCCAATTTCAAGCCACCAACATGACAACAATAATGATGGTGATGGATGTGAGGAAGTGATTAAAGAAGCTTTGGAGTCAGTGATCCCCAAGGTAACATTCTAGCTCTGCTACTTACTAGCTCTGTGATGTCCAGCCAGCTACTTAAACTCTCTGATCCTTGGTTTCCTCAGTGGCAAAATGGAATAATCTCATAAGGTTGATAGTTTTATAAAGGAGATCGTGAATATAAAGTGACCGGCAAGGTTCTTGGCCCGTAAGTGCTCAAAAATGGTAATTGTCATTCATATTATTATATCCCGAGACTAAGTGTGACAGCCCCCTAATCTATTTAGAAATATTATAATTATCAGAGAATATGGACTATTCTAGATATCAGTTGACCCAGGCATATGACTTGTGGGAAAATAATATCCTAATACCTGCTAGATAGTGTAGTAGGCTTACATACCTAGGTGAGAAAGTGTCTCCCAAATAGCCTGGGGAATGAAAAACATGTGTGCGTGATTTCTAAGAAATACTAAGAACAATTCATACATACCGCAGTGTTTTAAAGATACTGCCTGCAGTGTGGATAATGCTTGTGGCTCCATCTTCTTTGGTGAGGTGTTAGTGGCTCTTGTATCTTTAAAAAGGAAGTCTTTTGAAATAAGGTGGGCATAAGGAATAGTGCCAGGTGCCAAACTGTCCAAATATCCTGCTTTTCACAGGCTTGACAGGCCAGTTTCCTTCCTCAGCTCAGAGGAACGCTGAGCATCGAGTAGAGGCCACCTTGCACCCCCCCCCCCCCCATGGGGCACATGTCCTTCCCATCAGGCAGAGAGCAGCTAGAAAAGGGGGAGTGCAGACAAGACAAGCATCTTTCCCAAGGAAACCAAGGAAATATGGCTCTATTTCTCTCTCTCTCTCTCTCTCTCTCTCTGTCTCAGCTTCCTCGCTTTCTGATTCAGGTTGCCGTGTTGAAATTGTTTGAATGACAATTGATGAGGAACACAAATGTGCAATACTTTGTAAAATAGGAAGTCTAGGTAAAGGAGAGAGATTTTTGAGCTCTGCCATTTAAGCATACTTTAATCTTGCAATACACCATTAAACATCCCAGACGATTCTGTGGCTTTCTCTTTCCCACCATTATCTGGAAAAGCTTGTCTGCTGTCACCAAACTCTAGCTTAAATTGCTCAGGGCTCTGTATTTTCCCATTGCGGTTTGCTATTATATCACTAATTCTAATTTGATTCGGATTCAGCGAGCTCTTTCTCTTCATAACACGAAAGCCTTTTGGCAGCCATTAGCTCCATGAGTAGAATCGTGAACAATCACACACACAAAGAAACTGCAAATTAGGGCTTATATTCCTTATATCTTCACATGGCTGACTGAAGTAAGACAACTCCACAAACAATGCATTTTAAAGAACATTTGCAGGGTGAATATATTACAAATATGGCTAGGAAGTGGGCTGCAGTATATCTTCAAAAGTGACTGATTTAAACCCAAACTTAATGTATTTTGGAGGCCAGCAATAATTTGACTTGCTGAGTGGATGGAATTTATGGGTATAATGCAGTGCAAATAAAAACATCCTCTTTCAGTCATAAAGGTGTATGCTGTGTCCAGGCTGGGAAATATAGCTTTTCTTACCCCTGACTTCTGGAGAGAACTCAGGGGAATAGCTAAGTCAGACCCAGTGCCTTTTCTTTGTGGCCTTATGGAAATATCAAGTTTTATTTTTGTATTTAAGAGGGTTTATGGTGCCATCCCTGGATCTGGGCTTTGTGTTTGATAAGCAAATAAATAAGACACTCAGAGATGTACCACCGAGCTGTGGGTTGTTTTCTTCATGAGGTGACCCAGACCACAATAAAGCAAAAGCACAGGGTAGAAGTAGGGTGTGGGACCATGGGATGTTTACATCGGTCCCTCCAAGGGATGACCCAAGGGGAAGACTGAGGTTTGTAAGAAGCCCACTGTCAAGGGACTTCTGACTTTGGGGATTTCCGATTTCTGACTTGTATACTTCTGATGTGTAACCTTTAAGAAGAAACCTCTCACAGTACATGTGTGGCCAAATGTCCATGATGTGCTGAATTTGAGGTGGGAATATACCAAGTGAGAAATTTCTGTGGCTGAATAGTTATGAAGTGAAACAAAGCCTGCAGACTTCCTTCTCTGCATCCTCAGTGGCTGAGAGCATCCACTGCTCTGCCCCATAGCCCTCAGCCTGGTGTCTCCCACACTGCACCCTCTTGCTCTCTCTCTCTCCCCTCTGTTCCCAGCACATCAGCCCTTGCCCACCCAGTCCACTTATTCCAATTCTCTGTGGAATACATCCAAGAGGAGGAACCAGATGAAGTCTGAAAAGGTTGATCATGGGCACAAGAGTAGGTCATCTTTCCTGCCTGAGCCTCTCACCATTCATGAAAGACCTGTCCATTCCAGGAGGAGGCTTGACCCTCAGCTCTAGTAGGCTGATGGTGGGATGGAATGCAATATTGTTAGCACCTAGGGAGATTCACAGAACATCAAAAATTCGTGGTTCTCATGTTTTTAATGAAGGCAGGAAAAGAAAGTACAACGTACACTCTTAAGGAGCTTGTATTTCTTGAGCTTCTTTCAGCAAATGGGAGCTTTTGGAGAAGGCATATTCCTAGCCCCCATATCATAACTTCATCAGTTTCCTAAGAAACATCCTAAGATCTCTCAAGTCAATATTTGTTTTAGAAGTCCGGAACAAATACGTATTGAGGGTATATGTGTACTCCTTCCTCTTACCTCAAAGTTTCAGATTAGTCATATTGGCCTATCTAATGGGGACAGGTAGAGGGTGGGAAGAGATGCTGGCAATAGATATAAGACGATTTTGAAATCATAATGTATTGAGTAGCCAGAAAGTATTAAGTGTCCTATTGAAAAATTCATTGTCCAAAATTCTGCTGAAATGTCTGCTTAAAGAGCTTTATTGTTCTGTGTATATTATTCTTTTAGTTAATTGGTAAATCAGCCAGAATTTATAGTACTTCCTTGTTTAAACTCATTGTGGATTTCTAGGGCACATCTCAGCAGTAGTTTTCCCAAAGGAAAGCTGGAGCTTTAAAAACATATAGGTGGTACTGGAGAGATGGGGAAATGGAGCTGATTCAGATACTTCTAGCTTCAATAGTTATGGTTGTGACTTTTCTCCAACTGCCAGGCTAGGGAATTGCATGACCTACGGTGTGTACTGCTAGTTCCTTGGGTCTGCGACCTGTATGACTGAATCCTAAACTGGGTCTGGGGTCTGGGAGGCCAAATCTGGGAATAGAAATCCATATTACAGCGAGCTCAAAGAGATTTGATGCAGTGACATTTAGTTGAAACTTCTTGCCCTAGGCCACTAATATTTCTTTTTTTATTCTCTCCCATATTCCTTTTCCCAAGCCTTGGATAATCCAGACCCAGCAGGGTGTTTGGCCTTCAGAGATCCTTTAAGCCTTGGCTAAGATGACATTAGATTTTTGGGGACCCTTCAAATAGCCCAGACTTTGGTAATATATGGGCTAGGGGTGCTTCAGGAAGGACAGAGAAACTACCCATCTTGTGATGGGCCCTTCCTGCTTTCTGGCTTGATACTAAAATTTGACATTTTTAAAATGACTTTTTAAAGCTAGGGAGGGAAATGTCCTATTTAAAATTTCTCTAGATGATTTTTGCCAGCTAAAATTTACTCCCTAAATTTGATGGCATTCCCCTGCTCTTTCCTCTGGCGCTGGCATACTGTTAGGGTGCTATGCTTTGGGAATACACATCCAGGGGCTGCCTTATAGGGTAACTAGTAGAGAGCTATGGGGAAAAATAAGAACTGTGGTAATCAGAAGACCTTGGTTTCCATCCTATTCTAATGTTCTACTAACTAATGTAATCACTTGATTTTTCTCACCTGTAAAATGGGAATGAAGATAATAACTCCTCTCTTAACCAAACACCATTGAGGTTGGTTCTTGGAGGTAACTAAATCCATCTGGAGTGGTTTCCAAGAATAAACCTCCCTATTCCAAAACTCCCTGTGAGAGAATAAGATTATGGACAAGGTTTATATAGTTCTATCCAGTTTATTGTTTCCTTTCTCTGTAAAATAGTGAGAGCTCTTATTTATCAAGCACCTGCTGTGTGCCAGGTGCCCTCATATGTCATTTGCCACTAATCCTCACAAAGATTCTTCAGGTTGGAGATCACTAACCTGTGTTTACAAGCTCAGAGGGCCAGGTACACCGCCTGCTCTCACATGGGGGTAGTGGAGATGCTGGAGCCCACCAGAAACATAAGCCTCTTGAGACCTGTGGTTTTCCTGTGATAATACATGGATTCCACTTACCTACTTAAGTTGTTCCTCTGTGTATTAGTTGTTTAAAGCAGTTCTGCTCAAAATGTGTTCTAAGAGATCAGAAAACCCCAAATACCACCATGATATGCTGAGATTTAGGCAGACTGTGAAAAAATTGCTTTCAATAAAATGTCCTTTCGAATTTTTTTTTTTTTTTTTGTCCTTTCGAATTTAAATAATGTTCTGCAGGGCAGCCTGGGTGGCTCAGTGGTTTAGCACTGCCTTCAGCCCAGGGTGTGATCCTGGAGATATGGGATCAAGTCCCACGTCAGGCTCCCTGCTTGGAGCCTGCTTCTTCTGCCTGTGTCTCTGCTTCTCTCTCTCTCTCTCTCATGAGTAAATAAATAAAAATCTTTAAAATGAATGAATGAATGAATAATTTCTGCAGTTTACAAAACACTTGTACAGTTAGATATAGTATCTCATTGAATTTTCAAAACCTATTGGAAGGGAAGATGTGTATTTATAATGCATTTGCTAGATGAGGAGACTTTGAAAGGCCACTTGCTACCAATTTCTAGAGGTCAGGTAACCAGTGGGAAGCAGAGGTCTGGTTTGGGTCCAGGTATTCCAGTGTTCTTTCGTTGTATCACACAGTTCACATTCACTGGCAAAAGGGGGCAGAAAAGGAACAGAGGTTAAGAGAGTGATGTCAGCAAAATGGTGGAATAGGGGTTTTCTTCTGTAATTCCCCCCAAAGAACACCAATTTTGACAATCTCTCATCGATGAGAGTGACTTTGTGGAAGTCTGAGAGTCTACTGGAGAAGTTACAGCATACAGTCACAGCAAAAAAGAAAAAAAGCCTGAGTTGGATGTATTGAAGAGGGTAAGAGGAAGAGTTTCATTTTACCCACATATCCCTCCTCCAAGATAGCACAGCTTAGGGCCAAGAGAGAGCTTTGTGGCTCTGCTGTTTCTGCCTTACGGAAAAGTGAGAGCATGTGAGTGAGCATCTGGGTTCTCCAGCCTGTGGGATGTTGCCAAAGAGGCCCATTTCTTTCTTTTCCCACCCAGAATACTGAGGCGTGCTGCGTGGGGGCGGGGAGAAGCAGGGGCTGGAAGAACAGCTGACAGGGCTCTCGGTGGGCATCAAAGGGACAGGATCCTACCATCTGCTTTGCAGACTTCGTTGGAAGCCTGCCCATGAACTGCTGGAGATGCCACACCTGCAGGTCCCTCCAACTGGCTCACAGACACCTCTAATGCTCTGAACACTTCACTTACACCCCTCATCCCCACCCTGTGGCCTACTTCTTTTGCATGCCTCTGAGGGCAGTGAGTGCAAGCCTTTGCAAATAGCTAGTGAGTATGCACAGGTAGCCTGCCCAACTGTGAAGGATTGGGAGAAAGTGCATAAACTCAAGCATTCAGCAGTGCCTTGGGGAAAGCAAACAGAGGACCTGGGCTGTCTTTGCAGGATTGAGAGAAGGCACAAATGCTGAAGAATCCCTCCCCCCCCACCACCACCAAGGAGAAGGAAAAGTGTGGTACAGGAGTATCCATAGATAAGGTCTGAGATAGCTTCAGAATCCCTAGCAGGGCTGAAAAGAGATTTCCAAAACTAGTCAGTAAAAACTAGAAGAGGTGACTGCTTCTTCACTTTATTTTTTTTTAATTTTTATTTATTTATTTATTTATGATAGTCACAGAGAGAGAGAGAGAGGCAGAGACACAGGCAGAGGGAGAAGCAGGCTCCATGCACCGGGAGCCCGATGTGGGATTCGATCCTGGGTCTCCAGGATCGCGCCCTGGGCCAAAGGCAGGCGCTAAACTGCTGCGCCATCCAGGGATCCTGCGACTGCTTCTTCAAATGCAAAGACAGCAGCACACAATTTTAAGGAACATAAAAAATCTAGGAAACATGACACTACCAAAGGAACACAGAAATTTTCTAGAAATGGAGATCTGTGATTTTCCTGATAAAGAATTCAAAATAGTTGTTTTTAGGAAGCTTGATGAACTACACAGAAACATGGAAAGATAATTCAACAAAATTAGAACACATAGGAATAATTACAAAGAACCAAAGAGAACCAGATATTCTGGAGCCAAAGAATACAGTTAATGAAATGGAAAATGCAATAGAGGGATGTCTGGGTGGCTCAGCTGGTTGAATGAGTCTTGGTTTCCACTCAGGTCATGATCTAGGTTCACTCACATGGGGCTCTGTGCTCAGCAGGGAGTCTGCTTGAGTTTCTCTCTCCCTCTGTCCCTCTCCCCACTCACACACACATTCTCTGTCTCTCAAATAAATACATCTTTTTTAAAAAAGAAAAATGCAATAGAAATCATAGTAGACTTGATTAAGCGGAAGAAAATATCTGTGATGTCAAAGACAAATCATTTGATATTATCCAGTCATTGGAGAAAAAAGAAAAAAGGATGGAAAAAAGTAGAGAAGCCTCCATGAATTATGGGATATCATCAAGTGAAATAATCTAGGCATTATTAGAGTCCCAGAAGGAGAAGAGGGAAAAAGGAGCAGAAAGCTTCCTTAAGGAAATTATATCTGAGAACTTTCCAAATCTGGGAAGGGATTGGGACATCCATGTTCATGAAGCTTATACTCCCCAAAAAGATTAAACCCCAAAAGATCTTCCAAGACAAATTATAATAAAACTGGCTAAAATAAAAGACAAAGAGAATTTTAAAAACAGCAAGGGAAAAAAGAGTTCTCATATATCACAGATTTCCCAGCTGAAACCTCACAGGCCAGGAGAGAGTGGGATGATATATTCAAAGCATTGAAAGAAAAAACTGCCAACCAAGAATACTTTACCCAGCAAAGCTGTCCTTCAAAAGTGGAGTTGATGACTTTCCCAGGCAAAAGCTGAGGGAGTTCATCACTATTCAGGAAATCCTGAAAGTAGCTTTTCAAAAGGAAAGGATGCTAATTAGTAACATGAACACATATTAAAGTATAAAATACACTGGTAAGGGTACCTATATAATAAAATTCACAGTGTACATTATGTTAGTACTGTAATATGGTAGTTCATTGATCACTTAAGTTTAGTATAAAGGTTAAATGACAAAATTATTAAAAACTGTAGTACAATAATTTGTTATTGGATACAAATATAGAAAAGATGTGGATTATAATATCAAAAATATAACATGTTGGGGAATGTAAACGAGTAGGGTTTTGTATGCTAATTGAAGTTGTTATCAGCTTAAAATCGGCTGTTATAACTATAAAATGTTTTATGTAAGCCTCATGTATGGTGACTATGAAGCAAAAACCTACAGTAGATACACTAAATATAAAGAGCAGAGAATCAGAGCATTCCACTATCAAAAAAATCACCAATTTACAAAGGAAAGTAACAAGAGAGGAATAAAGAAACAAAGGAACTATAAAAGAACCTGAAAATGATTAATAAATTGGCATTACCTTACCTTTCACTAATTACTTTAAATGTAAATAAATAAACTTCCTAATAAAAAGGTGTAGAATGGCTGAATGTGAAAAATAAAAGCTAGACCCAACTATATATTGCCTATAGGAGACTAACTTCAGCTTTAAGCACACACATAGGCTCAAAGTGACAGGATGGAAAAAGATACTCCATGTACTTGGAAACCGAAGGAGAGAAGGGATAGCAACCCTTATATCAGACAAAATAGTCTTTAAGTAAGAAAACTGTAACAGAAGACAAGGTCATTTTATAACCTCCTTCTTCTTATTCTTTAATATAGATGATCTAGTTTGGGTAAGCTAGGAATGACACAGGCCCAAAATGTTTGAGATCCATAGACTAAAGCCAGAAAACATTTTCATGAAAGTTCTTCCATGTTATGTCACTTACAAAGTAAAAATTACACACACACACACACACACACACACACAATGTGCGTGCTCACACGTGCACACACCCGCACAGATTGAGATAGAGGTAAATGGATTTGCAAGTATGCCAACTCATCTATTTATGTAGGTGTAAATCTTGGCACCCGAGTTATCTTCATGATAAACTAGGAAGGTACATTATTCTAAGTTAGGTATTGTATGGGTAATTAACTAATAGTTTTATTGTTTATGGCTCCTCAGTACCTGTATGTTGATAGAAAGCAGTATGTCAGGGAGGCCTTGTTTGGTTGTCTAGCAGAATGGTGTTTATTCAATGGCACTTTGGTGTGGTCACAAAATTTCTATGAAAAACCTTAGAGTTTAGCCTTACAAACCACAGTGGTGTATTTACAGGCATTGTGTTTAGAAAGATGTTCCTTACCACATTATCAAGGTTTAGTTTCATTTCATTTTATTTTATTTTATTTTATTTTATTTTATTTTATTTTATTTTATTTTATTATTTATTAGAGAGAGAGAGAGTGCTCGCGCACAAGCAAGGGGAGCAGCAGAGGTAGAGGGAGAACCAGGCTCCTTGCTGAGCGGGGAGCCTGATGCAGGGCTCTATCCAGGACCCTGGGACCATGACCTGAGCCGAAGGCAGACGTGTAACTGACTGAGCCACCCGGGAGCCCCAGGGGTAGTTTCTAAGGATCTGGGGAAAGAATTGTCTCTCCCAGGAGTCATTGGGCCACTTTAACACATCTGCCTTTTGTTTTGCTTTGTTTTATTTTGATCTCCCAGACATGGAATCATGTGGCTCATTATGTTTCCTTTCATTATGCAGATTGGTAGGAAACTCACAAACTTATGGTCCACCTTAAATCCTTTCTTTTTTAAAAAAATTTTATTTATTTATTCATCAGACACAGAGAGAGAGAGCACGAGGCAGAGACACAGGCAGAGGGAGAAGCAGGCTCCAAGCAGGCTCCCAGCCTAATGTGGGACTTGATCCCGGGACTAAGGAATCATACTCTGGGCCGAAGGCAGCCCTAAACTGCTGAGCCACCCAGGGATCCCTTAAGTCCTTTCTATAGCACAGCAGGATGTAAGTATATAAACAAGCAAAAATTGTGGTAAAAAATATCGTTAAAGAGACAAGGGGAGAACATCGAGTATGAGATCAGAGACCACCTTTTTCTTGAACTCCCTATTCCACACGGCAGATGATCCTTACTGCCTACCACTGAGAGCTAGCCTTACTCAACTCTTTTCCATTGTTTAGACTAGTATCTGGCATTCAGTGGGTGCTCAGTAAATATTTGCTATATGAACAAGGAAAGCTCATCTCTTAACAGACAATGATTTCATTAAGAAGACTTACTTAAAGTCTTAGCGGATTTAAAAAAAAAAAAAACGTATAATGGCATTCAGGTTCCAATACTACATTAGATGTTCCTTGGACTGATATTTTAAGCCACTTTTTATTTTTGAGCTGTCGAGACAGGATTTTTTTTAAATCCGTAGCTAAGCTCAGAGAGTATCCTTTTTCCTTATATGAGTAGGAGCTTCTTTCAAGCAGGTGGATGAATTTGTTATTACCTGACAAGAATCATTCCCCAAGTCATAATTTTTCAATTATGGTAATAAAAAGTTAGTGCTACTATCTATGTATTGAAACAGATTTCATTCATAGACACCGACCCTTTTTTGGCACGTAGCCATGTTATCCAAGTGCTTTCTGAAGTTTTATAACTTCAGCTGCAAAAATTAATTTTCAATGCCTGTGCTGTGGTCAATGTCACTGCAGTAAACTGGCTGACTATCTGCCTCAAATTCTGTCTTGGAATGAGGAGGGATAGAAGTAAATAATTTTATAGAATTGGTTGACTGAGGTTCTTGACAAATCAATCTAAAAGTAGAGATAATTGACATGCATTTTTATTCAGACAGATGACAAATGAATAAATCATGATCTTTTTCAACATAATTCAACATTTTTCACATATATATTTGTAAGGAGAGTATTTATTTTATGAAAAACACCAGAGAGGCCATGTCACCTTGTTTCCTCATCTGTAAAAGGAGAGGGTGGGATGATACCATCATGAAGATTGTTTCCAAAGAAGATTGAATAAAACACTTGTGAACAATGGAAATATTACCCAGAACGAAAGGATTACAGAAGGATTCTGCATAGCAGTGTCTTTATTTTCACTACTCCAACCGAGGTTGAAGAATCCATTCTTTAACAACGATGGGGGATGGAATCCTATTTTTTATGGAAATTAGACCTATGTTATTTTTTGCTTTTATATCTTCAGTTGTTTGGAGACAACCATCTTATCAGCTGGGCCAATAAGATCATTAATGGAAAACAGTGTTGTGCACCAGTAGATCTTTACTCCTTGATCAATAGTTATTTACTTCTGAGGGGTCACAGCTTGGTTAATATAGCAGAATAGTTTTATTGATAGATAACATAACAATGAAAAATAAAGTTTAAAATAGAAGATGAATGAATATAGCACTTTCTTCAGGCATGAATATTATTATTTGAAGACTGTAATAGCCACTAGAATGTTGGAAGGGCAGACAACAAAAGCATTGAATAATTGTCCTAGGACTATAATCAGACTTCCATTATTGACCTCTGTTAATATTCTACTGTAACTGTCTGCTAAATTGGTTCCTTGGGGCTTGAAATATACAGTGATGTTATGAGTTCCTATCGTAAATTGCCACACAGTAAAGTAGCAAGTCTCTGAAATAGTGTTGGCCCTAGTTTGATCAATACTCAATTCAAAGCAGTGCAATAGGCAACTGTTTCCATAGAAACATTGATGTCACAGAGGTTGAACAGCGGCTGTTACAACAAATCATTTCCTTTGAGCAGTTGTAATTGACTATATGTACAGTTGGCTGTCACTTGAGACCATTTACATCAAGCAAGTAACAGAACCACATTAGTTATTCCAGGAGTAAGAGGGTTAGCTCTTCCTTTTGTGACCTTACAAATACCTAGGAGGATATTGCCATAGCAACCAGCAATATAACAGGATGAACATTAAGGTAGCTGGCCTTAATGTGGTAGCATTCTTCGGAAGCTGAAAGGTAGTTTTAATAAAGTTTACCTACTTGTTACATTAACACAAATCCCTTGCACCCCACAGTAATGACTTGGTTTCTCTCTCAGACATCACCAATAACAGACATTACAATTCCATTTGCACTTCATTTCCGGTTTCTCACCCTTCGTTTTCCCTTAGCATCTAGCTGCTAAGGCAGTACACATGCACGTTTGGCAAAATCTTGTTTACTGAACGCAGAGTTTGACCCTGGAGAAGCGCTAAAGTCGGAAGTGCTTCTGACTTGAAAAGAGAGATAATGAGAGAAAGGAACGTTTGACAAGAAGTTAAATTTTTACCCTCGATTTTAAGGACATGAAAGAAAAAGAAACAGATGCGAGCTTAGTTTACTTCTGTTGTGTTCCTTTAGGCGAGAATCACTGGCACAGTTGAGTTTCATATTCTAGAATTCCTCACATTATCCCACTACCTTACCAAAGTTTTTCGGGGGTAGCTCTACCCGATGGCACATTTTGGAGTACTCCACATATTTCTGGGGAAATTAAGAAGTTTATGTGTCCTTTGGTAAGTCAATAAGCAGAAACTGGTATCCATGTGTTACCGAACTGCCTGCCAAAGCAAAGATCATAGGCTAATGGGTATATTTCTAGAACTATGAGAGTTAATTGTGCCCAGATAGAATATCTAGTTTCCTGAAAATCTTTCCAGCATCTCATGTAAGCTTTACATAGCAGGTGAAATTATCAAGAAGAAGAAGCTGTAATGGCATTAAATTGTGTTCATTTCCATTTGCAGTGGTGTCAAGGATAGAGGGTGTTTACGGGTATGTCAGGATCTGAAAAAGCATTTGCAGGCACAACCTAGAGATCAGGCTTTATGTGCAAGCAGGCTGGAAAGAACTTGCACTGCCTGTCTCAGCCATAACTGCAGGTATGATTAGCAACACTGTCATCTTGGTTTCTCCAGGAAAGAAAAAAATATATACGGTTATCAATGAGGAGAGGAGGCAAAAACCCTTATAGGGGAGGTGTTTACTTGGAAAGGATTTTCCAATACAGACCCACAATGATCAGCCTATAGATTTTTGACCGGTCTGCCCTATTCCTCAGGGTGAATCCTCAAAGGTAATAAAATTGAATTGCAATCAGTATTCTTTGATGCTAGCCTGCCACCGACTGTTATTCACCTTGAACTAGAGAGCGACTATTTATAAGATTGTTTAGAGACACAAATCCAGTAAATTACTCTGTTTGGCCTTAAAAGAATGTTTGACTTGAAGCATAGAAATGGCTATAAATCTTACAGGAATAATTTATAAGACAACATAGTGAGTGGTGATCCTCTGGTTACAAAGAGTAAAGAAAGACGGTTTGAAAGGAAAAAGTGTTCCCTGTCTCCCCACCCCCTGCCCGAGGTCAGTGAACTTTTCCAGGGCCCGGCATACAGGAAATTTAGTAATGGCACCTGGATGTCCTGAGAGAGAAGGGAAACAGCTGCCCTTTGCACGTATGCCCTTTCCTGGAGCAATTCTTTTCTCATAGTTGGCGATCTTTCCTTTGACAACATGGCTTGGCCAGTGGAAAAGGAGAATGAGTCAACTGTTACTGGGCACCCAGAGGGATCTGTCTATCAACAGTTAACATTCAGTCAACAGTCCAACAACCTTCCAAAGGCACCCTAGTCAGAACAGCTGATTGAGGGTATGTGGAGGCGGGGGAGGGAGAGAGAGAGAGAACATGAAAGGCACTCTGCATTCTAGCTGAATACGTTAATTCCTTATTACATACACAAATCTTTGGGTCAGTCTTGATATATGCAAAGTTTGATTGATTAACATGATGTGATAGAGTTACACATCTTAGTTTTACTGGTGGAAGAGTCTATTATTAGTTCATAGAGTCTATGGATGAAAAAAACAATATCATAAATAGAATAAAAAAGAAAGGAAATCAGGAGAAATGAATTATAATTTTGGCCTCTCCATTTACTGGTTTAATTCCTTCTCCCATGTCCCTCAGATAGAGCCCTAATGATGTGTGCAGTGAAATAGTCAAGGGGTACAAACTTTTCAGTAGGACCTCTTCACCCTAGTTGGAGACTTTCAACCATTTTAAATGTGTTGTTTTTGAGTCTAGGGGAATACAAGAAAGCATCTCAAACTCATTGCTTCTGTTTTTCATTTTGTATCTCAATAATTTAAAAACAGTCATGTGTAGGAATGAAATATTTCAAGAAAAAAATGTTTTCTCAGACCACATGAGGCTAGTTTCTTCATTAGTAATTTAATTTTCTATTTCTGCAACTCACAGAATTTCCAAGACTCTCTCTAATATTGCCGAAGTAAACTTGCTGTGAGACTACCTATTACCCAAGTTTACTCCATTTGATTTGATTAAGCCTGATAAGGTTAACAAGATAAAGTGGAATGGAATTTTTGAAAGTATAAAATTTTGGTCAAATAAAGTACATTAGCATAAATATTTCTTCAGTGGTTCAATATTATATTTCAGGGTTATTATCCCAACACCAGTTCTTTATATGGCCAGAAAAGGTATCAGGATTGAGTTGAATCTGTATAGATCCTATATTTCTTTGTTGATTGAATATCTAAAATGTGTGTATTGTTTTGGATTTTGGGGGACAATTTCCTTCCCGTTTTATAAGTGGAGGATAGGTGCATAACATCATAAATTCTGGCTAACTGAAGATTCCAGGTAACTGGGTTTCTCCTGGTCAAAATGTTGATGTTGTTATCAATATTAGGCAGAGTAGCACTCCTCTGAGATAGTGTGAAGTGCCTACAACTATGCCTTTCCAGGTAGTGAGAGAACAGTGACATTGATGAATATGTCTTTTGAGTATTTTCTACATGCTATTGACTTTATTTTTCCCAGTTTGGCAACTTCAATATCGATGACTCTTTGGGACTAGATTCGGCCAATTTAGTCCCTGGCCTCCTCATCGCTGTTGGGTTCTGTGTCCCTGCTGGCTGATCTGACTGTCCCTCCCCCCCAGTGCCCTCACCTTGGTCCTGTGCCTGCCTGGAGATGAGTAAGGCTGGAGCCCCGAGGTCTCTCAGCTGCTGGCCTACTGTCCATTGCCATTCTCTGCCTGCTGCTTCTCTCTTCTGTCTCTGGCACTACAGCCCATCCCCTGTTTCTAAAAGCTATCTTTTCACCTTGACTTCCCTGTGATTTCTCCTGGTTCTTCCTCTTTCTGATTCTTCCTCTTTTCCCACCATCCCTTACATTTTGCATTCCCCAGAAATCAGTTTTTGGTTCTTATTCTTACTCTACTTTCTCTCTCTTCCCATAGCTCTATCCCCAGGTGGTGATTCCCTATCCCAGTTCTCCCTAGGGGACCTATTCAGAGACAATTGAATAAAGTCAACAAAGGAGGTGAATCCAAGGTGAGGGATTTCAAGAGGACTTTTGGAGACTATGCTTGGGGTAGAGCTGATATCCGGGTAGGAGAGAGCATTTGAGGGGAGTGGCAGTCTCTAGAGGATGGCTGGGCCTGCAGGCAGCTTAGAAAACTTCAAACAGTAGCAGTTATCATTACTACTAGTGGAGGACTATTAGTACCAGTGGTATTACTACTATGGGAGCAGGAGTAATGCCTGTGGAAATGGAAAAGCCCTTTAAAGGAGTGACATTTTCAATTATTTAGAGGTAATCCCTTAAAGGGGTGAACTCACCACTTTTTATGACTAAATGTTGGGAGAGTGTGTGAGAAGCTGATACTCAGCGCAGAAGGTGGCGCCAGAGAAGGAGCCAGGGAGGTGAAGGAGCAACCTTCTGGACATCTGACGCGGTGACGTCATCCCTGCATGTGACCGGCTGTGTCTCTCTCCCGTCCCACCCTCTGGCCTGTTTTCAACAGCCTCATGAGAGGCTGACGTCAGGGCCACCTTCCTGTGACATCGCCAGGTCTCCAGTCACAGACCATTGTTTCCTGTAGGAAGACTAGTGATTCTTTCAACAAGCTGATATTATCCCGGGTTCTGCTGACAGTGCAGTCCCCCTTGTTGGGTTTTCCAGTCCCCTTTATGCTGTTTGCACACCTGTCAGGGAGAGACCAGAAAGGGGATTTCACATCTCCTCTACTCCTATCCTCTCCAGGCTGACTGAGGCAATCCCAGATTCTCAGGAGAGAAAATACGATTGGCCCATCTTGGGCCAGTGTCCTCCCTTGTTTTGAAGGGACATGATATAGTACAAGCATCAATGCTGAGAGCTTACATTGGAGGCTGAGGCAGGCTGCTCCCAAACAAGGGTGGTCAGTGGGGTCAGAGCAGGTATTTCAAAGGGCCCTTCAACATTTAAGCAAATTAATAAGATAAATAATATAATTTTTGTGTTCTTAATTTAATAGCACTGATGCCTAGAATATTATCAATTATATGCCATTTCATCCAGTAGTTGTACTGGATAATGTCATTTAAAATGTTTCTAAAGAAAATAAATAAATAAATAAATAAATAAATAAATAAATAAATAAATAAAATGTTTCTAAAGAAGCAGGCACACAAATTTATATTTTTTATTTTTTTAAGATTTTATTTATTTATTCATGAGAGACAGACAGAGAGAGAGACCGGGGGGGGGGGGGTGGGGCACAGAGACACAGGCAGAGGGAGAAGCAGGCTCCATGCAGGGAGCCTGATGTGAGACTCGATCCCCGGCCTCCAGGATCATGTCCTGGGCCGAAGGTGGCGCTACACCGCTGAGCCACCCAGGCTGCCAGGCACACAAATTTAATGCTTAAACTGTCTTTGTGACTTGGGCCATCAGATTAATTCAGAGTTAGTCTGATGCTAATGGCTAAGGGCCTGAGTTCAACACCAGTTGAGTTCAGACAGGCAGGGGCCAGTTGTACCCATCTGTAACCATGTAAAAGGGCAAGATAAATGGTTCAAAAAAGGTTGAATTCTAAATTTTGCTTAAGGCTGATGAGCTTTGCTTCCAGTTAATAGAGGTTAATTTAGGGGGTGGTGGTGGTGGGGATGAGAAGATAGTGTATTTGGGGGATTTTAAATTATGTTTACTTATTTTTTTTAAAGATTTTATTTATTCATAAGAGAGAGAGAGAGGCAGAGACACAGGCAGAGGGAGAAGCAGGCTCCATGCAGGAAACCTGACGTGGGACTTGATTCCAGGTCTCCAGGATTACATCCCAGGCTGAAGGCAGCGCTAAACCATTGAGCCACCCAGGCTGCCCTATATTTACTTATATTATATTGAAATAAATTTATAATATAGATTCCTACATGATGACTACTTGCCTGTTTGGGATGTGAAGCAAGATTTTACAGACCAAGGTTTTTCTTATCCAGTTTTGTTTTGTGTGTGGATGTTTTTGGCAATCATGACCAGATAATATATCTCATATGAAACTACCTGAAATTGAAGAATGATCTGATGATTTGATTTAAGTATAAAAAATTTTTACAGCTTGGCAATAAGAATGAGATGTTCTTTCCTTCCTCAAGATGTGTATGCAGTGTCTCTTTGGAAATAGCCAGGTAATCTTCCTGGGGCAAAATGAGCCTTTGCAGGCCCTATGTCATGTTTGTGATCTTGCCATAAAAAAAGAAGAAGAAGAAACACAGCAGTGGAAATGTGCAATTTCAACTAAAGAAATTTTGGTTTTGGATATCCAGGATAATGAAAGGAAAGAAAGAACTTACAGTAAGGAAATGTGGACAAAGGGAGACCCTAATTTTTTTTTTTTTAAGATTTTATATATTTATTCATGAGAGACAGAGAGAGAGGCAGAGACATAGGCAGAGGGACAAGCAGGCTCTCTGTGGGGAGCCTGATGTGGGTCTCAATCTCAGGACCCCAGGATCACGACCTGAGTCAAAGGCAGACACTCAACCACTGAGCCACCCAGGTGCCCCGGGAGACCCTGATTTTTTCTGAGGTTTACTGAACTAGTTAGGACCTAGTTCTGTTATTTCTAATTTAGTGGGGTGACTTAGGGGTGACTTCTGTCTTTAAGATTTCAATTACTGGGTTGTCTGTGATTGAAATCTAATTCTTATGCAGATGACTGGGAGCTAATCTGCAATATTGGTGCCAGAAAAATATTTATAGATACATATAAATGATTAATATGTGATGTGTGGTATTCTAATATTTTGTATGTATTGATCATTTAATCTTCAAGACAAGCTTACATGGTAGCGATTGTTTGTATCCCTATCTTACCAATGAAGAAACCACAGAGAGGTTAAGTTCATTGCTTGAGGTTGGACCAGTGATAAGGGTTGGGGTCAGGATTTAAGTCCCAACAATCTGACTTCAGAGCTGAAGCATTTTACCACTATGCAAAAGTCCCAGGAACCATTTTGGCTCTGAGAAAATTGTTTAATCTTTGTGTCTAATTCCTTTGTCTTTAAAGGCCTGCAACAGTACTTCCTGCCTCCTCAACTCAGAGAAGTGTGCTGAGATTAATAGCAGCATGTGTCCATTTCAGCCTCTGTGGGTCTCTCCCTTATGCACCAAGCTCCCTTTGAAGTCAATAAAAGCCCTATGTGTGTGTGAAGGGAAGCAGGGCCCTTGGCAGTTGAGGGGATGTGTAAATATTGAGGGAACGTATATAAATCACTTTTATTTTCTTGGAAAATGATCTATATAAACATCAAATAGCATGAAATGCTTTGTATTGTGTGTTTGCAGGTAACATTCTCCCGTATGTGAGATTCTCATTTTGAAGTCACAATCTGTGGAAAGTACCCTTAGGAAATAATTTTATGTTTCTAGTGTTTGCTTCTCAGGTAAACCACAAACTTCTCACCGTCAGGAACCAAGTCTGATTCATCTTTATTCTAAATATTTCCTTATTTTCTCCTCCTTACTCCTCTTTAAAAGGTATCTACTTTGGCACTTGGTACATAGTAGGTGCTCACTAAAGCCTTGCTGAGGGAATGAAAACTGGGGAAATTGAATTTTGTATAGTGACTTCTCAGTTAGTTTCATTACTAGTGAGGGGGATTACATGGAAGACCAAGAATTATTTTGGGAGAATTTTGACAAGACAATTTTAAAATACTAATTATAAGAGAAAGAATATGAGGATTTGAGGCTAGATGTTAGTTTCTTGACCAACAGGATTGTGAAAAGCTGGATGTTGTCTTGATAAGGCTCCTATATTTCTTTACAGACTTTAAATATTAGATTACTTGGGTTGGACTCAGTTCTGCCTGGAGGTAGGAGGTTTGAGAGAGGAAATGGTGGTCACCCTCCTGGAGGCATGGAAGCAGCAGAGAAACCATTTACCATGGATGGAGGGCAAAAGGGAGTATCTTGGCAGATACCGTCTGTCCAGAGGAAATTTTCACTATTGAAATTGTTCTTCCAGTTAAACTTTCTTAGACACAGTGATATCTCCTAAGGGTTCCCACAGAAGGTCTGCTTTTCAGATGTTAACCTATCCAGTGTGCTTTAACATTTATCAAGTCACAGGACATAAAAATTTTAGAAGCCAGTGATAATCTTCTCCCAGGAATTGAGATCCAAAGAATTTCATCCTTGGCATTCATCACTCCTGAAGCTCATTAATTTGGATCCTTGTTTTCCTCATTATTCTAAGGAAGACAACATAATCATGACCGTTTCAATTCCTAATGACAGAGAAGATCAGTGACTTTCATTTTCCTTTTCCAGTCAGTTAATCGGTAAATCAATCAATATTTTTTTGTATCAGTTCTGTGAAAGTCATTACGCTACAGTAAATTCAATATTGAAAGAACGATTTAAGGGTAAGAAGTGCTTCAGGAATACAAGGATAGGTCAATATTAGAAAACTCGTTAAAAAAAACATATAAATCTCATAAGGCAGAAAAACACTTGGTAAAAATTAATATTCAATCTTAATAAAATCTTTATATGGGATTTAATTATACTACTTTATTTAATTTTTTAGAGATTTTATTTATTTATTCATGAGAGACAGAGAGAGAGGCAGAGACACAAACACAGGCAGAAAGAGAAGCAGGCTCCATGCAGGGAGCCCGATGCGGGACTCAATCCCGGGTCTCCAGGATCTCACCCTGGGCTGAAGGTGGCGCTAAACTGCTGAGCCACCCGGACTACCCCAATGATACTACTTTAAAATAATAAAAAGTATCTGAAGACAAAAGCTAGAAAAATTTGTGGGAAAAAGAAAGAAACAACACAAAGATGTCTACTTTTATTATTATTATGCAGTACCGTTTGGCAGGCTCAGCCAATGCAATCAGACAAGGCAAGGAAATAAGATGTATAAATATTGGAGATAAAGTAAAAACATTGTTATTTGCAGATACGAGTCAAGTAAAAGACTATTAGAATCAGAAGGAGAGACAGAAAAATGGACAGTTTTAAGTAAACAAAACAATAGCTTTTTAAATTGACCTTTTGTATTTTTAACTAAAAATTTCTGATTGAATAAAATGAGAAATTCCACTAAAGTAACAGCAAAATAGAAAATTGGTAGAAATAGTAAGAGTGCAAGACCTAAATTAAAAAAACAAAACAAAACAAAACAAAATATATATGAACTATAAGAAATAAAAAGAGGCCTTGAGTAAATAGAAATAGAAGTGTATAAATATAGATACAAAATGTTATGTTCTTTGAAGCATTCAATAATGTGAAAAAGTAAAAAATTTAATGCAAATGCAATAAAATCCTAATGGGATTTTTTGGGAACCTGACAAAAATGATTATGTAATTCATTGGGAATAATAATACACAAAAATAGCCCAGAAAAAAATGGAAAAGAGCAATGGGAGAGATGTTCTCAAGGAAATAAAATGTATTTTAAAGATTCACTAATTAGAACAGTGTAATTTACTGGCCATAAAAAATAGAGATAAATCAGTGGGCCAGAATACAATCTGTAGAACAGATCCAAGTATTCACCAGACTTTAGCATATCATAAAGGTAGAAGAGAATAGTTTATTCAAATAAAAGGTATTTTGACAGGCTAACATTTGGGGGGAAGGTATAGATCTTTACTTTATACTTTACATGCAAATAAATTTCAGACAAATTAAAGATTTTGTGGTTTATTTTGTATTTTATTGTGGAAAGATGAAAGTGCTAGAATAAAATATGAATATTTTAATAATTTTCAAATAGGAGGATATATTTTTAATATAATGCCAAAGGCTGAAGGCACAAAGTTTTGATAGATCTAATTATATAAAAATTTAAAACTTTAGTATAAAAAAAACACTCAAGTAAAAGGTTACCATGCTCCAGGTGTGTGCTTATACTATACATCTTGTACCAGACCCAATGGCTAATTTTTTTTTAAAGATTTTATTTATTCATGAGAGACAGACAGAGAGACAGAGAGAGAGAGAGAGGCAGAGACACAGGCAGAGGGAAAAGCAGGCTCCATGCAGGGAGCCTGACGTGGGACTTGATCCAGGACTCCCGGACCACGCCCTGGGCCAAAGGCAGGTGCTAAACTGCTGAGCCACCCAGGGATCCCCCAGTGGCTAAATTATCAGGAATTTTGCAAGCTGATTATTAAACAGAGCTATCACTAAAAATTATATATACTTGCAATTTAATCTATTAAGAACAAAGCTAATAAATATACAAACCTATCTCTTCTTATTTTACCACTTTTGCTATTATCTAAGCTCTTGAAGCTCTTGAGTTTCTGTTATATCTCTACAGTGGGAATATAATGTAATCAATTATAGGGAAGTAGATAACTGGAACCAGAGGCTGGGATGCCACCAGCACCTTCTGTCTCCATTCCTGGTTCTGCTCTGGTTCTTGCTACATGTCAATATCATCCTTCTTTACTGAACAGCAGCATCTTTACGTGATTTGGACATGTTAGCCTGCAACTATTAGACTTCCATTTTTAATTTCACTACCAGAGAGGCAAAGAGGCACTGAAACTTGTTCTCTTATCTCAGGAGAAAAATAGCCTTGACAGTTTGACCGATTTGGTGTAAGTGTCATCCTCCAAATGAGTCAGAATGGCTTGAAGGCTTCTTGATGACAGGCCCAGAGTTGATTGGGTGTCTGGTCCTAGATCAATGTTAAGTGGGAAGTAAGATCTATTAGAATATAAGCCACTGTATTTTGAAACACATATTAGGAGCATTTCCTAGAGAAGCATTTTGTTCTGGGCAGACAAAAGAATAGAATGTCCATGATGCTGAGCTTCTACTTAAGCTTTATCCAACTTTTGGAGAGATCCCTCCTTGAATTACAGAAGCCAGTAAACCACAAGAAATTGGGTCATGTTTAAGCTCAAAGCCTACATTATTATAAAAGTGATACTAGAGATTTTGAGATGCAAAGATACTTTTATCTTTTCCTCTAAACCGATACTCCTCTAGCAGTCCTTACTGTTATTGTCACATGAATTCATAATCACTGAAATCCTTTTTTTAAAAAAAATTAACATACTAAGCTAATTAGTATTTTGAAAACTGTGAAGGAAATAACTATCACCATTTTTCTATTTAGTCTCTCAAAGAATTATCACAGATTTGAGTTTAGTGAACATTTATTGAGTACTTACTATAGAGCAACACCAAAGAGGGGAAAAAAATAACCTCTTCCCTCAGAGCCCCCACTCACTAGGAGACTCAGTGTGTGTTATGTTAGGTTTGTCTTGGGCATAGTTTGGCTCTTGGTCATGATGAGAAACAGAGGGATTCCCATGAACCTTAGGTTCTGGATGAGTTCTTGAAACTGCATCCCTGTCCCTATGTGAAGAGTCAGACTCCAGCCATGAAATTGAGCCCTAGCCCATAGATCATGGACCTAAATGCAGCCATACAGCACCTAAAGAAGACTAAACAGTAGGTTTAAAAGGAAATTAATGTAATTTTGCAGCCTTTCTAGCTTTGTGCTGTGGTGATTTCATAACTTCTGATGTTCAACAGAGGGACCATTATTGCTTTCTCCTGTTTTTATTTATGCTCTGTTTACAACTAAAATACTATGTACAAGGAAACATTCTGAGTTTGTCACTTAACACCAACAAAATGGCCATTCAGTTCAGATTGTAGCCAAGTGTTCTCAGGGCTAAGTTAAAGCCAGTGATTGGGGATTATGGAAATCCAGGAGTATCTTGAATGACAGTATTTATTATGCTTCCTCTGGATGCCTTGATTTGGAGAAGAAATAGTTGAAAAGTATCTGATGATGGGCAGCCTGGGTGGCTGAGCGGTTTAGCACTGCCTTCAGCCCAGAGCCTGATCCTGGAGACCTGGGATCGAGTCCTACGTCAGGCTCCCTGCATGGAGCCTGCTTCTCCCTCTACCTGTGTCTCTGCCTGCCTCTCTCTCTCTCTCTCACATGAATAAATAAATAAATAAAATCCTAAAAAAAAAAAAAAAAGGAAAAGTATCTGATGACTCCTATTTTTTATTCAGCTATGAAAAAGTTAAAGGAATGTATATGGGAGGTGGAGGTAGGGTGGGGAGGTCGTACTCAAGGTGGAGAATTTTAATTTTATGGATATAGTGGAAGCCTCAGGGGCTTAGAAATTCTGGCAAACCCATTCCAGGCTAACACATTCAAGCCAGTTTTCATGAGCCACTGTAGCAAGGCAGGATTTGGGCCTCTTCCTCTGACTTTGAAAACGGAGACTGCTCCAGGCCAGAGATGTCAGTGTATATAGTTAACTGTTATGGATCTTACAATAAAAATTTGTTGAAGGTCATTAAACACTCATCTCTCTATGTTTATTACTTTAGTCTTTTATTTGTTGGTAGACATGGATCGTTTGATGTCAATTACCACCACACTTGGCATTTTATGCAGTAAAGGTCCTTATGGTTCTTGATGGGTAAATAAACAAGCTAGTGAAAAGCTACAGTGACAGTGGTTCTTGCATTTCTGCTCACTTAACAGCCTGAAGCCAGAGTGGGAGAAGGTCTCTCTGCAGTTGTGTCTTCTGTGAGTGATGCTTTGGGCCTGAATCCATAGTGCTTGCCTGCTTCTCTCTGCATCCCACATGCTCTCCTCCTCAGATGCTGCAGTGACCTTGGCAACTCTAGGTGAATTGGGGATTGAGCATTTTCTTTTCTTTTCTTTTCTTTTTTTCTTTTCTTTTCGTTCTTTTTTTTTTTTAACTCATCACAAACCACTGGTTTATATGAAATGCTCACTTTCTTCAGTACTATGTGAAGAGGGAAATTTATCTTCTTGCTCAGAGTAACCATTGTTTTTTACTTATTTTAGGGTAAGGTCAGGGCATTTCTTTTCCTCCCTGATTCTCTCCCTCCCTCCTCCTTTCCCTCCCTCCCTCCTCCTTTCCCTCCCTCCCTCCCTCCCTCCCTTCCTTCCTTCCTTCCTTCCTTCCTTCCTTCCTTCCTTCCTTCCTTCCTTCCTTCCTGATGGAGTATTTAATTCAGAGTGACTTTCCCTGTGTTGAGCCCATCTGAGAATATTTTCACTCAGCTTTGCCCTGACTATACACATGATTACCTATTTTCTCATTTTCCCATAGTAGTAAACCCAATGTAATTAATTAATTACTCTCCTGGAGTATGTATCTTGTGCTAAATGTTCTGCCCACATGCTACCCTTATGACAATCCTATAGAATGGGTACTAATGCAATACCATTTTACACATGAGGAAACTGAAGCAATCACTTGTTCAAGGTCACATGACTAATAAGAAGCAGAACCAGAATCCCAAATCAAGTCTATCAGATTTGCCAGATAGGCTCACGTCAGATATGACCATTTTGTTGAAGAGCTCAAGTTCTGTTACTTGCATGCTTGATGCAACAATTGTTCAGAAAAATAATATTAATATGTATACAAAACTCAGGTAATTTTCAAATTATGATACAGTGTGCTTAGCTCTAAAATGATATCTACCATAATCTATTCCTGATTTAATGTTTTATAAGAATCTTTTTCCACTTTAAGATCATGAAACATCAATTATCCTTGTCTTATGGATACAAAAAGGATGCTAGGTAACAGAAATTTTTGTTTTAAAAAATCCAGGTAAATCCTGGCAAACATTGTATATGACAAAGAAACTTTTGCTTTTTAAGTCAATACTCTGAAACTGAAGAAGAAAAAGTTATTCAGAGAAAACCCATCTTTTCCCTCTTCAGCTTCATGGTATTGAGGAGAGAAGAGCTGGGTTTTCTCTGAATAAGTTTAAAAAGAAAATATAATGAACTTAATGTTGAGAAATAAGTAGTCTGCTCACATTAAAATAATCATTCATTCTCCCCCTTCTTTTTCTGGGAACTCCATTTCACAATGATTTGTTCATTGTACACTTAGTCATAATGATCATAACATGATATGGAGAATCATTAATATTTGTTTTAAAAAGAAAAATAGTCCAGGAACCAATTTTATTGATTTATTCATTAGATTTATTAGACACCCACTAGCAAAAAGCTAATAATAATCTATGCTTTCAAATATGTAGATTGTTTTGAAGTTATACTTAGTAGTCAAAACATAAACTTTCTCTTAAAAGGAAAATGCTTCTACTAAACAAATCCTTTATCCCCACTTGTTAAGAAACCCTGGGAATTTTAGGTCTCTACCTGAGAATGCTCAAATATGTTTTGTAACTTCCTCTTGAAAATTAATTGCAGCTTTAGGAAAGCAAAGCAGGTGAGCCAAAACACGTATGCCTTTGTCTTTGGACCTGGAACATCCTCCTCTTAAGTTAGCTGTAGCTCTTCCTTCTGTCGTTGTGTTCTTATTACCCTTCTCTTTAGCACTCACATCACTTAGAGTAGATTGAATTCAGAGAGTTTATAAGATGCTGACTAACATTATCACCTTTTATTTATAGGCACATTTGGCATGTTTATTAGAACTGGCCACTTCATGAAAAATATTTTTTCCTCTAACATTAAGTAGAAAATGTTATTTGTCAACAGGTGATAAATTAATTGTCTTATTTAAATTCCTTTTGTGCATTTAGGCATATTAACATGTCTAATGCATTTCTCTTTGAAGTGTGTAAATCTTTAAGTGCTATGTTCCATCACTCAACATAATTCTCTTAACCATTTTATGTACATAAAAAGCTCACATTCATATTAAATGATTCTTTTCTTTCTCAAAATAGGAAATGAGGACCTAATATAACATGTGCTACGTATTTCCCTCCAAAATAGGCCATAATGGACTGAAGCCGAAGTTTTAAGAAAGTGTCATATAATTGATATTGTGAAAGACATCTTGCATCAGTCCTAAATGTGGCCAAGGACATCCATTAAAATGACAATGACCATAATCTGAAATTTGGTACTCATTTTTATCATTCCATGAACAAGTCACCTTTTTGTAACAAATTACAAAATGATCATAATACCACAATCCTGTAATTATATAACGATAATAAGGGATACTATTTAATATCTTAACCAGTAAATAGAAAACATCAAATTTTAACTAAAATGTATGTTTTCTAGCACAGAACATCTCCAGTAGTCACCATTTCTACTTAAATTAACAATCCTGGAAATATCACTTCTGCTTGTTCTCCTTAGAGAAAATTGGACCTCAATTCAGAAGAATCAGGTTCCAGTTCTGATTCACCACCTAGAGTTATGTGATCTTGGCAAGTCACTTAATCTCTTAGAAGAGACTATGTAATATATTCCATACCCTACTCTTACCAGTTCTGGAAGTGTTACGTGTATTGTAAAGGGATGTTTAAATGGAAAGTGTTAATTCAGTTTTTCTAATTGTGTCGTCTTCCAAGAATACTTTGGATGAACTGTCCTCAGGTCTTTAAATAGCAGGAGTCAGATTCTTTGCTTCTTTTCTTTGCGTTGTGAAGATTTCATTGAGACAAATACTGTTAGAAACATTCTAAGAAAAGAAAAATCAGTTCAAGGTCAATGCCCCTTTGTTTAATTCAGCGAAATTCAAGTGCAGCAAAAGAATTTGAAAACCTCTTTGGAGTTGAAATGGATTTTGGTCTCTATTGTGCCTAAAAAAACTAACTTCGGTCCATAACTGTTGTTAAAAACAAAAGGATCTAATATAACCAATGCCTCATAGGTCCAAAATGTTCTGTTTTGATTAGTGAGACTCAACTTGCAAGAAAATGAGGAATCTCTAGCTGGCGTGGTGGTTAAGGGCATGGGTTTTACAGCTAGTAGGAGTTGGGTTTGGGTTTGAATTCCTGCTTTGCAGTGCATTAATTGCATGCCCATGGGTAAGTTGTTTAAAGGTTCTAAACATCAGGTTTCTCACTTGTAAAGTGGTTCAGCATCTAGAAGTGTCAGGTGGATTATTTGAAACAATGTCAGCTGAGTGCCTAGCAGAGTCCTGATATGTGGTAAGTGCTCATCCTGTATACAGTAGCTGGTTTTATAGTCTTCATTCTTAAGGGTCCACAGACACTTTACGAAGCAAGATCAAGATATGGCACTGCAGGAGCACCTGGGTGGCTCAGTTGGTTAAGTGTCCAACTCCTTTTTTAAAAATTTATTTACTTGAGAGAAAGAGAGAGAGCGAGTGAGCACACAGGGGGAGAGGGAGAAGCAGACTCCCTACTGAGCAGGGAGCCTGATGTAGGGCTTAATCCCAGGACCCTGAGATCATGACCTTAGCCGAAGGCAGATGCTTAACTGACCCACCCAAAGCCCCTAAGTGTCCAACTTTGATCTCAGCCCAAGTCTTGATCTCGGGGTTATGGGTTGGAGCCCCACATTGGGCTCCCCATTGGGCATGGATACTTTTTTTTTTTTTTTAAAGATGTGATATTATAGAACCTTCACCAGTGAGTAGTCCCAAAGCCCTGGCAGCTCTCTTTGGGACAGGCCCAGGGACAGAGATTACTATTAGGTAAATTAGTCCAAGTGATGGACATTTATGAAGGCACAAGGCCCCTGTTTGTAGTGAATTCCACTTGTCACAATTATTTTCCAAACACTGAGCTGCCCTGGTTAATGAAGCATTGAAGAGCTCTTTAGCATTGTAGAAGTCCCTGCTTTTCATTGAGATGTTCTATTGGAAAGTGAATTTTAGGGTGGATTGTCATAAACACAAAGATTAAGAAATTATAAACATTTGCTGGAATAATCTACATTCTAAAAAAATGGTCATAGATGGTGTATCTGCATTTTATACAAAGTGCCTTCAGTGTCCTATACATTTGCTTATGTACATGGCATACATATATTACATATATTATTTTTAATAATTCAAGAAGCCCTTTGTGCTAAGTATTATTACTTCCTTTAATAAGTGAGGAACCAGAGATTTCTGAGAGTTGAAGTAACTTACCCAAATTCAAATGCATAGAAAGTAGAGGAACCAGAATTTCAATCCAGTTCTGTGTGAATAAAAAATTCTCATTCATTCTAACTTATAACACCCACACCTAAAGAATTCACCAAAGCTCAGCTGATGGGCAAGTGTAGGAAGATGTTGTTCTTTTTTGCTTTGACACTCTCAGGTGGAATATATAGGCTGTGGATATGGCAAAGAGCCTTGGTAAAGAAAGCCACATTGTATATCAAAGTTATGTTCCAGGAAAGTCCAACTTTTATCCAAAAAACATGTAAAGAGCAGTTCTTTACTGAGGAATGAAATGAATGAAGTGGAAGATCTAGATTCATTTCCGGGACACTACCACCCACCATTTACAACTTATTGGCAATGCCCTATAACATATTAAATAATACCTAAAAAGACACTACATAAATACTAAAGAAATATTTATTATTCTTACCTTAAAAAAGTTGACTCTAGGGGCGCCTGGATGTCTCAATTGGTTAATTGTCTACCTTTGACTCAGATCATGATCCCAGGGTCCTGGAATTGAGCCCATCAGGCTCCCTACTCAGCGGGAATTCTGCTTCTCCCTCTCCCTCTGCTTCTCCTCCCATTCATGCTCTTTCTCTCTTTCAAAAATAAATAAAATCTTAAAAAGTTGACTCTGGACACAATGGATGAATTTTGCACCAGAGGTAATGACTGTATAAAGCTATCTCGTGCATGAAGTGAATTAGGCAGGAGAGGGTATAACAGTTTTCCCACCTTTATACTGGTCTCCGTTACCTCCATATCTTCATCCAGGAGGTGATCCAGGGGGCTGCCTTTTTCCTCTTTATCATTCTCCAAGACAGGAAGGAAGGAATAAAATGTCCATCTGTATACGTAGCATGGAGAATAGCACAATATCGCTGCATGATATACCGTTCATGTAGCTTCACTATTTCCTGACTTAAAGCAAAATATATAAATGAACTGTTTAAGTGTGAGACATATAATGAGGACTCTTCATTCTTTCCACATTTATTAATTACACTGCCTTTCTATTGCCTCTTTCTACTGCTATCCAGTGTGTCATCTCAGTGTTGCTGCTGCAACAGTAACAACTAACAAAAATAATAACAGCGGCTAATATTTCTTGGACACATTACAATTTTCTGAGAATTAATGTATTAATGTCTTGTCTCTTTTGCATTCCACAAACTCTAGGCACAGAAATTATTGCCATTTCCACTTTACAGATAAAGGGACTGAGGCTTGGGAACTATCTACTCCTAAGTATTTAGTAAATTCTGATTCTCATTAAAATTGAGTACACATTACCCTCTTTTTCTCACTAAGTGCAGTCCTAAAACTGGGATAGAATGCATGGAGCAGTTGCTTGAGAACTCTGAAAATCGAAGAGTATTAGGCAGGTTGGGGAAGAGATCAGGCATTGAAGTGCCATTAAAAAGGTCATTATTTTTCTCTCCAAATAACCTCAGTGCAGCCCAAAACACAAAAGTGGGCACTATGGTGCAGAGTTTCTGGAGAAACCCTCCACATCTGGGTTGAATAGCAAGAGAGGGAATTCCTAACACTCAGAGAGAGTGGGGGAAATGAACCATCTTTCTTTTTAACAAATTATTTTCTCCATTCTCTTGCACCCTAGTCTTCAAGTAACCCTGTGGCAATGTGGGTATAAGAGCCAAGACTTTGAGAGACAAGAGCTTTCTTCACTGATCAATAGATCTTTGGTCAAAGAGATTTGTCTAATAGGGCCAGCCTCAGCTGCCGTGGTAACTGAGCCTCAGTTTTCTGATCAGAAGTATGAGTAATTATTTTTTCAGGAGTTCTCAGTATGAGAAACTCCTTGAAAGATCATGAAGAGGAAGACACCATGGAAAGTGACTCATATAAAATTGTTTATGAACTCCAGACCCCACCCTGCATGCATGGACCTGGTTCTGATTAGCATGTGCAATACTTTGAGAATAAAGTAACAGATGCTGCTCATGTCCTGTACTGGCTACTGAGTGGCACACATGTGGGATGGATCTAATAGCACTGCTACAGCCTGACATCAAAATCTCAACCTACAGGAGAGTTACCACCTGAACTTAACCATATTGATTGCTAGAGAAAACAAAAATATCAACAGTCTCATAGGAATTAAACAAGACCAAGAATTCCATAGCGTAACACTAAAAATGTCCAGGTACAATTCAGAATTACTTGGCATTCAGAGAGCCAAGGAAAATCTCAGCTCACCTGGGATAAAACAGTCAACGGATGCTGACTCTAAGATGACACTGATGTTAGAATAATCTGTCAAAGACTTCAGAGCAGCTATTTTAAAAACCTGCCAATATATAATGGCAACACTTTTGAAATGAATAAAAAAATGGAAAATCCTAGCAAAGAAGGATTTCTTTGGCATAAAGAAGCATCCAAGGGAAATTTTATTTTTTATTTTTTATTTTTTGTATATTTTTTAATTGGAGTTCGATTTGGCAACATATAGCATAACACCCAGTGCTCATCCCGTCAAGTGCCCCCCTCAGTGCCTGTCACCCAGTCACCCCAATCCCCTGCCCACCAAATTTTAGAACTGAAAAATACAATAACTGAAATGGGATGACTAAAAGAATGAAAATGACACAGTAAAAAGTTAGCAAACTTACTGACAGATCAACAGAAATTATCCAAGCCGAAAAACAAATAAAACGGAAGAAAAAAAATAGTGTTCCAGTTTCAGCTCCAACATGTAAAAAGTTTGGATGTCACCACTCCTATTCTTACAATGAGAATAAGCTGGAACAACAAAAAGTTAATGACTTGTACTCATTAGAGAACAGAGGTCACAGGACTAAGCACTACCCCCAAAGCTAGAGTGGCAGGTGCATCCAGAGAGGCACAGATGAGATTTGCTTGCCTCAAGCAAAAGCCACTGGAGCCATAATTTTGTAATTTTGACAAATTGCTGGAGGCAGGATGTGGATGAGTGTGACAGTGAGGAATTCCTATGGGACTGCACTCTTTCATGGGCTTTACCTCTAGAAGTCCCACCAAGTTCCTACAACAAATATCTGATAAAGATCATCTTGTGGATTTGGCAGGAAAGAGGAAGAATAATCATTATAAAATAAACTGAGCCTTCTCTGTAATAAAGCCCCACTCTGCATGGGAAAGAACTTAGCCCAAGATTTATTCCAATCGGAGGAAGGCAATTCCTCCCACTCCATCCACCTCTAGCCTTCCTGTCTCACCTAAGGGAGAAGAATCATATTCACCAAGGATCAGGGCCTCAAGGAAATGAAATGGAATACTTCCTTCAGGGGATGGAGTAGGAAGCAGGTGGGAAAAAAAGGCTACTCCACTGGAGAAGCACTTATGAAGACCACAGCCATGAGACACAAGTTGACTAAATGACAGGGAAGATTACAGATGTGCTTCCTCTCCTGCAGCATATCACTATACCACAGCACTCCAGTGTAAGTGGATTACAGCAGCAAGAACTGTGAGACACAGACTCTTAGCAAGAGAATTCAGGGATGTTCAAAGGCAAAACAATGGCACTAAAGGAATTTGAAGCCTCTGGCACCTGTAGCTACAGCAAACTTTAAACACAGCTCAATTCCTACCTAGATTAACACAATTCATTGCACCAAAGGCCTGTTTTCCTCAGTTCTATTACTCAGTGCCATGTGTCTGCTTTCAACAATGACAAAAAAAAAAAAAAATCACAAGGCATGCCAAAAGGCAACAGACAACAATCTGAAGAGACAAACCAATGATCAGACTAAAACTCAGATATGTAATATAGACATTGGAATGATCAGACAGGAAATTTCAAATAAATATGATAAGCATATGAAGGGCACTGGTGAAAAAAATAGATGACATGCAAGAACAGATGGTAACATAAAGCAGAGAGATGGAATTCTAAGGAAAAAAGTCAAAAGAAAATGCTAGAAATCAAAAGCAGTGTATCAAATGAAGAAGTCTTGGAGGCAGCTAAGAAAAAAAATCAGTGAATTTGAAGATTGAGCAGTAGAAACTTCTGAATTGAAATACAAGGAGAAAAAGGAATGAAACAAACTGGGACAGACAAGATCTAAGAACTGTGGGACAATGTAAAAAGGTACAACATATACATAATTATATGAAAGCAAAATAGTGGAGCAAAAGAAATATTTGAATTCATAATGGTCAAAAACTAATAGCCACCAAAACCATAGATCCAGGAAGCATAGAACAGCAAGCTGGATAAATACCAAAAGACATACACCAAGGCATATATTTAAGCTGCAGAAAACCGAAGACAAGAGAACATCTTAAAAGATGCTAGAGGGAGAAAATCTCACTTCACCTATAGAAGAACAAGGATAAAAATTACAGTGTACTCCCTGTCAGAAATCATACAACCGAATGAAGAGTTGAATGAAATATTAAAGGGTTGAAAGAAAAATACCACCAACCTACCCAGAAAAATTATTCTTCAAAGTAAAGGAGAAATAGAGACTTTGTCAGACTAAAACAAAATACAACAAACAAAGATAAACCAACAAAAAATATATTGGTCAGCAAAAAATATATTAAGAAGTCAGCAAAAGCTATATTAAGTTCTTCAAGCAGAAGGAAGATAGGATAGGTCAAAAATTCATATCTAAATAAAAGAAGAGTGTCAAGGAGTAAATGAAGATAAATAAAATCATTCATTGTTCTTATTCCTAATTGATCTAAGAGACAACTTTTTAAAACAAATTTCATTTATTTATTGATGAGAGACACAGAGAAAGAGGCAGAGACATAGGCAGAGGGAGAAGCAGGCTCCCTGTGGGAGCTCGGTGTGGGACTTGATCCCAGGACCCCGGGATCATGACCGGAGCCAAAGGCAGACACTCAACCACTGAGCCACTCAGGTGCCCTAGAAGGCAGGTAACAATAGTAACAATATTGAGTTATTATAGCATTGAATAAGAGAAAACTTATACTGACAGCAGTATTATGAGGGATACAAGGGACAAATTGGGAATTATAAGGTAGTTGAACTACACATGAAGTGCTATAATTTTTTTAAAGGTAGATTTTGATTAATTAAAAGTTTATATTGTAAATTCTAGGTAAGCAGTTATTTTTATTTTATTTATTTATTTTTTGAACAGTTATTTTTAAAGCATAGTTGTGCTGAGATATGCTGGGAAGACATAAAATAGAATCATATAAAATGCTCAAAACCAGAGAAGGCAGACAGATGGGGGGAAAAGAAGCAAAGAGCAAATGAAATGAATAGAAGACAGTGACAAACATGGCAGATATTAATACAACTACACAAATAATAAAAAATAAACAAAAAGCCACTTGTGGGACACTAACAGATTTTAAGATTTGTGTTACCAGAGTCTCAGAGAAGAGAAAAAGTGTGTTGCTGAACAATTATTAGAAGAAAAAATGGCTGAGAACATCTTAAATTTGGCAAAAGACAAAACCCTACAGATCCAAAACGCTTGGAAAGCCCCAACAATGTTAAAACCAAAGAAATCAATGCCCACACATATCATAATCAAATTGCTGAAAACTAAAGACAAATAAAAAGTATTTGAAGGCAGCCAGAGAAAAATAATGCATTTGGTTATGGAAACGACAATTAGAATATGTGTTTCCCACTGGAAGCCAGGAATGCCAAAAGGAAGTGAGAGAACATTTCATAACATGTGTGAAAATAAAGAACTGTCAACCCAGAATTCTATATCAAGTGAAAATATCCTGTAGGGATGCAGGTGAAATAGAGATTCTCAGATAAAGGCAAACTAAGAGAATTCACTGCTAGTAGACCTGGAATATCAAGACTGTTAAAGTAATCCAAGTGTGCAGGAAAAGTAAAACAGGAACAAAAATCAGAGGGAACAAATAGAAATAATGGCAGATTATAAATAGAATAAAATGGCAGATTTAAATCCAAGCGTACCAATAATATCAATAGATGTAAATAGTCCAAACACATCAATAAAAAGAAATAATCAAAATGGATGAAAAGGACATGACCCAACTATATGCTGTTTATAAGAAACTTACTTAAAATATAATGATGATGTAGGTAGGTTAGAAGTAAAAGGAAGAAGAAAGGTATGCTAAGCAAACACTAATTGAAAGAAATCTCTTCTTCAATAAGATCAATGAAATTAGCATGTCTCTAATAACACTGTTAAAGAAAAAAGAGAAGATACAAGCTACCGATAGCAGGAATGAAAGAGGGAATATATTTATAAACCCTGCAGACCTTAACAGGTAATAAGCAATGCTACAAAAACCCTATATACATAAAAGCATCAACTTTTAGGAGACAGATCAATTCCTCAAAAATCACAAATTAGCAAAGTTCATCCAAGATGAATTGATAACCTACTTAATGATTAAATTCAATTCTATAACTGAACTTTTATATTGAACTATAACTAAAATTGAATTTTTAGTAGAACAAACAACCAGACCTTCCATAAAAGAAATCTTCAGGCTTCGATGGTTTTGCTAGTCAATTTTACCAAACATTATAGAAGAATTAAACCCAATTCTACACAATGAGTTCCAGATAATAGAAGAGAGTAAAACTTGTCAAGTTATTTTATAAGGCCCATATTACCACAATAACAAAGTCAGATAAATACACTCCAAAAATACCTCACTACAGACTAATACTCCTCATGAACGTAGATACAAAAATTCTCAATTAGAAATTAATAAAATGGGTACAGAAATATGTAAAAAGAATAAAAGAGGTGACTAACTGGGATTTATCTAGAGATGTAAGGCAGAGTCAGTATTCAAAATTTACCAATATAACACACCATATTAAGTCTAAAGAAGAAACACCACATGGTCACATAAATTGGTGCAGGAAAAAAACATGTGACAAAATTCAACTTGGATTCATGACAAAACTCTGAGCAAACTAGAAATAGAAGGAAACTTTCTCAGCCTAATGGAGGGCATCTATATATATATATATATATATATATATATATATATAAAATCCCTACAGCCAGCATATTTAATCATAAAAGATAGAATGCTTTCTCTTTAAGATTGGGAAAAGGCAAGGATGTTCACTCACACCACTCTTATTAAACATTATACTGGAGGTCCTAGCTAGTGTAATAAAGCAAGAAAAAATAAAAGGCATGCAGATTGGGAAGGAAGAAATAAAATTGCCCTATTGAAGGACAGTATGTTTGTTCCTGTAGAAAATCCCAAGAAATATACAAATAACTCCACAAACTGAGTGAATACAGCAAGGTTGCTGGCTACAAAGTCAGTATGTAAAAATCAACTCTATTTCTCTATATTAACAATGAGCAATTAGAAATAGAAATTTAAAAAACAACACTGTTGGGGCAGCCCGGGTGGCTCAGCGGTTTAGCGCCACCTTCAGCCCAGGGCATGATCATGGAGACCCAGGATGGAGTCCCACATCAGGCTCTCTGTGTGGAGCCTGCTTCTCCTTCTGCCTGTGTGTCTGCCATCCTTTCTCTCTGTGTGTCTCATGAATAAATAAATAAATAATCTTAAAAAAAAAAAAACACTGTTTACAACAGCACAGAAAAATGAGTCTAGCAAAATATGTGCAGAATCCACATGCTGAAAAATTTTAAATAGTGATAACGAAAATAAAAGAAGATCTAAATAAATGGAGAGACATATCATGTTTATGGGTTGGAAGGCTCAACATAGTAAAGATGCTAATTCTTCCCAAATTGATCTATAGACATAATGTACTTCCAACTGAAATTCCAGCAAGAATAATATAGATATCAATAAGCAATTTTAAAAATATGTGGGAAAGCAAAAGAGGTAGGAAAGCTAAAATGGTTTTAGAAAATGATACATTTGGAGTAATCCTGCTAGTCAAGTTGAAGACTTACTCTCAAGCCATGATAACGAAACCTGGAGCATCGGTGAAAGGACAGACACACAAAGCAGTGGAAGAGAATGCAGGTACAGAAATAGACCCACTCATATGTGAACAAGTGATTTCTGACAAAACTGAACTGAGAAAGGACAAGTCTTCTCAACAAATTGTGGAACAATTGGACATCCAAAACCTCAATAAAGAACCCAAATCTAATCCTTATGCTTTTTACAAAAAAAAAAAAAAAAAAAAGAAAAAAGAAATTACAAAAATGGGTAATAGATCTAATGGTAAAACCTAAAATTATAAAACTCTCAGAAAAAACATAGGAAATGGCTTAAACAGGTTTACCTAATCTTGAGACTAAGGAAAGAATTCTGGCAACAGCAAGTCCTGGAGAGAATGGAGAGTAACTAACTCTCCTATATGGCTGGTGGGAATTCAGAATGTTCTTGGGAGAATCTTTTGGGAGTCTCTTGAGGTTAATACATTTATTGTGTAATCCAGGGATCCTACTCCTGGATATTTACTCCAAAGAACGGAAAGTTATGTTGGCACAAAACCCACCACTAGGGACGCTCGGTGGCTCAGTAGTTGAGCATCTGCCTTTGGCTCAGGGAGTGATCCGGTCCAGGGATCAAGTCCCACATAGGGCTCCCTGTGAGGAACCTGCTTCTCCCTCTGGCTATGTCTCTCCTCTCTCTGTGTGTCTCTCATGAATAAAAAAACAAACAGAAAAAAATCCCATCTCTATGCATAGTCACACCAAACTGGAGACAAACAGGAAATGGGCAGACTGTGGTACAGCCACAGAATGGAGTACTACTCAGCACTATAAAGGAATGAACTTATTGACACATGTAGCAAGATAGATGAATCTCAAGGGTGGTATGCTGGATGAAAGAAGCCAGTGTCAAAGGCTGCATACAGTATAATTCCACTTATAGAACATTCTCGAAAAAGTAAAGCTGTAGGCTATAGTGGAATGAAAAAAAATCAAAGGTTGCTAGGGGTTAATACAGGCGGGGCAGGACAGCACAAGAGTTTTTAGGGTGATGGACTTGTTCTGTCTCTGGATTGTGGTGGTGGTTACACAAGTCCATATATATATTCAAATTCATAGAAATATATTACCTTAAAGGTCTGTTTTACTCTGTGATAATTTAGGGAAATATACATTTTTTAAAAGTATCCAGAGTAAGATTTGTCTGACTCCAGAGTTCACATTTTTAACTGCTAAATCCTAAATGCTGCCTTAGAAGGCTTCAAATGAGTGGATAGACATCAGTGAATGCACATGTTTATTATCAACATTGAATGAATGAAACAGTGACCAGTGTGAGCCATGAAAAGGTGGGAACTGTCTGTATAATAATTACTTGAGTATTTAGATCAGAAGTCCAGAGAAAGGGGCTTCATCTGGCCTCTGTTCTGCACTTAGTATACAATTGATTTAAAAAGTAACTTGACTGTGTTTTCTCTTGTCTCCCTAAACTTCTGTCTGGATCCAGCCACTCACTTCCTCTTAACCTGGAATGTTGCAGAATATGTTTCCCCATCTCCAAGCCTCCAGGCCTATCTTAGCCAAACCCATCCTGCCCAGGGCTGCCAGAGAGACCTTTTTAAATCTGACCTCACTGTGCATCTGCTTGCTGGATAAACTCCTTCTGAGAGAGCACAAGGCCTTTTATGATCTGGTTTTTGCCTTTTTCTCCAGCAACCACTCTCCCATTTGTACCACATTATGTCCCAGCCATATTGAACAGTTTCAGTGTTTTCTGTACCCTCTCTCACTCCATCTTGCTTGGTTAATTAACTCCAGCTCATGTTTCAAGATCCAGTTCTCTGACGGCTTCCCTGATGCCCAGACTGGCATATACGCACGCCCCTTCTCTGAAGTTCCCGGGCAGCCTGTGTTTGCCTCTGCCTGGCCCTTGCTGCAGTGTGTTATAACCATCTTTTCTTTCATGGGTCCTCATTAGATTGTGGGGCATAGATCAGGGACCATGATTTCTCCAGATCCCCAGTCCCTAGCCCATAGTAGGAACTCAGTCAATATTTATTTATTTAATAAAATTGGACTAGAGCCATCCCTATTTTTATTTTTTTGGTAATAGATAAAGTATAAATGAACAAAGGAATACAAATAAAAGACAGTCAATGCTTTGTACGAACTCATAATGCTTTACTACAACTTAACCAGGGATATCAGTATGACCTACATAACAATTCCTCCTATGTGAAGAGTATGGGAGAGCTGCTGGCTTCACGAACAGTGGGGTTTGGGGAAATGAGGAACCAGGGAGAACATAGTAGCTGGGACAGGGAGAGTCTCAGGATCTCTGACGCCCTCTGGGGAGAGTTATGAAGGGAGAGTGGAAGTGGAGAGTCATGAAGGGATTGACCTGTCTGCTCCTCGGGATTTCAAGTAGATGGTTTTCTTCTGGGAGCCTGGCAGTCAGATGGGTGGTGCAGAGACCTGTACCTATGGAACCTCGTAGACCTCGACTTCCTCACAGGAATTCACCTTAGGAAGAAGCTCTGAAAATAAAAAATCATAAACCCTATTTCTGTAATCATGACTTCTTCATGTGAACAGTTTGGGGGTGCTGAGGAGAAGGGGTGAAAAGAGGGTGGGAGGTCACTCCTGATGGCAAGGGCAAACCCCACACGTTACTCACCTGTTTGCTCTCCTTTTGTGTCTTTCTCTAAATAGACAAATAAAACCCAATTTTTTGTATAATATAAAATCCATGCTTTTAAAATTAATTTTTGATTTACATCAGGAATACCCGTTATTTGGCCTACTGTTCTATTCTATTAAATTTTGACAAATGCATGGATCACATAAACACCACCACAATTGAGTTACCAAGTGGTTTCATTACCCCTCCCCCTCTAATTCCCCTTTGTTTTCAAACCCTTCTCCATCTTCAGCCTTCTGCAACCTCTAATCCATTGTTTGTCCTTGAAGCTTGGCTTTTCTAGAGTACCATGTAAATGGAGTTACACAGTATGAGGCCTTTTGAGACTGGCTTCTCTTACTCTACAAGGTGCATTTGAGTTCTCCTACACTGTTGCACATAACAATATGGTTAAGGGCTGAATTGTGCCCCCCCTCCCCAGTTCCTTTACTGACATCCTAACCCCAGAACCTCAGCATAGGACACAGATGGGATCCCTTCCTTGACTTCTACTGAAAGAAAAGAAATCCATGATTGTTCAGTACACTTTACTTGATATTCTTTTTTTTTTTAATTATTTATTTATTTATGATAGACACACAGAGAGAGAGAGACAGAGAGAGAGAGAGAGGCAGAGGGAGAAGCAGGCTCCATGCCGGGAGCCCGATGCGGGACTCAATCCCGGGACTCTAGGATTGCCCCCTGGGCCAAAGGCAGGCGCCAAACCGCTGAGCCACCCAGGGGTCCCCTTTACCTGAGATTCTTGGGGACACGGGACTCTTGTGTTTACCTCACAGCAAAGTGAATAACCTCAAGTTGAATTCATTTCCTCCTTAAAGTCCCTCTGTGGCTCCCACCAGCACAGTGACTCCAGCTCAAGTGTCCTATCTCATCTCATCTTGCTGGCTTCCCTGTCCATTGCTTTCCTTCCTCTCCTCCCTCCCTTCCTCCCTCCCTCCCTCCCTTGGAAGAGCAGTTTGACCTCTTTTGCCACCTTGCCTCCCACTAAGCCTGGTCCTCTGGTTTCACCACCTCCCCCTCAAAGCTTATCCTAGACAAAGATAATTTACTTCCAAAGAAGAATTTTGGTGCTAGTCATTAAGATTTTTTTTTTTTACTTTCCATCTCAAAGTGTAATAATTACAAAATGCTTTGAGATTCTTGCAAGTGTCCTTATCCTTGACATTTTTTGTAATTTTCACTAATTGCATATATACCTCATAGGAAGCAAATTTGCTTAAACTGCTATGCAGAGTTCTGCACTATTTAAAATGCTCTATAAAGACTTCACTGACCAGCTACTCTTTGGCAGAATGAAGTGGAAACATATGCAAATGCAATCCAATATCTCAAAAACCAAAAAGATAAAAGAAAATGTATCTTTTATATCAGAAAACAATTTGCCTTTTTGTTCCATTTTCCATTTTTAAAAGATTTTATTTAATAGAATAAATAGAGGCAGAAACATAGGCGGAGGGAGAAGCAGGCTCCCTGTGGGGAGCCTGATTCAGGACTTGATCCCAGGACCCCGGGATCACGCCCTGAGCCAAAGGCAGATGCTCAACCACTGAGCCACCCAGGTGCCCCAGTTCCATTTTCCTTTTTTTTTTTTTTTTTAAGATTTATTTATTTATGATAGACATAGAGAGAGGCAGAGACACAGGAGGAGGGAGAAGCAGGCTCCATGCCGGGAGCCCGATGCGGAACTCGATCCCGGGACTCCAGGATCGCACCCTGGGCCAAAGGCAGGCGCCAAACCGCTGAGCCACCCAGGGATCCCCCAGTTCCATATTCCTAATGAAGAACTACACCGACCTGCTGAAAAGTCTTAACCGGTTTTACAGTGTGTGAGGGGGAAAGAGGGAGTATTAGATCCTGACCTTCCAATCTGTGTAGTGATGATGGGACCTCTGTTGGTATTGGCAGACCTCCCTGAGGGCACTGTTATTTGGCCACCTCTTCTCAGTGCCCTGAATGCCACTGCTCTTCTTTTCGCCACACCTTCAAAGTGCTCCCCAATTGAATGCAGGCCAACAGCTTGTTTAAAAAGGTCAAGGAGAAGAGAAACAAATATGGGTGGAAACATGAAACAGCTGTTTCTGAAATGAGAGCTCCCAAAAAGGACAAGTTGACATAGGAAAGGAGAAGGCATGTATGTTTTGTTCAAGGGGAGTGAATAATGGCCCGGAAAGATGATGACTAGGCTCAGGCTGACCTGCTCTACCGCCTAAGGAAGGGATTTCTTGTTTGTGAAGATGATACTTTTTGGAAATGACGAGACAAAGAAGGCTGGATCATCAGGATTCTCCCTCCTTTGTCCAAGCAGCTCTAACTTTGCTGTTTCTCTCTCCTCTCTCCCCTAAATCATTCTCTGGGGTTATGAACACCCAGTGTTTTCCTGTAAGTGCAGGGCCTGGTGATGCTAAAGGCAACTGGGCTTTTGCTTGCGGCCCTTGGGAAATCTTCAGGGAGGTGGGAAGAGAGAGCGATGGGCAGCACAGGCCTGACCCCTGCCAGCCCTGCCTTGTGGGTGGCTTGAGGCACTTCTCACTTCCCAGTGGGGAGGACCTAACCCTGTTCCCTGGGGCAGCTCGTTAACCCACCATGCCTCAGCTTACAGAGGGGCTGCTTTTGCCTTAGTACATACATACCACGAACTTCTCTCTCTGTTGGAAACTTACCTTGGAGAACAACTATTTGAATAAAGGCCTCATAGCTTTATTTTCTTCAGATCAGCAGGCAAAGTTTTGCACAAGAAGATACCATTTTTGTTTTTTTTTGTTTTAATTTTTTAAAATTTGAGTTCAATTTGCCAACATACAGCATAATACCCAGTGCTCATCCCGTTAGGTGCTCCCCTCAGTGCCTGTCACCCAGTCACCCCAACCCCCCGCCCACCTCCCTTTCCACCACACCTTGTTCATTTCCCAGAGTTAGGTGTCTCTCATGTCCTGTCACCGTCATTGATATTTCCCACTCATTTTCTCTCCTTTCCCCTTTTATTCCCTTTCACTATTTTTTATATTCCCCAAATGAATGAGACCATATAATATTTGTCCTTCTCTGATTGACTTACTTCACTCAGCATAATACCCTCCAGTTCCATCCACGTGGAAGCAAATGGTGGGTATTTGTCGTTTCTAATAGCTGAGTAATATTCCATTGTATACATAGACCACATCTTCTTTATCCATTCATCTTTCGTTGGACACCGAGGCTCCTTCCACAGTTTGGCTATTGTGGACATTGCTCTTATAAACATCGGGATGCAGGTGTCCCAGCATTTCATTGCATCTGAATCTTTGGGGTAAATCCCCAACAGTGCAATTGCTGGGTCGTAGGGCAGGTCTATTTTTAACTCTTTGAGGAACCTCCACACAGTTTTCCAGAGTGGCTGCACCAGTTCACATTCCCACCAACAGTGCAAGAGGGTTCGCCTTTCTCCACATCCTCTCCAACATTTGTGGTTTCCTGCCTTGTTAATTTTTCCCATTCTCACTGGTGTGAGGTGGTATCTCATTGTGGTTTTGATTTGTATTTCCCTGATGGCCAGTGATGCGGAGCATTTTCTCATGTGCTTGTTGGCCATGTCTATGTCTTCCTCTGTGAGATTTCTGTTCATGTCTCTTGCCCATTTCATGATTAGATTGTTTATTTCTTTGCTGTTGAGTTTCTTAAGTTCTTTATAGATCTTGGATACTAGCCCTTTATCTGATATGTCATTTGCAAATATCTTCTCCCATTCTGTAGGTTGTCTTTTAGTTTTGTTGACTGTTTATTTTGCTGTGCAGAAGCTTATCTTGATGAAGTCCCAATAACTCATTTTTTTAAAGATTTTATTTTTCCATGAGAAACAGAGAGAGATGCAGAGAGAGAGGCAGATACATAGGCAGAGGGAGAAGCAGGCTCCATGCAGGGAGCCCAATGTGGGACTCGATCCTGGGTCCCTAGGATCACGCCCTGGGCTGAAGGTGGAGCTAAACCACTGAGCCACCTGGGATGCCCCCAATAATTCTTTTTTTTTTTTTTGCTTTTGTTTCCCTTGCCTTCATAGATGTATCTTACAAGAAGTTGCTGTTGCCAAGTTCAAAAAGGGTGTTGCCTGTGTTCTCCTCCAGGATTTTGATGGATTCTTGTCTCACATGTAGATCTTCCATCCATTTTGAGTTTATCTTTGTGTATGGTATAAGAGAATGGTCCAGTTTCATTCTTCTGCACGTGGCTGTACAATTTTCCCAGCACCATTTATTGAAGAGGCTGTCCTTTTTCCAGTGGATTGTCTTTCCTGTTCAATATTAGTTGACCATACAGTTGAGGGCCCATTTCTGGGTTCTGTATTCTGTTCCATTGATCTATGTGTCTGTTTTTGTGCCAGTACCACACTGTCTTGATGACCACAGCTTTGTAGTACCACTGGAAATCCGGCATTGTGATGCCCTGGCTCTGGTTTTCTTTTTCAATATTCCCCTGGATATTCATGGTCTTTTCTGATTCCACACAAATCTTAAGATGATTTGTTCCAAATCTCTGAAGAAAGTCCATGGTATTTTTATAGGGATTGCATTAAATGTGTAAATTGCCCTGGATAGCATTGACATTTTCACAATATTAATTCTTCCAATCCATGAGCATGGAATATTTTCCCATCTCTTTGTGTCTTCCTCAATTTCAGAAGTGTTCTGTAGTTTTTAGGATATAGATCCTTTACCTCTTTGGTTAGGTTTATTCCTATATCTGATACTTTCGGGTGCAATTGTAAATGGGATGGACTCCTTAATTTCTCTTTCTTCACTCATTGTTAGTATATAGAAATTCCACTGATTTCTGGGCATTGATTTTGTATCCTGCTGCTGAATTGCTGCTGCTGAATTGCTGTATGAGTTCTAGCAATCGTGGTGTAGAGTCTTTTGGGTTTTCTATGTACAGTATCATATCATCTGCAAAGAGGGAGAGTTTGACTTCTTTGCCAATTTGAATGCTTTTTATTTCTTTTTGTTGCCTGATTGCTAAGGCTAGGACTTCTGGTACTATGTTGAATAGCAGTGGTGAGAGTGGACATCCCTCTCGTGTTCCTGATCTTAGGAAAAGACTCTCAGTGTTTCGCCATTGAGAATGATATTTGCTGTGGGCTTTTCATAGGTGGCTTTTAAGATGCTGAGGAATGTTTCCTCTATTCCTACACTCTGAAGAGTTTTGATCAGAAATGGATGCTGTATTTTGTCAAATGCTTTCTCTGCGTTTATTGAGAGGATCACATGGTTCTTGTTTTTTCTCTTGTTGATGTGATATCATGTTGATTGTTTCATGACTGTTGAACCAACCTTGCATCCAAGGGATAAATCCCACTTGCTCATGGTGAATAATCTTCTTAATGTACTGTTGGATCCTATTGGCGAGTGTCTTGTTGAGAATTTTTGCATCCGTGTTCATCAGGGATATTGGTCTATTATTCTCCTTTTTGGTGGGGTCTTTGTCTGGTTTTGGAATTAAGGTGATGCTGGCCTCATAGAACAAGTTTGGAAGTATTCCATCCCTTTCTATCTTTCGGAACAGCTTTAGTAGAACAGGTATTGTTTCTTCTTTAAACGCTTGATAGAATTCCCCTGGGAAGCCATCTGGCCCTGGACTTTTGTGTCTTGAGAGGTTTTTGATGACTGCTTTAATTTCCTCCCTGGTTATCAGCCTGTTCAAGTTTTCTATTTCTTCCTGTTCCAGTTTTGGTAGTTTGTGGTTTTCCAGAATGCATCCGTTTCTTATAGATTGCCTAATTTATTGGCATATAGCTCCTCATAATATGTTTTAAAAATCATTTGTATTTCCTTGGTATTGGTGGTGATCTCTCCTTTTTGTGATTTATTAATTTTGTGATTTTATTATCTTTTATTTTTAATAAGGCTGGTTCATGGTTTATCTATGTTATTAATTCTTTCAAAGAACCAACTCCTGGTTTTGTTGATGTGTTCTACAGTTCTTCTGGTCTCCATTTCATTAGGTTCTGCTCGAATCTTTATTAACTCTCTTCTTCTGCTGGGTGTAGGTTTTATTTGCTGTTTTTCTCCAGTTCCTTTAGGTGCAAGGTGAGCTTGTGTATTTGAGTTTTTTCCAGTTTTTTTGAGGGATGCTTGTATTGCGATGTATTTCCCTCTCAGGACTGCTTTTGCCGTATCCCAAAGATTTTGAATGGTTGTATCTTCATTCTCATTAGTTTCCATGCATCTTTTTAATTCTTCTCTAATTTCCTGATTGACCCTTTCATCTTTTAGCAGGATGGTCTTTAACCTCCATGTGTTTGAATTTCTTCCGAGTTTCTTCTTGTGATTGAGTTCTAGTTTCAAAGCATTATGGTCTGAAAATATGCAGGGGACAATCCCAATCTTTTGGTATCAGTTAAGACCTGATTTGTGACCTAGTATGCGGTCTATTCTGGAGGAAGTTCCATGTGCACTTGAGAAGAATGTGTATTCAGTTGCATTTGGATGTAGAGTTCTATAAATATCTGTGAAATCCATCTGGTCCAGTGTATCATTTAAAGCTCTGGTTTCTTTGGAGATGTTGTGCTTAGAATATCTGTCATTTGTAGAAAGCCCCGTGTTGAGGTCTCCCAGTATAAGTGTATTATTATCTAAGTATGTCTTAATTTTGGTTATTAATTGATTGATATACTTGGCAGCTCCCACATTAGGGGCATAAATATTCATGATTGTTAGGTTGTCTTGTTGGATAGATCCTTTTAGTATGATATAGTGTCCCTCTTCATCTCTTATTACAGTCTTTGGGATAAACCTTAATTTATCTGATATGAGGATTGCTACCCCTGCTTTCTTTTGAGGACCATTTGAATGGTAAATGGTTCTCCAACCTTTTGTTTTCAGGTTGTTGGTGTCCTTAGGTCTAAAATGAGTCTCTTGTAGACAGCAAATAGATGGGTCTTGCTTTTTATCCAGTCTGAAACCCTGCATCTTTTGATGGGATCATTAAGCCCATTCACGTTCAGAGTTACTATTGAAAGATAGGAATTTAGTGTCATTATAATACCTATTCAGTCCCTGTTTTTGTGGATTATTTCTTTCAGCTTCCTCTTTCTTTTACAGAGTTCCCCTTAATATTTCATGCAGAGCTGGTTTGGTGGTCACCTATTCTTTCAGTTTCTGCCTATCTTGGAAGCTCTTTATCTCTCCTTCTATTCTGAATGAGAGTCTTGCTGGATAAAATATTCTTTGCTGTATGTTCTTCTCATTTAGGACCCTGAATATATCCTGCCAGCCCTTTCTGGCCTGCCAGGTCTCTGTGGAGAGGTCTGCTATTAATCTAATATTTCTCCCCATATAAGTTAGGGATCTCTTGTCGCTGGCTGCTTTAAGGATTTTCTCTTTATCTTTGGAGTTTGCAAGTTTCAGAAGATACCATTTTGTATCTACTTCCATGCCGATGTACTAGACACATGGATTGAGGGTCACTAACCCATATACTAGATGGCAGTTCTTCCTTGCAATACCTAAGTTCTCATCATATAGTGACCATGGCCAGCCCTGACCAGCCACGGCGTCGCAAGAGCACAGAATCAGAGGTGGGAAGACCACCCTATCCCCGCACCTTGCTGTATCCCATTTGTTCCTGTCTTCTTGCCTCTTCTCGTCTGACCATCTGCCCATCACCTGTTTCCTTATCTTTCATACCCAAGAGTAATATCTTCTTCATTGTCTGAGGAGTCCCCTTTAGGTCACCGCTTCACTTTACAATTCAAGAGATGGACATTTCCATGTTTACATAAATTAGAACCTAACGTTTAAAAATCCAAGTCTTTTTTTTTTTTTTTTTTAAATTACCTGCTTCTCTCTGGCTGTCTTGATTCCTCTTCAAATTTTACTTCTGTCGTATCAGAGCAAACACCCTCGGAGCTCTTTCATTATTTTTAATAATCTGTGGTGCCTGCTTTCATTTCGTGTGTTTGAAGCATTAGTTCTAGCGAATCCCAGCTGCCTGTCCATCCACAAACTTGATCAATTTCTTTCAACTTTTTTTTAAAAAAGATTTTATTTATTCATGAGAGACACACAGAGAGAGGCAGAGGCATAGGCAGAGGGAGAAACAGGCTCTATGCAGAAAGCCCGTTGCTGGACTCAATCCCAGGACCCCGGAAACAACCTGAGCCAAAGGCAGACGCTCAACCACTGAGACACCCAGGTGTCCCAAAGGAGGCAACTGAAGCCCGAGAGTATTATGATCCACCCTGGATCATTCAGCTTCATCATTGTTATTGCCATTCTTCTTTCCCTTTCTTTGTGTTGCTTGTATATACATTTTTTCTTTGATGCTAAACTGATATGGGTGCAGAAAATGTATTCTTTTATTGCAAATCTCTTCCCAAATAATGGGTGATAGGAAGTCTGCTGACTGTCTCTTTCTCTGTTTCATTTAATTGATGTGGCACCATAAACTCCATTAAAGGGCCAATATAATAGATCTGCTTTGTTACAATGGAAGTCTGCCATCGTGTTAAAAATTACCAATATATCTGCAGATGCTATAGTCAAGAAAAACCACAAAAGGTCCTGAGGGGTTGTGTGGGGCAAAGGTCAAGCCAAGCTCTACTCTGTTCCCTTAATGGGTAGCTAGAATTTAGGAATACTTATGCCAAGTTGACTCTGAAGTGGTTTGGCCCTTGGTTTGGAAACTTCTGGCATACCTAACCCCTTATTACTGTAACACCCTTTTATAAACATTTAATGTTGGGAAATGACACATTTTGATCAAAAAGCTTCCTTGTCCTTCTCTTACCCAGTAATGAGTAGCAATATAAATAGCACTTCAGCAATCCCCTGATGTTAATGCCAGACAACCCAGGAAATAAAATGTATATGTGAGGCATTCTAAATGCTGCTCAAAGAACTTTAACAGCTCAGGGAAGAAACTTGGAGAATTCTATACTTCAGTGTTTTTGCTCTTTCAAAATTTAGAGTAATAGTATGCACTTGTAATCTTGATCTGTAAAAATCTATGCATTTTGTAAGTAATTGTCTTATAATTTGCATCAGACCTTTTAGAGCCACCTGAGACATAGCCATCAGGCTCTCTTACCCAGTAAGCTTCGTTTCACCCATGGCTTTCTTTTCTTTGTCATTTCATTCTAGATCCTCTGAAGATTCCTCCTACAAAAAGTGAACAGCATGTTCTTTGTGTCTTGGTAAAATGCTTCTAAGTAAATAATGATTGTTCTGACTTAGATCCTTTTTGGTCCCAAATTGATGTTTGAAGAAGAAAAGTGGTTAGATTAAGGTCTCTTAAGACAGATATATGTGAATAATGACCCAAAGAAGGACTTCTAATTTAAGATGGCATCATGGTTGTTCCTTGACAGGAAAGCACTCCTCTTCAAAGATTTCTGTTTTAAACCATAATAAAAATAAAAAGCAATCACTTAAGGAGGCTGGGTAAATAATTTGCCATTTGTGAGCAATATCTATAAAATGATAGGATTGTGAGGACTGCCTTCTCTGGAAAAGCTTCTAACCATTTAAATCACCATCCTAGTGTTATTACCTGGATCACCTCCGGGAACCAGATACACACCTGTGATCTGCTGGTAATTAAGTGAAGGAAGCAGCCATTGTTGCTTTTAAGTAGTTGCGGCATAGTAAACCACGTGCACAATTTTGGATGTGCAAAGGAGATAGGGTGGTATGCTAAGGTTACTGCTCTGAGCTTAATGCCCAGCCAACAAAGCTAATAGCAGGAAGTGTGTGGTGCTTTAGCACCTCAATATGGTGTACTTAAAGATGCAAGGCTAGGCATGCAGACAATAGATACCAGTAGTACTTGGAAGGCAATTCAGCAATTCGACTTAAAAATGAAGAGTAAATGATGCATGTTTAGAAGAGCAAGAAGTGGTAGCTGTCTTGTTTAAACTAAATGTTTAAGCCACGACATGGCCATTGGAATAATAATCTCTTGGAAAGCAATATTTAAATGTATCCATCATCATTTAGGTTTTAGACACACAGTTAAATATTATTGATCATTTGCAATTGTGTGCATCCATGTGTACATATATTAAACTGAAAAGTAACAGTAGCATGGAAAGTGTAGAAGATGAAGTATAAAAATAGTACTTGAGTTTCTAATTACCAGTTTTTAATTAAGAAAGCCACAAGCAAATTATAAACATCCAGTTTATAGCATTGCAATCTTAGAGGCTTACTCTCATGAATATGGTAATTTTTAATTTTATGCCCTCTTGAGATGTCTTGTTAAAAACATTTTATTGGCGATCCTAAAATTCAGTAAATTTGAAGCCCTTGGCACCTTGTAGATAGTTAAAGTTCCTCAAAAAAAATGTCAGCAATAAATATTTGGCAAATATAAAGAATATGCACATTTTCCCAAGTGGTTTTTTTTTTTTTTGTAGTTCTTATATTCAAGTGATGACACTGCAGTTCAGAATGTGAAGGCATATTGATATTTTCTTCCAGAAACTACATGGGTTGCTGGGAACATACTGCTCCCACAGAGTTATTTTTATGTGGGCACCTGCAAGTGGTGGTGTACTTGCTCCAGCTTGCAGAGTTGTTTTGGACAATCAGGTGTACATATGAGCAAGTGGTCTTTATTTAGAGCAATTAAAATTCTCACATTCTCCTCTCTTGACATGCAATTACTAGGGCTCTGCTGTTCCCACTAATTGCTCTTGCTGGGGACATTGGTGAGAAGCCAATGATTTTGATGGGTAGCGGATGATCATTTTTACTTTGCTACCTGAGAAAAAAATCATTTGCAAAATCCCATGTGTAATTAGCAAGACTCATGATTAATTGTCCTGCAAAATTAGCTTCACTGTTGCTTTTATTTTACTGCTTCAAATATTAATTAATGTTAACTCCTTTCCTTCAGTTCCAGCTTTTGAATATTCAACATGGCTTTGAAAAATTATCAAGGTTTCTACTTGCATTAGCATGCTAGAGCTTTGATTTCAGGAATAAGTATTCTGATTTAAAAGATCACACTTGGGTCATAAATAATTTTTATAGGAGGACAAACAAAGCAGTGGAGCATCATGGGACAGTATTCATGCACTAACGGAAAGTAAATTGTTTCAATAATGATTCATTCCCGCGTGCTTTTGGGGGGAAACATCAGCAAATATGCAAACCACTGCCTTGTGTGGGGGTAAGAACCGTTCCCCAGTGACAAGCAATCTACACTGGCATTTTTCTACCTGTAAGTATGTGGTGGGTGAGGCTCATTGCCTGGGAAAGAAATCTTAACCTCTCCAGTTTCAAGGAACCACAGAAGTTATCCCGTCCAGAGATTCCCAATCCCTATCTGGGGTGGTGGGCACTAGAATAGCTGCAGCTTTGGTGAAAATTATGGATTCTTTGAGTCCCATTCCAGACCTAATGAATCTGACCATATGGCACTGAGCCGAACCGTACGCATTTTTTCAAAATTCTCTAGGACATCTTGGGGAATATCTAGATTTGGGTACATTGATCTTGCTGAACCACCTAGATGTCTGAATTCCCTCTATAACATCTGGGCCAAGTGATGCTTGAATACTTCCAGTGTTGGGGAACTCACTCTGTTGCTTTTGAAAATAGTTTTGACCTGTGTGCTGATCCTCCTGTTCGGTTAGCTGCAGGTTTTTTGATTTTGGGATGCAAGATTCCAAATACCTACTGCCTATGAGCAGGGGCCATCCTCTATAAAATGCTTGAAATGAGATTGATGGTATCTGTTGCACTGACATGGTCAAGGTTACATATTATATCTGGATTTTGGGAAAAGAAACCATTGCTTGCCCTTTCCTGGTCAAAATCTCTGTGCCCTCTGGTGCAGGGAGGAGGGTACTGTGGTCCAAGGGGCCCTAGCATTTTTCTGCCGAGATTGATATGAGCCTGGCTGCTCCTTCTCCCTCCTGCCTGCTCTGTCTGCCCGGTCACCCAGCCTGGGGGCACGAGCTCTTACAGATCTTGTGGGGGAGGGTCCCGCCTGGCATCTCTGAAAGCTTTTTTTTTTTTTTTTTCTTTTGTTATTAGACTTTGTTTTCTCTGAGATTCTTTGAGTATAAGATTATCTTCCCAAAAGTCTAGGGTCAAGGAGCCACAGGGCTGGGCCCTACTCTGTTTCTTCCTTCCCTGGCACCAGCAGCCTACAGGTGCCGGTGTTGAAGATCTCCTATGTCTCCCAGCACTGAGGAGATTTTACACCCCCCTCCGGACACAGGGTCCAACTGAGAGCACTTCCAGTGGGCAGCAAAGGAGGGGGGAGCCTTGGGATGAGGATGGGCTGTTCAGATTGTCATTCTCAGAGAGCTTCCCCGACAGATATCCAGACAGCTTAGAAAGGATCCCGTGGAAGTTGCTGTGTGACCCTGTGGAAGTCACTTAACCTGTCAATACTAAGTTTCTTCAACTGTAAATGGAAATAATAACAGCACCTCTCTTGGAGGGTTTAGTGCGTTAAAGCCTCCAATGAGGCTTTAGTGCGTTAAAACTAGGAGCGTTTAGAACAATGACTGGTACGCAGTGAGGCCTAAATAACTGATTGCTGAACAAATAACACTAAACATTACTACTACATCCATTTAGTGGATAGATACATTTCAAATTCTCAGATACTACCTTCCAGTGTGTTTTAGAAATGTAACTTATAAAGAAATTGGTCCCTGGATACAGGACCTGACACAATCCAGTCTTTGCTTGTAGTCGAAGTTGTCAGAAGTTCACATTTAAATTTATATTTGTAATCTGGAAAACTTCCAAAGGTGCAGATAGAAATCAAATCTGGGCCTGGAATACTAGACATTCCTTTTTAGCCAGAGTAGTTCAAGGCCCTCTTCACCCCCTTTATAGTTGGCCTTACCAAGGGAAGGTGGGCTCTGTGTGGATGGTCTGAGAAGCACCATAGTCATGGTGAATACAGTTTTTGATTTGTCCCTTGACTTAGAAGCCAAATGAGAGCTAGGCCCCATCAGAATAGCTCATGGCGGGACACCTGGGTGGCTGTCAGTTAAGCGGCTGCTTTTGGCTCAGGTCATGATCCCAGGGTACTGGGATGGAGCCCTGGGTCGGGCTTCCTGCTCAGGAGGGAGCCTGCTTCTCCCTCTCCCTCCTTCTGCATTCTCTCTATCTCTTTCTCTCTCTCTCTCTCAAATAAATTTTAAAATAAATTTTAATTTATTAATTGTTAATTAATTTTTTAAAATAAATTTTGAAAATCTAGAAAAAAAAAAAGAATTGCTATGGCTTCTTCCCAGCACTTGGCATGTAGGAGTCAGGAGTCAGGACAGGTTTGTTGAATGGCTAAGAGAGAGTAAAAATGAGTCAGAGGACAGCTCTGATGGAGCCGGTTAGACGGTAAGTGCAGTTGTGTCTCAAAACAGCAGGAGGCCCTATGAGAAGTTTTCTGTTACAGGAACTTTCTCATCAGGCAGTTCCGAGTTCTGTAGGGGACTGGTTAATTTTTTCTGAGTGTCATTCGCCAATGTTTCAAAGAAGTAAAGAGTAAGAACATAACATCATTCAAAAGCAACGTTGAGCAGTGGTACTTCTACATAGTGCCTCAGAGAAATGGATTTGGCGCAGGTCAGGGATGGTGGGTGCCTATGCAGGTGGGATCTGAAAGGGCAGCACATCGTGGATAATGTGCATGTGGTCCCACAGCTGCTTCAACTTACCCGCCTGCTCTCCTGATAACTGTGATAAGACATAAAACAGAAGTCTTGACTATCTGGGGCCATTAAAGGAGTCGATGCCTCCCCCGCCCCAAGCCCATGGGAGTGTTAGCTCTCTTGCTCTGCTGAGTTGCAGCTGAATGGGTTATTAACAGACCCCTCTTCCCATCAGTTTTCAACCGGGTCTTCTGGTGGGTCCTCTGGGTACTGGGTACTCTTTCCTGGCACCAGGGCTACTTCCTGGTGTCCCCTCCCTAGAAGAAGGGACTGAGGTTGACACCAGATCAACAAAGTCTTCCTGCACTTAAAAGCAGGGTGAGAAAAATGTCTTCTTTAGTCATCTATGATTGATCTCACTTTTAAAACATTTAGCTTAACTTTGTTTATTTCTATATTGTTGATAAAGCCAATGGAGCCACTCACTGTTGGCAAATGTCTGAAATGCCAAGATAGGACAGACAGGGTTCAAGAAAAACTTAGTGATCCACATTTCTGCTTCATTATTCCCTTTGGTAGATGAGTTGAATATGCTGCCGTGTAACTGGATTTTTATTGCGTATGATATGGTGGGAAAGAGAAGAAGGAAAGGGAGTATCTCTTGGTTGTCTTAATATCACTGGTTTTCAATTCTAAGAAACCTGAGGCTAATAGTTTAAAAGAAAAAAAAGAAACCTGGACAATGAGTCCAAAGCTTATTTTGGCCCTTCTGTAGATTTTTATGCCTTCTGGAGCCAACTCGGACCTTAGAAATATTTATTATTGGTATTTCTAATGAAGAACAACCCTTTGTATACACCAATCGCCCACAGTAACTTAGTGACATAGTGGAAGCATCTGCTTCTTCCCCAGGAGCTGACATGGGGTCAAGGTTACCTCTGGTTGGGAATATCTGGCATATGACATATTTGCAGGTAGGCTGTTTAGTTTTAAAATGGCTTTGACATCATATTTACTGCTAGGTTAAAGTACTATAGACCAGTTGTTAATATGAGAAATACAGCTGGAGACTGCTCTAACACAACGCTAACGGGAAGTTCAGGCCTGTAGGAACACTACATAAATAGTGTTCCTCCTGTATTATGTTAATTCTTAGAATAACCTCGCAGCAACATTTCATCGTGACATTTGCATCTATATACCCTCGTGAAGTCTTAGGTTGCTTCATCAGGCACAGAAATATGTTCTTCTTGCCTGTGGCTGCCAAAGTAAATAGAAATCAATGGAAAGCAGCAAAAGTGCTGAAGTCATTCCAATAAGGGAAGTGTTGTTAATTTAAATTTTGCACTTGACATTGGTAAGGACTAATAGCAAAAAATAATGTCCGAGGCTGACTTCTAAAGTCATTTTGGTCATCACTTATCCCACATTTCTTTGTTGTTGCAAAAATAGTGTTATAAATAAGAGACACTTTTAATTGTGATAGATCATGAAAATAAGGGGTAAAAAAACAGAGGTTTTATGCATCTGAGTGATATTAAGTCCTTGGAAAACTTTTACACCAAAGGGATCTTATCATCTTGCCTGTGGACTGAGTGACCTCTGTGTGTGTGCGTGCACATGTATGCGTGTATGCATGTGTATGCATTGCAGAAACTTCAAAAAGCACCTCCTGCTGCTTTCAAAACCAGGCAAATATGTTTGAGGCCTGGTGGTAATTTAAACTAGGAAGATATACACAGAGCTGAAGGTGGCTACACAGGAAATTAGAAAAGTCTTGACTCCTCTGAGCAAAATGAATGTGCCATTGTATCACTGAATAATTGGTGGGGTGGGTCTGTGATGTTGATGCTAAGCAGGTGTACATAAATCAGAATAAATGTTTGTAATTAATTGTTATTGGTGTTAATAAGAGAAGGTTTTAAATAAGCTCACTCGCTTTTCCCTCAGTTAAACCTTCGGGAGTTTAAGGCTTGTCATTTCAATCCTAAATGAATCAAATGTCTCAAGTGTTCTTGAAGATTTCATGCTAGATCAATAGAATATTGTAACCTGACATCGGTGATCAGTGATCATTTCTTCTTCTTTGGTGGAGCTCCTAACCTTAAATGAAAAGTAGATTTGCAGTCTGAGTTGTAGGGTCCCACATGCTGTTGGAACACCCACTTCAAAGCAAAAGTTTAAGAAAGGAAACACCTAGTTTGTCAATCCTTGGGGTGAAAGTTTTAGATCGAGTTGTTATGTCATGTCTGCCCGCTCTGCTGTGGGTCCGTCTGGCTTCACACCTGACTCAAAGATCAACTTTGTTAGGCGAACCCAGAACATCTGCTCACTCTCCATCTTTTTCCTTTCAAAGACATCTGTTAAAGAATAACAGAACTCTCTGGATTCATTTCTCAGATTTGTGGGAAAGCCCAAGTTAGGCACTTTGTGTCCCACCACACCTCCCCAAGCCTGATGGTGAGGAATGTTATTCTTCAATCCATATACATTCCTACAAAAGAACAGTCCTAGAGGGGAAGACAGGCTTTGCATTTGCCAAATGGCTGGGAAAAGAGGCCAAGGGAAATACCCTAGTGTTTAGAATCTGCTGTGTATTCCTTCTAGGAGTGCTACCTGGAGCAAGGAGACCAGGGGAAGGACGAGTCTGGAATTGGGTGAGGATGAAATCGAGATATGGAACAGGTAGGAGGATCATGTCATTAATTGACATAAAAGAGAATGCTAAGGCTAATTGCAATGAATGAAATTCAGAGGTCTAGCAAATGCAAGGAGACATTTATTCCAAACTCAGCAAAAGAGTAGTAGCATATTTTGGAGACTAAGGTAGCAGTCAGGAAATATCTCCCAGGTAGTCTGCATCTAGGATTGTGGCCTGGGCAGAATGAGTTGAAAGGAAGCAGATTGTGTGTTCTCCTTCTATTGTACCCTGGTTTTTTATGCTCTCCCCACATGTCATAATCATCAGGAAGCCAGAGGAAGATGCTACATAAACCGTACTACCATTACATGGGTGTTCAACAAGCTAACAGGATCCAGCCAGAGTGGTTACCCCAAGACTGTGTCAGCATGACCCAGAAGGCAGAGGAAAGCGAGGTTTATGAGTATTGGGCTGAGTCCACTCTTCCTTAAATGTTTCAAGAATTGTCTTAATGATGGAAAAGAGAGATAGGAGAGGAAGCTCATTAAACTTGCCAAATCTGAGATGTAGCTGGCTGGCTGTATGCAAGCACCGCAGAAAAACATTTAGAGGTCATAATACATTTTTTTTTTTTTTTAATGAGCTAGCAGCATAGCACCGAAGGGAAGAAACCATGTGTTCTGTTAAATTTTTAAAATAATTTTATTGTGAAAGACAGTAAGGTGCAAGCTGGTAGCTTTGTCAGCAATGCTAATTGCCTTTGAAGAGCATGCCCATGGGTTCTGTGGGATAACAGGACACAAAGGGCATGGAGAGAGGATCTGTTTTTCCACTCCTGACCTGAACTCACTGAGGCTATGTCAGAAGCTTCTTTCCTCTGATGGCCCAGTTAGGTACTGGGCCTGGGCCAGGGTGAAGGTCGACAGAGTGGCTTGGTTCTGTTCTGAAGATTTTCCTGCAATATAAATTGCCTTTCTGAAAACATCTGAAAGAGTGAAATGCCACATCTCCAATTTCTAGCAACATATTCATCTGCCATCATTTGGCCTGGAAGCTTAAGCACGAAGACCACTTGAGGCCAGACTTCAGAGTGATCTGTCTCTAAGGAATAACTTTCATATTGTACTCTTCGGTTTTACAATTCTTCTTAAGCTACTGTAAATTCTCACCATAAATCTGCAGAAAGACTTCACCCTGCTTGTCAAACCCTTACAAGACTCCCATTTTCGCTCTTAGTTCAGTCTCCTTTCTAATAGCCAAAGGCAGACAGAGGCAAACCAAGAAATCCAGACACTGCACCAATGGGTTAAATTCTATGTCAGAGGTACAACTATAACATATTACAAGCTTTTCATCACATAATACATCACTCAGGGAAAAAATATTTGGGGCGGCTTTTCTAATTCATCTTCCTGGTGTTAAATGAGCACATCTCCGGTGTTCGTGTCTTTCTGCTTCAATTAAAGCAATCATGCCTGCTCTTTTAGGAAACTATTAAGGGTTTATTACTTCTTTGTTTCACTGCTAGTATTCAGTTTCTCCTCTTGGTCTCCCCTTTCAATACATCTTTTCTTTTTTTTAAGCTTCTTTATCTGGCTCTGCTTCTCAGCACAAAATATAGTTTGGGCTATTGTTCGATAAGATGGCTGCTGGTAAGATATAGCTTGTTTAGTGAACATCAACAAGTGTTCAGTGTTTCCTGTGCATTTGATCCATTGGATGGGTGGGAGTGGTCAAAGGAAACATGAGGTGGGTCCTATTCCCAATGGGGAAAGGAGGTGTCAATACTCACAACATCTAGAAAACAATTTGCTGTCTGTATAAAGCCAGATGTTTGGTTTCTGTATGGATGGGGTAATCAGGAGATTTAAAGGAAAAAAAAAAAAAAAAGCAGCCCCTTTAGTTAGGACAGTCTTTCTGGAAGGAAAGTATAACACATTGCCTAGCACAGAGGAAAACAGAACACATTTGGGATTGAGAGAATGGCCTGAGCATAGAAGGAAGAAAGGCCAGGAAACATGGGTGGGGTGCATCTGACCAAAGGAGAGGAACTTCTCTGCTGGCAAAGTCAGGTGCTACTTATGGAAACCTTCAACCGCAGGGCTGAGGGGTCTGTATTTGAGGCAGAGATACTGGAGGTTCTTCATAGAGAAAAAAATGCAATGGAGGGAAGAATAGGTAAACTTACCTAGTAATATGGTATGCAGAACTCCCTGGAAGAGAAGATAGCAAGGGAACAGAATCATAGGTAGTTGGACCAAATGTCCATTGACATTCCTTCTAATCCACCTTGGAGAAAATAATTATATAATTCTATGCTAAGGAAGAGAGAGAGAGAGAGAGAGAGAGAGAGAGAGAGACAGAAAGACCTAATTGTAAAGATCTACAAAGGTGTCATAGAAGAGGTGGCATTTATTTTTATTTTTTATTTTTATTTTTTTAATTTATTTATGATAGTCACAGAGAGAGAGAGAAAGAGAGAGAGAGGCAGAGACACAGGCAGAGGGAGAAGCAGGCTCCATGCACTGGGAGCCTGATGTGGGATTTGATCCTGGGTCTCCAGGATCGCGCCCTGGGCCAAAGGCAGGCGCCAAACCGCTGCGCCACCTAGGGATCCCAAGAGGTGGCATTTAAATTGGTTTCATGGAAATGGTTGGAAGAAACATTTCAGGCAGCAAGAATAGTATAAACAAAGGCATAGAAAGATTAGAAAGTGTGGGGCCACATGGAGAATAGTTAGAAGTTCAGTTTGGGGAGGGTGTATGCAAAAAGGAACCCTGAGGTAAGTTAATGTGGGGAGGATTCTGGGTGTTGGAGCCAAGTTGTAGTTATTCTGATGTAATCTCACCCCTTGCCCTGCTCACCTCCCCGATAGGAGCCCTCTCTCCAATGTTTGTTGTATGTCTAGCTTGTTTTGAACACTGAGGCTCTCTCAGAGGAAACTCATCTTCTCCCAAGAGAACCTAGGCCATTGGAGAACAATTCTAATAAGTAGAAAACTCTTTTTCATGTTGATGTGAAACTTGTCTTTCAGTATCTTGCTTCTGTTTATCCCCCTTTTGCTCTTTGAGGCCAATAGGAGAGGCACCAATTTAGAAAACCTGAGTGCTAGGTGCCAGGCTGAGGAGTTTGAGCTTAAATCTGTGAGCGGTGTATTCTGGAACAGTGAGTAGATGTCTTAGTTTCACTGAAGCATTAGAAGCCCCTAAAGTTTTTTGAGTTGTAGAAAATTGGGATTATTTTTATCTTGAGAAAGACACAACAGCTGTGTGGGAAAGGGAGCCAAGCTGGGAAGAACATTTTGGAGACAAAGAAGAAGACAGTGTAAAAGGAGAGCTGATAAGATCTTTAAAGTAAATGCTTAACTCAGGTATTGAGAAAACCATGAGATTGTCTTGGGGATTCAGTTTCTCATTTAAAAAAATGAGAGGAGTTGAACAGGTTACCTCAAGAGATACTTCTAATCCTACTATCTTGTGATTCTAAGTTTTTGAAACTGGAAGAGAGATTTAGAAAAGTAGCAAGGGTTTGTGTTATAGTAAAAACAGAGAGGGACTGGAAGGGGAATGGAAAAGTATTGAATCCAAGAAATGTTATAGAGAAGACTCACAACCCAATATGACAGCTTGGCTGCTAGGCCAAAGGGAAAACAAGAATTAACCGTGACTCAACTCTCGGGTTATTAGGCAGAGTGTTTCTAAGAGAGGGAGAAGAATAGTCAAACCATGGAGGATATTCTAATTGTGAGAATGGGAGGAGCCAGTGGAAGGAAGTGGAGATGGGAGGGAGGGGCAGAGATTGAGATGTGTTTTGGAGGTAGAGTTGATGAGATTTACTGCTGGATTGGATGGAAGAAGGAGGAATATATTATGCTTAAATCTTAAAGGCACATTAGTTGATTTAATGGAAATTAAACAGAACAAATTTAAATCTCCATCTCCAACTCAGTTTGACTGAATGATTTTCAGTGGAGCCCTACTATGTATGTTCCAGATGCATTCATTTGATAGACATTTGTGCAGCACCTGCTAAGCCTAGGTACTATTAAGGGTGATACTGATAAAATCTGGGGCAAGACAGGCACAGTCCTCTCAAAGGTCTTAGAGTTGAGGGAGTGACATAACTATTTATCAAATAATCACCCTGTGAATGCATGACTATACATTATAAGAAGGGCTAAGAGGGAAAGATATACAGTGCTTTTGAGCTTAAAAATGGATGGAGCTAATCCAGCTTGAATGCTCAGTAAGGCTTCCCTGAAGGATGATGGCAGAGAGAACATCATGTTCACAAGTCCTGTGGTAGGAAGAAACATTGTGATTCAAGGAACAGAAAGCCAGTGTGCCTGGAGCCCATAGAATAAGCAGAAGAGTGATGGTGGATGGTCAGTGAATGGTCAGATCATGCAAAGCCTTATAGACTTTTGTACAGATTTTGGTCTTGTTCCAACGGTGATGAGAAGAAGGTGACATTGATTAAAAAATCTCTGGCTACAGAGTTGAGAATAGATTCAAAGAGGGTCTTCGCATGTAGAGTTTCTAGGTGAATGCATAGATTGGCTAAAGCCTGAGTCATGTGAGTTGCCTTGGGGTAGGAGTGGAGACCAGAACAAAACTAGGGTTCTCTTAAAAGGCAAGGAGAGGGAAGTGCATGCAGTGGCACGATATATCATGGTCTCCTCTCCATGTCAGCACATCTAGAAAGACTACATTTTTCCCCCCAGTGGCTACATAACATTCAACTGTATTGCTAGGTCATACTTTAATATTTACCACCTCCCTATGAGTGGACATTTAAATTGTTTTGATTTTTCACTCTTACAGACGAGACTACAAATGGGAACATCCTTGAACATTTATCTTAGTTTTTATGAGATGCACAGAAATAAAAATACTCGGTCAGAGTATATGAACATTTTAAATTTTAATAAATGAGGGTAAATTTTCCTGAAAAATGTGATGCCATTTTGGAGCAATATTTTAAGGATCATCTTGAACTAGTATGTACTACCAGAGGTAGGCAGTCAGGAGTTAGGGCAGCCAGCGAGGAGCTGGTACAGTAATAGTGATGCAGGGATGAGGTCCTGAGTTCATGATCTCCCATGATGGACTGTATCAGAGTTTGCCTCAAAGCCAGTAACCCCCAGATGGGGAATAGTCCTTAGGCCAACAAATCCCTGAACTTCTAGGGCACCGGCCACCAGGATAAACAGATGCTTTCTGAGAAATTGGCTGCAAAGAGCTAGAATCCCAGGCATGTTCTCCTTAATCCCTCCATCCTTCTTGACTGTTCTCCTCCTTTAATTTCCATAACAGCACATTGTGCTGTTTCTTCTCCTCTTTCATGGGCCATTGTGTGAGCTTCACTTTTTTTCTTTGCCTTGAATATTGATGTTCCCCAGACTTTGAATCTGGTCCCTCTTCTTGTGCATCTCCATACCTTCTCCTTAGACCATCTCATTTCTTCCCATGTTCAGTATCTTTCAAGTCTGGCAGTTCCCCAGTTTTTATCTCCAGCCTAAACCCCTCCTTTAAGTTTCAAAATTATGTATGTGCCAATTTAACTTGTCCAAATGGAACACTTAATTTCCATTTCCATTTTATGCCCTCCCTCACCCCAGTCTTTCCCGTAAGGCCATATTGATAAAAGGTATTTTCACACACCTAGCTACTCAAAGGAAGAACCTGAAAGTCATTTTGAATTCTGTCCTTTTCCTCACCCTCTCAGTACAGTCTGCCAACAAGCCTTGTTAAATCCCCTTCCACGTTGAATCAGCCGATTTTTCTGTCTCGTCATTTTTCTACTTTAGCCTACCAACTCTTCCCATTTAAACTCTTACCCTCTCATCCATTCGCCATATAGCAGGTAGATTTTTGGAACATGTAAATCAGATTGGTTACTTTCCTGCTTAAGCACTACCCAAGGCTTTCTGTTGGTTTTAGGATAAAAATTTGAAGGAATTACTACCCTTGTCCACAAGGCCCTGCAGAACCTGGCCAGGGCCTGTTTCCAACCACATCTCCTATACCTGCTCTCTCCATGGGGTTCACCACTTTCCGTCTTGCTGTTTCCCTTTCAGCAACTTGACCATGCCAAGTTTCTGCCCATTTCAGGACCTGTTCACCTACCAGAAATTTTTTCCCCCTGGTCTTTGCTTAACCAGCTCCTTTTCCTCCCTCATGTCTCAAAGTAAGTGTTCTCCTCAGGTAAGCCTTCTTTGACCCTCTGCAGAACACGGGGCTCCTGTATTGGGTCTCTAGGTCAGACCTTTGTTTCCTTCATACCAGTCATTATAGCTTGCCACTTAATTTTGACTTGTTGTTTTCTTTTCTCAGCTCTAGAATGGAAATACCATGAAAGATGGCACATGTATGTCTTGTCCACTCTGGATTTCTCAGTATTAGTAGGGAGCAATAAATACTTGTTGGATGATTGAAAGAGTCCTGTTCATTGGTCTTATTCTCAAACAAAAGTCTCATTTCTCTATGGCAGTGAATCACTTACTCTTTGTTATATATCATGTATAGAACATAACATTAGTTGATTTTTCTACTTTTACTCTTATTTTTAAGTCTCCAAAGAGAATGTCTCCTTTACCCAACTTGCTATGAAATTGCCCATTATGTTTTGGGCTTCACCAAATCAGAGACTAGAAAACCCAACGAGATCTTTTTCTCTCTGCACAACATACAAAAACTGCATTTCAAATGCTTTGCTGTGCCCTGAATTAATTTTTGTTGAGTGTCTTTTCTTTGATTCTGGATCTATATATGCTTTCCCATGAAAACATTATTTAATTAGCTTTAGGAAGATGTACAAAAGTCTTTAAAGCCTTGCAGGAAAGAAAGCAGAGTTTGCATTTATGGAATGGTGTTCACAAGGAAGCAGAGTAGAAGATGTACCCTGAAACTACCTCAAAGGGATCCCTGGGTGGCGCAGCGGTTTGGTGCCTGCCTTTGGCCCAGGGCGCGATCCTGGAGACCCGGGATCGAATCCCACATCGGGCTCCTGGTGCATGGAGCCTGCTTCTCCCTCTGCCTGTGTCTCTGCCTCTCTCTCTCTCTCTCTCTGTGTGACTATCATAAATAAATAAAAATTAAAAAAAAAAAAAAAGAAACTACCTCAAAGAAATGAGGTAGGTCTGTTTCTGGAGCTCTCCCATGTTCTTTCTTTGTAGCAAGAACAGTCCTTTCTCACTTGATTGCTGGTTGATACATTCAGTGCTGCCATCTCTCCCACCACTTCAAGACTGGTCAAGCAGTAGGTGTCTGATGAATTAACCATGAGCAGTCAGCTATTGGCTCTTTGAGCATCGAAATCTACTAAATTTAGTAGTTGGCAGGACAGCAGATAACAAGAGTTCTGTGACTTGTGGCTTGACCTCCTCCCACTTCTGGGGTCTCTTATTTTTAATCTGAAAAACAAAAAAAATTGTATGTTTACCCTCATCAACCCTCTGGACTCATGGACTTTCTCTCTCCTTTTCTCTCTGCCCACACACATGGATGAGGATAGGGGAAGAAGGCAAAATCCATTGTGATCTCAGAAACATTGTGAAAGTCCTGCGCTTGCAAAAGAACTATATGAAACCTTTCAAACAAAGTAAGTCTAGCTTTAAAATTTTATCTATTAGCACAGCCTGGACTCACACCTCAATTCCAACCGCCTGTAAAATGTCATTTTCCTCCATTACCAAAGTTCCATTATTGTTTAGATGTATGAGGGCTCTGATTAGCCTGATTTTATTGCACATTAAAAATTTGAAAAAAAATTAGTGCTAACAATGGCCTGACAAAATACAAAGCTATAGTCATTAAAATAGTGTGATATTGGAGTAGGTCAGATACGTAGAACAATCAAACAGGACAGCCTGAAAACAGAACCATGCATATACTAAAATTTAGTTTGTATCAGAGGTTACATTGCCAATCAATGAAGGTGTAGATGGACCCACCCTGTTTTATTCCATGCACAAATATAAATTCCAGATGGATTAAGTGCCTGAAGTATAAATCGTGTAACTCTAAACCTATGTGGAAAAAAATATCCTTGAAGTAGAGTCTTTCTTTAATAGGATACAAAAAACATACACTATAGAGGAAAAGGCACTTAAATCTGACTATAGCAAAATTTAACTCTTTAATTTGGCAGCAAACAAACAAAACCCATTGTAAACAAAGTTTAAATATAATTGAACAGAACAGATGGTACTTAAAAAAAAGTTTTTTATTTAAATTCCAATTAATTAACATACAGTGTAATATTAGTTTCAGGGGTACAATATAGTGATTCAACAGTTCCATACACTACCCAGTACTCATCACAGCAAGTGCCCTCCTTAATCCCCTCACCGATTTCATCCATCCCCCCACCTAACTCTCCTCTAGTAATCATCATTTTTTTTCTCCATAGTTAAGAGTCTATTTCTTGGTTTCTCTCTCTCTTTCTCTTTTTTCCGTTTTGCTCATTTTTTCTGTTTCTTAAATTCCACGTGTGATTAAAATCATTTGGTATTTGTCTTTCTCTGACTGACTTATTTCAGTCACTCTGACTAGAAAGCATTATACTTTCTAGTTCCATCCATGTTGTTGCAAATGTCAAGATTTTATTCTTTTTATGGCTGAGTAATATTCCATTCATCTGTATCACTTTTTCTTTATCTATTCATCAATTGATGGACACCTGGGCTGCTTTCATGTCTTGGCTATTGTAAATAATGCTGCTATAAACAGAAGGGTGCAAGTATCCCTCTGGATTAGTGTTTTTGTATTCTTTGGGTAAGCAATTAGTAGTATAATTGCTGGATCATAGAGTAGTTCTATTTTTAACTTTTTGAAGAACCTCCAAATCGTTTTCTACAGTGACTGCACCAGTTTCTATTCCCACAAAGAGTGCCAGAGGGTTCCTTTTTCTCCACATCCTTGTCAACATCTGTTGTTTCTTGTGTTTTTGATTTTAGGAAAAGCATTTAGGTTTTTTTTTTTTTTTTTTTAAGATTTTCTTTATTCATGAGAGACACAGAGAGAGAGGGGGAGAGACACAGGCAGAGGGAGAAGCAAGCTCCATGCCGGGAGCCCGACGTGGGACTCAATCCTGGGTCTCCAGGACCAGGCCCTGGGCTGAAGGTGGCACTAAACCGCTGAGCCATTCGGGCTGCCCAGGAAAAGCATTTAGTTTTAACTGATATTTCCACTTCTGAGGATTTATCCTATAGGTATTTGTACATGTATAAAATAATGTAGGTATAAAAAAGTCATTGAAGCACAATTTTCAGTAACAAAAAATTCAAAGTAACCTAAATATCAATCAGTAGGAAACTGGTTAAATAAGTCCTGACCCATCAATACAAAGGAAGACTCTGTAGTCCCAAAAAGAAAAGAAAAGAAGTATAAACTAACAGAGAACGATCTTTAAGCAAAAAAAGCAAGATGCAAATGTCCCCGTAGAGAAACATATAAACTTTTCTGCATATGCATAGGACTTTTGGAAGGGTACACCAGCACATTGATTTTCTCCAAGAAGGCAAACTGACTGGGAGAGGAGAGAATAGTTATGAGAGAGAGAGAGATTTTCACTGTGTACTCTTGTACCTTACCCTATGAATATATTACCAATTAAAAAAATAAGATTTGTAATGTATATAATGTACAAAAGACTACTGTGCAGGGAACATGTAGAATGTGCAGGGAACATGTATATATTTGTAATGTATATAATGTACAAAAGACTACTGTGCAGGGAACATGTAGAATCCTTACAAACTAGTAATAAAAGTCAAATAATCCAATAGAAAAATAAGCAAAGGATATGGTGAAAGAAAACGGTTATTGACAATAAGCCTTTGAAGATAGTTAAGCTTATGAATAGTCATAGAAATGACAAATACTTAGCCATTATTTTAAACCATCAAATTGGAAAAAAAATTAAATGCCCAATAGTATCACAAATAGGCCAACATGTGGGGAAAATAGTCCCACCATCTCCTTCCGGTGGGAATGTAAATCAGTATAGTCACTTTGGGAGTCTTCAGCAGTGCCTAAGTAAAATATAAACTGTGCATACCATAGACCCATAGATTCTACTACTGAATGTATTTCTTTTGAAAACCCTTTTATGTATGTACAAGGGAACATGTACAAGAATGTTTGTTGTAGCATTGTAGAAAATAGTGAAAAACTGGAAAGAACCTAAACATCCCTCAGTAGTGGATTAAAAATGTGACATACACATAATGAAAAGGGATTAATTAACTAGATTACATACTTCAGCATAGATCTCCAAAAATCTAATGTTTAATAGGAAAAGAAAAGCAAATTTCAGAAAATACAAAGAATGATGTCATTTTTAAAAAATAACAAAATACATATAGAAAGTAATACTATATATTTCTTGCTGTATGTGTAAGTGTATAAAACATGTATATTTTTGATAGACTGGAAGGATCCACAGCCAGTCTCATGAAAGTGGTTTTCCTTAGGTATGGGGGAGTGAACTGGTTGGGGTTGAAGGGGTTGGAGTTTAGAATCTGAAACATTATTTCTTAAAGAAACAAAAATTGGAGGAAAGTATGATCAAATGTTAACAGTTGTTAACTCTGGAAAGTACAAATGTAAGATTTTAGCTTTTTGTGTTTTGTAAATTTCTCAAAAAGAAAAGGGGTAGGGTGAGTGCAGACCTTTTCAGGGGTAAAGAATCCTATAGTTTCCCTCTGAGCTTGGGAGAACCCAAGCAATATGCCTTTCCCTTTGTGAAAGAAATCTTGAGCAAATGCTTGGCTTCTTCTGGAAGGAACTTCTGCTGATGATGGCTTGTTTCTCTCCTCTCAACTTTTCACCTTGCCCTACACCACAGACAATTCCAACAGCACTTTGAGGAAGGGTAGCTACTTCTCATTCTGGGAGTTTGGTTAAGGGCCAATCCGCCCAAGTGAGATTGTGTTTGAGAATAAGTTTCTATGAACATTATTTGTATGTTTTAAATTCTGCATTATGTGTGCATTTACTATTACATATTATTAGAAAACTTGATGTATTATGGGGAATAATATAAAGTGGCTTATGATATAGAACCAAAACTCCAAAGATTATGCTTTAAATGATATTCTGAAGGAATGAGCAATTCTCCCAGGTTTCTCCAAAAGAAAAAAAATTATAAGACGCCTGGGTGGCTCAGTGGTTGAGCGTCTGCCTTTGGCTCAGGTCGGGATCCTGGAGTCTTGGGATTGAGTTCCGCATTGGGCTCCCCACGAGGAGCCTGTCTCTGCCTCTCTGTGTGTGTCTCTCATGAATAAATAAATAAAATCTTTTTTAAAAATTGCCAAAGACTCTTCAGCAATTTCTCAGGAAGACAGTATTTCAGTGTGACAGATTATCAGTAAACATATTTGGTAGTCATGGGCCTTCTACTTGGAAGGGTTCAATGTATTGTACCCGCCTATGAATGAGGCTAACTTTAATCAGCAGGAAAAGGACACCTGTAATTCATGTGATCCAGTGTAGGTTGGGAATGGGAGCAACTTGAATGAAGGATGGAAGGGCCATTGTCTGGGCCCACAATTGATACTATACTTGAGCCCAGGTATGGACAAGAGGTGCAGAGTCCTCTTGGGATGAGAGATTTCGGGTTCCGTGGACATTAAATAGCATCTTTTTCACATTTTGATAGAATAGCAGGAGCTTATTGCACTGGTTGTCTGCCCCTAAACTCTGCGGTCGCTCCCTCCTTGACAATGGTAGAACTATACATCCATTCAGGAATTCAGAAAGGAGACTTGCTTGTTTTGACACCATTGTTGCTATGAAAGAGGAAGGAATGGGATTGGAAAGGATAGTCATAAATTGGCAGAACTGATTAAGAATAACAACAGCGTCAGTGTGCGTCATTTGGGAGATGTAAAGAAAGCCTTGACAGAACACTGGAATTCATGGAAAAATGTTAGCCTGGCTCTTTCTCCCCTAGCTTGGACAGCATCTGTCTCATTTCTATCCCTTCTGTGTAGTTGAAGGGAAGCTTACCCCCACTTACCAATCACTTAATGTCCTATGGTGCCAGATACTAAAAAAGAAAATAGTATGTTATTAAACACAGGGATTCCTATTTGTAGAGATAAGTCTTTGCTTTTTAGTTAAGCCTTGATTTATTGTCTTTGGTTGTGTTAGGTAGGGGGGATGGCTGATTTTTAACAAGAAGATAAACTTACAGATGGAAATTCTTTTAAGCCATAAATACCACTAACTTGCCTGGTCCAGGGAAGTTCAAATAAAGACACTGGGATTTAGCAGCTGCTAAATGTTTTCCTTCTTTTCCCATTGGCCAAGGAAAAAGAAAAAAGATGTGCCCCACCATCAGCGGTCTAGGCGCCAGGGCCTGACCCGCGTCTGGATACGTAAACCATTCAGAGCTCCTCTTGTGGAGAAAGGAGGCCGAACATGACAAATTGGTCTATGCCATTTGACCTCTGAAGGGGAAGCATAACTTTCCACAGCAGTCTCTGATGGTTTCCTTATCTGTTTTATTTAGTATAAACACTGTCCGTCTTGAGTCCTCCCTGATTCTCCTAGCAGGCTCCAGGGATTAATTCTGGGGCATTGGCTGGATTCACTACCTCTGCTCTGCTCCCCAGTATTGTTTCCATCTTCCTTCTTAGTCTTACACAGATCTGGGAAGATACTAACTCTGAGTGCTGGTGCGACATCTTGATCTCCCTTGGGGCCTACCACTGCATGGAGCACAGCACATACCACTAGTAGGTAAGCAATACATGCTTGTCATTTGGTTAATTCAATAGTCTCAGTGCTGCGTGCACATCAAACAAGCAGGAACTTTAAACAACACACAAACAACATATACTACACTGCCCTCACCCCGGCCCAATTGGGTTGGGATCCTGGGCATGGATCCCCAGCACTGGACTATTTGAAAAGCTCTGTGGCTGAGTCTTGTGTATGGAGAAGGTTGGCAACTACTGGATTCATTAACTGCTGCTTTACTTGGCTACATTCTGCTTGCTTCCAAGTTTGGGAAGAAATCATATGAATTCTTTTGAGAAGCAAATATCCTAATGATTGGGAAGATGCCAATGCTAATTTATAGGGAGAGTAGAGTAAGAACGGCTGGCCATACTGTGTGGTCCTGGGTAAGCTACTCAGGACCTGTGCCTCAGTTTCCTCATCTGTAAGTTAGAAAGAATAATACTGCCTCTTAAGATTGTTGTAAAAATTAAATGGCTTGATCTGTGTAAAACTCTTAAAACATTATCTGGTGTTATAAGTACTTGGTAATAAAATCCAGCATGAGGAAGAGGGAGTTCTCTTCTTCCATTAGTGACTCCAGCCTCCTCCTAGACTAAGCTCCCAGGACAGTTTTTGACTCTAGCCTCCCCTTTATTCCTTCCATCTTGTCCCTTGTTAAGTCCTGCTCCTTGTATCTACCCCTTCTGTTTCATTCCCATTGCCCAAATCCAATCTTTGGGCTCCTTCCTCTGTTTCTCAGATCACGACCACCCTGCTGTCTTCTGCTGCTGATCTGGTCGTGAGTTGACTGTCTCCATACAGCTCTCAAATACCCCTAAGGTCAAGCTGTCATCTTGGTGCTGCTAACCTCAAAATTCAACCTATATCCTCATTGTTGTGAAACCCAAGCTGTGTGGCTGGGTGGTTTAGTTACTTTTCCCAAGCCTCCACTTCCTGTGTAACTGGAGATCATCTAACAACACTTTCTACTCAGTAGGTTTATAAGAATAGAATGAGAAGATTCCTGTGAATAAAGCGTTTAGAAATCTACATGGCACATAGTAAGAGATCCGTAAATACTAACTGCTATTACTACTATTATTACTTGGAAATTGCCTGCTAGCTGCTCTATAGGCATCCTAGGTACTGACCATATGGAAGTCCTTGCTGCTCTCAAACCACATTCTAGATCAGGCCTCTGCTCCCACTGTCCTTTCCTTAGAAATGCCTGCCACCCCTCTCCAGTGCCTGAATCCTGTCTTGAAAGGGTGTAAATTACTCCATTTTCTGACTTTGTCTAAGTCTTTTCTTTTAAGATAGGCTTCCTTAAACTGTAATGGACATCAGATTCTCCTGGAGGGCTTGTTAAAACTCTAATTGATCCTAATTCCATAGGTCTGGAGTAGGCCCCGAGAATTCACATTTCTAGCAAGTTCCTGGGTACTACGAGTCTGGTTGGTCTGAAGTCTATGCTTTGGGCAGTACTTCTCTAGGGTCCTGAACACTTTACAACTTCTATTTTAGTTACTTAAGTACAAATTCCTTCTCCACAGAGATTAAGTTTTCAATGGAAGGACCCAAATCTACCTTCCCTTCTGTCCAGAGGAGACCTGGGCTGGGACTTGAAGAAAGAACAGGGTAGAGAGAGCTCTGCAAAGAAGAAATCCAGGATCAGGGCCAGAGTGGCCTGACTGGGGGAGGGTGAGTGAATGGCCTATTAAGGCATAATAGGAAAGAAGTCTCAAGAGAGAAGTGTCAGGCTGGATTTCAACAAGTGTGGGGAAGAACCTTAAAAGGCAGACAGAGGGTCAGCCCCAGTGGTGCAGCGGTTTAGTGCCGCCTGCAGCCCAGGAAGTGATCTTGGAGACCCTGAATCGAGTCCCACGTCAGGCTCTCTGTATGATGCCTGCTTCTCCCTCTGCCTGTGTCTCTGCCTCTCTCTCAATCTCTCTCTATGAATAAATAAATAAAATCTTAAAAAAAAAAAAAAGGCAGACAGAGGAGTGTATACTTGAGCTTGTAGCCTGGGAAACCCAAGGGCTCAATTTCTTGGTGTAATGATGACATTCCTTCCCATTGGCCATAAGCTGCTGCAGAGCTTGGGCTCTCTGTCCCCAGTAGTGTGCACTTCCTAGACACACAAGAGATAGTTGCTATTCCAGCTCCCAAAGTCTGTCATTCTGTGAGTGACTCTTACCCATGAAAGCATAGATGGAGGTTCAGGGCTAGCCAAGTGATCCTGCATACCTGGGCCAAACCAGAGCCTTGAGGTCATTGTGACTGGTTCCCCCTCCCACAAATTCTGGCCCATCCCTTCCCTGAAAACCATTTGTGGTGGTTTTGAAGTTGCTTGACCAAGGATCCAGAAATATCAGTGCCTCTGGAAATCGTTTTTTTTTTTTTTTTTCCTCATTTTCTGCATATGCTTTATTTAAGGAGATAATCATGAGTGAGAGGGAAGGAAGTGGCCGCTTAGAAGTCATAGATCTGGGCTCGGTGAGAAGTCCTTGGTACTGCTCTGTGGGTTTTCTGCTACGCCTGCCTCACAGAGTACTGATGAGGTTAAATAATTAATGTATGTGAATGTACTTTGTAAACTCTAAAGCACTGCAGGAATATAATTAATTATGTTTATAATTACAGGTAATGTAATTATAATTGTAATTACTTTGTGGGTGGAAGCAGTATATATATGCCCGTTCTCTAGTAGGATATCCTTGGTGAGATCATCAATTTGTATAGTTGAGCTTGATTTACTCTCTCTGACTTTATTTTCAACTCTGAGAATAAAGCTATAAGACTTTAGCTTGAGGACTTTCGGTTGTGTTTCAGAAAATGGGAAAAAATCACATAGAGTGAGGATGGGTGACCCAGTACCTCAAAGCAGTATTCCTTGGCACTTATCTTATCAGGTAGATAAAGTTAAGGCAACTTATTTATTAATTTGCCTAGATACAACAATGATACTTGCAGAGATCCTATAGGTAAACAAACATATACACATATAATATGTATAAGATATGTATGTATTAATGTCTTACTCCCAGTGCCCGTTATTTCCAGAAATCCACTAGCATTTAATACAATCCAAGATGGTGGTGCAATTGCTAAGTTATAAGTCTGCTCTGTGTATCAGGCAATATATTTATTAATGTTAAGGCAAATGTGTAATAATTTGTATTATTTTGCTTGCTCGGCAAAATGAATCAGCTTGATAGTAGTGCTAGGTAGTTACTTCCTTTCATTAACACGCTTCATCTTAAAAAAGCACCATGTTTTGGACCATGTTTTGCAGCAACATTTGTGTTTGTGCCTGAGAGGCAACCCAAGTCTAAGAATTCTCATAGCCTGTCAGAGAAATCTGTACTGTTAAGAGATAAGACTAGTAGAACCATCGTTTGTGGTTTTCCCCATTTGAAAAGTCGATACAATGCCAAGATATTTAACAGGAAAAATTCTCTTAGTATGTCCCTCCTTGAAATGGCAGGCTTCCACCCGAGAAGCTAAACATCGCATTTTGGAGTCACTGACCTTCTGCCCTTGTTCCTATGCACTGTTAATTGTTGTTAATTTCTAACACCTCATTAATTACTTCCATTAAAGATGTGGGAGAGGGAAATGCCCTTCACTCATGGGTGGTCACACGAATAAACCATTAATAATTACAAAAAGTGTATTACTTTAAAAGTGAAAAGAGAATTTGAGCCATTTGTGTAAAAGTTTCTGTGTCTCTCATGGCCTGGCTGTGACACTTTGAAATCTTGCCACTGGAGTGTAGGTGGGGACACTGGGAATGATACAACCGTGGCTGAGGAAGAAGCTGTCTCTTTTCCGTTCCTTGATGACTCTAACATTTGGCCTCTAGAACATGATGTACTTTTCAGAGAACTTTTTATCCTTACAACTTTTTTCTTTTTTTTGCAAAAGAAGCCTGGAGCAGGGACAGTTTCCATCAATGTGACAGCCCAGGTCAGTGACACAATCAGGACTTAGTGTAGAGTTCCTGACTCCCACCCTGATCCAGCCTGCCAGACCATGTCGGGAGGTTAGCGCTGGTGCTGTGGTGACTTCACTTCCACCTCAGGCTTTCCCAGAGATGAAACCAGGGCCACTTCACTGACATTGGGATCCCAATCTTTTGAAAGAAAAGAAAGAAAGAGAGAAAGAGAGAGAGAAAGAGAGAGAGAGAAAGAGAGAGAGAGAGAGAAAGAGAGAAAGAGAGAAAAGAAAGAAAGAGGAAAGAAAGAAAGAAAGAAAGAGAGAGAGAGAGAGAGGGAGGGAGGGAGGGAGGGAGGGAGGGAAAGAAAGAAAGACAAGCAAGCAGGCCAGCCTGGATTACCATTTAGTGTTGAGATTTTTATTTGGTGCTTATCTTAAAAGCTTAGGTAAGAGAGTCTTCCCACAAGTTTCTAGGAGTGTTGAGAATTAAATATTATATTGGAAAAAAGCACATCAGATGTGATCTCTAGGTTGGACCAACCAGCAGAAAATTTTAAGGTATAGACAAAAGATTTGGGAGTTGTAGATGAAAAATTATTTTGTGGATATAGAGTTCAACAGTGAAATCCAGTTTAGATTCTATAGTCAAATGTAGATTACTGCAAGGATCATGTTTTGAACTTAAGAGCTCAAGTAGAATTCCTTCTAGTTGAACTTCTCGTTTTGCTAATAAGACCATGGAGATCCAGCGAGGATCAGGAGACACCTTGGCTGTGAATATGGGAAATATGAGAACTGGCTTTCCTGGTTTCCTGTTATGATTCTGCTCTTCATCTGGACTGTGATCTCAAGAACAGGGCAACATCTTTTCTCTCTCCTCTTCTTCCCCTTTCCTCCTCTTCTCCTTCTCTTCCACACTAGGATGCTGGGGAGATCAGAGGGGATAACTTTCTACTTCCCAGAATAAGCTGAAAACTATACCAGGTGGCTTGGGATATCAGATGACTTCATGGACAAAAGGCCAGGTTGGAAGTCTATAAACATCAGCCTGATTTTCAGAAACCATTTAACCTTCGGGCCCCCATTTCTTCTTATCTGTAAAACGAGGCACTTATATTTTAACTCTTAAGGCTTATTAGACAGTTGGATTCTAAGGTCTAAATTCCCCTGTAATTTCTTCCTATTTTACCCTTCCTCTTAGTTGCTGTACAGTAGTCGAATAGTCTATAGTTGACACCACTTCACATTTTATTTATTCCCTCTTCTATTAATGGGAACTTAGTTTTTTTCCATTGAAAGTAATGCTATAGGGATGACTGGGTGGCTCAGCGGTTGAGCGTCTGACTTCAGCTCAGGGCATGATCCTGGAGTCCCAGGATCGAGTCCCACATTGAGCTTCCTGCGTGGAGCCTGCTTCTCTCTCTGCCTATGTCTCTGCCTCTCTCAGTGTGTCTTTCATGAATAAATAAATAAATTCTTTTAAAAAGAAAGTAATGCTACAATAAACATTTTTGTATAAATCTCTTTAAAAGCAGGTGTAAAATTTTCTCCAGATTATCAATTTTACCGAATGCTGCCAAATTAGCCTCCAGAGTGGTTTTACTAATTTACCAATCTTCATTCCCTCCACTTCTGTTCCCACAAAGGCTGCAGGGTTTTTGCCACCTTATCACATCTAAAGCCAGCTAGCAGGACATGGGCTCTATTTCGTGTGGATGTAGGTCCCCACCATCTGTTCCCATTGTTTCTTCCACTTGTCTTCCACTTTGCCTCCACCAAACCACAGCTCTTTTCTTGGTAAGAGGTGAAGAAGCAGTGCTTCACTTCTATTCCTGCTTACTCCGGACTCTTTCACCTTTGCCTTAATAATCAGTCTTTCTCCTAGGAGTTATGCTTTGAAATATGCAAGTCAGGAAGAGAATTCTTCATTTAACGCTGTCTCATCCATTCCTTGAGTTATAGAGCAGAGACATGTACAGCTGCTTGAATAGGGGAGGAGAAACATCAAAAGGGGAAAAGATATACTAGAGGAAAAAAATCAGGTAATATTGAAAAATTTTATCTTTCAACATATGCATTTAACAAATTGACTTTATTGAAAATAGTAAAATTACATGAAATCTGAACTATGATAAATCTAACACATAGGGCCATTGTTACTGTAGGACTCATCATTTTTGCCTTGGATTATGGGATAGCAGTTCATTACTTGTGTCTGGGTCTTATATTTCCTATAGGAAGACAACGATCTGTAATTAGACCAGCTAGATATATGCCCAGGCAGGGAGAAGAAAAGAGGGAGTCCAGGAAACAGTATAAAGGGGCAAGAGATTGAATGAAGGGAAAAGTGAGGAGGAGAAGCTCCTGACTGTGAGGACACCACCAGAAGAATTTGTGTTCCTTTGATAAGAAATGGGAGGAGAATGTAGCTTGAGATGACAGGTGGAAGTGGATGAATTGGAAATGGGATGTAGAGAGTGTGATCATCTCCTGGAGGTGATCATTCCACGAGATCTTTTTCTTTAAAACTACAGGCAGGACAGAACAACACCTCTGCTGAGTTTCCATGCCATCTGCAAGGATGCCCTCCTGCGATGTGTGCGTGTTCCTGCCCACTCCACGTTACAGTGACCCCCTGCCCCCCATGTTCATGCGCCATGCATCAGCTTTCTGCTGACTTGGGGCTTTCCTTCTCATCGCAAACCCTTCACATCTGAACTTTGCTGGCATTTGTTTGAGCATGTGGACACACATGGAAATAACCCTATGGGGCAAGAGACCTTAGATGCACACTTTTCCCCAGAGCAAAAGCCAGCTTCTTTCTATATCCTTAGAACTGGCTTCTCTTCAGCTGTGAGCATTCTCGAACATGGGCAGCCTCTTCACAGTGCTCTGGTACCTCTCAGGGAAAGTGAATGACCCCATGACCAGGTGAATATTGGTTTCGGCAGTAAAAGGACTCCCAGCTCCTCCTTCTCATCCCTGTGGTGTATGGTTACTCCTTGCCCCTTTTGAAGTTTTTCAGAAATAAGTTACTCAGCAAATTTTATTTTGTTCTCTTACTTTCACCTCCCACTGCAATAAGGCCATAGATGTGTCCGTGCTGACTGCACCCTCTGTTCAACCCAGCCAGAAGCAAACAAAACAAGGACATTTCTACCCAGTTTATTTGAAACACTATTTTAAACAGACTGCTCTGAGTCATCAGTGGTGTCCTGTTTCTAGGACAAAGAATAATTGCTCTGACCTCATAGTTGCTCTTTTCAAGGACTCAGGTTTAAAGGTTACAAAGAGCTATTCAAACTCAATTATTTCTAGTTCCCTCTCACTTTTTGCACTGCCTTTCAATATGCAATGGAGTGCCCATTCATAATCATAGACCATTCAAGTCATATATGTTTTCAAGATTGTAAAATGAAGATTCATTCATTCCTTGACTTACCCTTTCAACCAACATTTCTTGAGCACCTTTGCATGCTAGGCCCAGGTATTGATGCTGAAGAGCCAAGACCCTGAGAGATGCCTTCCGGAGGGGAGCTCAACTGCCAACAATTGGCTATAGCTAACTTGAAACAAATTGCTCATCTTCTGTGTTCTTTTCTCTACTTTTCTTCCTTTGTCTTTTCTATATTTATTTTTCATTGCTTATATTTCATTCTTCCTTCTTTTTCTCTATTTTTTCCTTCTTTTTTATTATCCCACTATGCCATGTTATTTTCAAAATGCCAACCTTATCTTCTGTCTTGCCCATTCATTTCATTGTACCAATTTTTATCAATGATTGAAGAACAGACCACCTCTATGACCCTTCAGGATCGTTTGGCAATTTTAGGCATCTGAAAGAATGAAGAAAAATGTGTGAACTACGGTCTGAGTGAATAAGGCTATTGGAAAAAAGATATGGGTTTTATGAATTGGAAAGAAGGACCATATTTCTGAGCAAAACGTCAACTTCTGGATTAGTCAGGATTGGCTGGGTTTTGTTGTAGTAATAAATAATCTCCAAATGTCAGTGGCTTAATCCAACAAAGGTTTATTTCCTGCTGAAGCTACATGTCTACCATGGGCCTGTGGAGGATGCAGCCCCACCGTGTCATTCAGGAATCTGGGATAGTGGGCACTCTGTCATCTCAGCACGTGCTTCCAAGACCACTTCTGCAGGGGAGGAGAGAGCAGGAGGGTCATCCACTGATAAATGGATGGGAGTGACACACAGTTCTTCTGCTCACAACAACCAGACAAATCAGATGGCTTATCCAACTGAAAATGAGTTGAGCTGTGCAGCCTTCATGTGCTTGAGAGGAGAGGGTGTGTGGCTCTTTGTGACATTAGTAGCGTCCACCACAGCACTCAGAGTCAGCAAGTTTGAAATCAAGACTGTGGAAAATTCCAGATGTCTGGCTCTGCAATGTCTGAAGGACGAATGTAGAACAAATAGCCAATCTGTTGTGTTCTCTAGTGACAGAGCTCACTCTTCGCCCTCCTGGTTGCTGCTTGTAAGTGCCTATCTCTGGCCACCCAAATGCCTCACAACCTCACACATCCTCTTCCACAGATCCTTGCATGTGAAGGCAGCATTTTTAATAAATACCCATGTGTGTCCTTTTATCCAATAAAATGTCAGTCTTAAATTAGTAAGATAATTCATCCCTAAGGTTGAAATATTCCTCTTAATTTACTTCTTTAATTAAGGGAGGTGTGGGGTTTGTGAGGCTTGGGCCATTAGGAAGCATAACTGTTCTGAGCCAAGACTGGGAGGCCATTCCTAGCCTGTGACAGTGTGATGAAGCGAGGCTGCCAGTAAGCCAGGGTGTCAAGGATGACAGGACAGCTCCATCTATTGTAGCCACCAACCTGAATACATAACAGAGTGCATCACCTCCCTCAGACACATTCTCTCAAAGTGAAATTAACTTTATGGGGTGCGCAATTGTAAAGTCTATTTGGATGGTTTTATGTAATGACCCAGGAGTTTTCAGACAAGTGACTTTTGGGCAGCTATAAACTGGAGTTAGCCTGTACTTCTGGACTACCCAGAATGTCAGAGATCAAAGCCTGAAGGGTCGTCCATCTAAGAGTGGATATGTACTCATGACTCATCTCTTGCTGGAGCCCAGTCTACAAGAGAAGAAAGATGACAAAACCAGCCCGACACAGTGGCAGAGAGCGGAGACTCCAAATCTAGGCCAATTCTGGGTCTACACCTTGGTTGCCCACTTATGAGCTTGTGTGACCTTGAGCAAGTTATATAACGTCTTTAAACTTTAGTTTCCCATAAAGCAAGAATGAAAATAGTACTTGCCGCACAGCCTTGTTGAAAGAATTGAATGAGGGGATGATACTTAGCAGAGTGGCTGGCTCATAATAAGTGGTCAGAAAATGTTAACTCTTACTAGTACTTGTTACTATCAGTATTGTTCAGGATAGCAGGAGTATTTGGAGCTTGTGCCTTAAGCAAAATGCTGTGCTGGACCCTAAGATACAAGGGCAGAACAATGAGAAGAAGCAGGAGATGAGAGATACAAGATAACTAAAATAAAAATAGTCAGCATTTAATTGTGGGCTTACTCTCTAATAGGTACTTTACATAGATAGATCTTTATATAATCAATCTCATTTAATGTTCACACAACCCTCTGGGTAGGAAAGATAAAGTCAGTTGCAGTGGACAACACTAGAGCTGCCTGGAGAAATGGAGGAAAGACTGAGCTGTGTGGTCTGGCTTGACTGGAGCACAGGAGAGGAATGGCTAAGTGGAACAGGATATAACTGGTGTCCCCGCGAAGCCCCTCACCAGCACAGTGGTCATTGCCCACATGGAGTCCAAGGTCATCTCTCATTTTGGCCACATGGTCATTATTGGCATGCTGTTTGACCAAGAAATGTGAGACTGCCTTGAGGCAGTCACCACAGCTTTGAGAGACTGGAAGACTAAAACACATATTCAGGCCATGTTTAGGTGCAGCTTCAAATCTTGGGGCAAATTCAAGACACGCTAGAAAGCAGTCAATAGCAAACCAGTCTCACATGGAGGCCCCGGGAGGCTAAAACTTCTTGGTGATCCAAAGTTGACCACTAGATGGAGCCCTGCCAGGTATGGTGACACCTGAGAACTGCGCTGAGAACCCAACTCAACCAACCTCTCCACCTCTCCCACCTCCCATTTGTTTTTCTACTGCAAGGTCAAGACCACCATCAATACCACGGTTTTTAACACCCCTCCCATATGTTTCACTATGAGTCAGACATAAAGTATAAAAGCATAAGGAAATTTGGAAACTTCATGACTCTTCTAGACTTTTGCCCCAGTAAACACTTTGGTAACAAAGGTTATCTCCGTGTAAAATCTCTATTAAAATCACTTTATGGCCTTATCTGAAATTAGCACCTCCAGAATTCTTGTGCTAACACTTGGTTTAGTTTACCTACTTGTGTCTTGATCTTACACTTGATATGCCCTCCTCAGATAAGAAAAGGGTTGAAGCATTTCTGGACTATAGATCAACCTCTAATGTTATTTGAAAGTAGGAGTTGGGCTCAGGGGTTAGGTTTTTTCCCTTTTTTATTTGTGTATGATTTAGTGTTCATCCTGCACTAGACACTAAAATGCATTGTTTAATTATCTGAGCTCAACACACCATTTTATAATTCATTAGTCAGTTGCTCTTTGCAAAAGCTTATTTCTTATGAAACAAAAGTGGGAATCAAGCAACTGGACTATTTATCTCTCTTTAGGGGTTGGGGGTTAATATCTGATAGCTCATAACATCTTTATTATAATGCATTTATAATGATTTACTGGAATCATTCTATGGCTAAGTATCTAATGTCAAAGCTGGGATCTGGCATGAAATAAAATGCTGTATCCTTGGGTAGCTCTAGGGAGAAAAAGGCCTCAGCCAATATTTTCTGTGTAATTCTACAAACTGTAATAAGGGTAGGGGTAATTGCCTTAATGTCAATTAAGCTATTAATAATGCCCATCTTGTCATTCCTAAATATAGCAGTGTCTCAATCATACATTACTGTTCCCTGTTAGGACTGCACAGGAATGAGATCACGGCTTATGTGGATCAGGAAGTCTGTCTAGCAGCCAGTCTTACTCCTTTCCATAAAACAAAGTTTGGAGATTGATTTACTTGTTTTTGATGAAAAATCTCTACTTAGACATTATTTGTATTTGTAAGGGCACCGTGTTGGCAGTCCTTGTGAGCAGGGGACAGTGCAGCCCAAAAAACTGCCTCCTGTTCCTGTCTGGCTTCTGCATGACCAGAGTAAGGTACTCCGAATCAGGACCGGTCTTTGGGTTCCGGATCCCTGACAGATGGTCAGGACAGTCCCGGAACAACCCTCCGGAGGATCCTGTCTAGCCACAGGGGGTGCTGTGAGCTGCGCATGCTGTTGCCCAGCGACTTGGATGCACACAAGTTCCTCAAGGACAGACAGACGGACTGAGACAGGTCACAGACTCACGGGGCTGGTGGGCCATCAGCAAATTTCAGCAGCCAAGGTCAAGGGTAAACGGCATAGCTGGAGTAAGGACTAGAGGGTGAACTGTGGGACTTGGGTGAACGAGGAGAATGTCACCGGCACTCCCAGATGGGCCCTGAATCAGACCCGTTTCTCTCCCAGCCACGAAGGGCCGGGCCTCCTTCGGGTGGCACTGCTGTTTCCCGGGGCTGGGCGCCCAGCAGCCTCCGCCTGCCCCCCGCCCCCCCAGGCCTCTCGGTGAAGCGAACTTGTACTTGATGATATTTAGAGCTCATTCATTTGTCCCGAGGAAGCTTATTGTATGGCAGTTTAATGACAGAAACCTGTTTTAATGCAAATGGACATGTAATCCCACTAAGCCACTCCGAGGGTGTAAATTTAAAACAATTGCTAGAACTGACACGAGAGTTTAAGAAGATGGAGGGCCCGTTGCTAGACCCGGGGCCGCCGGGGGACCCCGACACCCAGCCCCGCGGTCTCCGTGCAGCCGGCGGTTACCATGGCAATTTGAACGGCGGGCGGAGGAGCCTCGGCAGCCCACCTCCCACCTCCCACCTCCCGTGCTGGGCCGCAGCCCCGGGCCGGGCGGAGGAGAGGAGCGCGAGTGGGTGTGTTCTGCTCACTAGGCCTCGGGCAGGGGTGGAAGCCTCCGGGCCTTCATCCCGCAGGAGCCCCATCTTTCCTGGGAGCCCCCTTGTCCCAGCGGGGGAAGGGGGAAGCCTGCCCCAGGGGCGGAGGCGGGAATTGTCTGCGAGTATTTGCTGGATTGTAGTGCCGTTGGGTACTACATCATCCTCCAGAGAGCCCCGAATAAGGTTATTATGGGTGAAGTCATTTTTGTAATAAAGTTGGCTGTAACTCCGGGTCGTAAATCACAGGTTCTGGTACGAAAAAAAAATTACTAAACAGGCCTCCGTTACCACATACTGTCCTCCTCTTAAATACTTTGATTTTACTACAAATCCTCCATTGACTGAGATGGGGGGAAATCCACACAATGAGCAAATGATTCCTTCCGTCCCCGGCAGCAGCCCTGCCGGCATCTGGGCCTCCCGGAATGATTTCCTGAGGTGTGATGTTATTTATGGCGTGCTTTCTCTATCAAAAAGGCAAACAGCATCCCGAGTGACCCCGGAGCATTTGCATCATTGCTTCTCTTGCTAATTGATTCATCCCCTGGCAGGGCCCGAGACACGGGCTGTTAGCTGGACACTCTCTCCCAGCTGCAGAGCCTGCGGATTGAGGTGCCTAAGAAGCAAAGATGTTAATAAAATTGTTAAATGTCACAACTGCAAACCCCACACCCGTTCCGAGTCCATCAGCTCTTCTGGAATGATTCTGTAAAATACCATCTCCTCCCCTTGTCCTTTTCTCAGTCTAAACTTCATAACCTTTGTTAAGTAAGGAGATTAAGAACTATTATTAGCAACACTGATTGTTTAATTTCTTTCATGACTTCTTTCTTTCACATAAGAGTCCGGCGCAGAATGAAAAGGAATGTTATCATATGAAGTGCATTTCAGATGTAATAAAGCAGAAAGGAGAGGGTGGCCCCAGTGGCAGTTGTAAGAGGGACAAAGTGTGGATCTCTATAGCTCAGTGGCTGCAAAGCAGAAAATGAAGATTGTAAAAACGTCACATAAAGAAAAAATGCACAGTGGATTCGTTTTGCGATGCCCATAATTCAGTAATGCCTTTAAGTAGCTAGAAGAAATATAATAAATGTTTTTCCACAACATTGATCATACTGTATCAGAGGAAATATTAGTGTGCAGGGAGCCATGATTATACTGGTAGTAATTCTCGGTGCAGAAAACTAGTAGAAGATGGGACCCTTTATAGGCCGAACTTTTATTGGTTGCAGTTATTTACCTTTAAGAATACGCGTAATACATTGTCCTGTAGCTAAATATTTTTGTGAAAATTCAAACCAGCACTATCAGTAAATCAGAAATCCTGCCACCATTTTATAGAATTTATATATATTTTTTCCTGCAGACGCCCTGATATGTTCCAGAATACAAAACCAGCCAATTGACCATGTAAAAATTCTGGAATGTCTGTAAAACAGATCCTTCTTCTATATTCTGAACCCGGATAGGAGCAGACAGGTTTACAGCATGTGATTCCATCCAAATGCCACCTGTATATATATAAAACATCTCTCTAAAGAAATTAAATGGATTATTAGATTATATACTGCAGTAAAACTATACCCAGAGCTGTAAGCGAGGAAAGGGTATGCATGTCATGCAACTGCCTTTTTTTTTTTTTTTTTTTTTGTACTGAAACACTGAAGAAAGCTTTGTAAGGCAGGTTTTTTTCTTTAGGGAGAAAAGGAGAGAATTGATTCCTCATGCCAGCCTCTTGCTCCTCGGGCTGGCAGGAAATGGTAATGCGGTGGCCGAAGCAATCTTAGTGCAGGAAACCCTGGCATGCTTAGGGAAAGGTCCACTTTTGCGTTGGAGGGACCCTGGACTTGACTCTAGAAATCTCTGACCTGGGCATCCAGGGTGCACCAGATAAGAGCTGACCCAGCCAAATTCTTGGAGAACTCCAGGGAGAGGTGAGACCTGGGCATATTAATTCTTGGTGCGTTTCCCACAAGGCCCAGCTGTGGAAGTTTCTGGGAGAAGCCACAGGGCGGAGGAGTCTCCAAGTGAAGATACGGTGAGAGCAGTGATAGGAGCAATGGCGTTCTTTTTCTTCGGAATCTGGATAGGCCAGCTTGCAGTTCAAAGGCCTTGGAAAACCAACCCTGGCTCCCTGCTCTGTTTCAGTGCACATCGCCCCTAACTCTCACTGACATGAATGGGAATCATTTCCCAGACTTCCCTTGCGGAGACCATCCCCATCCCCATCCCTTTGTCTTAGTGCTCCTTTGCTTGATGCAAATCACAGATTTCACACACACATGCTCCTTCGATGCAATGCAGTTTCTATGATGTTCTTTCTTCTCCACCACTTGGGCACAAAGGCGATGCATTAGCCAAAGAGCAGTGGGCACTTTTAATGGAGTTATGTCTTGATTTTCTCCCTGGAGTTGGGTAGATATTTTGTTTGATTTGTTTCCCCTCCTCTAACAAGAAATGAAAGAGGGCACCTCTAAATTCTTCCCATCTTGAGGGCTTTAGAGAGGCAGGCAGGTGAAGAGAACATCAGAGGAGCAGCCTGCCACAAGATGACGGCTCCTCTGAAGGAGTTGCCGCCTGGGAAGTTGGTAAGCCATCACCTGATGTGCTCAGCATTGCCAGGGACGCAAATGATTTACAGGCTCAGGTGACCTAACAGGCTTCTGTTGAGTTCTTTACCAACATGGTGGAGGGGACGCTTTTTAAGTGTCCTCTTTCAAGTGGCACTGTTCTAGGTACTTCCAAGCAGCAGGGGCTCTCCTCGGATTTTTAAAATGAAAATTACTATTACTGTTCTTGTTGTTTATCTTACTGAGTTAGTTGCTTGCCAGTTGAAAGAATGCAATTTAAAATGAAAAAGAATTTTGTGGAGGCTAAGCTCTTTGAATTCCCTCTTTAGATGTATTATCACATTAATGGACCTACTACCAAAACTGATTAAAAATCAGTGGGTAGTCCTGTTCTTTCCTCTCTCTCCTTCCTTCCTCTCTTTCTTCCTTGTTTTCCTTCATTCCTTTTTCCCTTCTCTTCTTTATTTTCCTTCCCTTTTCTTCTCTTTCCTCCCCCTTCTTTCCCTTCTTCGCCAGTGACTTGGAAAAAATCGTAATGGATTTCTTAGAGCAATTCTACAATAATGAAAATATTCGGAGTCACATGCCTTCCCTGGAGTATTTAACAGTGGAGTCAAATGTAGCCTCCATTTTTGCTGGGTTTGCAGCAGCACCAAGTCTCATTTATGCTTGCAAAAATATCTAATTGTGCGTAGGAGGGTCAGAGACACCCTTGGGGAGTAGACCCGTTATAATTTTCCTGAACTTAAAAAAGCAACAAAATAATAATAATGGGACAACAGACCTTGCAAGCTACTTGGTGAATAAACAGTAAATCTAGCTGCACTGGCCATCTAGCCCGAATTACTGACTTACACTGTGGCCCGATGAAGAACGCAGGCACCTTTGACAATACTGCGAATTTGGTTCTAATAGGGAACATTTTCTATTTTAAAGTGAGACACACTTGTACTTATCTCTACGACCGCTGGATGTCACTGTTGCATACCTGTGGCCATAAAAACTTCCCACTTAGGGGATCTGAAACTGGTATTTTAAGGGCTGTCATGTTACCTCCTTGGCGCTCTACCTTTTGATGGAGCACCCGCCACCATGCTAAGACGACTTTCTTCTGCATTCTGTGCAGTCAGCCCCGTTCTCAATTATGGCATTCTAGTGGGAATTCTTCTAATTTATACAGGATGAGATTCCCCAAACACAATTACCTTCTTTGCTATATTCAAAAGGAGTAAGGTACTTTGATAATAGTTCGAAGCATTGTATATTAATTATAACTAACACATTCTGGATACCAAATGGAATGAAGTGAAACATAACCATAAAATACCCTGGATTTATAAAGTGTCTTTCCCTGCCCTTCTTCAAAGAGCTTATAACAATTTCATATCTATTTGCTCATCTGTCTTCCCAACATCCCTAGGGGGTTACCTGCTTTAATGCTTTTATGAGTCAAAGTTGACCTGTGAAATAAATTGAATGAAGTAATTATTTACACTGGCATCCCAGGAGTAAAGCAAAAGCAAACACTGAAAATGTGTTCCAGACAGCTAATTCTAGTTTGCAAAACTAACCCACTGAAATTTTGGTAGTTCTGGTTTTCTTTGTCAATTACTTTTATAATTCCTTAATTCATGGGCCCTTTAATCCTTCTTTTAAAAAGTTATTTTAAAAAATCTGAGCCATCTAGTGTAGCTGACGTTATACAGAAATGAGATCTAGACACTTTCCCAAACCTGAAGAAAGTCCAGCTCAGTAGAAGTGTTAGACTAGACTAGACCGGTGGGGGGTGGGGGGGAGGTTGGCAAGTGGACCAATTGGAACAGTACTTAGCTTTCTCTGTGATCAAAAAATTATCATAAGCTTCATTTTCGCTCTTGTTTCATCTCTTTCTTTTTCTTAAAATCTTGGAGTTGGGGGCACCTGAGTGACTTGGTGGTTGAGCGTCTGCCTTTGGCTCAGGGCGTGATAGTGGGGTCCCAGGATCGAGTCCAACATCGTGCTCCCTACAGGGAGCCTGCTTCTCCCTCTGCCTATGTTTCTGCCTCTCTCTCTGTGTTTCTCATGAATAAATAAATAAAATCTTTAAAAAAGTCTCTTGGAGTTGTTTTCTTTAACTTCCTCTTGTGCCTTTGCACTGGGGAAGTCAGAGCTGTTCCTAGAGAACTATTGGTCTAGATTGTGGCGGGTGGGGGGTGGGGGGATACTCTGTTTTAGTGAACTAGCAGAGAGCTGTGTTGCCTGCCATCAACGGGATGCTTTGATCCAAAATTTCAGTCATTGTTTCCACATTTAGGGGCTGGAATGAACATCAAAGAAGTGGGTGTACGGAATTTACTGAATGCCAAAGAAGTACAATAACATACAGAGGATATAAGCAAATCCCAGTGGCAAAATTTGCTGCCAATTCTTGCACATAATAGAGGCCCTAAAGTGACAGTCTATCTTTGACAAATGCATAATGATATCAATGCCAAGGGAAGGAACTAGCATGCTGAAAGGTGAATAAAAGAGTTGGGAACAATTCAGTGCACTTACACATTTCCTTAGTGTGTTTTCACACAACAAGGAAAGCAGATGACACAAATGCATTAGGTAATCATTGGACGGGGCTGCAAACTCACCAGCGGGTTTAAACTGACCTGGCTCTTTTGGGATCCAGCTCTAAAGATGAAAATAAAATGTGATTAGAAATAATTCATCTTCTAGAGGAAAAAAAAAAAGGAACAAGTAAAGTGAAAATAGCTTTCTTGCTCTGTCTTGGATAGTTCCAGTTTTAAAGCCCATATGTTGTTTGCCATAACTTCTTCGCCTCCCAGGGCCAATGCATTCCAAACGCTTCAGCTAGTGCGCTGCACTGAGGAGTCTAGGAAGTTCGGGCTCATTTGTATCCACAGTCTTTGTTCAAATATGGATTAATTTTGGTTAATTTCAGTAGGTGCACATAAAGTAAAATGCACAGAACTGAAACCACTGAAATCAGGCCATTGTGTGATCATCTAAAAACCTACTTTTCAAGCTCCTTTAAGTTTTATTTTTGAAATAAAAACAATAAAATGACTGTAAAAAGTTTCCAAAAGTGTTGACATTATGAGCAATTGCTAACCAAGGCTATTCCCAGAATGATAGCGCAAATTCAGATATAATTCTGGAAAAGCTAACTACCCTGCCTTGCCAGCTATAAATATTTCATTCAGAAGGTGATCTGAGAAGGGTCCTATGGTACATGGCTCTTGCCTCCAGGGCCAGGTATCTGCATAGATGCATATTGTGTCACTGTCACCAGGCCTAGCATGGGAAGGTAGGGGCAGACTCTTGCCCTTAAACTGCAGTCCTTTCACTGTGAAGAGGAGTATGAAGACCTTCTGGAGGATGCTTTAAACAAGCAGACCGTGTGTGGATGTTTAGAGGGCGGAGTTTCTAAATGTCACAGTACATGGCAGACGCCTACAGGCTGGTACAGGAAATTAAGTACAAGGAAGACCAAGGTGCCTGTGTGTTTACTTGAAATCCTCCTTGGTCGAGCAAGACATTGTGCCGGTTGCAGAGAGCCAGCATTTTTCTCCTTTGCATCGAGCCATCAGGGAAGAGCTGCACATAGACACCAAAACCATTTCCAACATAGTCCCTCCCTACAGTTCTTCAGTGCTTCTTACAAAATTTCTCCCACAGCCTTGCCCTGCGTAATAAAGGAGCCTGTGGAAAGATCGTGCTCTGTGTATTGTGCATGTTAAGTAAATGCAATGCTTTTCATTATTTCAAACTCTGTAATGCAATGACTGAGTGCCTGGCAACATTAGAAAATGGACAAACAAGTATTCAACTGGCTGGATGAACCATGGCTTTCTGGCATTAAAAGTGTAATATTTATGAGTTAATTTAATCATAGAAGAAAATATTGAGTAGGTGACTGAGTAAAATGATGACTGTGTATTATGTTTTTGCCATGCAGCTGGATAAACATATTCAACGACAGACCTTGGCAAGAACTGCAAAGATGCTCTTGACAATGGCATGAATAAATATTAGGTGCTGCCTAGAATTCACTGCATTTGAGGTCTTGAGCAAAGCCAGATGAGGTTTAGCAGGGAAATATAGAAGAAGCCACGCATGCACACTGGGATTATGTAAACATTGGAGTCTTTCTCTGCAGCCCGGGAATTGCTCTAACATTCATTTTCATCTACATCACTGACAGGTTTTTTTTTTTTTTCTTTTTTTTTTTTTTTTTTTTACTTACTATCTTTGCACTTCTAGGAGTGTACTTTAGCATTAAAACCCAGCTTTTGGGAAGCTTGTGGCAAAATTTTCAACAACATAGACCTGGGGAGAAAAATACTTTGCCTAGGCTACAGAGAGTTGCCAAAAAAAAAAAAAAAGATACTCTTCTGTAGCAACCCTATCTAACCCATATAGAACAATAAATTGAACAAACTTCTTTAGATTGCTTCTTACGTTTCTTTAGGATATATGGCTTCTGATTCCAAGAAGAACCATAGGAAAAAAAAACCCCATATTCTGAAAGGATATTTTGAAGGGAGGGGATCGGTAACATTAAGAGTCACTTAATGAAACATTTGTATCAGGTGCAAAAAGAACCAGTGTGTAAGAGTACTATAGAAATATGTCATAGTTTTCCCCCTGTAGAATTGTTGTTTTACTGATAAAGCAAAGATTTTTTTTCCCAGCTTTTCGAGACATAATTGACATATAAGATTGTCTAAGTTTAAGGTGTGCGACTCGTTGGTCCGAGATACTTATATTGGGAAATGACCACCACCAGGGCATTAGTGAACACCTCCATCACTTCACATAATTGCCATAGCTTTTCTGTAGTGACAGCCTGTAAGATCTACTGTCTAAGCAGCTTTCCAGTATATACTATAGTATGGTTAACTATAATCATCAGGCTGAACATTAGACTCCCACCCAAAACTTATTCATCTTGGAACTATAAGTTTGTACCCTTTGACCAGCATCTTTCCATCTCCCCATGCCCCAGCCCCTGGTCACCACCATTCTACACCCTGTGTCTATGAGTTTGACTGTTTTAAAGATTCTATATGTAAGTAATACCATGCAGGATTTGTCTTTCTCTGTTTGACTTATTTCACTTAGGATAATGGCGTCTAGGTGCATCCATGTTTTTGCAAAGGCAAGGTTTCCTTCTATCTCTTAGCTAAGTAGAGAGAGAAATATGGTATATATTGTATATATAGTAATACCGTACTCCATTGCATATGGTCATACATACATACATATACACACACACACACACATATATAAAGATTTATATGTATATACATATAAAGATTTATCCATCTTTATCCATTCATACTTTGATGGACACTTAGGTTGTTTTCATGTCTTGACCATTGTAGATAATGCTGCAGTGAAAATGGGAGGGCAGATATCTCTTCGAGACCCTGTTTTCATTTCCTTGGATGTATACCCTGAAGTGGGATTGCTGGATCATATGTAGTTCTATTTTTACTTTTTTGAGAGACCTCTATACTGTGTTCCATAGTGACTGTATTCATGGACATTCCACCAACAGTGCACAAAGGTTCCCTTCTTCCCACATCCTCACCAACACTTGTTATTTCTTGTCTTTTTGAGGATAGCCATCTAAAGGTGTGAGGTGATAGCCCCTTGTAGTTTCAGTTTGCATCTCCTGATGATTACTGATATTGAGCATCTTTTCACTTGTTTATTGGCTATTTGTATGTCTTTGGACAAATATCTATTCAGTTCCTCTGCCCATTTTAAATTGGATTTTTGTTTTGTTTTGCTATTGAATTGTAGGAGTTCATTATATCTTTTGGACTATAACCCCTTAGATAGATGATTTGCAGATATTTTCTCCCATTTCCCTAGGTTGCCTCTTCATTTTGTTGGTTGTTTCTCTTGCTATGCAGAAGCTTTTCAGTTTGATGTAGTCTCAGTTTACATTTTTAAGTTTTGCATTTGTTGTTTGTGTTTGTGGTGCCATATCCAAAAATTTATTGCCATGAACAGTGTCAAGGAGGTTTTCCCCTGTGCTTTCCTCTAGTCGTTTTATGGTTTTAGTTCTTCCGTTTATGTCTTTCATTCATTTTGAGTTAATTTTTGTGTATGGTATAAGATAGAGGTCCGGTTTCATTCCTCTGCATGTGGTTATCTTAGTTTTTCCAGTGCTGTTTATTAGAGAGACTATCCATTCTGCCTTGAGTATTCTTGGCTCCCTTGTCAAGTATTAGTTGACTAGACATGCAGGGGTTTATTTCTGGCTCTCTATTCTATTCCATTGGTCTGTGTGTCTGTCTTTATGCAAGTACCATACTGTTTTGATTACTAAAGCTATGTAATCTAGTTTGAAATCAAGAAGTGTGAAGCCTTCAGCTTTGCTCTTCATTCTCAACGTCACTTTGGGCATTCAGGATCTTTCAGTGTTTCTCATGAATTTTAGGATTGTTTTTCCTATTTCTTGAAAAATGCCAGTAGCATTCTGATGGGATTGCATTGAATTTATAGATGCCTCGGGGTGATATGAACATTGTCTCTTAAAGGCAGTATATAGTTGGGTCTTGTTTTTTTATCCATCCAGCTACTGTATGCCTTTTGATTGAAAATTTTAATCTGTTTATATTAGAGTACTTATTGGTAGGTAAGGATTTATTAATGCTATCTTACTGTTTTCTGGCTGCTTTGAATCCCTTTGTTCCTTTCTTCATCTCCTGCTGCCTTCCTTTGTGAACTGATGATTTTGCATAGTGGACTGCTTTGATTCACTTCTTTTTCTCTTTTGTGAATGTACTGGAGGTTTTTGTTTTGTGGTATCATGAAGCTTACATAAAATATTTTATAGATACAATAGTCTATTTTACATTAACAACCAAACTTGGATCGCATACAAAAACTCTACCCTTTTCCATTTCTGATGTCACAATTTACCTTTTTTTATATTGTGTATTCATTACCAAATTATTCTAGCTATAAATATTTTTAATACTCTTTCCTTTAAGAAAATTTCTTACTAAGGTCTTTGCTTTTGATTTTCTGGAGCACACACACACTGTGTCTGAACAACAAAATAACTATGGTATCTGGGCCACAGTGTATGTACCAAAGACTTCTGCTAAATCTTTGAATTCACTAGATTGCCTTTTATTCTTTGGGTCATCTTAGCATTAAAATATGAGGACAGAATGCATCAGAGAGGCTAGCAGAGCCTATAGGGAAAAACACCTGTGTGGGTGTGGGTACTCCAGATCCTAATCTTAATTGTTACCCTGGGCAAGTCACTTTGCGTCTCTGTACCTCAGTTTTCAATCTGTAAAAAAAAAAAAAAAAAAAATTTAACAGATTTTATTTATTTATTTGACAGAGAGTGGCAGGCAGAGGGAGAAGGAGAAGCAGTTCCCCACTGAGCAAAGAGCCAGATGAGAGGTTCTATCCCAGGGCCCTGAGATCATGACCTGAGCTGAAAGCAGATGCTCAACCCATGGAGCCACCCAAGTGCCCCCAATTGTAAAATTGTAAGAATATTTGTTTGCCCAGCTTTGAGAGTCTGGCTATGAGAGAAAAACTAGATCATCTAAAGCAATAGTTTCTTTTGTTATTAAACCACAATGCACTTAATTGAAAGTCTGATTTATTCCCAAAAGGATTTCAGTTGCATTTAGAGAAATCAAAATACAAACTTAAGATATGACCATGACAGGGCGCACCTGAGTGGCTCATCTGTTAAGCATCCAACTCTTGGTTTTAGCTCAGGTCATGATCTGTGGATGGTGAGATCCAGCCCGACCTCCAGCTCTGTGCTCAGTGTGGAGGCCTCTTCAGTCTTCTCTCTCCCCCTTTGGCCCTTCCCCTCTGTTTCTTCTTGCCTCTGCTCACACATCTCTCTCTCTCTCTGCCTCTCTAAAATAAATAAAATCTTAAAAAAAAAAATATGACCATGACTACAAATATTTTCCAAGATATCCAAGCAAATATGGTAGGTCACAAACTTAATTTTTCCTTATTTGCTTTTGAAGAAACCTCTCAAAATCTTATCTTTAAAAAAGATTGATTGATTGATTGATTGACTTAGAGAGAGCACAAGAGCAGGAATGAGGTATAGAGGAAGAGGGAGGGGTAGAGGAAAAAGGAGGGGTAGAGGAAGAAGGCGAGAAGCAGATTCCCCACAGAGCACAGAGTAGAATATGGGGCTTGATCCCACAATCCTAAAATCATGACCTAAGCCAAAATCACGAGTCAGATGCTTAACCAATTGAATCACCCAGGCACCCCTCAAAATCTTATTTTTAAAAGAAAATCTATCTCCCAACTACTCTGTCTTCCTGGTAACATTCTTAATTGGACACATTCCACCTTGACATGCATGTAACAAATAAATGGAGTACTCGAACCACTTAGTGGAGCGAGAAGTAGGAAGAGGGGTGTTTGGAGGTAAAATTGCCATAATTTGGTGATGGGTTGGATTTGGGAAAGTGTCCCAAATAAAGTGTCCAAAGATTACTCCCAGACTTATACAGAAGTTGAGAGAAGAAAGATTTGGAGGAATAATCTGTTTGGGATATGTTAAATCCAGAAAAAGACCATAAAGGCAGCTATGATGGTAAAAGAGCACTGTGGTTCAGGGCAAAAGACTTCAGTTAAGGTCCTGGCTCTGCTGCGATATGTGTGACTGTGGGCATGAAGACTTCTTCCTGAGTTTTCATGTCTTTATCTGTCAAATGGAGATATTAATCTTTCTCATTACTTTGTTGGGAAGGTAAAATGACCATTTTTAAAAAATGCTTTTTTAAAGTAATCTTTACAGCCAGGACAGGGCTTGAACTCATCACCCCAAGATCAAGAGTTGCTCATTCCACCTACTGAACCAGCCAGGCACCCCAACAGTTTTTTTGAAGGCATTTTATAAGGAACCACCCTACATCTTGTTACTACAGAGACAGAAAAAATAACACAAAGAAGCAAGTTGGGACTTTCTCTCCTGGAAACATTCCCACTAAGCAACAGATACCCGTCTCTTCTTGTCTTTTCACTAATTCATCTTATATCTTTCATGGAGTTGCCTTGGAGGCCCACTCTTTCTCTTTCCTACCTACCGCTAGGAGGATGCGCACACCCATGACCTCATCTCGAAGGGCACATAGAGTTAATGTGGAGAAGAGTCTCCTGGGATTCATGGTTAATTAGGGACAGGAATCATGGCTTTGGAATGTTATGGGCTTCCAGTGAATATTAATTGATTGGACTTTGGCATTACCATTTTACTAGTATGGCTTTAAATTGGTGGGAAGAAGAAAAGATTTTAGTCATTTGGGAGAAAACATCTCCATGCCTGCTCATGTTGGTTTGGGAACATCCATTAACACCACAAAGTGGAGTCTCATATTGACCCCAGAACCCAAGGAAGGACAAAGGCCATGGAAACATGAGGGAGAAGCTAACGTTTCCTCTATTTCTGTTTCCCCGGGGTAAGCTCCTTGATCCCTCCCTACAACGATGTCCGGAAAATCTGTGTGCGATTAACTTCTTTTGACCACTCCAAAGCCAAGTAGGGAAGCTGGCTGCCAATGGCAGTGGGATCGCTTTGGAAATAGCAGAGATTACAGGAAAGGGCAAAATGTATCTGCGCTTATGCAGAGCCTCAAGAAGACTTCTTAAAGGGCAAATAGATTCTGCTTGTGAAACATAGACTTCATAAAATTTGAACATTTATTAAACCTCAACATGGGGCAAGGAGTATGGAAATATGAACTGTGCCTCAGTCTTACAACCTACCCGGGGGGAGAAAGCTAGGTAATGAAGGACTTGGTACTAGATAACCTCTCTGTACTGGGAAGCAAGTCTTGTTGTGTTGTTGTCTTTGCCTCGTCCGTGTATTTTGTGAATGTCTGTTTCCTGCCTGAGAACTTCCAAGTGCGACAGCAAAAAAATAAAAACGTAGTTTGAACTATCTCCATATTTTCCAACACTGAGTGCTGTTTCTGTGTTAAAATTTTCTTCCTGGGGTAATATTTTTCTATTCTTTAATAATTGTCTCTAGTATGTTCAGCATGATGTCTTGAAATACCTGAATCAGGGTCAGTCATTAGCAAATTTGCAGGGTCATATATGGAATGAATGTAAACCAACTTGATGCTGCGCTTCCCAGTGTACATGTAGAGGTGTGCACGTATGTCACGGCAAAGGGAGGAACCACTTGTTATCTGATGTATGTAAAGCATTTAAGACCGTAGCTGTACCATGGTAAGTCCTATGTAAGTCTTGACTACTGCTGGTTCTACTAATACCATTACTACACTGTTACTGTTGAAAAGACTCAGGGTTATGCTGTGACCAGAGGTCAACTGGGCTGGTTTCATGAGATCTACCAACCTCTGATGTGGACCTAACACCCGTGCAGATTACATGCTCGCTTCCCACCTGTGAATGCCCCTTGGACTCTTTGGGAAGACCATCTTTTTTGGTCCACGTTTTTGCCATCAGCTGCCTCTTGGGAACTGTCAGAGTGTCAGGAGGAAGCTTTGGGATGCTTCCTGGTATGCATGGTAGCCATCACTCTAAGGCAGTGCATCTGAAATTATGTGTAAGTGAAAGATAAGTTATTTGTGTTGTGTTCTTAATTTCCAATCTGTCACAGCCTGATCTTTTGTAAGGGGAAATAAAAATAACTTAAAATGGAATAAAATACCAATCCACACAAAATTCAAGTCCTATTTTTTATTAGATTGAACAGACATAAACTCATCATGCCAAATGGCTCTCAACATTTTAAATGCTTTCTCTCGATTCTATGCTTGTCTCATCTCTGAACAGTAACCAAGATTACAACAGTGGGTCCTGTTTTGAATAGCAATGTCATAAAGGACAGTGAGGAACCCCCAGGAGCCTGTCATTTTCGTGCTGGTCTCCTTTTGTGAAGCTCAGAGGGCTCTCACCACAGCAGAGGATGCTACAGGTCAGCAGGCCTTAGGGTGCTTAGAAGGTGACTGAGAGGCCAACAGAGACAGCTAGGTTCTGCTGGGTGCTGGCCATTCTCTCAGCCGGGAATTTATGCACAGCTAAACGTTGGGCTGTTTAATGCGGATGCACAGGTGTGGAAACAGTCTGTGATAGGCAGGTTTATGGCATATAAACACATTGTATGATATACTGTAATCAACTATATAAACAACTTTAAAATTGTCTATACTTCATATTTCCAGCATTTGGTTTTGCTAATCATATGTCTTCCTGACAGCAATTAAATAACCTTGAGAGAAAATGTACACCTGCTGTCTCCCCTGGGGAAACTGCATCTCTTTTGTGAATGACATAAGTTCTCCATAAAGCATAACTGAAGATAGAATTGAATTTGAAGATATGTCTCTTTTCTCTCCTGTTTTATCTTCTAGTTGAAATGGAGGGCATGGTTTAATAGAGCTGATATTTTTGTGGATTCCTATTCTAGGCTTCTACTTAAACCAAAATATTTTACTGAGGGGCTAATTAGAGGCGAGAGCTAAATGAGGTTGAGATGAGTATGGCAGCAAGGAGGTCCCACAGTCACCTCCTTGGCCTGCACTCCCACTCTTCCCAATCTCTCTACCCCAAGGCTTTCAGTTCTTTCAGACTTCCTTTTAGGATCACCATACTGATTCTGTTTTCCTTCACACAAAACAGAGCATAACAATGCATTTGCTTTGCTTGGGTCAGGTTCCACATAAGGTCCATTCATGAGGATTGATGAATTAAAAATTTCTCTTGATTGACAGGTGTTGAGGCCAGGTGGGTCCTGGGGGCTCAATGCAGGTCGGGCACCGCTATAGCCTGAAGTGACCAAGTCTCAACTCTAGATTGGTTCAGCGAGGCAAAGCTTGGAGGGTTAGTGCCCCAAGGGTATGTTCTTAAAGCCAGCCTGCGGTGGTGAGTGGTACAGGTGCACTGAATAGGCGAGGGCCACCCCAGTACCAGAGCTTCAGGTGTGACAGCTGCCAACCTGGCAAAAGCTATGCAGACTTGAGGTCACAGTTCCCCTTGCACCTCTTCCACCCTAATGAATGACTGAATTCATCCAGGCCACGGAGCCAGTAGGTTGTCCTGACCACAAAGTATCACAGAGCCTTTTCAAAATGGCCAAGTCCTATGTTGGAGCCAGAACTCTGAGGCCCTGGGACCCCATCCCAATAGTGTTCTGCTGAGTTGATGAGTTGGGAACAGCAGTCTGGAAGAAGAACATATGCCACTGAGTCTTTCACTCACTCTTAGAATGGTTCCATCAACTATCTACTTGATAAGAGAAATGGCTTCAAAACACAGCATTTGGTCAGTGTGAAAACAATGCCAGAGCTATTTGACCTTGTTAACAGGGACCTGATCTGTTGGTCTGGTGGAGAAGGAGAATGTCCTGATACTTACTGGAACTTTACAAATTTTCTTTCTTGAATCTTCAGTGATAGCTCTGTCAAGGATGAAGGGAAATGGCCTATAGGGTTAGAAATGCTCCTGTTACCAAGGATGGTACTATAGCTGTCAAGACAAATTCAAGCCGGGAAGGTCAGTAGATCACAAGTGGGAGATATGCACCACCACCTACAAGCCATCCAGGATTATCATTGTGATGGAGCCATGTCTGACATTGTAAGCGATTCTGCAGACATTTCAGAACTAGTTTAGACAGTAGGTTTCAAAGGCAACTATCTTCTCAATGTTGAACCAACTAAAGATGGACCAGTTGTTCCCATCATCCAAGAAAGGCTTCTTGCTGCTGGGAAGTGGTGGTGCATCCATGGGGAGGCTGTCTACACATCTAAACCATGGAGGGTGCAGTCGGAAAAGAACACAGTATCTATTGTATACCTCAAAAGGATCAGCTATGTATGCCATTTTACTGCACTGGTCAAAAAATGAAGTCTTAAACCTTTAATCCCCCATAACTACCTGGATGACAGAGGTAAGGATGCTAGGAGCCCGAGAAGATCTGAGGTGGTCCACAGTCCTGGATAAAATTTTCCTCATTTTTCTGACCTCACCATCTGCTCTCCTAGTTGGGTTTGCTTAGACTGTGAAGCTGATCATTGGAATTCAAGAAGAAAGGGACACTGCCTGGTGTTTGCTGCTTTGATTTTCCTCGTATAGTACCATCATTGTAATAGACTAGCTTCTCTTTGCTACCCAGAGATGGCTTTTCTAACACGATCAAAGGAGCTGAGCACATTACACTGATGTCTCAATGAGCCACGGATCTGAGCACCATCGATAGTATACCTCACTTTGGGCAACAAAAGAAAGGACTGAACAGTTTAGCTCTGAGTTCATCCATTCCTACCTTTGGAAATTACCTACAATGGAAACTTCCCTCTATTCTCTGTTTGATAAGCTTACTTCCTTACTCTATGACTTTAGTTCAGGAATAAGCCCAGTCACCCTATTGCCCATGAGAGGGAGTAGAAAGTTTGGCAAGCTCAACCATATGCTATTTATTTAGCATCAATTGTCTCCCCCACGCCCATCCCAAGTGTGAGAGAGTCTGGGGAGGAAGGAAAAGGTTTCTAGGCTGCTAATGTTCAATCTTCAGAAGTTTCTGAAGAAAACTAGTAGCTCTGAATTTCAGTCTGTTTGAGGGAATACTGTTTTAAAAACGGTTGTGATTCTACACTGCCTTTTAAAATAGGAGTAAATAAATACATTTACATGTCAAAAGATTTATATATCTCCCTATCAGCTCTCTTTCTCTCCATTTTCCCCTTGCAATCTTGGTTGTTATTGTTGAAGAAACTGGCTCTTTGTCTTGGAGTTTCCAAAAGTTTGGATTTTGCTGACTGTCCCTATTTATTGTATTACTCTGTCATTAGAAGCTCTAAATTGGCAGTTAGATCTAGAGGATTGATAAGATTTAGGTTCAATTATTTTGTCAAGAATATTTCTTATGAAGGGAGGCCTGGGTGGCTCAGTGGTTGAGCATCTGCCTTTGGCTCAGGGTGTGATCCTGGGGCCCTGGGATCGAGTCTCACATTGTCTATGTCTCTGCCTCTCTCTGTGTGTCTTAGAATAAATAAATAAAATCTTTAAAAAAAAGAATATTTCTTACACAGTGTTTTGCATTTCTGTAAGAGGTACATAATGCCTGATTGTCTCTCTCTAGTGATCTGAGCAGCCATTGGTGGTCATTGCTTAGATCCACCAATTCAATAGGAGGTTGCAAAATGGTGATATCCTGATTCTATTGGTATTTATTCATTTGTTAGTTGGAAAGCTTCTATGAAGAGAAAATCTCCCTTGACTCTCTGGTTACCCTGAGACCAGGTATTTTGTTTGTTGGTTTGTTCATCTTATTTATTTTATTTATTTTTTTTAGCACAATGAATTGGTTCCATAACATCCTTTAAAGGTGAGTCTAATTTTTTGGTATCATACTGAACTTGCAAATTGAAATATACTTGATATGTTTCAACCCATTGCATTTATCAGCTCACTGATGCTGAAATCTTTGACCAGTTGGATCCTCTTTAAAACAGTACTCAGATCTTTTGGGCAGAACCCCATAGTTTTTCAAAGCTTCCTTGCTTTCTGGTATGACAAGATATTCCAGGCTCATTTAATAAACTTCCTAGAAATTCATTAGGCCTGGAATCAGCCATCTTTCCAAGTGTCTTGGTTCCTTTGATAGGGAATAATATTTAGAGATACCTTTAAGTTCCAGGGATGCTCATTGCCATTGGGTTATTCATTGTTTACAGGCCTTTCCAGTGGACAGAACCAGAAAATGAGGGTTTTTTTTAAACATAAAGCACATTCTGAATCAGAATTGCTATGTCAGATTTATTTGCAGAACTATAGATTTTTTATAGAATTGATCTCATTGATCTTACATTTGTGTCTGCTCTCACTTAAGCTGAAAGTCCCAGGCCCCAGTGACACCAGTATATATGCATTTTTGCTTTAGCTCACACTACCAATACAATAGTTTCAGAACACCAATACCAAAACCACCACAATATGATTATTACAGCAATCAATTGCTATTGACTATGAATCAATAGCAAGTCTGGGGGAATTACTCTACAACCTAGCATGGAGTTAACTCTAAATTATAACTTAAAAGTAATAAAATGACTGACACATATAATTGCATGAAAACAAGTGGTTCACGTTTAATTCACATGAGTTATATGAGGCCCATTTTGCAGATGAGAAAACTGAGACTTAGAGAAATTTTGCCAAAGTTTACAGTTAGTAAATGACAGAGATGGGACTTGAACATAAGGAAATTCTAACTCATTATGCACTGAGCCACCTAGATTTCTGTCCATTCTATGTGCATTCAGAAAATCAGAGAATAAACATTTTCCAGACCCCACTCATAATTGGGAAATAAAATCTTATTAATACTATGAGGCCAGTATTATGACTATTGTTGTTATTACTGGTTTGATACAGACTTCATGTTGAGTTGCAGAAGAGCTTTAAAAGGCATAGGAGTCTTGGGAAAGAGACTTCAGTGTATCTTTAAGTATAAAATGTAAATATAATATGACACTGAGCATGGAAATTTATATCTTTTAGTTTTTATTCTTGGTCAGGACTCTGTTACATTCCTGCAGCCTATTCTTCCTCATAGCCCTGTACTGTGAAACATCATCCCAACCTTCAGAATTCTGCTTTAAATATAAGAAAATTGAAAGACTCTTAAGATCTCTTAGTTTGTTATTGGCAAAGGCAGTGGCCTGGCTAATTCCTTTAATGGGAACAGTTCAAACTGCTTGTTGGGCTTATAAAGAGAGGAGGTGCCAACTGATCCAACGGTTCTCTTCTTGGTTGGTACTTGATGTTTGTACAACCTTTATTTCTGTCCTTCCCAGCATTTAATTTGTTCATGTTTTAATTATTTATTTTCTTCCAGTACAACTCCTGCCTAGCCAACAAATACTGAATTTCTCTTTCTGTTTCTTCAAGAAAAGTTTTAAAACCAATTATGCTTTGTCTCAGTCAGGAGCATGGCTATGTATCGGGGTTTTGTTAGAGTGATGAAATCCATCTGTTCATTTCATAAAGATGTATTAAGCACTGATTAATGTACCAGGCATTGTTCTAGGTGTTAGAGATGCAGAGAGGACAAGGTAGACAAGTTTTTGCTCTCAGGGACCTTACCTTCTTAGGAGGAGACAGAGGAAAAACAATGAACAAATAAAAGCCAGATACCGTCAGAGGAGACATATTCTGTGAATAAAACCTTAAACACAGTGATGTGGTAGGGACTGGGGCAGGGAACTTCCTCAACTTGGATGGTCAGAGAAGAAATCCCCGTCTAAGATTGTTTTTTAAGATTTTATTTTTAAGTAATCTCTCCACCCAACATGGGGCTCAAACTCACAACCCCTAGATCAAGAGTCACTAGCTCTATCAACTGAGGGAGCCAGGTGCCCTGTCCCTGTCTAAGATTTGAGCTACATGAACTCTCAGGGAGAGAGATGTCAAGGCAGAAGGAACAGTGCAAAGGCCTAAGGTAGGAATACATTTGGTGTGTCTGAAGAAGAGGAAGAGCACAAGAGCTGAAGGGAAGTGAGCTACACTGAACGATGACTGACCTCCAAGTATTTAAGAAATTGCTCGTTAGTTTGTTATTTATACCCTGCCTTGGTCCAAAAAGGATTTAAGATAGCTGTTTGAATGTTGCCGTTCCTGAGAGTGCCTACAGATTTGAGAAACATAAAAATGAGTCCCTTAGTCCATAAAGTCCAACAGATAGATCTGTGGGATAAGGACCATTGATGCAAGATGTTTAATTTTTTTTTTAAAAACTCATACACCTTGAAATGTCATTTTCAAGGTGTATTTTCATTCTTTAAAAAGATATTTTTTAAAGAAAATTGTTGCACTGAATTTAATTTCAGATCAACAGACCCATTATATTCTCTAATTAATCACGGCACATGCTATTTACCGAACTCCTGTAAAAACAAATTTCTTTTGTACACATCACAAAGAAATGTTACATAAAATTAAGCACCAAGTAATGACTTTAATTTGCGGTTAGTTAATAATACACAGATGATCACACGCTTGTAAAGGAAGCCGCTTGGGACATTAACAGATATGCTGGCACAGAGGAATTAGAAACAGGCTGACTATGAGCTCTGGGTGGGGAATAAAGAAGATTCCAGAGTAAATGGACATTAGAGGTTTTGACTTCCAGTAATGGGCAGAGACCCACTGAAGGCCTTTGCCCAGAGAAGCCTGTCTAAATGACTTTTAGCTTTCTTCATGGCTTTCTAAATTTATTTTTACCTCTTGCCCAGCAAAAAGGTTTTAGAAAACTTAATGGAATTTTCTTTTCACATGAGCTTGGCTGAATGGCCTTGACTAAAAAAAGTTCTTTTTTTCAGCTTTGTAAGAAACTGTAATTGTTTCAAGTTCCATGAGCCACGTTAGTAGACTCATTTCTTGGCACTTAAGGATTCTAAGCTAGGACGCTCAGACTCTACATTTTTGGGAATAAATAGAAAATGGAGTCAGGTCTTAATATCTGAAGTACATCAGTGCTACATTTCCCTGAGGTCTACGGGCTACATAAGTAATCATGCAAATAGACAACAGAATTCTCTCTCTTACATTGTAGCAGATGGGATGGAAAACCAGTGGTCCAGAGGATTTGTGATTAAAATTTGTCTAAACCTTCTAGAAAGGAGGAATGGAAAGTTGTCAGGAGACTGAAAGTCCTTCCTCTTCCAGAACAACTTTTCTGATATTTTCTCAGTTCCACTGCTGCTATCTGAAAGCCATCTGAAGGGGATTTGCACAATGAAAGATTTATGGTGTCAAGTCTCAAGAGAGGATTTCAGTGTGCTGAGAAGAAGAGACTCCTAAAGGTCATTCAGGGCTCCCACTGATTCACAGTGTGACTCTTACTCATCACTTCAACTGTCCACGAGCCTCTTTTGCTTTGCATGTGAAATGGGTGCCAAAGAACCATTTACTTCGTGGTGGTGGTTTCAGCTTTCTAAACGGGACCGTCAGCTAGGTTGGAGGTGACATGGGTCCCACGTTGCTTCTCGAAGGCACCTGTGGCTGGTCCCTGTTTCCCAAGGACACTGGGTTAAGTCGTTCTTATCATTCTTACAATTCTAGAACAGGATGGGAAGGAGGAAGTCTATATGCCTCCATCTAGAATCACGGCTCACCATGGTCCTTGCCAGGCTTTGGGGGCAATACGATAATGTAATCACACAAACAGGCACACACCCCATTACGAAACTAATGAGGAGCTGAAAATAAAAAGGAGATTTAAAGAAGGGAAGCCTCAGAAAGGGATTAATCAACAACTCCAAGGCAGTATCCTGCTGTGCTCATGTTCTCTGCAAATATTGACTCTGAAAGATTAAACGTGTGACTATCTGCTATGTCATTGTCCCTGTGAAAGAGCCTTCCATGTGACCACTTCAGACCAAAGGCATGCAGAACAATGGAGGTGAGCTCCCCCCCCCCCCCCCCCCCCCCGCCCCCAGGACAGCACTGTGACTTTCCTTTCCTGCAGGGAGGGGCCCGTGTGATGCATGTGGTTGCTGGTTATGTGTGTTTAACTTCTGTTCCATCACCAGTGATAGGAGTGTAGTCACACACTTGCCATAGATACACACGCACACATTGAGCTAGAAGAAGAGAGGGTGTTAGCCAAGGATCTCGTGTTTCTTCTTCCTTTGAGTTTGCAAAGCTATCCTAGACTTCCCCAGAAGTAGTCAGGGACATGGAAAGACATCTGTTTAGATGGCAGGAGAGCTGGAAATGGGGTGAGACTGGAAGAAAGAGAGTACCAAGAAGGTTCTGGAGCCTGGGCAGCTCAAACAGCATGGAATACAAGCCAGAGAAAAGAGTAATTTCTTTAAAGACGAGGCTCCGCTGGTTCTGGAAACCAGGGTCCCTCACCGGGCAAGTCCTGACTGTGTCAAACAAGATCAACTGGGAGCTGAGCAAGGAGCCAAGTGGTAATGCTTTGATGTGAAATATTTGTACAATATGAGACATGTATTCTTTTACATAAACCTCTCAGAGCAGACCGTCTCAGGCTTGACTACATCCTGATGGCATGTTTATTGGTCCTGTAATTTGGATTTGGTGTGTGGTGGGTTAGAGGATTGTTCAGCAAATACTCCTGCCCCTCTATACCTTCACGGGGGGAGGGGGTGCTTTCCTGCTCCATTGATGGGACAAGTGGCTGTGTGACCCGGCTTGGCCCGATAGAATATTAGCAGACACGACACAAGCAACATGGAAGATATGCCTGTGCAGTCGGGCATCTGCCCAAGAAGAAAATACCACGGCTAGTCTGGTGGTCTGAAGAGGATGAAAAAAACATGTAGAGCTGATCTGGACCCAATCTGTGGCTTGAAATCAAGGCCAGCTGAAGCGAGCCTGGATCTGCCAAATCCAACGTAGGGTGAAGAATAAAATGGTGATTCTTTCAAGCCACTGAGATTGGGGGGTGGGTTGTGATAGAACATGACCGTGGCCGTAGCCATCTGCCACGAGGAGAACCGCTGGCTGGGCCAGTAAACAGGGCAAAGAATGTGTGTTGTATAGTGTTTAGAGGGCGCGGTGAGTGAGCAGAATGGTGGGGTGAGTCCCTGGGAGGTGCGAGTAGGCTGTAAATGGTGGGGGCTGCCACACGGAGCACCCCCCCTTGGGGCACGGTGGCAGGGTGCTCTTGCCCACCACAGCTCAGGGCCAGAATTGGGCTGCCACTCTCTCTGGCAGCGTCGGAGGTGCTGAAGCTGCTCTTAGGTATGCATGTCTGACAGCAGCAAATACATCACCCCCTGGACTCCAACAGTGGACAACATCATTCCAGACAGAAATCAAGAGAAACTTGGTGCTGATTGGTGCCATAGTCGCTCACAGGATAAACAAGAAGCCACCAGGACTGTCCACTCAGCACTTCTCACCAATCACAGACAAAAATGTTTCTCTTTTTTATTTTTTATTTTGTGTTTCTTTTTTTTCTAAAGGAAGATGGAAGAAGGGCATTTTTAGTGCAGGTTGCAGTTCTTTATGACATAAACTGCTCAGCCCAAGGGAACTGAAATGGACGAAGCCTATGCAGTCAGATAATGAATGGAGTTTGGGTGAAACACTGTAAAAGAAAGTGCTCAATTGTATTTTTCTATCCGTAATGATGTTTGCCTTTACGGTGGTCAGTGGGGCTGTTCTCACTGACATTGAGCATTTGCAGAAAGAGGGGAGTCATACGTCTGTGATATCCAAGTGGGTATAATGAGATTTAGCATTACTAATTTATTTGCAAAATAAAATTTCAATTCGATACTAATTGTATGAATTTCCAGGACCACCATTTATTAGACAAGGGAAGTCAAACTACCACATTTGCTGGTCCCCTGATAGAACTGAGGCGATGTTACCTTCATCCTCAAGGAGAGTATGCTGGCTAGATTATTAATGGAGGTGCACCTCGGAAAGAGGAAAGAAGACAGATTGAGTGGCAGACAATCCTGTCTGGACCCAGCCTGTCACTTGCAGACGTGCACCAGTTATTTGCACCTCTCTGGGCTTCCCGACTGCCATGCTGAAATGGGTTACAGGCGTACTGGGAACTGGTAAGCCCTCAGTGCCTGAGGCCTGGGGTGGCTGAAGTCCCAAGCTGGTCATGAGAGGGCTCGTCGGGAGCAGCCCGGGGGCTCTGTTGGGCATGCCCCCTATTCCCCACCGATGGCTAAAACCGTGAGTTTCTCTGCAATGCACTGAGCACTGCCAAGAAGATGCCCTTTGCTATTGACCTCAACCATCTGCTGCAGAGTACACTGCTCCCCACTGTAGGTAAAAGGGTTGTGGAAATGCTAGAGACTTCCAGTCGCAGGGGCTTGTGGAACGTGAGCATGATATGCAGGCCAAGTCTGGGTTGAGAGTAGGAGACGGGGAGGCAGGGAGGCCAGGTGGGACTCCTGCAAGGCCTAGCTCAGTAGGTAGCCCTGTGCCTCTTCCTTCACACAGACTGCTTACTTTTGCCTGTTTGCATAGGTCTGCCTTTTGCGTAGAGTCCACACAAGTGGCTGGGCAAGGGCTTTAGCGTCGTGTGCACATTCCACACGTTCAAGCACCTCTCTTTTCAAATCTGTGCAACGGAAAAGTTTGACTGGATTTGAAATTCATTTCCGTTATCACAAGAAATTTCAACATCTATGTCGGTCAAAGACAATAAAAAGAGAAGAACTCGTAGATTCTTTAAGGATAATTTCGACTAGTTGTAAATTTTTGAATGGCTGTAAAAAATGGCTTTAAATTTTTTATCACCTACTTGTGTGAACAAAGTTTCTCATCAATGGGGACTATCAAGAATTTGAAGAGATCATTAAAAAGACTTGATCAGAACTTGCTTGTAGCCATTTCAGACATAAAACTTGGTATAAAACAGTTATGTCCATGGGAGCAAGCTCTCAACTTTCTCATTAAGATTTTTGGAAAAGATTTGATTTTGAGATTTTATATGAATTTAATATTTAATATCCGTCTCAAATGTTCTGTATTTTATTTTGATTATTATAGTAAGAAAATATGTTTTAAAATGTAATCAATGTTTTCACCTGGCCTGTACAGGTGTCCTCAAGGCTCTCCCCCTCCCCCCATGGCTTATTCCAGCGGAATGTACAAATGTTCTCACATCGTGTCATGACTTCAGGTAGACATCAGAACACTTGGATGTTAATGCTTGTTTGCTGCTTTCTTTGACCAAATCATGTGAGTGACTTGGGCCTCAGTTCTCCTATCCATAAAATGACTGGATTGGGTGAAATTCTTTCTAAGGTTGACTCCAATTGTGGGGTTATTTTAAACCATCTCTTTACATCTAGGGTCGTGCCTGGGCTTTATTTCTAATTAGGATACATCTTGGTAATTGATCAGTGGTTTTTAAATAACTTTAATTCCTGGTGGTCTTGCTACAAACCAAAGGAATTCATATGCGTTACAGAGATAATGGAATTGGGTAGAAGTTTGTGACCAAAACATTTATTAGCAAGGAAAATTTAGCCAGTGCCTTGACTCCAAAGAACTCAAGGTGCTATACTAATGCCACAAACCTATTTGTTCAAGTTAAAATTTCTGGAAGCATTTGTCTTGTTCCTTTAAGTTTAGAAATGCAGACCAGGGCAGCCCGGGTGGCTCAGCGGTTTAGTGCCACCTTCAGCCCAGGGCCTGATCCTGGAGTCCCGGGATCGAGTCCCAAGTTGGGCTCCCTGCATGGAGCCTGCTTCTCCCTCTGCCTGTGTCTCTGCCTCTCTCTCTCTCTCTCTCTGTGTGTGTGTCTCTCATGAATAAATAAAATCTAAAAAAAAAAAAAAGAATGCAGACCAATTTGAAGGAAGCCATAATATGACACGACATGACACGACATGATATGATATGAATGCAAGCTCCCATGTTCAGAAGGCGCTGCTGATATGGACTGTGCCTGTATTAATCACTTTTACATCCAAGCAGTGCTGCCTATTTACTTCTAAGCCATCTCTTTCCACCTTTGGAGACCACTGTCTCAGATTGAGAATGAGGCTGAAGATCGGAAAGACTATGACTACTTTCTAATCAACTTGTTTTGAGCTAGAATTGTACCTTATTTGTCTTCTCCTCCATGGCCCCCTGCCCCTTTATGAGCAAACATGGAATAATAATAATAATAATAATAATAATAATAATAATAGTAATAATAATAATAATAATAAATGTGCCAGATACATTCAGCATTCAAAACCTGATAAAAACCCTACTGTAGACCTTAAAATTGACATAGTTTAGGAAGAGGTCTGGAAAAGTACATTGCTGGATATCAGAAAACCTTGAAGCATTAAAGCATCCATTTCAAAGGAAAGGACTCAAAGAATAATTCAGCATGTGTGATCTGATTGGACATGGACAGCTTTGCACAGACCATTGAATATGTAAGTGCGTGACCCTAAATGCTTATAGGCACTCCTAAAATTAGAAATATGTGCAGCCTGCAGAAGTCTGAGAAAGAGAAAAAGTAGTTGACATGTATCATGATGCCTCATATTCCCCTCTGAGATGTGTAGGCAGTCTTTCAGGGGAGATTGAACATCAAAAGCTACGTGAAGAAATGATCTAACATTGCCAGCTCATTTGTTCCATGGATTAGTGTCAACATCACACAAAACAGGCACTATACAGTGGAAGCAAGAGTTCAGGGTTTGGTCTGTGGGTGAAGAAGATAAAGCAAAAGTCAGGAATTAGTGAGGCCTTAAAAACAATGGGGTCTCTTGGGTTCCAGCAGGAACTCAAGTTGCATAAATGGAGCATTTAGTAAAGATGAAAGACGCCATAGAACACTGTCTGTAAAATTCAAGAGCCGATGTTGTAAAGCCATAGGAAGGAAATACCATTTATTAAGCACATATGTAGGGCACTGTGGTAGGTGCTTTCACACCCTTTGAGCTAAGTATAACCCTGGTACCATTCCCTTCCTAATTGGTGAGGAAATTAGGACTAATGGAAAGGTTACAAAATGTGTTGTTGACTGTAGACATACATGTGATGGGTGGGTCTGTTTCTTGGCCTAACTGAGGGGATATTCTCAAAGATCACAGTATCTTCCCTGTTGGTTTCATGGAACACTGCACTTAACAGCTATGTTCCTTAAAATCTGGAGGATTTTTGTCTTAATATTTCTGATCTAAATTCAGTCACCCAAGTATGAGGCACTTTAAATGTTTCCCAGGCATTTATTTGAAAGGAAAACATTTCTTAATGAGTTCTACCAAGAAGCCAAGAGCAATTGTCCTTAGGGTTAGGGGTACCGCAATGACAGGAGTGTCTCCTCTGGGTTCCGGGGCTGCTGAGGAGGCCACACTGCTACAATACTTTTTTCCTACCCTTTTTTGGCTGCGTACTCCTTGAGTGACTCTTCGTATGACAATTTTGTAACATTTGCTATAGGAGAAGTAGAAAGATAATTCAGTCTTTCCTCTAGCAAGATTGATCAAAATTTGAATGTTTATTATTGACAGGGTAGAAAAGTTACTTCCTACTACAGATGCTCTATTTGTGAATTTCTACTGTAATTACATTCCAGGAACAGGTAATGCTCCAAAGAGAGAAAGCAAGGTCCTGAAAACAAGCCTGCTATTTCATAATGTGGCCAGAACGGACTAGAGGCGGAGTCCCAGCAGAGCTGGAGAAGCTGAAAATTCAAGGTCTTTATCAAGGCATAGGTGCTGCCTGCAGGAGGAAGCAGTCACCTGAGCTGGGAGACAAAGAGCGCTGCCTCAGGCTGGGGGCATCACTGCCCTTGCCTGTGGTGGTCCTGGGGCTGCTGGTGGGGCTGGCACACTGGGTACAATCTACCCACCCACCTGGTCCTTAATGACAACTACTTCTGGCGGGACACCTTGAGCATCCTGACCCAGCTTTGCCTTCAGTGAGAAGTAACTGAACCAGGCACTGCTCATTATCACGTGGCTTTATGGCCACTTGGCATCCTGACCTCTACCCTCAGGTCAGACCTGATGAGGAAGAGGGAGGTGAGGACTTGGGATGGGAAACTGGGGAGGGGGTCTTCCCACCTTGATCAAATCTCCAAAAGCTGTGGCCTCGGGTGAGAAACACCTCTCACGCAAAAAACTACTAAAGAATTTACAGATATGGCATTGCCATAAAAGGCTGAAGCAGAGTCACTTTTTAAAGCCATCAATAATAAACACATTTTGATCAATCATGCTGGAGGAAAGACTGAATTACTTGTCTATCCTTTTTCTAGGAAATATTACAAAATCGTTATTATAGAAAGAGGCAGTCATAGAGAATGAAGGGAAGAAATGTAGGGAAACCAGCATTACAGGACAGTATCAGTTCTAATAAGCTAATAAAAATATTTTTCTGTTATTCAGTTACTTTTCTGGATTTTTCGAAAATTTGTGATATTGGTCAGTTTTATAAAATTTCTGATTTGATGCAATTTCTTTACCCACTCAGATTAATTTTTCTACTCATCCCTGATTTTGCATTCATCTTTTGGAATTCTTTTTCTTAAAGAATACCCCAGAAGTTGAAGCTTCAGATGCCACCAACTGGGATCTGTCTCTTCTGTTCACTTCTGCTAGGACGCAGAAGGCCATGCCCAGCATCCCTGTGTCCCCAGGGCTGGTATCCCTGCCAATAGGGATGTTAGGACTTGGTGCCTGGTAGCGTTTCATAGAAAGGACATGGATCAGAGAGGGATTTCAGTTTTATTTCTGAATTAGGCTTGTTCTAATTATGTGCCCCTGGGCAGGCCACTATAGTGCCCTGTGACCACATTTTACCATTGATATGTTGTGCTAAATAAATAAGGGCCTCCTCATCTCCCAGGGATGTCCTGTATCCAGTATTACATATAGTAATGCTATTACTACCTAGTATTGTGTATAGATGGTAAAACCTATGTAGAAGAAGGCAGCCAAAAAGAAGGAAAAAAACTATTGGTATCATGCTTTTTCCTCTGGCTAGCAGCAAACTGAGGTTACCTGTAGCATCTTGGTGAAGCTTTACCACCTTAATATGCTGTTCCCTTATCATCTTTGAGACTAGATGAAAACTGTCACATGTCCTTTTCTAAATTTCTCAAAGTGGAGTTGTTGTTGGTGATGAGTTGCCTTTTTTCCTTTTCCTTTTGTTATATAGGAAGAAGTAGAAACACTCATTTCTTCCCTGTTTCTACTTACTTCGTACCTTTCTCAACCTGTCTTCCTCCTTATCCTCATGAACCTCCCACCCAGTCAATGGCCCAATACCGCTGCCCTCGACTTCTGGTCAAAAAATGACCTAGCCATTCATTCCCCTCTTCCAGCTCTTCCAGGGACTTGTGAAACATTCTGGAATTAGGCTAATATTCCCCTCCCACAGACGGAGCAAAAGATGAGGGAAGACGACAGGGGGTGGCCTTGTTCACATTTGGGGAGGTCCACTAGGGAAGGAGCCAACAGTGCTTTGTGCTCCTTGCTGGTCGCCCAGTGGGATCACTTGGGCTCCTCTCGTTCCTGAAGAAGAAACCCCTGACCTGTATTCTCTTCCTTGTCATATCTGCCCCCTACCCCAAGTTACTTTGGGCTTCTGAAATGCGCAGACCATGAGCAAATGAAAACGGGGCCAGGGTGGGGGTGTAAATAATCCAAGGTCAGTTAAATATCTAAGAAAGGAGAATAACACCCTCCAAGGTGTCATCAACCAACGAGAAGGGCAATGAGTTTGGTCCCATTTGGAAATTTTCTGAGTCTCTATGAATTTGTTTCTCAAGGTAAATCACCAGTCTGTCTAGCCACATTTGTTAACAATGCATGTAACTCTTAACGGCATCTCAAAAGCATACTTACTCTCAATTTCGCTTCTCATTCGTTTTTATGATGCTAGAGAAATTCAGATTATATAGGCTTTCTTTGTGCTGAGATGGTAATTTTATATCACTGTAGATTAATAGCATTTTTAGTGATATTTGGTATCACTCATTTGTCTCCTGTGGTCGTAAAGATATATATTTTTTCTAATTTGGCTTTGCCAACAAATAAAAAATAAGAGTCTTTTTCTGTTGAATGAGCGAAAAAATCATTCTGATCATGAAGAATTATTCCCTTTTAACATACCCACAATCCGCCATCTAATTGTTTTTGTTATTGCGGCAATACAGTTTCTACAAGAATGTGTGTGCGTGCCTGCGCACACGCATACAGTTTGGCCTGCAGAAGAATCTCTCCTGGTTGCTACTTGATCTTTACTTTTGAGACTTGGAGTTCTGATTACTGAGCCTATAGCTTATCTGTTTGGAGCCTGTTCATCCAGGCCCCTCTGTCTTAGAAGACAGAAACCTCCTGTTTCTTCCCCTTCCTCTCCCGCGGTCCTCGAGTTTTGCAGTTATCTTTATTGGTGAGTGGCTAGATATGTCTGGAATTCTATTCTGAGAACTGGTCCTGCAGTGCTCACTTGGAGCAAGCACCCGTTCCGGGGACGGCTGTTATGGAGTAGGAAGGCAGTCAGACTCGCTTTAGCTATCAGCTTTTAAGAGCTTCCTCCATCTGCTAAAATGTGCACTGCAAAGTTGCACATAAAATGCTGATTAGTACCTCAGTACAGATTCATATAATGAGCCACTCTCTCTTGGTTTACACCACACTCTCCTAACTACCTATTCACCTGTTCTATTGGAAAATTTTAATCATCTCTCTGACATTAGCTTGGCAATTTCAGCGGCCACTTCACAATCTTTCAAAGTCTTTCTGCTCCATTTCATTCCTATTTCTTTTCTGCTTGTGTTAATTATTTTTGCAGCCAGCATACGTGTTTGTCAATAATGCATTACATTTTCCATGTGTCAGTTCCTCAGCCCATCAAAGAACCCTGCTTTTTACATTTGGAATCTATTTTCCCCTTTCCCTACTCAGCTCATTTTGCTCTGGGCCTGCCTCTACTCCTCATTCCAAATCCACCAGAAGTTGCCTGAAACTTGGCACTTGCAGAGCAGTTCCCAGTTTTAATTAGGTCTAGTTCTCCACAGAGCATTAGGTCGGGGCCTGCAAGGGGCTGCAAGTTGTCTGAGGGCCCTGTGATTCCTTAGGGGCCCAAGATGACTTCCAAGCTCTCACTTTCTGGGATGGTCACTTCTGGGATGTGCATGAGACAGTTCTCCCATCTTGGATCAAGGACCAGGACCTAAATCCCTCACTAAGCTTGCGGATCATGAAAACCGGTCCTGACTTTAGTGACTCCATTCCCAATGTGCTGCCTTTGCTTAATGAAAAAGGCCTTCTCTTCAAAAAAAATTTGTCTTTAAAATTTGTGTATAGTTGACACACACTGTTCCGTTAGTTTTGGGTGTTAACACTGCAATGATTCGAACCCTTCATACGTTATACCTCACCACCATCTGTCACCATAGGGCCCTGTTAAAATATCATTGATGGTATTCGCTACACTGCGCCTTTCGTCCCTGTGACTTATTCACCCCATGCCTGGTAGCCTGTAGCCCCCACTCCCCTTCACCCATTTCACCCATCTCGCCCATTCCCCCAGGCCCTTTCCTCAGACAGCCATCAGTTTGTTCTCTTTGTTCATAGATCTGATTCTGCTGGGGGAAAAAAAAAAGCCTTCTCTTAATGGCCACCCAAAAAACCACCGAGCTTAGTGCCAGGCACATACCAAAGCTCTACACTTACACAACCGGATGTGTTGTAAAGGGCTTAAGACTCACAGGCCGATGGGAGGCATGTTGCTCCTTTTAAAACCATCAGGACCGTTCTCCCCTCGGGCCCAGCATAACCTTTTCTTGGGGATTTTCCAGTGGTTACCATTTCCCTCTTCATGATTAATATCACGGGTCCCTACGAGTTGTCCTAATCCCAAGACTCTTCCTTTGTCGGTGCTTCTGAGAATTTACAGACAGTTCCCTCTCCCAGGCCGAGGAAGCGCCATTTTAAGAGAACTCTCGGCTGCTCAGAATGGATGCCCTTTGGTGAAGGGCACAGGAAGGGAAGTTTCTTTCCTTGCTCTGCTTTTGTTTCAGATCCCCCGGGGGTTACACACATCCTGCTCGAATTCCCCGGTTCCTTGGGGAAGCGCTCAGCCTGTGACGGGAAGAGAAGGGACGTGGGCCCCGAGCGCCACAGACAGGGGGGGGATGAGCTGAGGCTCCTCTGGGTCTGGGCTGCCACTTTGTTTTCTCTTCTGCCCAAGTACGTCACTCGTGTGCACCGGAATCCTCCAAGTGCCACACGCTGACCCTTGGTAAGATTCCATGTCTTACTTCCCATCACTCTGGCCTTCAGTTGCCAGCTCCTTCTGGTATTTTTAACTGCCTCCCATCGTCTCCACGCCGCAGGGCAACACGAGTGTGGGAAATGGGGGTGTCCGAGGGGTCCCCTGCTCCAGGGTTTGAGAGTATCAGACCTTTCTTTCAGGTCTTTTCCAGTAATCACAAGTGATCATTTTCTGCTGCTGGTCCCACAGGGAGCGCTGCTTTTCAGATATTTTTCGTTTTCGTTTTCTGTCCAGCAGTCTCGTGACTCAGCAGAGGCCTTGACAGAGGTTGACCCAGGGACGAGTCAGGGACGATAAAGTCATATTTCACTCACCCTTCAGATAATCACCTGGTTATGAGTGCTCACTAGAGACAGAGGCTTTCTCTCCAGGTGGCCTTTGTCTTTATTCCTAGATCTTTTAGGAAACACCTTTCTTGAATTGAAAGGCCACCTCTAGATAGATCTTCCAGGACAGAAGACTTCTGGTGGAGTCTCTAACTCACAATAATAAGAAGGTGAAACCACCTCTCGACTCAGTGACCTTGTATTTGAGATCAGCACAGGATGAACATTGTGCAGCTTACCTTGTCCACTTGATGTTGAGCTCCGGTATCTGAATCAGGCTAAGAAATTGCCTTCCCTGACTCCCTGCTTTGCCCAGCTAAATAAAAATGAGTTGTTAGTTTTATTTGGTTTATTAACTCCACGGGTCAGGATAATGTAAAGAAAAGTATATGCATGAGGCGAAATGCGGACAAATTCTCTGTGCTTATTTATAGGCAGTATCTACAGTTAACTATGCTTTGTGAAAATATTTCCTTGGAACGGTCACAGGGGAGGGGTTTTGTTACGAAAAGTTGAGAGTGGAGGAGGGAGGAAGGGTTCTTACATCACACCCTCTGCTGAATTAAAAAAAGAAAAGAGGCTTCCATAATATTCGGTTAACTTTAGCCAGTGATAACCTCACCGAGTGTCCATATATGTCAAATTGGGATTATGAAATTACCTGTCTCGTGGGCTTCCTGCGACTACTTCATATCACTTGTACAAGTACCTGGCACGTAGTAAGTATTCTGTAAATGTTAGCAGTTATTATTATCAACTAACACAATTCCTAGCTGCTCTTGTAACATATGACCCTTTAGAGGGAAGTTGCAGGCCATGAATGGGTTGCAGTCGTGAACAGAGTTTTAGAAACTTTTTAGTTGCTCTGTTTTACAATCGAGCAATTCTGCACACATACCAAAAAGCAACAACAACAACAAAAACAAAAAACAAAAACAACCAGTTATTTGCAGGTTTGCTTTACAAAGAGAGGACCCAGGATGTGAGGCATATTCAAGGCAACACAGGCTGGAGTTGACGGGCCCTGTGAGAGGGTGTGTCTTGCCCCTTTGCCAAATTGTCACCGCACAGGCATGCAGCTTGGCCCATTGAGCATTTGCCCTTCCCTCTCCTGTCTTATATACTACACCAAACACTCTGAAATAGGCGCCAGTATTTTGCTTTACACAAAGTATAAGACATGTGGTTTGGCAATATTTTCCACAGTTCAGAGTGGAGGAAACTAATAGAAGGGAAGGTTACGTGACTTGAAAAATGTTGCCCAGTGAGTGTCTAGGGACTGGGACTAGAATCCAGAATCCGTCTTCAGCAGCAGCACGCCACTTCCCCAACCTGGTGAACAAACTCCTTCCTCATATTTCAGCAGAAGCAGTTTGTCCTCTGTCAATTCACCAATTGCTGTGATTTTTAAGTAGTAAGGTGACAGGATGTGCCAGTTTCAAATGGTAAGTTGAAATGTGACGACCTAAGGTGTCTGAAGAATGTCCTCTCCACTGTGCTCACAAACAGGCAGGCTCTAATTATTTGCATGGAGTTTGGCTCCCAAGATAATTCAGTGTCCGCGTGGCTCCGTTTCACCTCTACTTATTTCCATTACCTTGCATATTAGCTGTGTCAAGTTGATGGGCCTGCTGTTCCCCAGGGTGGCTATTATAAATATGGTGTTCCAGTGGAACGCTTCCAGTCTTCTGGAACCTCATTTGAACTAAGCAAGTTCTCTATAATGATCATTAATGATGTATTGCTTGCATATAAATGTTGGATATTAATCTTTTGTTTACTTTCTATATGCCATCAGACTTTTTAGAGGTTCTTTGTAACGTGCTCTTAATTGATGATGAGAAGGAATTTTTGCATTTGAGAAAGAGTCCGTGTTTTCAGTTGACAAGGCACTGTGTGGTAGGTGAAGGCTTGATCCCGGAGCCCTGACCGATGGACCCACCTCCCTTGGCAGGTCTGTCTGCTCAGCGCTCTTGGAGTTCACACATAACTAGTGTCAAGGCACAAAACCTCACCTGAGCCAAGGCTGGCCATTGGCTCAGACGTTTCATGAATTAGAGACAGGAACCTGTCTCTGCCAGGAAGTCCCTGCAAGATGGCTGGGATGAGTTAGCCACCAACTCTGGAAGGAGGGACGTTGTGGGTGCTGGATACATTCTTCTTCTTTCTCACAGGACCTGAATTGGACCTGTGCTATAGTGGGTCTGAGGGCTTGTCTGGTTTGGATCCTTTGATAAAGCCCCTTCCGCCAACACCCAGAACTCCAGTGCTGAGTGCAATCCGAAAGGGTCTCCCGTGACTTGGGACAGATCTTCTTTCCCTATTGAATTAGGCTGGAAGAAATGCCTGCAGTTTGGTTTAGTCTGACTTTACACCAGGGGGTTACCCCAGGAATAGATTAACATTCCTAGATGTGCAGGAAATGATTAGGCGCCAGTGTTCTTTGTGGCACGAAGTCACTCAGTAAGATAGGTGCTCAGGAATAAGACAGACCCTGGATTTGAAACCCTGCTCTGCCACTTACTACCTGTGTAACTTTAAGAAAGTTTCTTTTTTGTGTGTGGATGTTGTTTACTGCATGGATTTCCCTGGAGTTTTATTGAAATATAACTAATATAGAGTTTTATTGAAATATAACTAATATAGATGCTGTATAATTTTAACATGTATTTAAGGTTTCTTAAACTCTATTTAAGCCTTGGTTTTCCTTTTGTTCAATAGAAACACTAATGGTACTCACTTGATGGGGTCGTTAGGAGAATTAAGTGACAAAACATATATAAACACAGCCCTAAATGTAATACAAAGCAAGTGCTCAGTGCAAAGTACAAAGCTGTAATAGTATTTTAAAAATTATTTGTCATTAGTATTCTTGATGATGATGATGATGATGATGATGATGATCTTAGCTGTAGAGTCCTCTCCTGACCTTACTCATCATCCTGGAAGAGAAAGGCTATTTGCTGGGGTGTCCCCGTGCACACATCCCTGTTCCGCCTGTCTCTGTTACAGAAATTACGCGTGCTAGAGGTAAAGGAGATCTTGCTGGGTTTAGTTAGGAGCAGGATGAGGAAATGGCCCTGTGCCAAAACCACAAATTCACCACAAGTCTTTTATGATAAGGAATGCACATTAAAACCTATTAGAAGCAGACATGCTTATGACATGTAGACTCATGTCTGGGGAAGGTGTGGAAGATCTCCTGGCAGAAGCCAGTCGTAGACACGGAGGCCACTGAGGCAGGCATGCCATGGGGTCATGTGGAAGGTGGTTAGTTCCATGGTTGCTCTTGGTATCAATAACTGTGGTCATGGGTGGGCTGTGTAATCGCCTCTGTCCTCCAGATTCTCACCGTCTCTCACTAGAACTTTGGGAAAAGCTAAGACTGTGTTCCCTGCCATCAACCTTTTCCTGCTTAAATTCATTCTTCCACACTACTGGCAGAATGGTCTTTCTAGAACATAGCTCCACCTAATGCCCCTTCTCTGCTCAATGGTCTTTGCTAGTGCCCATTGTTTATCCAAGTAAGTTAGTGGCCAGAACCAACAGCCTAACCCCTTAGGCCTAGGTACATGACTGCCAATCCCTTGTGCCCCAAATCCAGGATGAGTTGGTGGTCCCACCCTAGGGGACAGTACTGGGAAGAGGCTGGAAAACTCAAGGAGGGCTTTTCACCACTCCCTCTGAGTATTCACCACCCAGTGTGTTGTACTGGAGAGAGATGAAAGGAAGGCACACATGTGTTTCCCATCTTGCCTGGAGATTAAGTGTTTTCACAATCAAGGAAATGTGTATGGTTTCATATGCCTGAAAAGTTGTTCGATCCCTAAAGCTGAGTCTGGAATCTTCCTGAAGCATCACTAGAGAGGACTGGGAACTTCATTCATTTCAATTGATTTCTTTTTCCTTTTGGAAACAAATCTTCATCTTACTGCTTGGGTGTCCCTAAAGTACCACCCTTCTACTTTTCTTTAAATATATACTTGTATTATAAATACATACTTGGAAGTCTGTATGATTCTTAGGGGAGCTTCCATTACATATGGTTTTTTAGCGTTCTCTAAATAGTCACTTATATCATGTAAATAGAAGTTGAGGCCACTCACCTTCAGATTCTTTAGAAAAATTGAGTTTTTCCTAGACAAATAAGGCAATGACTCTTTCTTCAAATCTAGGAGGGCTTGACTTAAAGGCAAGCCAGGTCACTTTGGCAGAGGTAGAATGTACAACCCTTCCTGGTCTTCCCCCATTTTTCTTGATCTCCTAGGCCCCACATCAGCAAGCTGGAGAACTCTGCCTCTCTCCTGGGAATTTAGGAGATTTCCTGGAGGACTAGCACAGTGGTGATGGTACAGCAGCCCTGCCTCAGGCCCTCTGACTTTGCTTCTGAGGGGGGCCACCATTAAATGACATGTTCCCATTTTAATACTTAAAACCAAGAAAGAAACATTCTATCTCCCCTTCCTTGATATTGATCTCACAAAAAGTAAAGACTGGGTAAGATTGATTGATTGATTGATTGATTGATTGATTTTAAAGAAATAATTCCTAGTAGGCCCTGTTTCCCAGGGTCTTCTGTGTGTGCCAGAAACCAATGTGCTTTGGCTCAACTGAAAATCAGAGACCAAAGGTTTTATGATTTGTGTCAGCCAGGTAAATCTGGTTTGTAAGTCTTATCAATTGGAAGTCTAGCAAAATGTTTGGCTCCTAAGATTATTGATCTATGTCCCAAATCAGCTTTTTCTTTTTTGAAAAGATTTTATTTATTTATTCATGAGTGACAGAGGGAGAGAGGCAGAGACAGGTAGAAGGAGAAGCAGGCTCACTGTGGGGAGCCCAGTGTGGGACTCGATCCCAGGACCCTGGGATCACACCCCAAGCCGAAGGCAGACGCTCAAACACTGAGCCACTCAGGTGCTCCCTGAATCAAGATTCTTTTGCTCTCATCACCCCTGTCTGTCACTAGAGATATGACCCAAGAAATGCCAGTCATAAAAGCATGTATCCAGCAGCATTTTTCTTATTAAGTTAGCAGTGTACAAAACAAATATAGAAGTTAGTGATTTCCTACAGCCCCAAACTGCTTTGTTCTCCCAACAGAAATGCTGCAGCACATTACTCCAAAATGTAGACTAGGACCCTTGGGTATTTTACAACAAGTGAACAATGGCTGGGTCATTTAATTTAAGAAACACAGCTAGCTAAGCCCTCATTTATTTGTGCAAAAAATTCAGTGGGCTTTTATCATGCTTGTACAAGATCCAGTTTTCTGAAGACTCTGTAAATCCATAAATACCCTTTGACATGATGGGCCATTACAGCTCTTAAAGACTCATTGCTGTCTGTTGGATCAAACTTGTACTTCATGTTGAAGCCTGGGAAGAAGATTTATATGTCAACCATTCCAAATCATATCTCTACTTAAAACTCACTATCTTGGGAATGAACTGTAAACTATTTTTGCCTGCTGGTATGAAGCACTGTTCCCAGCCAAAGAGTCTTAGAAACATTTCAACTCTCGAGGCTCACATCTGTACACACCTGCAATCAAATATCTTTCCCTTTTCTTCTCCCTGGGGGATGGAACTCAGCTTGGTAGACAAGTCTCATAGTCTCAGACCTACCACTTAACTCAAACTTGACCTGAGTCACATAAATCACTTAATCTTTTAGAAAGAGATGAGTGTTGGAATGAAGAGTCGAATTTCTTACCAAAGGTCATTTATTAAGTTTCTGTTCATGACCAGAAGGAGAAGGAAGGCAGTGCCGCCTCATTAAAAGAATCAGAAGAAACCTTCAAAAAGCCAAGAGTAGTAAGCAATGTCACGTGGGAGAGAAGGTTAAAGAGAATGAAAACTCTGAAAGAATCTTGGGTTCCAACTTTTCTCTCACTCCTCACACCCAACAAGACATTTGGTCTCATTCATTTTACTTCTGTGGTGTCCCCCAAGCCCAGCCCCCAACCCCATTCCTTCTGCTACAGCCTAGTTCAGGCCATCAGCATCTCTCCCTGGACTCTTGGTTTCTCTGTTTGTCCACATAGCAGAAGGCATTGCTTTGTAATGCGAGGAATGAAATTATGTGGCAAAGAGGGTCTTCCACGATTGGAAGGTGCTTCTTCTACTCTCCTGATCTCCTTACTTCCCACCATTCCCTCAGAACATCTTGCCTCAGTCCTGTCCCTCTGCCTAGAACATCCTATCACATCTTGCTCTCACTCTTTGAAATTCTAAACTCCCATGAAACCCCTTCCATCCGCCTAATGAAAATTTATAGCTGCTGCTTCATTCACCATGTCCTCAAAGCACTGTCTTTGTAGAGGTCAATTTTGATCTCTTTCTTGTCTTGTATATATTCATCGGTGTACCTCTGCTTTCCCCTCCGATTATAAACTCACTGAAGGCAGGGTACATATCACCCAGTATCTAGCATGGGGTCCTACATGTAGATTATGCTTAGTAAACATGCACTGAATAAATGAGTATACATAGACAGGTAAGTGGACTTGGCAATTGGTGTTTGGAAGAGGAGGAAGAGGAGAGTTAATGGGGTTGACATAGAACTCAGAATTGAAAACAGTAAGGTGAGAAAGCAGTAAGGTGGTGAGCAAATAGAAGTGTTCTGCAAGATATATATAAAAATACAGTATGCACATATAGGGTTTTTATTTATGGAGGTTGTTCTCATGTACTGCTAGCTTATCTCTTCCTATTTCTCTTCTGTCTATAGCCTAAAGAAATTCTCTCCCTTATCGTTCTCCTATCCAGCCCTGTAAAGTTAACTATACACAGCAAGGTCTTTGCTGATCTCAAAGCCGTACAAATCTCAGTAGTTAATAGGATTGGCATCGAAATACTTCTAGAGTCTGGTTTCATTTCTGCTCCATCCAGCATTACTGCAGGCGCATTCTGACATCGTGGCTGTTTTTTCAATCCTTTCTGTCTTCAGAGCATTTTGGAATTATCTCTGAGTTGATTCAAACCTTATATTTTCATTGCCTTTTCATTTTTACTTTTCTTGTTTTTTTTTCTCTGCAAATTAACATGCATTTTATTCTGTCCCCTTAAAAAAATTGAATGCCAGAGTCTGATGCCACTTACATTCCCTCAGACCCTTCTGAAGAGATCCCTCCCGTTCCTCAGTGTCGCTGATTTTCTGTAAGCACAAAACATTTTCATTTGTACCACCTTCATGCACATGTCAGAACACTGTAGATCCTCTATCCTCTAAGGATCTTCAAACAGCCTTGGCAACATCCGTGTGATGACAGCCTAGGGTTGTCCTCACTTTGGCTTCCTTTAATAGCCAACCTTTACCCTCTGGACCCATTTCTCCACTTTCCCTATCTTTATACCAACAGGGACCGTGACAGCTATAACCCATCTCTCCCCGTATCCAACAACTACTGGGTAAGTTGGAACACAGTTTTCATTACTTACTGTCACCAAACCAGCTTCTAGAAAGGCTTCTGAATGACTCTCCCATACTCACCGTTTGCCTCTGTTTATCCCAAAGGGTTTCTATTCCTTGGATGAGGCTCCTCGATGGTCGAGAATCCTGCAATCTCAGGTGGAGAGTGGGGCCAAGCTAATTCTATTTCTAATTCGGTCTCATTCTGGGACCTCCTGCACGTCTTCCATGCCCACTGTGCCAGCCTCCCCATCTGTTTTCTCTGATATGCCTTCTGATGCTTTCTGTAATGCCCCACCAAAAGCCTCCTTTCCTTTTCCTCTCCACACCTCTAATTCATTTATCCTTGCCTACAGAGTTATTATTTGGAAGAAGAGCTAAAAATTGTTGAGCTCTTCCTATGAGCCAGGCATTGTCCTTTGCACTGTCTTTGGATTAGTTCCTTTGTTCTTCATTACAGTTTCGTGAGGAAAGTACTGTATTTTTAGGCCCACTTTATAGAGCAGAGAACTGAGATTTAAGGGGGGAATCAGCTTGCTGGGCTTCCACAGCTGGAGAACAACAGCAGTAGGGGTTCCCACTGTGCACTCTTGCATTAGTCGGCCTGTGGGAGGGCCTCGTGCAGTAGGCTGGGCGCGCTCACCGATGGCTGGTGCAGCAGTGCGGGATGGAGATGCCCACATCCTGCCTTCCATCAACTAAGTCCTACACAGCATCACTGGCAGGGTGCCTAATGGCAGCTGCCATAGAAACGACCTTTCTCTACAAGTGTGCAGGCTACTTGCATCTGGGCGGGGGGCAGAGGTATCTCTCTACAACCTTGGCTAATTCTGGACTGATCCTTTTTTTTTTTTTTAAGAGAGTGAGAGAGGGTATGAGCAGAGAGGGTGGAGGGCTAGAGGGAGGAGGAGAGAGAGAATCTCAAGCAGGGCTCGATCTCATGACCCTGAGATCATGACCTGAGCCGAAATCAAGAGTCAAACACTTAACCGACTGAGCCACCCAGGAGGCCCATGGACAGGTCCCTTCTTCAGCTAACCCTGTCCTCAGACCAGGTGACCCATCAATAGCAGCAGGCAGCCCCCGTGGCCCAACTTGCCCTTGGAGAAGCAGCGTTGAAACAAATGTACACACCTCATAACAAGATCTCCCACCTCCACACACTTTCCCTCTTAGCTTCTAGAAACATACAACCATTCATGTCACCCTCCACCCTTGCCTGCAGCTTAACTGTGCTGCTTATCAAGATCCGACGAAAAAATTTGTGTACAGTAAAAATTGAATCCAGACACAGAAGAGATTCCCTGCAAATTCTTCCCTCCCATCTTTCCCAGCCCTTAGCTTAGGCTGCCTCTTTTTTTTTTTTTTTTTTTTTTAATTCATGAGAGACACGGGGAGGGGGAGAGAGAGAGAGAGAGGCAGAGACACAGGTAGAGAGAGAAACAGGCTCCATGCAGGGAGCCCGACATGGACTTGATCCCCGGTCTCCAGGATCACACCCTGGGCTGAAGGCAACGCTAAACCGCTGAGCCACCTGGGCTGCCCTAGCCTGCCTTTTTTAAACTTTTTTTTTTTTTTTTTTTTAATGAAGCACCACTTTCTGCATACGAAATAATAAGCCATATACCAGATTGGTCTTAATTCCAGCTCAGCTATTGAACTTCAAAATTGAGGATGCTTCCTCTCTGTAAACTTCAGTTGCCACCACCAACACCCACCCCCTCTCCCCACCTTGAGGAAGGTAGGAAAAATCTAGATTCTGATTTTTTTTTTCAGGTGTCAATCTGCAATTTTTTAAACCAACTTCCCTCTCAATGTTCTCAGAAATTCTTGAGATTTCGATAGAACTTTAGAAGCTAGAGTTTTTCTGAATGTCTTAGCGTTTTCCCACCAACTTGATACCATCATTGGCATAGTCTTCCTTACGAGAATTCGGTCCCTAAAATGCTACTAGCTGGGGATTTAGCACCACTGCCGTATGTTTTCAAGGTGTTATTCTCTCATTGGATGTCCAGCTACCTGGGTGTCCCATATCACCACGTGCCTAGGTGGGGAGGGACAGAGGAGGCTAAGCCTTGATGGTGGAGGCGAAGGAAGTGACCAGGGAAGAGTCCGTCTGGGCATTTGAGGGCAGCGTGATTGAACCAGCTGGCTTTGGGGGATGAAAGGAAATAGCTGGCCTGAGGAACGGAGGTGGAGGTGAGCCATGAGTGAACTCCCAGCAAGGCCCTGAGGAGTAGCTTTTTCCCAGAGCTCAGGGTCCTTCCTCTCCTCAACTTGGCTGGGCCTACTGGGCTCCTCCTTTTGGTTCTCTTTCTTCCCCTAGTGATCGCTCCCTGCCTCTCGCTCCTGCTGTGGCTGCACTGAGTCTCACCATCAGCCATCCAATGGCACCCTTTCGTCCAGGCTGCTGGCTCCAGGGCCCTGGGCATTACTGTGGCCGAAAGCTACTGGTTTTGGAGGCTGTGATTGAATTCCTATTTCATCAAGAAAGGAACAGAGCTTTGTGTGTCTCTAGTGGGCTGGATCTTGAAATGTGACTCTTGCACTGTGAACTCCTGTGCGTTCACTCCACATTTGAACCATGGGGTCAGGGGCCTGTGTCACCAAGTTGCCCTCTACCACTGACAGCATGTGCTCCTGTGCCACAGAGGGCTTGCCTTGTACGCCAGCCCTGGAAGCTGATCTGGACACATTGGTTTTTTTTGGGGGGGGGGGGGGCAAATGGCAGGGAGCAGAAAGCTCCATGCCAATGCCACCGCGTCCATCCGGGGCCCCGCTCTGTGCTCAGAGGAATGGATGAATGAATGAACGAGCAAATGAGTAAGTGAATGGCTGAGTGAATAAATGAGCGAGTGGTTGCATAATGCTGCCTGGAAACAAAGGCCTGGAAGGCGGCAGCAAAGGATTGCTGGTCTGTAAAACCACACCCCAGCTCCTGCAGCGCTGCGGCCGGCCGTCAGGGGAGCCACACTGCCAATGGCAGCTCTCGGACACTCGGGGACCTGGGACACTGCACAGAAGCTGTTTAAACAGGCAGCACTGCTCAGTGGCCTAGGATAAATATTCATACTTAATACTGGTTCTAGGGTATGAATTTTTAGACTATAATTCTTTAAAATTTATTATAGTTTTAAACTTAATTGGGTGAAAATATTTATTGGTGGGGGAGGGGATGCAATTACCCAATTATGAAAGCTAGAATGAATCCTAGGAGGGACACTAAAACTATCTTTAAGTACTGAGAGGATTTTATTACAGCAACTCTTAAAACAATAATGAATGTTACGTGCTCCTTGGTCCTTTTTTTTTTTTAACAATAGAAAAGGAACACACAATATTCAAACAGAAAGCAGATTTGCGTTCGTGGAAGAAGAAATGAGAAAGGGCCCTGTGCCAAAAAATTCTCCTTTTAGACCCTCACCACCTACAATCGCTTTTTCTTTGAACATTAAGAAAAAGGAGGGCGGACAGGGAGGGGAAATCTAGTGAGGTTACAGACAATGAAATGGAGATGTGGGAACTAGTATTAAAAATATGCTGGCATTTTCCCAAACAGGGAGTGCTGACAAGTATAATCCTATTACTAAAATCACTTCAGCAATGAGATAAATGAAATAAAAACATGATCCCGTCCCACCAGAGTGGCTATTTGTCCACAAAATCTCATTGCGTTGTTTATCAATCTGTCCCCTCAAAAATCGCATGTAGTAGAACACAGTGTTAAGGAGGCTTTTAAAACACATCATTGAGATTACAGCACCTTTTAAAATAAACAGCACTGAATACCAACACAGGTAAAATGTCATTGTGAGATGGGGATCCGATATTCAACGGTGTGCTTTATGGCTTTCCAGTGTGTGATAAAATCTGTTCACCAGATGTACTATTTGTCTCCTGTGTAGCATACTTGAGCATCCTGTAGGCCTGAGGCCCATTTATTTCATGTAATTGCCTTTCCTGTGCACACCTTAGGGCACCCTAATTCTCCATTTTATTTCAGGCACTGTACAGGGTACCATCTGGTAGTTTAAAACTCATCCCATTTTATGGCACTACCACAGCGGCTGTATTCAGCTGTAGTGCGGGCTTTCGGTGGAGACAGACTTCTTACTACCAGCTATTTATTTTTGCCTGAAATAAAGTAGACTTGAACTATCAACATGCAGGATTCACACGTAGATCATCACTGGTCCATACGAGCTTGACAGAGGTTCCCGGGCAACCTGCAGACTCGAAGCAGTTTCGAATTGCTTTGCGCACAGCTGTTAACTTATAGAATTGGGATTCTAAATTCTTAGCCTACTTCTGCACGTAATGATATCTTTTTAGTATCTCATTTGTATTATTTCAGTTCAGATGAGCACAAAAATAAATGTATTCCATCACATCTGGAAAAGTACCGCAGAGAAATCGCTTAATATACAAAGCTGCACACCTCATTATGAGGTTCGTCACTCATTTCAAGCCCAACCTTACCTCTGTCCCTCATCAACACGGCTTTTGTTTCACTGTTGTTTTCATTAAATTGTTAAATCATTTTTCAAGGGAATTTGCAAGATCTTGAAAAGGCGAGTTTGGAAATAATATACTTGGCAGAAGGAAAATAAATCTCAGAACCACGCAGCTTTTCGGCAGCAGGTCCCCGATGAGAGCGCCTTCTCTCAACTTGTGCACAAATTAGATAGGAAGTGACTCTGCTCTCTGTGAGAATTCATCTCCCGCCTCAGACTGGCCCCCCACCGATGCGCCCACACAGCTGGGCAAGCCACTTTAATAAAGGGTCCCTGATATGCAAATAACGCACACCCAGCTGCACATTTCCAAATGAGTCATTGTTCACCTGCTGGCTCCTGCCTCACCAAATCCCTCTTGCTGCATATGTTATGCATTCCCCATCTCCTCTCCCTTCCCTCCCCTGTCCAACAGCGAAGGTCTGTGGCTTCTGGAATGGCAACGCAAAGGCTGCACCAGGAGGGGGCCAGGAGGGGTGGTGGGACGAGGTGAGTGATGAGTTGGCTTACCAGCCACTGCTGCCTCTTGACATGTGTTATCTCGGCGTTGCCTGGGGAGATTACCAGTCCTTGGCCTGAGATACAGAAAGACTTCCAGTGTACAATCTGCTACCTGGCACCAGTGACCTATGTAAACAAACAAACCAATCAGGAGATGGTGCCGTAGCTATAGGCACCTCAGCCCTTCCCTCTTTCTGCTGCTGGTTGACAAGGGCTCAAACACCATTAGGAATGGACGAATGTTTAAGGGGGAAATAGGCTGGCTGGAGACTCTTCCGTGTGGTGTGTGGCACATTCTTTACATGTTTTGCATTCGTGGCAATGACAAATGTAGCTAAATGCACCTGGTTGTAGCTGTCTGTGGTGATCTAAAGCCTGTTTGAATGAAAAGAATAACTCCCTCTGTTATTTATTGTTGGAAGCAGAGTTTACTTTGCTGTCTTGAACCTCAGCAGAAATCAGAAATGCCAGTTTGAGAGCAAACTGATGAGTTCTAGGCAACAGAGCAAAGAGTCGTTGGCTGGTGTCTTGTAAATCAGTAAAAGAAGACCAGTGACCAAATAGATTCATATTTATTTTCCTGGAGTCTCCCCCTTCTTTGACTCTCGGGCAATCTCGTTCTATAAAAATGTTAATGCTGGTCTGAATATGAAGGGTAATTTTTTTCCCCCACAGCTCTGTCAAACATATCTTCCCAATAATTAAATGTGCATCCTTGGGCTCTAAGAGCAGCAGTCTTGTTGAACAAAGCAACCGCAAATCCAACTAACCTTTGAAGAATGAGGGTGTCAAAGTATAAGCAGATGTTTTAATTTGCACAATGCTAGGATTTTTTGGATGCCAAATGTTCCTAAAATAGTTATTGTATCTAGACAGAAGAAGAAAGATACCCTCAGAAATAACCTGCAAGCCTCTCCGTCACAGCGACATTGTCTTGTTCAGCAGAAGTGATTTTAGAAGTGTTGTTAGGAAAGCTCTGTGTTAATCAGCATCTAACAAGAGTGTATCATAATTCTAGGATTATTATACATGAGAAGAATAAAAGAAGAGTGTGGCAAAATTTTCAAGTATACACACACACACACAGTAAGTTAAATGTGGAATAAGATAAAAGAACTCATGCTATCCCTTGCATATGCATTAAAAGTTTTTCAAGTGATTTAGGGGATGTGTGTTATTTTTTTTTTAAAGAAGGAGGATACATACTTTAGCCATGAAATTATAGCATCATGTTGTCTACCCAGCTGAACTTGCATGGCTTTGGGGTAATGTTAGCACACGTTTTTCACAAGTGGATGTATGTGAGAAAGATTTATATTAGACATAAGGAAAAATGTCCTGACTTTCAGAAGAGTTGTGAGAAGTCCAAATAGTTTACCCAAAAAGGCTGTGGAATTTACCTCCTGGAGACTTTTCGCAGCAGACAGGAGACCCATATGTTTGAGTTTATTTCAGAATAGTTTGAAATGAATCAGAATGGGCTCATCAAGAGTTTCTTGGTTTTTCTCGTTATGTCACATACCTGGGAAACAGGCTGGCATTCGGGCTGCCCTCTGTGGAGCCGGGCCTCTGCCCCACCTGCCTCTGAATCTGTCTTCTCTCAAGTCCCAGTCATTGCTGCCCAGAAACCCCCGACTGAAAAGGTTAAGCCAGGAGAGCTCCTGCCTTGCTGGTGGAGAGGGAGTGGGATGAGGTGGGGGCGAGGAGAGTGTATATTGGGACATGCCCTATGGTGGACAATTTTTCAAAATCTACCAAAATTAAAAGGACACATTCCCTGTGTCCCTGTGGTTACATCTCCAGGACTTTATCTAACACATCTCTTTACACATTTCGAAATGACCTATGAATTACTGATTTATTGCAGCAGTGTTTGTAATAGCAAATCATTGGAAACAACTTCAATATCCATCAAAAGAAGACTGATTAAATGAGTTAAGGCACCTATGTATTACAATAAAGAGGCAGCTCTGGAAAAGGGATTTCTAAATTTCTAATGAAATGAAAAAAAAAAACAAGGTAAAGAATATCACGTATAATATGCTACTGCTTGTGTTAAGAAGTAGAAAATATGCTTCCCATAGCACAAAAGGTAACTTGTGAACGATTAGACCTTCTGAATTTGCGTGTAATACCTATTAAAATTAAATAGGATAAGTGAGTAGGAAAAGAAGAAACCTTTTTTTCACACTGCAATCCTGCAAATAAAGGAGAGGATTCATTCAGTCTGATGTCCAGTTCTCCTTTGGTCCTCGTCAGGAAGCCACCAGTACAAGGTGACCGGCCGGTGGGGCTGCGCTTGCTTGACTCTGGTTTCCTCTTCTCCTTCCTCTAGCTATAAATTTCAAAGAGAGAAAGAGGAAGAAGGAGGTACGGCCTGGAGAAGGAGTCTTAGAGAACGTGTCCTTGTTTCACAGTTTGGTCATGGCATAAATGTAAATTGTGTGGAACTTCCTAGGGTTGCATAGAGGATGAACCTCTGCCCAGATTTACGTGAGATGGCAAGAGGTGTCAATGGCTGAAAGATGACCACCTGCACAGAGGAAATGCAGGGCCATTCTCTGGGCCCTAAAGGGCACAAGATGAGCATTCAGCCCAACCATTAGGGAGGTTTCCCCTTATTAAAAGCCTAGCTGACAACTCAGTGACATTAATCTAGGAAAGTCTCATCTAGAACTCTCTGAAAATTATTTGAAAGCACAGTTGTGCAATTGTTTGAAGTATCAAACATTTGTATTTAACACTATTGGACATGGCAGTTGAGACATGGGAGCTAACAGATGTGGCAAGTGCCTACATTCTATAGACTTTCATGATAAGGGACACCTGTCTTTGGCATTGAATTATGATGCGGCTTTGTTATAATTTAATCAAGACTCCACCACACCACCCAACAGAGATGGCACCCAAGAAATAGTGGGCAATGGTATTCTCTGCTAAAATGTTTGTTACCCCCAGACACTTGGATTCCTTTCCAGAAGGCTCTTCACTGACTCGGAAGAGATCCTAGTGGGGTCATGAGAAAGGCCTTCATCCCGCTGCTGATACAAGGCAGGTAAATTAGAGATATTTTTCAACCCAATTTACAAAGTTAAGACATCAGCTCACAAAAGGCCAGAATGACCATGAAGGTGTCTGCGTAGCCACTTAGATATTATATTCCCCTAACTAAAAATACCCTACTTAAAAGAGAGGAGAGTTCAATTCCAGGCTCCTACTCCTGAGATTTTTATTTAAAGAAGATCCTATCTTTACTCGCAGCTGAGAGGCTGAAGATTAAAAATTAGCCACTGTATAGTAGCAGAGCAGTAACAATTTTTCATAAAGGTTTTTACTACACATTTGGGATTATAATTTCAATATTATGCAAATGCATTTTATGGATCTGTAATACAGAATGTGTACTGGCATTAATGTGCATTAGCGGGCGAGCACAAAAAGGCTCCAAATGAGCCATTTTGGTGTCTGCTTTCAACATGTATTATGAATAATAAGTAAAATGTTCTGGTTTAGAACAAATAATATAAAATCTGAATTTCTCTTGGTGTACATCAGTGATACAGCCCTAGGCACCTCCCAAGGAATTCTTCTATTGGACACAATTAAAAACTGGCTCTTAATATATTCCTGCTTATGGCTTCTCTTCTTGAATGGGATATGAAAATAAAATAAATACATTTAATGTGAAAAGGGGGTAGTTTCCCTCTGCTGATCAAAATCAGGCATTAACCACATGAGTGAGTTCAAAAAGGGTGTGTTCCCTTGTATATCAATACGGTGGCCCAGGCTCCTTCTATTTTTAGAGGTTCTGAGTATTAAAAATAGAAGAAGCGGGATCCCTGGGTGGCGCAGCGGTTTGGCGCCTGCCTTTGGCCCAGGGCGCGATCCTGGAGACCTGGAATTGAATCCCACGTCGGGCTCCCGGTGCATGGAGCCTGCTTCTCTCTCTGCCTATGTCTCTCTCTCTGCCTATGTCTCTCTCTCTCTCTCTCTCTCTCTCTGTGACTATCGTAAATAAATAAAAAAATTAAAAAAAAATAGAAGAAGCATCTTAATAGGGCTACAGAACTTGGGCCATAGTTTCAATTAATAAAATAAACAAATTTCATGTCTTTAACATGAAATATTTCATACAAGATAATTGTGTTATCCCAAAGATATTGAAGTGATGTACAAATAAGATTTCTTCACAGTGTGCTCCAGTCTCCAGTATGGGGACCCAGCTTGAAATTTATCTGATGTGGGTTCCAACTCTATCAGGGTATCGTCTTTGTTATAGATTGGAGAAAATGCTCAAAAACTAATTTGTGGCTCTTCCTTTTTTTTTTTTTTAAGATTGATTGATTGATTTATGATAGACCTAGAGAGAGAGAGTGAGAGAGAGAGAGAGGCAGAGACACAGGAGGAGGGAGAAGCAGGCTCCACGCCCGGAGCCTGACATGGGACTCGATCCCGATCCCGGGACTCCAGGAATAGTGCCCTGGGCCAAAGGCAGGCGCCAAACCGCTGAGCCACCCAAGGATCCCCATTTGTGGCTCTTCCTGAATGCAGAGGCCTGAGCCAGATGGGTCTCTTAAAGCCTTAAAAAAAATAGTCTTTCCTTTTTTTAAAAAAGAAAACCTTAATATTCTCACATTCCAATTTTGCTTGATAGCAAAGAAAACTAGACTAAGTAATATCACAAGTACTGAGGGTGTGGCTGGTTATTTATAAATAATGTGAAATTTCTCTTTTCATTGGGGAAGTTAGGATCTTGGCATCTACTGATCTTGTTTCTTGCATGTGTATTTAATACCTGCCCCAGTTTTTAGTAGTCTTAGAGGAGGACATGGTTGCACTTGCCAGTGATTACAGGCTTAGGCATTCAACTTAGAATGATGTAAAAATTCTCTCTCAAACAGGTGTCCTTAGTAGATATTAAAATGCTACACATTCCGTGATTTCCCTTCAAAATGATAACAAAATTATCCATCTTTTGAGTTCTTACTGGGTTAAGAGTTTTGTACACATTATCTTAATTGACCCACAAAGCAGTCTCCCAAAGTAGGGCTTATAATCCCCATGAAATGGCTGAAGAATCTGAACTTTAAAAAGACTTGAGTAAAAAAATAAATAAATAAAATAAAAATAAAAAAATAAAAAGACTTGAGTAATTTGTATGAAATCACACAGCCATATAGGTCTGTCTAATTTCACAATCCAAATTTTTTACTGTGATACACCCATGGGCCCATAATTAATATGGTGGGCAGTAGTCTTGGCTTCATTTATCATGTAAATTACAGCAGTGGTGTTTGGTCCTTTACTCTGACACAGAAAGTGCAATTAATACTAAAGTCTGAACCAATTTCAACCAGCGATGACATCACTATGGTCTACATTGCTGCAGTTGGTTACTGCTTTCCATTTTCCCCTGACATTTCTCCATTCTAGACAGAGGTCCGTGGAAGGAAAGATGGATATAGCAAAAGGTCTAGGCAAGAACACAACAAATATGTGCTGGACAAATAAATCAGATTTTTTAAGTTCGCTGATTAAAATTCAACAAAAAGTCGCTGAGTACCTGCAGACCATAAACTATGGTTTCTGTCCTTGAGTCCTTAATATTTTGAAAAGACCCAAATTAAGGCCTAATAGTACTGAGGCCTTTCCAAGTATTAATTTACAATTAATATTGAGAGGAATGGAATATATTGTGTCCTAATTTGAAAATAAGCTGTGGGCCACATGCAGATAAGGCTCCTACTCTAAGATACCTTCCCAACGGGTGACATAGAAGATGCTGAATAGGAAGGGCTGAGGTGTAGAGGAGCACGCTTGAGATAACAAGCAGCGCATCCTCTTGAAACAATATTCCCAGCACCATCTGCAGAGTTGTTTCTGTGCATTTGACCCTTTGCACAATCTCGCTTAATCCTCATGGCTTCCTGTAAAGTCAGTATTACTATCTTCATTAAACAAATGAGGAAACTGAGGCTTAGGTGAAGCAAATTGTCTAAGGTCACATCGTTAAAAATGGTTGAGTGAAGATTGAACTGCAAGTCTGCTTGATTTCAGAGTAAGGAACGAGAAACACAGGAGATAATGAGTTTTAAAGAATGAATTTCAATTTTTGAAACCCTCTGGCAGGTCTCGCCTCTCTCGTGGCCTTTCAGCGCATTCTGCTCTGCCATTTCTGGATTTCTCTTGTCACTCCTTAATCGTAAGCTATTGTAGTTGCGAGAAGAGAGCTTGTGCAAACCGCTTTTGTTTTGTTTTGTTTTTTAATTTAATTTATTATTATTATTATTTTTTTTTTTTTTTGCAAACCACTTTTGTGCTTCTTCCGGGGCCTGGTGTGGTGCCAGAGACAAAGCGGATATTCAAGGAGGATCTCCTTTATTCCTCATTCATTTACCAAGTGTTTAGTCTGTGGCCAAGTCCGGTAAAGAAGACAAGGCGTGCCCTCCAGAAGCTTCCAGCCCAGTGCAGGTGGTTTAAAGAGCCGAGGCTCCCAGCTGGGTGTGAAAGTGCTGTGACAGGGGAAGCAGGGCAGCCCACCCCCCACCCCGCAGAGGGAGGAGGGCACCCGAGGGAGTAGCCCTGTGCAAAGGTGAGCTCTACGCACGTGGGCTGCTCCAAGGACTACCAGTGCCCTGGAGCATCTGGTTCATGGTCAGTGTCATAGGGCTGCTGAGCCAAAGGAGGCCTGGGATGCGGTGGGCGGGTGGAGGGGGGCAGCCAGAAGGGGACAGCAGGACGGTGGTGCAGGGGCCTCGGTCCTGAGCACCCCAGCCCAGGAGTTTGACCATCCACAGGAGCAGCTCCGGCAGCGGAGAAGCCCCGCACGCCCGCAGCCCGGGGTAGGACCGTGCGGAGAATACGCTGGAGCCCAGTGCGTCGGCAGCAGGCAGGACGGAAAACCAAGCCAGAGGCGGGAGGGGCTGGCCTTCTGGAGAAGAGAAGGCCGTTTCCTGTCTACTTGGGAGACCCACAAATATTTTATGATGACTCTTGGAGCACCCCCTCCCCGCAAAACCATTTTCTTTCCTCATGAATTTGTGGGAGCCACCCGGACTAAGGTATTAAAGGAATCTTCCCTTCGGATGTCCTTGTGTTCAGATATCCCAGCTCCTTTCTCGGAGATTTAATTAGAGCTGCCTTGAGGCACTTTTTATCTTTAACAATCTCTCTGCAGGCAGAAGTAACAGAAGAACCGGAATCGATGTAAACAACCTAAGAGGAATACCTCGGAAAGAAAAGAAATATGATTTTTCCTGATACACATTTTTTATTTTGAAAAATCATGAAGATCTCCATTAGGAAATCATTCTTCCCTGGCATTGTGTTGCGTGCTCAACAAATAGAAGGTAAATATGCTAAAATTGGTGTCTTTTTCGTGGAAACCACATAACTATAAAGCTCTTTGTTTTCACCCAACTGCTGAAAACATTTGCGTAGGCAATTTCAGTAAACATTTGGAGAATTGGAAGTACTCTCTCCTACACATATGGTTCTTTATGAAGAGGTAATTTTTATCTATGTTCTACTCAATTGAATATTTATAAGTCTGTTTGGCCTCAAAGGTACCTGATCTCCCCCCAAAATACAACTGACCTGTAAAGCTAAAGTGAGATTTATCAGTTACCCTTTAAAAACTCACCAAGTTATTCTCGCTTTCTCCCTACAAATTTATTCCCAATACAATCCTAAATTTGTCTAATTTGCTGTGTTATTGCAATTAGTCAATCTTCCCTTAGTTACACAAATAATAGCCTTATAAGTTGGAGGCTGTAAATCATTCATCCATTAAAAATGCCACTTCCTCGTACGGCGCATTCGATTCATTTAGAAGAGAAAAAACCGTGGCATGGAACAGAATTATGCAATGTCATGGACACATTAACATTTGGATCAAAATTGTACATTGTGTCAGCCAGTAAACAGTATAAATGGTTCAGATTTGCAATAAATAATTGTCTATTAATACTCTGGCATGCTGGAGCAAATTACAGCCGCACTTCAGTGAGCACAGCTGCAGGTAGGCGCCCGGCCGGGGAACAAGTGGCTCGACTGCTCTGAGCGGAGGGAGCCCGTGGCGCGGGGTTGCGGGGCGGGCGGCAGGTGCAGGAGGGGGGCCCGCGGGCCTGGGCCGAGCTGGAGGAGCCCAAGGGAAGCCTGGAAACCGAGCCCGTGGCTGGGGAACCTGGGGGAAGCTCACATACCGAGCCCAGGGAGGGCGTCTTCCCCGTTTGCTGAAGCCCCGGGGGATGGTGGCACATTTTATGAACGGGACAGCTGCTCCAGGTGTGGCGGGGCCTGGCTTGGTGGTAGCAGCCACGACGCGGTCGGGCATTGGTTGTGCAGCCCCTGTGGGACTGCCAGGAAGTCAGACTCGGCCCAGAGCCGGCCTTATTCCTGGAGGTGTGACTTAGGTCCACCCTCCTTCCCTCTTTCTGGAATCTTCCTTACCAGCCAGTTGAAGACCCCAAGGTCAATACCATTTTCACTGTTTGGCCTAAGGCCCTTCAGCGCTGTTCAAATGCGAACAAGGTGTCCAGAAAAGTTGGGAAGTGGACATATCAGCATCCATTGACATGTTGGCATGCAGCAGGTCATCAGGCCCAAATTAGGGCGCTGAGTATGATGAGGGGGAGCTTAGGGCAGGTAACTTTTGCTAGTGGCGAGGGGAGAATGAATGCTGCCCAGAAGACCACACAGAGGCACCAGGCACCTCAGGGTGTGGGGGGCTCCGCTCAGGGAATGAGGGAATGGGTCTCAAGAGTGACTAATATTTGAAAAATGTATTCGTGAGGGCAGGACTGCTCTTACCACCTCCACTTCCCAGATGAGAAAACTGAGGCCCAGAGATGTTAAGGAGCCTGCTGGTCAGGTGTACCCAGCCAGTTACAATTTACACTGGTGGATCCAGTATCTCTAAAAGCTCATTTATCTTGGTTCATAATTTAGCTCAAGGTTCTCTGGGAATCACAAAGCTTACTTAAGTTAAGGCCATCTGGTTCAGCCAATGGAAACTGTGACCCTTGGCAAAGACCAAAGTTTTATGGATTTCTCTACAATAAAGATTCTAGACTCAAAACACTGAATTTATTCCTTTATTCCTACTACTCTCCTACTCAATGTCACTTAGCTTATGAAGAAAAAAATCCATTTGTTTCCAAATTTAGCATTCATTTACTATATACATTCAAAATACATACAAGAGTTAAGGCAGCCTAATAAATCATATTTTAACAAAAGTATTGATATCTGAAAAAGCTGCTTGTCTAGAGGAATATGATTTTTCTTGATTGAATTGGATAATATTTTCATCAAAATTATGAGGAGAATTTATTGAGCACCTATTAAATGTAGGGCATTGCCCTGGATTTTAGATGATTGCCTAATTTTGCTTTTCATGTCTGCTCAAAGCCAAGTTTAATTTGGAGCTATTTCTCAAGAAGGGGGAGCAGCTGTGACTGATTTATTTAAATACTTTAGAACATTTGAAAATCATTTTTCTAATTCACCAGAGACTTATTAAATCCTCGCGGTTGTATATTCTCTCAAGCAGTATTAGTTTCTCCCTCATGTTGGGACAATTGCTGTGGTCTCATAACTATGTCTTTGCCAACAATAGCTACTTTTTTTTCTTGCACACTATGAAACTAATCCTCACAAAAAGTCATTTTTATGACATCATTCTCCTACTCAAAACTTTCAGTGTTCTTCACTTTCTTCCAAAACAAACTCCCCAGCTCGCATTGAAGGCCCCCACCATCTGGGTACTGTCTACCAACAGCGCATATTTCCCATTGCTTCCTCATGCTTCCCTCTGCACCTGGCACACATCTGATCCCGGATGCTGCATCCTCCATCAGCCCCACATCCTGCCCTTCGCCATCCCACAGCCTGCTGGGTCTCTACCATTCTCTCTAGAACTCCTCCCACATACTCTGCACATCATTTTCTTTTTCTTTTTCTTTTTTTTTCATGATTTTATTTACTTATTTGAGTGAGCGAGAGACAGAGAGAGAGAGCACAAGCCTGGGGAGCAGCAGAGGGAGAGAGAGAAGCAGGCTCTCCACTGAGCAGGGTGCTGGCTGTGGGAGTCGATCCTAGGACCCCAGGATCATGACCTGAGCTGAAGACAGACACTTAACCCACTGAGCCACCCAGGCACCCCTCCCCACATCATCTTTGACAGACATCTTTCTTATCTTAGCTCCTTTTCTCTCTAGAATCCACAATTTGACACTTGTCACAGAATGATAAAAAGTTAAAACTGGCAGGGAGTAGAGCCATTTGTTATTCCTTTATACAACTTCTCTCAATCTTTATGTAGTGAAATTGTACTGGATTAAGGGTGACAAGATCTGATGCTGCCATTTTCTCAGGAGGTGGCCTTGGGCCAGCCCCATGAGCCCTTTGAGACTCAGTTACCATATCTGTAAAATAGGGACAACTGGTCTACTCACCCCACAAATTGGATTTGAACATCAAATGTGATAATGTATAAGAAAACGATTAATAAGTTCTAAAGTACTAAGTGTTGTTCCTGTTTTTCAGATGTCCCCACACACAACACCGTGCTCCTGTCTTCTCCACCCCATATCCCCAGTGCTAAAGACACTATTAGGGTGGAGCAGATCAGGACTTTGCAAATATTCTAATGACAATGTTCCATAATTCAAGGATATATCTCTCTGTGTTTAGGAGGATTAGACAGATTGTTTATTTTATTCACGTCAGATGGCTCTTTGGGTTGTGGAAATTTTGGCCGCCACCTTCTGCCATATTATAATTGGCAAGATTTCTGGGATCTTCAGACTCTATCCAGTACTTAGAGGTGTGACCCAAATCTTTAGCTGTCTATCTCCCACAGAGAGTGGTCCACAAATCTTTGGTGCAAAATGAGTAAATATTCATTCGTTATCTTTCAATGAGAGTGTGATAACTTTGGCAATGATGCTCATGTTTCCAAATTTGTTCAGATGATTTCAGTCATATTCCTCAAATACAACTTTCTGTAGTGCTAATTGCTCCAAACATCTAAATACCCGCATAGGTATGGAAGCCTCAGGCTGTTAATATGTTTCAAATTTACTTGCTGACTGTATGTGTTAGACAAATTTTAAAAGATGATCTGTCTGGTAAAGAGGCCCACTGGTCCTCAAAACGTCCCCATCTTTTAGTGTTAAAACAACAATAATGATTTGCTTCATTTGTGCACTACACACCAATGGCATGAGCTAATTGCATATCTACTATGGAATAATGTCTGTTATTACATGGGTAACTACACATTAACTCCATTGGAAACACTGGTAATTACACAGTATGTTACGTTAATGCACCTGTGTTATCTTCTGGTTGCCATATCATTAATTCAAGCGACCCCTATAAATCTGTTTCCCGCCATCATTTTCTCACTCTGGGCCTCTTTATAACACTTTACAGACTGTTAGGAAAACAATCAATTAAGCTGTGCAATTAAAACTATTTATAAAAAAGATAATCTGAAGTGTGATCCTATTGCAGTTTTTGTTTTTCATCACTTCTGCTCTGTGTGACATATACAAATAACTGTAGAGGCGAACTGTATTTCCTTTTGTGTGGAATCCAGACTGTTTTCACTTTGGAGAGAATTACAGTAAGTTTTTGGTTAAAAAAATTTTTTTTGTAAACCTTTCTGGTTCACAAACAGAATCACAGCTTAAAAGGGCCTAAGTTCACCCTAAAACAATCTTGACCAAGTTTTCACAACGCCAACACACTTAACAAAGGAAAGTTTACGTTTGCTGCTAAACCCTGAGTTGACTCCCCGTCAGTTATGTCTGGTTATACCAAACCTGACTTTTCTGCCCTCAATCTGGTCCTGACCATCTCTTCTTCCTGCAAGCCCCCCCCTTCAACTGCAAAGCAACCACAGCCCAGGGGATTAAATCCCCTTGGCATTTTCTTAGTTACTGGCAGGGCTACAAAACAGAAAATAACAGCAGGAATCTGAAGCCAGTGCTTTTATTGGACTAACTAACGATATAAATAAAATGGTCCCTGATTGAGCTTCAGAGCATCACTGTCTCTTTATCAGGCCATAGAAAACAGATCCAGGAGGGCGATAAATACAGCACATAACAGAGTGGAATTAAATGATTAGGCTTGAATTAACACCCTGTTTCTGAGCCTCACTTAGTGTTCCATGGCCCCAATGAAACACTGCAATTCACAAACGCTCAAGGCCCATTTAATTTTTATTTCGAGCTAGTTCAGAAGAAGGGATTACCTATAACTCCCCCCTATTCCATTGTATAACTCTTGAAGTCACAACACTGATCCTGTCTAGATAGCTGTTAGGAAAATAGACTGTGCTATAGGAGTCACAGAGTCTATCCAGAATCTTGCCTCCAAGCAGTCATGTTAATTAAACGGAACCAAATCCCTGTCCCTGTGAAAGTGACCAGGCTGTCTTTGATGGGAAAACAATGAATTAATTAAATCCACTTGATTACCTTCCTTGGTATTAATAACAAAACTCGGCAATTGTTAGTTCAATTTTTTTTTTTAAACTTTGACTTTGGCAGGACCAAAATGGAATTTAAGATCACCTCCAAGGGTCATACAGGGTGGCTCCTTTTCCTAGTGTGCCTTATGCTATGTGATAAGTTGAGTGAGTTTAACTTAAACCCCGCTTGAGGAAAGTTAATACTGTTCTACACATTTCCATTTCAACAGTGGCTGTAGAGCAAGAAATCTAAGGATGACATTAAAAGAAGACGTGACTATGCCAGTGAAGCACTTGGAAATTTCAGATGAAATATGCTGCATAAAATCCACTGGGTGTGTCTGTAATCTGAACTGAGGTATGGGATTGAAGTATATGTATTTATAAGCCAAGGTCCTTGAGAGTTGCGAGGTAAGGGAACTTGGAGTTTCTAGCACTTTCTAGGAATGACTTCATTCTGGGCTTTTTTGTCATTGAATCCTCACAATATCCTATCAAGGGGATACAATCATTCCCATTTTACAAATAAGGAAGCCCAAAGAGTCATGATATAGATAATATTTATTTCATTTTATTTCATAAATAAAATAACTGCCCAAATTCACACGGGAGGGATAGGCTGAGATTCAGATCCATGTCCAGCTGATTCCAAAGCTAGACCTATCAATACTATGGTATCACCTGCTTTAGACCCTTAGCCCCACTGGAGCTTTGACATAGAAACTTCCCCAATAACCAAAGGCAACCATTATGTAGAAGAGGAATGAGACTAATTCAGTATAGTGTCCAAAGAGTAGAAAAGGAACCAAAGCATATGGCCATGCATTATGAGAACATCTTTTTTATAAAAGTCCTAGGAGATCCAGATGTTCAACCAGTTGAGGAGCTCTTCTGTTTATGAATCTGCCTATCTGAGATTGCTTCGGAGTATGAGTAATGGCATAAGTGGAGTCCAGAATCTACCTATGATCACCTGAAGGAGCACCATGAGTCCTGATTGAAATACAGCAGGACTCTTGCACATTCTTAATAAGATGAGGTCTGACGATACTTAAGTTTTCCCAAACCATCAGCTCAACATAGCACGAAGTTGCGTACAAGGCGATCAGACATCTCTTAAGTCAAGCCTTCTCCCCTTTGATACTTTTTGACAACAGAATTACCACAATCCCACTCAAATTTATGCTTGAGTACCTTCAATGAAATGCCCAGTAACATACACGTAATTCTCTCTTAAATCAATCTTATTTTTCAGGCCTGGCCATCTGAGGACTAAACTGGGGAGAAGTTGCAAAAATAAAAATGATTTTTTGAAAGATGGTCACTAGTGCAAGCTTCCTGATGATAGATTTACTGCAGCTTAAGAGTGTTGAGTTGTGTCTTATCTGTTGAATTATGTCTGGGCACTCAATAGGTAGGAAAGTGTCTGATTTCATGTTCTATACAATATCCTTGTAATTTTTAGTACCCAATAAATTAATTAAAATGCTTTTGACATTCAATTAATGTTACATGGTAATAATTACATCTATTCCTTTGTAAGTGATAAATCACCTGAAACTTTATGTTTTGAGAAAAGATCTTTGTTTACCAAAAAGATATTAATATGATTTCAGTAAGTTGCATTTGAATTATTAATTTGTCATTCCTTGGTCAGCATTTCTTAAGTAAAGGTCTAGGTTGTAATTGCTCATGTGTGAGTCTCAGCTTTCATGATTGTTCTTGGCTATGGTTTTTAAGGATAACAACAAGTGGGCATCCCAGGTGGCTCAGCAGTTTAGCGCCGCCTTCAGCTCAGGCCATGATCCTGGAGACCTAGGATCGAGTCCCACATCAGGCTCCCTGCATGGAGCCTGCTTCTCCCTCTGCCTGTGTCTCTGCCTCTCTTTCTCTCTGTGTCTCTTGTGAATAAATAATAAAATCTTAAAAAAAAAAAAAAAAAAAGTAACAACAAGGTCCTTGATATCTCCTGGCCTAGACTTAGATACAATCTCAGGCTTCTGTTTGACCTACACTTTTTCAGTATTAATTTAAGTGAAGTGAAATCGAGCTCTACTGTGTCAGCAATAAAAGACAGACTAAGCCTTTGAACTTGACTTCTAGTCTACTTGACTCCACAGCACACCATGGCTTCAAACAGCTTGTTTGGTGGAATGTACCAACTTGAGCATTTTCCCTACCAATTTGCTTATTGAAGGGATTGTTTTTGCACTTTGAAGACATACCTTCAGTTTAAAAAAATCCACGTAAGAATGGATAAAACTAGGAACAAAACAATGAACTTTACCAGAGTTTTCATTTTCAACTCGCCACAGTGGCAGTGTGTAACGTAATTACAGAGAATGCTCCGTTTAAAATTGTGAAGGATCTGCCTTTATGAGAGAAATGGCTAGCCATGGTAGAGAGAACAGCGTCACCATTTTTGACTTTACTGTGATTTAGTTTCTTCACCTAATGGGATTGTTGTGGAAATCAAAAGACATAAAAATTGTGACTTGTACTCTAAAAAACCTTAAGGTGGTATGCAAGTATGAGGTATTACTGTTAATAATTCTCAGTAAAGACTGGCCAGGATTTTAAGTTCTTATCCTTGCTGTGCCACTTTTTATTACCCATTGCTTAAAACCCTGCCCCTCTGGCCTTACTTCAGACCTTGTAAACTTGGGCCTCCTCAAAACACTTAATCACCCATCACATAAAGTTTTAATTCACGGTGCCAAACTATAAAGCCATTTCTAGAACCATTCTGTCCGATTACCGTGCGCCCTTTAATACCCTGCTCTTGGTTTAAACCTTTTCCTTTGAGTTTAACTATATCTTTTTGTTTTTGGCCAGGAATTTGCAGAGGTGAAATTGTCCAGGAAATCGTTTTCCCAGATGCTCTGTTTTCTGATTTGATGTTAGAGAAGCTGTCCTCCGAGGTGAACATGGAAACTCACTGCACCTCAGGTGAGTCTCAGCTCAATGTCTCTCTTTATTACTTGGGAATTATTATTGGTGTGATTTGAAACCTTTCTGTTCACCTACAGTGTTTACCTCTGTATCATCCGTCTCCTCTGATATGTCTGTTCCAGAAGAGAAGGGGCAGGGCTTGTCTCCTTCATCACAGTCTTCTGGGCCTACTGTACTTTCTGGAACCTAGGAAAAGCCCGACAAATTGTTGAATGACCAGATGAATTGCTATAAATAGAGGTCACATTTAATATCACTAAAGCATTTAGGTCTAAATACTGTTTTTTTCCTTCTTCCAATGAAAACTCAACATTTTTCTCATCTCTCACGCTAAAAATTTCACTAGCTAGGTCCTTAGCAATTTTAATTCCTTACTCACATCACTGTTTTTCTCAGGGCCAAGGCTGGGCCAAACACAATCGAGGTTTTCAAAAAATATATTTTTCATATGATTTAAAAATATACTCATGAGGGGAAGGCTCATAAGATTCAGCCTCAGCCACAATCTGGACTATGGGCTGCCAAGTGCTGCATAAATAAATCATCAAGTCATTTTGGCATCCTGTGGGCCAGAAGGAATATCTTTTTCAGTAGATTTAAAGAGACATGGTTCTGAAAGAAAGGGGAGCAAAGTGAGTGATTAAATATGTACTCTTCTATTATTCTTCTGGAGTTTGGACAAGTCCCTTGAAGTGGTGACTGTCCGTTTTACCAAGGGCAAATTCTTTTTTTTTTTTCCCTCTCTTTAATTGGAACCTACTGTGGACTTGAAAGAATCCATTCCAATATCCACAACAAATGCCCCCTACCTCGTTTGCACTATTGGTGCACTTAGCAAAGGAAAATGCAACCCAGCAGTCAGAAGAGCAGGTCACAAGGACAGCATGTGACCATGTACGTGTACATGTAGCACAGAGGCAGATAAGCCAGAAGGAGATCAAGTTAGAGAAACAAGGACAGTGGAGGGTGGTCTGTATGGGTAGCAGGCTGGAGGGGCTGCTCGCGCATAGAGTCTACAGCAGTGGCTCAGGGTGGGTGTCCAGACGAGAGCTCCGCTGTGCATCTCTCTCTGTCTCTCTCTCTCTCTCTCTCTCTCTCACACACACACACACACACACACACACACACACAAACACACTGTGACCAGCTGCCTCCCTGGTCGAGTCTCCCTGGCTAATCCAATCCAGGTTGTTCAATTGCTCAATGGCCTTCAGGAATTGTCAGAGTGAAGAGCACTGAATAAAAACAATGTGATGTATGCATTTCCTGTGGATTCAGAAGCCAGGAGTCAGAATCCTCCCTCTGACCTCAGAAAAAGAAATGGAAAAAGAAAAGCAGCTTTTTCCAGAAAGCTCTTTTATAAGTAACACTGTTCATAAAAAGATCTGTGTAACAGTCAGGGCGGTGGGGGCAAAAATTGCAGGGTCTTTTTTAGAAGAGGTGATTAAAACATGGTGCCAGTGATGTGAGAAGGTGTAACGCAAGTCATTTGGAGGAAGCCCTGAGGAGCTGAGGGTACCTGTGGGAACACACGTTCACAACCAGAAATATCAGGCAACCCCTCTTGTACACCCTATATTTGAACACATGCACACACAATGCTCCTTCTCTCAAAAAATATCCCTTTTTCCTGCCTTGTCTTACATGTAACCATGGCCAAAAATTAAAAATTGTACACAGTTCCTTTTGTGCTTTGTATTGACTGGAATCCAGGCCAGTTGGGTTTTCATTCTTGGGAAGAAATGTGTTATCTGACCACTATCTGTATCTGTCTTAGTGGGTAGTTGATAGACCTTCCTTGGGTTATTAACCAGTTAGTTTCTCCCAGAAAAGAGGTCATTAGCTTCTAACATCACTCAGGTTGTCAGGACTTGCAGGTACCAGATCCTCTCATTCTGGTTTATCTTTAATTTAATCTCTAAATTTTTTTCAGCTTCAACTGTCGTCTTGGCTTCTACTTAATAACATATTTTTATCTGGTGGTCACGGTGGGGCGCGGGGTAGGAAGTGTGCGGTTTTTTTGTTTTGTTTTGTTTTGTTTTTTGTTTTTGTTTTAACAGCTCAATCACCAATCTAACGATGACAGAACTGACAAATTCTGCATTAACGGATTTCCTTCCTGCATCTAGGCTCCCAGCTGCCCAAAAGCCAGAGAGGGCAAAATAGATTCCAGGCAGTTACAGGTTAAGAATCATTTGCATAAATTAGCAAGTTTCGCAAATGAATTCATCTAGTGAGAAGTAAGACACGGGACACTGCATTTTAATAATTGACATTCCACATGAAATGCAATGTTCTTGAGGAGGAAATTGAGCTCCAGGTTGCTATTAGAACCAGCGGAGCAGCACGGAGTGGAGAGAAATGCCATCCCCCATTACGTGAGCTACCGCTCCTGCATAACAACGACGGCGATCGCTGGGCTCCTTTTAATAACCGCACTAGTGTGCGCTCCCCGAGAGGGCGACTCAGAGGAATCTGCTCATCAGCAGTACTGAGCAGGAAATGAAAATAAAAGAGTTCTTCACATGCAGCCAGTCATTCTCACATTCTCTTTCTAAAGTCATCTTTCATTTTCTGTTTGATTTGGCAGCAGTTGTCCCCTCCCTCTTCCTTTTGGGTTTTATGAAACACTTCAGAGATTATTTAAAATATACAGAGTGTGAGTAAAAAATGTTAATTATCCAATTCGGAGGTTGTCTTTCCTGAGATCGGGGAAATCACGAGGAGAGATAGGTGGGCCTTCAGATTTAAGAACCCGCCACGGTGAAAAAACCCCCCTGGTAGTGGGGGTGCCAAGTCAATGCCTTGGAAGGGGGGGGTAAGGCAGCCAGGGTCAGGGCGTCCAGAGTGTGGGAAGTCCACACCACTCACGTGTGCCGTCCCAGAGCTGGAAACGAGTCCAGCCATAACTGTGTTTCCTGGCATAATTTATAATTAACATAAAATGAGTTAAATCACTCACTCGATGGACTTTTTTCCAAGTTCATGTAGAGTGAGTGTGTCATATCAATTAATTCTCAATGAACTGCAACAGCCAATAAAATTTCTCCCAGGCACTGGTAATAATCCAAGATCTTGATGGAAGAGGTATCATCATTCACATGAGTAGAAGCCTCAAATCATGTACAGAGAACAGGCACATGCAGTTCCTTCCCTGGAAGGGCGGGCGCGATTATTGCTAGCTGTCTGTTGTTCTTTCCAAATTGTTAAGCTTTCTGTTCACTGTGCTCTCACTTTTTATGCTGATAGCCTTTTAATTTTGCCTACACAACTGAATTCCCCCAGTGCAGCTGTCTGTTTTCGCAGGAGAGCTAATCTGAAAAAGTTAATACACATGAACAAATGAAACAGATTCAAATAAAAGGGACGTATTATATTACCCATATAATTGGGACATTTTCAATGGCTCTTCTGCATGTTCACAACCACAAATAATTGCCATATACAAAAATTAAGGCAACCAGATCTTTGGTCTGTGGCATTCAAATAGGGATCTTACCTGACGTTTGGGGGAGTCTTTTTGTGACCAATTGCTTCTTGTACAATGGAGATAAAACCCCAAAGCCCTACGTTTCTTTGTCGATGGTACATGATTATACAACAAAGGAACCAAGGGCCATTTGATTTGTCACTCCGAAGCTTGTGTTAAATGATATTTCACTGAGTTGCCTAGGTTTTCCTAAACAATAACACCTGTTAACCAGAAATGTTTGATTTTATAGACATTTTTCTTTTACCTCGGGAATATTAGTTGGTCCTCAGGTTAAATAGGTTTGATAGTTTGAGAGGACAGTCTTTTGTCTATGTCTGTCTGCATGCTCATGGCAACTTCAAAGAAGGAATCCTGACGAGCCTGTTGGTATGTGTAATGAGTCGCCGTGGCTCTTCTCCCAATAAAGGGTGTGTTCAGACTTTGCTTATTTATAGACCAATAAAAAGAAATTTCCACTGTTCTCTTCAGCAGGCTGAGGATAAATAGCTCTTCCGTTTCTAACATTTAATGGTCACAGACACAAAAACAACTGCTCTGAATATTAAGCCAACATGCATATTTTTTTCCTTGAAGAGAAATCCTTGAATATGAAACAATGGAAGATTCAGATATTATCTTTCCCATTTTAGAACTGTTTTATTGCAACTTGTTTTCCTTAACAAAGAGGCACTCCAGGCTTAATTTGGTTACTGGATGAAGTGTCAGCTCACGTGCTGTGACCTGAGAGCTTAGGGCTCCATGGAATGGCATCTCATTCCTGAAGGCAGGGCAGCCCTAGCACCGACTGCCCTCTGACGAGGTGGCCACTGCTGGCTCGAGCTGCTTGTCATGAGCACGTGTGCAGCAAACGCTTTCTCTTTTCACATTCTAGAGCAAGGAACAGCATAAATTATCTCTAATTCTTGATTCTGTGATGAAGTAGCCATCTGGTATGATAGTATAGTGACAGTGATATAGGAGTGAACACTCTAGGCTTGGTCTATTGCACAGAAAAGGACAATAGGACATATTTTAAAATGTCAGGCTCCATCAGAAACATGTTCAGGAAAGTTTGCATTTATGAAAATAGATAGTATTGAAGATATATCATGATGCAAATCTAATTATGGCCGCTGGGCAGCTGAATTAAATTAAGAGTAAATCCAAATCTCTCCAATTAAACAATGTGTTATCCTTTTTTTGCTGCAAAAAAAGATGCTTTGCCATACTTCAGGGAAGTTGGGTCACAAAGGCTGTTGACCTGTCTACTCCTCTCCTGACATGTGTGTGTGGACCTCAAGCTCCATATATGATGAGTTTGGGCCATTTCCAGTCGGAGATCAGTGAAAATTGTCTTCACCACTTAATCTATGATAGGTGTATATATCCCTGGCATGGGGGCTATTGCAAAATCACATGTGTGTGAGCACAAGATATACCAATAGATCAGTAAGAGGTTTATTTTCCTAATGGCCTCCCATTTAATTTATTTATCTCCCATTCATTCATTCAACGAACATTGATTCAATACTTTTCATGCATCAAGCAGGAATAAGATGTCTCATTGAAATTTGAGGTAGGAGAACTATAGTATATTTTGATAGTCCTAATGTGGTTGGTAAACAAGAGATTGGCAACCACATGGTGGTCACCAGAGTCAGTATCTATCATTGCTATAGGATGCCAGTCAGAAGAGTGGCAGGGCTGCAAGATCTTGGGTAGGGCAGATGAGAGGCTGGCTGAGGGCAGGTGAGAGAGCTGCTTACTGGGTAAGTGCTAGTGCCAGCTTGTTCATGCTGGTAGAGGCACAGAGTTCAAAAGATCTGGGGAACTCAGCTTTGATCAAAGCAGTCGGAACCAGGAGGTCTAACCCAATGGGCAGAACACTGTATCAAGATCTGAGTCATAAGGAGAGTCTTCATCTCTTAGAGGAGGACAACATGAATAAAAGTTGAGTTTTTATTAATAATCTCAATTTCTAATAGACACATGACACTAATCAAATGATCTCTATGCTCTTTCTGAGGTGGAGTTCAGATATTGGGAAAGAGTCATTACTTTTCTTTCTGAGGGAGTAAGGAATTCACATATTCAAAGAATAGTTACTGAGTATCAGTTCTGTGCCACAAATAGCTCAAATTCACCACACACAGAACCATCCCATTACCTTCTCCATACTCAGCCAGCTTCCACTGTCTCTCGGCAAATCTGACTCTATCCTTATCCAGTTTCCTAGGCCTGCAACCTGGAAGTCCTCGTGATTCCCTTATAACTCTCCCACTCCACCATTAATAGCAAGTCCCACAGAGCCCAATGCCAAATATTGGAGCTGTATTCTCATCACCACCGTAATTCCCCAAATCATTGTCTCCAGACAGCCATAGCCTCCCAGCTGAGGCCTAACCGATGAAAATATATCATATGTTGTCATGATTCTGAATCCCACAGTGACTCTATATTGACTCCAGAAGTGAATCTATGATTCGGCCACCATCCATTTCCACAGCCTCATCTTTCCTCCCCTCCTCCCCGGGGTGTCAAACATCATACAGCCATGCTCAACAGCTTGAATCCTGCCTTTGTCTCTGAGTGTAGCCTTCCACTGCAGACTCCTTACTTCCTTCATTTCAATCTCCATCTAGATTAACAAGATTTTCTGCTTCCTTTCTCAAAGTTGGTCCAAAGGATAATCCAAGCTGTTGGTTCCCCCCAAGAATTCTTAAACTGATTTCTCCAAGTCCTGAGGTAGTGAGCACGGTCCCAGGGCCTAGGCCAGTCTTCTCACTCACTCTTATGTTCTTATTCTAAAAGGTCAGGACATACTGCCTTGCCTAGGAACCTTATCACCCAGCCCTTAGTCCACTTATTCTCATGCCTCCTCCCAACATAGTAGATGGTCTCTTTAGAGAAGTAGCATTACCACTCTGCTGCCTTTCTGAGCAATGCCTCTCAATCCTGGTTTCCCTTTGGAGAAAAGAGATTTGATTTTTTTTTTTTTTCCACAGAAGATTGTTAGGATTCTGGTGGCTGGCACCATGAATAGCCTCTTATTTCAGTGAAACCCTACTTCCTGCCTACGTGGGGTATGTCTTTGACCCTTATCACTCAAACAATAAAACAATGCCTTTATCAAAAAATATCTTACTATCCACACAAGAATCACTTATAAAAAACAAAAGAGGAGTTATTTGATGGAACAAAGGTATATTCTGTTTTTATGTGTGTAATTATAAGCATGGATGTTTTGTATTCACTCAAATATGCCCCATTACACAAGACCTTATTTAAAACAGTGACATTGATAGAACCTACATTTTCACAGAAAGAGATGCAAGAAATTTGCACACTCCCTCAGAATGCTATACACTCCCTGAATCAGAGGCATGTGCTGGTCACTGAAAATCCATGTGCTCCCATGTGCCTAATGGGCCATGAACAAGAGTCACTCCTGGATTAAATCATTCAAAAGTCAATGTGCAACTCTCTGACTCTCTTTTCTCCTGCCATGATACAAAGAAGAGTATGCACTGAGATGGTCGGGCTGTAAGGTACAAAGATCTTGCATCTCTATGTCATAGCATGGAGAACAACTACTCTGAAGAGTTAGCGGACTCACATTGGGACTTCGCATGAATAAGAAATAAACCTTAAAAAAAAAAAAAAAGAAAGAAATAAGCCTTTATTGTGCTAAGTAACTGGGACTCTAGGGTTATATTTTTATTACATCAGGGCCCATGCTATCTTGACATATACACTCCATTATCTCAGATTCCAATACACAAAGAATATGGAAAGATATTTTAAAATTGATTGAAGCATTGATATAGGGAATCCTGCCAATTAATGTCAGTTTTTATAAAGATTCAGTTCATCTTATCTGAATATGCTGAAGACATGGAGAACACTGATAACTAGCCTGAGACCATTCAGTGCTGGCATGTTATCTTAGTTAATGTGAACTTTTATCACCGAAACTCAGACAAGTTAAAAAGTTGGACTCCCACCAAAAACACAAGCATTGCAGCAAATCATTTTGAAGACTCAATAGAAGCTTTAAATGTTGGTTATGCAAAATGAAACCTTTTATATCCAAATCTAATTTAGGCTCAGCAGTTCAAAGAAGATTTAAGGCACAATTTGTCCAATGGAACTGTTTGAGACACAGATCTATTCAGTTTTGGAGAATGAATTCCATATTGAAGAGACTGCTTTCCCTCCCCTGGTGGATGTATAATCCATATTCAGCTACTCATATCAAATTCCTGGTCTTTGGAAAGACATTGAACTTGGACATCTTCTCCTTGTTGTCCACTTATTAATTGCTTATGATTTACCTGCTTCCCCTAGATCAGCTTTAAAATATTGGACCAACAAGACAGAAATATTTATAATTTCAAGAGTGTTTCTTGATCTTCTGTTTTTTCTTTTACCAGGGTAAACTTTCAGAAATAATTTTTCAAATTATGTAGTCATGTATTGGAAGGGATAGAATGAAGTTGGGGTGGGAAAAGAAGAGGGATTATATCAGAAAATCTAAGCTAAGAATTGTTATTGGTATTAGACATTAAATTTGGCTCCGAGTTTCCTAGTAGTCAAAGCAAGAGGGCAACCTGAAAAGTTTTATAGCTTCATTTCAGTTTTGACAAAAATAATGCTAAAACAAGTTACTGGTTGACTATTTAGATCATTAAAAAAATTATTTTGATAGTCTGATTTCAAGCAGCACTTGATCCTGCCTAACCAGAAGAATTCTCTACAAAGTTTATCTCCATAAAAATAAATTAATTTACCAGTTGAATGAAATTATTTCATATTGTAAATTCTTTTTGAATGCCGAAGCGAGGAAATTATATCTGAGAAGTAGAGAAACAAGTTTAGCAGGATAGAGACCCACCATTCTCAATGATTTTTAAATATTTTTCTCCTGGAGCCAATTAATTGTTTGCATCAATGTGGATGGTAGTTAGCAGATCCCATCTAGAGAGAGTTCTGGGGGAGTCTACAAAATGTGTAACAATCATTGCAGTACTGAGGAAAATACCTCACTCTGATGTTAAGGAAAATGTTCCCCTACATGAGTTATATTCTGAAGTCTTTATTGACCAGGGTGTCCTGCTGCAATCTGTTCCAGTATATTTTTTATAAAAAGAGTTGCTCCAAAGAGATGACACATTTCTCTGTGGTGTCCTTTGAAGCCATCTTCTCTTTCTAACTTTGCTGGCTTTTGTGGGTGTCATGGTATGTTTAAAAATCCAGGAGGATGCCAAGTTACCCGGGCACCAAACCCAGAGAAGACAGGGTCTGTTTCAATACCGTGGTTCCTTGTATGTGATTAATGGTGAAGCTCAGCCCAAGAGACAGGTGTTGGATTCCAGAAGGTCACCTATGAGGTGGTGTCCTTGCTCCATCCCAGACTGGACAGCTTTGTTTTACCACTGCTACTGTAGTTGGCTGCTACTACAGAAAACTCTCCGCTCTGATCTCTCAGTGCACCCATGGCCTCTGAAGTCCAGAACCGCAGACAGTCTCGGAGTTTGGTTTGACACCAGTGCTCACTTTATTGAGACCCCATAGAGACGATTTGCAGTGAGAAGCTAACCAGCAGTACAACTCTTGACCCCAGGGCTTGGAGAGCAGGGTGTAGAGACCCTTTCTGAGCAGACTTGCTATGTGAGTCTGTGTGATTAACTCCTTACTCGGTTCCTCTAAGAAGGGATCTGCCTGGTACGGATAATGTGATACTCAAAATGGATGCTACTCTTGCCAGAGCTCAGCTGGGAAGGAATGGTGGCCCCGAGGGCATAGGAAATGGAGGTAGGTGAGTCTTAAGTCCTGTTCCTGGGAAAAGAGACTCAGACAGAAAATCACATGGAGGATGCTCACTGGTGAGTACTCCTAGGAGAGATGCCTATAAAGGATTGAGAGAAGGAGGATTGGGAAGAAGGGCAAGTTACACTGTGATGAGGTTGAGACAGGAGCCTCAGGCGATTTTACAGGGAGGTCTGGAGCTGGGATGGCCTTTCAGAGATGCCCCCAAATTGGAGTAAGGGTGCTGGGCTTTGTGCCCACTTATAGTCTAGGCATTAGATGTGGGCTACCCCTGAGGAAGCAGCTAAGCTTGGGCAAGGCAGCTTCCTTTGGTCAAGGGCAATTTCTGAGGAGGGTCTCAACCGTGAGCTGCCAGCAAAACGATACTTCTGGAAGCCAGAGGGGGAATGACTTTGACCTTTTTGGACCTTGGTCCAAAAGGAGGAATCTGGGTGGCACACCATAGCATTATTATTATACTCAACCAGCTGACTTTTATCTCCATACCTTCATATAAATAATTAGCTTCAGAAATATGAGAAGGAATGATACATTTAAGGGATGGTGGTGGATAATCACTTGCCCAACTGTTACAAGGATACATATAGAGTAAAGGGTTATTTGGTAAATAAATAGTAAGTCCACACTTTTATTAGAGGAGTGGGTGAAATGATTCCATGAATCTCAATAGCTATTAGAGAAATTTTTCTTAAAGTGGTAGTGGTAAGTAGGCAGGAGTAGTTCCTGCTTACCTGACCTAGTAGTAATCAAGCTGTCCAAGGTTCTCGAGAATCTTTCTGGCTTGGAGTAGAGCTCTGAATTGATTATCCTTCAGACTATGCTTGACCTTCGAGGTCTCTGGGAAACACACTATGACCCCATGATTTTCCAGTCCCCAGACACAGCTTCAGTACTCGGGCGTTCAGAAGTCTGCCTGATTCAAACCTCCCATGTCAAGAGACACTATACGAGTATAGCCTCTGGAGCCCTTAACAGTTAACCATTTCAACCTGAATGACTTCTCAAGGTCATTTCAAATCCTATACTATATTTAAATAAATAAATAAATAAACAAACAAACAAACATTATCAGAAATTCAGACAATACAGAATGATGAAATGAAGAATTAAAAATTAACTTTAGGGATCCCTGGGTGGCGCAGCGGTTTGGCGCCTGCCTTTGGCCCAGGGCGCGATCCTGGAGACCCGGGATCGAATCCCGCGTCGGGCTCCCGGTGCATGGAGCCTGCTTCTCCTTCTGCCTGTGTCTCTGCCTCTCTCTCTCTCTCTCTGTGTGACTATCATAAATAAATAAAAATTAAAAAAAAAATTAACTTTAATCCAACCACGGCTAAGCATAGTGGTATACGTTCACCCTTCTTTTTTTCCTTCTCATATGCAAGTAATATTCTAAAAAGTGATTTTACCATGGAGGCCTACAGCTTTGTATTCAAATCCTGATTCCACCACTTACTCATGTGACCTCAAGTAGTTTACTCTTGATTTTTTTGTTCATGTGTAAAATGGGAAGAATTACATTCATCTTATGGAATTTTGTTAGACTTTGAAACAAGGTGGTATATGTAAGCCTTATATTGCATCGCCTGGTACAAAACAAGCATTCAATAAATGTCATATTCTTTACTTCCCCACCCAAGGGGCTAAATTGGAAAAAACCACAAAGGATTCAACTTTGAGAACTGAGTTATGATCTAAGAAAAGCCTCCTTTAAAAGATTTCAAGCTTCATTGCTTAAATTAATTCCAAACTTTTTCAAGCTATTAAGAGGCAATGCACAATTTGATTCAGATATGTAACATGAGACTATGTAATTAAACATATATATCCTGAAATTAATTTTACATTCACTTTTATAATACAGTACACTTATATAGAATAACACATGGCTCTTGATTAAACAGCAGACTGCCATTCAGTCAAACAGCTCAAGATAGATCATAAAACGTGAAAATGCAGCATCAGCACCAAAATATGGTTATGAGGTTTTAATATTCACTTCCACACTCTTACCTAGGTAGCATAAAAATGGATGTTTCTGAGAGAAAATGTTAAGAAAATGTTAAGCATTAAGCATATCACATTTCTGCTTAAATGCTATTGAGTCATCTAGATTTATTGTAAATAAGACAAGAGGAATTTAGAGATTTGTCTTTCAAAGTAAAGTTAATTAGGACCAATATAATTTTGGTTTAAAATTTTCAATTACGGGAATAAAAAACTTTTAAAGGCATTTGAGTTTATTATTTTCTGTATTTCTTATTTTATTTTCAAAATAAAATCTACTGAACTGTGCACATATTATGATGGAAATATTTTCAAACTCTCTGAACGCTAAATAATCCAAACTCTTGCACAGTTGGGGGAGTAGGGAAAAAGGTAAATGAAATACACAGATGAACCCTTAAAGTCTGGTTTCATTCTTTAATATGATTTTCTTTCCTTCCACAAACCTTTATCTGAGCAATAAAAAAGACAGTCAAATTGGCCATTTGAGTTTCATTTTCCTCATCTTCCCATGTTGGAAGACCTTTTAGGTCTGGAAAACACTATGTTCGACTAAAGCTCATCCACGCACTGTTCCTTGCATTAAAGTCATTTTCCCTTAATCTGGATCATGCCCAAATAAGACCTTTAAATATAAACTTTTTATTGAAGTACAACGTGTTGGGAGATAATCCTCCAGGGGTCGCTCACGGTTCTGCATGCCTTGTGAGCAGAGAAGCACTGATAGCTTTTGTTCAGACTGTCTTTTCAAGGATGATTATATAGAGAACAGCCTTGGAAGGTAGTGTCTCCCTCCTAAGCAGAGGACAGGTTTGATCACTGTCTAGTATAACAAAAATATGGTGTCCATCCATGGAGGTGGGGCAGATTTGCCTGTATCCTGTTATGAGAGGTTTGGGTTTTCTGAGCTTGGGGTTCCTCAGTTGACACAAAGCATTGCATACACAGCATCCATCTGAGCCTTCCCCGTGCAATTCTGAGGAGTGGGAGCAGGGGCCATGAGAGCAAATGTTCAGCTCATGCTGCTTGCTGTACTCTGAGTAATCCACTCCTTTGTCTCTGACCCAGGGGTATCGTGTCATCTGCCAGCATGTATAAAACTGTGGCAGTATTGCAAGCAGAGTAAGTCTCGGACAGTTTACACTTCTTGACATATGATACTTTCAAAAGGTACACAAATCCTAAGAGTAAGAATAGGTGAATTTTAATGAAGTGAATGCATATAAGCAAAACCCCCCAAACAGAATATAACCAGAATCCCAGGATTCCTTTCACGTTCCTTACCAGTCATAACCCCCCTACACAAGGTAACCAACCACTATCCAGATTTCTCACACGATAGCTTAGTTTTGTCTTTCTTGAACTTGATATAAATGAAATCATACAGTGTGTGGTTTTAATTGGGTTTTGTATTGTTTATGTTGCTCAACACTATGTTTGTGGAATTCCTTCATGTTGCATGTAGTTTTTGTTTCTTCATTCTCAATACTGAATGGTATTCCATCATGTGAATATACCACATTTTTTTTAAAGATTTTATTTATTTATTTATTCATGAAAGACTGAGAGACAGAGAGAGCCAGAAACAAAGGCAGAGGGAGAAGCAGGCTCCATGCACCGGGAGCCCGATGTGGGATTCGATCCCGGGTCTCCAGGATCGCGCCCTGGGCCAAAGGCAGGCGCCAAACCGCTGCGCCACCCAGGGATCCCTATACCACATTTTCTTTTTTTTTTTTTTAATTTTTATTTATTTATTTATTTATGATAGTCACAGAGAGAGAGAGAGAGAGAGAGAGAGAGAGAGGCAGAGACATAGGCAGAGGGAGAAGCAGGCTCCATGCACCGGGAGCCTGATGTGGGATTCGATCCCGGGTCTCCAGGATCGCGCCCTGGGCCAAAGGCAGGCGCCAAACGGCTGTGCCACCCAGGGATCCCCCCTATACCACATTTTCTGAATTGCATATCTTCTTCTAAAAGCCCACAATCTTTTATTAGTAACTTTCCTATTCAACTCTTTACTTTTCACTTTTTAAAAAACATTTTATTTATTTATTTATTCATGAGAGACACGGGGAGAGGTAGAGACATAAAGGGAGAAGCAGGCTCCCTGTGGGGAGCCCAATGCAGGACTTGATCCCAGGACCCCAGGATCGTGACCTGAACTGAAGGCAGACACTCAACCACTGAGCCACCCAGGCACCTCTTTAATTGTATTTTTTTTAATTTTATTTATTTATGATAGTCACAGAGAGAGAGAGAGAGAGGCAGAGACACAGGCAGAGGGAGAAGAAGGCTCCATGCAGGGAGCCCAACGTGGGACTCGATCCCGGGTCTCCAGGATCGCGCCCTGGTCCAAAGGCAGGCGCTAAACCGCTGTGCCACCCAGGGATCCCCTTTACTTGTATTTTTTGAAGATTTTTATTTATTTGTTTATTTGTGAGAGAGAGCACAAATGGGGAGGAGAGGGGAAACATAGGCTCCCTGCCATGCAGGGTTCCATCTCAGCACCCCGGGATCATGATCTGAGCCAAAGGCAGATGCTTAGCTGACTAAGCCATCCAGGCATCCCTTTACTTTGTATTTTGGTTTTTAATGTACCTGTGTTATTTCCTATACTAGACTATTCGACCCTTGAAAACTTAAGCTTCAAGACAACCTGAGCAATATATTAATTGACCCATTCACTCATTCATTCACTCATTCATTCAATTATTCTACAAATATTCAAAGAGAGCCACTTAATGTCTACTGAATGATAGATGCTCATCCACATAACAAGTACTAGAAAACATTTGGTGAATGACTGAGTAGTTAAAAAGCAAGAAGCAAAGGGGAAGAAGGCCACAAGAAAATGGCTGAGGAAATTGACCAGAGAGACTGTGTCTTGACTAATGTAGAGTTGACTGTGTTTCATGAGGAATGAGACTAGTTTTAAACAAAGATTCAAGGACTTATATGGTAAACTGCCTTATAAAATCTTCGCAAGATTATCTTACAGGCATTTTTCAAAAGTAAACTTGTAACTTACACCTCCCCAAATTTGCTCCTCCACAAATCTTTCCCATCTCATTAAAATGCACCTCAGTCCATTCAGTTGCATCCAACATCATTTTCTTTCCCTTATTCCCCACATTCAGTGCAGCAGCCCTGTAGGCTCTATCTCTAGAGCACATTCCAAATCTGTATGTGGTTCAACTCCACCATTATTAGTCTAGTTTTGAGTTTCCTGATTTTCTCCTCTGCCCCTGCCATATAGCAACCACGGCTTCTGAGACATAAATCAGATCATATTATGTCCTTGCTTAAAACTTTGATAGTATCTCATCGCTCTCGCAACAAAATCTAAATTCTTTATTCTGGTTTTTATGGCACATTCTGAACTATGAGTTTATCTCATCCTCACTTGCTAAGTCCCAGCTACCTGGCCTTTTATTTGCCAAGCTTGTCTTGCCTTATAGCCTTTGTACTTTCTCCTGCCTGGTCCTAGATGCTTTTCTTCCTTGTTTTCACAGGAAGAATACTGACTGCTTCTTTTCAGTCAGATCACAGCTTAAATGTCACCACCTCAAAGAAACCTCTCTAAACTTCCAGTCCAAAGTAGCCATCCAGTTATTTTTTTATCACATCACCCTATTTTAATGCTGTAGGAAGCACTTTCCTTTCCTATTTTGTTTCTCATTTTTGTGTCTATTTTGTGTCTGTCTCCTTCAACTGAAATGTAAGTTTCATGAGGGCAGGGACCTAGTCTCTCTTTCTCACCAAGAAAGAAGTGGAATAAGATTAGGTAGAGACATATGGAGGCTTTCATTTTATTCACGATGTCCTGTTTCTTAAACTGACAGGTACACCAATATTCATTTTATTGCCCTTTCTATAGTATACATACATTATAGGTATTCTTTTTGCATATTTTATAATTATTTTATAATTTAAAAAGTAAAAATATAATCAAGTTAAACTATTTACTTATAACTAAAACTTCCATGTTCTGTATTCTTTTTTTTTTTTTTTCATTTTTTTTTCATGTTCTGTATTCTTGTTTGGGTAAATAATTAGTCTGATTTGTAACCTAATAGCTATAGTGCTGTGAACTCTGTTTTCTTTTTGGATTGCAATGGATTGCAATGGATTGAACCGTACTCCTCCAAAAAGATATTTTGAAGTCCTAACCTCCTATAGCTCAGAAGGTGACCTTCTTTGGAAAGAGGGCCATTTTAGATGTAACAAGTTAAGGTGAAGTCATACTAGAGAAATGGAGGCCCCTAATCCAACATGATTCATGTTCTTATAAGAAGATGGCCTTGTGAAGACAGAGATAGGAGGGTCTGAGTGATGCATTTACAAGCCAAGGAATGGCTGGAGTTACCAGATGCTAGGAGAGAAGCATAGAGCAGATTCTTTTTTAAAGTCCTCCGAAGGAAGCAATCCAACCAACACCTTGAATTTGGAATTCTGGTCTCCAGGACAGCATCTTTTTCTTGCTTTCTGCTTCCTAGTTTGCAGAAATTTGTTATGGCAATCTTGTGAAAGTAATACGGATGTGTCTGAGGGGTATAGATCAAACATGCACTTTGATGATTTAAGGTCTTTCTATGACAAGAGTGAGACCATACTGGGCCCACAATGAAATCGAGTTTCTCTACTTTTACAATTTTTTCTTTGCGCAGGCTCCAATAATGATGTAATGATAACATGGCGAGCCTGAGAACAAAACCCAAATTTAAGGGGCTTTAGAACATGCTAGGGCATAGGAGAAAATTAAATAGCTCATTTTTCCTAGAACCTTCATTGCCATTGGTTGAATCAATCACTGAGCTGCATTCATAGCTATTATTCATAGCATGTCTGGTACCATTATGACCTTTCAGATCTTATTAGTTTTGTTGAGGTTGGTAGAATTACATTTACATTGATTTCTAAAGGGTGGTATGTTTGAGAGCATGCTTGGGTGGTGTTCACCAAATGGAGTTGATGGGGTAAACACAGATAAAGAGTTAAGAATCCTCCAGAGTTGGCTGGATGATAAAGGCAAATCTTATTTAAGAATAATTGATTTATGTCACCCATAAATCTGAATTATATCTGGGAAATGCTCCTTTATATCCAATTGGTGTGTAGATAGGGTTAGAATGAGAATAATATCTAATCTCTCAAGATCACTTCTTGACCATGGAGAATAGTCCCCATTTTGTTTTTAATACAGAAATCTTGAGAAATGCCAGTGTGTGACAATAGTGCATCCTATGCTCAACTCACAATAGTCATTCAATAAGTATTAAATGATGTCACTTGGACAGAAGTCTCTGACCATGTGGGAATTTACATTCACTGTTGTAAGATTTTATCTTGAGGAGAGAAGCTTGGGAAGATGGCAGACTGAGAGGACCCTAAGCTTACCCTGTTCCATGTGTACAACTAGGTATCAATCACATCCAAGTGTATAAGGTTTTATCACTACATAAATCCCTTTGGCTTGGTCAAATGATTTTACTTGGTTGGGATTGGTGATAGCACACATGACACACTCTTAGATCAGAGTGGCCTCTGAGCCACACATGGCCAGATAACCTCTCTACAGATGACTGAAGGACTAATAGTGAAGAGTGCAGAAATTGGAAGCAAGTACACATGATTTTGAATCTTGGCTCCATTCTTTACTGGCCATTGGCCTTTAGGTAAATCACTTAAGTTTGTTGCATTTAAGATTCCTGGCCTGCAAAATGAGAATTAGTGTTAATGCCTAAATATTAGAGGTCTTGTGAGGATTAAGTGGGTGAGGATGCAGAAATGAGAGGGTGGCTGCTGTTAGAAGTGATGTCTCTATCCACTCTATGGCCTGCCAGACTGACTGACACAGAAGTTTCCTGTGAACAAGCTTTGTCAGCTCACCTGAGCCTCCATGCTTAGCATCACCAGGTGGTCACCTGCCCCGACACCTGCTCTGGCCCTTACTTGCCCTACTCCTCCTTCTCCTTCTTTCCACCCCTCTCCGCTACTCATGGATCAGTGGTGGGTTGCCAGGAAAAGGGTCAGAAGGCCAGAGGCAGTTTTAGGGGAAGCAATATCCCAACTGTACAGTAGTAGCTGCAGAGAGCCCCTGCTTCCTGGCTGTCTTCCCTCCTGCTGCTCTGATCTCTCATAAGCCTGTTTCTCCTCAACTCCCCGCAGTAACCTGTGGTTTGACCTCCTTCCCTTGCATGTTTTCCCATCATCACGGAGTCCAATACCGCAATCCCAATGCACAAGGTTCCCCATTAGAAATGATGTTATGAACAATGAGTACTGAGCCATCCAAAGGGACTATGGCAGGGGGAGCCCTGGGGCAGAATCCAGAGAACGCTTGCAGGGACAGGAGTCAACCCTCCATTGGCTGGACTCAGGGGTGGTGGGGGGAATCCTGGAGGACACCCAGGAGGGGACAGAGCAACCCGATAGCAGAGGCAGCGGACTTGGCAATGGAGCACTCCGAGGGCTCAGGGCAATGGCTCTTCACACAGAAATCCTTTAGGGGTTAGGCCGTTCCAGGCGTACGAGTGAAATACCAGCCCTGGTCCCAGACTTCTCTGTTTCCTTAACAAGTTATCCTTCCAATTTCTTTCTTTCCCCCTTTCTCCCCTTCTCTGCTTGTCTCTTGTCCACTAGGTCATCTGGAAAATGTCAAATCACACGCACTCTGGGCAAAATACCCATTCTCTCCCGTGAAGAAGCCAGATAGACAAGGACTCGGGAGATTTGAGGGGCTCTGCACTTTTTTCCACGGCTGCTGCAAGGCAGTGTCTCCCAGATCCAGAGGCTAGAAGTCTGGGGTTCAAGTGTTGGCAGGGCCACGCCCCCTCAGAAATCTACAGGGGAAGTGTCTTCCCTTGCTTCTCGCAGCTTCTGGTAGCCCTGGACATTCCATGGTTTGTGGCAACATAATCTCTGCCTCTGTCTTCGGGCTGTTCTGGGGTCTCTTTACATATCTTCCTTCTAAATTGGTGTCCAATTTCCCCATTTTATAAGGACGCCAGTTATATCCAGGTAGTGTGCCCCCTGATGATCTCATCCTAATCTGCTTAAATCTGCAAAGACCTTGTTTCCAAATAAGGTGATATTCCTCAGAACATGGTTTTAGAACTTCAACACCTCTTTCTTGAAGGGATGCCATACAACCCATAACAGTGGTCCTTCCCCACTAGGTAGCCCTTGGGTAAACAATTCATGAGGCTCTCGGTTCTTGTGCCAACACCACAGCCATGATTTAAAAACGAAGGGCCTTTGCCCTCTACTCAGACACAAAGCATGCTGGGCTAAGGACGTTTGGTCAAGTTCGGAGAGCCGCAGTGCTCACTGAGCTTCAATGCTAGAAGGCATTTCAGAAGTTTCCATTAGCCACCTACCCACTTTACAGATGAGCACACTGGAGACCCAGAGACAGGCTTTACCTGAGATCTCAGAGCTTGTAGGAACCATCGCCACGAGTAGGACCCATGCTTCTACACTGCCTTTCACTGTTCCACTCTCACGGGTAAGATGTTGGTTTAACCAATGTTGCATTTGCCTCCTTTGGGGGCCTATTTGAATCCATTTTACCTTACCTAAATCTCTGCAGACATAGCTTCCAAGATGATCCCCCAAGGAAATACTTCTCGGAGACATCAGTGTATCCAATGAGTAATAATGAGAATCAGTGGGTAAGGCATTCTAACAATCCCCAAATGTGTTTTTAACACTGTTATTGTTGTTTTAACATTGAATACACTTAACCAGGAAATTCAGACTTCTTTCTGAAGCATTCCAACTGTTGTGTTTATACCCAGTTGCCACACAACATTTGCTCCTACTGTGTTTTAGTTGGCAAGGGCTGGAGGAAGGGTTTTTGTAGCCAAGTAGCCTCAGATAGGGAATCTTTCCAATCTCCTGGGACCTGGCATAGCCCCAGAATCAATAGTCACAGGGACAGATGCCAACACTCATTTTATCCAGTGTTTTAGCTAACCTTGGACCAACCCCCTATTTAGACCCTGAACCTGGATAGGAAGAACCAGCTGAAAAAATAGAACCTTGCAAAACTTATAGATAAATAAGTGAAAGCTGCATTTTTTTTTTCCATCAGGGAAAAACGGAGGAATCCTGCAGAGGATATATTACATTTTCACTCCCTGCTCCCCCCCAAAAATCTCTCAAATGCAGCCATGATGCCAACCTCCTGAATTAAAAATGGATAAACACAGTCAATGTTTTACTATCATTACATATTTTCCAGACTACAGAATACAGAATTCTATCACCAGCACGGAGTATTTCCTACTTTCATTACACAATTTGGAGGCTGTGAAGTGAAAATACTCTTGATTTAAATAGCAGTGTATAAATCTGACATCCTTCTCTACAAGACATATATTTATTCAGCAAACTTTGACTGAGCACCTATTATGACAGACCAGCCCTGTGCTGTGCCCTGCAATGCTTAGCTGAAAGAATCTGCACCCCAGATGTGCTTACAGCTCTCCAAGGAAGACATCGCGCACCGTCGCTAGGCCACCGTGTCGCTTGCCGTAATGAAGGCGGATGGGCAAGGTTAAGGAAGTGCTCAGGAATGATTAATTCTGCCTTTGAGAGAGAAGTAGAAGATGAGAGCATGTGCCAAGAAAGGTTCAGTCCAACTGGTGTTTCAGTGAGATGGCCTCCCCGATGGTGTAGAGGCTGCTGCAGGCAACACCAACCCTCTGTGCATTGACTCTGGGCCCTCGCATATTACATGATGATTTAAAATGTTCTTCAGTGGAGTCTGTCTCTGAGGGCAGATGAGTATGGAAAGATTCTGTGTGGCCATTCTAACCTAGACCACAGTGAGAAGGCTAGGGCTCTGTGGGGCGCACCTCACCTCCGTGTAGATGGACCCGGTGCACGGTGGCTGGAGCATTTCTGATGACCCCTGCATAACATCCTGTTCAGGCACAGGCTGCAGTTGTTCCCTTGTCTGGACAAGAGCTTCTAACTGAGGATGCACGAGGAACTGACGTTGTGGGGAAGGAGAAGAAGGGATAGGGGAGAGAGTGAGACCAGAGAAGGGGAGGCTGCAGGTGTGGAACTCATCTGGCTTCATTTCAATATTGCTCTCCCAGATTCCAAATGGAAAATAGAACTGAACACCCATGATTAAAAAATGCAATACATGCTAAGAAAGTCTAAAGTAATTTACACCGGGCATTAAAGTGTTTTGCATGAGAATATAGTATGATGGAGACAACCGAAGAATTATGGCTTTCATTAAAAGGTTTGCAACTCAGTGTGCTGTGATATAACTATAGCAGTTTTTCTGTCTTGGTGATGGTTTTTTATTTTAAACACTGCCTTCCAAACCAAGGAATGCAAATGTGTCGGGAGCGCTCAGCCTGGGGGTTTTAACTTGCTGCCACCTCTTACTAATCACTTCCCTCTAGGACTTTACCTGCTGGTGCCAAGGTGAAAGGTGAGCAGTTACACCTCTATGGCCCTCAACCTCCCGTATCCTGAGCCCAGCTATAAAGTAAACTGTCATCTCTTTCTTCATTATTCAAAGTTAGCATTCGCTAGTTCAAAGCCCATTTGAGATTATGCATCAAGAATGATATACATTAAGGTTGGGATTAAAGGAAAATCAGTTACATGAAAGAAAGGTGTTTTTGCCACAAATCTTGTGTGTGCATGTCAAGAAGTATATTCATTGCCTAATTTAAAAAGAAACCAGGACAACTCCCAGAGATATATACCTGCATCTGGCCAGTCTTTCAATGAGGACGCTTTCTGTTTGAAGTTTGGCTGTGAAGTTAGAGGAAAAACATCTTTCCCTGGCTAGCACATGCTGCTTGTTTAAAAAAAAAAAAAAAAATGCTGGATGGAATTCTGATTATAGGCACTCATTAAGAGTAAAATCAAAAGTTGACTTCAACCTGAATCTGCTTAGACAGGGTAAGAAAACTGGGCTTAGCAGTAAGAGAGACAGATCTAGGCTAGCAATAGGAGGAGTTAGATGAACTTTCACAATCTCTTTTAACCCAGGGATTCCATAATTTTATCAGTTACTGCCTAACTGAATTCCTGGTCTTGCTGGCCTGTTTGGAGCAACTTTTCACTGATTTGATACAAATTTTGATGATGCTTATTTGGAATTAAGGGAATGACAAGAAGCCAGGCACTGAATTAGGTGCTTTTCACGAGTCCTCCCGTTGGATCCTCACATCAGTTCCTCGATTCAGATTATTATGAATTTCTACCACACGTCATCCTCCCCCTGCATAGTTTACCATATTCCTTGGACCTATCTTTAAATTGGGCACGTGGGGGTCTCAGATCTGATGCAAAACCAAATTTTAAACTACTGCGATCAAGTTCTGTACAATGTCTGGGACACCGTGAGCTCATGCATGTTAAACAACCCAAAATCACGATGCCTGTGTTCTGCTGGGTCAGTTTATAACCCGTACAGAGGACAGAATGTGCAAACCGTATGTGTGAAGGTGAATTTATGAAGATGCTGGGGCTCTGGAGCAACCTGGCTCCAGAGACTGAATGCCTCCTGGTTTCTGTGATGTTCCTAATTCCACCCTGGCTCCCGGCACGTCTGGCGTTAGGAATGGGTTTGATAAATGTGTGTGGAACTGAACTGAGGCACACTAACCTCTCTTCCAGGCCCCCCCTAAATCGCCCCTGGTCCTCTCGCTTCCAAATATTATGATGGGAAGGTCAGAGGGGCAAGACCTTCCCATGTGTTTCTGGCATTCCCTCTGATCAAGACTTGATAAGCCAGAGTGTTATCTGAGGCCTCCAAAGCAGATGCTCAGGACCCGGTTCCACTTTTAACTCTGAGTCAGCTTTTGCTAAAGGACTTATGGGGTCTGGATAGGAGCTCTGTGATCTGTGGGATTTGAAGAGAAGCACCCGATTCTTCTGTAACTTGGGGAGGGCGCAGAATATTGCGGTGGGCAGACACTAGTGGAAACCATACCTCTGTCTCATGGTTTTGCACCCAGCTTAGGCATCTCATCACTCCCATCTGGTTTTGCTCTTGTCTAACAAAAACATCAAAGCAGACTTGGCAAGGATCATCGCCCAAATATGCTTTCATTGTCTCTGTCAGTGAATCTCTGTCCAGTCACTAAGGGAGAATGTCTTGCTGTGGTTAATGTCACTTGTTTCGTGGAAAACACTAACTTAAGCAACTGTACCTAATCCTGAATAAATCCAATGGCTTTATAATGAAAGAGAAAACAAACATTTACAGAGTCGCTTAATTTGATCCAGGCATTTTATTTCATGCAACTCTGTTCCTAAATATCTATCTTACCGGTAAGGAAGCACAGGGTCCGAAAGATTAGACAATTTGCTCGTGATCACAGGGTGTCGTGGTGGAGCTAGTGACGGAGTTAGGATTCGTACTGAGGTCCATTTGAGAAGAGAGTCCTAGTTCTGCCGAACTCTTAAGACCTTTACTGGATCAGGAGAGACACAGAATCACTGACTCATTACTCTGCTTCTCCATCCGGACGTGGCATGAGCTACTCAGGGCTGTGTCTCTCTTCCAAGGAGGATCCACGAAGTGTTGACACTCACTTCTGTGGACGTGCACACGGACGCCCAGCTGTGTTCAGGTAAGGACCAGTGCAGGCCCACCAGCCGGCTCAGCAGCCCTGGAGAGCCTGGACGGTGGTTGCCCTTAGTGTTTCTGACCAACCCAGTGCCAGGCAGAGCCTTGAAGGTTCTAGATGGATGTGCCTGTGTCCCTCCACCTGAGAGAACCTGGCGGGGGGGGGGGGGGGGCTTGTTATCACCAGCCTGCAACCACACTTGACAAATAAACGATTCCTTTAACACTTAAAAATTATACCAAAATTGTAAGTCAAAGACACCAAGCTGAACATGATTTTAAGGTTATCCATGGCCCAGAGACTATCTTGAAATAAAGATAAGCCCCTTGGCCATTCAAATAAACTTACGGAAGCTTGCAAACTGTCCACTCTCTTGCTTGGGGAACCTAGTTAATGGGTGAAAGGAACAGAATCAGTATGCTTTTCTCTTCTGTTGGCATGCATACCTTCTTAATTAGCTTGGGCCTGAGGAGGGAGCGTGTATTTCTCAGGTTAGTTAAAAATACTATACAGTGAATACATGCATATCATCTACAGTTAACATGTGTATACACCTGAATTACTTAGCACTCAATTGACAGGAAAGTAGTCAGTTATCACCTTTATTATTTCCCATGGACAATGCGTAAGATGGAGCAGTGGCCTTGAGTTTGTTTTCAGACATGAAGAAGAAGCTAGAGCACAGAGAGGCCGACCATCTGTTTCAGAGTACCCAGCAGGTGATGAGTTCTGACACATGCTCTGGGGCTCCAGCCAGAGCCAGCTTCCTTAAATAACCAATTAAATGTCAGTAGGCAAAAATGATCCTGTAGCAGCACAAAAGGTTTTCTGAGAAAGCATGCCTATTCCTAGGTGAATTCTTACAATTACAGTTTGTAACAAAACATAAAATCTAACAAATCCGTGCTATGCAAACTCCTTCTCATTTTGTATTCATTTAACAGCATCTTGATGAAAGCTTTTGCCTGTGAAAAAGAGCTCCGTTTGATAGTTGTAGATATTTTTCTTTTCTTCCAATGTGAACATTTACTAAACATCTCTCTCTGGCACCTAACTTCTGCTCACAGCCACACTGTGAGAAATGGAACTGAAGTTCAGGAGGTTAAGTGCCTTGGATAGCGCCCTGGGGGTTAGTAAGTGACAGAGCCAGCGCCCGGTTTCAAATCTCTCGCCTAAAGCACATGCTCTTCCCAAGACTCAGCCCAGAACCTGCTCAGTAGGCTCTCTGACGGGTCCCCTACTCATGTGACTGGGAAAGGACATGAAGAACATGGAGAAAACCCAAGCTAGATTTACAGAATTTCTGACAGGCCCAAGGTTGACCTCCAATAAAATGGTGAAGTGTGCACTGGGTGGTTTGGCTGGAGGTCCAGGCTTAGCCTTCCTCAAAGGTCATTTGGACTCCGTGACTATCACCCGCAGCCCTAGAATCTCATTTCTGCCCTGTTGGCTTTTTCTTTTTTTTTTTTTTTTTAGGTTTTTTTTTTAAATAAATTAATTTTTTATTGGTGTTCAATTTACCAACATACAGAATAACACCCAGTGCCCGTCACCCATTCACTCCCACCCCCCGCCCTCCTCCCCTTCTACCACCCCTAGTTCGTTTCCCAGAGTTAGCAGTCTTTACGTTATGTCTCCCTTTCTGATATTTCCCACACATTTCTTCTCCCTTCCCTTATATTCCCTTTCACTATTATTTATATTCCCCAAATGAATGAGAACATACACTGTTTGTCCTTCTCCGATTGACTTACTTCACTCAGCATAATACCCTCCAGTTCCATCCACGTCGAACAAATGATGGGTATTTGTCGTTTCTAATGGCTGAGTAATATTCCATTGTATACATAGACCACATCTTCTTTATCCATTCATCTTTCGATGGACACCGAGGCTCCTTCCACAGTTTGGCTATTGTGGACATTGCTGCTAGAAACATCGGGGTGCAGGTGTCTCGGCGTTTCATTGCATCTGAATCTTTGGGGTAAATCCCCAACAGTGCAATTGCTGGGTCGTAGGGCAGGTCTATTTTTAACTCTTTGAGGAACCTCCACACAGTTTTCCAGAGTGGCTGCACCAGTTCACATTCCCACCAACAGTGTAAGAGGGTTCCCTTTTCTCCGCATCCTCTCCAACATTTGTGGTTTCCTGCCTTGTTAATTTTCCCCATTCTCACTGGTGTGAGGTGGTATCTCATTGTGGTTTTGATTTGTATTTCCCTGATGGCAAGTAATGCGAAGCATTTTCTCATGTGCATGTTGGCCATGTCTATGTCTTCGTCTGTGGGATTTCTCTTCATGTCTTTTGCCCATTTCATGATTGGATTGTTTGTTTCTTTGGTGTTGAGTTTAAGAAGTTCTTTATAGATCTTGGAAACTAGCCCTTTATCTGATAGGTCATTTGCAAATATCTTCTCCCATTCTGTAGGTTGTCTTTTAGTTTTGTTGACTGTATCCTTTGCTGTGCAAAAGCTTCTTATCTTGGCTTTTTTAGTCCAGATATTTTCCACCTCTCTCCATCCTCAGAATCTTCCCACTTCCAAAGTATCTATAGGTACCTGCAGATGAATAACTAGTGAATCTGATCATCCAAGACTGTTTTTGACAGTAACCCCGAGGATACATTCTTATCCATACGTGTAACTGCTAGAGTGGAAATTTCAGACATGCCAGAAAATGAGTAGAGAAATCTTAGAGGAGGAATCATGATCATATAGTACCCCACTACCGCTCCTGGATTAAACTGCATTCTGGAGTGGACATGGCTGGCCTGAGACTCCCTACAAGTGTGTGACATGCCCTTGTCTCAGACTAATCAAGTGTTAGAAAGTAGGTAGGTTGGATGATACTTTTTTGGTTGTAGGTAACAGAAACTAAAGCTAGTCTAAAGGGGAAAAAAAATTTACTCTAAGCATATAGATGTGAGAACTCGAGGAGAACCAAGCAAAGAATGGTCTCAGAACGAGGGAGAAGAGGGGCTGTTTGTGGGATGCGAGAGTAGGAGTTCAAAACCTTATCTTGCTATCCATGTGGCTTGGTTCCTAAAGTTTTGAAGAAGGAGCCAGATTGAGTCTGTCTGAGTCAGGTGATCACTTTGAGCTAATCAGCTCTAGCCTCTGAGAGTCATGAGGTCCATACATAATAAAGGGAAGGGACAAAGAAAGTTTACAAAGAAAGATTTCTACCAGGAGGCCGTAGTGACCACCCTTGAGTCAACTCTTCTCATTTCGCAGGAGTGGAAGTAGGGGCCCAGAAAGGTGAAGTGACTGCCCCCGGCCACGCACCTTGTAGTGGAGGAGCTGAACCAAAATACAGGCCCTCCTAACTCCAGGACAGTGCACTTTGATTGTCTTTCTGCTTTTGTCCTTTGCATATTTCATGCCTTCAGTCTACTTTCCTCCCTGTTGCCCTCCCACTGCTGACCCAGAAGTCTTCCAAAAGTCCAAATCTGATTGTGACACTGCTCTGCTAAGTAGTCATCTATCACTTCTAGTCCAAACTCCTTAGCACTGCATACAAAGCCCTTTTAATCCTGCCTTAAGCCCTTTTAGACTGCTTGGGCTGCTATTACAAAATACTGTGGGCCAAGTGGCTTAAGCAACAGAAATTTTCTCGCAGTGCTGGTGGTTGGGAAGTTAAAGCTTAAGGTGACAGCAAAGTAGGCTTTATTTTGAAGTCTTGTTCCTTGGCAAGTGTGTGGTAGGAGCCTCACTATGTGTTCACATGACCTCTTTGAATGCTCAAGGAGAGAGAGAACTCTGGTGTCTCTTCTTTTTATAAGGACATAAGCCCTCTTGTATTAGGGCCCCATCTTTATGATCTCATTTAACCTTAATTACCTATATAAAAGCCCTATATCCAAATATAGTTACTTTGGGGTTTGGGGTTTCAGCATACGAATTTTGAGGGAACACAAGTCAGTCCACAACATGCAGCTTGTCCCATTCTTCAACACGATCTCTCTCTTCCCCATTCTCTTTACATTAACTCACTGGACCTACTGCACCCCAATCCCACAAGCCTTGCTCCTTAAAATCCCCTCCTGTTGCAATGTACTCTGCTCTTTGTTTTCTGCTTGTGCTCAAGTCCCAACTCAATGGTTGTTGCACTATGAAAGCTTATGGATGGACATCCTCTGAGTAGATGCTCTCCACATGCTCTTTCAGCACTGCCATGCATGTGCGTTACTTGTGTGTCCTGTGCGCAGACCATGTGTATATATCATTGCATTTGCCACATTCTATTCCAGTTACTTAGTTCACGCATTGGTCTCTCCAAATAGAATGTGAAATCTTAGAGGGCAGGACCTGTCATTGATTTAATCTTTTCTCCCTATTGTTTGGCACATGGGTAGGTACTGAATAAGTGTTGGTTGAACAAAAAGGCACCATGATTATAAACAAAGCAAGACTGGTTACTGTACTCTTTGCCTTTATTTCATCACCATCTCTTTCAGGGGGAAAAAAATTCATGAGCCATGAGGGCATATGTGTATCAGGATTTGAAGGGGAAAGCAAAGAGTAGAAATTAGAATATTTTTCTAAAGTGATCAGGAAAGCAGAACTTTGCTTATTCACTAATGACAATGGGGAGACCCAATTCAGATTATAAGATTTTGCATAGTGGGTCCCTTGTGCATAGACAAGGGATGAATTTATCATACTCTTTCACATTGTTCTCTAATATTGCTCCGAGACTACACAGAAACTGCAATGGGAGATCTCACAAAGCACCTCAATAGGCAGATGAGAAACAAACATGATAAAATACAAGAGTACCACACCAGAAGACTCACTTTTTCATTCATTTTGACAAGGGTAATGTAGTTTTAATTACTAATGATAATATATATTGCCTACTAGTAAATGACTTGTGGTGTGTTTTGTAAACCTTTCATCTTAGAACACGCCAGTGCTCCCAAATTTGTTCATTAAACCTTTGCAACAAACCAAGAGCTTATTGGCTGTTAGGAAAAAAATGAGTCAGTGAATTAGCAAAAAGAAATTAATAACTTTGTACTGTAGCAATTGTATACTTTGAAAAGTAGAGGGCAAGATGCAGTGGTCTTTTATAATATTTTTATTTAATTGGAATATTATGGTTTCAAAATTAATAAATTGAACAAAGGCCATATTCAAACCTATCTCAAAATGATTGAATAATTCTTGTCTCATTTTCAAGGTCAAAGAAGTGGTATATAAAATGTGTTTGCCAGACAAGCTGGCAGAGACAGACAACAGTTTTATTTGGTTTACATTTATAATTTGTAGCACTCAATGCTCCTATTGATGTGTGTTTTTCTTCATAACAAATCATGCACAATTATCAATAAGAATTCAAAGAATGCTGCTAAGGTGTGAAATCATACAAATCATCCTACTGCAAAGAAAAGGCCCTGGAGGTGAACAGTATATTGAATTTTTCAAAGGAAAATTATGTGTTTGTGAGTGTGTGTCACTTGATGAAATGATTGTCATGGAAAATTAAATTTCACCTTGAAAGAAATGAGTAACAATGAAAAAAATCACCATAAATTCTCTCTGTATGAAGGGATTGTAACTTTTTATAAAGGAATTTTTCTCTAAGCCTCTAATCATAGTATATGATACATGTCAACTACACTTATGTTCACATATGGGTTGATGTAAATATACATCATTCTTATCAGCACTATATTATTTGGACCTACTACAGAGTCATTGCAAAGGGAAGTACAGAACTTTGGCATGATCTAATTTTGTGCCCCTCACAGTACGGCCCATGGACAGCCTATATTAGAATCCACTAGGACACGTGTTGAAAACACAGCTTTCCAAGTTCTAAACAAGGCCTGTTGAATCAGAATCTCAGAGGTCAATCTTATAATGAGGCAAGTTAGGGCAACACTTGCCCCAGCTAATTTAGACACGATTTATTTACAAACCATCTACTTGATTTCAGGACATTGGGATAGTGACATCGAGTGATGCCTGACAAATTCACTGATGCTCAAAAGGCTTTTGAGACTTGGAAAAAAAAGCCTCAATACAAAATGCTTTTCAAAGAAATTGGGTTTCAGTATTATTAGGTATTGTATTTATTGTAAATGGAGACATAAATGAGTACTAATAAATTCAATAAGAAGCATTCATGAAAAAGTTATTATTCACAACAGGCCTGTCCTACATATTAATGCCTCCCAAACATAAAACTTTTGTAATACTCAAGACTTGGTTACTGGACACAGTGGTGAAAGCCTCATAAGGAAATTCATAATTGCTGAGTCCTTGTTTGAAAAAGCTTTACTTTAAAAAAAAAAAAAAAAAAGCTTTACTCTTATAAGATTGCATTCTGTTTACTTGAGAGGAACATCCAGGAATTGATAAAATAACAAATTTCAAACTTTTTGCTAAATAAGTATATATATATATATATATTTATGGCAATATAGTATAGCATAGACATTGTATAAGTTATAAGAAGAGTTCAGACTAGTGGGGCATGAATTACTGTTTGAAAGAGTTCTGTGGGGTATCTTGGCCGTGGATGTGTGAGACATCTTGGTAGCATCAACAAAAAAATGATGAAATCCATGATTTCATCTCGGGTTGAAGTCTATTCAAAAGAATAGAACTGTAAATTTCAATATAAATATGACCTCAATGCAGTATGCTTTACTTAATATTCTTGAGTGCTGTACTCGGATTCTTGGATTTTGTGGCTTTTAGGAGACTGCCCGACCCCTCAAAATTGCTCCTGGATCACTGAAAGGGTCCCTGATCTCAATCTGTGGGATAATCCTCAGCAAAGCTGTGAAATGGGTAAATTTTGCCTCCTTGCAGCTATACTATAACCTGTACCTTCTTCTCTATGGTGGCCTCTGCTTTTGGGACAAGTCATATATAGGATAATGTTAAATATGTGTGACTTGCAGTTACAAAGAGGTTTTGTCTGAATCATGGCTTTGCCACTTACTGGTTGTATGACTTTAAGAAATGCACTTAACCTCTCTTTACCTCATTTTCCTTTTCTGTGTCACCTACCATGCCAGACTGGAATATAACTTGAATGAAGCAGGTTATACGTGTAGCAGAACACTTGTTATATAGTAAGTGCTCACTTGTGTCTGTATTTGTCTCCCTTCTTTTTTTATTTTTATTTTTTATTTATTTATTTATGATAGTCACAGAGAGAGAGAGAGAGAGGGAGAGACATAGGCAGAGGGAGAAGCAGGCTCCATGCACCGGGAGCCCGATGTGAGATTCGATCCCGGGTCTCCAGGATCGCGCCCTGGGCCAAAGGCAGGCGCCAAACCGCTGTGCCACCCAGGGATCCCTTGTCTCCCTTCTTGACTACCATCCAAGTTGTCAGTGTTTTCAGAGCAAACGAAGCTCCAAAGGATTCCTACTGCAGTGTGCTACCCAGACCTGACCAGAGTCTTCTCATACGGTTCCTATATTCTTTTCTTGGAAGTTGCTAGAGTGGGTCCATGTACTCAGTTTCCCATGGTAAACATTTAAAGGGAGCATTAGATGGGATTCATCTGATTGCAAATGGTGGAAACCTAACTTGAGCTAGCTAAGGAAATGAGGGATTTGTGGGCTCCCATAACCAAGAGGGGCAGAGATGTAGCTAGGGATGACAGCCTCACACCTCCGTCTCTCTCCTCCTCAGGAGACAGAGAGGTCTTGTTTCCCCCACTGCCCTTAGGCTTCTCCACTACTCAAAAGCCATGCCACTGGCACCTCCAGGCTAATTTCCTCATTCCCAGAGAGGAAGGGGCTCCTAACTCTAACTCCAAAGAGAAGTCCTGGGGAAGGCCTCAGATGGATTCATTTGGGTCCTATGTCCACCCATCAACCAGTTACGGTGGCCAGAGCTTCATGAGAGCTTTCCCTCTGAATTGGACTGCCTGAGAAAGCAGGGGCAAAGGTAGGTCCCAGAAGAATTGGGGGGGTGGGGGGCGGGCAGGAATAGCATAGACAAAGTTGTGAGAGGAATTACCATAAACTAGGCAGTCAAATTCTTTCTCTTTTCTAGGTGACTATGCTTAAGGTAGGAGAATTAATTGCTAATGACAATTTCAAATAGCAGCTGCTGGCCTATGGGGAATGGAGATAATTTATGATGCTGAGACCTAGAGCCCTCCAAAGAAATGGCTCATTGCAACAGGACTTGCTTCTTTTTGGCCACCAAATTGTCAGTAAAGAAGTAGAAAACCAAGATCTTATAGATGATAAAAGTTTCTTGACTCAACTTTGAAATCATTTGAGGGCCTGTTAGCTACATGTTTTTTTTTTTTTTTTTAATTATTTATGGTAGTCACAGAGAGAGAGAGAGAGAGAGGCAGGGAGAGAAGCAGGCTCCATGCACCGAGAGCCCGACGTGGGATTCGATCCCGGGTCTCCAGGATCGCGCCCTGGGCCAAAGGCAGGCGCTAAACCGCTGCGCCACCCAGGGATCCCCTAGCTACATGTTTTACAAGCAATAATGAGCTATCTGTGCCTAAGCAGGAGGTTCTGAATGCTTGATGTAGTGCAGTGGTTTTTTAAAGTGATGTTTCACACCAGCATTGCCTGGAAACTAACTAGAAATACAAATTCTTGCACCCCACACCAGATTTAATGGATCAGAAACTAGCGATGGAGCCAAGAGTCTGCATTTTAATGAGCCCTCTAGATGCTGCTGGTGTGCATGAAAGTTTGAGAACCCCTGGTATAGTATATGCCATGGTAGCTGGCCCAGATTCCCCCCTTGGGACCTCAGTGCTCACTCCCTGGGACCTTGGGGATTTGGAAGCTTCCAGCTCTCAGCTAAGTCCCTCTCCTGGCATTGCTGTCCACTAAGAGAGTTCTCTCATCCAAGGTCACACTTCCTCTCTGTGGCTCCCTGCATGCATGACTGATCTATGGAGGTAAGGAGAGGGGACCCAAAGGCTTGACACCCTTTCCTCAATGTGGGACACTGTGAAGGGCCATCCCAGGCCAGAGCTCCTCAGGAGATCCACAGAGGCCTTTGTTGTGACCACATCACTGTTCAACTCCTCCTTCTACCCAATCCTGCTATGCTGGGCCGTTCATCTACGGACATGCCCCAATGAACTTCCTGCCTGCAAGTCATCGTCTCCGAGTCTGTTTTCAGGACAGTTTTAGATACCTGGCCACTCCCGGAGTTAGGACCATGCACACCCAGTCCCATAAGAGAGAGGGCACCGTAGCCACCATTCTGCAAATGCCCAGGGCTACAGAACATTGCCACTTCGCTGCTGTTTTGGTTCCTCTCTTTGAGGCCTCTTTTTTGAGGCCTATGTGTCTTCCAACCCACTTTCCAGAGGACCTTATTGAGAATATTCTGTCCATACCCTTCTCTGCCAATATAATGTGCTAATCCCTGCATGTAGTGAGCAATTGGAAACTGTGACCATTAAATCCCCTCTTAGATTGGAACTTGCCCTTCCTCCGCACTAAGTCTTTGCAGGATCCAAAGGATCAAAAGGCTTTCTTGTATTTTGTCCCGCACTCAAGATGTTTGCATCCCTGTGTAAAGGCCAATCCATTTAGAACAAAATGGATCTGCTTTTAATGTCATGTCTGGGGTTTAAAAATTAGTCCTTAGTCCTACTGGGATGGGTACTGTCCTGAAAACCTGGCCTTATAGTCTACTTGGGCATAAGACTGGCCTTGGGCTGTGTAGCACAGACCTCCTCACCTCTGCTCTGAAATCCAGGGATGAGAAGCAGTCCCAACCCTTTACAAGCAAAGATCCTGCATTCTTGACTCTCCACCATCTGGGCCAGACTCACATTACAAGTTCATTCTCATCCTCAGACACCTTTATCTAACTCAACTGCTCATTTCCCCCTTATCTCAACCAGGGTTTTTGTTCTATGAGCCTTTGTCTATTGCTCCCACCACGTGGACCATCATTCTGGTTCTGCACCAGCTTCATCTTGCCCAAACTGAAAGGCCAACTCAAGTGCCATTTCCTCCATGCAGCCTTCTTGGATTCCCTTGTAGAAGTCACATACGCCAGCTCTGAGCCCCACAATCCCCTGCCCTTGTCTCACAGTATCATCATACTCTGACTTGAGGTTGACTGTACATGGCTTCTCTCTTTTGCTAAAATACAAGTCCCTTGAGGCCTGGAGTCATGCCTTGGACAACTCTATAGCCCCCATAAGACCCAGGACAAGTGCTTTCACATAATGCAGAGAGGATTCCAACCATATGGTACATTGCTGTTATGGTTACAAAGAAATACATATTGTTACTGCTGAGACATTTTTATAAACACAGTCCTGTCCTTCTCCAACAGAAACATGAACATTAAAAATCAATAAAAACTATATTCCTAAGAATCTGTGCCCAGTGTGAACATGTGTCCTGTTTTGCCCCCGGGACAGTCCCGATTTATTCCTGCTGTCTTGATATAATTATTAATACTGCCCCCTTTCCCTTTCAAAAGTGTCCCAGATTGGATGATAAATTTTATAGTCATCCTACTACGCAACTCAAACCATTAGCTAACAATATGCTCTGGTTACCTATTTGTAAGAAAATCACATGGTAAGAATTCCAAAAAGAGTGTGCCTTGCACATATTTTATTCTGTATGCCTTGCACACTCTCCGTCCTGTTTATATATTTTTTACCCAGGGCCAGTGCAAAAAGTTATTCCATGCCAGGGGTGTTTAAGGGCTGCTCTCCAGCAGGTGAACACCGGTGCAAGGCAGGTAGATCTGCTATCCCGGTCCCAGCGACTTGTCTTCTCCTTTGTGCCAATGACAGACCATAAAGGCCATTTGAGGGTGTCTGGTTTCTCTCATTCAAGTTTAACCAAAGCTAAATAATTTCTACCTGAGGGCAGATATATTCCCTCCACAGCTCTTCAGCATAATTACTCAGATTGGCACGGGAGGATCAGGGATAGATTGTAACTGTGGTTTTTCTGTTCTCCAGATGTAAACAACTGCTACCACCAGAAAATAGCCCAACCTCATTGAAATGGTGAAAGGGACCTCAACATATTCTTTATATTTGCTTCCTAATCATCAAGTAGACAACCATACATAACTTACAAACACGTGCTTCGTCTAATCCTCACAAGGGCCATATTGGATGCTGTTGGAGTTACTATTCTACACGTTTTCACATTTGTAGTTAGCACTAGAAATAGCTTCCATTTCTTAGCCACTGCGTGAGCAATTTGTAGATACTAGCTTGTTTCATCCTGACCACACTAGCTGAGTACAGGTCTATTCATTATTACCTGCCATATTCAAATATAAGCTTTGTAAGGGCAGGACCTTGTCTTGTTCACAGCTGTATCCCCTGTAAACACGTTGAGAAATTTGCTTGGCACAACCTAGGATCTCCGTACACACTTTTTGAATGAATGAATGAATGAACAGATGAATGAATGAACGGATGAATGAATGAACGAATGAGTGAATGAATGAATAAGAATGAGTGAGTCAACAAGCCTATGAGAAAGATATTCTTTTTTTTTTTTTTTTTTTTTACTATTTTATATTTATTCATGAGAGACACAGAGAGAGGCAGAGACACAGGCAGAGGGAGAAGCAGGCTCCCTACAGGAAGCCTGATGTGGAACTCGATCCTGGGACCCTGGGACCACACCCTGAGCCAAAGGCAGACACTCAACCACTGAGCTACCCAGGTGCCCCAGGAAAGATACTCTTATCTGCATTTTGCTGATGAGAAAACCACAGCTTAAAACAGGGTAAAGAGTTTGTCAAGATCTTGTAGATCACAAACCAGGAACTGTGAGGTTCCAAAGTCTTAAAGATGACAATGATAATATACCCTCCCCTCTCATTTTTCTGATGAGAAAATTCTGGTTCAGGAAGTGACCTGCTCAGGACCAGCTAAACATTAAGTTGTTAGAACTCGGACCCAGGAACTCTGACTCCAACTTTCACCATTTTCTGCTCGTCACGCTGACGGGGCAGAGTCAAACCCATGTCCTCAGTGTGTACAGCCATGCACATAGTGTCCTCTGCAGGGGAGACGGGTGGACAGTTCCCCACAAGTAAAATACAAATCCTTCTGGCTGGAGAAAGAGAAATTATAATCTCCTAACTTACCCCTGGGCATTAGAATGAAACAGGAACCAAAGTTTATGATCTAATTTAGGGTAATGCTTGCTGCCCAGACAAACCATAACATTTCAGTGGTTTAACACAACAGCTGCTTATTTCTTTTTCGTGTAACATCCCAGACAATCATCTTGGTGGATGGACAGCTTTGCTCCATATGGAACATTAGAAATGCACACTCCTTCCACATTTTGCTTCTAGAATCCTAAGGGCTCCAGTCCTCTACTTTCAGTGGCAGAAGAGGGAAGAGAGAACAAGAAGAAGGCTTAATGAGCACTTTGGCCAAGAATGGACATAGCACAGTGCCCCCAGACCATTGATGAGGACTAGACCATGGCCCTGCCCAGATGCATGGGGGGGCTAGGAATTGCAGACCCTGGGCAGCCATTTTCCAGAGCGTTATGGGAAGGGGAGCACAAAGTTTTGGTGGGCAGCTAGCCATCACGACCATTATGAGAAGAGGGGTGCAGGGGAGACACAGGAGATAGGAATCTGGGATGCTGTTTAGAGAAGGATGGAAATTGAAAGGAAGCAGTGGGGACAGGGCAGCAAATGCCAACTTTACCAGCCTTAGATGATTTTGTAGACTTTTCCTCTTTAGTAGTGATGGAGGTGGAGCAAACCTGTCTTTGCTGTCAGTTTGATGCACATCTGGAGAAGAACTTGGAACCTCTCATCTTAATTATTATCAAGCCTCTACACTCAAAAGTACTGCCCAAGAGGTTTGCAATTTCCATTCATGCCCACCCCTGCCTTCTCCATTTGGGTTGTAAATTATAAATCATGCAAAATTGGGCAATAGCATAAAAGCCACAAGATGTATTGAGTGCCATAGCCTTCAGTTATCTTAGTTCATTAAACAGAAAAATAGGTGTAATTTTTTTTATTTATAGGAAAACAGTATCAGGTAATGTCACATAATATTTCAAAATAGAATTTGTCTTTGTCAGCCAAATGGTGAACAATAAGGAAACACTGAATGTTCTTTTTAAGAAATGATTTGAAATTAATTTCAATCCATTCTGATGGTTCAGTAAAAAGAAAAATACAGGCTTTGGTAGGTTTCTTAATGTAGATTGCTATTGTAATTTAAAAACAACAAATAATAATAAAGTAATAATTCTATCATGCTGCCAGTGTGCTTGACAGCAAGTAGTATATTTAAAAAAATAAATTTGCCAGTGCAATATATGCCAATGAGGAGACTCCAGGCATTGTCTTCAGATTAGAAAGATTCATAGGATCATTTCCACTTATTTTAGAAAGTTATTTATTCTGACAGAGGTAAAAATTTTAAGAGTATAATTATTCAGTCTTTCTTCCCCTTCTGCCTTCCCAGGAGGATTTTTTTGTAGTAGGAATAATGGACAGGGCAGGGTAACAGTGAGAGGTGCAGACTTGGAGAAGCAAAGAGCCTTACTGGCTCTACATCTGCGTGAACACAAGGATGTTCGAAGAAAACCAAAACAGCTGAGAGTGGAAAGAAGGTGAATGGATCTTGGTCAGAGAGGGAAGAACAGAGAAGTTTTTGGAAGCTGAACTGGGCAGTTACCATGAGGAGGGGACTCTGCAAGAGAGTGCAGGTCAAGAGGAGCCTTCCAAAGTCTCAACGCATGCTACCCACAGTCGCTGCTCCAGCTCCTGCTGCTTGAAAGGACCTCTCTTGAACTCCCTCCTGGGCGGTGGAGAATGGAACCTGGTGTCTTGAGATAGTAACAGTAATAGCTGAGGCTTTCAGAAGCACGCTTCCTATGTGCCCAACAGCAAGCTAAGCTTATCTACATTAATCTTTTAATCCTTATGACTTCCTGAGGTTAAGTTATGATCCTAATCTTCCTAATCTTCTTTTATAGATGAGAAAACAGAGGCACAGAAAGGCTATTACTTTCCAAGGAGATACCAGTTAACAAGTAGTAGAGCTGGGATTCAGGTCCACGCAGGCTCGTTCCTGAGCCTACGGGCCAGACCATGATACTCACCTCTCAGGCTGTTGAAAAATCAGTGTAGTCGATGCATAAGCCTGATGTCATAAGAACAATAGAAATCTAGACTAGACTCCAAGTCAGTGGTACACACTTTCACTTACTGTACTCTCAGGTGAACACCCCTTCAAGAGAGTCGCATGTAATTGTAGGTGCTCAAATGCCAAGTTGTTCATGTGCTCACAGTATTAAATGTTGATTATTTGCCAAACTTTGAGAAATAAGCCCAAGAAAACATAGGAATTACTCTTTCTCCAAATTTCATTTGTCTCTGGCCTATTTACTAGGCTTATATGAATGTGGTTGTAAGGGAAGAATATTGTAAATGATCTATGCAGCATGCGGAGTCTCTTCACTCTGAAGGCTCCATTTTGAGTGGCCTTTCAACTAATTCATAGGAAACCAAAGACTCTTTATTTGGCTAGTTCTTGGTTTCTTCAGTCGTTTATTTTTAAGGGTAACTTCACCACCAACCTTGCTGGGTCTACATTGGGACATTAGGACATTCTGTACATGTTCTGGAATTCTTACTGAAGATCACAGATTCTTGCACCTACTCTGGAAATTGATCATTCTTAAGTTAACTCCAGACCCAGGTCATTCCCCCATGGTTCATAATGGAATAAGATTAAGAACAAAAGAACATAGAACCAAGGTGAATAAGAGGGGTACGTGGGGAGCTAAATGAAGGCTGAGTTACTCCAATCCATAAAGGTTGAGGTGCTCCAGAAAAATACTCATCCTACTGATGATGAGCTCCAGGAGGGTTAAACTGACTTCAGCATCAAAGGAATCCCTTTCTCTAGTCCAGGTTGAGTACGTGACTCAATGGCCTGTATGTCTTCGATCTATTTTTTTCACACTGCATGTCATCCCCAAGAAGTAAACTACAGTTTATTCACTCGCTAAAGGGGTCATGACCTCCAGCATGTGTCTTTCACAGCTTTAGGTGGAGATAAGGACTCCACCCTTGCTCTCTTCTAACAGTGAGAAGAGGACAGAATTCAGCCTTTTGTAGCTTGAGGGGCAGCGATGCCGTTGTTCTGCAAAAGTAAATTGGAGGATGGGGTTTTCGTCCAGGGGGGATCCATTAGGTTATCTTCTCTGGCTTGTTGCGTCCAGTCAGTGTTGTGGACCTCCTCATACTGGGAAGGAATGTGCTAGATCAAGGACTGGTCTTGCCCTGACGGCAGAGGCCTGGCTGTCCAAGAGCCGCCAACGAGGGTGGCTGCGACTGGTCAGTCTGCGGAGGCCGAGCTGTGGGTCCTACCTCGTGATAAATTGCGGGGGTCAGGTGGGTCACCGAACCCCTATCAGAAGCAAAGCAAAGACATTATGTTTTGACATTGTCAATTTCTGGAGGTGGCACACGGCGCTACGGGGAACAGCTCCTTTAATTTCGCTTTATAAATTAAACAAAGCAGAAAAGCAAGATGATAAATCTGAAATGTTCCAAATATTTAAACCTGGAATATATCAACTTCATAGAACTGGGGCCAAAATTTAAACTACCAAAATTTCCCCAAGACCACTTTGTTGAAAAGAAAAACATAAAAGAGGTCAGAATGCTCAGAGGCAGAGAGTGTGTCACACTTGCCACCGAGGAAGGTAGCATCAGGCCGCTGTTTTGGGAGGGGTGGTGTGAGAGCAATGCCAACAGGTCGAGTTTTCATGATTTTAGCTTCTTTTGTCCTCCTGAGGCTTTCAGTTCATTTTCAGCTCTTCATTTTGCAATTAATACCTTCCTTTTAAAAAGCCAGAACTAAATTTCATCCTTGGAGACTAGGAAGTTCTTTTGGTGTTTTCAGTAGTGAGTCGGGAGGAGCCCTGGAAACTCTGGGTGTCTTTGGCTCTTCGCAAGGAGGGTCACCCACCTGTGTGTCTGCCCGTGGCCTGGGGTCTCACCTCGGGGCCCTCGTCTCCATTGATCTTAGGAAGGGAAATGGTGGAGTGGAGCCTGCCTGGCTCTGGACCTGTGATTCCAAGGTGGAAGGAGTCCAAGATTGTTGTTCAGTCCATTAAGCAATCCCTTGTAGCTGAAGGGGTTCATCTATCAATCTCGCTTTTCAGCCAGTAATCTGCTTATTTGGAGGTTTAATTACATTTTCAGGTCACCCGAGCGCTTCTCCTAGATATTTAATAAAATGAGTCCTTATTTTATTTATCACGCAGTTTATTTTGCAAGGGCTACGCAGGACGGGGATGGAGTGGAGGGGGCAGTTACTTCAAAAAAGATACACAAGGGAGATTTCCAGGTTCAAAGTGTCCAGGGTTATCGCAGGGATTCTTTGGGTCTCGGGGCTCAGTGACGATCGCAGGTTGATCTAGCACGCAGGCCGCAGCCGCCACTCCCAAAACCGAACTCAAACTCTGATTTCCCAGGGCTTTTATGACCCATTTAACAACAGGCATTTTGGATTGGTTATTTCTCAGGGCTGGAGAGAATGTTCCCAGCCAGCCTCCTTTTGAGCTTCCTCTTAACTATCTTCTCTGGAGATGGGTAAAAATTGATGTTTAGCCCTGGCCCTGAACACACGTGTGTGAGCACACAGCCCCACACACACACCCACACACACCCACACACCCCGTCAAGGAGGCTGACACACTTGTGGCGCTTAACACTGTGCACGTTAGCTTGGATGACGGGCATCTAGATACTTTCCACAAAAACTACCAAACTGGGCGAGGGGTGGGTCCCTTCAGGTACGTCTGTTAACAAATTCCCACTAATTGACATGGAGCCAGTTAATTTCTACGTAATAAGTGTTGAGTGATTCCAGGAGCCGCCCACCCGCCCGGGCGGGGCCCATACAAAGCCCTCTACCTGTTTGGCCCTCAGAACAGAACATTTAATGTTTTGCCAAATTTTCAAAAATGCGGGGAGCAGGAGCAGCGTTTTTAATCTTTCGCTCTTTGGGCTACTAATTACGTAGCAGAGGGTATAAAGAGGGCTTTGCAAATCATTATTTCCATTAGGAAGGTGTTGGGACCAATTCCACAGAGGGCTCCCCTCCTATTTGCGCAGCTGCTGCTCCCAGGGGAGGCGGCCGCTGTGGTGCTGGCTGAAGCGGGGCTTCTGTTCTGTTTCCCCAGCACTTGGAAGAAAAACAAAACAGGCCTAATGAAAAACACACACGGGAAATGCTTTATTATTTCATCATCCTCACCTACTGCGCTCTGGCACGGCTCTGTGATTGGAAGGCCTTCTGCCTCCGGCCGGCCTGCCCCGCTCCGAGCCCAGGCCCGGTGGGGCCGTGTGAGGCCGCTACTCTGTCATTTCCTGGCAGACCGTTGGGGAGGAATTTGCTCTTATTTCCTCCTGGCCACAGTTCTGCTCCTCCACCCCTGCCTCCCCAGCTCCGCACAGGCCACAGGCCGCGCCCTACCCCCCTTCCGCGGTGCCTTGGGGGGCATCTGGAAACTCTGGGCACCAGAGGCCACCAACCTGTCACTTCCGGGAGCTGAGAAGTGGGTCAGAACCACCGGGGGAACCCTCACCTCCAGGGGAGGCCAAGGAGCGCCACTTGGCTGGGAAACCAGTGGGTTGGACGAGGGAGCGGCGCTGAAGCGAGTCCCAGGATTAATTCAGACTGTAATCTTCCCACATGCATTTTCTTGACTTTTCACCAGAAAGGAGAGTCAGAGAGCAGACATTCCCCAAGTCTCATTGGACCATGAGCAAGTGAATAACTCCTTTCATGAAAAATGTCTCCATTTCTTTATTTCACACAGAGTGAAACCTGGATATAATAGACAATGCATTTATTCACGTGGCACTCCGCGCGCCCCACCACCAAATAACCCAGGCCTGGTCAAGCAGGTATGGCTACCCGGGAAATGGGAAGGCTTTAGGCCCGGCCTCCGTGGGACGAGCAAGGCCCGCCTGTAGCAAAGCATCACTGACAGCTTTTTTTTTTTTTTATCCTTTTGTACAGTTTGGCAACTTGGAAAATGGTTCCCGGCCTTCTCCATGAAAAGATGTGTAATCAGTGTTTGGTAGATGTTCGATAAGTATCTGATGAGTGTAGTTGGGACTCTATGTTGGAGGGTGGAATGCTAAGCCACCACCCCGTTTTGTGGCGACGGAAAGTGGTTACTTCCTTGTAGCGCCCTGATACACTGCCACTCTCTCGGGGATCGACACCCCCTACCACCATAGCTACAGTGTAAGAGTTCTAGAATGCGGCTCTGTGGGCAACGTTTCCCTGATGAAGTTTCTACCAGATTGTCCTCTAATGGGTAGCTGTTATCTAAGATTTGGTAAGCTACTGTCCATGGCATGGGTAATACAGTCCTATCACGTTTCATTCAGTGTGTATATTTTCTCAGAGTGTTTGGTAAATAGATCAATCAGCGAGTGTGATACTTGTGTAAGCACCAACGGCATTTGTGGGGAGGGGCCTTATGGTGAGAATTGCTCTATGTGTGTAGGTGTGCCTAAAGACAGGATAGCCCTGCCTAGATTTAATTCCCTATGAAAATGTAGAAATAAATCATGTAGGGGTGCCTGGGTGGCTCAGTGGTTGAACATCTGCCTTCAGCCCAGGGCATGATCCCGGGGTCCTGGGATCGAGTCCTGCATAGGGCTCCCCACAGGGAGCCTGCTTCTCCCTCTGCCTGTGTCTCTGCCTCTCTCTGTGTGTCTCTCATGAATGAATAAATAAAATCTTTTTAAAAAGTCATGTAAAATAGCTTACCCAGTGGAAAAAAATTAGAGATGAGAATAAAATGATCCTCCAAAGCAGAAGCCAGTCAAGATACCTGCCACCAATGGGGGGCAGGAAAAGTCCTGTCTGGTGTGTCTGTACTTCATTTTGAGGCATTTGAGAAACATGTCAATCCCATCACAGTTGATAACTACGAAAGCACTGAGAATCCTAAAGATGCCAAGTGTATGACTGTGATGGAGACAATAAACAGTTTTATAAAAGCAAAAGGTCTAAAACAGTAAATGTGCTGAGGAAAACCAAACCTTGCTCATCAATATGGAATGGAAATTTGACAGTAAGAATAATGCAGAAAGGCAAAGAATAGTTTTCCAACTTGTGGAAAGATGTGTGCCTCAGTGATCGACAGTTGTTGCCAAGATGATTGATGAAAGAGGAGACATTCTTGTCTGGGTGAATCCAGTCATTTTCAACCCTCACTGTACATTTGAATCAACCAGCAAGCTTCTAGAAATGCGTTCTGGGACCATACCATAGACCAATGAAATCAGCACCTCTAGTGGTGAGCACAGGCATCATGACTTTTCAAAGCTCCCCGTGGGATTCCACTGTGCAATCAAAGTGGGCCCCAGTGGTGGTGCTCAGGTTTTAGCATCAGAATCACCTGGATGGCTTATGAAACTACAGTTTTCTGGGCCCAATCCCCAAAGTTTCTGGTTCACCAGGTTTGGGGCAAAGGTAGGAATTAGTATTTCTACTGTGTTGTTTTTTTTAAAAAAGATTTTATTATTTATTTATTTGATAGAGCAAGAGAGCACAATCAGGGGGAACAACAGAGGGAGAGGGAGAAGCAAGCTCCCTGATGAGCAGGGAGCCCGAGATGGAACTCTATCCCAAGACCTTGAGATCATGATCTGAGCTGAAAGCAGATGCTTAATTGACTGAGCCACCCAGGCGCCCCTTCTCCCGTGTTTCTAGCTGATGCTGCTGCTGCTTTAACCTGATGTTCATTCAAGAGAAACCTAATGGCTTATACCTGACTTTATGGTGACAATGCACCTAAGGACATGTTTTTGTCTACCACATATGGTTGGTTCTTCAGTTTCAAGGGCCATATACATCTACACATGATGAAAGTAAGTGCTAGAATGGAGTGTGAGATAATGCAGCTGCGAAGTTGTTTCATCTATACTTGGGTAGATCATCAAGGAATGTGACTTGTCTCAATACAGATGGACTAGTCTGTCTTAGAAGACACCAGACAAAACATATATCACCAAGGAAAAGGGACTGGTGGGGTATTTTTTTATTTTTTTTATTTTTTTATTTTATTTTTTTAAATTTTTATTTATTTATGACAGTCACAGAGAGACACAGGCAGAGGGAGAAGCAGGCTCCATGCACCGGGAGCCCGATGTGGGATTCGATCCCGGGTCTCCAGGATCGCGCCCTGGGCCAAAGGCAGGCGCCAAACCGCTGCGCCACCCAGGGATCCCGGGACTGGTGGGGTAAAAAGCATCTCAGAAATTCATTTTGGAATTGTAAGTTCATACCTTTCCTCCATCGGATTTAACCAACAAATGAACTTTTGAGCACTCATCTGGAATTCCATGTTAGCCAGTGTATATCTGTTATGTCTGTAATATTAAAATTGTGATAAGTGCTATAAACAGAAAACCATGCAAATTATAAATGAAAACCATTTAAAATTATGTGAGGGAGAACTGGACTTTAACAATTTGACTTTGGAGAGTTTGAAAGTCAGAGGACTGTGAATTAATTACTGTATCAATTACTGTTAATTCCTAGCCAACAACTGTTTCAAGGAAGAACTGTTTCCCCATCTCTCCCTGGCCACATGCCCATCTTCTCACTACCACCATATGCAAATGTGGCTCATGGAACCATCACACAGCTGTGACATGAATAACCATCTCTGATCCTCCGGTGGGTATGGCCACGATCCCTTCTTTCCTAACACTTTCCATTCACCTCTAGTTGTCTTTGGGTTCCCACAATTCCATAGCAGTTCTAACCCCCCCCCTTTTTTTTTTTTTTGGAAAGAGAGAGGGGCAGAGGGGCAGAGGCAGAAGGAGAGAGAGAGAGAGAATCTTAAGCAGGCTCTACACTCAGTGCAGAGCCCAATGCTGGGCTCCATCTCACAACCCTAAGATCAGGATCTGATCCGAAACCAAGAGTGGACACATAACTGATGGAGCCATCCAAGTGCCCCTAACCTAATTTTTTAAAAATACTAAATTTCTAATAGAGTTACAAAGGCTAACATTTCTTTTTTTTTTTAATTTTTAAAAAAGATTTTATTTATTATTTACTTGAAAGAGAGAGCATGTGTGAGAGAGCACAAGCAGGGGGAGCTGCAGAGGGAGAGAAAAGGGAAGAAACAAACTTCCCGCTAAGCAGAGAGACCAACGTGGGGCTCGATCCCGGAACCCTGGGATCAGGACCTGAGCCGAAGGCAGATGCTTAGTCGACTGAACCATCCAGGCTCTCCAAAAGGCTACCATTTCTAAAGTTCTACATTAAGAAACGCAGCCATATCTTCATGTCTTCTCTTCCAAAAATATTTTTTTAATGATTAATGATAATAGTGTAGTAGCCAGCCAGGCTGAAGAGGGACTCTAAGTGCATTCATGATTTATTGAGGTTTTTTGGTTGTCCACGGGCAGCTCTCTGGTAGTGTTACATCCAAGCAACTCTCTCTATTCTTTGAATCTTCCCATTAAAATCTGATCGTGTGATTTTTATGTTTTTCATTTTTAATGGTAAGTGGTGGGCATATAGACAGTCTTTTAGCTTGTTCTTCAAGGGCTGGTGGTCTTTGGATTCATCCTGTGTTTTGGAAGTTTATTGGGTTTCATGTGGGAAACCTGTCAAAGTGACCCATATAGCATTAAAATTCCACAGACGTAAAGAGATGGGGTTGTGGCTGCTTCATAGAAGATTGAACCATATGTGTGAGTGAAGAACACAAAGGAAAAATATGCATTTTGATGGTTAAATATTTTAGCCTATTTTTAAAATATGTACAAAAAATATATTTGGTCTGATTAAATAAATTAGAATGTTTGGAATAAGACACTCCAATTAATATTCTAATTAGCTGAGTTTTGATAAGGATTGGGCAGGATGTGGCGGAGAAATCCTTATTTAAAATTTTTTAAAAGAGGAAAAAATTGTACTCGCCCAATTTGTCATCTTGGCAAATGGAGTTCATAAAATAGAATGTATCCTTTTGCAAGTGCAAAACTTTTGTCTAGTTAATCAAGATCTACTAAATGTGGAGGTCAGATTAGTTGTTATTTATTTAGTTTGCTTTTCAGTGGCAGATTAACTTAACAATTACCAAATAAGAACTTCAGTTTTGGGCGCGTGATAAAGAGGAAAAGGAAAAGTTCCCACTGTGTTAGTTTTATATAAAAGTCCTTTTTAAAACATGTTAGATATTCATATGTTAAAGTCCTTTTAAAACATATTAGATATTCATAATGTAAAAATATCCTATTGGTGTCAGTTTTTGCTTGAACATATTTTTCTTTTAAAAGTGTCTTTTTCAGTAAAGCTGTGGGGGATCTTTCTTTTCTGGTATTTAAAGTAAGATAAAGTTTAGCTGATTTCTTTCCCTGACTATCCCCTTCCCCCTCCAAAGGCTTAATAACCACAATCCTGAGATTTATGGTGAGTGAAAAAGAAAAATAAGTAAATTATCTGGCTGAGGAGCCATTCTTCCTCTCTCTGGCTGTACAGACTATTTTAAATGCTGCTAGCAGCAGTCTAATTAAAATAATTTCTGTCAGAAGTCTGTGAAATATGCAGCCACAGCCCAGCTCAATGTTCTCGAGCAGGAATGACAAATCTCTGCTTAATTGGTACTTAATATGGTAGTACAGGATTAGTAATTCTCCAGGATAAAGGAGATAACAAGTAGAAATCTCTTGCTTGGGGCAGGGAGCCTTGGAAGATGAACAGACCAAATAGTGCTTACCCCCAAACTGTTCCTATCAAAGGTTGTTATTTTGGCCATCATTTATGAAATAAAAGACAATTAATGCACATTTTATGGCTAGCTCTAAGTCCTAATTAAATACAACTATGTACAAAGAATGTGAACAGCCTGACTTACAGAGACCAAAATAAATACTGGCAGAATTATGGTGACCACTGCAGCCTTAGCTCATCTTTTTATCCTATCTTGGGGATAAGAATCTTGGCAGAGGCATAAGCTACTTCTGAGGTACAGCCATTAAGCTGAGACTCCGTGAATTTTAGAAAATTCGGAAAATGTAAAAGACTAGAAGGGAGAAAATCATCCAGAGCACCATTGCTAATAAGTTGAGTGATAAGTTGGGACCACAGCTAACAAGTTGGAATATTTCCTTCCTCTGTGTGTTTGTGTGTGTCTCTATGTGTATTATTTCCATGGTATCGTTTCTGTGTTTTGCTTATTCTACAAATCGTTGCAGGCCATTTTGTACCTTACTTTTAAAAATTTAATATTCGTAAATGTTCAGGACAAATCTCACCTTTAGTGTTTACATGGTATATTATCAAGTCGAATAGTAGGAGCTAGTATCTATCTTGTGCTATGTGCCAGATGCTATTCTACAGGCTTTGCTTGTGTTAACTAATTAAATCAGTAATAGCCCTATGAGTCAAATACTTTCATCATCTGCATTTTGTAGGTGTGGATACTGATGCACAGAAAGATTGCATTAATTTCTCCAAGGCTACATAAAGTGGTTAGCAGAGGTAACATTTGAACAAGGGCAATCCAACAACAAAAACTATGTCTTTAATTATTCTACTATGCCATCTCTTGAGGCACTACCTCAACTCAACCAGACAATGCCCTTGATCAGAGTCAGTGAAGTTTCTCTGTTAAGAGCCAAATAGTAAATATTCTAGAATTTGTGATCCAAATAAAGTTTCTGTGGCATTTTTTAAGATTACGTTTAAAAAATGTAAAACCCGTTCTTAGCTTACTGGCTGTACAAAAACAGGCCATGGGGCAGATTTGGCCCATAAGCCAATCCCCGCTATACATTAAAAGTGAATAAAACCTAATTGTGCGAGTAGCAATTGAGATCATTAATTAAACATTTTTTTGATACTAGTGAGGCCAAGTAATTGATTTGATTGAATTATTCTTATTTCAGCTTGTGATATTAGTATTAGTATATTCATAATGTTAGTATTATGAATATTTGCATAAGCATTTGTGAATACATGTTTATAACAGCACTTGAACTGACTGAAAATATTTAAATTTGCATCAATTTAAAGCAATTGTGATTTTACTTAAGGATGGAATGAATTTGTTCTTGGAAAATCTCACAAAGTTAATAGAAAGTCACAAGTTTACATTTAATCATCAATTTGTGCCTTTTGATGGGCCACATAAAATTCTGGTATGCTCCATTCATTCTTTATGGTAGCAGTTCTCAAATTGTGGCCCTGAAATCACCAGCATTGGCATCATCTGGCATTGTCTTGTTATAAATGCAAATTCTTGGACCCAATTGCAAAAATACTGAGTCCAAAACTCTGGAGATAGAGCATATTAAAAATTTGAGAACCACTGTTTCAGAAAATTTAGTTCCAAACAAATTATTTTTGAGAACAAAGCTCTGTGTGTGGCTGGACATGCGCACATGTATACACACAAACAAAAGGATTATTTGTGAGCTAAAAATATCTCACATTATACCATATTATGATATATTATGGAGCCACCATATAGATAATACACAAGAATCAGCATGAGCAAAGTTTAGCGCTGCATGCGTATCTTATGCAGGAATATGAATAAATCTATACTGTCACACCTATCTTTTTATATGACACTGTATTGATTTTGTCACAACTATTTCCTGGTTCATTACCTATGCATGCCTTTCTTTATAATATTAAGGGATTTAAGACTTAAATATCTGAAAACTTCTTTTTAAACTGAATGTCCTCCATTATGGAGGACACTATCCCTGAAACTTTAATTGACAAGTTTATTGTAACAAAATGTGTCATTTTAAAATGTCACTCCCAAGATTTAGATTCTGGGTAAAATGGAGAAAGCACATTCTTCTCTGATCTCCATTGGAATACAGGTGTAGAAGCTGGACAGGATGTATGGAGCAGTTGAGGACTCTGAAAAGTAAGCAGTAAATAGAAAATTGCAGAGGAGGACCCAGATTCAAAGTGCCACTGAACTGGTGTGAGTTTACCATGATTGTTTCCCTGCCACATGGCCCCAGAAGCAGGCACAGCTGTAGAAATGCCTGGCACAATCCCAGCTTTCTGACTGAAAGCCTCATAAGAAGAGTCCCTGGAGGGCAGCCCGGGTGGCTCAGCGGTTTAGTGCCTGCCTTCAGTCCAGGGCCTGATCCTGGAGACCTGGGATCGAGTCCCACGTTGGGCTCCCTGCATGGAGCCTGCTTCTCCCTCTGCCTGTGTCTCTGCCTCTCTCTCTCTCTCTCTCTCTCTCTCTCTGTGTCTCTTATGAATAAATAAATAAAATCTTTAAAAAATAAAAAAGAAGAGTCCCTGGAAAACAGAAAGTGCTAGGGAGATTATGGAAAGGGAAGGGTTCATGAAAGCAACCTCATAAAGTCATTTACTAACTCTAAAATTCCGAGATGTGCACGAGTGAATCTCATCCTAGCCAGTATATACAAGACTTCGAAAAGTGAATAGACTTTCAACCAGGTCTCAGACTTACCGTGGGTGGTACACTCATGGCACAGATCTGAATAGCAATGGGCTTTAAAACCTGAACTTACATTAGGACCACAGTCCATAGAAAGTAAGTTGGAACTTATGGCTTGAAAATAAGCAGATCAATTGCCTACTGAAATGAAAATATCAATATTCTTCATAAGTTTTAAATAAGATCCAGTCTCATAGTATAATAGTCACAATTTCCAGACTCCAATCAAAAATTACTTGGCAGGGACGCCTCGGTGGCTCAGTAGCTGAGTGTCTGCCTTCAGCTCAGGGCATGATCCCAGGGTCCTCAGATGGAATCCGGCTTCAGGCTCCCCATGGGGAGCCTGCTTCTCCTTCTGCTTATGCCTCTGCCCCTCTCTCTCCATCTCTCATGAATAAATAAATTTTTAAAATATTTTTTAAAAATTACTTGGCATATGAACAACCAGGATAATTCAACTCATATGGGAAAGGGCAATCAATAAACATCAATGCTAAGATGACATGTAAATTCAAATTATCTGATAAAATTTAAAGTAGGTATTATAAAAATATTCCAACAAGCAATGATAAATTCTCTTTTTTTTTTTTTTTTGATAAATTCTCTTAAAGAGAAAAAACTGTGAACAGAAAAACAGAAAATATAAAGAAGAACCTAATGGAAATTTTAGCACTAAAAATACAATAGCTGAAATAAAAAACTCACTGGATGTGTTCAGTTGCAGAATGGAGATGATAACGTACAGTCTGATGTAAAGACTGATCAGTAGAAATTATGCATATTAAACACCGCAGAGAACCAAGATTGAAAAAAGTAACAGAGACTCCGGTATCATGGGAAAATAAAAAGCCTAATATTCATGTCAATTCAGTCCCAGAAGAAGCAAAAGGGGGTGATGCTTAAAAAATTTTGAAGAGATAATGCCTGTAAATTTCCCAAATTTAGTAAGACATAAACCTAAAGATTCAAGAATCTCAGTGAATCTCAATGGGATGAACTCAAAGAAATCCATGCCTTGACACATCATAACCAAACTGTTGAAAACTAAAGGTGAAGAAAAAATTTTGTAAGCAGCCAAGAAAACCAGGATATTATCTATAGGATCTATAAAGATTAGGTGCTTTATTCAAGTGACTGCAGATTTCTCATCAGAAACCATGGAGACCAGTGGGAGGTGGCATAATAGTGTTCAAGTACGGAAAGGAAAGAATTATCAACACAGAATTCTCTATCTAGAGAAAATATCCTTTAGGAATGAAGTGAAACAAAACATTATTAGATGAAGGAAAACTAAGATAATTTGCTGCTAAAGAACTTTTTCAGAAAGAAAGGAAATCATATTAGAAGGAAACTTGGAACCTCAGGAACAAGAGAAATACAATAGAAATGGTAAATATCTGGGTACATGTAATAAACTATTCTCTTGAGTTCTTAAAAACTGATGCTTGAAAAGGAAAGATTATAGCATTGTCTGATAGGATTTTCAATGTGTGTAGATGTAATATGTGGCAACTACAACATAAGGGTGGGGAATATAAGAGGATCGATATGGTGGTAAGATTTCTACATTCTATTTGAAATGGTAAAGTACTGAGTCTAAACAGATTATAAAAAGTTAAGTGTATACATTATAATCCTTAGAGCATCCACTAAAAATTTATACAAAGATATATAGTAAAAAACAAAACAATAAATTAAGATGGAATAGTAAAAAATAGTCCAAGTAATCCAAAAGAAAAAAAATAAAAGGATAGACCTAAATCTGAACATCTCAATAATTACATTAAATGTAAATGGTCTACACACATCAATCAAAAAATAGAGATTACTAGAATGGATTAAAAAAATCATGCTCCCCACTAGGTGCTTTCTATAAGAAACACACTTCATATATAGTAATATAGGTAGGTTAAAAGTAAAGGGATATGTGCATATAAATAATAAATGAGAAAAGTAAAATAATAAATGAAAAAGGATATGCCACAAAAACATGAATTAAGATACCACTTTTATCTGCTCTTCCTGGGAAAATATCTGCCATTCAAGAGCCCTGACATGACAATCTGAAGTAAACTCATTTGATTACCTCAGTGAGATTGTTTTGAGTGATCATCAGCTCTGCTTAAGCCTCTTTTTTATTTTTAAGTGGGCTAAATACAAGCTTAGTTAGGAACCAATTAAGTTTTCTTCTGTCATTTCAAAGGAAGCCTCACACTTTAACAAATGTTTTTTGTATAGTGACAAGCACCACAAAGTGCAAAGATCAGTTTTAATTCTAAGGCAAAATCAGTCTGAATACTCACATATAATCTTTTAAACGGGACAAACACATAGTCCCCAAGCTCACATGAGTCCCTAAGTGTTTATTAAATATCATAAATACATCAGATTTGCACATGTGCGCACAGATAGACATGAGTACACAGGCAGGTCACAGCTTCTTGGAAAACCACCCATGTTCTCTTCCTCAGCTATATTATGTAACACATATGGTTCCTGTCAGTAGCACTCATTCAGAGAGATAAAAATCCTGCAACAGCTAAGTTCAGCCCCTCTCCAGTGGCCTTTTCCTTTGATTTCCAAGATATCAAGTGACTATTCACTAAACCCTATAATTGCCAACCTTAGCCAGTCCCACCTCTGAAAGAAGAGGAAAGAAACAATCCATTTAAAAAATCTTTTTCCAGTACACTGTGTAATTACCCTACCTTGATTCTTTCTGGTAGTAGCTTTCTTTGTTAATTTTTTTTTTAAATAAAAGACATTGAAAGATACATATGTTGATTAACTGTGCATAAAAATTTGAAACATAATTTAGGGACATACGGCATATTTTGTGCTGTTACTATACAGTATTAAACATAATTTGATAGCACAATAATAAATGGTAGTCATGGGCATGGGAAGTTTCTTTCTTAAAAACTTTTACAGATATGAAGATAGCATTGTTTTCTTCAAACCTGGCTTGAATTCAACTTGACACATTGTTCTTTTTCTTTTTTGTTCTTCCTGTCCTTAACTTTTCTTCTGCAATGTGAAAATACAAGGCAGATGTCTTCATCTCACTGGAATGCTTTTAACCTTAATGAAGGGTTGTAATAAATCAGTACTTTCAACCTGCTTTCTATCATCAACACATACACACTATTTGAGATATTAGTCTCTACAGAGATTATTAGAAATAATTAGAACAAGTTAGAATTTACAATTATTAGTTTGTTAATGGAATATAGTTGCTGTTTACTTTTTAAATTTATTTTATTGTTTCGCGTTTTTATTTAAAAATTTTAGTTGTTAACATATAGTTTAATATAGTTTCAGAAGTAGAATTTAGTGATTCATCACTTGCATACAACAGTGCTCATCACAACAGGTGCCCTCCTTAATCCCCACCACCCCTTTATTATATTTAATTTGCAGAAAATTATCTTGGTAATGCATGTAGATAGTGAAGTTATTGGACAAGATCTTTTTTTTAAAAAAAGCCCTCAATGATTCATTTTTATCCTAGAGTATGTGTGGTATATGTATGCATATTTATACACACAGAGAGGGATCCCTGGGTGGTGCAGTGGTTTGGCGCCTGCCTTTGGCCCAGGGCGCGATCCTGGAGACCTGGGATCGAATCCCACGTCAGGCTCCCGGTGCATGGAGCCTTCTTCTCCCTCTGCCTGTGTTTCTGCCTCTCTCTCTCTCACTGTGTGCCTATCATAAATAAATAAAAAATTTTTAAAAAGCGCTAACTTTAAAAAAAAAAGTACACACAGAGATACACTCATAAAAAGGACTATTAAGGTATAATAATAATAATAATAATTGAGTGATTTTTAAGTTACTTGTATAGATCATACCAATTTACAAACATAGGAAATGAAGAACTTTTTCATTTTAAAACTTTCCTGATTACTATTATAAAATTAGAATTTATCTTTTCTTGACCAGAAAAGGTATTTCATTATTTCATTTTGTATTTTTTATTTTTTTATTTACCTGAGATTCGAAGATGACAGTACTTCAATAAACAAATAAACAAAAAACAAAATTCAGTACTCTGAACTCCTCTCATTAATACACAGAAGAAAAATAACCTGCAAAACTACAGCCCAAAAAGAGAGAGATGGTAAAAATAACCTCATAAAAATGTGATGTCTTGGTGACCTATTTTAAATGGATGAAATTTGGTGATAGTGAAACAAATTGCTATTTTCCGAGATCACATGAATAAGATGCAGCTGGAATTCATGCTAAAACCCTCAGCTAACAATGGCTGCATCTGAAGATGTGATGGATTTGAATAAGCTTTGCAGTATACTAAGCTTAGATAAATTTTTCTGATGGTGACATCCATAAGAAAATTTTATAAGTCAGACTAACTACCTATCTTGATTCTCAAATGTTTAAAAAAGCTGTTCTGACTTCCAATGAATCAAATCTACTCATTCACCTTTCAAGAGGCCATAAAGTTTCATGCATGAAACTCTGGATCGGGAATTAAGAGATTTAGGTTATGAGCCTCCTTCTTGGAAGAGGGGAGCTAGGCCACCCCAATTCTGTCGCATCCTTCTGCCACATGGGTGATCTCTTACATGAGTGAATAGGTTGTAAAAGCCTTTTAAATATTTGAGTCCACAGAGTGATGGTGTTCAAAGACTCAGTTTCCAAAATCAGCTCTGCCACTTGGGTGATATAAAGAAAATCACCTGCCTTGCCAAACTTCCATTTTCTTATTTTTAAAATGGGGCTGAAAGTATTCCTAGGATGTGTGTGCAATTGCTTGTGACCAGCAAGTCATATTCGGCTTTCTACGCAGGCTGTGCTGGATATTGTAGATGCTGTTGGTGGCTTGATCTTTATTGGCCTGCCTGACCTTTAGCATTTGAAACTTGCTCTTTCCCTTTACGACTTCCTTTCCAACACAACACACATTTTTCTGATCATAATTCCAGGCAATGTTGGATGGGATCTCAAAACTAATCTGGAAGCTGATCAGTTTGAGAAACAGGCCCAGAGAGGAAGCCAGAATCTCTTAAGGAATCAGGATTTGAATTCAGGTCTTTATACCACTGGTGTAATTCTCTTCTCTCTTTTACCCACTGATTCATTCATTCTGTAAATATTTACTGAGCACCTGTTATGTGCTAGACACAAGGCTACTGTAATCTTTCTTTCAAAATGTAGTCTGTAAAAGTATTAGACCATCTTTAAATGCTGGCATCGATGGCAGAGTTAAGATTCTGGTCATAATTTAATCATTATTTAAATCACAGTTTTACTTGGGGCACCTGGGTGGCTCAGTCGGTCAAGTGTCTGCCTTCGGCTCAGGTCGTGACCCGGGGCCCCTGGGATCAAGCCCCTAGTCCTGCTCCCTGCTTAGCAAGGAGCCTGCTTCTCCCTCTCCTGTTCCCTCTGCTTCTGCATGTGCTCTCTCTCTGTCAAATAAGTAAATAAATAAAGTTTTTTTAAAAAGTAAATCACAGTTTTACAGTGATACTGGTACTTTTCTATGATTGTCGTTGTCACTGTTATTATTGCTAAGGAAGCCTTCCTTTAAGTGGTTGCTGAGAAGGACGTCCAAGGTAGAGCTCAGGTAAAAGCAGGCCTGTTCTGGGTGAAGCAGAAATACTGAAATTCTGAAGCACCTTAGCCAAACTCCTAGAGTTTCAGTGGTATCAGAGTCTGAGAACCATGGCTTTGCATGATTCTCTTCTTGGGCTTCACTTAAAGGTTTCGTCTCTAGATAGAATGTAGAAAAGTATTTACTCTTATTTCAAGGAGCCAGAGAAGCTTAAATCAGCCCCCAAAAAGTTAAACTGGTTTCTTTCCAACATTGTGCCAATATCCTTGAGATACGGGGGAATAAGAAATTTATATTTCCTTATTTGGGAAGATGCTTTCTTTAGGTATCGGTATGTTACTTTGGCTCTGATTGGCTACCATTCTGTGAAAACACAGGCTTGTATTTCACTATACACTATTGTATTCACACTCTAGAGTAAGACTGTTCTAACTCCAAATCAGTGAGGTTGTTCATTGGCCTGGTTATAGTCTATAATAATGTTCCAACTATATTAACAAACATCATCAGAGCATATTTTTATAGCTCCAAAGTCTTCCTTTCTCCCAGGAGCGTAGGTGGTGGAATTGATGTTTTGATGAAGTTCTTCATCACTAAAAATTCCCTGTTCAGTGAAGACTATTGAATTAGGAACACACACGGGCTAATTATGATGAGCAAATGAAAATACAAAAAAATACGTATTAATAAATCTTACGGAATCTGAAGCAGCTGTATTTGTCTAGGTTAAGAAGAGGCATATGACACTGAGGAGGGCACTTGATGGGATGAGCACTGGGTGTTGTTCTATATGTTGGCAAATTGAACTCCAATAAAAAATAAATTTAAAAAAGAGGCATATGACATGCAATAGGCTGAGTATTTTAAATTGAAGGGTTTTGGCAAAGGGTTACGTTTAGAACACAGGAAAATATAGTGATATCAGTTTCTTTTATAAAGAATAGACATAATAGAAGAAAACCTTCTTTTGAAAATAATAGAGTTTGGAATGTCCATCAATCCAATCCACTTTTTGCACATTTTCATGCAATCCATAGACCAAATGGCTTTCAGTTGTCTCTAGGATTAACTCTGGTTTCCATACACCGTGGACTAAGCCCATTTCTATCAACTACTCTGGAGGCCTGTAACCAACATTTATGTTTATATTTGGGTTATAAAACATAATTTTGCTATAACTATACCTGTTTCCTAGATTATTATTATTATTAAAGCTCTAGTTTCTTCTTTGTGCTCAATGAACTACATCAACTGATCTAATCCTTAGGATTTTTCACACAAAATTATTTCTTTTGCTTGTTCACAAGAAGAAAAGAAAGGAAGGCAGTATTTTTTGCTCTGTGTGGCTCTACAAGCAAATTATGTAGAATTAAAGCAGTTTGCCCTGTAGTCTATTACATAGGCATAACTAGATAATGAAGAGCTGATGCCATAAAACCACACTGTTTTTATCCAAAATAGATATCGTATTTGAAGAAGTGATTTTGCTTTATTTTAGTATATTTGAGGTAAAACCTGACTAGTTTATGTTTCCCTATTTTATTCATACATGATATATGTGGGAAAGAAAAATGATTGATCATTCCAAGTGCTTTCTAAAAATAAAAAGCTGGGATTTCATTTTTCAAATCTCTGCTTAAAGATAAAGGAGTCCCCTAAGAGTTTAGGGTAGATACCTTTATCCCAGGAGTCCAGCCCAATTTCTAAATATTTTCTCTGTGGTTTTAAGGATCAGAGTCATTCTTCACAAGAACAAGCCATTCTTGATTGCAGATGAGGAGCATATTCTTGCCAAAGGGGAACCCCAGGCCACCATGCAAAGGATACACCAAGTAGGGCAGTACTATGAAACACCTCAACAGGATTTTTTTATTTGTTAGGTCCCTTTCACATACTATAATACAGTGTTCCAAATGCTAGTTACAACTGAAAATGAATAAAAATAAAGAGCACACTCCCCACCCCCCATTATAAGTCTGTTACAAGGAAAACACTATATCCTAAAGAAGCAGATTGAGGAGACTGTTTACTTTTTCCTCACCCTGCTCTCCTACCATTTCTCTTTCCTTTATGACAACCTTACCAAAATGCAACAGAGCAAAATACAAAGCCTGAGGTAGAGATGGAAATGAATAGAAAGGTGACTGAGCAACTACGTCCTTTCATCCCCTATCTGCTGGACACCCAGATAAAGAGGAGCCCTGCTTTTCTGGTATAGAAATAAGAGCTCACCAAAAAATACTAAAAAAAAAAGAAAAAAATCAGAAATGCCATACTGTGTGAATGTAAATTGGTGCCTTTCCGGAGGAGTAATTGCATAGGTTATTTTGCAAACACTTGGTATCAACATGGCCAGTGCTAGGAATTTCTCCTAAAGACAACAACCATGGATGCATACCAAGAGTTAACTACAAATGTGTTCATTGCAGCATTATTTATAATGGTGTAAACCTGGAAACAATTTCAATTCCCAGCATACTGGTTTGGTTAAGGAATGGCATAATCATCATTAAATGATACTATCAAAGAATATTTAACAAAATGAAAAGATTTTATAATATATTGATAAGTGACAAGAACAGATAACATCAAAAATTATGTGTGTGTAAAACAAATGTTGGAAGGCTCTACACTAAACTGTTAACAGGATATATCTCTGTGTTGTGATATTTGGGGTTATCTGTCTATTTCTAGATGTTCTACAACAAATACGAATTACTTTGATAATGAGAAAATCTGCTTTTTAAAATATTGGAAAAAGAGAGGTGCCCCAAAGAGATGAAATGGCTTTGCAGAAATTGACTGAATGATTAACTGTTGAGAAATTTGCATTGTGCCTTCAGATTTTAAATGCAATCCAAAATAAAAAATGATTTCTTTGTAGAAAGGCTTAATTGTCTCTTTAGGAAAACTGTCTTCAGCTTGGCAATGTAGCAGCCTATACATTCCCATGTTTTACTTGTATTCTTTTTTTCCCCAAAGTTCAGATTTATAGTACCTGCTGTTGCTTTTAATGTTGTAGTCGCTCCTAATTTCTGCAGCACGGTGAAATTCCACCAGTCTCCATTCCACAATTTGCCCTCAGCAACAAGCAGTCTGGGAGACATAAAACCAAGAGATTTTCTAAGGGCAGGTAGCAGACACTTTTATTAAATATGAAATACCAAAGCTACCCCAAGCCAGAGGGTATTTACTAAAAAGGTTGCAAGTAAGCAGCAGATAATTTTAAGCTACTCAGATTGGGCAACTTTTGAAGTTGGATATAAGCCCCTTCAGTCAAAGAGGGCTTTGAAAAGAATCGTGAACCATCCTTCCCATAGAACCACAACTGTCCATCTGGAAGAGAATGTGGATTTGACCTTTGAATAAAAACCATGAGATGAAAAAGCATAATACAGAATTTTATTTTGTTTTGCCGAAACCTGACAGGCATTGTAAAAAGACCGTTAAAGGCACAGGCGATGGAGGCCCCCCCATCCCTCACATACTAGCTATGTGAGCTTGTGGGAGTTTTAATCTCTCCCTGCCTCAATTTCCTCAGCTGTAGAAGGGTTATTAAAATGCGCTAGACTCGTAGGGTTAAGATAATAGTTAAATAAAACAGTTTTTGTACTTTGCATATATTTGACAAATAGAAAATGATCTATAAGGATTACCGTTTTTATTTTGTAATTCTTATATTATTTTATTATTTTCATTTGGTTCAGTCCCATCAACAGTGAAGGGAGTCATTCTTCGGACTTTGAGAAAGAAAGGAAATTCTTCAGAAATGTTTAGAGGTAAATTCCAAAATCTATTTCAGATTTATAAATATAGACCCAACTGAGTTTTGGCTACAATCCATGGCTTCCACTCATAATTGCAATTCATAACTTCCCAACTGCTCTTTGCTTCAAATTACATTCCTACATAGCTATTCTGAAATGCATATGTGTGATAGAAACAACTGACTGCCTCTTTAGAGTGGGAAGATGTAGGGCAGTCATGAGTAGTGCTTAAGATAAACGGCCCTTTAAAACAAAAAAGGGCTTGTGTGTTCCTCTAGTTTTTGAACACTGTCAATTAGCAATGATTTCTTCACTTCCTGTTAATCTCACTGTGGTCAGGGGGATGAACATACCATTAACTGTTCTGAAAATAACTTCTACGCTGCAGAGAAATCCTACTTAATCTTAATCACGATACCCACCTTTGCCATTACTTCATCAAATCACCATCCCCTAAAGGAACAATGAACACCTTAGGATGTCTCCTGAGTTCTGCTCCACTGAGCACGGTACAGGTTGCTACCAATTTTTGCGTGCAAACTAAACCATTCACTCTGTTAACTAGTCCTGCTGAGAGTCAAAAACGTAGTGATCTTTACATTATGCTCATCATTCATATTTGAACATGGAAGTCCATATATGACCATTAGACCCCAAATACTATCACTAACATATGTTATAATAGCAAAGAGAAGCATGGGGAGTGCAGATAATACAATAAATGGATTGCATTTTTGAACACAAAAAAAGTAAAAGATGGGTGCCTGGGTGGCTGAGTCAGTTAAGTGTCTACTCTTGATTTCAGCTCAGGTCATGATCTCAGGGTCATGAGATGGAGCCGCAAGTTGGACTCCTGCTGGGCATAAAGCCTGCTTAAGATTCTCTCTCTCCCTCTCCCTCTGCACCCCTGCCCACTTGCCTACATGCTCTCTCTGTCTCCCTAAAACAATAAATATAAAAAAGTAAAAGACAATTTACTGCAAACACTAGCCTCCACAAAGCATTAATGGGACCATCAATCCATTTGCTAATTGTCCAAGTATCACAGACACTTTAGACCCATAAGGTACATTAAAATAATTCCAATTTTCTTTTTTTTCTTTTTCCAATTTTCTTCATTAGAAAAAAACGCTCCCCTTATACACTTTATTAAGAAAACACCTCCACGGCAAAGGCTCTAAAGAAAGGATACCAGACTTTAAAAAGTAATTAATAGGGATCCCTGGGTGGCGCAGCAGTTTGGCGCCTGCCTTTGGCCTAGGGCGCGATCCTGGAGACCCGGGATCGAATCCCACGTCGGGCTCCCGGTGCATGGAGCCTGCTTCTCCCTCTGCCTGTGTCTCTGCCTCTCTCTCTCTCTGTGTGTGACTATCATAAATAAATAAAGAAAAAAAAATATTAAAAAAAAAAGTAATTAATATACGCCTGGACTACATCTTAAGTATGAGACATGTCTGGTCAATATAACATAAAACAAGTAATGCTGAAATGAAAACACTGGCCACAGGAATGCAGAGTTATCTGCTACTTTGTCAAAACCTAATCATGGAACAGAGGCAAAGGATCTCCTTTGCTCAAAGGATCAAGCTCTGAGAGGCTCAAGGCAAAAGAAGGTCTTAAAATTAGGCACCATGAAGGCAAGAGGGGGGCCGGTCTGTGCTTGCTTTTGGGCTCTGTGTCCCACAATGGTACACAGTAGGCATTCGATACCTGTTGAATAGATGAGTGAATGAAGAAAGATTGGAAGAGAATATCATAAATGCCCTGTATGTTACTAATAGTGTGTGTTTACATGTGCGTTATTCTAGCAACTTCAGGTGAACGCTGGCACCCTGAGTAAGCAAACTTGGTAAGCAAAACTCTTTGCAGAGGATGGTTTCCTGACAGTTCTTACTCCTGCCAAGCACCATCACTTAGCAACAGAAAGTGGAGGAACTACGTATTGCCTGGCTTTGTTTCTTCTGGCACTCAGGACATCTTGGCTGCTACCTAGGAATTACACAAAAAAGTAAAATGCTGATGCCTAAGTTAGCAATGAATTCATGTAAACAGGAAAAAAAATATTTATCGTTTAAATAAATCACAAAATTGGACCAAGGCCTTGAGAAGGTTAAAGTTTCAGTGTAAATGGCAACAGTCCAAACAGTTCTACATTCTTAAGTGTACTTGCGAAAGATCTTTTGTGAAATGGACACTAGGGAATCATAGCATCAAAAAGGGAATGAAGGGACTCGGTACGGTATGACCACAAAGCCCATGTAGTTGGGGGACTTTTTTGAAAAATTTGACAAGACAATCTCTATTTCTCTATTTCTCTATTTACACAAATATATGTAAAATGTTAGCCATAAACCATAAATCTTACCATTGCTGTTGTATATTCTTGCTGGCTCTGTTACTTTTTGGTATTTAAAAAGAGTATGACTATGAACAAGAATTGGAGATATTGTTTCATATGTTCTTTTTGGCCTCAGGTCATTATTTGATACATAAATCAGAAACAGGAGCTCAGTCTTACTATTAGATTGCATGCACTATAGCAGAACCAAAAGAAAGCACCAGATTTTCAGGATTTGGATTATTATGAAAGTCATAATTCTGCTCCAGGCAAGGTTTTGGCTTTTTCATTTTTGTTTGTTTGGGGCTATGGTACTTCTGCTATATAAAATATTTTTTTGAATATGATTTTATAGAAAATATCTGTTGCAATAGTTTACCAACCATCCCTGGAATCAAAACTTAATATTTTTAAGTTTCTCTATTTCAATTCTTTGATACAGTGATTTTCAAGCACCGGCTACATGCCTCACACTATGCCAGGTCCTGTTAGAGATGCAAAAGAAATGCATTCAATAGCTCTTGCCTTCTGAAAGCTCACATCAGATGAAGATATAAAATCAAGTGCCAAGTGCTGAAATGTGCACGATGAGCTGTGCAGGCCACAAAAAATCAGATGAGGGGTGTGTGTGGAGGACAAAGCAGCAACTGGTGAGAGATATGAAGCTGAGAAAGGGCTCAGAGAGGTGGGGTGAGGAGGTCTTCTGGGCATTGAGCTGCAGGTACAAAAATGTGCCAGTAGGAATATCAGGCAAAATAAAATGGAGTAGAACTCTCTTTTGGGGAATTTCAAAATGACCTGATAGCTACCCTTTATTGACTCTTTGTTAAGGACCAGGCTGACTTGACTTGCATCATTTAATTTAAACCTAAAAAAAAGGAGGTAAGATACTATTATTATCCCCATTTTCCAGATGAGGAACCTGAACCTAGGACTGCAGGTAACTGCTGCACAGCTCGTAAGCAATGCGGGCTGAAGTGAACCCAGGCAATGCAGGTCCCAAGCCACATGTTCTACATTACATTGATCCAGGGAGTTCCACACGGGGTATTACTGGGAAGAAAGATAGGCTTAGGCTAATGTTAGTGACACAAGCTTCACTGCAGGGAAACTGTCCAGAGCTTGGAAACAGAATTTCCCAGACTCCGTACTACCCTAGGTCCTGAAGACCATCTTTCCATGGAGTCCTCATTCTAGACAACGTGCTCATGCTCACGAACAGTGCAGGGGGAAGTATCTCTTTGATCAGAGAATCTGCTGTTACCAGGCAGTTCAAGAGAGGCATCCAAATTCCACACAAGAAGTCAGCCCAAGAAGTCGAGCCCTGGGCCAGTCACTTGACCTTTCTTGATCTCCGTTTCCTCATCCTAATTGAGGGGTAGGGACTTGGGTGATCTCTAGGGTCTGTTTGGAAATTCTGCAAGTATTTTATAAATGTCGCTAACCATTTCAGAGAAACATTAGAATTCCAGAAATGGAAATGTCAACGGAATAATGAGGAGCAGACACCATGTGGAAACTCTGTCATGATCGTTCTTGAAAAATAAGCCTTCTTTGTTTCATTAGCGACACAGGAAGACAAGTACCCCAAAGACTTCCTTTAACAACTTGAAAGTCTCTCTCAAAAGACAAATGCTAAAGAATTGAGGTGTATTGTATGAAAAATGGGAAATGTGTATTTAATATCAATTTTTTTGGTCATAAAAACACGGTAGCCTCATACCTCAATTAATCTAAATATTCAAGAGAATGAAATACGTTTTACTGAAGCATGCTGGAGGCCAACAGTATCATTAACTAATTGATCTCTGGCTTAGGCAAGTGATGAATCAACCTAAAATATATATTTCCTGACTGTTTATGTTTAAACACCACCATTTCCTAAGGAGAAACTTGCAAATGAAGCACTCCCTCATTTAACAGGAACATTCTGAAAACAAGGCCTTGAAGAGCTCTCGGTGAATTCCCAAGCATATCATATAATGATTTTAGTTTCCTCAGCCCCGGCATTTTCATGTCCTGTGATAAAAGTGAGAAGAGGTGAAAGGTTCATGTGTTTTCATTTATCCTTTTTTCATTTACTCTTTAGAATATCTTCCTGATTTTATCTTTGTCTGTTCGGTGATTGTTCCTGCAAAGGGAGAGCATGTATTTTTGCTCTGCAGATTTTTTTTTCAGATAGCTTTTTAAATTTTTTATGTATTAAGCTATAATTTACAAACAGTATAATGCACAAATCTTAAGTATACAGCCCAGTGATTTTTTTTCCCATATTATGTATCAAGTTAACCACTGCCCAGATTAGGATATAAAACATTTTCATCACCCGGAGAGTTCCCTCGTGCACCTTACTAGTCAATAGCCCTCGCCCCTGTCCTTGAAATCCGTATAAATGGAATCACACGTTATGGACTCTTTTGTGTCTGACTGCTTTCACGCACTATAACATCTTTTGGGATTCTTCTGTGTCGTGTACACACCCTCACCCCTCTACCATCAGGTAGTCCGTTCTTCTTCTTGCTGAATGCAGGGATATAGGACAGTCTGGATACCCATTCGCCTGTCGATGGGCATTTGGGCTGTCGCCAAGCCTAGGCCTATTAGGAGCAAAGCTGTAATGAATAACCTTATACGAGTCCTCTTGTGGACATGTGCCCTTGCTTCTTCTGCACGTAGCCCCAGAAGTAGAACCGATTGTCACGGGGTAGGCATGTGTTGACCTTATGTATTTTATGAACACTGTTGGAGAGTTGCCGCATTGAACATCGGTTGTGGGGATACATAGAGCTGAGATCTGTGGGTAGGAAAAAAGGGGAATCCTGGGCACACTCTTGGTAATATCCCAGATCCAGCATTTAAACAGTTACTAAGTAGATGATCCAGCAGCTTTTCAGCAGTTAGCGGTTCACACAGAGAGGATGAATGCACCTTTTACATCCTTCATGGATGCTGAGGAAATCCTGCCCCTCTACCATCAGGGAGATTGTTCTCTGGAGACCAGGTGATGTTTCAGAACTCAGATTTCCTAGCAGGAAATGTGTCACAAAACAAATCCTAGCATATGAGAATCCCGGGCAAGGCCACACTGACATCTCCTCTGACCACTCAGGCTTCCACAGAAGTTGATAACCCCTCACGTCTAAGACTTCCCTGTGTCCCTGAACCAAGTGGTAGGCTTTGGCCTCAGGAAGTGTTAGTCATTTTAAAACCCATCTCCCTCTGTTCAGATAATCATCTTTCCTCTGATTTATAGTGGCCGGCCTGCAGGTGTTGAAAAGGTGTCTTCATTTAGCCAGAGAGCAATAATCCCAGAAAGTATATCTCCACAGCCACATCACCCTCCCCCGTTTCCCACCATCAAAGCCAGCCAGTTCCCCAGTCCCTCCAGCTGTGAATCTGCACCGTGCCTTGGGTCATATTTGTGTCATCGGTAGCACACTCTTATAATTCTGCCCCCAAGTTGAAAGGAGAAAAATCCCCACAGGGATCAAGGAGAGTGTCTCCTTACACAAATCTTTTTTCTGATAAGAGGTGACCCATAGCCAGAACCAGAGATTTATATATGCATTTTGACATAAATCTGCATCTGTAATTATGAGTCATAACGATCTTTATAGGCTGCACTAAATGGGTGAAGAAGAGTTACTGTTATTGACAAAGCATTGACCTGAACATTAGTGGAGGAAGAGCTAATTATTTTTTTTTTCCTGAGGAGTGAGACTTCTTTTCTAGTTGTGAATCACTTTGAACCCGGGCCTTCGTTAAGTATCTTTCACATCGAAAATAAGCGTCACTGAGCCTCCCATACTCATCCTGTATCTTTACCTAGTTACAGTTGTACGGAAATCTCCAAACACATCCTAGAAGCCTTTTGATCATTTCCAAGACAGTGATCAGGGTATGGGAGGTGGTGGCTGAAGAGGCCAATCTATATTTTGTGAAAGCAGGTTATCTGTGAGATGTGCTCCCATGTCTCAAAGACCGAAGCCTATTTTTAGCTGGACATGCTGGGATTCAAGTGCGGATCCACCATTAGTGTTAATAGAGCTCTGGGCGGCTGACTGCTGTGTAGTCAGCCCAGAAAATGTACTCTTTGGAGCAGTGGAAGGTTAAAGCGAGCTTTAAATCACAGCCTTATCATACTTGCATGTTATTGGCAAGTCTGCCTAAAAATAGAATCTCATTACTTTAATTCTACAGTATTCTTAGGTGAGCCAACCTTTATTATTAATAACAGCATTTCACATTTATATAGCACTGTCTGCTTAAGAGAACTTCACAAATTATACGCATAAAACTTTCCTACCTTAATGTAACAAGCGATGGGTTAAGAGGGCAGGAGCGAGGTGGTAAGTAGTGGCTCCCACTCTCTATCCAGACAGGAGGACTAAAGAAATTGTCACCAGGTGGCTCTCAACAAAGCCACTCTTTGAAGTTGGGCCATTTTAATTCTTTGAAAGTATGTTGCGTTTCTCATCGATGATTTGCAAGGTCCTGGGGACGCTCACAGTCACCTCAAGAATAATAGGCTGCTTCTATAGTACATTTTGTGTTTATCTATTTGGGTCTTAGCCGAATTTTGAAAACGAGGTGGGCAACAACAAAAAAACCCTCCCCCCGCCTGCCACCTTCCCCCAACTAACAGGAGGTTTCTGAGGTGCCCTTTCTGAGGGTTCCCATATCCAGCTTAGGAACCCAAATCCAGCTATTTAGGATGGAAGGAGGAGGATATTGTTTCATCCTCCTTCCATTTAAGCTTACGCCTATTCCTTACCAAATTGCCTAGATTAGTTAGTAGAGCCAGTAACCATGTTTTCTGGGTAAATGCCATGTGGATGCTCCTTTGGGGCATGAAGTGGTGTTGTCGGCAACAGTCTAGTTCAACGACGTAGCTTAACAATGTGACTATGTATGAGTGTGTTTATAAGAAAGAGAGGGACACAGAGCTGTGCGGTGGTGATAAGTATTCTCACAGCCTGCAATTCAGGAATGGGATAAGAATCTCTATACAGTTAGTGCTTTTTACTGAGAGCGCATGTCATCTAAAGAAGCTGTCAGGCAAGTCAACACTTCCACAGTAATGACCAGAGAAGGGCCTTCTCGGAGTCAAACACTGAATGGGCATGAAAACACTGAATAAGACATAGTCTCTATCCTGCAGCCGCTTGCAGTCTAATAAGGGAATGATAAGCAAAAGGGAATTTCTTCTATTTAAAAAAAAATTTCATTTATTTACTTGAGAGAAAGAGAGAGCGAGCACGAGTAGGGAGTGGAGCAGAGGGAGAGAATTTCCAAGCAGATTCCCTGCAGAGTGGGTAGCCCAATGCAGGGCTCGATCCCGTGACCCATGAGATCATGACCTGAGCCAGAACCAAGAGTCTGGCACTTAACTGACTGAGCCACCCAGGTGCCCCTAGGGAACCCAAATGGGTGGGAAAAGCACTTGGACAAGGACAGAGTACACGGGCATGGATAGGAGCCCATAGGAGAGGAGCATGACCAGATCTTGGGTGGTCGGGGAGTGCTTCCTGGAAGAGATGGCATTTAAGGTAGCCAGGCAACAAAGGAAGGAACGAGGAGAAGGGCTCTAAAGGAAGAGGAATCAGTCTTCAGACTACTACAGACTCTAGTCTTCAAGGCAAAGAGAGCAATATGATCCTAGCACTGAAAATGGGTAAGACCAGGGTGTATCTCATGAGGAGCAAATAGTGGCCACTGGAGGAAGGTGGACAAGACCGAATGGGCTGTGTGTGCCCCACCAAGGAGCTTGGGCTTTATTCTGAGAGCAATGGGAGTTCACAAAATAGTCTTTTAATAGGAAACGACTCTATTGTGAAGTAAAGCAGTTAAGATATCTCAGCTCACTTTGCTTGTATTTGTACTTTTGAAGCTAGCCTGCAGCTTTTCCCCCCTTACTTTCCTTTTTCTTATCTCCATACAGACTGTCCCAGGATACTTATATCTCAACATTGAGTCAAAGTTAGCACACCAGGTCTTCCTGTGAACTCAGAAGTAAAAATCAATGGAAAGACACCCCCCCCCCCCACAAGACAGTGGTTAATACCCGGATACATTCATACTCCCAGCTGTTTTTACGACACCAGTCTCAGAGGTAAATCCTACAAAATGTCACTGAGTCTTGTGCTCTTTAGATGGACTAAGGCGTGGGAAGAGGGACAAAAGAGAATTGCACAGAAAAAGGGCATTTCTCTCACGTTGACCATGATAAATATGCTTGTTCAGGAAAGAAAAGGTGAACTAGAAAGCTCAGGAGTCTGATCTGGACAGGAATGTATATGTGTTTGTGGTTCGCAGATGGAGAAATGCTGCAGGAAAGGCCAGCCCATTGGCACTGTGAACTCCAGTGCCTGACAATGTTTGCAGAGAGTTGGCTGTTTCCATTCTGCAAAGCTTGCAGACCCAAGGGGTCTTGCTGACCCAAAGGATCGCGGTCATGGTGACATAGACACCTCTGAAGTCTTCTGGAGAGGGGACAGTTCAACTGCCTTTCTTCTTCTTCCTTTTCTTCCTTGTTTAAACTCATAGATGATTCTCCCCTACCCCCACCATCACCTCTGATGCCTGACGCCCCACACGTCTTTTGGAGAAAGTACTGTGGTTATTAGTTACTAGTTTGGATACAAAAAAGAAAATTAAACTGATTATTATGACCTGTCTCTTCCCCTTGGAAATTTTGCTTTTAGATGCTAGTAATGTTCTCTCAACTGTAAAATGGATATTTGGGGAGGATTTAATGAGACAATCCGGTAAAGATCTTAATCAGTGTTGGCTATTCTTGTCTTCTTGGGGATCTTATGAGTTATCCTGGTTTTCATGTAGTTCTTCACAACAGCCTGCAGGTCCTATGTCCAACATGGCAATTCTTCCTTGACTTCCAACTTCCAAGGATTCTTGGGAGTTTTGAGTACCATATTTCATTATGGTACCCTCCAATAGACACTTACACCATTCAGTGTAGTGCTCTTTTAGCAAAGAGTTTCGAGTTGGAGATTTTCTCTAAGAGAAAAGAACTCAAGCTTGTACTAGAGTTTGGTAAAACTATTTGCACAATGCATGATCAGTTCGAGAGGAATGTGGAAATATATATCAAGATGCATAAAAATGCTCAACTTTTAAACCCAGTCATTATCTTTCATCTCTGGGAATCGTTTCTGAGAAAATCATCTAGAATGTAAGAAAAATATGATTATAAATATATTAACCACAATATGATTTAAAGTATCTTAAAACTGATAACAACCTAAGTATCTACCAAAAGAGTTGTGGTTAATTCATACTGGCATATCGAATCAAGGGTGCGTTAGCAGCTCAATTCTGGGGGCCCACTGGGAATTTTCAGAAAGATTCTGCAATGGTATTCACCCCAGAGGAAGGTTTGAAATAACAAACTTAATAGAGTCTTTCTAATACAGCCTTCTCTTGAAAGGGGATTATTTTCAGGCATCTGGGTGGCTCCATTGGCTAAGCGCACAACTCTTGGTTTGGGCTCAAGTCGTGATCTAAGGGTCATGAAATGGAGCCCCACCCTCAGGCTCCGCTCAGTGTAGAGTTGGCTTAAGATTCTCTCTCTCTCCCTCTGCCCTTCACCCCCTCACCCTCTCCCTGTGCCCTTCACCCCACTCTCATGCTCATGCTCATGCTCTATCTCTTTCTGAAACAAACCAATAAATCTTTTTAGAAAGGGTGCTATTTTCAAAAGGGCCAGCCAATTTCGCTCTCCAAGCATGAGCATAATGTGCGATCACTCTTTGACTGTAGCTACCAAACCCCGGTAGCACAGGAACAACAGCCTCGTGCTTCCTAATAAGTGATTCATGTAAGCACCATTTAGTGAGGCTGCAGGGTATGCTTTTATTCAATTTACAAATTTACATGCAGGATTTCATTTGATCCTCACAAAAATCCAATGAGGTATTATTATCCCATTTTACAGATAGAGAACTAAGTTCCAAAGCTGGGCAACTGAGCTGTCTGACTTGAAAGCCAGTCATGGAATTGTCCTGCAAATTAGGTGACATTGTGTGTGTGAAGCCATAGTAACCTCTCAATACATAGCCGCTGTTAGTTTTATAAACCATTATGCAATATTGTTTCTAGCAGGGTTAAACAGTCCAATCTTATAAAATAAAAAGGAATTTTTGGTCTGAAACAGAAAACAGTAATAGTGTATGGACAAGTTCCCGAAGACTAGTTTGGCCAGTACCTTTAGCAAGCATAGCCTTTTAGTAATTAAAACTTCTATTCCGGGCAGCCCCGGTGGCTCAGCTCCACCTTCGGCCTGGGGTGTGATCCTGGAGACCCAGGATCGAGTCCCACGTCAGGCTCCCTGCATGGAGCCTGCTTCTCCCTCTGCCTGTGTCTCTGCCTCTCTCTCTCTCTCTCTCTCTGTGTCTCTCATGAATAAATAAATAAAATATATATTTTTGAAAAAACTCCTATTCCGTCTGCCACTTTAGTGCCAGCTCCTTGCCAACTTGGAGATAAAGGTAAACAATGCTTTTGGTCAATGGGGTTCTGCAGTATTGGTCATGGGAGGGCCTTCTGCAACAATGGACAACCAGACCAACTTATTCTTGGGAAATCATGCTAAGACGCTTTAGAAACAGGGAGAAAGGGAGGGAGATGGCTGAGAGTACACAAGAGCATGAGTAAAGTTGCTGTGAGTAAGTACTCCTAGCAAATGAGTTCATCAGTACAGATATATGAACCGTCATTTGACAAAATTAAATGAGGCAAATATTTAATGGTGTTAGGTTGGAGCAATCCAACTAAATGATTGCTTTTCTCAGAGTAAGAGTGTTCTTAAAAACAGTCTTTCCACATAGCAAATGAAACTATCCCTCAGTGAGCACGTTCACCTTTTATTACATTCAAAACTTATTTTGAAAAAGCCTGAAGAAGCATGCTGAGCCAAGTCCCTCATTCTACTTCACATCCAATTATTGCTCCATGGCCTCTCCGGCCAGGTCACCCTGGCGTCCCACTAGGTGTGCGAGCAGCCACCAGCTAGGTCAGCCCCGAGAGATGGGGAGAGGCTGGCCTCTTGCAGGCTTCTGGAAGCACTCCCACTGAGCTGGTGTGCAGCGCTGGGCAAGGCCATTCCCATTTCTAGAGGAAACCCCAGCGTGTGAGAAAGTCCCGGCCTTGTTCTGACCATCGCGAAGGCTCTGCTCTAGTAAGTGGAGTACAGGTAGTCCCTGCTTTCCGAAAGTTCATGTTATGCCACTTTGCTTTTATGAAACACCTAATTAGTAGCTGCTCTTGCTAACTCAAATCTGATGAGGATTTGGATTTTTTGGGGAAAAAAAGCCAAAAGCACAAGTAGCAGCAGGAGCAGCCCCAGCTCGCTCCTTCCCCAGGACCACGCTTGGCATCTCAGGCCCAGCCGCTGCAGCTCTGAACAGTGTCTGAGACCATCTGTGCTTTATCTCAATTTATTTTGTGCATCCATTAGCAAGATGTGTCCTAAGGTATGAGAAAAGCCTACAAGAGGTTATTTTGGGGGGCTGGGAATGCTCAACAATCTTTCCATATTAATTAATGGTAATTGCTTCTTGCTTTATTTCTATTGCTTTGGCTTGTGCAGGACTTCGTAGGAGTGCTCTCCCTGCAGACGGCGGGAAACCTGTACGTGCTTATGCCTTTGTGCACCGTTTTTCTACTTCTACAAGTTACAGGACAGATTTTCCTTACCTGAACTTGAAATAACCATTATTTTGCCTCTCCTCTCCATTTCTGCTATTTGTTTTTGGCTGTTTTTCTGAAATGAGAATAATGGCAAGAAATAAAAAAAGAAGTATCATTCAAGCTTTTTTTTTTTTTTAATGCTAGGGTTTACTTAAAAGAGGTGTTTATAAAACAGGTAAAGTTCAGCTTGCTGGCCTCTCTGGTGTAGAAGGTGAAAACTATGGAAGAAGGCCAACATGCTAACTGATGCCTGAGAAAAACTGCATCCCCACCAGGAGCTTGGAAGGAAAGCCACGGAATGGAAGGCACAAAATAATTGCAAAACATCTCGGAAATCTTGTTCTGAGCCATATGATGAGCTATCCGTGTCTCTTCATGGATTGGTTTCTTGTTTTGTTTTGTTTGTTTTGTTTTGTTTTTAAGAAAAATGAGATGAGACACTTTTAATTTTCCCCTCCTCTGTAGTCTTGGAGGTTGTTTAATCTCAAGTGAACTCAATTCACATTTTCCTGGCAGTGTTAGCTATCAGCTCAAAGCATTTTACTCATTGCATCATACTGCCAGTCAGCAAGCAGGGACCTAATTAGCTCTTTGCTTTAATGGCAATAGTTAAATTTACATTATTAATTCAAATATTACAGACTCTGTGGACTTGGGCACATAGCTGACATAAAGATGTAAAATGAATAATAAGGTGCTGAAAAACACCAGAGTCATTATTCCCATCATGTTCAAACTTTGAGCTATAATGATATCAATTAAAACTCTAATCCTGGCAAAAAAAAAAATTTAAAAAAAAAGCAAAAAGCTTTGCCGGGTCCCTTTTGTTATAAAAGCTGCAGTTATATTTAAATGTTGGGCTGAAGTATTCAAGTTATACTTTGCAAAATACAATGGTCGCATAAGTCAAGAGGCATAATTACAGTTCTGATTACATTTTTGCTTTTAAAAAATTCCCAAACAGTAAAAATATAGTGAGTTTGTCAGCATCCTGTTGTGCATCCCTGGCTCTTCCTACGTCCTGAAACGCTGCAATCACTCTGCAGTGTCAAAACCTGTTTGGGTTGCAAGACAGATGGGACCTTCAAAATGAAATGTACCTATGACTGTTTGCTACTATATATATAAAATGTCTCATTTAGTCTCATCTGTGATTTTCCAAGAGGAAAATGTTTCCTGGAGCAATTTATCTCAGTCCTACAGGTTTGTATCACTGAATGACCATCTGAAAAGCAGGACCCGAGTCTTTTCTTAAAGGGAAACTGCATGTGTTGGGGATGTTTCTCCATGCAGTAGTGGAACAGTATTGAATACCATTCAAACGAATGAAATCCACCATATGAAATAACTGAAAATTATGAACTTCAAAATTCTCATTTGGTGTATGAACCCTTTCATTGGAGTTCCTAAAATATTTCTTACTGCATTTGGGGGAACAAAACAACTGGTAGAAAAAAATAGACAAAAAATGTTCTTCATTTTAGTGCCAGATTGAGCTTTTTGGCGTCCGTGCTATCTCATCAGCTCTTCCCAGAGTAAACCAGTTCTGTAGTTCTTTGACGTGAGCTCCCTCCCCGGCCAAAGCAGCCCTCTCCTTCTGCAGGGCTGCAAGCCCAGCTGCAAAACCTCCTGAATCCCCTGGCTCCAATCCTTCTTTTATGGCTATTATTATTATTTTACCTTTGATTGAAGATTCTAATTTCCCCTTTCAAATAGGTTCCTTGTGGTCAGGCTCTGTGTCTGATTATGCCTATTATTTGGGAGGAGATCCATGATGTTGACTGAATGAGCTACAAATGAACTAGCTAGAGAAGGGTGATGTAATGGCTCACCCACCCAGTTTAAAGTCACTTTTCCTTTGGATACATAATATGCATTATTCTAATTTTAAAAGATAGCCATGATTTCTTTTATTTATTATTATTTATTTATTTGAATCAAAAGATTTGGGTTCACACTCGATTTGTTCATCAATGGAGTGACCATGGCCTAGTCATGGGCTGTATCCAAGGTTCAGCTTCTTTAGCAGCAAAATGGAGATCATAGCCACCTCCTGGCCAAGATGACATAAACAAGCACCCTATAGTATTTTCGTAAAACTAAATGACAGAGGGGGTGGTGTAAATAACAAGGCATATACCACCCCTTTGTGAACTGAAAATTGCAAATAAAAGTGTAAGGGATTCTGACTGCCAGTAAATGCAATTGAACTGTGTTTCATGCAACACAGCATGGTGGCAAGGTGTAAGGGGTCAGTCTTCAAAGAGGACAAACTGTATTAGAGGAGTGTCTAGTAATTTTTAAAAATCAGTACTGTCTGTGGATGGGAGTTTAGGGTAGTAGTTAAAGGTACAGACTCTGGAGCTTGAATTCTTGGGGCTCAAAGTTTAGAATACTAGTAGTGTCTGCCTTTAGCATCCTTGTGAGGATAATTTACATAGAGTCCTCAGCTTAGTTCTTGGCCTTTTGTGAGCCTTCAGTAAGTGTTAGCTATTATCAAAGAATCAAACTGTATAAAATTCAAACTAGTCATCTGCATGTATAGAAAGGCTTCATATTACTTTTTAAGCAATTGTATGCATTTTCTCCTTTCCAAAAAATAAGAGCTCTCCCTTCTATTCTTTTTATTTTTTAAAGATTTTATTTATTTATTCATGAGAGACACAGAGAGACAGGCAGAGACATAAGCAGAGGGAGAAGCAGGCTTCCTGATGGGAGCCTGATGCGGGACTCGATCCCAGGACCCTGGTATCATGCCCTGAGTTGAAGGCAGACGCTCAACCACTGAGCCATACAGGCACCCCCTCCCTTCTATTTTTGAAAGAAACTTGTAGTAGAGAGCAAGCTGCCCACAGAGGTCCTAACTCCATGTCCTCTGAATGAATGGATGAATGAATCCAGGTCAGTTTCTAGAATCGGAGCTTCAAAATTGATGGACAGAATGTGTCAACAGGAGCCAGGGAAAGTGTCTCAGTTCATTGGTTACATGGTAGAGAGGTGATTCTGTGTCTACTGGACTGTCCAAGCCACTGAGGGTGCCATCTCAAGCCAAGTAGACACTTCGGGTAACACATCTGAAGAGTCCTGTCTGATAGTAACAGTAAGAGCGAGCATGCGTGATGGTTTACAGTGTTCCAAGTACCACGCTAGGAGCCTTACGTGCATTATCTTACTTCATCTTCTGTAGCCTCCTGACTTGCTACAATGCTAGCTCTCATTTTATAGAGGCTCTCGGAGGTGAAATCAATTTGATCAAAGTCGAACAGTGAAGGATGGTAACCCTAGGACTTGAACTCAGATCGTTGGGCTGACTATATAATATTGCCGCTGTGGAAGTGCTTAGGGATAGAGAACCTCAAGATTTTAGAACTCCTGAGACCATGCTGTAGGTACTAAAATTTTGAGGTGCTCAAATTTTGAGACTTACCTGGAAGTAAGTCTCAACTAAAAGTGATTCTCCAGGTTGTTAACTCAGGAGCCCTATTTTTGAGCCAAAGTCAACTCCAAATCCTGTGAAACCAGCCTCCACTGAATTAAAAAGCTGACACAGCCCAGTGGGGCCAAAGGTTCCCCTCTTTCCTCCTGTCCTCATCATCTGCCAGCTGCTGTACTTCCAATGTGTTAAAACTCATGGGGCAGAGAATGCTTAGCAAATTAATAGAAGAAAAAACCTGACTTTCCTAGCTCATAAAAGGTTGATACCTTCCAGCCATGCTACTGAACAGAATGGGATTTATGCTGTAACTTTCTTCCCAGATGGGAAAGTGCTTTACAAATAATGGAACTAATGCAATTTATTCCTAGTGAGTAAATTTGTCACCGTGGATGTTGTATTAACTCTCTAAGGCCAATTCAATTGGGGATTCAATAAATAAGCCCTTTCAGCCTACCCCGCGATGCCCCACCGGTTAGAAGGAGTCCTAGATAAATAGCAATTTGATCCTTTGCCACCTTGAATTCTCTAATCCTTGAAACATGCTTTTGAGAAATGTGGGAAGGATTAATGCCTCCATTCTCCTGCTGGAGAAGCTGAGGAACACGTGCAGCAAGGAATGAATCAGGAGATCTCAGATCTCGTTCAGTCCTCTGACTGCCTAAAGTGCTCATTTGGCGAGCATCTTCTAGGCCTGTTCTTGGGTCATGATTTTCAAAGTGCTCAGCAAAACCGTGCTCGAAAGACACTTCTCGGATTCAGACACAGTTGTCTGGCCACCCCTCAGCTGGATTTGAAGCCACCTCCTTGGGGATTGTGCTCCCACGAGCTTCTGCTTAAATCCGGCCCTAAGCCCTTCCAAAGGGGTTCCTTCTTTGAAGGGGCACCGCTCTGTGCATTATGTTCTGGATGCTTCCTTCACGCTAAAGCTGAAGGTCATTGTTTATTGAGCCAAAGTTGGCACCGAGAATGGAAACGAATGGGAAAAGGATGTGTACTTGAATGCACGCCGTGTTATTTATGCCCACGGACCATGGCACGTAGCACGCATAAAGGAGTTCTGATTTATTTATTTATTTTCGTGAACTCAGGTCGTCCTTCACGAAAATGAATAAGCATAGCACGAAATGGGATTTGGGGAAAGAGGGAAACCTGTAGTGGAGAGCAATGCATGGGACCCACCGTGCTGCAGCGCAACTCTCTGAACAGAATTCCTTTGGAAAAGTGAAACTCCGTGCACCTGGCTTTCCCCAGCCGATGGGATGGGAAATGCTGACGGCTGGGAAAGCAAAGCAAACCTGAGCTAAGGGGACTCCGTGCCTTACAGCCCGATGGATAATAATTCTGTAGCTGTGCCATTCAAGAGTCCCCGTAATGCTCCTTAATTCCGGTGTATCCTACGTGGGATTTAAAATGTCTTGAGGGATTTGCGGGAAACCCTGTTTTATTTGTTCCAAGCAAGCATCGTCTTATTTTGTTTTAAATAAAGAAGATGGAGCAGAATTGAGAGGGTTGTTTTTTTTTTTTTTTCCACCTAAATAAATAAGAAGGTCCATTTTACCACGAGCACTCATTTGGCACCGTGTTTCCCTTGTTAGTAGCTGGTATTGTTATTATTCACTGAGTGTTTTATTCTCATGATGTCACTGTGGGTAGCTTGGTATTTCTGGGCTTTTCCGGATTCTTTCCTGTGAGTAATTTGCCTTCTTTGGCTATTTGATAGATGGCATTGTATGAAAAAAAAAAGTATTAAAATACTCCAACGAACAATGTACATGCCCATTGTGAACTCTACATTAAAGTGGTCTAGAAGCGTGTTGGGAATATAGAGGTTTGGTTCATTTGCTTTTTCCAGCTTGCCTTTTTCTATTTTGCAAAACATGCTGAATGTACTGTTTGTCTTGATGCAGACTATGTTATTTATGAAAGGTCTGCATGGAGGAAGAAAACATAGGAGGTATTGTTCAAAGAATCATTAAGGAGACATTATTTGAGATAATAATGTAATTAGACTCCTTAGAGGGAAATGTAAGTATTTGTATTTTTAGCTTTTATGTAGGAGTGTAGCGGTGGCTAATTAAGGGAAAAGTTAGCTAATTCATAATGCTTAAATTTAGTGTTAAGCCTGATAATAGACCTGAAATTTCAAAAACCAAAACAGCACCGGCACTGGCTCAAAAGTGGTTCTTTAATTCGGGGTCAGAAGAAACACTGTTTATAGTAACCAAAATTCTAATTTTATAGAGCCATCTCGATCTGAAAAGGAGTCAAAGGCAAACGAAAATTCTCTACAAATCTGCCATGTTCAAAGTATCCACTTCAAAAGAGAACTTTTTTTTTATTTCCAATTTATCCCAACAAAAATTCTCTTGGGCTTTTATTTCAAAAGATGAAAAATGAGCCATGGCAGTCAATAGTGTATGGTGACTATTTATCTGTTTACACCTATCCATGTGATTGCTAAGAAAACCAGATTAGACTTTGAATGTGATATGAAGAATGTACGCTATTCACAAGCCCATATTCCTCAGAGGAGAAATAGGTTAAAAACTCCAAATTAAGTTTTAGAAACTATACATCTCATTTTGGGGAACAATAACTCAAAGCCTGATTTTTTTCAGGGAGAACACAGATGCCCAATTTTTAAGTAAACGTATCATATCGCAAATGAATTCGCGGTGTATAATTTATCTCAACAACAAAAAAATCACACAGCGAATTGTTTAATGATGTCCACATTTTAATTTACATGACGGGTGTCTCTCTGAACAATTCCTATACATCTGCTTTTGATTAATTGAGGGCTATCATAAAGGCACCAGAGAAGCCTTTTATGATAGCCTTCTTTGGCAAATACCTTTACAAAGCAAAGGGCACTTTATCAAATTAATAATAGCCCCGAATCGGTCCCATTTTCAGTTTCTGATTTTTTCATAGACTACATTTCTTTAAGAGGGTGTGCACCTGTAGGAAATTTTATACGGCAGGCAGCTACACTGCCATAACCAGAAACCAAATTCATTTTCAGAGGAAAGTAGGAAATACACAATGGCATACGTGCCTCTTTTACGGCCACATCTGCACAGCTCAGGGAAAAGTTTGCAGATATGTCTGCTGATCACATTACAGGGCTGTTATGAGAGAATAAAGTTGCACCTTTGATGGGCCATTGCAGCTGAGTTAGAGGTCCCCAGTTATTAGAAGTTTTGCATGTCACAGAGCGGAGCAGATTGGAGACCCAGACATACTTTCTGCAACTCGCTGAATTTTTGGTCATTTCCATCAAATATCAATGGACCTGTTAAATAGAGATGAAACACACACACACACACACACACACTCATGCACATGCACACACAAATACACACTAGTGATAAAGATGACTAGCTTATTTCTGACTTTCACCTCCGTGATAGAAAGTCCCTTTGTGCTCACACAGTGCCTTCAGGACACCAGCTGAGAACAAAGCTGCTTTCAGAAGCAGTAAGTGATCTCATGCTATTAATGTCCAGGTGATGTGTGAAGCCCATTATCACATCACTAATGTGGCAGCAGACATTTCCTGGCCAACCCAAGGTAGCTCAAATGTTTGTGAAACGTGGAACTGGAAAAGGTAGTCCTAAGAAACTCTTTATTTTTTTTTTACTAGCACCCCTAAATGCTAGGCAAAAATCAAAAACCTAATCATTTATACATTAGAAAAAAAAGAAAGATAATATTGAACTCCACATACAAGATTCCAGGAGACATTGAACAAAAACAATTTGTAGGATTTCATTGAAGGGTTTTGGTAAAGCATTTGTGTTCCACATGTAGCGTGTGGCATGTTATCAGACAAAGCAGGGTGAAAAGCTATTAATGTAAAAAATGAGAAATTCCAGTTCATTGTCAGAACACATAGAGTGGACAGGAATCATCCCTAACTGTCCATTGTTCTCTTGAGGACATCTCACTGCACACTGGGGGCCACCTATGTGGACTCCAGTCAGGCAGTGTGCACCGTAAAATTAATGTAAGTTGTGAGCAGGAGAATCAGCTCCCAGAAATAGCAGGCATACTGAAACACAGAGATAAATAGCAAGGCTAAAAACAGAATCTGCAATATGATTAAAAATAACAACCACTACCTAATTATCAGGAGACATTGGAAAATAGTGTGCACATTCTTGTTTAACATTTTGTTAACAATGTCAAGTCCATGTTACCCGGAACTGTCCTTTCTTTTCTGAATAAAGAACCCACCTCAAATAAATGGAAATTTATCAATTTTCCAGTTGGCAACACAGGACTATCCAACAAGTCTGTTTTTTTTTTTTTTTTTAATGAGATATGTTACTTCAAAAACAGTTAAGATTAGAATTCTAGGTAAAAATTTTAAGATCTAAAACGAATACAGTAAAATCAATATTGATTATTAGGAGTAAAAGTGCTAATTGAGGCTGTAAAATCTTTTAAGAACTAAGAGGAGAAAATTTCCAGTAAAACTACAATAAATTACTATTAAATAACCAGAATATTTGTGTAGAATTTAATGTCAGTACATCAGCCTCCCCGAATTTTTTTTTTAAAGTAGTGTATTACTGATTCAGTCCGGAAGACTATTCCAGTAATATTACAAGAGCAGTGTCACTTTGGCAAGTTACCTTTTCAACTTCTCTTGCATTATGTTCTAAAGAAACCTACTTTGAGATTTCTTATGCTTTTAAGAATTCATTTTTAATTATTGCTTTTTTTTTCTCTTTTCTTTTCTTTCTTTTCTTTTTGGCCTCAGGTCTTTCAGAGCTTAATGTCTACTGTGCTTACACTAAAGTGAAAGGAAAATGATTTTATTGAGAGACCACATTTTCATATTAAACACAACATTCTGACAGCTGATATTCTTGATGCCAATTTTAAAAGTGTAAAAAGGGCTCTATTCTTTCCTGTGTTCTTATTAGATCTGACCCAAATTTTTAGTCAATTGCCTTGAATGGGCAAATGTTGGCAAGGTCCAAATCCCCGAGAAAAGCTGCTTTCATCAGGGCAGAAGCTGGTGCTGATTTCAGGTCAAAGAACCCCAACATTAAATCTGTATGTTAGCATTTAAACACTCCATTTAAGAACTTTTCATTCCAGAACACTCCGAGGGCTCCATCTAGGCTGAAATCCACAGTCTGGAGCAACATTTAAATGGCCTGTAATATATTATTATTCCCTCTAGAGGTGTAAGGAATTCTGGTCTTTCTCAACAGCTGCTTCTCTGTCTTATCCTCCCCTCCCACCCCCAAAATTCACATTTCTGGCTTTCTAGCTATATTTGAGGTTTTATCCATCTACCCAGAGAAAGCAAGAGGGGAACGGAGACGTTGTAAACTGAGCAACAGCCTGTTCCTCATCACCTTTATGGACTTATCCCTTCCAGCATCTTATGGGTGACACCAAGTGACAGTGGTGTTCAAGATTCCCGAAGGCCTCCGGAACACCGTGGGAAGTGCCCCAAGCTGACATCAAGCAGGTCTCACCTTCCTGGTTGGTCCCTATTGGTGTTCAAAGAGCCCACAGAAACAATAGAGTGAGCACAGACTCATAAAAACCATACCCAGCATCTACCTCAAAGAATAGCTCTTCAAATAGGGCCTTTTGCAGGTGAGAAAGCTGGGACTTAGAAAGTGAAGAATTAATGGAGAATTAGGACATATCTCCCGCCCTGATCTCCATCCCAGAGGTCTCTTTTCAGGACACAGGCCACCCAATGGTTTCTATGGGCACCTGCAGTTTTTGCTGGTTGGTTACTTCTAGGAAGTCTTTGGTGGAAACTGTTTAAGTGGCCCTAAGCATGCAGGCATCACAATCCCCTTTGATGTGAACTTTGAAATGGCTTCTTTACAAGTCTTCATGAACCCCAGTCTCTGAGGTCCTCTGAGGCAGTCCTGTCATCCAGAGCTCTGAAGCAGAGTTTCAAGGTAGGCAAACACCAATAATATAAGGCACATGCTCTAGACTTCCTAGGATCTGCACATAACCCCAGAATCCTTCAGACATTACAACTTACATAATTGTCAAGTATCCTGCCATGAACGCGTATTATTTTTTTTTATTAAAAACGCTAAGTGTTATGCAAAAATATCACTACTGATAGTAACAACTGTTTGACGTCCTTTTATAGTTTATGAAGACTTTCATATACTTATTTATCATATCTTCACAAAAACTTCACAAATATAGTATTAGTGTCCCTATTTTCTAGATGAGGAGAGTGAGGCTCAGAGGGATTAAGAGATTTGCCTCAAGATACTCAGCTGCCAGGAGGCAGAAGAGGAACACGAAACTTCAGTCTTCTGATCCTAAATCACAATGCCCTTTGACGTGAACTTTAAAAATGGCTTCTTTACAAGTTTTCATGAGCATTTTGATGAACCCCAGTCTCTGAGAAGCCCAGATGTGTTTTCCATCTACTGTCTGCTGCTTTCTAGTTCTTTTTTTAATATCCTTTTTTTTACTCTCTTTCAAATTTAATTTTGAGAAAATAAGGCCCTGAGGAGCCTAACTGTGGCCGGGAGACTCTTGAGGATTGGGAGCCAGGAAACCCACACTCAGGGAACCTGAGGCAGGGCTTGAAAGCTACATATAGGGGCACACGGGTGGCTCAGTGGTTGAGCATCTGCCTTTGGCTCAAGTGGTGGTCCTGGGGTCCTGTGATCAAGTCCCACATCGGGCTCCCTGCATGGAGCCTGCTTCTCCTTCTGCTTGTGTCTCTGCCTCTCTGTGTCTCTCATGAATAAATAAATAAAATCTTTAAAAAAAAGAAAGCAAGCTACGTATATTTTGGGAACACATTTTTTTTAGGGACTTATGCAGTTTATCTGGACACTTTTTAAATTTTACCATCCTGTGAATTCATTATAACCCTTTTTACTCTAAGTATGCTTAACAAATGCAGTCATCCAAGGAAACAAATCAGTAACAACAACCAAGCAATTCAGGAATTTCCTCATTTCTAAGTTAATATTCAGTGTACTTCAGGTAACATCTTATCAGCTCTGCTCCAGGAGAGTCTTTGAATGCACAGCAATTTACGATGAGCTCTTGGAACAAAATCGGGAGCTGACGTGTCTGGGAGCTTGAAGTGAGCTACTCTGTGTTTTTGCCTCTCATTCCTTAAGGAAGCCTTTCACTCACAAGAATTGCGTGAAAGGGCCAGTTCGGAGTCCTTAGATTATCTGGAAGCACTGCCCACCACTACTTTAAATAACATTCAGCTGGGTCAGGACCATAGCACCAATGAGGAAAAACCCCAAAAGACTCTACTGTCCATCTTGGCTCCCTGCAGTGAGATTCTGGTGTACATATTTGTAATTCTCTAGCTTTTCTGGTTTTGTTTCTAGGGAGACCAGAAAACCTACAATATACATGCCTGCACACGTCTACGCGCGGACACACACATACACACGCAAGTGAAATAAAGATCACTTAGAAGTGGAATTCTGGCTCAGGCATCAACTCTGCCCCAGATTGTATCAAAGCTATAGTGGCATAATCCTTTAAACCATTATCTTCCTTTCTAGTTTATTTTTATGTTGTTTATTAAGCTTGTTGTATACTTTTTATCATTTCTGTTTTGTTTTTCTGAGTATTCATACCTCCTAGCATATTTCTACTATAGTTCTCACTTCAGGCCATGGACATATTCGGTGACCTCAAGGCTTTTAAGTATAATTCAACATGCTGAATGAATTTCTTCTTTATTCAAAGTATTATAATGAGGATAAACGTGAAAGCACTTAACAGATTATAAAGCGATCTATCCATGCAAGATGATATAATCGCTAATTTAATGCATTGACTGAATTCATGTATTCATTGATTAAACAAATATTTATGTAGTGGCCATCGTGGAGCAGTACAGTGCCAAGTGTTTGACAAAGCCAGAGTTGCCACGTACTTGTAGTTTGTGGACAGTAACTCACCAGTGGGTAATATGCCTTTGAAATTGTTCCTGAATTACAAGGATAGCATACACAAAACCTTTCAGCTTTAAATTTGACTAAGGCTTTGTAAACACACCATTTTATTCAAAGTAAGAAAGTATTCGTTTCTTAGCCTCATCAGCTGCAAGAAATTTTACCTAGTAAACCAAGGCCAGGTCTACACAGTGCAAAATAATATAGCTATTTGGTAAGTGTTTGCTTAATTTTATCATGACAGAAAGCAAATTAAAATAACTTATGGCCTTAAGGGGATTTTTCTTCTTCTTTTCTCCTTTTCTTTTTATTTATGGTTGTTGTTAGTGGATGAGGTATTTTGAGAGGAGAGGGTTACTGAATAATTATTTTGGTGAACTGCATTGGTCCATGGGCTGGGCATGCTCTAAATCTGTTTTGGGTTTTGATGTCCTTAAATCACTTTAGATTTTGTTATTTGGGTATCATTGTCACCTTTATCAAATTGAATAACTTCAACCTTACTTTATCAAGAACATGGGTTTCTCTGAATAGTACAGAGTTAAAAAAAGAGTCACAAAGATGGTGAGTGGAGAGAATCATTCTCTCTCTCCTATATTCAAGATCTACAGACAAATACTCATTTTGCAATTTCTGCTTGTGTTCTATATAATGTGCCTTTTGTGCCTCATGGTGCAAAAAAAAATGGGATATCATTTTTTAAAATAACAAACTCTTTAAAAGGAGTTTCAAGTTCCTTGAAACAAGTTTATCTTATTTTCTCTCTAGGGCACATAGTCTGAGTCTGTCCATGTTTGTTAAATAAACAAGTGAGTGAATGAATGAATGAATGAACAAACCAACTACAAATAAGGGAAGCATGACCTTTTAAATACAATCTAATGAATAATAATAATAATGTTATTTTCCTCATATCTTGAGACACAGCACAATGCTTGAGCCACATTATACTTCCAATGAGTGTTTGGTGTGTGATGAATTCCACTGGCAAGTGCTTCCAACCTTTGTAAGCAAAAAAATAAAACAGAAGAAAAACAAAACAAAACAAAACAAAAAAACCTTAATCCTTTAGTCACACATTCATTCAGATTAAGAACACTGAAGCTCTGAGAGTATCCGGTAAATTACAGTTTCCAGAATGTGGCTGGTGGCATTATCTCCATTTGACATACTAGAAAACTGAGATCCAGAGACTGTAAATGATTTTCTCAGAATCTCCTAGCTAGTGATAGAACGTCAAATGACTGTCAATGCGATTTCTTACAAAGAGTTTTCTGTGACATCTCAATTTGCCAGTCTAGCTGTAGGCCTTTAGAAACCTCAGGCCTTGTACCTTGGACTGACGTAGGAGCTTCTAGAAACAGTGGGGCATTCCAGGATTCCGCTCTCGTGATATGGAATTGGGTGTTAAATCAGAAGCTGGGTCTTGGCAAATATTACTCTGAATTAGAGCAGTTGCACATATTTGTGAGTGAATGAATGATGATAATACTAGCAGCCTCCACCAAAGCTAGTTAACAAGGCTCCAGCCAGTACTAATCAACATGCGACCAGAATTTTAAAGAACATCAAGCACATATAAAGTCAGTCTGAGCTAAGAACAAAAGCTATACTAAGGTCATAAGGAGTGAGAATTTCGTGATGTTGCTCAGTGTACAGCAGTGATCTCCCAAAGGCAAGGCGATGCAAATATTTTTAGAAGTCCACAGCAAAATGAGAGAATTTTTTTAATTTAATTTTTTAGGGATCCCTGGGTGGTGCAGTGGTTTAGCGCCTGCCTTTGGCCCAGGGCGCGATCCTGGAGACCCGGGATCGAATCCCACGTCAGGCTCCCGGTGCATGGAGCCTGCTTCTCCCTCTGCCTGTGTCTCTGCCTCTCTCTCTCTCTCTCTCTGTGACTATCATAAATAAATAAAAATTTAAAAAAAAATTAATTTTTTAAAAAAATTTTTTAAGAATTTTTTTTTTGAGAAGACCATGTAGGGACCTTTTCCTAAAATTTGAATGTATGCAATCTGAAGGACTTTATTCTTAGATTATGATTTTATGCTGCGGTACTAAAATCTCCCTTTTTGTATGAAACAAGGATGTGAGACCACATGTATTCAATGTCTTTACTGGTCTCTAGGTGGGAGGGAGTTGGCAATTCTCTGTTAATCTTCAGTTTTTTTTCTGGAAACTTGGCTAGTTCATGAAAGGCCCGAGGTATGGTAACCAACGGACCACAGAAATTCACCTGTCGGCCTGCTTTCATGAAAGTAAATACAGCCTGGGACCTCGAGTCACTGTGACCCTCTATCACTCTCATGACTGCTTCCAACAAAGGTGTGGTGACACCTGGACCTTCCTCTCCTCCTGGTGTCTGCAACTTTCTGGGTGTGTTACTGACTGGTTTGAAGCCACTCCTATGCTGACACAGGCTGCATTTTCAACCAAGTTTTTCCTACTCCATGCTTCGTTGGATTCCCCCTTGATTAGAGAGAATTCAGAAACACTTGGTTCCCAAACCCAAAAAGCATCCCAATGCATTAGAGTCAGGGAAAGCAGAAGCAGGGCTTGTTTCAAAAAGGCTGCCTCCAACCTCCCACACACGGTCCTGCTTTTCATGATGGGATGCTAATTTGAAACCAGAAAGTCTATTTAGTCAAGAAATAGAAACTCTCCATGTGACACCAGGGCTGTTTAAGATCACACAGTCTATCTACTCTGAGCGCACACACATGGGGCTCTGAAATCATTAAAGAAAGATCACGCCGATTCTGGGCACCCCAGCTCTCTGAGCGTTCAAAAGCTTAGGTTGTCATGTGTTTTTGGCTGTTATTCATGCTGAGATCTTTCCATCTCTCTCCTTTTTTTTTTTAAGTTGGTCAGAGAAAATGGGTGGCGCTTTTCCTTAAAAGAACTTGAACAAAGGTTAGAAACTAGATAACATCTGTCACAACCAAAAACCCTGTACTGTACTTGCTCACTGACAACTCTCTGGGCACTGTCAGAAAAACCAGCCTGGCTCTGGGGCAGCTTCCTCAGACCCCAAGGCTGGACAAGCCATGACACTGGGCTTTGAACCGATACACTCCTAATCCACAGAGCATGTAGTTACACAGCAACCTTAGTGAGAACTTTGCTTTAGCAGAGAAAGTCTGTGTGACAGCAGAGAGCTCGAGATCTGCTGAGCTGCTCATCTAAGAATGCCCCACACAGTCCTTCTGAGCCAGCTGATGTACAAAGCACTGGCCTGGTCTTCCCAAATCGGGGTAGAGGCCAACGAGGAAGGCTTATTTCCCAAACCCTTCACTTGACCTTCTCAAAGTAGCCTAAAAAACAAACAAAAGCAACAACAAAAAACCAGGGATTTGGAGGAAAAAAAACCACACGTTCAAGAGAATGTAGACTACCCAGATGTTGTCCATTAAGGTCCAGAACCGCTGATTCCAGCACACATCTGTGGTCCTAGAAGCCGCTGGTCGTCTATGTGTGCACAGGGAGAGGACCCAGAACCAGAAGCTCAGAGATTTACCAGGATCCATTCCCATGAACAAATCTGAGGAGGGGCATCTACGCTGGTGTGAACATCAGATGGCATGCTAAAAAGAAAGTTCTGGACTCGGAATTGGTGAAGTTGGAATTCTGGTCCAAATTCTGCCATTAATTAGCAATTTGTCTTAGGCAAGTGATTTTGCCTCTTTGAGCCTTACTCCATCTCGTTATATGGAAAACAGAGATTAGACTAGAACATCCCCCACAGTCTCAAGCGTCTCTAACACTTTCTGATTCAAGTTGTTGACCAGATATCAAGAGAGGATTGTTAAGGACTAGCATGGTTTTCAAGATAAAGTTACCTCAACATCCTCGATGCATAGTGATCACCTCGTATGGTAGACCGTGGGCCTAAGGGTCTGGGGCAAGTGGGCCCAAAAGCTGAAATCCAGTCTTGGCCTTGGAAGGGTGGGGACCTTCTGGTGTAGGGGATAGGACACACGCGTCAACTGCAATACAGGGCAACCCAGGCGAAGTGCCAAATGCTCAGTGCAGGTGCTACACAGAATTCCAGGGAAGGAAAGCTCTGCCAACATTTGGGGCAGAAGGAATAATTTTCAAGGAGAGGCAGAGCTTTAGCCAAATCTTCTCTGAAGGTAAGAAGCTAGATCGGACCACTTCTTAGGATCCTTAGAATCCTGAGATTAGAATGAATTAGCACCAATTAATGTTCGCTCATGCTACATAAAGACTCTGCCTCTAATAGGCATAGCTATAATTATTCATGCCGTGAAAATTAGTAACATTTAAAGGACTTGTTTTTCTGGTACAGGTATTTCAGGATGGCTAATTACAAATTCCTTTGACTAATCATACCATATAGGCTAACTACCTTATAGGTGACTTAATAGCTAATTCTGGTTTAAATAATTGTCTAAAAATAAATTGAAGATGACTGCTGGAAACTATTGCTGCCAAACCACTGGGATTTCTTTCTTGAACTTCCAGGAACCATCTCTTCACCATTCGTCATTCTGGGTGGCACACGGGCAATTAAAAAGAACTACAACAATTATTTGGCCACTATAAAGAAGTCCTGTCTTGCCATACCACTGGCCTTTTCGCTTTTTAAACTGGTGGACAGGGAGGAGAGTAGACTTTGCAGTTCTGCCCTCATCAAGCAGCTTTGCTATGTTGGGCATGAAGAAATTCAGAAAAGACACAAACACCAGCTACCCCTGCCAAGTGACGAGGAGATGAGTGTGGCGCATCCCTCTGTTCCATGTTCCCCAAACACCACAGTTCCCCAGGACACAAGGGGACTCCCGCTGGCAATGTTCAGGGTGGAATTTAAACTATGTCAAATTTAGAAATAGAAACAGGGACAAAAGGCTAATTTCACATAATTGGGCCATCCCGGGTTTGCAGCTCTGATAATGGTTGGATAGGGAAAGATTTTTAAAAAGATAAAAAGAAAGCAGGAGTAAAATGGGAAAATGCTTATTTAAAATTAATGTCACACCTCATTTTCAATTAGTCTCTCATGAACTTTGCCTCACTCCCACACCCCTGCTTGTATATGCTTAAACCTGCAGACAACCATAAAATTAGTTTACATAAAAACGCTAATTAACGTACACCGCTGGAGGATAACAAACCAATCTTTTCATCTATTTTTAAATTCTTATTGTGAATCCTTAAAATATGCCCCATTTTAAAGCATCACTGACTCAATTTTAAAACATTGCCAAAACCTGCTTTGCTAATCTGCAAACTCGATAATTCTCCCCCAAACCTCAGCATACTCAGCAACAATTTAATAGCAAATATCTCTAGTGGGACCTCATATTACTAAGATTCTATTACTTTTTATATTACACAAAAAGTGCTAGTGCACTCTAAAATATTATAAATAGCTCAGACCAGGCAATGCTTGTCAAAATATGTGAAAGTTTATTTTTTTGCACTCAGTAACCTGAGATTTTTATCTTGTGTATTTATAATCTCTAATGCGCCTCCCATAATTAGTGTGAAATGTAGATTACTAATCAACTCCCTAAAGTTTCTGGACATTTTATTTCTGTTAATATGATTACTAAGGGTGATAAGTTGTATGGTTAATAACCCAATCCTGCTACTAAATGCAAATTCTAAACATATCTTAAAATAATTGCATAGATGCCTAAAATGGGCTTCTTTAATTATATTCTTCTTAGACTGCTAAGCAGCCCTATTTTGATTAAAGGCATTTGTGTTTATGTTTCTTAAAGATTTTTAGTTTGAGGTTTCAGAGACAGCTATTCATCCAGATATTTACTTAATAGATGTTGTAATACATTTTAAATGACATATAAGAAGCATACATCCCCGTTTAACGAGTAATACTTCATATCTTGACAGAAGTCTCTGTAAAACCGTTCAGTTTCTGAAACGTTCAAGTTTTTTCATCATTAATATTAGTCCAACTGGAAGTATATCGGAGTATGTCCATCTCTAAATACAGAGATAGTGCCACACAGAAGGGATTTTGCAATGCGTGTATCTTTTCAGCAATTTCATGCTAGTTCAATTTTTAAATTGATCTTTACTCATTTATTTTGTGACCACGATGCTATTTATTTATTCGCAATAAATGCTGTTCGCATTGCAAATCAGTTTTTAATCAACAATTCGCACTCTTTCATAGAGATGAATTGCAAAATGCCACTTTCGTTGTAAAGTAGATCCACGACCCACGTTTGCACCAGGTGGGGATTGACATGCCCGCAGCACAGACATTTCGGTTTCCTGCGCTTCACAAAGTGGCCCTAAGGGTCACGGAATGACACTCTTTCGGGCCACCTCCCTGTCTCTCCTGTACCCTTCACTGTTTCTCTAGTGTGTTCTGTCCCTTTAAATTTCCTCTGCACACTAATAGCATGAACACTCTTCTTTCAAAAACATTTACAAATTAAAAAACAAAACAAAAAAACATCTACAAGGAGTTATAACTGTCACAGGAACCCAGACACCCCAGCCTGTTCTCCGTCTGTGGGCAGATTCAAGCTGCGAGGAGCGGCTCCTGGATGAGCCCTGACCCTACCCAGGAGGGCGAACTGGAAACCCCACATTTAACACACGAAGCACATCCTGAGCCACGGAGCTGTCTTGCTCACGGGGATGAAACTCTCCACCTCCCCAGCCAGGGAAGCATAAAGGGCCCTGGGTTCCCTGTGCAAGGGGGCAGCCCCACTGGCACGCCCTGGACCGTGTCCTGGAGTGGGATTGATTCCATTGCAAGGCCAGGATGGTGCACTTGGTCTCTGATGCACGACGCAGGTGCCTGGAAGTGACAAATGTCAGAAGAGCTTTGGTGGGTTGACAAGCAGATGCTTTCCTATCAATTGCTCATACAAGTGATTCGGACACACCCAGAACCCACTACTGTCCCCAAAAGGCATTTGTGCTGCAGATGTAGTAGTCGATAAGCTTAATGCCCAGTGGCTTGGAATCATCAAAATTCCAAGCTCCTCCTTTCACAGACGCAGAAAGTAAGACTCAGAAGAGGTTACATGATTTTCCAAAATTAGCTGGCTAGAACACTCCTGCTGGTCTTTATGGTTTTTATGGTTTTTGTTTTGTTTTGTTTTGTTTTTGTTTTTTTGTTTTTTTTTGGTGGGGAGTGGAGATGGGCCTTCGCCAACTGTACTGTCTTTATAGCTACTAAGTAAACCAGAGCACAAGTGGTGACTGTCATGAGGTGGGCAGGGGGCAGCGAGCCCCAGGGCATTCACCGCTGGTTCCAGAAGTCAGTGGGTAAAGAAGATGTGGTCTATACACAAGGGGATAGGACTCAGCCAGCAGAAGAGACGGATACCCACCATTTGCCTCGATGCAAATGGAACTGGAGGGTATTATGCTGAGTCAAGTAAGTCAATCGCAGAAGGACAACCATCATATGGTTTCACTCACACGGGGGATAAGAACTAGTGAAAGGGATTTTAAGGGAAAGGAGGGGTATCGAGTGGGAAAAATTCAAGAAGGAGACAAGCCACGGGAGACTCCTAACTCTGGGAAACATAGGGTTGCAGGAGGGGAGGTGGGTGGGGGGATGGGGTAACTGGGGGACAGGCACTAAGGAGGGCATAGGATGGGATGAGCACCGGGGGTTATACTATATGGTGGCAAATTGAATTTAAATTTTAAAAAAAAGTAAAAAAAAAAAAAAAAGAAGTAAGTGGGGTGCCTTTCTCTTCTTGTCAGTGACGATATCTGCAGCCTAAACAAAGACCACACAACTCCAGGTTAGCCTCCTCATGATGACAGTCTCTGAATTCTGACTCCAAAACAGAGGAACAGCCATGTAGCTATTGATCATTACTTGTGGGGAGAGTGAAGGGGTGGTGGGTGGACCAATGGGCAACCAATGCCTTCCAACTCCTCTCCATGCCTTACCGCCTCTGGGTCTCGCAACCTAGGATTCTTGCTCCAACGCTCCAAATCCTCTTGTCTGCCTCTGAAACTCCTCCAGAACACTTCCCCACTCTCCCAGGTGTGCTCCGGCTCCTCGACCCTCCCCAACCATGGTTATTACATAAAATAACTAGTTCGCTGGGCTTCTCAAATCTGCATTCCCACTTTTACCTGTGTGTGCGCCTCCATCCTTGTTACCTACGTAATCTTGAGTGTAAAGAATGCTCTTCTGTATTTCCAAGCTTCCATAACTAGAGCTGATGAACATTGTGACAATAACTAGAATAAACCAGTTGGCTATGTCACGGAAAGATTTTTTTGACATGGAGAGAGAGCGAGAGAGAGAGAGAGAGAGAGAGAGAGAGAGAGTAATCTTCCCTGTCCTGGTCCTCACTGTCCGCCTCCCCCGCTCCGGGTAAATAGAGGGCACATTAAAATTATTAAAATTATCTCTTCATGCAAGTGGCATCAGTTGTGCTGGAAGATGTTCAAAAAACCTCCCTTCCGTAATGAAAGAGATTAGAATCTACTGTTCGTGTCAGAGGATATTTATGAACTTTTAGAGTCCTACTAATTATACCATGTATACAACTCTACATGAATGAACCAAGCTGTCAAAAATCCAGGACGACAATATAACTGGATAACAATCTGTTCACCTTTGGGTGCCTCTTCGTAACTCTGGAAGTGACTCCCAACTCTCTTGACTGCCCCTACCCCAAAGCCTCACATGTGTCCGCCCCCAACGTGTTCCTTTGGTTAACCCGGTCAAATGTTAGATCAAGACCAGCCTGTGAGAAAGTTGGTTAGGATTTAAGCATTGATGCCAGAGATAGAAAAAAAAGAAAATGAAGACATTTTGGTGGTAAAAAGGCACTTGGCTTTCTGCCAGTGGCCAATTTCCCCATTCAATGATGCCACTGAGCCTTCCTTATTTCTCTCCTGTTGTTTTTCCGATTTTTTTCAGGAATTATATCAGTTCCAACAAAAGAATTCAAAATGCTAATGTCTGAAGGTTTTGTTTTTTTGTTTTTTGTTTTTTTTTTTTAGGTCCTGAGATATAGGTGTTGGTTTGCAAGTCAATTCTCATCACCCGATCCCGGCTCACCAAGGGGAGATGCAGTGTTCCGCTAGTGTTTATAACAGCCAGAGAGAAAGAATACATTTTAGAAAGGCTGCATTATGACGTATTGAAAACTCGGGTAAAGTCCTCAAACCTTAACTTTTCAGAAAACCCAAATTCAGAGATCCAAGATTTGGGGGGTTCTGAAAAGATTTTGAGAGATAAGAAAATTTGACAGGTAAGAAAATTGACAACTGAAAAGGCAGGAAACATTAGCTCTCTGAGATTTTTAGAGATGAAAATGGGAAAGAGAAAGCAATAATTGGTGTCATTTTTAAAAGTAATCTTTTGTCTGCATAGATCGTATACAAAGCTGCATTATTATGTAAATATCAATGCCATGGATCTATTCAGGAAAATAACCATGCTAAGTTACAGACAATATCCAGTAATAGTGATTTTTCTTAAATACTACAGTCAGGTTTTTTTTTTTTTTTTAAGATTTTATTTATTTATTCATGAGAGACACAGAGACAGACAGACAGACAGACACAGACAGAGGGAGAAGCAGGCTCTATGCAAGGAGCCCAATGCGGGACTCGATCCCGGGTCCCCAGGATCACAACCCCTGGCCGAAGGCGGTGCTAACCACCAGGGCTACCCCACTGTTAGCTTTTAAGGACCAATGTCTCAGCAGAGAAGGCGCCCACACCCCCTGACAACTTCGAGGTGGGACAAAACTGGGAGGGTGGATGAGGACATCGGGCTGCCGTTGGCCTTCTCTGAGGATCCTTCCTGGAGGAAGCAACCAAATTCTAGGAAATAAGCAGCCTGGATCTAGTTTTAGATCCATCTAGATCCTGGGTCCAGTTTTATTTTTATTTTTATTTTTTTGTGGGTCCAGTTTTAGATGCCATTCCGCGACCGTATGGTCTTGGGCAAGACATCCATTCTCTGGGTCTTGATTTTTATGAGCAAATTCAAAGCTTTAAAACCCGTAAACACTTCCTTCCAGCTCTGAAATTCTTTGAGTTCATTATGCAGAGCTAGGGAGTGATTGCATGATCTCCATGTGTGGCTCAGCGCAGACGTGAGGCCCAAACGCTGCAACCAGCTAGAGTTAAGAAGGCAGACAAGGGTTCAAGATTTAAGCATGTTGGGACAGCAGCTGAACACAGGAGGACCCCAGCTCCTGCATATTTCCTGCAGCCATTTTATTGATAGGAGAGGCTATATGGAAAGGAGTGCCATTTTTCCAGGCAAAATCAATAGAAACCAAGGTATCTGGCTCAAGAGTTTGAGAAGATTCAAGACGGGAGACCGGCAGGGTGAGGATGGCACTAATATGGGGCCAGATAAATACATAACCCAAGAGGTACGCATGAGTAGAAGGATCAGGCCAATAAGGCTGTGCCTCTGTCACCTACTACCAGCGTGGCCAGCAATTTTCCAACTTCTTTTAGCTCTGAAATCCTGTTATGGCAGCCACTGTTGGTTGAAGGACCAACAGACATTCCCTTCATCCCCTGCTTCCTCTCAAGCCAGCATGAGCTCCAGGTGGACAAAGTTCCTTCTCAGATCCAAAGTCCGAAGTTGAAAAATCCCATTCAGGTGTTACACCCAAGTGCCTAACCCAACACCCAGGCGGGGACTGTAGTGTCTCACCAGCGCCACTACTACCTAGACACAGATTACACAGCCAGCCTTCCAAAAGAGGTAGCCCTGATTTAGGTGCCAGGTAAATCAGTACCCCATAACTGCATTTCTGCTCATCGTTTCAATACAGAAGTGTCAGAGAATGGGGACATGGAGGGGGAGGACAGAAGAGGACGCAGCGAACCATGCACTCCTACCTCCTTCGTGAGAGGATGAGCCTCGGGGAGCACTTTCCAGCTAGAGAGAAGCCCTGCTGGGCCAGCAGCCTGGGGATGGCAGGGCCCATTTGTTGATGGTCTTTGTTTGCTTGCTCACTTTTTCATGAAAAAAAAAAAAAAAAAGGTGGTATTCTTTTACAATTTCTATGTTTTTGAGGTGTTTCAGCATTAAAAATGATCACTTTCATTGTTAGGAAATGAACCAGAGATCTCTTAATAATAGTGCAAAATTTGAATTTGAGAACTACTGTTCCTAAGAATATATGAATTTCTCTTAAAACATGATATATAAAGTAATAATGTGAGCGGGCATATATATATTTTAAAGGAACCGGGAGTTAGCATAGTACTTCAGAGAAAAAAATTGTGAATATTGATTTTTTTTTTCCTAATGACATATTACCTGGGAATCACAGCCAAGGTAGGACTATTTAGACTACTTTATCCTTAACCTTTCTCCATATGTAAATTCACAGACATCAGACTGTAAAATATACTTGCTACACCTCTGAAGGGACCTGAAGACTGGTACAAGCTCTTGTTCTGAAACATGAGTGGTTCTATCTTATTTCCAAAGCCCTCCAAATGTTCTTGGGATAGCCAGTCAGCAGTCCGGCCATATTTACAGATCATAAAGTCTTCCTGTGTCTAAAAACAGACTCTCCCCTAGTCTTGCTTAGTGAAACTCCCTTTCTTCTGCTCTGTCCAATGAGGTGGAGAAGGCCAGTTGGCATTCTCCAAAGTTCCACCTAATTGCCTGGAGGTTAATTTTGTCTCTCCTCAGCCTTCTCTTCTTCAGATTAAATAACGCACCTCCTTTGCTCGTGTACATAGTCTCCAAGCCCTGTCATCATTTTCCTCTTTCTATACATGGATTCTATGCAATTTTCATACATATGTTTTAAGTTACAGACCTAAAGTGTAACATTCAAGTAAGAACCCAACCTACGATGAATTTACACAAGGATTATTTCCTAGCCACAAATGGTACTCATATTAACACAGCCCAGGATAATACTGTTTTCTTAATGCCATCACTAGGCTAATGGCTCGTGTATTTCTGGAATACCAGGTCTTTTCCAGCCAAGATTATGTCAAATTGTACTCCCTATCTCGCCCCTTCTCCTACCACCAACTACTCCCCCAAAGAAAGTCACTGTTAATAAATTTAGGTGTTAGTTCTTGTGGTAGTTTCCACTTGAACTCCAAATAAATAATGTATCTGCACCTCTCTTTCTTGATTTTTCAACCTTAGTCAGTAAGTAGCTTTTGACTTCTCTACCTGAAAGATGAAAAATTTCACTCATTTATATGCCTGCCTTCTCTCCTCTATCTTCTCCTCAATTTAGGTTAATTCATCATTTTTTACTTCTTCAGTTTGGTAGCTGTATACTTTTGAATGATACAGTTATATCTCCATTCCTGGATCTAGCAGCTTTAGAAAATATTTATTGACCTTAGTACTCCAAGATAAGGAAATCAACACAGTTCTCCACCTCTAGACTTCTGTTAGGATTCAGCTTTTAGACTGCCAACATTTATAATATTTACACTCTGTTTTATAAATATTATGACTTCTGATACTATTATTATGTAAATATGATTTATTGCAGATGCAAGAAGAGAGAAATTAATTCCAGGTCACCAAACTCCTACTTTCAAAATACAGTGCTCTGAGCATCACGATCAAATGGAGTCTCTACTCTTAAACTCCACCGAACCCTCAAAATCATGCCACAATTTAGTTTACTACTTCTTTGAGTCCCAGCCTTTTAGGCAGGTTTATAAACACCACAACTGGTTGCAGGCAGTTGAAACTGATCAACAATGAATTTGTTGAAAGAATATAGCATAACAGTCAAAAGGCAGAGGAAAGCTAGGGTTGAAGCAACCACAAACTTCCAAGATGATGAGATGATGAAACTACAGAGAGAGCCCACCGATTCCTGGCAAAGACCTGCTGATTGGCCTCCCTTAGACGGTCAGTAAGCTAGGGGCAGGGCACCTTGACTGACAGTCCCATCGCGGTTGCGTGCGGTGCTGAAGGGTGATTCTCAAAAATAAAAGCAAGTTGCTATCACCAGAACAAGAAAGAAGAGAAGAAGAGTAGACAAAAGAGTAGCACTTATTATGCACAGTAACACCTGTTGCATTTTAACTAATAAATAATTTGGGTAGTTAACTTCCCCCATCCTTCCCAATATCATCCTTCCCCATCATATTTTATGGTCCATGAGGAGAGATGACATATATTATTTGGTCTCTTAATCCACATGATTAGCACGGTATACAGCATCTACAAACACCCACTGAATTTTTGTTGAATATTGTTGACAAAAAGAAATGCCAAGGGTCTGTGGGATGCTGCATAGACTATCTGTATTACTTTATTCTAATAACACATACTGTCAGATGAATTACATATTAAAGTAGTGATTATTCTTTCCAAGTTTTCCGATTACGAGTATTGTATTTTAAAAGAAAAGCACCTCTCAAAACTTCTAGACCGTGGCAGGATCCCACGATCTTCTCTTCATGTTGCCCAAATGACTAAGAGTGTACAATTACCTGATGCAAAGAACCAGTCGGCAATTTGAATTTTCACTATGCGTTCAGGATGTCACAGCCTATGGACCTCTGCAGGCAGGATGTGATAAAGCAACATTTAAGACTGGTCTAATTCTATAAAAACTCCTCGCCCTCCCAAGGAATCAGTCCTTCTCCCCACTCCTCTCTATGCCACTTTTCCCAGGTCTTAACAACTTGTGTCAGTTAATTTGTTTATGTCCCTGCCTCTACAGCTAAACTATGAGCCGTGTAACAGAAGAATGTCAGATTCATCTTTGTATCCTCAGGACCTATCACGGAACTGGACAAATAGGAAATATTTATGAAATGTTTATTGCATCCAAATGACCATCAAGAAAAATAAAAGGCTTTAACAAAGAAATATAATGAGTTCATAGAATTACCAATCCAGACTCTAAAGAGAGATTTCATCTTCGTTTAAAATAAGACCATAAACAATAAAAATAAAAATAAATAAATAAAATAAAATAAGAAGACCAAAAAAATCAAAGAAAAGAAGGAAAAGATGGTGGGAGGGAGAGAGAGGGGGAGAGAAAAAGGAAGGAAGGAAGGAAGGGAAGCTTTAGTTCTTCAAGTTGTAGAGAAATTTTAAGTTATTTTTCAAGTGAACCCACTCACAGACTGGCCAGAGAGGTATAATGTCTCTAAATCAGATGATGACAAAAGGAACAACGAAGAATTCAGAAACTATCTTCTCTAAAATTTCCATTTGTTTCTATCAATCAAGAAGAATTTTAATAAGCAAGTTTCAGAAGGAGTCACTAATTCCTCACAGACGTCAGAAATTTAGTTTCACTTTTCAGAAGCAGTTCGTGGCCATGCTTGCAAAATCAAAACTGTAATTCATCTCTAGACAATACCTAATTATTACTGATTACTAAGAAATAAGTCAACAAAGATATTTTCCTGTTTACATTCTTATCAGACTGTATCAGGACCATCTGTTTTCAAGTTTGTTGTTGCTGGGGGTTTTTTTATCCCAAGGGATAAATACTCCACATTGTTCTCCAAATATATGCATGCAAAAATGCCTCTTGCTGCACAGCTGCAATGTTCACTGAAACATTTGGGTAGGGGAAACACACTCACACACACACACACACACACACACACATTCTTCTGGGAAAGAAAATGAAAAGAAAATTTGGCATCTTACTGGATTTACTCTACCTTTAACTGAAGGATATATTGGGGCCTGTCCCATCGCCTGTGTATGGGTGACTATCGACTTTGCTAAAAGTATTTATGTATGTAGCTTTATGACATTAAAGTAACTCCAACCTAGGAAACATAATAAAAGACTATGACGTGAGAAAGATTCTGCAATTTTAAAACAAATAATATGTGACCTCTTTGTTCCATTATTCATCAGCCCTACTGTCCTATTATACACACAATAAGTTTTTCTTCTTTAAAGAGAGGTGAATTGTTCCATTGCCAAAGAAGCAAGGGTAGGAGATTCAAGTTGTGGTATTGACAGAGCTGCTACATGGCTTTGGGCAAGCAATTCACCCTTGGGTGTCTCAGTTACTTCACCTGTAAAATAGGGATAAGGGTTTTAGCACAGGTGTGACACCTGGACTAAGTAGTATAATTATCATTATTGATGAGAAAATAATGCTGATCACCGATTTCACATCTCATGCTAACACGCCCCCCCCCCAGTCATTTCTATCTCCTCTGCATTGAATCATTTTTTAAAGAAGACTTAAAAAAAAAAAAAAAAAAGGACAACAAAATGTGGAGGTTGGGACAATGGCCCATATTCAGGTAGGCATGTATCCATCAAGGTGGATTATCCTTTGATCCTTTACATTTGTCCCTTAGATATTTTCTAACCTTAGACTAAATACGCAAACTACAAAAATACGAGGAAACTGGTCAAGACTCCTATTCAACAGGTAACCTGCGCTGCGGCAAAATGCTTTCTGGTTCATTGGTAGGTGACATCCTGAAGGTACTGTAGCGCGCAGCTTCCAACCGCGGAATTTAGGGGGATTGAAGTCAAGGACAAATGCACCCCGAAGACACGGCTCATACACCCTCCAACAGGCTCTACTTGCAAGAACCCCAGCCCAAAGAGGGAGAGAGCAGGACAGACGACAGGGGTACCTGGGAAGCCAGCTTCCTAAGAAGGAGAGGGAGCATGGGAGCGGGGTACAGGGGGGTGTCCTTACACAAGGGCACAGATGGCGACCCAGAGTCGATGGGAGGGAAGCCGAGGCAGACAACGGTGGGGATTCCCTCTGTGCTCATCCGGGACCTGCTCTCACTAGGTGTCTCTGCTTTAACAGAAATGACCTTTGCACGGTGGCAAAAGTGGCCAAGTGGCCGGGAACCAGAGGGAAGCATTCAAAATACGGACCGTGTTCCAAAGATCCGTACTCCGCGTCGTCCCCTCTGCGTCCCTCTGTGCAAACGCGTGCTGTTTGCGGGTCCAAGATGCACCCCCGCCCCCTCCCGCCCCGGCTTGTGCCGCTTGGGGATTGCCTCCCTGCAGAGAACCCCCTCCTCCCGAACTGGGGAGACGCCTGGGCAGGAAGCGGCCTCCGCAGCCCTGCGCACCGGGCCGGGGCTCGAGGCCTCGCGCCGCAGCTCCCCGGGGCGCGCACCCGCCACCCGCCACCCGCACCCCAACCACGAGCACTGCGTGCAGGACCGGAACCGCCGCTTCTCGTGCCCGACGCCGTCAGACTGGACGAGCAATAATCCCTTCCCGATGAGCATTCACGTCGCCGGGCCGCGCCCGAAGGTCACCCCCCCGCCCCCCTCCCGCCCCCCTCCCGCCCCCGGCGGCCGCGGGGGGCGCGGGGAGCGCGGCCGGGCGGGGCGGCGGGAGCGCGAACTTCCCGGGGCGGCCGCTAGAGGGAGCCCCGCCGCCCCGGCCGCGTCCTCCTCGGGGCTGCGCTCCCCGCGGCTCTAATTGCTCCTGGAGCCCCTGCACGGACGCAGGAGGCACTGCGGGCTGGGCCAGCGCGTGCTGGGAGGGGGGAAACTCACAAAAAAACCCTCAACCTACAGATATTATTTAGACTGCTTTAAAACAACAGCCCGTCTAGTTCTTCTAGGTCCGACCCTGGGTAAGAAAAAACATAACCTGTATTCGTGGATCCTAAGTTCAAGTTCGAGACCTTCTGCAGCAGGACGGGAGCCCCGCGGCCGTGGGTTATGGGGAACGGCAGGTGCAGGGAGTGGAATGCAAAAAAAGAAATGCACCTAGCCTTAGCACCCCAGCCGTTCTGCTTATAGGACTGAGTTATCCAGGAAATGCGGCAGGCCCTTCTATAGGAAATATCTTACTTTTTTAAATTTTTTATTTTATTTTATTATTTTATTTTATTATTTTATTTTATTTTATGTTATTTTATTATTTTATTTTATTATTTTTGAAATATCCTACTTGATGGACTTTCTGAAAGCTGGCCCCCCTGGGCAGATGCATAAACTAAGGAAAAAATAGAGACGCACCAATCAGTGACAGGCAAGCCTTAAAATGTTGCCTCCTCGAAACACGTTATGTCCTAAGAAACGAGGCCTGGGTGGACCCCTCATAGATGGCAAAGCAAAAGGTGACACCTTTCTCTGTCTGCGTAATATAGTTCAGTGTAGCAGACCCGCTTGCTTGTTACAGTACAGTCAATGGGGTGTTTCATCTGGGATTCGGTGTAGTCTAGAGTCAAGGTGCAGCAGTTTTATTACAGAAATACAATTTTATTGGAGGCTGAAGATTTAATTTCCACCTTACGTAGAGAGCCATAAACGTCACGCCTCTTTTACATTTTGCATAGCACTTGATATATGTAATTTCTGGTCTAATTTTAGAGTTTGAAAAGGTGGAAGAGTCACAACACGTAGACTCAAATTCTCCAACATTTTAGCCGCAAATGCCATTGAAAGATGAGCAATTTTCGGTTTCTTCTGTCCTGGATTTGAAAGGATTCCTTCCCTCTGCTGATGGAATGCTGTACCGCATCCTTGATTAGGTAGGTGAACCCCAGAGCCCCCACAGAACACCTTCGTGCTGGAGCAGAGACTTTCTTTGTTTAAATTTGTCTACCAGGTGGTGCTCTACTTAAAAGCAAGGTGATCAGATGATAAGGATAGTTTGCTCTCTATTGTGCTTGGTATCTGTCCTGGCCACATGCTAACGTCCTTTCCGAAGGATGCATGTGGAATAAAAGGATTTGTACATGTGCTGAGAGGACTGAATGTGAAAGACATAATCGAACGATGGTAGCTGTGAAGCTGTATCAACGCTGAAACCCAAATCTGGGGAATTGTGTCTCTTTCCTCCCAACGGGCTCCTTGCAGGAAGCGCGCAGGCCGCCGAGGTGCAAGCGGCCCTTCCTTCCCGGTCCCCTTTGCGTGTCCTACCGCATCTTCGCCACCAGGTGGCGCCCTTTGTTTATGGACATCTGTCCATTTCCTTTTTCTCCAAGATGCTACCAGATAAACAGGCTCCAGAGCTAAAATACTGTTGCAAACACGAAAATTTAACACCCACAGATAAAAAAAGTAAAGCTTTTTCAGGCACTGGTATAATAAACCTTGCCTTAAGAGTCCTATTGCCGCTAGATTTAATAGCTCACACATTTTCCTATTTACAACTTCTGCACACCAAACAGCAGAAAATAACACGGCGGTGTGTGCCATAAACAGTGTTGCTGCAGGTCTATTTTATGTAGCCATCGTTTTTATAATCTCAAATGTTTAGCAACTGCAGTGAAAAAGCAAAAAAAAAAAATCACACACACGCACAAAAAAAAGAAAGAAAACTATATGCTGTGAGCCTCAGTTTTCTTCAGACTTAAAAATAATACACCTCCCCGAGAAGAAAATGTTTTCCTTCAGACAAAAGAGAGTGGTAATTCAGCCGTAGGTGATAGAGGGCAATGTCACATTCTTAGTCAAACTCCTCTCTCTTCCATCTGAGATCCAGTTAAGGGTAAGTCAAAATCTTATCTTGCCTTTGGTTCTATTTAGGGGCTAATCAAAAAAATGAATACTATTCGCAATGGTCAATTCTTACATTGTTCAGCTATTTCAATATTCTTGTTTTAAGGAATTAATTAAAGATCTTCTCGCGAACAAAAGGCAGCAATATTTTTTTAAAAAATTAGAACTCTGATTTGCATGTGCAAATAGCTGTGGAATGAGCTCACCTAAACTAGTTTGCCAATGACCTCAACCTTGATCTGGAAAGATCATTTATTCACCAGTAAAGCATTCACATCCCCTCCACTAACTCTGTCTCGGATCTTTTCTCAAGGTAGATTACTAACTGTGACGTTGCAGGGTCTATTAATAACATATGCATTTACCAACACGGAGGAGTGACATATTTAACTAAAATGTCATTTCTGTTGCATTTTTTATTTTAATCAGGATTTTCTCCCTTTGTTTGATAGATAGATATGTATGTATCTAAAATTTTGCTTAAGCATCTGCCAAGCAGTGAGTGGAGGAGAATCTGCGGGTATGCATTGCTGAATTGGTCTCTGGACCTGAAAATCTGGCTTTTCTGTGGGCATCCACACTGGTTCTGCAATCAGCCATTGGAAGCTAAGTCGAAGGAGCCCTCATACAACAAAATGCTGGAACCACCATTTTGCTGTCCGCTCGCACACAATGAAATGGTGGCATAGAAAACAGTTAACACATTGTGCCCACGAGAGTTGTCTCTGGAAATATTCTACTCCCTGATCCAAATATCGAGCTGCTTTTTAAAATATTGTCACCAAGGGACTAAAGGTATTTTTTTTTCTTTACCATATAGAAACAGTGTGTGTGTGTGTGTGTGTGTGTGTGTGAAGTGCTTTTGAAAGAACCAGCCCTATACATTCAACCACATAGAAGGAACTGGTCGAAAATAAACACTCGGGCTCAGAGGCAGAGCACACCTAAATTAAAAGCACAGATCCTGAAATTTCTTCTCCAAGCTCCCGAGAGCCGTGTGCTGAATTTGGCCTTGATGGCTTCTTTCATTTCAGCATTCACTTTGTGCAGTTCAGAGTTTGGAAATTCAAGAGTTTTTTGTTTTGTTTTGTTTTTCCTCTTCTTCTCCCCCCCCCCCTTTTTTTTTGGAAGTAAATGTCCTGCAGAAATTAAAAGCAAGCCTGCATTTGACCCTCACCTGGGAACCCCACACTCATTTTTTATAGGAGGTTTAAAAAATTGCAAAACAAAGCCCGATCGTCCCCTCCTCTTCCACTTCTTCGGCTCTTAGGTTTAGTCATTAAAAATGCTGCCTTGGCTCTCTTTAAGTGTGGAAATTCTCATTTTTCTGCAGGGCTTCAGACTCACATAGACTCCTTAGGGACATAGCGAGGAGCTAACCAACTGCACATGGGAAATGAGAATTTTCGTGGTCAGAAAAACTGCAGCGTTTAGTAATTTGCCACATGGAGCACAAGTCATGAGTGACTTTTTTTTTTTCTTTTAAACATAATGACTTTACTTGAGCCCTCAGTAGAGAGTTGTAGGTTCGAATTTGAGCACGTGAACACATTACAAGGTCTTAAAAATTTTAACTTGACTTCTTTTTATAAACATTTTCACTATTTTCAAGAGCATAATAAATAGGTTAGAACAGGACACCCTCCCTTCTCCCCCCACCCCCGACAGAATTATAAAAGGCTACTGTCTGTAAATGAGAAATAGCCCTGGAGGACCCACCAGCAGGTTATGCAGTATGTGACATAGACCACCAGGGGCTGAAATGAAACCACTAATACTTTTTTCATAGGATCATTAGCTAGAGTTAAACAAGGTGTCAATGTGAAAAGATGGGGAGGTTGACCTGGCTCATTATATTTGCATGCCTTCACTTTAATTATTTTTTGCATTAAAATTAAACACTAATATTCGATTTTATAATTTAAACGTGTTGTTGCCCAGATACAATACATTACTCTTTATATTTTTTAAACGATTCATAACGCATAATTTTGTGATTACTATTTACGGCTGCTTTCCAATAGCTACTAACAATCTTGTGAAAAATGCAATTTAAATTTAAGGCTAAGGAGAGGTTGTCACGTTCTCCCTGTTGTGCTTTATGAGATAAAAATTATTTGATTTGATTTGAAATTTAGGTCTTAAAGTCTGCCTCCAGTCGAGATGAGTAGTAGGTCTAAGGCTCACGGAGCGAGTTTGCACGAGCGTTTTTGACCTTGTGCTGAGAGTCTTTGGGAAGAATATGTTCTCTTTATAATAGCTGCTTTACGATTTCGGAGACATTGCTGGGCTTTTACATGCGCTAATATTAGTTGCCCCGTGTACTTTAAAATAAAGCCAATCCAATAAATTTAGAACTGTGGTTGAGAAATAAATGTCACGTTAGTGACTCCGAAGCAGATACCAGAAGAAGGAGTATGTAGATTGTTTAGACCAAAAATTAAGTTTCATGTTTTTAATTGGTGTCATATCCTGTCCTGAGTCTACAGTGCTCATATCAAAGGCGCCCATATTAACCTGGAAAGGAAACCTGATAACAAGTCCTTTTATCCCCCAGGCTCAAACGTTTGTATGCCTAACCCTAATTTTTGTTGCCACACTTTCAGGCAAAGACAACAGGAAATAGTAAACATGGCAACACCATGAAAATAATTTTCTAATGTGCTGTTTTCCCCGTGTTCACAGTGAGTTGCACAAGCTGCAGAGGAAACTGTTGTATCATTAAACCCAGTGGGACGAAAAAGAGCCACCCTGCCAGCAAAATAGATACCCTCTTCATTTCATAAATCTTGTTTCCAACAAGACTAAAGCCAGGCATGGACTCTGCCTCTCACACCAGTGGCTTGAAAGTGTCGTACCACAGTAGTAGGTTCAAAGGGAACCAGGAGTATCCAACAACAACTTTGGGACAGGGATGCAATTATAACTGACCGCCAGATGTCTGGCCTGGCCGCGAGAATCCCCATCAAGACTGCAGATGGTCTTGAGACCTCTGCAACCAAACAGGGAGTCCCAATGAATGATACGCGGATAAACAACAATACCACAAATCATCAACCCGAACCCAAAAAGTTGCTGTGACTGATCAAGACTTCAGATGTCAAGTGTTGGCCAACTTCTCTCCCTCCCCCGCGCCTGTCTCCTCTTCCAAACAAAAAGCTTGTTAGTGGTTGAGGGCCCAGCAGGAAATGTTTTCACACCCAGTGCCAAATGCTAATCCTCCACTAAAGTCTTTAATATATTTAAATGTTTAGATTAAGGAGGCAGAAAGGATTCCACAATAGATATTCCTTTACCTGTAGAATATGGAGATTTCAAATAATTTGGTTGCATCTATATGACGTTTATTGGACTTCCTCCTCAATTAAGGATTACCTGAAAGGGGCACATTAAAATTCAAAGAGAAAGGGAATCCGTTTTAATGATCCTTTAAGCAGCTACCAGCATGAAACGTTTTGTTCCTTAAATACATGTTTCAGGGACAAAATATGAGTAAATCCTCTTAGTAGATTATACCACATTTCTTAAACCATCTAGATACACATTTCTTTATTTCTTCATTTTCACAGAGCCCACATTGTATCGGCTCGAAATACTTCTTTTTGTAGGACTAGACTTGATGTGCAGTCGTGATTCATAAACTGTTACAAATATCAAGCCATTCGCATCCAAATGTGGACAAAGGATTCTGGGAAAACCCAGTAACATTGTCTTAGTTTGTAAAATGGTTTAAATTTTTTGTTAACTTGATGGTATCGAATGCTGGCAAAAATAATAGAACTATATTCACCATATTTATTCTCTTAGCAAGTAGTGGTGGGTTTTTCAGTGCCATGAACCATTTTACAGTTTTCATAGTGTCTTTTACAGTAACTAAAAATATGCCTTTTCCAGCAAATGCCTTCTTAGGAAGTTTTGACAAAGGTGTTTAGACTTTCTAGTTCAGATATATTTCCCTCTTTTGACATGCTTCCCTAGGGCTCCAGGGAACACTCCTGTGGTCGTCTGTCCCAAACCCATTTTGAAACTCAGATTTCTCAATAAAAATGTCGAAACTGGAGGCGCTTCAGAGTAGCTGCTGTGAACACAGAGCCCTTTCTGCACAGCCAGCCTGACCGTCTCTTCGGGCTCCATCAGAGACCTGCTTCATGCGGACACACAGAGCAGTTCTCCAAACAGAGAAGCGTCTTATGCCCTTTTCCGGAAACAACACTTCCAGAAATGTGCTGACCAAGAAGAAACAGCAGGGGTGAGAGAAGTGGCCAAAGCACTCACAACAATCTTAACAAGCACTAATTAAATGTCTTTCTTAAAAATATGGCTTAAGAAAGCCAAATACAATAACTTCTTACAGATGGTTTTAGGAACTAACAAGACCCATAGGAAATGGCACAGTCATTAAGATTAGCGTCCCCAAAGTCTCCTACAACCATTAGTGACTGGAGGTGCTGTGCACTTTAGGAAGAAATGATGAGAATCTGTCTGAAGTGAAGGGGGGGGCCCAACCCCATTTGTCTCTGAAGGGAACTTTGCATCTGTTTTGATGCATTACACAGTCTATTATTGAAACAGCTAGTCAATTGAATATAAAAAGAGTATTAACAGCCTTGAAATCTATTTTTCTGATGGGGTACAAGGCTATCATGAAAAAGGACTGTGAACACCAAGAAGGCAGGCACCTCTAGTTCCAACACAGAATGGGCACTTGATAACTGCTCATTCATTTATTTATTAAACAAATATTCCTTTAGTGGTTACTCTGTGCCAGGCATGGGCTAAGTTGTGGAGCTAGAGTAAACCAGAAGACGGAGAAGACACCTACCTTTTAGAATATACAGCCTGTATGAAGATGTTTGTTAAAGGGATGGATGGATGGATGGATAAATGAATGATCCAATTGATTTCTAATAAGAGTGTTGCTCAGACACAATTCTGACTTCCCTTTAGGAGAAGAGCCTTGGGAACTGGGTTCATTCAAAGAAATAGAGCCGGATTCCCAAGAGACAGGGCTCAAGGCAAACCCAGTGGCAGTGATTAGCCTCAGCATGGGTTTGAAAATAGATGTTTCCATGGCAATCTTGAGTTTCAGATGAAGGAACCACTGGAGTTAAATGAAGTTTGAAGGATCTTAGAACCTGTTCAAGATTACTATTAGCACTAGCATTTTTTTAAAGATTTTATTTATTTATTCATTCATGAGAGACACAGAGAGAGAGGCAGAGACACAGGCAGAGGGAGAAGCAGGCTCCATGCAGGGAGCCCGACGCAGGACTCGATCCCGGGCCCCCAGTATCAGGCCCTGGGCTGAAGGCAGTGCTAAACCGCTGAGCCACTAGCATTCTTAATAGGATCTGAAGAAGTACTTCTGATAATAAGGGAAAATGTAGACCTAATAGTTAGAAAAAAAATTTTACCTTCGAAATATAACTAAAAGACCAAAAGGGAAGTATATGTCTGACTCTGATTAAGACAAGACCTTGTTTCTAGTTATTTGTATAATCCCCTTCTGGAAGATAAGTCTTACCCCGCCTCAAACTGCCTTTCACTCTGTCAGGCTTCTTGATCTCTCTTTTTTTTTTTTTTTTTTTTTTTTAAATTCCTGTTCCCATTTGCCATTATTCGACTGCTTAATGCTAATGTTCTGCATTAGCGTTGTCTATATCCATGATGTAAACTGGGGTGCAGCAGCGAAGTGACTGTTAGAACCAGTAAGACCAGAGGTCCTGGAGACCCTCACACCTGCTCTCTCCAGAGCAGCCGGCTGGGTGCTTTGGGAAGGTAGACCCTGTCACAGGAAGCATCAAGTAAAGCTTGTCGGTGGGAAACAATGAGTCTATCTAGCCAGGCCACTGGGGAGGTAGGGGGAGGGATTCAGGGGGAAGAAGTCCTGTCTGGATGTTTTCCATAAAAGAACTAGTTAACTGAATTTTCCTTTCCCAGCTGGTTGCTTTGCAGTATAATGAAAAGGAATTTCCAAGGGATGGGGCTGATGGCCCAGGACCTGACCCTATAGAAACACCTGTGCCATGTCACTCTGTTTATCAACATGATTTACCAACCAATACCACCACCACCCTTCACGAAAAAAAAAATCACCGCTGAAATCAATGGGAGAAAATAAACTTGCTTTGGATGTGGTGTGATTCATTTCATACTTTCACCAACAAACATTTACTAAGAAACTCTTCAGAGTCATTTGCTGACCAGCTAGCTCTATATGAGCACGTGGGTAGGGGAAAAAATGCTGCTAAAGAAGCTATTAAGGGAAAAAGTTAAAATTGTGGCATTACAGATAAAATATGCAGCCCTGGGCACAGAGACAGGGAAGAAGCTGGTGGCTACCACCCACAAGGTGATGGATGGCTGCAAGACCACACCGCATTCAGGTCCTCACACCCATTTTGTTACCTAATGGCCACCACAAATCTGTTAAGTAGGACTCATTATTGTCATTTTACAAATGAAGAAACTGAGGTTCATGGAGGGTCAGTAACATCTAGTAAATGGTGGCAGGACTATACTGCCTCTCTCATCTGGTCGACCTGTTCATATTTGAGGCCATTTAATATTTAAGTCAAAAATCTAAGTGACCGTCGGAGCACATGTGAGTGAGTATTTTTGAAAACAGGTCTGGAAAGCTCATTCAGGGAATCTTTGAAATGCATATTTAAATGCAACATTCACACCTATGGCCCAAAACGTAACATTTGATGAGCTCCAAATCTCATTCCTGTGTTCCCTTTTACCTCAGACCTCTCCAAAGAGGTGCCACAGATGTAATGTTTCTGAGCCAAAAGGTTTTGCTCTTGAAGGCATTATGCTAAGTGAAAGAAGCCAGACAAAGAAAGACAAATACAGTCTCACTTATATGTGGAATCTTGAAACACCAGGCTCATGGAAACGGGTCAGATTTGTAGTTGCTGGGGGCGGGGGAGCATTAGGGGAAGGTGATCAAACGGTGCCAACTTCCAGTTATAGTAGTTCCTGGGGATGTGGTGTGCCCCACAATGGCTACGGCTAACAATGCTGTATGGCATATATGAGAATGGCTCAGGGAGTAGGTCTTAAAGGTTCTCACCACATGTGAGAACTCTGTGATCGGACGGGGACCCCCTGTTAGGGGATAAATAGGAACTAGTCTTACTGTGATAATCATTTTGCAATGCGCACAGGTATCGAATCCTTCTGTTGTACACCTTAAACATACACGATGCAATTATATGTCAATAAGACGGGAAGGAGGTGCCTTTTCCTCTCCCAGAGACCTATGGTCCTATGGCAGCTGTGACAGTCCAGGAGCCCCCATAAGTGACACCTAACAAGAATGTCCCTCAGAGTTCTGAGGCGCTGGCAGAGAAGGGGAAAGGGGAGGAAAGGCAAGGCCAGCAGAGCACGGGGAGAAGCAAGAGAGAAGGCGAGACAAGACCACTCTCCCGTCTTCCCCTCGCATCTCTGTGGCCAGCACTGTGGTCACCTCACAAGCAGCCAGCCACTTGTCACCGTCTTCCGGCTGGCCTCCCCCACCACAGGCTGCTTTCAGGACTGAGCGAAAGAAGACTCCGAAATCTTGGCGTGTCATCTGAAAGTTAGGAACCTAGGCAAACCATGAGCCCCTCTGGGTCTGTTTCCTCATCTGTAAAAATAAAATAACAAGATGCATCTCACCCAATATTGAACATCTAAGAAGCTTGGGCTTTTTCAGTAGTTTTATTGGGTTGTACCTGGTATGTGATAAATGGCACATATTTAAGAGACGGTGCATTTGGAGGAGCACGTGTGAACCGGAGAGCTTCCGTCTCTACCTGGCTTAGAGTCCCGCAGTAGCGCCCACAGTTTTGAGGCCATTTCCTGCCTAATTTTTAAAACCCTTCATAACTGGGCTATCCTGTGCCTGGTCACCCTCATTTCTCACCACTTCCTGATACAGTCACTCTGATACAATAAGACCAGCCTTCTTCATTTAACATTCCCCCAGCTGGCTTTCCCCTGGGACCTTAACGTGACCTCCAAGCTCCCACCACTCACGTGCCAGCACCTTCATTCTCCTGCATTCATTCATTCAGCCCCTGATAAACACGGCCTCTCTGCCAAGCACTGGCCCAGGCTCCGGGGATGCTTCTGTGAGCAAGCAAGACAAGTTCACTGTCGTTAAGGACCTCCAAGGGAGCAAGCAATCTGCAGCCTCCCTGGTGTTGTCTTGCCAGAAACATCCTTCCCTAAGGCAAGTCCTCCCAGCTTCCCTTTTCTCTACCGAATAGGTCTGAATTCCTGTTAACTCCTGATCCCAACCTTCTTTTTCTCCTAGGCGCTTGCAGGCTGTTCCATACAATTGGATGTGTGTCATTTTATTTTGTAAAATTCTCACGGGTGAAAGCACCACGCAGGAATCTGTTTTTCCACCTCCCCATAATGAGCAGTAGACACATGCAATGCCTCTTGACTTCAGAAGAGCACATCAGAAAGGCAGGGCGAGTGGAGGAGCTTTCTGCGGGAACAGAAGCCCCCACTGCCCCTCGGGGTCACCTGCACCGGGGGCTGGTTGGCTCCCTTGGAAGGACAGCACCAGACTAGCGAGGACAGACTGATTCACGGCTTGTCCAAAGCCAACCACAGGGGAAGCCATGCTCAAGGACATGTTCCTGCCGCCAGCGAAAGCCGAGTGTCTCCTAGCAACCAGATTCCAGGGGCTTCCTGGCCTCGGAGCCCGGCCTGCTCTTGCTTTGTTGCCTCAGGTTTTGCATTTTGGCATTGCATGGCTGCATTCATTCTAGATTCCCAAACTTTAGGAAGAAGGTCTGATGCGCGAGCTAGCTGCCTAGATTAGCGCTGAGCACCGTTTCCCTTCCTGACCTTCTTTCCTTAATCATATAGCTCTCACAGAACAGAATGTTTGCTCTCAGCTTAAAAAGGGTGAATACAATTTGTTTTTCAAGATTTTATTGATATCAGAGCAGCTGGTTTGAAAGATGCATAAAAAGGGAAAAGCATACATTCTTTCCATCAAATAATCAAAAAGTACTCAGACATTTTCAAAAAAGATACGCTATCATTCCAAACCTGTTAGAGCGATAAACTTGAAACTTGGCAAATTCACAGATGCAGAAAGAAAAGCAGGTCAAATTTGAAGAAAATGACTCAAGGTCCTGAAAAGTTTTGATGGCTTCAAATTACGTCTGCTGCAATATGGCCTCAGCGCCAATTCTTCCAGTGTTCTTTCTAGAGATTTCCAGCCTCAGCCCGATTGCATGTAGCGCTACAGGTTTAAACTAGTGGGATTACATTTAGTAGCTGATGTTGCCTTTTTAGTTTTCTCTCATTCTAATAGAATATGCATCAAGACACAAGTTACTCATCCACTTAAAAAAAAATTCATTGAGACTTCATAGTGAAGAGCTCAAAGCCAACTCCAAATATAGCCTTAACTCCCCAAGCCCCATCAATGTGAGTTAAAATTTGGATTACGTTTCTCTTTCAAAAACAGCAACTCAGAGACTGAAAGGTGAATGGAGTGCCTGAGTCATGTGCCCAGAGGACTAGTAAACCCGGAGGTCTGTCTTCTCTAGCAAAACATGAACCACCGCTGCCTGGCATTGCCCTTGATTCTCAGACTTCCAGAGCCCGCTGCTGCGCTCACACAGTGAACTTGGTCCCTGTCAGTCAGGAGTCCTTTGGAGGCATCTCTCCATTTCCTCTCTCTTTCCCTCCCCTTCTCCCAGCACTAACAGTCACCTCACGAAGGCTTGAGTCCAAGATTAATTCGATCTTGGGGGTGGTGCAGCCTCACTAAACTTCAGATCGACGCTTTTCTCCTTGGTTTACCAGCTAGCCGCCGCTGCCTTGCATCTTTCCATCATCCACTTTAGGATTCTATCTTAGGATGGATTTTTTACTAAAGCAGTGTTGAATATTCCCTAAGTTACGAGCTCTTTGATGTTCTTTTGGGGTTCTGTGTATATTTGTTCTAAGGGTGCAGAATCAATCATGTGGTTCAAGCAATGCACCCCTGCATCACCCTTGGCTTGCTCATTAAGTGACCTTATATGTGGATTGAGGCTTTTCTTAACTGCCTCAGGTTGTTCTTCGTTCCCTGAAATTGTCAGGACATGCACCAACTCTCTCCGGAGAATGAGTATCTTTAAAGTCCACGAAGAACTTTTGGTGAAAAAGAAAACCTCCTCTGCCCACCGCCCCCCCCCCCAACTTGTCTGAGTTCTGCTTTCTCATTCTTTCCCCCTCATGTGTTTCCATTCATGTGTTGTATTAGGACTAGTTCAGGTGAATTCAGCAAAACCATGGCTTTCCAAAGAGGCGACAAGTAACCCTGACTTCTCTGCAGGCCCTTTTCAAACATCTACTTGTCATTGTGGAATGAGCTGAGGATAGGCCCTGGGAGACAGGCCCCCTTCTCACTCCCTTGAGCCTGGCATTCAAATCTCTGCATAAGACACAGATGATTCAAGAATAATAGGCCTGGGTTTCAGCCTTAATCATTTCCATTTCCACCGTGGTTTACACAACAATTATAAATGACCAAATTGATTAGGGGCTCTATAAAGCCAAACAGATTGGAAGGCAGTGTAGAATAGTGGTCGACTAACTGCTTAGCTTTTATTTATTTATTTATTTATTTATTTATTTATTTATTTATGATAGTCACAGAGAGAGAGAGAGGCAGAGACACAGGCAGAGGGAGAAGCAGGCTCCATGCACCGGGAGCCCGACGTGGGATTCGATCCCGGGTCTCCAGGATCGCGCCCTGGGCCAAAGGCAGGCGCCAAACCGCTGCGCCACCCAGGGATCCCTGCTTAGCTTTTATATTCCCCTAGACCTGGGTTAAATATCCAGGTCTGTCACTGACAAGCTGTGTGACCTTGAGAAAGTCCCTTTACTTCTCTGAGCTTCATTTTCCTTACCTGGAAAACTAGATTGATGACTATCTTTATGGAGGTCAGTGTGAGGCAAAGTAAAAGGACATATCAAAGGATTTAGCATAGTGCCTGAGAAGACTCTTTATTAAATAATAGATTAGACTAGAGAGTGCTTGGATGTGCATTGGTTTATTAGCTTATCAGTTTTCTGTTAGTCCTATACAAAGCACTGTGCTGAGTATGGGGATTTCCCACCCCCACCCCAAGCCCTAAATTTGAACCCTCCCCTTCCCCCCAAAAGCTATAACCTAATTGCTAATTGAGAAACAACATAGAAACCCGCAGGACAAGAAAAAAGAGAAGATGGATACAACTTTTCCTGGGGTGCTGTCCATTCTCAGTAGTGTCAAGTCCACATCTGAGGCTGATACATGTGTCCTCATTGGTCCCCCCCAAACGACCAAAGCGATCAGTGAAATAACATGCAACACTTTTCCAACAAATATTTGTTGGCACCTACTGTGTGCCAGATATGGATCGACGATGTGCTGGACGATGGATATTCATCAGTCTTCCCGGGGTTTTCGGTAGCCTTCAGGGTCTGTTTTAAGCGTTTCATATACATGAACTCTTTTGACCCTTCAACCCTTCAAAAGTTGGAGAGGGGGACCAGCACTAGTCCCATTTTACAGATGAGGAAACTGAGCACTGAGAGGTAACTTGTCCGAGGCCACACAAGTGATATGTGGAATTGGACCGGGACCAAGCAAAGTGGTGCTAAGGTGTGTCCTCGTCATTCCCATGCCTAACTGCTGACTGCACCTAATCATCTGAGGGGCCGATTTCATGCCTCTGGCTTGGTTTGCTCATTCTTCTTTTTGAAGGTGGATCCTCCAGATGATAGGATTGGGGCTTCCCTCCTTCCTTCCCTCTCCCCTCTGAATACCTCGGAAGGGGCTGTGAAATCCCCTTGGACACTGGTCAGGCCCTCCACTGACCCAGCTGTGTGTCATCAGTTATCATGTTCCAGGCAATCTCTTGCTCTCTTGAATAAAAATTATAAACATTCTTCGATGCATTAAAAATATCTACCTTGGGGGAGGTTTATTTCATAATCGAATAAAACAGATTTCTAACTTGAAGGTTATAACAGCCTTTGAAATATTATTTAAATTGTCCTAGACACAAATTACTTATAAGATTGAACCATCACTTTATAACAGAATTAAAATTAATACGCTCCTCCTGACTCGGGCACTGGGGCATAAATTCCCTTATGTAAAATGCTCTGAAATTTGGAGGGCCAAAATCTGCACCCTTTTCTCTGTCTGCTCTTGTGTCTCTTCTGGTAAAAGGCAAAGACTACAAACCATCAACAGCAACCAAAGTGAGGGAAGAATGTTCACTCAGAGCCACACGTCACTTTCTTTCCTAGTTCTTCAGCTATGTAAAAAAAAAAAAAATCATTTAAGAAAGAAAAAGGGGGGGAAGTCTCCTATTAGCAAATGGAAAACACTGTAAAAAGAGAAAAATGACTGCCTGAATAGTCTCAGGACATAAATTTTTCTTAAGGGATGGGTGCTATCCCCCCTCATGTGCTCTTTCAGAACCTAGACCATCCTGCACACACAGTAGACTACGGGACCAGGCACTAAGTTCCATCCATGGTTAACAAATGACATACAAAGAACAAAATTGCTCCCTTGAAGTTGAAATCAAAGAGCCCTGGTGAGCAGCCGTATGTACATCGGAACAGGAGAGCACACACATGTGTGTGACGGAGGCAATCCAGAGAGAGGGGCACGCTTCCCAGGGGTTGTTTTAAACAATGACAGACTGCAAAAGCTGAATGTGATGTGTTGGAACATGAAACGCGCGCGCACACACACACGCACACACACATATGCACACGCTTGTGAAAAATATTACCAAAGTCCCCCAGAGCCAAAGTTTCAGAAGAGCACGTGCTCTGGACATAGCAACAGTAATTTCAAAATCATTCCATTTATGATTCCATTCCCCATCTCTTTGATCACTTTGGCACACGATGCAGGAAATAGCAGAAAGAGAAATACGAAGCTGGAGACAGAAAATTTAATTATAAAACAAAGCCACCCACCTTGCTTTCGGGGTCAGGAAGTACAATGGCCTTCTTTTGCAGCAAGAATGAACTTAACACCAGTGTGTTCAATGATCACGTGTATATTTAAAAGAAAAGGCAGTGGTTCTTTAAAAAAAAAAAAAAGGAGCTGCAATATCTCAGTCCTCATTGCCAGTCTTACCAAAAATAGTAATCATAATAAGAAGAAGAAGAAATAAAAATAAAATAAAAGCAGCACACTGTGGTTCTTTGGCACAAGGCAGAAAGCAGAGTCCTCCAGCCACTATTCCCCTGTTTTGCGAAACCAAACAAAAAGCAACAGCAAAATGTGCTGTTTGGCAGGACTGAGAAGGCCCTTAAAACACCTGGCGCCCTCCTGGGCCCCTCCCAGGGCCTCCTCTCCTGCAGGGCTGCAAGGATCAACACCAATGTCACCACCGGCCGCTTAAATGCCACAAAAGTACACTTAGAAATGGGAGGAAAGTGACTGACACGGATGTGCTGAGCCAGCCCCACCGCCACCAGCACAGTCTTAAATGCCCACACAAGGAGAATAAAAAGAAAAGCACATTTTGCAATAGAATAAATTCTTTTTTTTTTTTTTTTTTTTTATTGAGACCGCGGAAAAGTCACATGACCCTGCATGCATGTAGCCTCTCAGGAAAGCAGCCGAGAGGGTAAAGCAAGGCGCGGGGGCTCCTTCCTCCCGCCGCGTGTCCGCGTTCTTCTGGGCGCATCTGTGGAGCTATTAAGTGGGATAATCCCTCTGGCCTTTGATACATTTCTGGACATGATTATTTCATTACTCGCAGTATATCAGTAGGATCATAATAAAAAGGACTTCTGACAACCTGCCAAGAGTTTTGTGGCCTTGTAAACACAAAAGTGCTCTAATAAAATTTTATTAAGTGTTAAAAAGTCATAAAAAGTGAAATAACATAAACTACAAAATTTACTGTCCTCAGCAAATGCTGAAAATATCGTCCACAGTAAAATTAAATTAGCATGTAATAGACAGAGAAGCAGTGTGGAGTGGATTTAAAAGAGGATCCGGGGGAAAATGACACTGTAACCCAATCGGGGTCACGGGGATTTCGTTCGGATTCTTCTCCCTAAATGTGAATAAATGTGCTGATTACAGACGAGAGCTGCGGGGTTACTGGAGTCTCGCACATTGTCAATACTTCGGGAGAAATAATATACTGCGGACTGTAAGGAGCGGGAGAGGCGGGCGCGGCGGCGGCGGCGGCGGCGGCGGCGGCGGGGCCCGGGGCGTCCACGAGGGGGCGCTGCGAGACCGGGAATCCCCGCCGGGCGCCCCGCCGCGCGCGCGCTCGCGCCCCCCACCCCCGCGAAATCCTATTTACTGGGCCTTTTTCCCCCCCTTTTCTCTCCCCCCCCACCCCCGTGACACTTTCTCCAAATCGGAAAGTGAAGTGCGAGTGGAGCTTCGCCGCGGGCGGCCCTGGGTCTCCGCTTTCAGACTGGGGGGGGGGGCCCGGAGCGGGGTGCGCTGCTAACCCGGGGTGGGGGCGCACGCCGGGGACACCCCCAGCCCCATCTCCAGCTGCAGCTCCAGCCCCAGCTCCAGCCCCAGCCCCAGCTCCAGGTCCAGCCTCAGCCCCAGCTCAGTACCAGCCCCAGCTCCAGCTCCAGCTGCAGCCCCAGCTCCAGCCCCAGCTCCAGCTCCAGCCCCAGCTCCAGCCCCAGCTCCAGTTCCAGCTCCAGCCCTAGCCCCAGCTCCAGCTCCAGCCCCAGCCCCAGCCCCAGCGTCAACTCCAGCCCCAGCTCCAGCCCCAGCTCCAGCTCCAGCCCCAGCCCCAGCTCCAGCGCCAACTCCAGCCCCAGCCTCAGCTCCAGCTGCAGCCCCAGCCCCAGCCCCAGCCCCAGCTCCAGCTGCAGCCCCAGGTCCTGCCCCAGCTCCAGCCCCAGCTCCAGCCCCAGCCCCAGCCCCAGCCCCAGCTCCAGGTCCAGCCTCAGCCCCAGCTCAGTACCAGCCCCAGCCCCAGCTCCAGGTCCAGCTGCAGCCCCAGCCCCAGCCCCAGCCCCAGCCCAGCGCCGCGGGCCGGGCCGCTCCGCCGAGGGGAGGCGAGGAGCGCGCCAGGCCCACGTCCCGCCCCGGCCGGGCCCCCGGAGGCTCCGAGCGCGGCGGGTTCAAGTGCACGCCCGAGGTCCGGGCCCCGCGGCTCCGCGAGCCCGCTGTCCCCCGCTCGGCCCCCTCGGCGGAGCTGCGGGTGCCCCCGCCGCGCTCGGGGGCCCCCCTGCCGGCCCGACCCCGGGGCGCCCCGGTCCCCCGGCCGCGACGCGGAGGCTCCGCGGGGACCAGAAGCCCGGCTTCCCCGGCTCGCCGCGCGGGACCCGCTGGAACGGCGGGAAGGGGCAGGGGCCCCGGCTTTCCGCAGGGAGGCGGCTCCCGCCAAAGCCTTGCCACCCCCTCCCCCCGAAAGGGCCGCGCAGGTTCGTAAAGGAGGGTGGGCGTCCGGGCCCCCAGGTGCTGGTGGCGGAGAGACGGGGGCGCCCGGGCGCGGGCCGCGAGCCCCTCCCGCGCGTAGGGCCGGGGGTCCGGGGGGCCGGGGGTTAGTGCACTCGGAGGCCCCGGGACTGACCCTTGGCGGCGGCAGTTTTCCTCCGGGACGGGCGTCCAAGGCTTGAAGCTGCAGCCAACGATTAGCTTACTTTTTGCCAGAAACTAGATACTTTTTAGGTAAAGCGGTGGCTGAGGCTCGGAAGAGGTAAGTTCAGGTTGCACGAGCTCCTGCAGCCTCCTGCCGAGCGGCGCGGGGTCCTGGGAGGAGGGCGCCTTCTCCTCCAGGGGTGACGAGGGCGACAGCGTCGGTTTCGAGGCGCCGAGGTAGCGCTGGAAGCTGATGGAGCACCCGAGGGTCTTTTTGATAAGCCAAGTTCCCTTGACACTTCCAGCCTAAAATAAATACAGCTCATGTGCGGTGCGAGTTGCAGCCCCACAGTTTCAGAGTTTTTTTTTGGGGGGGGGGGGTTATAACTTAGATGAAAAAACTGTTTTTGTTTTTTGCTTTTTTTTTTTTTTTTTGACAATTAAAAAAAGAAAACCCTGTTTATTGTCATTTGCAAAGGGTTGAATTGGAAGTAGCCTGGACCGGATCACTGGAGTTTAAAAAGCAAACAAGTCCATTTGAAGGTGGTTTGACATTGGCTGTCCAAGGCTTTGAGAGCTACTAAAAACAGAATTAAAAGGAATGGATGTAAATAATAAGATCCCCCTTTAAAAAAAAAAAACAAAAAAACAAAAAACAAGAACAAGATTCCTTTTTGACTGCGTTGGGCTGCCTGGGGGGCAGGGACAGAGGACGTGTCCCCGCTGCGTCCTTGAGCCATTCCCAGCACAGCAATTGTAAACGAGGTGGGTCAGTTCTCTATGAAAACGGGGGGCAAGTGTGTTTATGGAAATACAGAAACATGTATTTTACGACATAAGATTTCCTCAGCGGTTCGGATTAAAGTTTTGTATTTAAAATTTTATGATAAACGCTTTCTCGTTGATCTGCGAAGTTTCCAGAAGGAAACTCTATACTTGTGTTATTTTGTTCTGTGTTCACCTTTCAGACTGAAGTTCGTCTGCCCTTCAGAAAAAGTATTTTCGTGACTATTACAAACACCATCGTGACTAGCCTATTTAATTCTCTTCAGGTAGATAGGCGGTTGGTATAGTAATTTTTGTCAAAAACTTAAAGCAAGATTAGTACAACCCTACTCAAGTTTAGTGGAAGCGAGAGGATTTCCAAACCCATAAACGCAGCCTATATAAAATCGTAATAGCAAAGGTTTCTGTAAAGAAACTTGGAAATGAACACATTTTACATCAATATAAAAACATGTGTTAAAGGGGTTCTTCTACACTATTTCCCTCTTTCAGGAAAAAAAAAATCAGAGACTGGTTTCCATTCTATAGAACTACTATAATCAGGTATAAGAAGATTATTACATAACAACATTTCTGTCGAGATGGTGAATACTTCTGAATATATTTGAAGAAAAAAGAATATTCAAAAAAAAAGAATATTCTTGGCCTTTGATATGTTGGAGGTACTTGAAAAGGCAAGAAGTTTGTAAAAATATTTTACTGCTGTAATCTACAAGACCATAAAAACGTGCCAGTAATTATATTCTAAGTGACTGAAAAGTATTTCTTCCAATCGCTTTTTAAACTTTGAAAAAAAATAAACTTTGAAATTTTGTGTGTACTTTTAGTACCCTTCTTTTTAGTGTTCCAAGTATTTTGTTTTATTAGCTGTGTGACAATAGTGATATTGGACTTTCTTGTTTTCCTTTCTACACGAGCAGTTGAAAAACTTTTTATTTAAATCTTTTTTTTTTTTTTGATATTTGCCAAGGGATAAATTTGAATGTGTGCCCCGTTGAAACAAAAATCCACCCAAGTTCATTTTTCTCTCCGAAACTTGACATTGATCCTGATCTCGCAGTTTTTCTGCACTCAGTCTGCTACTGAAATCAATTTGGACATGCCAGTTTGTAGGAAAATATTGACAGCGCAACTTTTACGTGGAAAAATATATATTTATCCGAAATGAGACCAGAAGGTGTACTTGTAGCATTCACTCATTAGGATGATAATTTTAAAGGTAAATTTGCACTCAGGAAGGATTTCCTTGTGCTGTGTATTTATGAATATCTAAGTTATAGCTACACTGCAACTTGAAAACTCAAGAGCCAGGTACCGAATTTCTGTATTTTTTAAAGTGACCGAGGCTCAGGATATGAGAAGCAGATTGGCATCGTGCAGGCAAGCAAGCCTTTAAACTTATATTTTAAAATATAAACTTAATTTTGGTTTCTGACAGAAATCTTGTGGCCAGCTCATCAGTTTTCCAGACCAGTTTTAAAGCAGCATGTAAAAATGACCTTTTCCACATTAGAAGTTCATATTTAAGTTTCCTTAGCTGCAAAATCACTCTCAAACAGAGTGTTTTATGGTAAGGGCCATTTCATGTGTTGGTGCCATTGATTACATATGAATGTATAAAAATCTTGTTTAAGGACCAGTAAAAGTGAGGAAATTCCAAGTCAAGCTGGCTAATTCCATTCATAATTCATCTCGAGTGCCTGACTTCAGAAACTTGCAGCGGTTTCGAGCTGTGCACACAGAATCGCGGGGGAGCGAGGCCCACTTTGGCCTCCTTGACCAGGGAGGCTATCGTTGATAAAACTATGGAATGTAGGTGAAGCTTCCAGGTTCTGCAGGAACCTTCCAACCTTGACCCTGTTTTGATTTTCACTTTTTGGAAATGTAAACACGGAAGGACAACTTTTGTGTTCTGAAATGGGATTGCCTGCCACCCACCCACTTCCTGCCCGCCTGCACCTCTGTTGGGTGATGCTCGGAGGAGGAGACAGCAAGGCCTCGCTGGGCCCTGTCCCCTCAGCCGCGCCCACCCCTGGCCCCTTTTATTCTGAGAGGATGGGACATGCAGGGAGGACCCAGGCTGACTTGGCTCCAGCTGTGCGTGCACAGCCCTCGGCCCTTCTGGGCATGGGCGAGACAGCCATCAAGGCCTTGCCCTCTGAGCCAGGAGGAAGCCCTGCAGAGCCCTGGGCCTGGATATTGGGGTGCTCCCAGGCTGTCCTTCAGACCCCAAGCGGTCCTCTGCTCGCTTTCCAAGGCTGCACCGTAGGCCCATGCCTTCCCTCAGCTTTCGTGTTCAGGAAGACCTTAAAGCATTTTCATGGAGCTGCTTAAGCATTCTGAGCCATTGTAATTTTAAACCAGACCCATTTTAGGAGTGAAAACTGGCCCAGAGAGAGTCTTTACAGAGTAACTTCAATCTGACATGAACTCAAGTGACTTTGTAAAAATAAGATCCCAAAGGGGTGGGTTTCTGGTGGAAAGGCTGCCGGGTACTCAGCACAGGGATCCTCAGCACCAGTTAATATCCACCAAACACGCATCATTAAACTGGAACAAACATGACCCTGAATTACTGGCTCCCTATTTTCCTGAATGTAGGTCATTTTGTGTCCTTACAATTTAACGTTTCAAGGGATTTCCTGTCTTTGAAGTCCAGCCCTCCGTCACCTGTTTGGATAGCCTCCTTAAAAGTAAGGGCTCCGTGCCTACTTTGGAAGGCTTAGTGACTCCGTGTTCCCCTGGAGTTTCCCAGGTCACTAAGGCAGCCCACCTGCAGGTGCAGGTCTCTCCTTTACAAGTCAGCGCCTGCAGATCCCCTATCCCAGACTTCATTTCTCTAGGTCAGAGCCTACCAGAAAAGCCCGGAGCCATCCATTCACCTGGGTGAAGCCATAAAGAGGTAAGCTTTCATAATAAGGAGCCATATATCAAAATTCTTAGCTTTTGAGAACCGGAATAACTAGTGCTCAGGCATTAGAGTCTCATGCTAGAGCAAAAGATGACAACGGGGTCAAATGTACCGGGGGGGGGGGGGGGGGGAGTACACCCATTTAAGTAATGACCCGCATTGAAATATGCTTTTAAAAACATATTATTTTTAACTTAAGAATGCATATTATCTCATCACCTTTTATCATATGTACCCTAAATATTTTTAGTGAGAGTCTGCGTATTTAATAAGAAAGTGTCATTCACATTGAAGAGTATGTTAAGGAACAGCGGTGAGTTGGTTCTAGGAAGTGTAGGTGTGCTTATTTTTACCGAATGATGCGGAAGCTCTTTATTAAATACAGCACACCCTACAAATGAAAAGCTGTTTGCATATATTTAAATGACCATTTACCCTTAGCATGTCCACCAATGAATCTGTTAGCACGTCCACCAACTGATCACTATGAAGACTCAACTCGTTCCTTTTTGGAGCGGTTCACTCATTGTTTGAAAGCCTGGGCACAAATCAGAGATCTTCACAGCACCCCTCACCGAGAGTGTTTTCATCTTAACATTAAGTAAACTATCAGAATTTTATGAATTTTGGGGGCTTTCTTTTCAAAGAACTGGACTCACGTATGCATGAAATGAAGACATTCCAGTAAGTGAGAGGGAGAAAATAAAGACAGATTTCTTCACAGTTCTGGCTTAAGGTTATGATCAGAGAAGAAAGTGGCCAGGAACTGAGCGTGCCTAAAGGAAGGAATATGAAGCTAAATCTGTATCTCATTTTTTGATAATGAATTGAAATGCAATTTTGATGTCTAGACAATTTCTCTTGGTGGGTATTAATCACTCTGATCCAGCTGATTTCTTGGGAAGAAACTGTAGCCATTATAACCGAGTCCGCCCTGCTGGGTTGCTTTCTACCTAGTGGCATGGGAATCATCTAGAAAAAAAAAATCACCTTCACAAAGCATCCATCCTAAAGGTACAGCTCTCACGTCTCTCACAAAGCAAGTGGTACCCTGTCCTGCCGAGGAGGAATACACTCAGATTCATGCACTTGTCTCAGGTTTTTGGTGGTCTTCCCGGTCCCTGTCCTTGACAATTGTAAGCCAAGCCATTTGTAGGGTGTGTGTGTGCATCAGAATAGATTCTATAGCTATGAAATGAAAATTCTGTCTGTGGTCACACAGTCCTGCACCTTTCACGTGGGTAAAATATTCCAATTATTCCTTGATTATATCACAGACGATACGAGAATACGATAGGTGGAAACAGGATACAGAGCAGCTGAGTATCTCTGCAAACTTGGAGCACTTAAAAACACTTTGAAGTCGCACAGCTGCTTTTTCTTTAATTGTCTTCAGTAAAACTCCCCAAAACCCCACAATGTCTACCTTAAAAGCACCAGGAGTATTTTAATTGGGTAATAACCATCCATATTTTCCTTCTGATAAATTAAAAAGAATTAAGAATGAAATTTTATGATGATTATAAACTGTATTACTGACCCAAGGGACAAGAACAATTACGAAAAATATGTCCTACATATTTGGCGTGAATATGAATTTAACTTCTAAACCATTCATCTTAAATGCTCAAGCAACTTATTAAAGCTTATAAAATAGTATTCACATAGTGATAAGAGGGTAACGTATAATCATGATTGAGATCATGTCCTCAATATTGCAGTGGGCCCCGTGCCAAATACTGAAGCTGACTCGGTCTCTGCCTGTTGGGCTGCTGATTAAAAAAGATATGCCGTAAAAGAGGTGAAAGAGGTAACAGATTTTTGTGAATCTGAGATCCCTTTTTGGTCAGTGATTATTTTAAAAATGCTTTTAACACAACACATCTTTCCTTCTCCTCCTCCTCCTGCTCTTTCCTGTTCTCCCTCCCCCTCTTTCTCCACCAATTAAAATCACAAACCATGAGAAAGAAAAGTGATTTTTGGAAAACGTGAAAAACTGGCCAATCAGATTCTGACTACTAAATCTTGGGAGTGGATCTGGACAAAATGAAACTTTTCAGCTAGCAGCTGTCTGAGGATGACTTCAGCTCACATGAACATGAATCCTCATTTGAGGGTAACCCCACCAGGCTTAGCCCAGCTTTGGCCAGGCCCCAGGATAAGAGTCTGCTTTCAGAGCAGGAGCGTTTCTAGCTTTGAGTCAATGCTACCTGCCAGCCCTCAGGATCCATGAATTCTCACAGTAAACTTGGAATGAATTTAAGACGACTATAGAAACTGCCAGATTTCCACGATGTGGGCCAAAATGGGCATGCTAAATGGAGGGGCCGCCTGCATCTGAATGTTCCTTTGGCCCAGCCCTGCAAAGTCCCAGCAGTCGCTATTCAGACACTTAATCTATGTTAACAGAATTAAGCACTTTCGAGTGTATATTTAAGCTGTAAGTGGCTTGTTCCACTGAAGTATTGGGACTTTTTAGCATGATCTGCCTCTGTAATGATAATATAAAATTCCCAAAGATTTAACCTTTTCCCCTGGGCCTGGGTTTTATTCAAGCTCCACTGTGTCACCCCTGCCAAGTTGCTTAACTGGTCTGAGTTTTGGTTTCCTCACTTATGAAATGAAGGCAGTGATACCTCTTTGCAGTATTACTTTATTAAATGACCTGATATTAATAAAGTATCTGGCACACGGCTTGCAGTCCATAAATGTGTCCCTGGAGTTGCAAGGAAAAAAAAAAAACAAGATTAAATTCTTGATCTGAGTTTTTCATCCCTAACATTTTAGAGATTGTTCAAGAAAAAAGAGCAACTAAATGCACAGCTATAATATGAGCATCTGGTTTATACTCAGAAATAAAGCTGTGAATTCGAGCTTGAGATTTCAGTGTTATAGCCAACCCTCCCTCTTCCCCTCTGAAGGAAATTTTTTTGGGTGTGACATAAAAGAACTGAATTCTTTTTTTACTCCCAAAGTGATCACCTTTTGCTGCACAAGTCAGGTTAGAAACTGACCCAAAGGACTTGAAATACATAATTTTCTTGGAGAAAAGGAAAAAAATAAGGGAGGGGTGTTTGGGGCCTCAGGGTAATGCAAGAATGCCAGAGCTTGGAGGTTTTTTCTGATTTGTATTTTACAAAACTTCTTGTGGGAAGCGGCCTTTCTCCACCAAGATTTATTCTTTGATTAGTTTTTATGGCCACATTCTGGACTCTTGAATATAAGGACCCGGAACAGAAACGCTGACACACCTGTAACTAAAGTGGTGTGATTGGCACCCCCATCATGTTGTAACTGATACACAAAATAAACTGACGGGAATTGCCACAAAGTTTAGGCAATAGAGGACCTGCAATAACTTTTATGTCTGAGCATATTGTAACAGGCTGACAAACTGTTTGATCTTGATCTGCAGGGTGAAACCCATTCCCTGTCACTCTCAAGGAGTAAAACATCATTAAATCTTCACGAAAAGATCGTTCACTGCAAAACACTGGAATTTTTGAACTGGAGTCAAGAGATACGACACTATTTTATGTTGATCCATTCAATGGGCCCTAAGAGCCCACGGAAAGATGCCGGAAGAATACGTGGATGAAGTAATCGTTAATAAATCTGTTGATATTCCCAATGTAAGAACAGAAAGAAATGCTCTGACCTCTCACTCCAGAAATAGAGGTCCTCCTACACATGTCACACCACTACCTCGGATACCAAAAATGAACTCAGGTTGGCGGTCATTACATAGTTGGCTAAACACTGCATTTGGGGGTTTAGGTTTTACTGGATGTTCTTGCTGCAATTGCTTAACTTGAGAGTTGAGATTGGCTTTTAACTTTTGGATATTATAAGTACCCAGTCATCGTAGGGAGCGTTCCAACTTTATTTTTCTTGGTTATGCTCAACTAAATTTTAGGCAGATAATGCCTCTAAAGCTTTGTTTTTTCCCGCTGATTTTCCCTGCTGACCTACATATATCCACCTGGGTGTCCTCATATCTAAAGTACGACTCCATATAGAGTCATTGTAAGATGACAAATTATCAGTGTATATTCCATCATCCGGACCTAAATCAACTGGTACATTTTGGAGGACTCTAGTTTGTTCTCATCCTTTTGTAGGTAGGTGTGGAGAAGGAGGGGAGGATGTGGGGTCCTCGGCTGCAAGGAGAGGACATTCTATTCGGGGGTAATAAAGGATCAGGTTATTCAAGAAAGTGGAGTATTAAGAGCTAAATTGTGTGGTGCATATCTCAGGGCTTTAGGAGATCAAAGGAAAGAAATCCCAAGGAGGACAGAAAGGAGTTAGGAAAGGATTCTCCAGAAGAGGTGGGTTCGCCACTGTGTTTGGGAAGGTGGGCAGCTTTAGGTAGATGAAAAGAATGTTCCCAGCAAGGGGAACACAGTGGGTGAAAATGCTGAGAAGGAATGAGCTCAGTATGTTCTTAGACCTGTAAGGATTCCAAGAAATCGTGCTGCTGTGCTTACTAGCCTTGTTTGTCTGGAGCCAGCCAGTTTTCTTAGGGACAGATTTGACAGTCTGCACACAGTGAGGTCTACTTCATTTTAGCTTTGTGTCTTGCTTCCCTTAAATCCAGTTAAAATACTATTCTGGATGATGTCATTTCCCTACTTAAAATCCTGGCATGGCTCCCCATTGCTCAACCTCTTGCAGGCTGCTGGCAAGGCCTTCATGACCCACTCCCTCCCCACCTTGAGCTTCATTGCATCTATGGCTCCTTCTTGCTTCTCACAACCCGGCATCAGCCACCTGGAACCCATCATGTTCTCTCTTTTCTCTGGCTGCATACAGGCTCACGTCTCAGCTTAAACGTCCCTTCTGCAGGGAGACCAGGTTAAGGCTCCCCTGCCATTTGCTTTCACAGCTCCCTGCAGTAAGCATATTTTGTCTTCATTTTTAAATATCTATCTGTCCCACAAGACTACAAACTCCTTGGGATGAGAACCCATGTTTGGTTGATCATGAGTGGCCAGCACAGAGCCTGGCCCCAAACCATGTATCCATTCATTCAACACTCCCTACACCACATACCAGGCCCTAATGCAACAGGGAGCAAAACTCTGCTCTCCATTTTCATATTCTGCTTGGAGAAACAAACACTAAAACTAGCTAAAAGCAAAATACATAGAATGTACATATTCGTGGGCTAGCATAAATGCTTAAGACAGGGATCCCTGGGTGGCTCAGGCCTGCCTTCGGCCCAGGGTGTGATCCTAGAGTCGCAGGATCGAGTCCCACATCAGGCTTCCTGCATGGAGCCTGCTTCTCCCTCTGCCTGTGTCTCTGTCTCTCATGAATAAATAAAATCTTTAAAAAAATATAAATGCTTAAGAGACAAATAATGCAGGAAGAGAAGACAGAAAGTGTCTGGTGCAGGAGGAGCTTTAGGGGGAGCGGCCAGGGAAGACCTCCCTAAGACAGTGTGACATCTGAACAAAGACCTGGAAGAGGGGAGGGGGTGAGATGTGCACATACTGGGGAAGAACAGGCAGAGTGAAGAAGAAGGAGGTGCAAAGGCTGGGACTGTTGTGCCCCAAGAGCATTCAGAGGGCAGTGGGCTGGAGTGCAGAGAGCAAGGAGAAGGAGAACATGAGGTCAGAGCATGAGGATGGTGAGGGAAGGACACTAATCATGCACATAAAGAAATGGGTGTAGGACTGTTGTTTGTTGTTGTTATTACTTAATAACATCAGCACTTGGGACTGGGAGACCCAGAGGCAATAGCCTGTGTCCTTTTCTGCTTTAAAGACTATTTATTTCTATTACTTTATTTATTTTAAAGAGTTTATTTGTTTGAAAGAGGGAGAGAGAGAAACAGACTCCCCAGTGAGCAGGGAGCCAGATGTGGGGCTCCATCCCAGGACCCTCAGATCATGACCTAAGCCGAAGGCAGATGCTTAACCAACTGAGCCACCCAGGTGCCCCTAAAAACTATGTTATATGACAATTTTAATGATTTAAAACAATGCTAATATGCAACACGGAGCAAAGCTCAGCTATCAGAAGCAGCTTGAGGAAAAAGATACCAAGGCGAGCCACACCCCCCTCCCCCGGGTCTTGAGCAAACAGCAGGAGGACCATCCCTGGCACAAGGAACACATGACCCCGCCTTGTGTCTCTGCTGGAGATTTATGAAGTGAAAGAACATGAAAGTAGGTGCCTTCAGCTACCAAAGGTTTTTGTTTTAGAATCGACCTTCCCAGGGGAAGGAAGGCAGAGGAGCCCCGGCCCGGTGGCATGATAATGGTGCGGAAAACAGTTGTGGGTCTTTGGGGGCCTTGTTCTTCGCCTACTACCGGTATGATTAGCAACGAAAGGAAGTGTTTCCCCAGGTGACCCTCGGCTCCTGAGCCAGTGAAGGACATGGTTTCCCTGAGCCCGGGGAAGGAGTTCCCGACATGCCAGGGAGGGCGTGCCCGCCCGAGGAAGGTCTTTTTGACCCTGCCCAGCGACAGACTGCAGAGTTGACGCCGGCGGGCGGCTGGGGGGGAGGCGGGGCCCGTGGTCCAGACAGCGGCGCGGCCGTCCCTTGGCACGTGCCCGCAGCCCGTCCCTCTGCAGGTGAGGCTGCGGTGGCCCATCACCCAGCAGGTGCCGGCGGCCCGTGTCCCTCAGCAGGTACGGCGGCCCGTCCCTCGGCAGGTGCGGCTGCAGTGGCCCGTCCCTCAGCAGGTACAGCGGCCCATCCCTAAGCGGGTGCAGCGGCCTGTCACCTGGCAGGTATGGTGGCCCATCACCCAGCAGGTGCCGGCAGCCCGTGTCCCTCAGCAGGTACGGCGGCCCATCCCTAAGCGGGTGCAGCGGCCTGTCACCTGGTAGGTGCGGCGGCCCGTCCCTCGGCAGGTGCGGCGGCCTGTCCCCCGGCAGGTGCGGCGCCCGGTCCCCGCGCGGCCCACCCGCCTTCCCGCTCCCAGCGCTGGCGCCGGCCTTTCCGCGGTGACCCGGCCCCGAGGCGCAGGGCGTGCAGGCCGCGCCCGGGCGCACGCCACGTGGTTGGAGCCTGAGAACCGCGCGCACGCCTGCCCTGGCCGCCCGCTGCACACGCGCACACGCGCACACGCGAAGCCAGGCGCGGGGGTCGCGGGGGGCACGGGGCCACCCGACCAGGGCGCCACGTGGGAAGCCCCCCCCTCCCCCGCGGTTCGCAAGGCCTCGGCGGCTCCTCCGCGTGGGGCGTGTCCGGCGCGTGACCCAAGGCGCGGCCCGGCTCCCTTGTCCCGGGTCTCGGCCTGGCGTCCCCGCCCGTGGAGGCAGCTGGGCCGGGCTTGGCCTGCGGTCCGACCCGGCGGCACCAGAGCTGCGCGATCCAAGTCCGCGGGAGTCCGGGCCGCTGCCAGAAGCTCGGGCTGTGCCTCGCACGGGGCTCCTGGTGCCGCCGGGCCGTGGGGTTTGGTCTCCAACTGCACACATGTGGGGAGTCTCCGGTCCCGGGCTGGTAAGCCCCGGCTGGGCCGAGCTCCGCTTTAATTAACGCGGCCCTTGGGCTGGCTCGATTTCCCATGTTTCAGCACCTCGCTGGGTGTAACCTTAGCTTTCCATTTCGTCCGCGCGATGGATCTGAAAGGGCCCAGGTGAAGTTTGTCTTTGACTTGACAGCTGGATTACCTCCAAGTTTCACAACCGCCGAAGAAAAGTCCCAAATCCCAGCTCTTCTTATCATTTGGCGCTTTATGGAACAGCCACAGTGGGTGAGATGTTAATATGGTTAGACACGGTTCCAGTAAAATGAACTTATTGCTTAAAAGTTTGTGCATCTACTAAGTGTGAGCAGTAGAGGCAGTGGAAACAAATGAATGATAGATGTACTTGAGGGATGACAGTGAGACGCGGCCCTGAGAGGCCTGGGAAGAGGGCAAGTGACTGCCGCCAAGCACTAAGCTACTTAAATAAAGGCATCTAATTGGAGGAGACAGAATGTTTCATTGCCTTTTGGGAAGAGTGTTCAGAGGAAGAAGGAGGATAGCCCAGAGTCCTGAGGAGCCCCAGTGCTGCAAGAAGCTTCTCAAATCCGTTTGAGATGATCTGTGATAGAAGAGCACAATCCCCTTTCCCCTTTTTGTTTTACTTTTGCATTTCTCTCAAATATTTGTTTTTAAAACCATGGAACTTCATCACCACCACCCCCCCCTTTTGTTTGTTAAGTCATGCTCATTAGCGTACTAAGAAATTCTTCTGCAAAACTTACGGGCTCTGGGAATACAGCATGGCCCAAGCTAAAGAGGGTGCCCTCCCATGAGCTGCACCAGCTGCAAGCAGGGGAGTCACTCCAGTCATCAGAAATGGTGTGTGTGTGTGACTTGAAGTACCATCTGTCCTCACCATGGTCTGCGTGGAGCATCTTCTAATACTATTCACTCTTCTTTTGCAGATTTCTAAATAGTGACAGGTTCTCAGATCATACGATACTAGGAAAGCGCTGCCAAGGATAGGAGAAAAGGTAAATTTCTATTCCCTGGAAAGGGCTATCCTCCACTAGAGATGGTCACTTTTCACTTGTTCATCAGTTTCTTGTGAGTTGACTAGACAGTATGACCATCTCTGAAAGGCCTGGGTCCGTAATAGCTTTGCCACTTATCAGATGTATATAGTCTTTGTCCAGTTTCTTCATTTGTCTGTTGGAGTCACTAACACATTGTGGAATTGTTGCAAGTATCAAACAAGCTAGCACATGCTTCGTGCATGTGTTATATGAATCATAAGCACTCGACAAATATATTTCATATTAAGTTTTGTTTCTATCATGATTCCTTATTTCAGAGATCAACAGACATGATTTTACAACATGCTAGAGCCCCTTAAACATGTTCCCTAAAAGACCCTTGTTAACAAAATGTACGTTGTTTCTTTTATTCATCATTGCCAAGATAGAGCCAGGCATTCAGGGCAGTCACTTAAAAGTCTCTCATCTTGCAAAACCCAAAGAGGTTTATAGATGTGGTCCTTGCTTCAAGAATTTTACGTCCTGGTTGTGGGTCTGTGATTACCCAGCCAGTGAAGGTCATAAAGATTTTTTTTTTTTCCTGAAAGATAAGGGTATAGGTAAGGATTTGGTTAGTTAAGCTGTCACATCCCATTGACAAGACCAAATATTTGTGAGTGATGCTGAGTTAAGAACTAGAAAATTGGCTTTTTGGCTTTCTGGCCTTCTTTGGCTCTGCCAGCCAAAAGCATAGTTGTATTTTAAAAAGTTGACTATTTTTAATTTATTACATATTTACTATCTGTTGAAATTTTTTCTTTATAAACTGCATTATACTTTTTAACAAACAGACTCAGAAAGTGAAAAATCGACATTTAGGTTTGGCTTGGTGGCATTAATCCTACAAACATTGGAATACTAACCAAATTTTCGGATGCAAGCCATGTGCAATAGAAGAAACAAGGAACCACATATTAAGGACGGATTATGTGCTCTGTTGCCACTCAGAAATTCTCTGCCTTGCTGCCCAGGGTAAGGAAGTGATGAGTGACTGTTACTGATTACAACGCTGATCCCGTTTTCAATGGGCTCTTTCTGTTTGGCTGACATAAAGGATTCACCACCACCTGGTCCCATCAAGTTATTGCTCAGTCACCAGCAGGAATGATACTTTCCCTGCCAGGATCACTGCTGCTAGGAGAACCAGATCTTTGGGCAAAGTGAAGACTCAGGACCCCAGTGAATGAGAATCCTGAACAAAAGACCGTTGTGTCTTAAACCAGCCATATTCTTTGTACTTGCCTCCGACTGTAGGTTTAGGAGGAGCCACACCAGGAGCCACTACCAAATTTAAGGACACATGTTGGAAATTCTTAAAATTCCCTAAGACTATGAAAGCACTAACTTCGGCAGGGAGATTGGGGTGGGGTAGTTAGAGGGGTGAGGAGGGAGGTGGATGACAAGGAATAAGGGTTGGGAGGAGGGTCTCCTGTGGAGGCTGACTTGGTAGATGCTACAAAGGATTTGATTTGTAGATTTCTAGAAGAAAAGGGGAAATCTGAAAACAGAATCAAAGAAGTCTCGTATAGTGAAGGGAAATCCAAGCTGGGATTGGTAGATTGAAGTCTAATTACACATTCAAAAAAATATTCAGAGCTCTAGGTTTCTTCCACTTATGACTTCACTCTGTGTATTGAAATCCTAGCTTCCAGTTCTTGAAGGTGAGTTTAAGAGAGTCTCCCCTACTTCACGTGATATTGTTAAGGGAAAATGAGTGATGACATACACAAAAAAATCAAAGAATGTCTATACATGTGCAAGATTTCTATCTTCTCCCCTAGACTCTGAGCTCCTAGAAGACAGGGCCTTGCTTCTCTATACTCAGAGGGTCTGCTGGATGGTGGACAGGCACTTATATTGAATGATTGGTTATGCTAATTCCTGGCTGGTTGGCCATGCAGAAGAAAGTTGCCATTGGAGGTGTTGAGTAGGGCCAGTGGTCGAAAGCAGGTCCTGGAAGGGAACACCAGCTTGGAGCTGCCCGTGAGAAGGGGTCTCTATGAAGCTATTGCTGTCTGTGGCTATAGAGAAAAGAACATTTAGATTGGAGAGGCAATGGCCGAAAGGATTCCTGTCTGGGTCTTTATCTGGCAGAAACTTGTGGGAAACGGGTCCCAGCTCTCTGATGCCGTGAACGGCCGTCTGCGTGAAGCAGGAAAGTCAGGTGAAATCAGTTAGGGTGCTCTGCTTAGTGCGGCTGAGCGTGATGGATGGCTTGGTGTGCTGTTTATCTGGTGCAGGTTGGTATTTCACCTCTGTTTTCATTAGACTGATGGTAAGGTAATAATTCTTTCCTCTGGCTGAAAAATCTGTCTTCAGCCATTTGTTGATCTTCTTGAACGGGCACTTCAGGTGCACAGAAGTCACCCTAAAGGAGACTTTGAATGAAAACTTAAATAATGCTGCCCGGCGTCCATGAGCTCTCAAGCAACACAGGCATCTGTGAGACTTGCTGTGGTGGTGGGGTGCACAGAGTCACATTTACTCAAAGAGAACCAGCTTTAAAAAATGGTCCGAGGTAACCATGCCTGCAGGAAACAAAGAGCCAACGTCATGCTCTTGTCTCTTGAAAATTTCAAGCTTATTTGCAAGTTAAATGGAAGCAGGGCAGTCTTCCTGCGGGGGTTTCCATGAAGCCCCATGCTGCAGTGGGAAGCACCCCAGACTGGGATTCAGAAATCTCTCCATGGTTCTCCCTACCGGCAGATGTCTTCATATCTCTAAGGCTCAGTTTCTTCATCTCTTAAACAAATAATAGTATATGTGGTGGTTTTAACTGAAAGCTCTCATCAAGATAACTTAGCTGTTCGTTTTTCTCCAGGGCTATAGGAACACACTGGGAACAATGACAGAGGCATGTGATGTTAATGAGCCGTGGTGCTGCAGCCTCTCCCTCTTGCCAACCACTTTGATGAGGAGCATGGAAGGCAAGAGGAAGATGTTAGCTCAGTTAACATCGGTCAAGGAAGCCATCTCCCCGCAGCTGACAGGATGGGTCCTTCTAAGCAGTGTTCTGGGTTTGTGAGGTGATGAGCTGGTGACCAGACCTCTGCCAACAGAGTGCGTGAAGTTGCTCCATCTGCAGGGACCAGCTGAAAAGTTTTACTCAGTAGGGCATAGTCAGGCCATGGGGAGACAGAGTTGGGATCTTGGACTCTTGGTCTCCTTCAGGTCTCCCATTCACAGTGAGGTTGCCTTCCATTCCATCCACCTGGGGACAGCCCATCCACCCTTTCTGTAGCATAGGCCACTTCGCTTGACAAGTGGTTTTTATTTCATGTAACTATATAACTAGGTGAACGTATTTCTTGATTTGTTCTCAACAGTCCAGTTTATGCTTTTTGTGCCAGAATAAAGATTACAGCACTCCCATTAACTTTTATTTTCTTTTTTCTTTTCTTTTCTTTTTTTATTTTTTGAGAGAGAGAGAGATTGTGAGTAGGGAGTAGGAGAGAGGGGGAGAGAGAGAATCTCAAGCAGGCTCCACCCTGAGCATGGAGCCTGATAAGGGACTTCATCTATGACCCTGAATCATGACCTGAGCCAAAGTTCAGAGTCAGATGCTTAAATAACTGAGCCACCCAGGCACCTCCTATTAGCTTTTAAATTATATGGCACCACAAATACAACAGATGACTTTTTCTGTAGGTACCTTCTTCACCCCCCAAGGAAAGCCTCATGTATCTTGCTAGTGTTTCCCTTCTGCCATCATCTTAGTTGGTTTATGACCTACAAATACAAATAAATTGTTACTTTATAATTTTCACACAGCAATCTATATCCATCAATATCGTTTTCAGGGTACTCCCGACTGGTTGGGGGAGTCACTATGAAGAATTGTGGTTGCTAAAATGTAATTCTTCTAATGAGGAAAAATTTTCCCCCAAATACTTTTGTGAAGATTAACTAACAAAACCTTTGTGGACTATCAATCAAATATAAGCTACTATTATTAATAATTCTGAAATAACAATTCCAACTAAAGAATGATTTTTACTCGTCCATTCTTCAAATAAGCGATTAGTAAACAAACATTGTGTAATGGTTCCTGGCACTGGGCTAGATCCTGGAAACACAAAAATGAAAGACAATCTCTGACCATAAGGAATTGATAGAAAAGGAGGAAAAGAGACAAGCAAGTGGTGACAGCCTGGCTATGGTAGCACAGAACAGAAGCACCCAACTTGGCTTCAGGTCACTTCAGTGGAGAGGGAGAAGGGGAGATGCTGGTGAGGAATGGCTTCCAAGAGTCTGTGATATGGAGGGCCCTGAAGGGCACATAAGAGTTAGCCAAGGGAGAAAGATATGAAAAGTAATTTCTTTCAGATTTTTTCTAATATTAGAAAATAAAATAAGGAAGACAAATTCAGAAGTCAGGAAACATATCTTTTGCTTGAGCACTGATGTCTTCCTGTTGATTCAAAAGGAAGCTGTTGCTAACGGCAGAGGCTTCTTGTGCTCTCAGAGACTCAGTGGTTGAATAAGCTTTCATAGTTAGAAGACTCCTAAAAAGCTAGAATTCTGTGAAATCACTTTTCAGTAGAAAGTTGTGAGCCATTTATGGAATTTAAAATTTTCCAGTAATCATATTACAAAAGTAAAAAGAAATAGATGAAAGTAATTTTAATAATATGTTATATTTAACCCAATATATCGAGAAATATTATCTCATTTCAACAAATAATTAACCTGAAAATGAAATACTTTGCGGTCTTCTTTTCACGTGAAGACTTCAAAATCTAGTATGTATTTTACACTTGGAGCGCATTTCAATTCATAGGAGCCACAGGCGAGAGCTAGTGGCTGTCGTATTGCACAGTGCAGGTTTTTTGTTTTTTGGGTTTTTTTGCACAGTGCAGTTTTATAACATCAGATCTCACCGTAGTCACAAATAAAAATGAACCCCAAGTGTCCTGACTCAGTTTATGCATGACTGTTAAGTCTCTCGCATATATAAGTAGCATATACTCATTCAAGAAGGGATAAACAAAGATTCTACAAAGATCCAACATCCTGCCCTAGGTGTTCCCTTATGTTTGGTCGCCACTAGTTTATAATGAACGACAGGCCCTATACGTCAAACTATATACAGTCTTTGACATAGAGATGTTTTAATTGCGGGTGCAGCCAAAGCATTTCAGGCTTCACAGGTTGGTTATAGATTCCACTGCTGCGGGAGCCAGTTTGTGAGTGTGCATCTGTGATAGAATTCAGAACCAATGATTCCATCACCAAAGATGTGTTCAAGGCAAACCTTCCCACGTAACATTGGTCATGATCAGTTTTTTTCTTATCGAGATAGTTGCGACGCTATCTCCATGAGGCATATTGCATTTGGTGGACCAAGAGGGAAGAATGATATCAGGATCAAAGTCCTGCTAGTGAGTCACCATTGGGAGGCAGGGATCTCTGGGTCTCGGTTTCTGTACCTGTGCAATGGCAGTAATAATTTTGGCCTCAAGGCCTTAGCATCAGGAAGGTAGGAACAGGTACTTGTCATCTTTCTGATTCTCGGTTTAGCAATCGTGCTGATGTGGCAACAGATGTCTCCATCTCTAAAAGTGTCCATGAGCTACAGAGCCACCCAGTGAGTCACTTTTTCTCTGTTCTCTTTACTGGGTCACTCACAGTTTGTGAAAGAGCATTTCTGATTGCATAGCTGGCGCCAGGGGCAGTGTGGAGTCATCGAGGATGTCCCTGTCAGCCCAACTCCTATAAAAACTGATTATTCTCTAGAGAGGCCGCATGCCATCCTGAGAGAACTGTGGCTGGTGCCACAAAGTTCTTCCACAGAGGAGGTACACAGCCCGGGGCCAACTGTGTTAACTGCAGATTTCTCAGCTGTGAAAAATGAGAAAGCAATCTTTCCTCCTCTAGAAGAGAGTTGTGTTTATTAATTAGTTTGTATTTCAAAGTGCTTTACAACTGGCAAGTTTCACTATTGAATTCAGGAGAATTTCCTTTCATTTTATCCGCCACCACATTAGGATGAGAAGAAACTGTGCTCACTGAGGCTGTGAGAAAAGTGGAGGAGATTCAGGCAAAAAAGCTAACAAACCTGACTTCCAAAGGTAGTGGCTCATTTCCCTGACTGCAAGATGGCACCCATTAACGGGAGCTTGGGAAATTAGGTATCTCAAAGGGCAGCCCAATCTGCTTTCTGAAGATGTGCATTCATTTTAGATTTAATTTTTATGATCCCTTCAAGATAAAAAAAAAAAGAAAAAAGAAAAAAGAAGATGCGCCAAATCACCCTGGGATGGTGGCTTTGAAAATGACACCTTCCCCTTCCTCCGTGGGAAGTGGTAGAAATGCTGTCATGTTTTCTTACTTGAGAAATGGGAGCTTGGACTTGCTTGTATCCCAACTTCTAGATCCTCAGATCTCCTTGTCCTTTTTCTAGCTGATGCTAGAAATGGTGCCCACCAGACTTTTCCTACTAAGTGTTCCATTATCACTGAAGATTAATTGTTCAACAAAAGGGAACACATTCATATTCTCCCCGTGGCAAACCGTCCATTCAGTTTTTTTGTTTCCTTCTATTCTAGGGAAATGCGGCTGCCCAGCTGGGACTGTGCCTCTCAGTTTCCTTTGCATCTTGCTAAGGTCCTGGGACAAGTTTTCACCAATGGAGGATGAGTAGAAGGAGGGTTTCTAAGTAGGCTCCATGACCAACATGGGGCTTGAACTTACAACCCAAAGATCGAGAGTCGCGTCCTCTACCACTGAGCCAACGAGGGACCCCCAGGAGGGTTTCTAAGAAGTGGGTGTGCCTTCTTCACTGTGTCTGTGGGCCGACAATGATGCTGAAGACCTAGATAGAAACCTGAATCCTCTCTCTCATAGATAAGGAACATCTTCTTTGAATTATTATCTGAGTGAGAAACTTCTACTATGTTAAGCCATTTTTTAAAGTCTCTGGTTACAGCAGCTAATGTGACCCCAACACATACACTGCCGAAGCTACACTCTTCCTCAAGATTCCTATCGTAGTCGTCCTTTCCATGCCAGACCACGAAACTCCTTTAGGACTTTGATGAAATCCGTATAGTGCAGAGCATGTAAGGTATTTAGTACATGCATGTGAAATGGAGGAAAAGAGGAGGAAGGGAGGGAGGGAGGAGTGACTGAATTAATGTGTATGCATTTCAGGTGACTCACTTATTTTCTTTTAAGCCTTCCAGCTCAACATGTCCATCCCTTCCCCACCCTCCATTAAGTTGTAAAGCCGGGAAATATTTTTTCCTTTCTTCATGGTCTTCCAAAGGTTGAATGCAGAGCCTTGAGAGAAATCACTGGCCAGAGGAAAGCAATCCCTTAGAGAAAGCAATCACCCTAGAGAGCTGGGCCACCGCCAACATCTCCATCAGCAACTTGGAAGAGTTGTCTGACTTCCCAACACAATAAAAATGGAGACATGAGCATCCAGAGCCCCAGCCAGCACAATTACATGAAGCCAAAGCACATTATCACTTCTGGGTTGCAGGATTTATGACCAACTATGATGGAAAATAAAGACAGAGATACTTGTCTGAATTCATCCACAGAAGGCAATACATTTTAATCATACAGAAGTTGTATATATTGTACTTTTTCTAATAAAAACCTTAGCAAATGGAGCAGAAACAGATGCCAGCATCCCAGAGAAAAAAAGAAAAATGAAAAAGATTGCCAGTTTGCTCCTGTTTAGAGGATAGACAATTGATATCCTTTATTGTTGAAAAACTCTTTTTAAATGTACTAAGGTGTTTCTATTTTGGTGGTTTCCTGGATTTGGGAAACTGCTTCTAATTTGAGTGGAGCAGAGGAGTAGGCTTGTATTTAAGCATTAAGTGGTGAGGCTAAAATCCTGCCACTTCTAGGAAGCCTGTTATTTCCACGTGCCACAAATGTTACTTCCTGTGGCAGTGAGTGCTCCTGCCCTGACCTCCCCTAGAATCGTGCTCTTCATCCAGCAGAGCATTCTTCGGTTTTATTACCATTGCTCATTGATTGTCTTCACTCTAGGATGTGTACTCTCCCCCCTCCCCCAGGAGTGAAGGCCCATGGGCTTCCTGGCCCGGTGCTGCCATATAGTGAATACTCAAAAAATATTGAAGAGGCCTGATTAGGTTGTGATTTTATGTAATTAAAATTCTTCACACAGACCACTTGTTTCCACTATTGACAATGAAAAGATAAACCATCATGGCTTTTGTCTAATGTTGTTGAATTTTGAATTATTTAAAGACATACTGGTGAAACCCCTGTCTTACTGTTTATCGGAACCAAAAGAACAGCTTTGGAACCTCTGCAAGTTAAAAAGATTGCTTGAGAAAGGAAGAGATGCACTATATAATCCTTCAAACACAAGACTCATTGCTTAATTCTGTCAATGCTTAGAATAACTCCTTGAACCCTAAAAGCGAGTTTGTTTGCAGAACACCTGACACAGAGACCACAATTTTATGATGTTTGCCTTTCACAGTCAAGTTTACATTAGGGAGCTATATTTTCCCCATATTTATTTTTAAATCGTTTGAGTTTTCCAATGAAATAACATTCTCTTTTTCTTCCCTCTTCCCAAATGAACACATTTATTTTTTTAATCGTGAAACATTCTACATGAGGCTGTGGTTGGTGGTTGGGATGCTCTGGAGTGGTGCACCTGGAAAAGAATGTGTTATTAGCATTCAAGGAAATACTTAGTGGGTTGAATGTCTAGCCACTAAAATAACAGTTCATCATAGCCCAGATATCCATCCAAGAGTGGCAATCAGATTTCCTAGAGTCCAAATAAAGGATGAGAACACTGAGGAGGGGCAGATCAGAGGGACAAACTATGTTTGGAAATGGGAAGTAGGTCAAGGAACTAAGGATTTGAAATGTAGGGGAAGAAAGGGGGAGGACGCATGGATCGTCTCCTCCGTAGACATCCAGTTTGAACCTAATCTACGTTAGTGAAAAGTAAAATCATTATCTGATGTTTTGTGGCCACATTGAAAATGTGTTGGTAGTTTCAGCCAGACTAGAGTCAACATTGAAAACCACCAGCACCACTGACTTGAGCTGCACAGCATAGCTATGGCCCAAACCTGGCCAGAAGGGCCTGATGCCAATTATGGTCAGAATGGGGATCAGAGCAACAGAAGAGCCACATACTTACTCGAGGTGGCCTCCAGGGGAATGCTGGGATATCCATCCCTAGGCTACTCATTCACCTCCTCTCTGGAGCAATAAACAAAGAGATGGCAAGAGGCTAAGCTCCTTTAGTTAGGAACTTTTTTTTCCCCCCCTAAAGATTTATTTATTTATTTATTCATGAGAGACACAGAGAGAGGCAGAGACACAGGCAGAGGGAGAAGCAGGCTCCATGCAGGGAGCCTGATGTGGGACTCAATCCTGGGTCTCCAGGATCACGCCCTGGGCCGCAGGCAGGTACCAAACCGCAGAGCCACCCAGGTGTCCCTAGTTAGGGACTTTTAACCTTTAGGTGATTATAGATTCAAAGATTTATGTTTTTATTCAATAATGACCTGGAGTTCATGTATTTCTACATATATACATGCATAAGTATATCTATGTACCTGCCTGCTTAGTGTTTATATAAATGTGAATGAATTTAAAACATTCTAAACTTAGATTGTGGTAATGGCTAAACAAGTCTGAATATGCTAAAAACCATTAAATTGTTCATTTAAATGGGTAAATTTTATCTCACTGAAGATGTTTTTTAAAAAATGAATGTATTTATCTCTTTATTTTTCTACAACTAAAAATCATACACTGGGTTTTGTTATTATTATTGACTTCCTTCCTCCTATGCTTTTTCCCCCCTCTCTTCTCCAGGTCTTGGTAGTCCCAGGATACACTCCAGGATTGCTAAATGCTGGCTAACAAATTATAGCTTTTTTCTAATTTTAGAGCTGCCAGGCCTCGTCCATGTTATGAGGTCATCAAGAAAAACTATACCAAAGATGAAACTGACCCAGAATGGTGCTCCTCACGTGCTCCTGCACTCCTGCCCCCCTACCTGCCCAGCTTCTCATTGCCTCTCTGGGTGTGGATGCCTATGGTGGTCTCAGGCATCACCATGTGAAAGATGACGTTTTCAGTGATTTCTTCTTCTAACATTCTAGGATGTGGATGAAATTGGTGGGAATTATTGTGAATGTCAAACTGGTGGGGGTTTTTTGATTGAAGTATAGTTGAGATACAGTATTATACAACACAGTGATTTGACATGAATATATATTGTAAAATGGTTGCCATAATAAGTCTAGTTCTGTGGTTATTTTAAAACCTATCTTCAAAGTCAGTTCATATGCAATAATTCAGCTGTACAATGTCTTGGGTGGTATAATTGCAGTTGTAATTGCAGTTGTTGTTATAATAGATGATAAAATCTTATAAGGGTTATATTCCTCAGTTTTGTATGAGCTATTCATCTCTTTTTTTTTTTTGATGGGTTGATAAATCAAGTGAATAGCATATAGCACTGCTTCTCAAATGATTGTGAAAGATCTAATTTTATAAAATTTCCAAGAGATTGGTAACTTTGTAAAACCAGCAAAAATAAATTGTTAGTAAAAAAGAGATAAGAAACAAAGATATACAAAATACATACTCCCTTTTTAATATTTGGTTCAATAGACATTAAATTATATTTCAATAAATATCAAAACAAATACAAGATAGGAAAAATAGATTGAATTTTTAAAAGCTATACACATTGTTCACTGAAAACATCTATAGAGGTAAATAATGGAGAAAACTGCTGTTCTACTCATAATTTTTATAATTTTTCCATCACAACACAAAATTACTAGTGAAATACACTCCCATATTAAACACCTATATTCATGCTTTTACTGAACAATTTTTATATCAATATTTAATGTTAATGTAATGGGTGAATTTTGCCTCTTACTTGTTAACATACCTAATCTAAGTAAGATTGATGACAATGTTATTCACAGGAGAAAGTGTATATCAAAACTGTTTCTGTGTTTTCATAATACTTAAAATAGAGAAACCGGTCTTACAGAGATATATTCATGAGAACAAGGAAAAAATAGGATATTCATTTTTAACTTTCTCCAAAGTAAATTAGTGATACTCTATTTGCAAAATTTTTAAATTCTTTGTCAGTAACCATTTCCAACTATTCTATAAAGTTATCGTTGAATTTAAATTAACTTTTGATGAAAGATAGGGATTCTATCGCCACATACTTTTGGGTTATAATTGACAAATTAACCTTAAAATATCACGTCTTACACAGTCCTACTTCTTACTATATGTGATTTAACTAAAAAATTCAGCACTTTCTGATCTGGCCTGTGTGCTGATCAATGAAATGAGTCCATTGATCATGCATTTGAATGTCAAGCCAATGTCAAATTGCTCTCCAGGTGCTATACAGATTTGCTCTCCAGGTGCTGTACAAATTTGTACCCACTTATTCTCAATCTCTGGACATCTCTCATTGTGGACCCGTAACAGTTGATGGACCAGCACTGGCTCTTGGACCACACTTTGAGTAACACTACTTTGCAGATATAGTATTCCTTAATTTGTCAAGCAATTGGGGTCGTCTCTTGAGATGAACTCTAGCATAAGATGGGTGGTTGGGCTCTAAAAACAGATTTTAGAAAGGAGCTAGGATGGCAGGATAGTAGGAGGAGCCTAGATTTTCCTCATTTCTCAAACACAGCTAGATAAGTATCAAATTATTCTGAATACCCAGGAAATCGATCTGAGACTAACAACAAGCTGCATGACTAGAGGGAGAGAAGAGGCCACATTATGGAAGGTAAGAGGTGTGGAGACGTGGTTTGGGGGAGAAATAGATTGTGGGTGCTGAAGAGGATAGGGAGCCTAGTCATGGAGATAGACGAGAGAGAAGGAGAGAGAGAAGTACATAAGGCATGGCACAAAGAAAACACTTCCCCAAAGCCTTTGACTATGAAAATGAGAGGGGTTGATTTACATGAGTTTTTAAAACCAATGGGGCTCAAAGACAGAGTTTTAGAGGTTTATAGAGTGGCCAGTGTGGAGCCCTGAGGGGGCTCAGTGTGCCTGTGGAGGAGGGCAGAGGCCTGGAGTAAATAGTGGGATGTGAGGATTCCCTGGGATGCACTGGGAGAGACAGTTCCCCCTTCTTGGAGTGCATCTGGGAGAGGTGACATTGCCTCTCTGGGGATGAGAGAGCTGATGGGTGCCATTGTGCTCCCTTACCCCTCAGCATAGGAACAGACACACATGCTAAGGGAGCTAACCTGGACACTGATCTTTGCTGCACTTTACTCCAAACTCCATGCCCCTGCACTTTGGTAAGACTGTCCTCTGGGACAAACTGGCACAGTTTCAAACTGTGGTGAAATCCTCCCCTGGAGGACCAGTGTGGGTCCCTGCCATACCAGGTCCCTAAAGTTTGGAGTTTTATTCTTAAAAATACTTTATTTATTTATTTGACACACACACACAGAAAGAGAGAGAGAGAGTGAGAGAGAGAGAGAGAAAGAGAGAGAGAGACAAGCAGGGGAGCAACAGAGGGAGAATCAGGTGCCCTGCTGAGTAGGGAGCCTGACTCGGGGCTCGATCCCAGCACCTTGGGATCATTACCTGAGCCAAAGGCAGATATTTAACCTACTGAACCACATAAGTGCCCAAGTTTGGAATTTTAAATCTCAGTCAGCCTTCCTGGTATAGAACATAGGTGCACTGTGCTGCCAGGCAGGCAAACAGCTTGGACACTGGCAGGGTGAAGGTAGCGATCTGAGGGATGCCTGGACACATGAGGGAAGACTGTTTGCTCTTCTGGGAGGACTTCCTGGACAGCCATGGGTATGAACTTCCTTTTGTGGGGATGAGGGAGAGGGATGGCACTATTTTTCTCCCCTACCCATCAGCACAGATGGACTTCAGTGAGCAGAACAGTGCTCACAGTGAAGGCTTAAACCACTTAGATGAAGCCCCATCCTCTTGTGCTCTCCAGGTGCTTTTCTCAGGCAAGTGTGCCTGGGAGACAGAGCAGTGGGCCCCTCTCCCAGAAGACACCACAACCCCTCCTCATGCAGCTATTGACCATAAGACAAAAAAGACAAAAGACACCTATTGACCATAGACTGGTGCTGCAAAGCTTCAGCTCTAGTGGAAATAGCAGCAGGTCTCTTAATAAGCAGACCAGAGCACACTCAGTTAAATTCGCCACACTCTGGCCAAGATCCAAACACTCTCCACTGCAGGCAAGGAGAAACTCTGCAGAGGACTGACCCGAGGGAAAGAGCAGCCAAAACACAGCAGCAGAGTGCGCACAGCATAGGCCAGAAACACTTCCTGATGCCCCAGGCCCTGGACAGTATGTGACCTCTTCTTCATAAAACCAGGACTCTCAGGAGCAGGAAACATAACAGGCTTTCCTAACAGAGAGAAGAAGACAGGGACTTAGACAAAATTGCCAAAGCATAGGAATTCATCCCAAAAGGAAGGACGAGAATAGGTCACAGCCAGGATCTAATCAAAACAGATATAAGTAATATGCCTGATCCAGAATTTAAAGCAACAATTATAGGGATACTAGTTGGGCTTGAGAAAAGCATAGAGGATGCCAGGGAGTCTCTTACTGCATAGATAAAAGACCTAAAAACTAGTCAGGCCAAAATGAAAAATGCAATAACTAAGATTTGAAACTGAATGTAATGACCACAAGAATGGAAGAAGCAGAGAAATTAATAAAGATAAAGATAGATAAAGAAGATAAAATTATGGGAAATAATGAAGCTGAAAAGAAGAAAAGAAAAAGAAATAGATCTTGAATATAGGCTTAGGGAACTCAGTGACCCATAAAGTATAATAACACTTGTATCATAGGAGTCCCAGAATAGGAGGGGGGAAAGGGGCAGAGGGTTTATTTGAGGAAATTATAACTGAAAGCTTCCCTAATCTGGGGAAGGAAACAGACATCCAAACCCAGGAAGCACTGAGAGCTCCCATCAAAATCAACAAAAGCAGGCCAACACCAAGACATTGTACTTAAATTTGCAAAATTTAATTTAATTTAATTTGCAAGACAAAAGAAATCCTAATGTAACAGAAGACAAATAAGTTTAGCACCAGATCTCTCCACAGAAACTTGGCAGGTAAGAAGAAAGTGGCATGATATATTCAATGTGTTGAATGGGGAAGATATGTAGCCAAGAATACTCTATCCAGCAAAGGTGTCATTCAGAATAGATGGAGAGAAAAAGAGTTACCCAGACAAACAAAAAATAAAGGAGTTCATGACCGCTAAACCACCTCTGCAAGAAATATTAAAGAGTGGGGAGGGTGCCTGCATGGCTCAGTCAGTTAAGCATCCAAATCTTGATTTTGGCTCAGGTCATGATCTCAGGGTCATGAGATTGAGCCCCATATGGGGCTCTGTGCTTAATGGGGAGTCTGCTTGAGATTCTCTCTCCCTCTCTCCTCCCCCACCCCCAAATTGTGCTGTCTCTCAAAAAAATATTAAAGGGGACTCTTTGAGTGGGAAAGAAACATGAAAAGCAATAAAGACCAGAAAGGAACAGAGAAAATCTCGAGACAATGACAATATGAGTAATAAAATGGCACTAGATTCATATCTATCAATAATTACTCTGAACATAAGTGGATTAAATGCTCCAATCAAAAGATATAGGGTATCATAATGTATAAAAAAAAACAAGACCCATCTATATGCTGCCCACAAGAGACACATTTTAGACCTAAAGATACCTGTAGATTTCAGGTGATGGGATGGAGAACCATTTAACATGTCAATGGACAGCAAAAGAAAGCCAGAGTAATCATACTTATATTGGACAAACTAGATTTTAAATCGAAGACTGTAATAAGAGATGAAGAAGGGCATATATCATAATAAAGGGGTCTATAGAACAAGAAGATCTAACAATTGTAAATATTTATGTCCCCAATCTGGGAGCACCTCAAAATATGAATCAATTTTTTTAATCAATTAATAAACATAAAGAAACTCAATGAAAATAATACGATAATAATAGGGGACTTTAACACCCTTCTTACATCAATGGACAGATCACCTAAGCAGAAGATATCATCCCCACTTTCTAGACTTAAGTAACTTCTCTGAGGAAGTTACTACTTAGTGATGGAGTTGGGATTTGAGTTCAAGCCAGCTGACTCCACATCCAAACCTCTCAAGCTGGCTGTGATTAGCACAACTGTAAGTAAAAGAAGCAGAATATTTAAAATATTCTCTAGGCAAAATTGCTAGGAAAAAATCAATACTATGAAATTTAAGAGGAATGAATGTCAATTTGTCTATTAGATTAACATGAGTCAATTATACAAAGGCTGGTTGAGGAAGGCCTGGCATGTCAGAGTCCCTTGGGATCACCTCATATCCTGCTGCCCTCACCTCTGATATCTGCTCCTGGAACAGCACATATCCCTAGGGGCATTATAGGCCACTTTGGGTAACAGCACCTAACTTAGAGAGCTCACCTTTCTGCCCTGAGATGCCTAAGAATCACACTGGGAAAGAGACTGCTCAGGTTACCTGCAGTAGCAGCTGTCAGTAGTTTCATTGTGAGCAATTCTGATGAACATTCTATAGCCTCAGATGGTTTGGTAAGATGCAGTCCCTGATGTCCACAGCATGAACCATTCCAAAGGGCACCTTTGATTGGCTTTTCCTTTCTCTCCATTTCATGCTCCTAGGTTCTCACCCTTGGTCCCTGGAATTATCTCCAGAGACACCCTCTGCACACAAGTTCTTGTCTCAGACTCTACTTTTAGAGAAACCCAAGTGTTTTGTTTTGAACTGCTATAACAAGAATACTGTAGACTAGGTGACTTAAACAACACTTATCTCTCACAGTCCTGGAAGCTCAGAAGCCCAAGATTGAGCCATCGCAGATTCAGTGTCTGGTGAGAACCCCCCTACTGGTTCACAGAGAACTGTCTTCTCACTGTATCCTCACATGGTGGAGGGATGAGGGAGTTCTCTGAAGTCTTTTTCAATAAGGGCTCCAATCCCATTTATGAGGATGCTACCTTTATGGCCTAATCACATCCCAAAGATCCCATCTCCAAATACCATCACACTGGGCACGAGGTTTCAACATAGTAGTTTCAGGGAGGCCCTGACCCTCAGTCTATTGTACCAGGCGAAGACACTGGCCTGGCAGTAAATCATGTAAAAATTCTATTTTAATAGATGATAAATTCCACGGAAGAAAGGAATGGGATATGGTAGAAATAAATAAGGAGAGAGGAAAAGAAGGGAGAGGAAAAGAGAGAAGAAAAGAGGGTGGGAGTGAGGAAGGAAAGAAGGGAGGCAGGAATGGGCATAAAGCATTACCATCCGAAGCCCTGGAACAGATCAGTTGGCAGTGCCACCTACAATTCTCATCATCCACAGAGGCTCAGTCTTCCTCATGTTAGGGCTCTTTGAATCATTCTGTGGGTACTGGCAGGGTTTGATTGACACCCCCCTCCTGGAAACACACACACATAACTTCCCGGACCCAGTGATTTGGTACCCTGACAATGCCACTCTTCAGCTCTGTGCCCAGCCCTGTGCAGCATTCACAGGCCAGAACTCCCACCCCTATCAAAGGATGCTTGGCTGGGCACTCCTGGATTGACTCAAGATATTTTCCATTTACTTTGTTTGCTTGTTTTTATTTTATTTTTACTTCTGGGGCGTTTTACAAAAGGATCCTATGTTGCATCCATTTGGATGGATCCTTTATGAGATCCTTTATGGATAGAATAATCTATGGGAATAAAGCTAAGCATATCTTGGGTATATATGGCACCTCTCTTTCTAAATGCTTGATGTGCCTTCATTCTGTGATCTGTTTTACCCTCATGACAACCCTGTGGAGTGAGCCAAAGCAGACAACACACACATCAGAATCTAGCCCATCCGGTTTCCAATGCTTCTAGTAGAAAGCTTAAGAGACATTTCAACTGCATCATAGGCACTTTCCAAGTCTTGCAACTTCTAGACTAACAGATCATTTGTCTGATTGTTTTCTTTGCTTTTGGGTTCTTTCCAAAGTTAATTACCAACCTTAATTAGTTCTAGTTATGAGATCTCCAAGACTACGTTCTTTGCAAATATACACTGCTTTATTAAGTAAGTCTAAATATTTACAAAATCTTCCAATCTATTACTTTGGCTTCTTTGATAATGGCTATTTTTATCTCTTTATAAAAGGAAACATTGACGGAGAGACATCCAGCCTTATTGCCCAAAGCTTGTAGGGAACAGAAGAACCTCTTACCTGCCCTTATTTTGTCTTCTGTGATTTATTTTTCATTGGAGCCTGTGTGGGCAGGAGAGGTTGGAGCAGAGTGAGACAGGCAAATTGCCATGGTGATAGAGGTGGTGGGTGTATCAAAGATAAGGAATGGGCTGAATTTGTAAGTATAAGTGAAGACCACATGACATTTTCCAACACTGATGGCTTTGTAGTACCCAAAAATGAGAAAATGTTTTTAAGGTACCCCAAAATGACCTGTTCCTGCCCAGGTCTCTCAAGGGTGCCTTGACTGTGCCTACACACTACACCACTCAACCAAGACTCTGAGCCATTTGTCTGAATCTGAAATTATTTCCCCATAGATGTTTAGAGACGACTCATGGGTATGCTCACTTCAGTAAGAAAATTGGTCCATAGCTTAACTGCTGTGTTTCTTAGCTAAGGTCTTTGGATGAACTCCAAAGCAATAAATCATCACATGTGCCAGGAGAGAATTTTTTGTGATAGTTTGATCTATCTATTTGACCCTTATATATGCTGGCATATAATAACAATAATAGTAATGGATACCTTGCATTTGTATACCATTGTACGGGTTACAAAGTACTTTGTACCTTGGACTGACCTATTAATGTAGAATGGTATAGGAAGCTTCTTTCTCAAGACTGGAAATGGAGATAAACAGGTCAAATGAGGGTTATCAGTAAATGCTAAAAAAATTGCAGAGCATATTATTTGGATGGAGGTCGAGAGCATGAAGAGTCATAGAGAACCAAGTGAAAGTTAAAAGATAGGAAAAAATTATGAATAAGCAGAAGGAAGTACAGACAATATATACAGAGTACAGTGGTCGCAAACTCAAATACCTTCATCTGAATGAAGTGAATGGGTGAATTTGCAACTATATGACAATCACACAGGCTTTGCCAAAAAATATTCATATTCAAAATTTGGTCTAAATGCCGAGCTAGCCAAATAAAGCACTTCTCCAGGCCACTTCTTGGCCTCCATCTTCTAAATCCTGGAGGATATGGAGGGAAGAAGCCAGTCAGCATGGAGAGAGCAGTGCGGGGTGCCAAGAGAAGAGCAAGGTCACAGAGAACAGGTACCATGACGTCAAGATCATGTCACTTGTGTGTGAGAGAAGAGCAATGAAGAAATGGCCAGAAGGGATTCTACAGTGCCCACTGTCCTTTGGGACTCTGCTTTCCCCCAGTCAGCCCACACATGACCCCGCAATAAATGCCTTTTCTGCCAAAGAGTGAGAGTTTCTCCTTTATAGTCTGAACAGCCTTACAGAGATGGCCCACGTGCCTTTTTGATTTTCACAAAACCCTCATAGTGGAGGATGGGAAATCGGGGCTCCTGAGTCTCGTCTAATGCTGCTTTCTTTTTTTTTTTTTTTTTTAATGCTGCTTTCAATATCCCACACCACCTTTACCTTTGGCATGAGATGACTGAGAAGCAAGCGTAAATGTGTCCTCCTAGTGTGGGATTACATTCTAAACCTACTTGATTCACAGTGGCCCTGAGATCATCCCTTTTCAACCCCTCAGAAAAAATGTGCTCCATAAAGAGGAATTGGCGGTGGTCCTCCCCTTGCTGAGAGTTCCAGTCTGTCTCAAACTCACCCAGTTCAGTCTTCAAAAAGCCACAGAGAGAGGATCTGAACACCCAAATATGTCATCATGCGAAGAATATAAAGTAAATACGTGAAATAATACAGCCATACATTCACTTAAATAGTGCTAATAAATTGTTAGGCTTGGCAGGAAATGGGAAACAGCTAATAGAATAATGAAGAGTTTGTTTACTCCTGGAGCAGACTGAAGTGATGTGCCACGTAACCGCCCCCCCCCCCGCCCCCGCCAGCCAAGAACCCCGGCTAACAGGCTTGCTTGGGGGTGAGGTGAGCCCCGGAAACTCCTGCTTTCTACATTTTAAAGCAAGTGCTGTTGAACGAGGCCACGTGATGTGATGAGCACTGGGTGTTACACACAACTGATAAATTATTGAACACTACCTCTGAAACTAACGATGTACTATATGTTGGCTAGTTGAATTTGAATGAAAAAAAAAGCAAAAAAAAAAAAAAAAAAGCAAGAGCAAGAGCAATTGTTATGCTAGGACTGAGGGGAGCAACAGGGCGAATAATCCACACAATCAGAGGACCAGGGAGGGGAAGGGGATGTGACCTCTGGAGGTGGTCAGGTCTGGATTCAGGAACAGATCGGTGGAGCAGGAGTGGGCATCAGACCCAAAGGAAATTAGTCGAGAAGTTACCAACCAACCTATTGGGTGTGCAGCCTTGCAAGTCAACTCAGCCCTTCTAAGTCCCAATTTTTCTTTAGTAAAATGAGAAACAGCAATACCTAACTCAAAGGCCTAGCGCAAGCACCGTATGCGGTGTGAGAGCCCGCAGGTGAAGCATGGTGCCCGGGGCTCGGAACATTCCACGGCTGTCAGTTATTGCAAACAGGGTGCCAAAGGCACAGCTACGTAGCCCAGAGGCCAAGGATCCATGTTCTTTTTTTTTTTTTTAATTTTTTTTTTAATTTATTTATGATAGTCACACACAGAGAGAGAGAGAGAGAGGCAGAGACATAGGCAGAGGGAGAAGCAGGCTCCACGCACTGGGAGCCCGACGTGGGATTCGATCCTGGATCTCCAGGATCACGCCCTGGGCCAAAGGCAGGCGCCAAGCCGCTGTGCCACCCAGGGATCCCGGATCCATGTTCTTAAGGCCAAACTAGGAGGGCATATTTTTCCAAGCTCTAGTCACCATCGGAGTGAAAGAGAAGCCCACTAAGTCTATGTGGGCAGATCCCAGGACCAGCCACAATTCGCTTCTTCAGTCATTCGGGAAACAAAATTCACTCCTGCATTAAAGTAGAGAAAGAAACCTAATTACTGTGAAAAATGATAAAAACTTACATCCGTAAGATAATGTTTTATTTTGTAATGAAAATTAGAACAAGTAAATCATCTTTCTATTTGGTTAGGAAGAAAAAAAAATCACAACCACATGTTGAGGATATAGGGCAAGATGCACAGTACACACCAACACTCCTGCACTGACCTGTAGGTCGTTAGAAGTTCATGCTGACGACGTGGCCGGTGCATCAGTGTGCCCCGGGAGAGACCTACCGGGCCCGCTGTGAGTGACATGCACCTGTTCCCCATGTTCCCCTCGCCTTGCGGCAGTATGACATAGGGGAGATTAGAGGCCGAGAGATTACTTACTTAGAGGGCTATGTTTTTTTGTTAGGATTTTCAATTTTAAGGTTCTCAAAGGCAGGAATCGTATCTTGTTCATGTTCTCTAGGGTATATTTATGGATATCAATTGCCAAATTAAAGAAATCTTGGAAATAAAAGATGTACAGTTATTCGTTGTAATAACCTTAGTTTTCAGGAGACATTTTCTTTCTTCGAAGTGCTATATGATCTTGAGCCAGGTGTTCATATAGCCCAAGGTCAATTTGAGGGCTAGGTTTTTTCAGCTTGCTTCTGGTGGTTCCAAGTAAGGCAAAGAAACTGGACTAGGAATGGGGGATTTGGCCACCTTGGCCCCCACGCTTTCTCTGCTCTGGCCCAAGGCTAACCCGTCACTCCATGTGGTAATGGAGGCAGGCAAGCCTGGGAGGCTGGGCGAGGGGAGAGGCTGGGCATCTTCAGACCTCCCTGGAGGCCACTTTCTTTTCAGCCTATTTGTGTTCTTCAGATTCTTTAGAGCTGTGGCTCCAGACCCCCCAAGAAATAGCCTCATAAAGTGCTGGTTAGCACTGGGTATAAGGAGGACTGACGATATTTTCTCCCTTCTCCCTGACACAAACAGTAAATGGCTCTGTCAGGAGATAATATCTAATGCCACATTATTGTATCTTGGAACTCAGATACTATGATCATTCTTATGTCTAACACACAGCAAGAACACATGGAAACGAAAATAAATGCTTCTAATTAGCAAAGGAAAATACATCTGAGCCAAGTGAGTGCTGTCAGCTGTTTAAGAGGCCTCCTTGGCCTCTGGGGCTGCCCATGACAGATCAAACCACCTAAACACATTCTAACCACAAAAGGGATGAGATTTTTCAGACTCTTAGCCACAGAATGGCTTTTTAGTTCACTCTGCAGAAGATTTTTTTCCCTACTTGTAATAAATGAGTTTAAGACGAAATCAAATTTCGATACTTATAAAAAAAATCAGCCAGTACAATTGATAGCACAGTTTAAGGAATGAAACACTTTTGCATGGAAACAATGATTCATGAACTGCTCTTCCCTACAGGAGATGAAGCCATTTGGGCTTTCCTCAGAGATGCTTATATTACTGGCAATGTTTAAAAAAACTTCATTATATAGAGAAAATTCCAGCCTTCAATTTTTCTTCTTGAGAGGGTTCAGTGGTTGCTTTGGTGTATGTGTGTCTCTTGGTGAGTGTGTGTGTGTGTGTGTGCATGCACGCACACACACACACGCGAGTGTTTCATAAAATTAGATTCTAGCAAAGGGAAAGTGCATTTATGCAAAAGCAATTCATCAACCACTTCTGTGCTCAGAATTCACCGAGGTAATTTAGATACTTTAATGGCAAGGTAGTTTAGGTAGGTAGGAGGCGATGTCCCCTCCCCCATCTGACTGCTATGGTAATAGAAAACGTGTGCTCTAAATGAATCTTTTCAGAAAAGTAATTCTAGTTTTAATTATTTATCCACTACCAAATATAAAATATAATTACATAGCCAATGTCCATGGGAGCAAAATCCACAGCCCAGTATAGAATAGGAGAGCTTTCTGCTTTTAGAAATTTTCCATTTAAAAAAGAAGATATTACAAAAATAAGATTAGCCAAATGCAGCTTTTAGTGCTAATCTGATTTTCATGATGTTAGTGTTTAGCAAGAGTCCACTGCTTGCTCAAACACAATGGCTCCAGAATTTGCAGTGTTTTTACCATGGCCTTGACCTTTATGATGTCAGACATATATTACTTCTCTGCTATAATTTACTATTGACATCATGGATTAAATTTGTTGTTTCAGCTAATGTAACTGAGCAAGCAAGGTAGATTGTGAAACCAAAGCCAGCTACTGAAATACGAGGGTTGTCAAGTATAAATTTACAAAAGATATTCAGACTGGGTGTGGAAGACAAAAATAAATGGACAAAGAAGCTGTTTTTGACAGACTGCAAGGGGCTAGAGACTTCAACTTGAACATTGTAAATCCAAATGTCACGAAACACTGCTGCAGAGTGAGAGACACGTCTATTCCTCAGGAATATAAATGGTGATGGGAAACCAAACTTTCAAGACACTGTGCATTTGTGAAAAGTATATCCCTGCTGCCTGGTAACAAACTCACTGATCTCTTCTTCCTCCGCTCCTACCCAGCTTGGAAATCGTTGCAAGTCCCTACCCTAGAACTGGCAATGACCACAAAGCCAGCATTCCTTAGGACACCACTTGGATGAAAAACCCAGGCTATATTCCCTAACGTAAGCTATGACTGGTCTTCCCGTCTCTGACAAATAATGTTTTAACACCAAAATTTGAGTGGCTTGAGAGTGGATAGTGTAACCACTGAAACATTGTGAAGGTGCTCCATCATCAGCACTGCGACTCCAAGGGAAAATAACTGAGCCTCCTCCACGCCTGGTCTCAGAACAATGCCTGGCCTGCCAGGCTGTGTCTGTAGGAGACTGCTCTCGTAGTCAGGCTTTCCTTGTAACCTTCCTACTGTTGTATTTTCCCAGATACCCTGCAAGCTAACAGCATTTCAGAATAACTGAAATCAGAACACAAAAAATGTGGGCTACCAGGATAGATTGATGAGTAGAGAGCAAAAGAACAGAAGACTAGGAAGTAAAATGTTTTCCATATCACAGCTTGTTATTATGGAAAATGCCCATTTGGATTTCTTAATCTAGTCCAGAGTTAGACTAGATCTTATGGATGGTATTCAGTGGTCATGCATTTGGGGCATTTTTAAGAGGATAGAGAGCTTGGGGTTCCTTTTGTTCCTATAAAGTCACTTAATAACGTGTTATCCAGACTTTTCTATGGAACGTTGGAGAATACCATTCATGTCCATGAGTCGAAAATACAATGAGTATTTACTAAATAACACATAGTACTTATGCTGTACTGGGCCTTAAAATTACATAGTCACCATTACAAATAGATTTTGCCCTCAAGTTTCTAGTCCAATATCCATGTGTGTCTATGTGTAAGAGGGAAAAATGCAGATTCTAAGAGCAATTTCAATGTGGGAAAATGAGGACATGAATATATTCTTTGCTTCTGGTCCAAATTATGCCTTTAAATACGCTATTAAAAGCCTCAAATGGGGCCAGACAGTATTTTCAGGTAGATATGAAAAGAAATGACACAGAAAGCTCCTATCTACATCTACTTTGGTTAGCCATGGAGATGCCACGATTGAGAATGGGGTGAACTTCAGAGACCCATCACCATTTTGGGTGTGAGAATCCTGGAAGGAAGATGTGCTACAAACCTGATGCAAAAAAAAGGAACCAAGAGCCCCTTGATCTGACTCCAGATGCAACCTTAGAGACATTGACAACCCCCAAAGGAAGCTCTAACTTGCCTAGACCTCTCGACACCTCTTTACATTAATTTGCAGGTGACTGACCACAGGTTAAAGGGACACCCTCCAGAGCTCCTTCTCTTGGTGTAATTCAGAAGCCCATGGTCCCTTATCTCCTTGATTTTCAGGGCTACGTGGGTGGGAAATTTTATTGTAAAAAGTTGTTGGCTTAATTATTCTTGAAGAAAGTACTCTATTTCTTCATTTAGAAAAATACTTCCTTTGTTTAGGAAAATCAACTTTTACTTTGCCTGACCCTAGCACTTAGTTAACATCCCATGTCCTATTTTCATGAGCTATTTATGTTGGCTTCTAGCCATGTGTATTAATTTATCTCTGTTTTCCCCCAGGCCAGTGAATTTGTTGGGATGAGTTCAGCTACATTAAAAAAAATCAAATACAGTTTAGCCAATATTTTCTCATTTGTCTTAAAGTTCACAAGTAATAATGTTAACAGTTGGTGTGGTCACTTTAAATCATCAAGGGCCAGCCTCCTTCCAGCTCCTTGCTCTGCCGCCTTAACACATGGCTTTCACCCTCCTGGTTTCACAAAGGAAGGAGAAAAAGACAGAGAAGTAGGAAGAAGTGGGGTCTTTTTCAGAAAAGGAAAACTTTCCCAGGAATCCTCTGCAAAACTCTACTTGGTCAAAATTAGGTTACTCTTAACTGCAAACAGGAGTAGAAAACACAGGTGTTGTCTGGGTATGATGCCACCATGAACAAAGAGTAAGAGTCTGTGAGCAAGGAGAAAGGAAAGGATCGGAGATTAAGTACACAGCAGATTGTATGTATATGGAAGCTGCAGCAACACACCTAGTGACTCTGCCACATGTGTTTGTTGAAATGAATTCTAGATGATGCAAAGACTTTGAGATTGCTCTCAATTTTTCTAACACACACACACACACACACACACACACATACGCATACACAGAAAAGCCCTCCATATGTGTTTTTCTGAAGACTGGGAAGATGATAGACTTTCCAGATGCTCCTGTATAAATAGTAAAGTCCTTTGGACATTTTCTTATTTGCAATATGACAAACACACTGGACCTTGAGGAGAAAACTTGGTTTTGGAACTGATTTTGCCATTTTTCCTCCCTGGGCTTCAGTTTTCCAAATGGTTTCCCTGCCATCTTCTACAGCTACAAGTCCATTCTCTACCCAGTAGATACACATATCTCCACTGCTCAAAATCCCTGGATTGAAATCCAGAGTTCTCAGGATCTATCCTCATCTATGTCTCCTACTTCATGGGGTACTACTCTCCCCTTTGCTCATTTCACTTGGTCGCACTGGCCTCCTTTGTTTCATTAACTATGTCAGGTTCTCTGTTGGCCTGTGCTCTTGCTGTTTCTCTGGAATGCTCTTCCCCAAGGTCTTCAGTGACTAACTCCCTCTTATTGTTCAAATCTCAGTTCAGATGTTGCCTCCTAGCAGTGATATCTAAACTACAATTTTCTACCTGAACCCTATTACATCATTTATTATAGAACTTTGTTTTCTCTTTAGAGAATGTACCTTGGCCCTTAACTTGATCATTTATCTGTTTATTGTTTGCCTCTCACTGAGCATGTAAATTTCTTGTGAATAGAGATCTCCTCTATCTTAACCATCATGGGTAATTATGGCATAGTTTCTGTCAAGTACACTTCCAACAAATAGTGTTCAGTGAATGAATGAAGCAAGAGAGTCTCAGACTTGATCTCACAGTTCCCTTCCAACTCTAAAACCCTATGACTTCCATCACCCAGGGCAACTACATGCATGAAATGAGCTTATGTTATGTGAGTGTTGAAGTCAGGAAGCAGTACACTAATGTTAAGGCTATTTTAAAAATAGTGTAATTTAGGGCGATTTGTAAACTGTTAAACAAAAATTGGCTCTTTGAACAGTGTTTACAAAACAAAGCTGGAAATGATAAAAATTAGATCCAGAGCAAATGAACCATTTTGAAAAAAAGTGTTTTCTGAAAAGGTGATATTCTGGAAAATAATACCAACTGAGCAATTTTTTTCCACAGTCACCTCTGTAGAAAGTAATATTCTTCCCCTATCCTATAATATTTGAGGAAGTTCTATTTGCAAGTCATTTCTAAAGGGCAGCAATTTATTTGGTATTAGTGACTCTATGACCTGCAGACCCCACTCGGTGAGATCATATATTTCTGTAATATCTGCCAGATATGATATTGCATTGATGTGAGTTCAAGATTACAGAAGACATACCCATTTGAAAACTTTCATTGGCCCAGTTGTGTTTCCAGATGGAGTAGAGCAAGAAATGGAACCCAAGAGTCTGCCTAGATGTTCTTTAGTTGTGTGCCAGAATCAGCTGGATCCAGCCAATACTTAGTTTTAATGATAGAACAAGCATGTATTCCCAAGCACTGATTTGAAGCAGTCACCTCACTTCACGTGGGCATTCGTGTCACCTTAGTTTAGGGAACTTTGTTAGGAATACCAGGACTCATGTCATGTCACTCTTCTATATCTAAATAGTCAATGGCTCCTCTATCCCCTATCTCCCTCACTCAGGGCCCCACAACATGGCCCAGTCTAATTCCTAAGCATGTAATCTCTCTGCTCCTATTTGCAACCACTATATTTCATCCAAACTGAATTGAATTTTTCAGAAAACGTCTGATACTTTCTTACCTGTCTGGCTTTGCCCCGCATACCCAATTCTTGAGGTTCCCCTTCCTCAACTCCCATCATCCCCACTATAAAAAAAAATTACCTGTTTCTTAAATCCTACAATCCCCTGCCTGGAAGTCATCTCGCCATCCTCTTTGTATTTAATTATAATAATTATGGTTTACATTTATTGATATCATGCACCAGACACTGTTCTAAATGTTTTTTTGTTTTTTTGTTTGTTTTTTGTTCTAAATGTTTTGTATAGTTTATCCTATAGCCCTCAGATATGAGATAAGTATACGAGATAAGTACTATTGTAATCCCACTTTCCAGATAAGGATGCTCCACCCAGGGGCACGTGGGTGGCTCAGTGGTTGACTGTCTGCCTTTGGCTCAGGTCGTGATCACGGGGTCCTGGGATCAAGTCCCAAGTTGGGCTCCCTATATGGAGCCTGCTTCTCCCTCTGCCTGTGTCTCTGCCTTTATCTCTGTGTCTCTCTGAATGAATGAATAAATAAATAAATAAATAAATAAATAAATAAATAAATAACATCTTTTTTTGAAAAAAAAGAAGATGCTGGACTAAAAAGGAGTTATGAACTATGAATACAATGAGTACATGTGTTGACTCAAGAATAGGCATATGATCTCTAGAGCCAGTGGTATGCATGTGCCAGTTCAAACCAGCTTGAGAGAACCCACGCTAATATCTCCTTCCAACTCTGCATTCAGTGATGTCATATTGGTGGCTTAAAATAGGCTGTAGCAAGAGTATCTACACCATGGAAACAGGCATGAGCTACAAAGCAGTACAGCCCTCATTTTATTCCAGATTAATTGTTAGACATTTACCAGTATAGCACTGTCTGGAGCTCACCTTCTCAACCATTACATCAACCTACCTCACCTATTTGTGTGTTTAAGTATTATTCTCACTAGATTGTGAGTTCCTCCAGGCAAGGGACTATGTCATACTTATCTATATCTCATGCTTTCTGGGCACGCTGCCATCCTTCTCCTCAATAAGTATGTGATACAGTTATTGGAAGGATTCGTAATTCATTGCCAAAGTAGCTAATACCAGTATTTTATTTTGAGATGAAAAAAGTAGTAGTGGCTGTTCTAGTTAAACCAAAAGTGTCCTCACTTTTAAAAATATTATATATTTTACATATTTACGTATTTATTATAAGGGACTGACTCGTGTGATTGAGAAGGCTGAGAAGTCCCAGGATCTTCTGCAGGCTGGAGATCCAGGAAAGTCAGTGGTGGAGTTCCAGCCAAGTCTAAAGGCCTGAGAACCAGGAGAACCTGCAGCATAAGTTCTAATCCAAATCTTAAGGCCTGAGAATGGAAAACTTATCAATAGTGTTTAAGTCCCAGTCTGAAAGCAGAAGATTGATAACTCCACTCAAACAGTCAAGCAGAGAGAGGAAAATTTCTCCTTTTCTCTCTTTTTGTTCTATTCAGCAGAGGCCTGGCCACATTCAGGCAGTCAATCTGCTTTACTCAGTTTAAGGATTCAAATACTAATCTCTTCTCTAAACACACACACACACACACACACACACACACACACAGAAAGAGAGAGAGAAATAATCTTTAGCTGGATTACTGGACATGCTGTGGCCCATTCAAGTTGGCAAATAAAATTAACCATTACACTGACCAATAAATAAGAGGGATGCTGGGTAATGACTTGCTTTTCTCTGACCTCCTCGGACCTCTGGGATGGACCCTAAAGCATCTCATCTGATCCCAAGAACTGCACCCTTCAAGAGTCCTCACTGCCAAGCCCTGCTCCGCCCCCCGCAACACCCCTTAGCTCAAACCCCTTAGATAGTGACCCCACCTAGGTCATGTCTGAGATTACTGTGCCTCTAACATTGGGTAGATTAAACTACTGACTTCTCCCAGGAAGGGGCCTGTCTGTAGGCTTCCCATGGTCACTTAGTATCTGTCTACCCCACATGCCCAAACTTGCTCTCCTGCCCCTACTGGGGGCTTGCAGCACACTGCATGACAGGGACAGTGCTTTCTATTGTTTTGTTTTGCTTTCTGACCAATCTTAAGCTCCTTAAAGGCAAATATTGCATTTTTCAAATACTGTCCTGTTGCACTTAGCACAGTGCCCGCCCCAAAGCAAGGATTGTCTGAGAATAAAAGAAATGGCACCATATCAGAAGATAGCCGGTGTTCTGAAAGCCTCGAGAGGCACTTAAAACAATGGAGGAATTTGTGGCAGGAAAACGTCTACCTACAGCAGGAAATGGCATGATCCAGAGGGTTTTACCTTGTTTAATTAACACTCATAATATTTACTGCGTACCAGGCAAGATTCTTTGCACTTTTTAGGATAATAACTCATTTTTAATCTTGAGGAGACAAATAGGTTAAACTACTTGCCTGCAGTCAAACAGCTGAGTTGCACAATCAAGCTGTGTAGCAAAAGAGTCCTACTCTAGACAGGACCTGATGCTGCTTTTGTGAACCAGGCAGTTATGAGGGAAGCCAGCAGTCAGGCCAATGAGCCAGAATCAAGTTTGGGGAATAACTTCAAGACCAGGAGCCAGAGAGGCAGAGTGCTAGGGAGGCTTGGGAGACAGAGCTCTGATTGAGGCAAAGATGCCAGACTGTTCTCACCAAACACATCTTGATGCCAATCTCATTCTCCCTGGAGAATAGAAAGGCAACTGATCCATCCTTGGTATACTGCTTGGTGGCTAGGAACAGGCTCTGGGGGCGGATAGCCCTAGCTCTGGATCCCATTTCCACTGCTCAACAGCTGCTAGGCTTGGACAAATTATTTAGCCTCACTGAGCCTCAGTTTCTACCCTGAGGGATTGTTATAAAGACTGAACTTGGGAAGGACTTACTAAATGTTGGTTAATATTGTTATCACTGTTGTCACTCATCTCAAATCCTCTTTGACTTTATCTGAGCTGATGCAGCAAATATAAAATTTGTAATTGGCTCCTATATTATGTCCGGCCCTGGTTTTGGGCCAAGTATATCTTCATATAAGGAATTTATTAATTCTCAATTTTTGTGCATGTGCTTACTGTGTGTATGCACCAAGAACTATCTTAGATGCTTAAGAGACAAAGATGAATAAAGCACTTTGTGCATTATGGTAAATAAAAATGTAAAAAGAAAAAAAAGACTTAGAGATCGCTGTAATAAATGGTATCCCAGTGATATAAATAAGAATAATGGGGAACAGAGTGCCAGCTGCTTGGGAGGGGCCTAGAATCTTCGTAGTTGAGCTGAGTCTCGAGGAGTGAGAAAGACCTTCTAGATGGTAGGGAAAGGGGGTGGCTAACATTCCCAAGGAACGTGCAGAGTGAACAAAAACATAGAGGGACAAATTATTTGGCTTGGTTGTGTGTAGGGTTGTAGCAGGAAATGAGTTTGGAAAAGGAGGCAGGCATCAGATCCTGTGGACAGTAGAACAGTGCTGAGGGATTTTAGGTAGAGGAAATGATGGGATTTAATTTGTATTTTAGAAAGATTATTCTGGCAATAGTTTTAAAAATTGATTAATAACATAATCTCACCTTCAGTAAAAGCTTTAGTGATTTGCATATGCCAATCACAACATTTTGCCCCAACCATGAATCTCCTGTACTCTAAATTCCTTAATATTTTTATGTTAGCTGCCTTTTTTTCCTCAAAATTATTATCACAAGCTTAAGTGGAAAGTCAGTGTTATTTGTCTTAAAAGTGAATAAAATGGAAGGAATATTAACAAAACAGTATTACAAAATTCAATCTAGGTATTTTCCAAAAGTATTGAGTTCTAAAGGCTTCTAATTTTGCTTTTAATGCTTTCAAAGTAGCTTTGCTAGGATGCTCCCCCAGAAAAGTTGTAGTGGGCAGAGAGATGGGTAAAGTAGAGTCAAGGGAGTTAAATAAGCTGCAAGTATAAAGTGGGAAAAGTAGAAATAAAGAAGGCAGAGGTAAAAAGACAGTTCAAGGCATGGGGGGTAAGGGATAGGAGATTTTCACATGGACTATATTTTCACACACCTCTGAACCTTTGCTTATGTTGAAATATCCATCCCAAACCCTCCAGTGCCCTCTTTCTCTCACCCAAATTACTGTTCTCTCCCACTTGTTTCCACAAAATTGTTTTTGTAGTTAGTATATCTCTGTAGTCCTTGACAGTGACGTTGTGTGCTGCAAAGCTTTGTATTTTGAAGGCTTTGGCAGTTGCCTACAGTGAGTGTGGAAAATGTTAAGTTGGAAAAAAAATAACAACAACAACAAAAAAAAAGAAAAAAATAACAAGTGTCAGATGGATGTTAAGGATATACTAGCACCAACATAAGACTTTTTCTTGATCCAATTAGATAAACTGGGCAAAGAACAGAAAAGACAGTAACTGTCTAATCACATGATCCATGTTATGAGCCCAAATTGCTTGGAAGCATCTTACACTTTGGGAAAACATGAATTAGAGTAGAGGATTTATAACTTTTTTCATCAGGACCTATAGAAGAAATACATTTTATGTCTAGAACCAATAAGAATAGGAGCATGGGTGCTCACGCACATTCACACACACACACACACACCACTGGAGGAAAGAGCATCAGTAGTCACCCCTACTCTGTGCAGTGTGCTGCAGTATGCTTTATCCCATCCTGTTGTCTTTCCTTTTCTTCTTCTTTTTAAATGGTGATGGGGAGATGCTAAATTGATGTCACCATCCACTAGTGGCTTGTGAAAAATCTCATACTTTGAATATCTCTGAATTAAGGGAAGATGGGCTGGAGTTAAGAAAACCACAGATAAGGGACACCTGGATGGCTCAGTGGTTAAGCGCCTGCCTTTGGCTCAGGGCATGATCCTGGAGTCCTGGGATCGAGTCCCACATCGGGCTCCCTGCATGGAGCCTGCTTCTCCCTCTGCCTATGTCTCTCCCTCTCTCTCTCTCTGTGACTATCATAAATAAATAAAAAAAAAATTTAAAAAAATAAATAAAATCTTAAAAAGAAAACACAGATAAGGCTATTGTAACCATTTATGCGAGAAATGGTGGGTCCTACTGGATGCTAGTGGCAATAGAAATGTATTAGAAGTGAAATTGATGGTGTGATTATACTCACCTTTAAAAAGCTGTAACAGGGCAGCCTGGGTGGCTCAGCGGTTTAGCGCCTGCCCCTGGCCCAGGGCCTGATCCTGGAGTCCCGGGATCGAGTCCCACATCGGGCTCCCTGCATGGAGCCTGCTTCTCCCTCTGCCTGCGTCTCTGCCTCTCTCTCTCTCTCTCCCTGTGTCTCTCATGAATAAATAAATAAATTTTAAAAAAATAAATAAATAAAATAAAAAGCTGTAACATTTAACATAGAGGGTGGAATTTATAAGTCCATTTATTATGTGTTAGTTTAATGTGAATCACATTCCCTAGCAATTGGACAACTTTGGGTGACTTTTGAGGGGAAAGTAGAACTTCTGGAAAATGGCTAGTGGCATCAACCTTCCAAAGCAACTCATTTAATATGCAGCAAATCTGACCATGTTGGGCTTTTCTTTCTCTTTTTCTTTTCTTATGTTGGAAAGCATTCTATTTGCAAATTCCATTCACATCATGCTCTTCAAGAAATCTTCAACCGTGGATGCACTTGGGTCTTTAAGTCAATGCAGCGATTGTTGTCTTGGATGATAGCTTATTTTGTAACCCTCTCTCTGGTAGCCAAATGAGTGTGACAGTGATGAAATTAAAATTGTAATTACATTGTGCTCATAGTGTTTGTTCGAGTGAGACTTAATGACTGGGTTCCCTTGAGCAAATTGCAAAATATGAAAACGTTTCAAGGTTTAAAACAAGGAAAAATACATTTTCTTGAATGGCTCCGGAACGGCCACCTCTATTTTTACAAGTGTGGCTATAAAATAAACAATCTTCATCTTTAATTTACGTTGGCTACCACACCAAGATGCTTAGGTGTTAAGAAAGGACTGTACGACGATGCATTTGCCAGACAAAAAGCTTTCCCTGTTATTAATGACTGGTGGTGCCCCAGTGTAATCAAAGGCCACAGCTGCGGTGATATACAGCAGTGACAAACCTCAGGATCTTTCCTTCTCAATGCTAACCTAACAGCCAGCAGCCGAGAACTTCCAGTGCTGTATATCTACAAGATAAATAGCACAAGATATGAATATACGTATTGCTTACAGTCTTGAAAAGTATTGTTATATCCCCCTCCGCAATCATTCTAAATATGACGCAAGTGCATTTTTCACCATTTCAGTACAATGCTTGTTGTTTGTAAATGGCAATAGTTTTCCAGTGGAGATTTAAAACCCTCCAACTCTACCAGTTACTGCAGTCTGATTTGAAAACCGGTGCCTATGCTGCTGATGGTGTCAGTAGAACAGGTTTCCAGAGATTCATTACCCCTTTTACGTTGACAGGCAGCATCAAAAAAGGAATCACTTCAAGAATATACTAGAAATCATTTTTATTTTTACTCCTCGATCATGCCAAGATGATCTAAAGGGAAAACTGAGAGTCACTCATGATATGAATTTGACATGAAGGAATCTGTAAGAAGAATTCACTGGTGTTTTTATTTCCAGCTATTAAGCCATTTTTCCCCTCTCTCTCTCCTGCTTTGAACCTGTGACCAGTAAGTGCCATATTTTGCTTTGTTAGGAGTTCAAGAAATACATTTAATTGGGAGTTATGGCCAAGGTAAAACACAGACTAAATAACCAGCTTGAAAAGAGGTTAGCTTTCTGCACTTACTCAGGTGTGAATTCCTGTGGAAAAATTCTATAATCACTAATCAGGTTTCCATTAAAAATAAAGTGAACAAAACCACTGAATGGACAAAGCAAGGTCTTTTCCCAGATCAATAGCAAAGACACGTCCATGCACACACAGAGGAAGTCGGTGCAGCTCCATGACCTTTTCATGAACTTTCTGGGAGACGGAAAGATCATTCAAAGGGCAGAGGTCAGCATTCATGCTGGTCACAAACAAAAATCAGATTTAACTTCATATGAAGGATTCAGTGCTCTCACCTACTGATGCAAATTAAATACTATTATTGTACATTTTCTTACATTACCTATTGCAGAAGAAACTGCTTTTGTATTTGAAGCACGGATTAACATTTACTTACTAACTCCTATTATTTTGCTATTATTATCAAGCATCACCACATTAAAGTGGAGGTTTAAAAACTGGAAGACCTCAGTTAAGATGGGAATCTTCAGCTCATCAAGAAGAACAGATGCTCAAGATGCCCTCTCTGGGTGCTCCCCACACCAGCCTCAGGACACACAGCACAGAGAGAAGAGCAGGATTCCAGAACCACACTATGACATGAGTTAAGAAGAGAGCTTTAGTTAGAAATAGACTGCAGGGGCATCTGGGTGGCTCAGACAGTTAAGTGTCTGCCTTTGGCTCAGGTCATGATCTTAGGATCCTGGGATGGAGCCCTGCATCAGGCTCCTTGCTTCCCCCTTCCTCCTGCCCCCCTACCTCTCCTCTTCACTCATGCATTCTCTCTCTCTCTCTCACAAATAAATAAATAAAATCTTTTTTTTTTTTTTAAGAAAGAGATTGCATAGGCCAAGAGGGGAAACCTGAGTACTGCTTTTCTGTGGACACAGACTCACCACACAGAGAAAGAGACCAGCTCTTAATTTTTGCTCCAAATAGTTCTGTGCAGAAGATGTAACAGTGGGAATAATCAGGAATCAAGAGCATTTTACAAAAGAGTCATGTTTCAAGTAGCCGAGACTCAGATCAGCATCATTGTGAAACCCCAAAACTACACGGATTCCTGGGTGGAAGTTGTCCACACAGAAGTGCCAACTGGTAACATTTCTTGCCAGTGTTCTTCAACAAAGGGGAACCCAAATAGACCAAACTCCTTTAGAATCAGTTAGTGTTAAGGCCCTTTGGGGGGGCTTTGAGAAATCAAGCAAGTATCAGAATATAGGAATTCTACTATTCAGAAAAATTCAGTATCTTAGCTATCAATTAAGAAGGAAAGGCATTTTCAGGGGATCCCTGGGTGTCTCAGTGGTTTAGTGCCTGCCTTTGGCCCAGGGCATGATCCTGGAGTCCCGGGATCGAGTCCCACGTTGGGCTTCCTACATGGAGCCTGCTTCTCCCTCTGCCTGTGTCTCTGCTTCTCTTGCTCTCTGTATCTCTCATGAATAAATAAAAAAAATCTTTAAAAAAAAAAAAGAAGGAAAGGCATTTTCAGAGAAACTGATGCAACCACTAAAAGTCACAAATGGCTTTGTATCCCGCTATGGATGGTACATGGTAGTTCAAGGTTAGACAGTTCTGGAGCTTTTAATAAATGCACCTGTAACATATAAAGAAATCTGGATACTAATTCTCTTGTGCTCCAACATGTGTCCTAAAGACACTCATTATTCCTACCTGTCTGTGTTCTATTTTCCTGGGTACAGCATTTAATTTTCTTAGTTGACCTATGACGGAAGCAAATTTCAATACATCTTAAATCCATTTCTACCAGTAGTTATGATCTGTGAAACTTTAAATCTCAATATTTTGTGTTAAATTGGAAATTAGCTCTTGGGGAAAAAAGTTTATCTATGTGGGCATGTGGGAAGTAAGCTGGGCCTGGGAGGGTGGATGCATCCTAAAACCTGTAGAACTTGACATTTAGGGAAAAAAATTGGTAGAGGATTCCAGCTTATGCTCTTTGTTTTCCAGAAAAGAGATCAATGCTTGGTGATACAGTTTGTGTGACGGGGTAGGGGAGACCAATGAGAACAGAGGCAGTCCCTGACCATCAGAAGGGACTGTGGGTCTAGTGCTGGGGCAGGAGCCTAAAACTCCTCTGGAGATACAAGCTAAACTCTGGCTGCTGAACTGTGGGAAGGTAGAAGATAGACTGGGGCGGGCCCGTTAGCTCAGGTATAGATAACACAGTATCAGACATGGAGTAGCCACTTAGGCCTGGGAGAAAGAAGGTGTTTGGTTAAATACCCAGCTGCCTGGATTAGAATCCTGACTCTAACACCTGCAATATAAATATCCTTGGACAAACTAATTAACTTCTGTAGGGATTTGTTTATTCATCCATATAATGGGCATAATAATAGTAACTTCATAGGACCATATAATCATATATAATATTACACTGAATGCTTTAAGCGCACTCTTCATCTACCCTCCATGACCCTCTGAGGTAGACACCTTTTATTTTGCATTTTAAAGCTGAAGAAATGAAAAAAAAAATAAAGTTGAGGAAATGGAGGCTCCGGTAGGGTGACAAACTTGCCACCATCTCACATTTGATAAGAGGCAGAGAAGGGACTCGATCCAGGAGGTCCTGCATGGAACCCTGTGGCAACCTCACAGTCTGACCCCAGGAACTATTCTATATTGGTCTTAATGGCTCTGCTTAAATGGCCTCCCACTGAGAGCCATAGTATTTATTTAAAATAAATAAGCTGCTTATAAAAGGACTTAACGTAATGGATTTCTGCCTAGCTTTTTTCCAGAAAGGCTGACTTGTCCAAGCTTATGCAACTAATTAGTGGCAAAATTGCATTAAAGGTTCATCTCCTGGCCCTTAGTGCGCATGCTTTCCACCGCACACACGGCCACGATTACAGCTTTCAAGATGGATTGTAAGACTGCTCTGTGAAGCATGGCATAGTGGATAAAAATGTGGACTCTTGAATTAGAGTGCCTCAACTAGCACCCTGATGCTACTGATGTGTCCTGCGACCTTATAAAAGTTCAATGACTTCTCTGTGCTCATCTGGAAAATGGGGCTGATAATAATAATATGACCTATTTCCTCCAGGCCATGGTGAAGACTAAGGGAGGAATACATGTAGAACAGTTAAAACAATGCCTGGGACACTAAAACCACTCAGTAAATGGTAGCTGCTACTATTTTTCATTCAAGCACGTAGCCCCCGTGTAATCAGATCAAGAACTGAATTTCACAAATTTTGCCTTGTACTTTCCAGAAAAATGCTGGGTCAAGAGGACTACAGTTGGTACATGGTGGACTGAAGTACTAAATTAGAAGGATAGAGGGTTATATAAAGTCTCCTGAAGAGGAATGGTTAAGCCTTAGTTCTGAAATCAGATAATACTTCAAAGAATCTTGGTAACTTTATAGAGAAGGAGGTCTGAGAAAGCATTATAGTTGAAAAAGGAAAAAAATTAGAGGGGAGCCTTGAAAGCATACCATACCCCGGTGATAGTAAATTTTACTGAGGGAAGGTTTGGGATTGCAAGAATCATGATATTATTCAGATCAGAAATAGAGAGCAAACTCAGCTAAATATAATTTGTGTGAAACATTTTAAATGTCAATTTTTAAGAGGAAATATAATATGGAACATAATATAAATGTGTATTGGAATGAATGGAGAATTATAATTAACCTGAAATAAATATTAAGCCCAATTCTGGGGGAAGAAGGCATAAAGATTTAAAAAATCTATTTCCCTTTCATCGACTTCCATAAAATTTTTTTTTTAATTCTTCACAGAGCACAGCGAGTACATTTCTGCCTCTTCTCCCTTTTAATGTGTTCAACTTGGTTTTAAGCACGCATCAGAAAGCAGCTTACAATGAAAGCCTTTTGTGGTCTGTAGACAGAAATGTCAGAAGCTGAGCCCTGGCCAATACAAGGTATAAAAGAATTCCCCTTGATGCCATCTGTCCTTCAAGGTCAAGCCCTGCACAGCTGCATGCTCAGGATGGCCTAGGATCACCTGGGCAACCTCTGGGTGATGCTCATATTTGAGATGTGACCTAACATGGGGAAGAAAGTGGAGAAACGGCAACATGATATTTAACAGATTCTGGTCTGAGTGATCACACATTTGGCTTCCTGCAAGGCATAAATCCATTATCTTCAAAACTGGCCTACTTACATTGCTGGCATTCCTCCTAAACAGCTGCGAATGATAAGCCTTACTCTACATAATTTTCTTTAAAGTACCTTAGAGATATGATTAACCATATATATATATGATGGACCCTTATTTTCCTTGCTTCCATGTGAAAGCTCCAGAGATTTCAGTGACCTCCTCCATTTTTTTAACTGACTCTGAGTCCTTCAAAGCTGCCTCATTCTACAGAGATTCAGATTCCAATAATGAGACCATATCTTAAAGAATAAACTTTTAAAAAAATTACAGGACTAGATCACACATTATAATCCACCATTCTATTGTAACTCACGTAGAGAATTTTTCCCCCCTACAACATTCTATTAAACAAAGTGACATTAACCAAGAGCTTCTAGAATAAGAAATGCATTGGCACTGGTTTCTTGCAGTGCTTGAATAAGGTCAGCAAATATTGAGACCTTGGACCTTAGATAAAATTGTTTTCAGAGCTTTTGGGTAAAAAAAAAATCCATCCATCCATCCATCCATCCATCCATCCATCCATCCATCAAATGGAGCTCTCCTTTTCCAATCTACTAAATAATCCTAGAATCATAATCATGCAATTTGGAGGGGTCTATGGTAGTGTGCTGAAGCCAAGTTATGACTGGTTGGCAGAGTCAACTGTGTATATCTCTTCCCACCTCGGGTTTGGTAGCTTCAGATTAGGGATGGTGGAAGTATTTACACTTTGGACAGTGGCAAAATCTTCTCTCTTCTACCATTCCAGGAGCTTGTTGTTTAGTATTTACCAAGCACCACAGGCCATGGATTCAACCCAGGACCGTAAAGCTGGGGAAGGTTATTTCTGCGGACACCAGGCATTGAGATACATTAGGTACTCGAATAGTGTCTATTATGCTCATGCCTTAAAATGGTTGTGAATGGATGATGTGATCCTGCGAAGAAAAACTACAAAAGATTATGCTTGTTAGTTGAGTTTGTTTTAAACTAACTTCTATGAAATATAAAAACTACTATTAGGGAAGATAAAATGAACCTCACATGGCCATGGCTGACAATAGGATTTTGTAGAAATGTGGAAAAGTTGAGAGTGATGAATCTTCTGAAAATAGCCTTTTTTAAAAATAAAAAAAAATCTCTCTATATATGTGTTTGTTCCTTTTTTTCCTCTAAAGAAAAAAAGTACCTCATACATTAAAAAAACAATGACGACAAGAATCTTTCCATATGTTTTACATTAATGAAGCAACTTCCTCTCTGGAAAAAGATTGTTAAATAAAGTGGATTTAACTTTGACTCATCATTAGCCCTATCTCCTTCCCTGTTCTGGGATTCTTGACTCTCAGTACTACACATCCTTCCAGGAGAGTCTAGTAGTAAAATCATGGTCAGAGTTTAGCTTTTATTGATTCTGAAAGAACAATATAACAAGATACTGACAATAATAAACAGATACGAAGTTGTTTCAGCCTGGAAACAATTGCAGCCATATAACCCTTGGTGGCCTCTTTTGTATGAACTGTTATTTTTCTCTTCACAATGACTAACATGGGAATGATCATCCATCCAATCCACCAGGTTCTACTTTGCTCAGGAAATGGTTAAACTACTGCAGGTCAGCCCTCCAACCTCATGGAAATGCTTTGATTTGTCTCCCACACAAAACCAATTTGAGTCATTTATTTTACTAACAACTCCCAACAGAATCAAGGCACTGCACAAAGTCTCCTTTTAAGAAAAATTTACCCGCACACATATGTGACTTTGCCAAGAAAGTTTCCTCTGGAAAAGACACAGATTTCAGGCACTTCAACAAAGTGTCTATGGAGCTTTTATTTAATATCGAGGAATTGCACCATTTTGGCTTTTTTTTTTTTTTAAAGCAGCCTCACAATTCCAATCTAGTTTAATTTGATGCTGTTTCTGACATAGAAAATAAAAGTTTGACTCAGGAATTCTCTGGGGCAAACAATTCAAATGTAATATTACTCCAAGGACTCGTAGCCACAGAATTGGAGGATGTGGGACCCTGACTCTTGAGTCTTGTGGTATCCAGTCAGTCAACAAATACATATCCGGTGTCCTCTGGATACGTGATTTTGTAATTAGTGTTTGTATAAGTGATTCTTGTTTAAACATCGCATATATTTCTATATCCCATCTTCCAAAACAGACTTTCCAAGGGAAAGAAAATCAAACAGTTAAAAATATACTTCTCAAATAACAGCTCCTGTTCCAAAATGGGTGATTCATAATTGAGTCAGCTTCTCCCTCTCAAAGGTCACCATTGGAACAGCCAGGAGGGAGGGTGACATTCTCCTGTGACACCACGGCCCCTCCAGGGTCATCCTGCAGCTACCAAGCCACTGGCTTCATACCACATACACCTGAGTGAGCAAGATCTTGGGTGACGATTGAGTAAAGGAGAAGAAAAGGAAAAGAGAAAGAGGACCGAGAAGTTGCTTTGATGAAAATAGAATCTCTCCTTTGTGTTCCAGTTTCAAAGTGAACCAAGTTCTGCACATGCCACTCTCAAACTGTAAGCCTTAGGAACACCAGCCTGCATCAAGTCGTTAACCTTTTAGGACCTACTCAAAGCAGTGTAGTGTGACTTTATTAATGAATGCTTTAATGTGGTCTATAAAAGCTAACAAACACAGACACTTATTATGATTTATCAAATTTAATATTCCATCAAACCTTTCTGTTTAAAAACCAATGATTTTTTTTAAATACTAAAATCTCAAAATGGAAGTCCCTCACTCCAATGAAATTTAATGCATCAAAAAATAAAAACCATAAGAATTTAATACTGGTTGAAATTTTGAATAAACAATCAAAGTAATAAATGCTGTGCAACATTAATTAATAACTTCAGAAAATATTTTATTAAAACCATAGACAACCAAGAGATGTGGTCCTCAAAAACAGACTTGCTGTTTAAGGCACACATTGTCTGCTGTGTTGCTAGGAGGCAAAAGACCCTATTGTAAAACAGCTGGGTCTCTTGCTTCAGGCAAAGACAAATTCTACAGTCAAAACACTTAATGAGAAACTTCTAGAATTTTTGCACTATTGTACTCAATGACCTTTATATTTTGGAAACCCATACTTATGTGCTTGACTTTCTCTGTAAGATCCCTTTTGGTGTAATCTTGGTATATAGTTTCTCATTGATATTTTATAAACTGGAAGAGCTCACCTTGCTTGCATTCAGTATTCATCTACAAAAATTCTTGGGCAAAGTTTTCAAAATGTTAGTTTGCTTTACAGATACCTTCTTCATGTTTTTCTTTTTTCAATGTTTGTGTACTGTGGCATTTATCAGAAGGAAAATGAAAAGGAGAACTTTGGTGGTCTGATCTGGTCCCACTTGATTTTTGTATTTAAAATCTAGTTCACGAAAAAAAAAAAATAAATAAATAAAATAAAATAAAATCTAGTTCACGGTCAATGCCTGGTATGAGCCAAAAATTAGTAGTTTCAGGGAAACGCTGTTCCAGGTCCTGAGAACCCTTTGTGGACAAAGAAAGGGGCCTATAAATTATGCCACCAGGACAATCTGCCATGCCATCAAAGAAAAATCCAAGTTGGATTATTATCTTTTTCTCTTCAAATCATCCTGTAGATGGCTTAAGTGCTTTGCAAACTTTATTCCTCTTTATCTGGTTGTCAGATAGGTTATCTCTCATTTTACTAATGAAAGATCAGACTCAGTGAAGTTAAGTGATGAGCTAAGGCTCCAATGGAACTAAATCAAGAGGCTGACATCAGGATCTTTCCATCATTAAGAATGCCATCCATTTCCTTAGTGAAAGGAACTACAGGGAAAGAAGGGAAACTGAGTAGGGAAAAATTAGAGAGGAAGACAAATAATGAGAGTCCTAACTCTGGGAACCAGAGTTGCAGAAGGAGAGGAGGGAGGGGATATGGGGTTACTGGGTGATGGGCACTAAGGAGGGTACTTAATGGGATGAGCACTGGGTGTTATACTATATGTTGGTAAATTGGATTTAAATTTTTTTTTTTAAAAAAAGAATGCCATTTCTTATCTCCTAGGACAGAGAATGCCAAGTTATGTGAATTTTACCCAGTTCAGTTAATTTCTCTCACACTGTACATAGTACACAGTTCTCAAGCACACTCCAAAACAGAAAAAAAAAAGTGCATGTTCATAAGATTTTTTAGAATGATAGAATCTAGGAGATATTTTAAATGACGTGGGAAGTGAAAAGCTACTATGTTTCTACTATGAAGTGTGAATAATTCACTCACATTGTCTGAGATTTCTGTGGCAAACTGACTCATGGATAATAGGGTAATTATAAAAAAATAGTGCCCATGTGACAAAAAGTAGGTGAGTTTTTAACTTTCAGCTCTATGTCAATCCACCTTTGAAATAAATGAGAAGAATACATTTTTAGTAAGAATCAGACTCATGTACAGGGAGAGAATTTTGATGATTCAAAATCACAGAAGTTATTTAGCCAAGACTTTCAACCATTCATCTTAGAAATGAAGATGCTAAGTTCCAAGAGGTTAGACAACTTAACTTCTACAACCTTAATCAGGGCCACAGTTGACATGATCAAGTTCATCTGTATCACTGCAACTATAACTTGGGCCTCAGTGAGGAGAAAGAGTTGTACTAGTTATATTCTGAGTTCCCTTCCAGCTATAGAGTCCGGCTAGTCATTACCTCTTTTCAGGAAATATCCAGGTCCTGTGTTTCCCATTTGATGCTCTATTCATCCTTATTGCATTTTTGAGCATTAGGAGACAGATGTAGAATAATGTGTAAGGTACATCACAAGCCACATTATTGTGAACTCTTGGGTTTGCTGGTGGGACTTGTTGGTGGAGGGGTCAAGGTCATCCTAGAAATTTAGATGGTAGCTTTGATATCTTTATAGGGAATAAGAGGACCAAGGGCTGGTCCAAGGGAGCAGCCATTGGAAGGCACTGTAAGAGCCTGGGTGATAGAGTGAGGTGAGAGCCTGGATGTGTGGCGGCCCTGACTATGGAGCAAATGTTCACCCTCAGTTTCCCACTTATCCTGTATGAGCCCTTGCTACTCTGGCCCCATCCGCATCTACAGCTGTGACGGTTGGCTAGGAACATGGTAGTGGAGAAGGATGAGAGTTGTAGACGACTCTGCTTCAGGGGCTGACAGAGCGTGTTCTCAGGGCACTGGGGGCCCTCACAGAATGTCCTGTAACATGCTGCTTTAGGAATCAGCAACCCAAAGGCCTGGAGTTTAATTTCGCCCTCATTTAATACAGCACTGTGCTGAGTCCTGCAGATTCTACAGTGAGCAAAAACCCAACAAGGTCACTATAGTCTGGTCACATGTCTCTACTGGGCAAAGTTGCCTCATATAATAAACTCATTCAGAGTGGATTTCAGCACAGCGTCAGACTCTTTTAGGAGTGTTTTGTCATGAGCTCATCTCTATCCAGTTCCCCAGAACTGTCTACCCCCTTTGACCTCTATGTTCCAGAAATAGTGAATTAGTAACTATTCTCCAAAACCCCCATAATCTCTCTCATCTATACATCTTCGCACTTACTTTTCTTTCTCACTAGAATTGTCTTCCCACTACCTCTTTCCTTGTTAATCACTTTGATTCTCTTCTTAGATAGCCAGGAATCTTTTTTTTTTTTTTCCTCCAACCCCATCCCAGGTTGAACTGGGTGTGTTCCCATGGCACCTTATACCTCTCCTATCAGAGCTTTAAATTGAACTGTGTGTGTTCCCATGGCACCTTATACCTCTCCTATCAGAGCTTTAAATTGCCTTTTGCTTGGCTGTCACCTCCACTGGGCTCTAAACTCCATGAATATAATGTCCCTGGTGGGTTTTATATACCAGCACTAGCTGGCTATTATTTTATATTATTTATATATTTTATAATTATAAATATTTTATATGCCAGCACTAGCACAGACTCTGGCCACAGGGTCCACAGGTATACTGCATTTCAATTTAATTGTTTTCCTTTGTAATTCTGTCTTCTTTTTGGAATGATTTTTAAAACATTACTCTGAGAAGGCATCTGTAGGCTTCATCTGGCTGCTGAAGGAGCCTGTGGCATAAAAAATTTTAAGAACATCTGCTGAATGCTCAATAAGTATATGATGAATGATGAGTTAGACAAATAATGGGTGAAATAAAGTAAATTAAATGAGAGAAAATTCCCTACGATCCAGCAAGGAAAGAAGGTGTGACACCAGGTTTGGGAGTTGTGAGAACCTGCTGCCCATGAATATGATTTTATTCCACATGATAGAGGTATGAAATTATAGAAAAGGCTCAAAGTTTCTTGAATACCCAATATGTCTGTGGCCTGTGAAAACCTCTTGGTTGCCTTAACTACCACCAATCCCTTCCCCTTTCTTCCATGCTAGCAAAGCTTATCTCCTATAAGAGTGCTAAACCAGCCCAATATTTCTTTGTGGTTCATCATGGCTATGGCCCAATTCTGAACAATAATATGTACTGGGAAGTCTGCCAGGAACTCATGGGAAATATGTCCTTCTTTGACAAAGAGTGATCTTGGAGAGAAGCTTTCGTACCACCCCGCCTTTGAGCACAGCTCTGCTAAGGTGTGCAGTCTAGAAGTATGGTGACCATCTTATGTCCAAGATGCAATCCATTTGAGGATGAAGAGAAAATACACTAAGGATTGCAGATAGAAGTGGTGGAGGATCCTGGGTCCTCAATAATATGATTATCATTAAATCATTCATGGCATCACCCTATTCTAAACATCTTTATGTGTGAGATCATTAAATATCATTATTATTTAGCCCATTCTTTGGTGGGTATTCTATGACTCAATGCCTTCCTATCTCAAACAGCAACACAACCCACTGACAAGTTTGGCTGCCATAAGGATCAGAGCTGTACTCAGGAACTAGCTAAGGACACCACTCCTTGTTTTCAGTCATCAGTTAATATTTCCCCCTGCAAAATTCAGATTTGTTCAATAATTATTTTTGCCCTCAAATACACCAGACAGAAAAGATGAGCATTGGCTTCCTAGTAGGGAAATGACTTCATGATCCTATAATCACACATCAGCAGCAGACCTTGCTGAAACATTACTATATATCTAACTCTCCTGTGCCCTGACCTAACATGCCAGGCCTGAATTAAAAACAGAATACAGAAAAGGTTAAGTTCTGCTTTTAGATTGAAGGTTGCTATGATTCACACCAGTCCCAGGCATCACTTCTCCCAATTCCAGCCCATCCCCTAGGGTGCCTCCTGTCATCTTGCACTTTCTAATTCTCTCAGGGGATTGACATACTTTTCCAATGGACTATAAGCTCTTTATAGAAGTTAGGGACAATATCCAGGGATTACTGTATCCTTCTTCAGTATCCAGGCAGAGAGTCAATAAGTGTTATTTGATAATACTTTATAAAAGATTTAGGACCACAGGCAATCCTCAGATATATTGGGGGTTCAGTTCCAGACCACCACAATAAGGTAAATATTGCAATAAAGTGAGTCAAATGAATTTTTTGGTTTCCCAGTGCATATAGAAGTTATGTTTACACTATACTACTGTAGTCTTATCAAGTGAGCAATAGCATTATAACTAAAAAAGAAACAATGTACATACTATAATTTAAGAATATTACTGAAAGGGCTATCTTTGTTTTCAGCAACTTCTAATCTTTCTTGGTGGTGGAGGGTCTCGCCTGGATGTTGAAGGCTGCTCACTGATCAGGGTGATGGCTGCTGAAGGTGAGGGTGGCTGTGGCAATTTCTCAAACGAAGACAACAGTGAAGTTTGCCACCACAACTGACTCTTCATTTCACTTGAACACTCAGAAGCAATTGTAGGATTGGCCTAATTTCATGTTGTTGTATCTCAAGGAGGCCCAAAGAGAAGAAAAAGAGATGGGAGTGGTTGGTTGATAGAGCAATCAGAACACTCACAACATTTATCTAGTAAGTACACTACCTTATCCTGATCACAGATCACCCCAACAAACATAATAATAGTGAAAGGAGTCTGAAATGTTGTGGGAATTACCAACATGTGACACAGAGACGTGAAGTGAGCAAATGCTGTTGGAAAAATGGCACCCGTGGACTTGCTCAATGCAGGGTCCTCACAAACTTTCAATTTATTAAAAACATGCAATGTCTGGGAAGCACAATAAAATGAGGTATGTCTATATTCATGAGAGTTGAGAGTACATAACATAGTCCCTGCAGAGAAAGCACCTGTATAAAAAGATATTTATGATTCCAAGCAGCATGCACTCTAACAACTGTATGAAGGAGAAAGTCAAGGTCACTTGGGTCTGAGATGAGAGAAGACGGCCCCATAGAAGAGCTGTGCCTCAAAACTAGTCCTGAAAGTGGAAAAGACTTAGAGAAGAAGAGAAATGGAAGAACATATCTGGTGGGATACCCAGGGTAAGCAATGATGGAGGCAAAAGGACTTTCAGGGGAGTGAAGGATCGATGTTAGTTCCATATTTTTCTTTAAAAACAGGAGAGGTAGTTTGATTTTACACGCTAGAGGGTCTTTATTGTAAACTTAGGCCTTTAGACTTCCTGTTATACAGAGAGCCATTAAAAGTTGTAGGAGCGAGTTACAAGGACGTACCTTGCAAATGCCACTTACTATACCTCTTGCTGTAAAATCTAAGTCGCTCATTGATGACAATGCCAGAGGCTCCACTGTCAGTCAGGAGATTATTAGGTGGTAGAGTTATCCAGACCAAGGTTTCCATCACCATGGTGAACAGATTATATAGGACAGACTCAAAAGCCTTCCTGTCTCTTAACTGTTGCTTTCTGCTAACAATCATTCCTGCTAACAGTCACTTGATTTGAAGGACATTCCCAGAGACAAATTAAAATTATGGTCTTATTCTTCATTCTTGACCTGAAGGGCAGAGGCCTATAAAATCCTACACCTCACTTGATAACACATTGTCTGTTGCATTAATCCCACAAGACCCTTCTCTTATTTCATTATTTTCTCTTCCTTACCCCAGAATCCTAATCACCATTCCTTTCGCCTCCACATAGGCATTCTGATGTTGTTGATATGTGTATCTTTGTACATTCGGCATTATTTTGTATTTAACAAATTTGAATTTGTTTTTTAAATTTGGACAGATGGCATTATACTTCAAATCTCATTTTTCTTACTTTTTCACTCATAATTTTGCTTTTAAAATGTATCTATATTGCATTTCAAAATATTACATATCTAAACACTGATCATATTGCCTCTATTTGTTGCATAGTTTTCCACAGAGTACAACCACCCCACTTACTTATTTACTGTCCTATGAAGGGCACCCATGAGAATTCCAACTCCCAATTGCCACAAGCAGTGCTAAAAAGACATTTTTGTGCATGATCCCTTTGTGATAATATCTCGGGGATTTGTTCAGAAGTGGGTTTGCAGAAGTAGGATGATTATATAATTTATTGTCTTCCCTAAGAGGAACATTTTGGGAAGTGAAGGGGGCACTATTGGTAAATTATGGCCAAACCTCAGGTGTTCCCTGCCTTCCTGGCTAACTTGTCATCTTCACTTTAATTTCATTAAGATTGTCAGATTGCTTTCTGAAATGATCATACTCTTTACACTTCTTCCAATAATCAAAGAGTTCCCATCACCCCCATATCCTTGTAAACACCTGGCATTACCCAGCTTTCCAGTCGTGACATTCTAATATGTCTGAAGTGGTCTCTGTTGTTCCAATTGCCCCTTCTGATACCAATTCACCATTTGAACTTCCTCTCCAGTGATTTGCTTCTTCATATCCTTTGTACATTTTTCTTTGAGTTTTCCTGCCTCTTTCTGGTCAATTTGCAAGAGTTCTTTGTATATTTTATGTAATAATCCAATGTCACTTTTTTTAGAGGCAGTTTTAAGCATTGCAAATTCTTATCCTAGTCTGTCATCCGTCTATTAAGGTTGTTTATGAAGCTTGTCATTTATGGTTGACAAGGTCACCATTTTCTCTTTAAAAATGAAAAGACACTATTATTTTCTTCTCCAAGCTCTCGCTGGTTCTCTAGTTCTTTGCATATTCTTTACAAAACAACAGTAAGATCAATAGTAACTGCAATGTGGCCTAAGATATAAGACATCTTGGCCTGTGGAATAGGATACTAAAGCTGAAAAGGACTTTGGATATCACCTGGTTCAAACCCCCGCTTGACAGATACAACATTCCAAGTCCCCAAACAACAAGTGCCTTGACCAAGGGCTAAAAGCACAGGTCTCCTGACTGATTCCAGGCTGGGGTCTTGTTAGCACACCAGGCACAATGTCAAAGTGTCTCTGTTACTCCAGCCAGTCCTAATCAGGACTGACTCACTCTCCTATTGCCCAGGCTACAGAGTGAGTCTAGTTTTTGTTGCACAGTTGACTTCTTACCCAAGGTTTGGGGTGCTAAAAGGCTAAAATGCTTTCATTTACAATGTCATTATTATCAGCACATGTTTATTTGCTGCATTTTCGACATTTCAGAGTAATGCCAGAGACAGGTGACCTCACCTTGCTGTGGATAGCATCTCTGAAAAGAGCCCACCTAACCTCTTGAACCTAATGTCAACAAAACTCGGCTCCGTGGCTTCCTCTGTTTCACTCTCTCGATGCAAAACACATGGGCCAAATTTATGTCACTGCAGTTTGCCTGGCAGCCTGCATTTAAATCACCAAGGTTTGCAGCTCCACGTTTTAGGGTGTTGTTTGCAGTCCTGTAGCCAAGAGCTCTAAAGGAACAAGAGCCCATGACGTCTTGTTAGCCAGCCGGATGTGATGGGGCCCTCCTGGCAGACTAATTAGTATGCTGCAGCATATCTGCATATCTCTCAAGTAGACATTGTTTGTGTCTTTCCTCAGTGACAGGGGAGACTGTTCAGTAGGACATCTTACCTTTTAATATGCAGGGTTTGTTAGAAGAACAGCTCAATTCATATTTCCCTGGTTTGATGGTAAGTGAACAGCAGTGGCAATATTAATCTGTAGTAACCTGTCAGTGAACTCTACAGCTAATATGATGTAGTTATGATTTTACCATCAATCAGGACTGAACAGGCTCTGGGCAATCCTTACAGCACAGCCTCAAAAAATCTAATTGTGCAAAAGCTTCATTGGTTTCCAACATTTCTTTTTTATCTGTCACAGGCTTTAGGCCTAGTACACAACCTTTTATTATTGGCCTTATTGCATTAGCTTGTTGGACAAAGGAGAAAAGGCTAAAGCAGAGGGTTCCCCTGCATTCCATCATTTGTTTGCATGCAGGATTTTATTTGACAGTCCTGTATTGTTTTAGATGTAGATAAAAATTATCAGGACATATGGCATCGCATGAACTTTTGAACTGCCAATTGCCAATGTGCTCTTAAGGACTAGCGGCATCTAACAATTCTGATCTACCTACAGAGGCAGAGATGCCACATGGACAACCAAATATGGTCTCTCCAGGGAACTGCATTTTAGAGTCAACATAACCTTGCATGTTCTCCTTGACCAGTTTTTATGCAGGGGAGGAGTAAAATCACTTAGAGATGGAACATTAGCAACTGAGATGATCTTTAGCTAAAATTAAGGTTGAATATTTGTGATATGATGATAAGAAGCAGTTTACTTTCTCCAAGAACCTGCACACACAGTGTGAAGTAGCATGGGGCCGCATGGCCTCCGTTCATATGCAGAACATTTCTCCCCTATGTCTGGACACAGTCAGACTCTATTCCAATAAAAGCATGTGCATAAAACACAAATCCACATCAAAGTAGCTCCAGCCCTTGAGTCTATAGGGTTGGAAGGGACTATGAGACTTATAACATATAAAAACAGTTAGGAAGATGAACTATTAAGTTTATCCATTTAGGCATTTTAATCTTTTGCATCTTAAATGCGATTGGGCCTTTTGGAACTGGGAAATTGCTAATCAGCATGTTGGGTAAATGTTTCTATTTTAAAATGTGCACATTTAGAAATAACAGCTGGCCATAAAGTGTATATTTATGTTTGTGATTTAATGTATCACAAACTTTATATTTTATTTCATTTAGCTTCACAAAGAGACCACACTCTTTTTTTTTTTTTTGCAAGCCTTATATAACTTCTACAACAGCTTTATGACTCAAGATGCACATATGATGATAAATCAGATATGCCTAAGTTTTTCAAATCTGAAACTCCTTCTAATCAAAAAAATTAAGGATTATATTCACTTCTTACCCTGTTACACTTATTTAAAGATTCAGTCGAAAATTTCTATTCATTAATCAGGAAAAATCTGCATAGAATTACAGTGATTGTCTTTTGAAACACTGCACCCTTGCATCAAAGGAAACAGATTGTGAATAAGGGCACATCAACAGCACAGCTGAGTGTTAACTCTTCACAAGCCAGCATGCACATTGTCCACAACCTAATAAAAACATCTACACAAAATGAGGAAATGGCTGTGACATCCTGCAATAAGCGTGCAGGAACGCGCCTTGGAACTACCGAGACGGCTTGCTGGAGCAGAAAGACAAAAACAGGATGTGAAAATTATTGCAGGAGTGGTGGTGGTTTTGAGAGTTCTCTGGCTACCTCTCCATCATTTGTGAGATTTGTTTTTTTTATTTAATTGTCTCTAGAAGATTCTTTTCAAATACATAAATCTAAATGATCATGAGGAAGCCCACCTGAAAACATCTCAGCTTTGACAGACCTCTTGGCAATTTACAGCTCCTTGTGTAACTATGCCTGACAATGTGGTTGGCATACCCCTAACACGGGCTTTTGTCAATACAGGAAAATGTTTGCATTTGTCAGAGCAGGTTTATTCCCAAAGCATCACAGCTAAAATGTGACGAAGAGTACTAGATCCTACTGTGTTGTTATTAACAAGAAAAACATGACATAGAACATTCCTGTGAGCGGTTTCAAAGTCTGAAAACTAGGAAAGAATCCAAAACTGAATGATTACCCCCAAATAAGAAATCTAGGCAGTCTAACCTAAATGTTGCTGAATATTCAATTTTTTAAATGAAAAAGCAGGTACAGAGAATAGCAACTATATGCATGCAATATCCATAACAATCAAAAAAGTTCTCTCCAAAAGTAAAAAGTAAAAAGTACTAAGCAAATGAACAACATCACTTCACCAACATTCTTCTTGGGTGGGCTGGAAAAAAGATAACTGGATTCATCTTATCAATGTCTCAATAACTGTAAATCAAGAAAATACGCCTTTCAAGAGAGTTCACTGAAAACAAGGGCAAAAGGTTTATAGAGGAGAACAGGAGATAGAGACCTGGGGGCAGATGGATGGTGAATTTCCTTTAAAAAAATATCTATCTGAAAAAAAAAAAAAATATCTATCTGGTTATAGTGATAGAGAAAGATATAGAGTTATGGGGAGAGGAAGAGGGAAAAGCTGACGAAACCCACATATTAATTAACTGTAAATTTAAAACAAATAAACATTACTATGCAAATTGTTTATATTTTCAAACATTCGTCCCTACATGTGTATGTGTAGATGTAAAATATACCTTCTCATGTTATCACCAATGGTTTTTTAAATAAAATGTCTATTAAAGTGCATCTTGGGTACATACAATTCTAGCCAGGTTTGTACTCATTGAGAATATTTCCTAGACCCCAGATAAATTAATATAGTTTCATATAATTTATGTTTTTTTTTAATTATACTCTTGTTTGGAAGGAAAAGAGCAACAATTATTCTGGTAGTCTACTAAGCATGGAAAGAACTGAAAAATGTAAAAGTCATGATGGCAAAATGTGCGAAGTTCAGCAGGCAACGAGAGGGAAACAATTATAAGCTCAGTTGGTCAGAATACAATAAAGCTGGTAAAAAAATATGATGATTAATTTCAAAATCATTAGAAAAACATCAAGTAATGCATGAATCATTGGATTAGTCAGCTCCTCTTATATTTTGTAGCAGAAAAATGAGAATTGTAATTCAAATCCAATCACATTTACTCTCATTCCTTTTTGGATAACATTATGGTATCAATACAAAAATTTAGATCAAGGCTGTAGGTCAAATGAAATATATGCTATGGGTCAAATGAAGTATTTGGTTGAACTATATGAAACTGTCATTTTGTGGGACACCTGGGTGGCTCAGTAGTTGAGCGTCTGCCTTTGGCTCAGGGCCTGATCCCAGATTCCCGGGCTCCTGGCCTGCTTCTCCTCCCTCTGCCTGTGTCTCTGCCTCTCTTTCTGTGTCTCTCATAAATAAATAAATAAAAATCTTAAAAAAAAAAGAAAAGAAATTGTCATTTTGTAGGTCAAAATCAGTTGAGCTTTAGCAAGTCCAGGTAGTCCATGGATCTTCATATATGTTGTAATGGAGGCAATTTAAGATAGTTTTTGAGGTCAAATGGGCATGTATGGATTCCACCTCATTTCTACACTTTGTTAGCTATGAACCCTCAGGTAAGTTACATGCTTTTACCTCTCCGACAGTGTCCCCACCTAGATAAAGGTGTTGTGGTATCCACTCTTGGAGTGTCATGTGGATTAGGTGAGTCGTCTGTGTATAGTGCCTCATACAGGGATTTGCCCCACTTAATGAAAGAGTAATTCCCCAAAGGTATATTTTAAAGTCAGCAGTTTAGAACTGAGAAAAGAGGGACCCTGAGATTCTACTGAATCTTCTAAGATGCCCCACAATTTTAAGTGTTCTGGGCTTCTGGTCACCTTCCAGAAAAGCCACACCTAACACAAGCCAGCTGTCCATATAGGTGAGGGCATCCCACCAGAACATCTGTTTTGAATCAATGTCAGCTTCATCTTCGAAAGATATCCTAAATCTTGTTTCCACACCTCACTCTGCCAGGGACAGTAGAATTTAAAATAACCAGGAAGACACAGAGAATAATTCTTTGAAATTCAATAGCCATGAAATTGCAAAGTGGAGTAGGTGGGGAGCTTATGTCAAGCCCCTCACACTTCATAAGCAATTTGATAACTTCTCAATGTCTCATGATATTAATCCCACTGGCCTTACATATTTGGGTTAATTTCCTTTGGGGTAAGCTTTTTCACACCCCACCCAGCCAGAGAAGTAAGTGCTTATCAAACTCTGGCGGATGCTGATGGGTGGTTTCTTTTCAGTGAGTCCAGGTCTCCAACACCCAGTCTGCTCTCCCCACAGAAGCCTTCCGAGTGAATTCCATTACCGACAAGCTTTCTGGCCGAAGGACACAGAGCCCTGAAAATACATCTAACAATAAGCTTGTGGCTGTGATGAGTGATTTCCATGTAATATTTCACTTTGTTCTCACAAGTCTACAGAAGTTATCACAGCCACTTAGAAATGAGGAAACAACTTCAGCCTTACCAAAATCACACTACCAGGTGCCAGAGGATCCCAGCGTTGGACTTCTCTGTTATTACACCTTGGCGCTTCTGAAAGTCAGGAATAGCCTAAGAATCGACAAGCTATAAAGGATTCTTTTTTTTTTTCCTTATGGGTAGAATTTCTACATCAAATAATCAGCTAAAGATGACTATCCGCCCTCAATACCTCCTCCAGCTCATTCCCATTATTCTTCAAAGTGGGTCAACATCACTCTGTCTTCCATTAGTGATTAAAGGGTGGTTTTCTCCTCTGTGATTCCCAGTGTTTTACCTTTAAAGGGAACTCTTTCAGTGAACTGATACATTGTTTTCCATCTTAGCTCCATCCTTCCAATCCTTGGAAGTTGGGTATCCTTCCAATCCTTGGAAGTTGGATATCTTTCAACTCCGGCAACAGTTACTCGTATCACAGGTTTTCCTGGTGTTAAAAATACCAGATTTTGCCCACTTGCACCTTTAGAATCCATGCAGGCCCAGGATCTCTGGCACAAATCAATATTCTCTGTTAGAGAAGTGCAGGAATGAGCCAATAGAATTAGCAGAGTAATTTACTGTGCCTCTGCTGCAGCTGGTAGGGACGGCAGAGGGAAGCCAGCAGATGTTTGTTGGATAATGGCGGCTTCCCCCAGTGGTCAGAGCCCAATGCCCATACTCCATTAGCAGTCTGTCGAGCTTAATAAAAAAAGGATAAAGAAGATTTGGGTTTTGTCCATTTGTAATGCCAATTGAGTTCGCCTCCTACTATTTCATTACAATGTTCCGTGCTTTTTATGGTTATAATATGGAATAATATCATATGAAGTTTTAGATTTGTTGTGATGACAAAAGGCAAAGGTTTGGACGCAGACAGGTCAGAAACTGTTACTGGGGTCACAGTTTCCTATAATTATAGAAACTTCCTATAATGAAAGTGTTCAGGAAATCATGGCCATTGGTAACCCACTACCAGCTTGTTGGAAACTAAAATGGCAGCAGGAAGCATGTGGAAGAACATGTGGGGTCTCCTGTGTCCTTGCAATGGAGTAATTTACAGAAGTTTTGTTTTCTTTTTCCAAAATATTAATGAATAAATTTGTATCAATAAAACACACAGTCAAGCAAAACCCTGTTTCCTTAGGATTAACTTCTGTCCTTGCCGTTGTGCCCAACCACCTGGGAGAGAAACCAAGATGTTGAGGGCAGCAGTACTCTCTCCTACAAGGCTGCTGAGGGGGCAACAGTACATATACTATGAACCCACAGCAAATCTTGGTATGCGCTTTGGTTTTGTTTCTTTTTTTGCATCTTATTAATACCCTGAAATGTTTATCGAGGCATATTCAGTCAAGATATATTTTCTGAGGCTTACTATGGCAAGGTCCTGAGTCAGGTTCACTGGAGAGATGATTTATAAATGAGTGTGTAATAAATGTATGAATATTAATGGTATAGGAAGATTGACACAAACTTTGGGGGGCAAGGCCAGGGGAGGGTGTTTACAAGAGGAAAAGATGAGACAACATTATTTTTTTAAGAGCCACTTCAGCTTGAAGTCTTGGTGGAACTTGCACAACCAGAGGGGTGGCGAGAGAAAGGGGAAGGAGATGGCCAGGTCAGAGGCACAGACTTGGTCAGAGAACAGAGAGGAGCTGCGTGGGCTGGACATGAGTTGGTGGCAAAGTAGTCCCATATAAGCCTACAAAAGAAAAGAGCCTAAAGCTTAGAACACTTTGAATGCCAAGCTCTGCCATGTAGATTTTATGTGGTGGACTAATGGGCACCATTGAGGGGCTCTGAGCACCATCTGTCTGTTCTGTGATTCATGAAGGTCATTGGTCACTGAAGTGCAGGCTGAATTTGTGGGTATGGAGTAGCAGGAAGTTGAAGGATAATGAAGGCATGAACTTTAGGAAAATGAAATGGAAGCTAAACTGAGGATTTGATGTTAAGGGACTAGAAAATGCAGTACCTACCAGATAACTGGGTGATGTGATGGGAGGTTAGTAGTTCAAGAGGAAGAAAGGGCCAGTGGCAACTGAGGTTTCAAATCTTGGGAACTGGGTGCCATTAAAAAGCCAGACTGCTGAGAAAAGAAACTGATTCGGAGACACTGCTGAGTATCTCAGCTTGTCAAGTGCTTTTCACGCAGCGTTTCATCTCATGTTCACAATTTTTATTAGAAGCCATATTATTCCCACTTTACTTCTGAGGAAACTAGGACTCTGATAATAACCAATTTGCCCAATGTCGCACAGACAGCATGTGGAAGAGTGAGGATTTGAACTCATTTCTGTCTGGCTTCAAGTCTATACTGTATTCCAAAGGTTTTCCATCTGTGCTGTCAAGAATTCTAGAAATCCTCAGAGGCTCCTTGGGATCTCCTGAAGGGACATGATGGACATTGCACCTCTGGGGTCCCATCAGACTGGCTTAAGATTTCCTTCAGTGAAAGAGCTTTCCTATTAGCAAAACCAGCATGTCCTATTTCATCCTAAAAGAAGAAAAGAAGGAAAACAGTGTGGCTTGTTTTTGGACACACTGAATTTGAGAAGCACACGGGACAGGTGAAAGTGTCCAAATGTCAAATATGAAGAACTGATCTTACTGAAGGTACAGGTTCAGGAGAATGTGGAGGGGAATCAGTGCAAGGGGCTGCCTAGTTCCTTGCTGGTATTAGCTTTCTAGTATAAATAACCACATTCTTGCATTTCTAATATTAGTAATCACATTTAACAGTCATGTGCTAGAAAGGGTAAAAGTTCCTACTTGCCCTGTGATGCTGGATGTTGCTCTCTTGAATGTCTACACACCTCTGCTCCCAACAGTTGGGTATCTAATTTATCAAGAGCACTTGGGCTTATTCCCAAACCAGTTTTTTCTAGTTGCATTTGTTTTTATAATTCATAATTTAATTAAATAATATGTAAACTGGGGATTCCTGGGTGGCGCAGCGGTTTGGCACCTGCCTTTGGCCCAGGGCACGATCCTGGAGACCTGGATCAAATCCCACATCGGGCTCCTGGTGCATGGAGTCTGCTTCTCCCTCTGCCTGTGTCTCTGCCTCTCTCTCTCTCTCTCTCTGTGACTATCATAAATAAATTTAAAAAAATAAAAAAAATTAAAAAAATAAATAATATGTAAACCAATGCAATATGAATGCAAAGGAAATAAAGTATTTCTTTGAAAAATAGGTTGAATTATTTGGAAAGAATAGACAAGTTACTTTGCCTTCAAATGAGATGAGAATGAGATTATTATATAATACTGGAGGAAACCATAAAAACCTAGACAGGTTATTATTATAGCTTCTACTACAAGAAAGTTGAGTTGGCCTTCAAGCATCAGACCTTGGCCCTACATCAAAAAAGTGGGAAATTAATGTATATTGGTAAGTTTGAGATAAAAATAAATTGCTACATGGGTTTATATGTATTAATTTTTATGATGCTTGTTTAAAATGACTTATTTACTAACCTACAACTACTAACTGACCAAGTAGGATGAGAACCCATTTACCATGTATTTCTAGCCCTTGAACAGAAAGGGGATTTTTACCACTTGAACCAGGTCAGTTACTTGACTCTTCCGATCCTTAGGTCAAACCAACTAGAAAACTTGGCAAGGAACAAAAAAATTGTTGAACTGGGTTGGAACTTCTAGAACCAATCATTATGAGAGGGGGCAGGGGCGAAAGTTTAGACTTTAAATGACTTAATTATGATTTCCACTTGGAAAATTATGTGGAAAGAAATTTTTTCTTATTTTAAATATATGTAGGCTCACTTATTACTGATCAGCACAATCCTGCCAATCTCCATGGTCACATAAAATAGGGTTCCAGGCCAGGCTAGCAGGGAATGGACCGCTGTGAAGACATTTTTAACTGTGTACGCAAGGTCAGATTTTACTTTGCTGCCCTGGAGAAATACGAGGAGCTGGAGCAAACAGAAGGAGAGGCCACACTGCTCCCCAACAGCTGCTGCATCGTGACCCGGAAGCCCTGAGCGTTCAGCACCAGCCATGAGGCCTGTGTCTCTAATTGGCACTGCAGCCAGTTAAGACTCTTCCCTTTGTGTGCCCTAGACTGCCAGAGCCAGAGAGAGAGAGAGAGAGAGAATAATATGTGTGTGTGGTGTGTGATCACCTGCTTCCCTTCCCTTGTTGCCATGGGTTACAGAGCCCAGAGCCAGAGAGTGGGGCCAAGCACTCGGGGTGGAAATAACTGCGTCAGCCTCTGAGAAAAAGAAATTAGAAATAGGGAGCAGGGAAACAATGGGCAAAAGAACAAAAATCAACATCCCAAGGCAGCCCAACTGTGAGCAAGGAAGCCAGGCCGCCGAAAGGAGAGCAGCCCTTCATAAATCTAGCTCCCCCCAGACACGTTGGTCTAAACACGGAGGAAGAGAACAGAACAAATGCAAATGTCTACAGCAACCCTATGCCTCCAGCCCCTTGGGCCTTTTGCACAGGTCTAGGATCCACCTTGCATAAAAACAAAGTCTGTTAAGAGTTAAGTCAACAGCTGTCAGGGAGCCCAACCTATGCATAGCATTGCGGAGTACCAGGCACTGAGCGGAGAGACGTACCAACAGGCAACAGGAAGGAGGCTGTGACCTTGGAGAGGCCACTGTTTAATTAGACATCTGAAGTCTGTAAGTCAGGCTTGTTGTGAACCCTGCACCCAAATACTCATTACTCTTCTTATTTGATGGCCCATCAGGGAAAAGAATGTCTTCCCCCCTCTTTCCTTTAGCTTCTGAATATTTTATATGAAATGTCATAGCTTGTAGAAGTAGAGGGGACTTTTCAACAAGGTCCAATCCCCTGATTTTATGGCTGGGAACACAGGCTCAGAGAGGTTAACTGCCTTGATCAAGATAACCCAGCCTGTTTGGGGCTTTTTTTTGTTTGGTTTTGGTTTTATGTGTTTGTTTGCTTGCTTGCTTGCTTGCTTGCTTGCTTGCTTTCTGCAGAGAAAGAAAAGGGGGGGAAAAGAGTCTTAAATGAGCCAGCTAACGTTTACTTATATCAGTCTCAGATGGGCTAGCCAGGAGGTGAGAATCCCACATCTCTCAGAACGAACTATCAAGAGAAGAGATAACTAAGATCCCTGCTTTTCCGAGAGGGCCACCCACTGCCTCTGGATAGGAGGCCAAGGGCCTCTTGCCAACAATGTTGCTCAGTCCAAGTCTCATGGATGGCAGGACATTTGGAGGATCGTTAGGACAGACATGCTAGTGAAGGTGTGATCTACAGGCCTTTCTGATTCAGCCCATGGTACCACCGGGAGCTTCCAGGAGCAATTTCTTCCTCCTCTGACCCCTGTCCTCACTTACTACAGTGCCTGCTGACTTTTGCCATCCTCTCCTTCCTCAGGTCTGTGGTGAGCCTGTGTACTTCCCCGGTTACCATCGGCTATTGGCAGGAAGCTAATTCAACAAGAGGTTGTGACTAATCTGTGTGCCTGAAGGGAACTAGTTTTTTGATGCTATATTGCTGACTAGCCACTTGCCAACCCTCTTTCCTGCTCTATCTCCACTTGTTAAATATGGTGAGGTGGCCATTCTCTTTTTTGGCTTCTAGTGTGTCTTGCTACCTCAAGAATTTAGGCTCTTGCATTAAAACATGTGAGGAGTGGTGTCAACTGTAGGCTTCTGGCAGCCACTGTGAAAACGTGATCGCCACCTGATGCCAGTAGGTGGAGATAACTATGGCCGCTTGACTCCATGACCCTCCAGAGAAGGCTAACGTCAGAGAGAGAGGAGCATGACCCCTCATAGAAGTGTGGCGAGGTGACCCAGCTCTTCTGTCTCCCCTGAGCTCCCCGTGGGAGTAGGGTGGGGAGAGCACAGGTTTCTTAAAGGGCAAATCAATGATTCCAAAGCTTCTGTGAATGTTCGTCAGGAAGCCCTAGGGAGCTCTGGCACTGGGAACACACAGGAGCTGTAGGCCTCACCTGGGAACGCAGACTGTCCCCGGGAACCGCAGGAGACAGGTGTGCCCAGGTTCACGTCCCACCCACAGTACCACAGCTATTCCAAAGGAATAGAAGGGAGTTCAACTTCTCTCTGCTAAACAGATTAATCCAGATCCTAAATCCTGCTTGTTGCTAATGGCTAGATATCCCTGAGATGGATTCCTCGGCAAGTCCTTTGATCTTGCAGGCTCTCTGGGGGCTGCAGATTTCTCTCAGTAATCAAAGCCCATAGATCTTTTTTCTTTAGAGCTTTATCTATACTCCGTGAGTTTTTCAAAATCCTTAGGCCATGTCCTTCTCTATTTCACTTCACTCTTGTTCTTCCTCTATCCAAATCACTTATTTACCTCTCGCTTTTGATCTCCACGCAGAAATAACCTCTCAGAGGTCTGGCATCAACGACACACCAAGAAGAAATGTTTACAGAGCACCTACTGGGAGCCCCCGCAGGGCCAGGGCCAGGGTATAACTGCACACGTGGCAGATGTGCTCTGTCCTCACCACACTCATCTAGGGAGTCAAAAAGCCAGAGGTGGAAGTTTCTGTTGAGAAGTAGGAGGTTGGAGATGGAGAAAGGGAAACACAGCTACAAAGGCCCCCAAGTCAAGAGAGCGTATGGCATGTGAGAGAAACTGAAAGGAGCCCAGTAAGTTGGGGTGTAGACAGCAAAGGAGGGACGGTGAGAGACGGTGTGGCAGGAGGCCGGCAGAGAGCAGGTCGCAGAAACCTGCAGACCTTCTAAACCACATCAAGGAATTAAACTTATCCTGTGGGAAATGGGAGACATTGAATGTTATAAGCAGGGGGTGGTGCGATCAGATTTGAATTGTAGAAAGATGGACGCAAGACTGAAGGGGCCTGGGAGCATCGACAGGGAGACCAGTTAGGAGGAAAGTGAGTGGGGGTAATGACAAGAGTAGCGGCAGTGAGGATGAAAAATCTGAACAGAGACTTAGTTAAAAGTGGAGATGCCATCTGACAGCTGTGTGGGCTGGTGTGTGAGAAGAGCATGGGCTGCTGTGAGAGGCCTCATTAATTACCAAATAGGAAGACATAGATGACCCCAGACGTCAGTCGCTGGTACTTGCCCAATCACAGCCCCAGCTAAAGGGACGGGTCTAGAGGAGCCTGTGTTAAACAAGGCCACCCTACTCCACCTGGTCCCAGTTGATGAGACCAGGGGTAAGCTCCTGACCCAAAGGCAGGCTGTCCAGAGGCTGGCCAGCAACCTGTGATGTGGGCCTGTCCTATCACTAGAAGCTGGACCAGCTAAATTGGCTCTCTTGAGAATATAAACTATGAAAATGCCAAGAGAATGAGTCAGTTAGTAATAAGAGCTGAAGTTTGAAAAGGATGGAGCAAAAGGAAACATGAGCAACCTGGCGCTATAGGGAAAAGGAAGACATGAGAAAGCAACAGTGGCCAGTCCACAGAGAGGATAGAATGCAACAGACGGCAGAAGTAAACAGATAAACCAATAGAGGGTATCCCTACAGTTCCTGAGAGCCACAGAGAGCATAGGTACTTTCTAGAACTATCTCAAGCCCTGAGCATATTCTATTTCAAATGCTGTTCCACAAGGATCCTTGCAATAAATCACCTCCGTAACTTGAGAGTCTTTGTTCATTGCAACAAAAGAGAATTGCCAAAACACTCACCTAATATTTTGCCCAGTGTCATGTGCTTGACTCTGCCCATCTTGCTGCTTATCTCCAGGGTGGTCCAGAGATGCTTGTTTGCCCTAGATCCCTGGAGGAAGGAATTGTCATCCTTGATGACTTTACAAAAGCCGCCGTTGGCCATACTCAGTAGGTACATCACAATCAGAAAGAATGTAAAGCTTCATTCCAGAGATTCTGCTCTATGGCAAAATTTTAAACCCATGATGTGTTTCAGTGGGTTGAAAATGTCTTTGAACATGTGCTCCCGTATCCAGAGCTATGATTAATTACTGGTTGTTGCTGCTGGTTATGCCTGCAGCTCTCAGCAAGAAAATGAGTAAAAAGTATTTGAGCTTTTACATTCTCTATCTGACAAAGAGCCTCTTTAAAAGAAAGAAAGAACAAAAGAACAGGAAAGGAGAGGACAGGCAAAGAAAGAAAGGAAAGGAAAGGAAAGGAAAGGAAAGGAAAGGAAAGGAAAGGAAAGGAAAAAAAAACAGAGCTGGATATAATTTATACCAAGGTTCCCATATTTTCTGGGCAGCCTGGGCCCAGCCAGCATCTGTCCTGAGATGAGCTATGACGGAGGCAGGTGAGTGGTGCTGCTTCTTCCCCACACACGAAGTTATCCTCATCATGCTCTGTGCACATTTCTGAATTAGTTCCAGCTAGTTAGTGTCACTGCAGGACAATTTAGACTGCCATTGTTTGAGTATTCAACATACTCTTCGATGATGGATTCCCAGAAAAGGCAAAATCCATTATTTACACACAGTAGGAAAATAAACCTTCTCCCCAGCCTACAACATGAAGATCGGAGGCTTTTCATTTTAGACAGTTGGAAATTTTGCATTCAAGTGGCTTTGTCAACTCTTTTAATCAATGTCTTTTGGAAAAACAAATTTAGCAATTCGGCTCCTTTATTCAGTGGGGGGTGAGGTGTAACTAAGGGTATTAGCTATCATGAATGGTTCATGGTATATTAGCCGGCACTGGCTTGTAATAAAGTGCCACTAACTGACAGCTATGCCTTGAGGTAGTGTCACGGTAAAACAATAACAACAACGCCCCCGCACCCCCTAATTGAAAAGTACAGGTAGGGGAGTTCAGTTCAAAGAGCATTTCTCTCCAGCTAGAAGAAAAATACCCTTCCCCATGGATCAAAGGTGTTCCCATGGTCTAGACACAATAGTTTTCAAGTCAATACAGCAGGTCATTGATGTTCTCTGAGTTCCCTTCTGACAGATGCCCAGATGCTCTCAGCACAGGAGCCAGGTCGGAGAGAAGGTGTGAATGGTGTCCCATGGACCTCAGGACAGGAGGTGAGGAGATCTCTGCTTATTAGCAAAGGCTTTGCAGGCGACCACTTCAGTGGTCTGGGAGACTTTGGGTGGTTGGTCAATGCAACTGGATTGGAGCGAAGAACTATAGAAGAGTATTTCCCAAAGTGTGTTCCCAGGGATGGATTAGGTATAACATAGGAAAAGGAGTCCAAGATCAGATAAGTTGGGAAAATTATGGAATAAAGAAAGCTACACAGGTTGCAGGATTTCTTGAATCTTTTAATAGGCTAATTAATCTGTAAAAAAGAGTATGGTTTGTGATCTTCCCAATTTCTTTTTAGCAGGAGGACCATGGGAGCCTTTTCATGGAGCAGCTCACCTCACTGGACTAGTATGCTGTAAAAATTCTTTGGGAGAGATTCCACTACTTACTCTCTGACTCTTCAGAAGAGCCTATTATGTTGTCTCTTGTAACCAACTTAGTTCTGATCTCTTGCCCAGGTTCTTTCTTGCCCCTGCTCCAACCTGTTTTCAGCCTCACCCTTTGACACTGAAGGTCCTGTCGATTGTTCCAGGGACAACACTGACTCTGTCTCACCCTGACTAGGTCCTCCTAGATTATACTCCTGGGGGCCTTCTTCATGCTTGAACAATCATCTCTCCCGGTGCTCCCCCCACAGGTTCACTGTGTGAGGCCCTGCTCAGCCCCCTTATGGCCCCTTCAGCAGGCAAACTTGCACTGATTATCCAGTGGCCGCACTAAAGAGCCAGCGTCCCCCACCTCACTTCAGGGTTCCTGATGGAGACACGGCCTGCTCAACCTCCATCCTCTATGGGTTCTGAGGTGCTATGAGGGGCTTACAGACTCCACGAGGCCTTTGGGGGAAGAAGCGGTGGTTCTCTGCCCCCTGTATATTCCTTTCCAAAATCTGTCACTTTCCCTTTCTAACTAGAGTCCCTTCCTGCCTTGCATAAACAGCTGGCTGGGGGCGAAACCATGAGAAGGCAACGCTGTTCTTCCAAGCACCACTGTTTCTTATGCCCCATCCCCCAGGTATCCCCTTTGGAGCCACTTCCCTCCCACCCTCATCTAGCCTTTTTTTCCCTGTACAACCTGCTCCATTTTGATATCAGTCATTTACACATAAGTATAATTTTAAGTCAGTTTTTACCTCTCTAGGGACATTTAAAAAATATTAGATAATTAGGAATGGAATGAGTGGCCTCAGGAAGTAGGTTAGGGAGCTCTATTCCCTGCACGCTAAAAACCACAAGATTGCCTCTGCAGAATGCTAGTCCTGGCAATGACATTACATAGGAGAGCAAATCCAGGAGACTAAATAATTCCGTGCCACTGGCTAAGCTCCCAGGTGGTAAAGGTGGATAAGCAGATCCCATATTTCAAAAAAGTTATACCTGGAGCCAACCATTTAGTGCTGTGATTACAGCTCTCACCAGCTGAACTTTCATGCCATTTTTTATATTTTTATGTCTTATACTGCACAATGGCAGTATTATTGGGCTGTGCAATATGAGAAAGAAGACAAGAGAGTGACCCAGAGTTGTAATAATGCATCGATGGGTTGGTCACCATTCAGAGATTGGAACCCAACACTTGCTGAAATGAGGAGAGGTGCCTGATGGGAGCAACAGAAGGCACATGGGCCCTGCCTGACTGGACAGAGAACCACGGAGCCACATATTGAGACTGGTGGAGATGTACAAACGAGCAAGCAAGCAAACTGGCTAGCCAAGAGAATATGAATTGCCTTTTTAGTGAGTAGTCCATTTCCCCTCATATTGAAAAAAAAAAAAAAGGCAAACAGAAAAGAAAACCCATGCTAATAAGTTACAGCCATTTTGGATTCCACAGATGTCTGGTGTCCATCAGAGCTGCCCACAAGAGAAACCCATTTTAGCAGCCTGCCTTGGCTGGACAACATTGGCAGGGTATGAAAAAGAACACTTAGATTTAGTACTAGCTTCTTTCTGAGTCCAATTTTAGGGACTTTCCAAGTATGAAACTTTCTTTGTACAGAAATTGGTATTTCTTGCTATGGTGGCTAATGAGGTCACTAGGACCCATCAGCCATCTCCATGTTTCAGACTCTTGCATATGTCTTCTTCACAGAGGCCCCCTGAGCCACTCCATTTAGCTTCCATAAACACATACCCCTGTCTTCCTCCAACACTTGATTCTTTCAATATTATCTTCTATGAATTAAATACTCTGTGCTTTTACTTTGTCTACTTCCCATCTTCTCCAGTCATTCCCCATAATGTAAGGGCATGAAGCCAGAATTTTTTTTTACAGGTTTTGTTCATTACCTGCTTTTTCCCCAGTGCCCAGAACAGTGTCTGGCACATAGTATATGCTCATCAAAAATATATTGACTAACTGACTGAACCAATTAAAACTGTCAACCCTCTGGAAAAGAACATTCCTCTCCCTTAAAATATGTAGTCTATTGTCCTACTCTAACACACTTAAATTTCATGCATGTTCTTAGAAATGTACCATGCCCAGAAGCAGGGTACTGCCAGTACTAATAAAGTAAGTGCTAAATTTTGGTGGATAGAAATAAATATAGCAAAGTCCATTAAAAGTTACTTTTCTGTTGCATCTGTAATAAATTATACATCTGAGTTATACTTTCTTAATAGAAAGTATTAGAGTAGTACGCTACTTGCCCTCAGTTACAAAATGCTTCCCTGTATTTTCAGCTTTTTAAAAATTTTATTTATTTATTTATTTGACAGAGAGAAAGAGCACAAGCAGGCAGAGTGAGAGGGAGAAGCAGGCTCCTTGCTGAGCAGAGAGCCCAACATGGGGCTCAATCCCAGGACCCTGGGATCATGACCTGAGCCGAAGGCAGATGCTTAACTGACTGAGCCACCCAGGTATCCCTGAATTTTCAGCTTCATCTAGTAAGTTTCCTGAAAGATTCCTAAGAAAATTTCAGTATATAGACAGAAAACTGAGAAGGAGAACTGAAACCCAGACAAGTCAGGAGAATTGCTGGAAGACCATGGAGTTGGAAAAAGACATATTTAAGTTAGGAATTCAGCTTCACAATTCCCTCACCAGTGAGATATCTGCTTGCCACAAATGTTGTATTAGAATGGTGCTATGCATTTGCACATTATTTACTAGTAAATAAATTTCATTAAATTTCCAACATTGAAAGTTGAGTAAAGACTGAGTCAAGACCCTAAAAGGCATATATACCAAGAATCCACAGCTTCTCAAGCATCTATCATATGGAACATTTCTAATTAACTTTTATCACCTACCTGGTAATTAGAAGGTTGTACCATCCAGAAACCCTTTTAACATTTATTTTATAAAGATAGCACTGAAAGGGACCTTGGTCATTGTCCATGCAGGCTGCTTTAACAAGAATACCAGATGGAGTGGCTTAAAGAGCAAACATTTATTTCTCACAGTCCTGGAGGCTAGAAAGTCCATGATCAACATGCGGCAGATTCAGGGCCTGGTGAGGGCCTGCTTCCTGGTTCTTAGAGGGCTATCTTCTCATTGTTCTCACAAGTTGGGAGGGGTGAAAGAGAGCTTTGGGGTTTCTTTTGTAACAGCACTCTTCTCACAGTTCATGAGAGCTCCACTCTTGTGACCTAATCGTTTCCCAAAGGCCCACCTCAAAACACTATCACACTGAGGATTAAGTTTCAACATATGGATCTGGGAGGACACAAACATTCAATCCATATTAGCCATAATCTGCAGAATTCCTGCATTTTTACTTGAGAACTCTAAGATCCTCGAGTTTACATGTCACAAGTGAGTTAGTGGTAAAGCCAAAAGTAGGGCACACTTCTAACTCCAGTCTATGTTCCTCTCGGTACCCTCTTCTCTCAGATAGCTTACTTGGACAGATGAAGACAATCATTAAGTTCCCTTTGAGCATTTCATGATATTTCCCAGCATGTTGTGGCTTTATAGGTACTCAAGTATTTGAGGATGTAAAATGACAAAAACAAAACTGAATAGGAGGAATTGAGAAGACTGACTCCAGTTTTTCTTCCATTCCCATCAGAAGTGACTCTGTGCAAAGCAGGGGAAACTAGCCTTGTCCTTGGGGCTGTTGGGAGCTGAGGCTGGCCTTGGCAATAGGGGGATCTCAGAAGACCAATAGGGGGAACTGAGGACTCACCTTGAACAATGTACTTTGTCAACACCTGTAATCCCTTCAACACCGAGCTCGGTGCTCATATTTATTGAACTGAATCTGTACCAAATTTAAAACTGAGCTTGGAGCAAACCTTATTTGGTGTTAGGGGACAAGACATCAAATGAAGCACATTTTTCTTTATTCATTTCTACCCTTGTTCTTTTAAATAAGTGCAGTTTCAAAAAAAAAAAAAAGGTAAATAATCTTTACTTCATGAGATTGTTGCAAAAACTAAATGACATAATTCATATAAAGTGATTAACAAAACACAAGACGTAGAGTTTAATAAATGCATGTGATGATGATAATGATGATACACACATGCCTTCTTCTGCCATTGACAAGGGGTCTGGGCTCAATCATTTATTTTAATATTATGAAGGTGTAGCATGAGATATCTTTGATGAAGAGCAGTTCTTTATCTTATTTGCGGTGGTGGTTCATGCATCTATACATGTGATAAAATTGCATAGAATTACACACATATACAACCAAGTGCCAGTAAAATGGATGAAATCTGAATAAATTACATGGACTGTACCAATGTCATTTTCCTGGTTTTGACACTGTACTATAGCTATGTAAGATGTTACCATGGGGAAACTGGGTGAAGGTACAGAAGGCCTTCTTCTTGTAACTGCTCGTGCATCTATTACTATAACATAAAATAATTTAAAAATAAATAGGTTGTAAGAAAGGATTCATAGTTTTCCCATAGTTTTTATAATCTCTAAAAGATTTTGTTAAAAATATAGATGTTTTTATGTTTCCTCATTTATTGAAAAAAACATAAGAGAAAAATTCTCATCTCTTCCTGATAGTAATCTTATCATTTAAATGGAAACTATTTTTGCCAGTAAATGTGGTTCCATGAGTTTGAGACAGATTTATGCAAATAGCTGATTCATAATATCACTCACTTAAAAGATATTTCATCTTTAGGTATACAGTGTAGGGGTTGAAACTTAAATGTTGCTGAGCAGCTGCCAACTATTAAAATTATAATAAAATCAAGTGGTCATTACCTAAGGGGGGGGGGAACAAGAACGAGTCTAAAGAAACTTCATAAAGAATACAGATAAAAAGATCCAATATGTTCCTAAGAAAAATTATGCACCTGCTGATACCCAAATAATACATTAAGCATGATAAGAAACCTGTCTGTGCATTCACAGAAAGACGTAAAGCTCCATCCATTTGCTTCCAAGGGAAATTCTATTTTCTGTAAAAAGCTGCTCAATTTAGAATGAAGGGATTAATTTATATTTGACCACTAGGTGTCACTGTTGGTGGTGGCGTGGGCTGTAAGGAGGGGGAGGGGAAATCGAAAGCAATCTCTTAGGGTAGTTTTCTGGATTCTGAGATTTTTTTTTAAACATAAAATTCTCATATTATTGCCATTTTGCCTCTCTGTGTTAAGAGGGATGACATGGAAAGGAAATAGAGAAGTGTGAAGATAGAGTTCTTGGAGAATTTCTGTACTCGGTGGCCATCCCATCACTTAGGTGGAAAGCGTGTGGCTTAACTATGGAGCTCTAATACCCTACAATAACTGACTATTAAACACAAGCCCATTTTAATAATTCCCTAGCCACATGGCAGGAAAGCAGAAAAACATCAATCACTTCACGTTCAGAGAAGGAAGCAGTCCTCAGCCATGTCTGCCTGATGCTCAAGAAATTAGATGAATAATTTATATCAGAAAGCAGAGTGAGGGTCAGTGTGTGAAGGGGTTTTGAGGAAGGAGCTATTGAAGCACGTCAGAAACACCATCCCTGAGGCCACAAACAAAGCCTGTTGGAAGAGTCTCAGGAAGTTGAATGGGATTTTTTTTCCATCAGCTATCAGCGAAGTATAATTTAATTCTGGACTTGGCTATAAAAATGGGAACTTTTTCAAAGCCCATGGAAAATCAAACAATGAAAAAGAGATTTTCCTGGTGTTGTACTTGGCACAGGACTCCAGCAATAGCAAGATGGGTGGTGCCTGTCTAGTCTCTGGAGGGGGGTCGTCCTTTTCTCCAGAACAATCTGGGCCTGCTGCCAAGCTTCAAGGTCAGGGGCCTGTTCCTGGGGACCCAGTGGCATACCCGGGATCTGTAGGCCCGCTGGGCTCATTGGCAGAAGCTAGCAAAGGAAACTGCTATGTGCCAGTGCTATTTCAGGCAAGCGTCTCTAGCTGGAGCTGTTATTCTTTCACTTTCCTAAGGGAAAAAAAAAATGTTTAAGAAAACCAAAGAGTTGGGATGGAAGGGAAGTTGGAGCATAGAGCCCAAATGAAGGGTAGAAATCCCTAATGAGCATCCAGAGGAGAATTTCTTTAAATGGAGGGGGAAGTTGATCAAATGGCCCCCAAGTTTTCATACTTGAAAATATTTCCTTGCCCATTTATGTTAGAAGCTAATGCATGAAGTGACCATTTCTATCCTCTACTTTAGACATTTCTTAGGGCAGTAATAGTTATTTTTTATCCACATTCACTGAAGGCAAGTTAGTGAGATAATCATTTAATAAATGAAAAAAGAGGAAAATAAGCAGATAACCTTGACTGCTAAGTGTATGCTAGGTATCATTTCTCAGTGCTTTCCAGGTATGAACTCGTTTAATCATCAAACAACCACATGAAACAAATCTGTTATTATTCCCATGATAGATGGAAGAAACTGAGGCAGACAGAGGTCAAATAGCTTACCCGTGGTCACAGAGCCTTGTAAGTGGTAGTCTGCCTCAATGCTCACTCATCGAAGCAGTCACAAGATCAGGACCAAAGCTGGAGTCTGACCCTCATCACCCAGTTTCTCCTTATTGGACCACCTTTTGCCATCTTTTGATTTGTGAAAAATATCTTTCCCAAAGTCAAGAGGCTAACCAGAGACCCATGGACTGTTTGCCCAGAGGGATTTCTTCACTAGCTACATTCTGACAAAATGCCACAGCAAAGGATGAAAGACATGCTGGAGTGGGAGGTATTGGCCCTTGACAGTCATGCGTCTCACTGCTGACAGCTCTAAACCCTATCTCAGGTAAGCCCTTGTGACATCTCTCTGGACCCACTTTCGTTCTCATTTCTATGCCTAGTCAGAGTCCCCTAGGCTCTATGAGACTGTATCAACCTCCCATTGTGATCTACATGAAAGCGACTTCCAGAAACTGTAGGTAACAGTACTTTGTATGAAAACATATCTTTTCCAAGGGATTTTAAATGCTTACCCCCTACCACATACATATAGACTAAACTTTTTGCCAAAATCAGTCGAAACCAGTTGTGTAATTGTACACAAAATAGCGGAAGCTTCACAAAATGCCTTGTGGGCACCGATTTGAGGGCTGAGGGGAGAGACAAAGAAAACATATGTGTTCCCTAATAACCCTGGAAGCTGCATTGATTCTAATAGATAGTTTCTAGTCCTGCAACAGTATTGCAATTTGTCATTAATGGATGTGGGAACGCCAGTTTCCTCAGTTGGAATGAAGCCACTATTAGTATATAGCTCCCTCCCCCTCCAAAAAAGAAGAGAGAGACGAAGAGCAACCCCAGGAAATAAATCCAGAGGAAGCATTGGCTCTGGAAAGTAAAAACAAATATCAGAGTACAAAATGTTTTGTGGAGGCTCTCATGCTATTACTTTTAGGACAGACACTAAGCATGAATGGAATGGAATCATCCAACAGATTTCTCATTCCTGTTGTACTTTTAATGAGCCAGGAGTTATTTCATGATTTATCTAGGAAGCCAGTTATGCAACCAGAATTAAAGGGACTTTAGGGACGCCTGGGTGGCTCAGCAGTTTAGCGCCTGCCTTTAGCCCAGAGCGTGATCCTGGAGTCCTGGGATCAAGTCCCACATCAGGTTCCCTGCACGGAGCCTGCTTCTCCCTCTGCCTATGTCGCTGCCTCTGTGTGTGTGTGTATGTGTGTGTGTGTATGTGTCTGTGTGTGTCTCATGAATAAATAAATAAAATCTTAAAAAAAAATAAGGGACTTTAGAATTAAACTGCCTTCAATTCAAATGACCAAAGAAACCTAACTTTCAAAATCCTACCTCAAATCTGGTTGATTTTTGGAAATGTTTTCTTTAGATACCAGTTCCGCATTATGGTCTGATTGGGGTGATAGGCATTAAACAATTAATCGTAACAGTAAGAGTATAGCTATCGGTTATGATAGTGAAATATAAAAGTTAAAAAGTAATTTGAAAGACTGAGAAGAAATCAATTTAGTTTCCTTTACTATAATAAAGGAAAAAATAAAGAAGGAAACAAAAAATGTTTATTAAGTTGATTGCACTTGAATGCAAAGTTCCAAAAAAATTCTTCCACATTCATGAAACCTAAGTACCATAAGCAGCCAATTGTCAATCTATCAGAAATAAATTTTCACTAATGACTATATTTTATATTCATATTTTCAACAAACAGTTTTGGGTTCTGCTATGAATTGGATAGTATCCCCTCAAAATTCATACGTTAAAGACCTTACCTTCAATGTGACTGTATTTGAAGATAGGACCTTATGGAGGTAATTAAAGTTAAATGAGGTCATAAGAGGGTCCTAATATAATATTGGTGGCCTTAGATACCTCTGTCTCTCACTCTCCATGAGACTGGTTAAAGAAAGGCCATATGAGGACACATCAAGAAGGTGGCCTTTTGCAAGCTAGGAAGAAGTTTCTTCAGCTGCCAGACCTTGATCTGGGACTTCCAGCCTTCAGACCTGTGAAAGAAAATTTCTGTTGTGTAAGCCACTCAGTCTATGGTAATTTATTATGGGAGCTTGAGCTCACTAATATGGGCTCCTACTTTGTGTCAAAGATATTACTGCTTGCTGGTCTACAGTGGTGTTCAGCTCAGATATGGTCCTTGTTCTCTTAAAGTTTATGGTCTGATTGGGGTTATAGGCATTAAACAATTAATCATAACAATAAGATTACAGCTATCGGTTATGATAGTGAAATATAAAAGTTAAAAGGTAATTTGAAAGACTGAGAAGAAATCAATTTAGTTTGGGAAGTCTAGGAGATGACATTTAATCTAAGTCTTAGAAATGAGCAAGGTTAGCCAGATGATGATAAAGATAGGAGTTTCTGGACAGAAGTAAGTTTATGCAAAGGCCCTGAGGTAGGAAAGGGGATGTTGATTTTAATAACTGAAAGAAGTGATTGGAAGTATAGCATGGTGAGCAAAGAAAAAAGGACACAATATAATTCATTTTGTAAAATATCACTGGAGCTTCAGTGCAGAGAATAAATGGCAGAGGGAGAATGCGAACTGATGCAAAAGGGACTAGCTAGGAGACAGGAGCCTGGAAGACAGTGGCTTCAACTAGGGTGGTGCCTATGAAAGTAAGAAGAAGTAAAGAGACTCCAGGAATCCTTTGGTAGGTGGAAACAAAAGGATTCAGTTATTTAATGAAAGTGGAGGGAAGTGGTTAGAGAAAAGATAGTATTATGGATGACTCTCTGGTTTTCAATATGAATAACTAGTGCCCATATATGGCATTTACAAAATGGGAATAACTAGCAAAGCAGCAGAATTGGAAGGTGAGAACCACTGTTTGGAACTGCTATTGTACTTGCTTCTATGAGGCTGATCTTGAGATCAACCGTGAGACTATTCTCTGAGGTGAGATTCTGGATGTATCATACACACCAAATTCAGTAGGTGATGAGGATAAATGACAAAACCATGAAGATCAGTGCAGTTCCAGTCAAACATCTTGAATGTAGGTTATTGCAGGCTTGGATTAGGCTCCTCTTGCTAGTTTACCTCTAGGGGCGAATCCATTGCTGGACAGCTATCGGGAATATGAGGAAAGGACAGCTCATGAACTTGTTCAAACCTCACCCCCAGGGATCCCTGGGTGGCGCACCGGTTTGGCACCTGCCTTTGGCCCAAGGCGCGATCCTGGGGACCCGGGATCGAGTCCCACATCGGGCTCCTGGTGCGTGGAGCCTGCTTCTCCCTCTGCCTGTGTCTCTGCCTCTCTCTTTCTCTCTGTGTGACTATCATAAATAAATAAAAATTAAAAAACAAACAAACAAACAAACAAAAAAAAAACCTCACCCCCATACTCAAGGGCAGGATCACAGGTCACAGATGAGCTGAGGGAATCCTTCCAGCTGAGCCAATACATGACTCAAGATACTTGGGGACCGTAGCAGTTTTCCCTGGATCCCTGGGCATGAGGGGATTCTGGGGGGAATTAGGTCTCACTTGTTTCTCCCACCATAGACTTGGTGCCACCACCACTATGGTCTGTTAGACATAGACTAAGAACTCTTTTGCCAAAGGCCTTGAGGGTGTATTGCCCTTCCTTGCTCTTCCAAATAGTCTAATATTAAACAATAAGATGCACATTTGAGAAACATATTAACCAACAGATATGGATCTATAGCTATCACAACAGAGACTACTGGTTTCCTTCTAACTCCCATTCTTTCCTCCCTCCATAGCAATAGGACTGTAATTCTTAATGAGACAATGGAAGCTGGGACTAGCATTGTGTTGGTGGAGATGAAAAAATGTGTTGGGCAGGAAAGCTAAAAGGTAAAACCAACAGGAGTTGGTGGTCAATGGATATGGGGACTGAGGAAGATATTCTAGGAGACAATATCCAGGTGCCCTATTTGCAAAAGAGAACAAATAATGAAGCTGTTTCCAAAGAGAGAGAAGACCAGGTTTGGGAGGGGAGGTCATGAGCTTCATTTGGAAATGCTGACACCCATGAAGAGATCTCTTTCAGATCTTTCAGGCAGCTGGATACACAAGCTTGGAGTTGAAATGAGGGATCTGGACTAGAAATATAAATTTGTGAACATCAATATTTCCTTAATTCCTCATTAAGTAATGAAGGATGATCCTGCAAAGGAGACTAAATAGAAAAGGTAAAAGGTGGAAGAGAAAACTAGGAGAGTATATTGTTATGAAAGACACAGGAGGAGAGTATTTCAAGTAGGAGGGGCTGGCTATGGCATAAAGTGCTTCCGAGACTTTAGATTCAATGATGACTAAAACACATCCCTTGAATTTAGCCACATGGAAGCCACTGGTGACTCTGGGGAGAATTGTTTCCAATGATGAGGGAAGCCAAATTAAACCAAGTTGGACAGCGACCAGCATGTGCGAAATGGAGCCAGCAAGTATAGGCGACGCCTCATTTCCCTTGCCAACTACTCCTCCCCAGTCACCATTACTCATTAGCAGTGGTCAGAAGCTCCTCTCAGTACAGTCTTCTACGTAAAGATCACTGCTACCATTGAGTAACTCTACTCAGGGTACTATTGAAAAATGTAGGTTTTACATTTTTTTAAAAGATGATCTTCACCTGTGATGGAACAAGAGTTTGAATGGTTTTTATGGCAACAAAGACGAATGTGCAGAATGATCTGTTCACTCTTTCTCGTCCCTTTTGTAAGAAGGTTAAACATAGGCTTGGAGTGCAGCCCATGGTCATGGAAGTGACTAAAGCTTCCATTTGGGGTTGATGTCTGGCCCTATTTGCTTTGCTCCTATCATCATCCAAATGACCTGTTGAAATTTCCAGTTGCGGGCAGCAAGTGAATAGGGAATCCGATGATAGGATCCCTACTTTGTGAGCTATCCAAACAGAAGGAGAGGGAAAAGCAAATGTACACCTTAAGGACAAATCAGGGAAGCATTCTTTCACCCAAGCCAGTATTACAAATCTATCTATTACAGATAAAAGTTCAGACTTGGTGGGGAAAGGAGCAGTAAAAGACAGGGGCAGTTAACTGAGTGAATGGAATGTATCTACAAAAAGAGGGCTCTTAACAAATAGTTTTAAAGTGAGAATTCTATAGTTTGGCACAGATTAAGAAGGATATTTATAGCCAAGGGGAGTAGAATACTTGGAAATGGCTTAGCTATTAGAGGGACAGAAAGGAAGAAAGGAGTCAATTCTAGCTTCAGGGTTTGTACGGGTCTGTAACCCTTGGTCAGAAGTCCCCACGTTGAAAAAGCTCTGAAAATTGAATGTTTTCCCTAACTTATTTGGCAGTCAGTTCTGACTTGACCTGAACACATTTGGCTGCAGCACCTGATCTGGAAAGATGTAAACATTTTCACAATTACCTCACTTCAAGGCGAATAGTCACCTGCCTTATTGCAGAAATATTAATGCTAGGTTACAGAGTGCTGCCCAGAGCTACTGGGATGTTAGACACTGAAGTGCAGAAAACACTGAGTTATCTTCCTGAAATATGGAAAATTTTGAATCCTGAAACACATCTGGCCCCAAGGATCTGGATGAAGTATTGTGGACCTACAGGGGGAGAGGCCAAGAGAACTATATTCTTGGCCGAATGAAGATGATTAACAAAGAACAAATGCAGAGATCACCACCTGGGTAAGATGTCCACCTTTGTGGAACACACATGGGGCCTGTAGTTGTAGTCAGGGGGTGTGGATCATCCTGGGGCTGATTCTAGCCCTGTGTTCTTGTAAGATGGAGGTCTAAAGGGCCCTGATGGTCTCCAACCAGGAAACCCATGTTTTTTGAGGGCCTGCTGCATGCCAGGCACAACTCATTACCTCATTTTATTCCTCACATCAGCCCCTTGAGAAGAGAAAATAAGAATCATGGAGTAAATGCCACAGTTGGGGATCATAGTAAGTCTGTGTAAGTCCAAAGCCCATTCATAGCCCATTACACCATGTCGTTCTGAACATAAGTCAATGAGCTGAGGACTAGAGAGAGCAATTATAGCTAATTCTTATGGATATATTCCATATTCAGGCACCTCATTTAATTCTCAAAACCATCAAGCTGGGTTGTATTATGATCCCATTTTTCAGGTGGAGAAACTGAAGCTTACAGAGGAGAAGTAACTTGTCCAAGGTCTTATAAACCTAATCAGTGGTGGAGCTGGATTTCAAACCAACATCTATCTGTCCCAAAGCTGGCCCTGCCATCCTGTATGCTATGCTTCATCCTGAACATAGATTGCTGGTGTCATGGCCAAATATTTACACACACACACACACACACACACACACAGATACAGATACAAACATACAATCCCTTTTCTTAATAGCCATGTGATCTCTCTGAAGGGTGAAGTGATAAAGGTCACAGTGATGGCCACAGAAACCTGTTTATTATCAGAGGATTACATTTCCTGTCACTTAAATGAGCCAGAGACCTCCAGACTCTCCAGCAAGTCTCCCATTACACAGGAGAACAGCTTCAACATCAAAAGAGAGTGAGATATGGGCAAAGGAGAGGGAGGCACGCTTTTCTTCAGCTGTTGATGGTTGGTCAAGTGAGTCTAATGGCTTATTAATAAGAAGCAATTAATTGTGTAGCCAGCCCAGTAGTTCTAAGAAATGAAATCCCAAATCTGATACATGAAGGGCATCAGGGATTGAATAACTGTTAAAAAGAAGTTTCTGGCACTGTTTTGCATCAATAAAGATGTAAAGAACAAAGGAGTAGCGTGCAACTGCACAATCAATAGACACTTGAAATACAAAAGCTGAAAAAGTGAAGAAGTGTGAAACCTGGTAAAATGTTAATATCTGCCTTCCAGAGAGGAAATCAGAATCGTGGAGACGCAGAGTTGGAAAGGACCTCAAGAGGTCATCCTGATCCACAGCTTAAATTCTCCTTGGCTGGGGACAGTTAATTTCTTATTTAAAACACGCAGAGAATTGCAATAAACTGTATTCCAGAGAAACAGGAGAATGTGCATCTACTTATTGCAGGCATTGGACACCTGGTCCATTGGGAGCAGTAAATCAGAGTCCCAAACCATGAAATACAAAGAATTTCTGGATTCATCAGACCTCTGGTGATGAACAAGACTGACATATGCCTGCATTCCAACAGAAATCATGTGAAATCAAAATTTCAGCCAAAAGAGATCTGGACCCTATAATGGAAATTCTTATAATCCTAAAGCCAGAACTCATAAATTTCAGCCACTGAAATGAAGGGATGCAGAGGCCACTTGGGGGAATCCCCTGGTCCATGTGGTGGTTGTGACAACCTGTGCTACTTGACAGGAAATGATATTCACGTGGAAGGGATGTTCATAGTCTATAATGATAAGCTAAGAGAATTCTAATGCTAAACTGAAATTAAAACACAGACACACACACAAACACACAGACACACACACACTCGGAGACACCAGGAATGTAAGAGACATAGTCATAATAGCATTTGTTTGTATCACGATGTTAATTTATTAGTTAAGCCTGAAATATGTAAGATTTCTATCTTTCAGTGAAGTTGCTCTAGCAATGCCTCTGCATCCAAAATGTCCTGAATTCCTATTAATAAGGCTAAAGGAAGACTCAGTAAAATGTTTGGAATGTTTTGAGATCTCTGAACCCCTTGGGAACACCAGGCATAAAAATAGGACAGATTTAATTATCTCTATATCATGCAATGCTTGTTGCCTAGAAACATCCCCCAAAGATTAGTAGATACTGTTTTAGCCCATACTCCTATATTTCTGAGTCTTTTACGCTTGTCCATTTAATCAAAGAGAGGAAATATACAATTTAGATCTAGCCAGACATTGTTTTATTCTTGGGTGCTTTTTAGGGATGTGCCAAGAATTCAAGGGACGTAGGGAGTTGTTTCATTGGTCAGCAGAACATTCCTGTGAGGTTAAATACGTTTGGTCATAAGTATTGCCATATCAATGCTATGGCTGAGGAAATAAGATCAAAGATTCAGGGTGAGGCCAACACTTCTAACAGTAATCCCTTTCTTTCAGTCTAAGAGACTGTCTTGGTAAGAACAATCCCCTTTATGGGACCTGAACTGACAAGCAAAGGCCATTTGTAATGAGACTTTTCTTTTAGTTATGAGATTGTCTTCTAAACTAGTCAAGTCCCATGAGCCTTAAAATATAAAACTGGCTGACACAACCTAATTTAAATACGGCAAAATACTTGTCAGAAATGTATGAATGTGATCAGGTTTTAACTTTTTTTTACAAGGGTTTCACAGCATTTGTGCCTAGATCGTCTAACCTTTGAAAGACTGGGAACTATATAAGTCAGAGCTCCACTCAGTTGGCTCCATAATAGAACTAGTGGTTGACTCTAGGATAACATGAGGCAACAGGACACACTGTGCCCATGTTGCTATGGTTGTACCTTCTGAGACCCATCCTTGACTCAAAAGCAAAGACCCAGTTTCCTTGGGGGCATCCAGGTAGTTGGAGTAACTAATCAAGATGGACAGTACCTTGCCTGGATGCTGGGAAACCCTTCACATTTCTCTTTGAATACACATTCTCCATTCCCCAATGGGTCATGGGAGGGAAGCAGGTGGCATTAAAACATGCTTATGCCTTATGTCTGTGAGTCTGTGACTGTGGGTAAAGGCCCACTCATTAAGAGGGAGAAAAACCTGTTTTAAGTTCCACCTCTGGACCTAGGAACTTTAATCCTTGGTTAGATAAATAGTAAGATCAGTGAGTAAGAATTAGAAACCATACCTAGAATCCTACCAGATTAAAAGGTCTTATGAACACATCACATTGTGCCTCTTAAGGGGAAGAAATGACGAACCCACTCATTTCCATTTGGCTTATTGAGAAGGATCCAGAATAACACAACAACTTTAAAGATATTTCTATAAGTGTTACTCCACCTCCCATTACTCTTTTTGTTTGGTATTTATGTGAAATCACACGGAAGAGTCACTATTAATAAACACACATTGAGTGTCAGAGACGTGCTAAGGGAATTTTAAAGTACAGTAAGAAACATGATATTGTGAACCAACAGATTAACACAGGCATATATTTTATTGTCTCTATGCTATGATGTTTTTATGCATTGATCCCATCTTATAAATCAAGTAAATAAACAAATAGAGTTGGCAATAGCTCATGAGCATCTGTAGATTATTTAGACTATTACAAGGAGGAATGAATGTTTTTCTTTTCATGTTTTACCAAACTTGCTAATTTTATGATGTGGCATGCCTGATTTTTCCCAGGACTTGAATGTTAAAAATCTCTTGATGAACACAGAATAGATTAATTGATAAAATAGAAAACGGTTTACAAAAGTGGAGTACAAAACATGTTCTTTGCCCCATGTACAATGTAATATTATGTTAATAACCAGTAAACACTCTGAGCACATCGCCATGTGCATGCTAGATTGGAGAAACAGTTGAAATCTTGCACAATGGTGGTTTTCTTCCACTGATTCACAGAATGGAAACAACATGAGATGTCTCTCATTTTTGAACGTATAAGCAGAAGGATTACAAAAAAGAGGAACACTTCATTGCATCAAGCCTGAGTGTTAGAACCAGAGGTAACGACATACCTGGAAAACCAGGAAGAGGAAAATTTATGAGACAATGACCCCAAACTATAATCTTAACAAGAAAAATACATGAATCAAGCATTCAGGTTGTCAGGCAATGTCCCTATGCAGTGGACCTTCTGGCCTGTCCAGAATTCCCTTTTCTTTTTCCTGGGAACTGTATCTTTAATTTCCTGTGAGGAAACCACCCTTCCCTAATCTCAGGTAACAATGAGATTAGGAACATTGCTGCTCCTGAGGTAGACGTGTAAACCAAGCTTTTACCATCAGCATATTCCCTCCCCCTGGCCATTATTATTGTCTAAAGCACAGGCACGTGACTCCAGTTTGATCAATCGTAACTAGGCTGTTTGCTGAGCTGAACATGAACTCAGGAGGATATAAGTCTAAAATTGCTAGGGGCCAACATATGAAGAGGAATTATCCAAGAATAAAGCCAACAAATGGGAGAATAAGTAAGAATGAGGCTGAGTCCAAATAAATTTGAACTCCAGGATCTACTATGCCTAAATGCACCTGGATTTTTAAATTATTATATGATCTATTAAATTCCTTTTAATATAAGTCACCTTAGGGGTGGGTTTTTGGCTCTAAGACAGTCCTCAGTAACACACTCCAAAAAAATAAACATGGGCCATAGTGGGCCAGTGAATATGAAGTCTGAGTCTGTCATAGATGACATAGATGACATAGAATTCCCATCTGTGCCCCAAATGAACTAACGCCCTTCACTTGTCAAATTCATGTGCCAAATACAGAGTCAGCCAGAGGTAGAAGTGTACCATGAAAGATTACAGTGGTCATACTGGGGAGAAACCATCTCCAGGCTAGGATAATTTAATAATTAAGAAACTATTAAGAAACTAAAGTCCAAATTGACACAGGTAAGATCTGATTTATCCACTGCCAACAGCAAATGAAGAAAAGAGAAGACAGAAATGGAGACCAGCTGGTGGACATGTTTTAAATTTGCAAAGCATCAGAGTAGTACGCAATGAGAACACACAAGTTTGTAGAGGTTCCACTTCAGTAGACCAAGTACAGACTTCCAGGAAGCTTTTGATAGGCAGGTTTTCCTGAGTTGTCTCCATCATTCCATCAAGCTCCTTCTGACCTCTGCTTGATATGATCCAAAATTTTCAGGTAGAGTAGAGGCAGAGAGAAAGAACTGCTTTCCTTTGATCAATTGGATGCACTTTTGTAACATATAAGGATTGCTTTGTAAGATAAAAATATAAAAATTTTAGTGTAGCAAATTCACACATGAGTATACAAAGAATAAAAGTTTGTGTAGGAAAAATTGAAGGTCAGGGTAAGTGCATTGAGGGGGACCTGTAGACAATCTAAAACTTAATTCTTAAATGTTGACAATATGGAAAAGAAAATTGGAAAGCAGGACAGGAACAATTGAAGTGAAAAAACTAAAAGATTTTTAATGCAGGTGAGAGTCTCAAGAACATGACATACAATAATGATTTAAAATAAGGGCCAATCGAGGCTTAAAAATTCAGACAGACTCAGATGTCCCTGGATTCCACATCTCCCAGCGTGACTGTGAGAAGCTGTTACTCATCCATTTTCTTTACCCCATTCAGAAAAAGCATGGACTTCAAGCCAGATTGGGAGCTTCTCAAGGGCAAGAGATATTTCTTCTTCTTCTTTTTAATTTATTTTTATTTTTATTTTTAAAAAGATATTATTTGTTTATTTGATGAGAGAGAGAGCACACAAGCAGCAAGAGTAGCAGAGGGAGAAGTAGACTCCCCACTGAGCAGGGAGCCTGACATGGGACTCTATCCCATGACCCTGGGATCATGACCTGAGTCGAAGGCAGATGCTTAGCTGACTGAGCCACCCAGGCACCCCTCCTTTTTCTTTTTAAATTCCCATGGCCTTCCACAGAGGCTGTAAAGTACTGCTGCATTCATTGGTTAATTATCCCAAGTGGAAGTGACAATGGCATTCTGAATGAGAAAATAACAGTCAGAAAGGTGATGAGTTTAGTTAAAAGTCACAAAACTAGTTAGAGGAGCACCCGAAGCAACAGTTCAATATTCCTGAGATGAAGAAAAAACTGTTCATCTGCCTGAAAAAGTATACTGGATAGTAGTGACTTTCCTAATCAATTAAAAGGTGGTTGCCACACAGAACAGGGTGATACTTTAATTATTGCAAGGAATAGAAGATTCCTTTCTGTCTTGTTTTGCCCAGAGATGGTGAACTGAGGAACGGAGAATGGAGTAGTGGTAATAAAAAGAAACTTCCACAAATATATTACCAAAAGCTTTATTTGGATTCCCTGTTTGGGCTGAAGCATCTGGAGACATCAACTTACCAGTAGGTCTTGGGGTTTGTCAGTGCCTTTAGCTTGTGGACTATAGGTTGGGAACAAAAGAAGAAACCAGAGAGATAGATGACAAAGAGAGTGAAATCTTGCTCACATGCTCGGGTTTGATTCCACATAGCTCATTTAATGGAAACCATTAACTCTGGATTAATCCTCTCTTCATCACTACCCAACATATGACCCTCTGCATTATCAAACTCTGAGTGCCATGCGGATGTGGCATAAAGGCCTAATCAAATTCAGTTGAGGTTAATCTAGAATTGTCCATCCTGCCTTCCTCTTCGGGCTTTCACTGACAAAGAGTGTAAACCTGAAATTCATTTTGTTTCCAGACTGCCTGGGATGCTAAAATTATTCATATTTTAATCGGCTTTTTAACAAGAATAGGTAAGAAAGAAAATTAAGACAATTAAGAAATAATGAAGCCATTATAAAAACAGTAATGATTTAAAAGCAGGTAAGGGAATACTCTTATTGGAAATGTTGAATACCTGCAAATGAGCAGTTAGATGACAAGCACACGATGGGATTAAGGGATTCCACTAATGTGTAGACCAAACCATTTATAATCATTTCTTCCCAAATTTGCGGATAATGCAAATGTCCTGATGACTACTGAAAAGATATATTTTCTTGAAATTTGACCATCCTGCAGGATGCTGGATATTATATCTGAAGATGTTATCACGGTTTTGCTCAAATGTATTCTCTTTTCAATTTTTTTTAAATTTATTTATGATAATCACACAGAGGGAGAGAGAGAGAGAGGCAGAGACATAGGCAGAGGGAGAAGCAGGCTCCATGCACCGGGAGCCCGACATGGGATTCGATCCTGGGTCTTCAGGATCGTGCCTTGGGCCAAAGGCAGGCGCCAAACCGCTGCGCCACCCAGGGATCCCCTGTATTCTCTTTTCAAAGATAGTAACTTTCTAGAGTTTCTTGTAAATCAAAAGATGTTTCTGAAAACTATCAGGACCAGACTTACTCTCCTAAAAAGAAAAATCAGGGTGTGGTGCTAGGAGCTGTAGCAACACACCCTAAATCTCAAGCACTTGCTTACTCAGAGTCCAGTGTGAATGTCCCTGGTGGGTCAGCTCTCCTGGGAGCACGTCTTCCAAGCAGTGAGTCAAGGGTCTGGGACCCTTCCATTACGAGGATCCTTCATCTGCTAGGATCTCAAGGGATCTCATTCTTAGCCCTAAGTATAGCAAGGGGCGGGGGAGAGGACTTGAAAGATTACACAGAAGGTCTTATGGCCACGCCTGATGGTAGCTGAAGTAGTTTCTACCCACATTTCATTGGTCAGAATTCAGTCTCATCCCGCAAGGGCAGGAAGTATAGTTCAGCAGCATTGTTCAGGAGAGAGAAATGAGATTGGTAAGCACTAGCAATATCTACCAAAATACAGGAGACAACCCCAAAAAGGAAGCTGAAAGAGAGCTGGAGGAGAGGCAGGGCTCTGCATTGGGGTCACTGGGTACATGTGAATGTTGGCCACCAATCAAACAGTCCACAAATCTTCAGCATGACCCCTGTGTGTGTGGCTTGGTGCCGTGGGAGGAGAAGGAAGGGTGTGGGAGGAGTGCTGTGGGAGGAGAAGGATGGGTTTGGGCAAATACCTACTGACTCGGACAAGGCTCTTGTCATCATGATGCTTACAGAATAGTTAAGGGTATAATATATGCAAAGATAAATACCCAGAGACCATTCAATAATATGAGACAATATTAGCCCGAGCTTTGAGGACAGGGACTTGGCTTTCTTTGCAGCCCAACACTAGGCACATAGGGTGACAGAGGTTGGCACAGATACATGTAGCTGACTTGAATTAAATGGATTATAACAGACAGTACAAAGAAATACATTGACTAACCTTAATTACTAAGTCCTTGAAGTCCTTGAAGTTCAGAGACTGCTACGGGGGGTAGCAATAGACATTTATTTGCTGCCTTCAAAGCACAGTCATTATCCACCTTCTCTCAGCGAATGGTGAGGGGATGGCCTCCATTCTTAAGCATGTGGTTTGTCTACCCCCAATTTCAGAGGCTGACAACAATTGTCTTGTATCCAGATTTCTTGTTCACAGACTGGTACAACTCTAGGCACATGATCCTGCTAGAGTTAAAGAGAAAGACGCAGTGCATCTGGAAACAGGTGGTACCCAGAAGAGAGTGAAGATGTAAGATCTTGGACAGCCGCATCACTTTGCCATCATAAGGGGAGATCTCAGAGCTGTGGGGATGCAGCCAGATAGGGCCCAAGGAGAAAACTTCACCATGGAATTCAGAATGGAAAGGTGGTGAGAAGCTGAATCTGTGGTGGCACTGCTTAAGCCCCTAGAGTATCACTCTCCTGGAGCAAGATGGCTTTGGATTTTTTAGTTTTGTGCCAACAAACTTCATTCTTGTTAAAGCCAGTTTGAATGTGGCTTTTGGTAACTTACAACACGAAGTCCCTATTGATACAGATGATGCCGCCACTATGGAAGGTACTATTGATTTCCTAACTAGCAGTGTTTCCCTTCTTTCAGGAAGAGCCTGGAACAATCACTTTCCCAATCTCTTTAGTAACTAAGGCACATGTAGGAATATACTCACTCCTGGTGAATTGGACCTGAAGGAAACTCTTCGGTTGAGGAGTGGGGGTGTATGGGAGGTGGTTCTGGAAAAATTTTACTCCTTGACAAAAAGAAACACACAAGAAGAAATTTCTTTTGTTGATGGCCACTGTGTGTGAGGATGTGAGAGCTGGAGTGGAGCAGCCATGTTGTAATCCTGAAGAAACAAAGTCAACACAGAATGGAAGAATGAATGAAAGATAGAGCCTGGGGCCTTGATGACATCAATCAATCGCCGGATTTACTAACTTTGCAATTATCCTACTCGACATTCTTTTATTTATTCCAAGTTATTATTGAGATGATAAATCACTTCATGGTTTAGGTTGCTTTTGCCTGAATGAAAGAAGTTCAGGAATTTACAAGGGTTTAAAGGTATTAGAATTGACAGAGGCTGAAAGAAGAGTAGGAAGGAGGTTTCTATAACAACCCAACAACAATATCTATGATTTATTGAACATCTACTACACATGAGGGACTTCTTCATTTATATTCTTAATCCTCTAATCTTCACAATAATCCAAAAATAAACATTATTATGCAAATTCTGCAAAGGAGAAAACTGAGTCTCAGAAAAGTTAAGCGAGTTGTCCCAAGCTACCTGCCTATTACGTGGCAGCACCCAATTCCCACGCATCTGCACCCTGTTATATTGCTACAACTATGAATCTTAGGTCTAGCAAATGCAATAGCACATTTTTAGAGCTTGAAACAATATTTTCTATGCAGCGATCAAACCTGAACGTATGAAGTAGGTGAACTCCCAATGGAATGAATGTGATATGTTGAACTAACGGTCACCAAGAATTAAGAGGATCTGTACTTTTGTTTTCCTGCAAGATTCCATTTGCTCCTAGCTTCCTCTTTGCCATTCATGTGCTGTCTATGTGAGAAAATCATCGATTGGTTCTGGGCCCATGCACAGTAGGGGATGGTAAAGCTCTTTTTGGCAGTGTATCATCCCTTCCTCTTTCTTTTGATGGAAGTCCCCTGCTTTTCTTAAGAGAAATTACATACTCTGCCCTCAGACTTGTGCACATTCTGGTGGAACCATGACTCAAGGAAGGGGTCAGGTAACCTTCTGGCCAAGGTTACAAGTGACCCAGATAAGCCACAAAGACATTCACTTCTAGGACTCTGCATCTTGAGGGGAGTGATGCTAGAATGAGGAAAAATGATTGATGCCCATATACTCACTTCAGAGAGGGCACCAGCCTGGACCACCAAATGGTTCCTACTCTCTGCGCTCTACTACCTAGACCCCTGCCACAGTCCCTTCCTGAGCACATCTTTCCATTTCTTTGACAAATCATTTTCCTGTTTAAACTGATTTCCATTTAAACTTGGAAAGCTAACACTAGACTGCCAACTCTGTGAGGACAGGAGCCACGGCTTTTTAGGCTCATTGTTACATCCCGAGTAGCTAGCAAGTAGCAAGCATGCTACACATATTTTAATGTCTTAATTAACTAATGAGGTCTCAAAATGAATGACTCAACGCAGTCTATAACCAAGTGGAAGAGTGAAGCTTAAATTTCAGATTCTCCTTAAGGATTTTTATATGAGAAATTATCTGCGGCTTGTCTTGGCTGAAGAAAAGCAGAACCTTTGATATTATGAGGAGTGTGTGACAGCTTAATCAGAAACAAAGAGAAAGTGTTTTCTCTTAAGCCACTAAGTCTAGAAATATGTGCTTCCCTGTGTGAGATATCCTCCATGCCATACATCCCAGAGGTTCTGATCCTTAAAGAGGGTGAGTAGGTGGACAGAGAAGAGTTAGAAAAACAATGAATATTTCCAAAGGAAGCCACAGTGTCCCTCTGCTAAGAATTATAAGGCCAGGAGTAAGTGACTTGGCCTGTAGTCTACTTGATAGACAAAGAATGGGAATGTGACTAGGACAGGAAGGAGTCCTCAGCACACTGCTAGCGGCTGTCCCCCAACTTCAGTTCTCTTCCAGTCTTTCTGTCTCCTTACCCCCGCCACCCCCCACACCACACATGCATGCTCACACGCACGCCGCATGCACACACACACACACACACACACACATACACACAGAGGCTGTGAGAACCCAGAAACGTACAGACATAAAACAAATGGAACTGAAGGAAATCCAACACCACAACCCCCTGGTAACGATAATGATGAAGAAAAGCTGCTGCCAGATGCATCTTGTGATGACGCCAATGATCTAATTCGCCTACTATCAAAAGATGCCAGTAAAGGCAGCCTTGACAGAGGCTTTAAAAAAATCAAAAGAGCGCAGCATCACTGGAACTGTGTTATCTGATTTATGCTTTTTCAAAGACCAGGCTTGTGTCATATGCTGATAATAGACTCTAGCCATCAAAACGTTATTTTATCTGGTATCTTGATTTTAAAGAATTGTGGAAACTAGCAAATGGAACTGGGTTATTTATATGATGTTTGAACTCTGGTAGTCCACTAAGGGAAAATGCAACACACACACACACACACACACACACACACACACACACACCACAAAATCAAAATCCAAGCTAGATAATAATATAATAAAAAGCAACATCCATGGTGTGCCTGGGTGACACAATCGGTTAAGCATCTGGCTCTTGGGTTTTGGCTCAGGTCATGATCTCAGGGTGATGAGATCAAGCCCCTGGTAGGGCTCCATGCTCAGCACAGAATCTGCTTAGAGTTTCTCTCTCTGTCTCTTCTGCTCCTCCCTCCACCTTGCTCTCTCTTTCTCTCTCTCTCTCTTTTAAATTTTTTTTAAACTTTTTTAATTTAATTTTTTTTTATGATAGTCACAGAGAGAGAGAGAGAGAGAGGCAGAGACATAGGCAGAGGGAGAAGCAGGCTCCATGCACCGGGAGCCCGACGTGGGATTCGATCCCGGGTCTCTAGGATCGCACCCTGGGCCAAAGGCAGGCGCTAAACCGCTGCACCACCCAGGGATCCCTCTCTCTCTCTCTCAAATAAATAAATAAAAGTTAAAAAGGGCAATAACCTTTTATAAATAAATAGCCATTTATAAAAATGGTCACCAATGTAATTTCTGAATTAGAACATTATTCTTTCATAATTTCATAATGAACATATGAATGAGTGCTAAGATGGCATGTGGGTGCCCACTGGATGAGGCCCTTACCCACAAGTACTTGAGCACTGCCAGGATTCAGAGCCATTAGGGCCAGCAGATGGAGATCCCCCGCTAAAGAAGATCCCACTTCAGGAAACAGCCTCATTTATTAAGTTACACAGAAATAGAAGGGTCTCCTTGGAACACAAATTTTTTTAAAGTTCTAAAAAAAGTTTAAGTAATTGAATGTAAAAACTCCCCAGAAGCATGACCTAATCATTCCACGTTTCATGCAACTTAGAGATGACATCTTTTTCCTTGAATGACTAGACATTAATCAGACCTCCACACTTGAGAAGATAAATGCCAAGCAAAGAAAAGGAAGCCTTCTATATATTTACCTTACTGTTTAAAGCACAGACATTAGAAATGAATGAGATTTTTGACCATTTATCATACAGAGAGACCAATTGTCTTGCAGAAATTTTTATGTCAAACCACACCTGGCCATACATGTTTGTCCCTTGATTCATGAGCCCTAAATATCACATTGCAACATTGTTGGGCTTAAGCCAAAAGTAATGTGTTTAAAACTTCTTCCTTGCAGTCTTAAATTAGCTGCAATACTGGAAGTAAGAAAAAAGCTGCCTTGATGATTCAAAACTATGAAAAAATCGGAGTGTTATTTATTTAGTGTTTTAAACATATTATTTAATGGGGTCTGGGCAGTATATTGACCTTCCTAATGAGGTTTGACTAAAGCCAATATTAAAATTAATGTGCCCTCCCTGAGCACCCAGTGACAGAGTGTAATAGGAGCTGGCTTGGAAGGATCTATGTGGCAGAGAGAAGCCAGCCTGGCAATAAAAACAGGCCTTGGACAATCTGTATGCAGATGATCAAGAACTAACTTCGTCACTGCTAAGAATTCCAGGAAATCATCTTCTCAGACTAGGGTCAGTGCTCAATGATCAGAATATATTGACAGGCAGTATTGATTATAGTGGTTATAGTTTATGAAAACACAAGAATAAAATGTAAAAGATCCTGAAAGCAGTTTAAAGTGAAAGACCAATAGTACCACATGCATCTGAACTCCGTGGTGGTTGAAATAATGCCTGGACTGGCCAGCCCTACAGCACATCTACATTCTCTTCTAGATCCTGTAGGTTTTCCAACCTTGCATGCATTTTAAATTATTGCTAAGATGCTCACTTGCTAACTGACCTCCTCAAATAAGTCCTACCTCTCATCCCTAAGCATAACAGAACCACACAACTCCTAATCCTTGAGCACACAACCAGTCCAAGCCAATGGTGACATAGGTGGTGAGTCATTTCCACCTCCCAACTTCTCCATTTGGTCTCCTTCAATTCCCCTTTCCCCCGAGTCCCCCTGAGGTTGAAATGACTAATAATAGCTTATAGCATGGCATTTAGCAGATTCAAGGTAGCTTTCAGAATATGGCTTTTAGTAAGAATAAGCCTGGTTTCTATTTGTGACTCTGGGTGAGTTATTTTACCTTTCTCAGACATAGTTTCTCAGTTGAAAAAAAATGGGGATAAGGAATGAAATTGTATTCACAAATGTTTTAATACCAAGAGGCTCTCCTTTATATTAGAAAGGATGTAGCTGGAATAGGGTTCTCCTCATTATTCTAAGTCTGGAGATTCAAATACTGTGTGTTCATTTCCTTAATATAGTCCATCTGGGTATTTCAAACTCCAAAGAGAATCTGAGAAGCCAAATTACCCAATTCATCCTTAGAGTAACTATATTTACACTGGCTTCCTAGTCCAGTGCATCCCAAACAGGATTATTCCCATCTCAAACTCTTTTTGGTGAAATCTTTTGGCCACATTCTCCAAGCAGATGATTATAGATGTTCACCTTCTCTTTGTATTTGAATCCACAGCTGGAGAAGATAAGACAAGCAGGTCGAGAAAGCAGAGAACAGGCCCGGAAAGGACAAGCACTGATTTTCTATTGAACTTGCCTAACTTCCATATCATATTTAAGATACCAAAATAGTTCTTCAAATATACTTGCAAACGGTGGCACTGCCCTTGAATATGTTCCCCCGACTCCCATCTGAGTCAGTGTAATGAGTCTGCATTTTATAAGAGCTGAGCCTGGTCCAAATGGAACCGTGTAACTGTTAGAAAGATTAATGGACTGTATCACCCCACAGTTGACTATAAACTTCTAATTGTGTGAATCTCAGTGTGGCGTCTAGAGCTAAATGGGAGCCTGCTTCCTCAGTCACTAATATCCACTGATATTGTTCATGATTTTTCTAATGCCAACCCTAGGTACATCAGAGCTGGGCAGACCCCTGAGGAAAACAACAACTTTTGTTGTAGGTACTTGAGAGCAGTCATTATCACTGCTGCCAATTAATTCATCAATCTGTGTTTACCAAGCTGCCACCGAGAACAGGGACCAGCGCTGAGCCCTGCTGAGTGAGGGGAGGACGGAGGAGTCTATGAAGACTGAGCCTCAGCTCCAGAAGAGACGTAAATACAAGCCAAGAGATCTCTTTCCAAGTGGGGACTTTGTGACATCAAGCAACTCCCTTACCCCTCTGAGCCCTAAACTGAGAAGCTGGAAACCCACCAGGCCATCTACCTGAAGAACAACAGACACAACGTGTGTGTGAACACGCTTTGGAAAGCATTAAGCTCAACACAAATGAAAGCATTCATCATGACTTATAATACAAAACACAGATCCTGTAGAGCTAAGGATAAATCCGGTTAATTCGGGTGTATCTGTACCATTCTCCTCCTTATAAATTCTTGCCCCTCTCTTTTCACATTTCAGAACATTTTGAGTGGTTTATCCACAAAACCAAACTCTCACTCTTTTTCAGCTTTGAAATCATGTGTGGAGGCTTCTTTTTTTTTTTTTTGGTTGGAGGCTTCTTTAAGATATATTTGCTTTGTCCTTGACATTACCACCTTCTATTAAAAGAACTGTCAAGCATTGGCCCTGGTTGGGGACAAGGGTAAGCTAGAGAGGACTTCTTCCCTCTACTGCTACCCACTTGTTCCTTCCCCCCCACTCCCTCTTCTTCTGGCTTCTTCTGAATGGAAAACACAGAGCTCTCAGCCCTGTGATGCCCCTCCATCCCACAGGAAACTGGACCATTAAGCAGAAGCCACATAACCCCTGGGTCCTTCATCCCAGGCACCTAACTGTGTGAGCTGCATTTCATCACTTTGCAGAAATGTCCCTCTCTCCTTCCTTATAGTTGCATTAAGTGAACAGATTCCCTTGTGTTTGAAACAATCTTTTCAAGATATTAAGGAAACTGGAATATTAGTTAACTACATCGCTACACTGTGTTGTGAAACTCGGGATGGCATAGTGCTTATTGGCAACTAGGACTGCAAGTCTCCAAAGTTAATCAAGTTGCTGAGGTTTTCAGGATCCGGATGTTGGCAGAATTTCCTTACACTCCGATGCCAATTTAGATGTTTAAATATCTAGGGAACGGTAAATATAGAACATACAACTACAGCATTAAGAAAGAACCGTGGCCGCAGTCCTGTCTCACCAGCATGTCTCCTAACTCCCCAAAACTTCCCTTTTGACTAGATGGGGAATAATAATAAATAAATAAATATGTATTTATATATTTATATTATAAATTTATTTATATATTATATATGTATAAATACATATACCTTCCTCAGTCCTAGAAAGGGCTTTGCTGCCCCTCTCAAAAGGGTTCAGGCATTTTCCTGCGAACTCGTTTATAACAATCTAATTTATGCTCTGTAGATCAGAGAAATGGGCTGATTAGGAACCGATTAGTGTAGATTCAAATCTGCACTTTGAGCGATGGAAAAGCTAAAGCCTATTGCAGTCTAGAGTTTAGAAGTAACTCCGATTCTATCAACTGTCTCAAGTTGTTACAGTAGGGTCTATGAAAGGACGATCCCAAAGAAGCCTGAAAATAATGAGATGGCGAAAGGTGCAGTATCCGACTGTACCTGCAATCCCTGTAAAGTCCTTTATTGGAATGTGAGAGGGATGTATGTTGGCCAAGACAAGACGCCTTTATATATCACTAAAGGAAATGACAGCCAGGTTTGGATCTTCGGACTTAGCATCAAATGTTTTCTGTTGCTTTTGCCCAAAGACAAGTAATAGGATGAAATCTGGTCCTGGGGAAGAAAGTTTGGGGAGGGGAAGTTAAAGCAGGAAAAAATAACAGAAGGGAAAGATTCTTAATGCTGCCCAAATCCTGCCATTTGCAAACAATTTTCCATCAGATCTGGACTGTGTGAACTTAGGCAAGCAAACCAAACTCCCTGGATGCTACAGGGATAAGGGAGGAAATGGTTAAAGCCCTGGAGATCCAGAGGAAAGGAGCCTGTGTTAGCTGAAGGAACTGGTGTTTTTCCTCTCATCTTTAAGAGTATAAATTGTGGGGGATATGAACAAACAAAAAGCCCAATGAGACTATTTATGAGGAGAAGCAATAAAACCCACACAGATAATGTATGACAGGGAGGGGGAAATGAACTTTCCCAAACAGAGTACTAACACCCTCTTGGTGGGTGCAATGCACAAGATTAACGACACCACCCTCAGACTCTTCGGTGGCATTTCAGGACCTTGCTTTACAGCTCCCTTTCATTTCACTGGGATGTAAATAATTGATAACTTGAAGGGACCCAAGAAACCCACTGCAACTGAACACAGATATTTTTTATGACATCAATTACAGGGCTAGTGACTTGATGAGAAAAGGAAAATATTTCAAACCGCACTTTAATGATCTCCACCAAGAACCCCTAGTGTTCCAAATGAAACGTGGGTCTCTAGGCCTTGTTGTTTTTCTTTTTCCTCCATCTTCCTCCTCATAGGGAACATAAGTTACTGCTGAACAGAGGGGATGGTTAATTATGTCTCTACTTTGCAGTGGTGGCTTTCAGGACTCCTTATCTTAACGAAGGAAAGGCTTGGGAGACCAGAAGGCTTTGAGGGAAGGTCCCTTGTGTGTGCCTCGTCAGGGCCACATGTTATATGACAAAGGTGCTGTGGAGTTGGGCTTGGCAACCAGGGCTACAATTGTCGTTGAGATTGTCATTTATGACATTACAACACCAGGGCACATTAAAATGATATGGTAAGCAGCACCATTAAGGCTGTTGAAAGGAAGTCAGAGTTCAAGTATTTGTGCATGAGGCACTTTATGTGGTGGCGACTTCTGAATTTATAGTTGTCAGGATGGGAATAGAAAGGTTGATTTGGTCTGAGACGGGGTCTGTTCGTGCTTGTGTCTGGTTGATTGTGAAGTCCGGTTCATTTTTCCCCTTTTTTCTGGCAAAACTCTTGCAAGGCTGCTAATGCTTCATCAGAAAGGGCAAGAACCATGTCTGGAAGGTTCTCCACAAACCCACAGTGCAGCAGGAGTGTGCTCAGTCCTCAGGCACTTGGGTCCTGAGAGAAGGGTGCTGGGAGGTAGTATTGGTGTGGGAGGCAGAGAGGGCCTGGGTATGTGTCTGAGTGAAGGGGAAGAGGGTGGGGAGATGCTTCAAACCAATTCCAAGAACAATAAAATCTTGTTATTCTATGACTCATAACATACATTTGAATCCACCAACAAGTCAAAACACATACCTTGAAATATCATTACAGGATACAGGAAAAGTCTCCTGGAACCAGCTTATAATAGGGGTTTGGGTGTGTTTCTCCACTACCGGCATCATCACTCTTGGACTGCAACGTTTCTTTCTTTGGAGAGGCCTGAACCACAGAGGGAAGAGCTCTTTTGGTCTATTAGTTTGGAACTCAAGAGATCTGCCAAACTGCTTGTTCTCAAGTTGAAAAAGATACTGGTTGTCTGTTAGGCCAGAATACTGAAGCCCTGATACTTTAAAGCGATGTAATTCTAAGCTTCCATGTCTTGTAAAGGGCTGTTCACTGACTTGGCTTCTAAGCAGGAAGAAAGGGGGGTCAATGGTGCAATGAAAACAAGAATTCTTTCTCTTCCTTCCAATTTTTGGATACAAATACGCCCTTGTTTCTTCAGTTGCATTTCCTTGCCATTCTTCTATACTTTCCTAATACTCTGCATCATCTGATGATGTCAAATAAGCTATAGGATGTAAGATCTGCAAAATGTCAGCAGCAAAGTGCTTCTTGTGGCTTTTTTCCCCCTGGTTTATCTGTAAATGGCACCAGGAAAAATCAATCTATTTTTATGAGTCTTCCAACCCAACCGGGTCTACTTAAGAAAAATCCCCAGATGAAATTTATTGAGATGTTTCTAAAATGCCTCCTATTTATGTATCACAAATGAAACATTATTCAGAATTTGGAAGTGGTTTCTGGAGTATTTGAGTCTTTTCATTCTGGTCCTTAAGGAATAGCTCATAATGAAAACTTATCAACGGAGTTGATATTTTATCGCATCTGTGTTAATTTGGGACTGCCGACTTATCATTAATAAAGCATTTGGCTAGAAAACAATGTCCATATTTGATGGTCTGGTAACTTTTTCCCCACTTTATGCCACAATAACTGCCCGGTCTTATTGTTGCCCATAATGAAGGTGTAAAGTTTTATAGCCTAAGTAATGTCAAATGACACAGTGTCAAGAAGATCTGGAGACAAGTTTGGAGGGTTTAGATGAAAAAGGAAGTTGTGTGGCCCATGCCAGCCTTGCTTGTAGTTTTACTGCATATTGATCCCCTTTTACATACTGATTTAGCATCCTGAATTATGATTCAGTATTAAATTTAAATGCCACTCAAAAGCTCATACCTCAAAGGTTGTTCTAAGTCACAGCCATTTTTGACCCTGCTGGTTGCCTCTCTAGAGTAGGTGTTTTATTAGAACTGTCCATAAAAGACTGCATGGTGGTTAGGTCTGCAGTAGAGGGAACACGCAGTGCTTTATATGCATCTGGAGTGCCAGAAAGCAAAGAGCGGTTTGGTATAACAAAAATATTCAAAAAATCATAGTCTTGAAAGGAACTTCCAGAGATCATTCAGTCCAATCTGTTACCTCTAGGTAGACCTGTACTTAACACAGTCACTAAAACTTCAGAAAAGAGGACTCCACAGACTTCTTTGATAATAAAGTTCATTATACAATAAGCCTAATCCTAGAGGAAACTTTCCCTACCCTCCCCAAACCCTACACTTCACACTCATTTATATTTCTCCCAAATTGAGGGGCATTGAAATTCCACACAGTCTACTATAGGAGGGAGTGGAGTGGAGTGTAACGTATTGGTCAAACTTTTCAAAAATTAGTAGTCCTTAAATTTTTAATTAGGTAGAATGAATTACACTCCAGGTGTTATTTATATAGCTTCTATTTGTTGCATATGAACCAAAGCTATTTTCTTTTTTAGAGAAATATGTCTGCACACCATGCTAGAACTTTTTATTTTTTTAAGTCAGGCAAGCTGGATTGAGTTCTAGAGTCTTTTTTAAATAGGCGTCAGTTAGTTTCCCATATTTCAAAACACATGCTATATGCCTATGATATTTAATGTCCAAATACAGAAAAGAAGGGAAGGGGGTGCTTAGATGGCTCACATCCAACTCTTGATTTCAGCTCAGGTCATGATCTCCAGGTGGTGAGATCAGGCTCCTGCTCTGTGCTGAGCATGGAGTCCACTTGTCCCTTTCCTTCTGCTCCTCCCCCTGCTTGCTTTCTCTTAAATATATATATATATATATATATATATATATATATATATATATATATATACTCTCTCTCTCCTGCCTCTCCTCCCCACTTGCACATGTTCACTCTCTCTCTTTCTCTAACAATAAGGGGGTGGATGAGAGGGAAAGATAGAAGGAGAAGAGGAAGGAAAGGAGGGAGGGAAGGATGGAGGAAGGGAAGGATGGAGGAAGGGAGTTAATTATTTGTCCATTGATTTTAGATCTGCCTGGAACTCATTCCCACACTTTTTGAGTCTGATGTGAGGTCCTCCTGTTTCTCATTGATCACTACTGAGGCAATACTAGGAAAGGAGAGGGAGAAAACAGCCAGTAGACCACAGACTGCTTTGTATTCCATGTAGGACCACGGATAGCTTTGTGTTCCATTGCTGGATCCAGATTCCAGGAGACCACAGAAGAGGACAGAGAAGGTAATGTGAGAACAGAAGGTGATTTATTTATGGCAATCTAAGATGATTCCTTTCTTGCTCACCTTTCCTTCCAATGCCTTAGGCAAATCTACTAATTCTTCCCTTACAGTGGTAAAGGAACAAGATCAAAATGATGTTAAGGTATAGATTTTCTCTTCTGCAGTATGAAAATATACAGGTTTCAGGGACACCTAGGTGGCTCAGCAGTTGAGTGTCTGCCTTTGGCTCAGGGAGTGATCCTGGGTCTGGGGATCAAGTCTCGTATCAGGTTCCCTGCATGGAGCTTGCTTCTCCCACTGCCTATGTCTCTGCCTCTCTCTCTCTCTCTCTCTCTCTGGGTCTCTCATGAATAAATAAGTAAAATCTTTTTTAAAAAAGAAAAGAAAATATATAGGTTTCAGAAATGAAATAGTTAAGTATATCTGGAATCCCCATTAATTGATGGTATTTGTTACAATACAATAATTCATTGGGTTTTATAAAGAATTAATCATGGGCCTCTAAACAAACATAATTCTTTATTTCAATCAAATGGCTAGCTCACTGTACCATATGTTTTACACAATTATCACACTTAATCTTCACCCAATGGAATAGGCAGCTGTTCTCAAAGTTTGGTTCCTGGACCAGCAGCATTACTCAGGAACTTATTAGAAATGTAAATTCACAGGTCTCACCTCAGACCTACTGAAGCAGAAACTCTAGGGATAGCACCAGCCATCCATGTTTTAACAAGACTTCTGGGTGACACATACTGTGGTTGAGAATCACTGGGTTATGGAGTATTCTCATTCTAGAGTCAAGAAAATTGAGGCACAAATTAGGCAATTTCTCCAGCACCACACAGCTAGGAAGTAGTCAAGGCTACATGATTCCAAAGCCCTTGCTCTCAACTCCGAGGTTATGGTGCATGATGGACTCAGTTTACTTGGAAAAATCAGTGTCAAGAATATAGACAAATAAATATACTCCAGAGAAAGTATTTAGATGTTTAAAAAATCAACAACATATGGCTTAAAACATGTCTTACTCTGCTGAATTTCTGTTTAAAAACTTCTTGAACTGAAAAAGTTATGATTCAAAGTGCTCAAGTCAACCACCAGGTAGACAATGGGAAAGAATGCCTGGACTTGGAAGGTCAGGTGAGCGGGAGGCTCTTGCCCCATGTGACAAGGCAGCTACTAGAGAACAATGCTACATAAAAGTAATCTCTTAAGAGAAGTCAGGCATCCAAATTTCTGAGGGAAATCTTGCAACTTTAAAACATTAGCTACTAATTCATGAATTTTGAAAGAATGATGTAGATGTTTATTTAAAAAAATAGATTTTGTTCATAGGATGCCATTTTGCAACCTCTCACTGAGAAATCCTCATAACATTTGATGAACACAGATCAAAAGACTGAGGGGATATAAGGCTCATGTAAAATATGTGTGAGGAGAAGTGTGGGAAATGGAACTTTTGGAACTGTGCTAACTGATCACATTATCAAAAGTGGGTCTAAACGTTATGGCTGTGTCATTGTGACCCCTTTTATTAATTCACAGCTTGGTGCAGTGTTTCATAATATCACTGCATTTGTACGATCTTCACTGAGATTGTGTGACTGCAGACTCCAGTTTCACAAGCAACTGTTTGAGGGAATGCTGGAAAATAAGCTTTTGAGGCACATGTCAAATGTTTATGTGGGCACCATTTTAAATTCTCATTGAGAAAGCCACTCTATAGACTGAAAAACATTCAGAGGAAGCAGGTTTGGAAAGGTTACTGCAAAATCCATCTCAACTGCAAACAGAAGTGATTTTAATGCCTGTTATTTTGGAAGCAGTTCAAAGTTGTTTTTTCCATTGTAAATAGCATTAAAGTGCTCTGTGGAGGCAAGTATTACTTTTTTCTTGGCCCACTGCACTTCAGTAATGGCTCTTATACACTGAAGGCACAACAATAAGACTCAGGAAGTTATGCACAGTATATCAGGGACAGCAGAGGAGAAGTGGGAGGGGAGAGGAGGTCATATGGTAAGTATAGAAAAGAAAAATTTGGGGGTGGAGATGCTGTGCATGTGAATACCAGCCAAGACAGGGAACATCTGGAAAACCTGCTCTGTATTATGTGGTCATTCCACAAACTTTTCCAAGGAATCACATAAGGAGAATATTACATTTTAATTAGAGTTGGGATTGATCCAGAGAAAAGGGGGGGGGGGAGGATGGTTTGCTGAACGAGCTGGATTTTAGTTTGGCTGGGTCCATGAAATACAATTAACCACTTACTTCCCTCCAGAGGTCCTTAGCCTATTCCACTGGCTCAGTGACTTGATGAAACATCCCTCTGGACTCCTGCCTAGCCCTAACCTGTAAAAGGAGAGCAGAAGCAATGGATGAGTGTCAGTTGAAGAAAGTTAACCTGGGACCTTTTTGCAAGGATGGCCCAGAAAGCCAATGTGATATCCTTGTTTCCCCCTTCCTTATTTATGTCACATGGCCAGTTCATCAGTTATTCTCTGAAGGTAAAAGGTAACGGAAAGAATAGATGCACTAATGTGATGAAGCATGTAATTTATTTAAGGTAATATTCTATTTCATTTTATGAGAAAATACAAGTATTGTGCCAAGAGATAAAATAATCCACATGTTTAGAATCCTCCTTAATAGAAACTAAATGCATTTTAAATGCTAATAATTTATTAATTTTTAGTTAAACATCTAAAAATTTATATTTAATACATCTAATATTATTAGAAAAAGTGAAATAATATTTTGTAGAACTTTGTCATTGTTGTGTACAAATTCATCATTGTACATTTACTGAGCTCAAACTACAGAGTGGGAACTGTCCTAGAGGAACCAACCAAATACTGACATTTTAAATTCTCATTGAGAAAGCCACTAGAAGGACTCCACTCAAAGGACTGACAGTCAAGTAAGACAGACAAGGTGGAGAACCTTAAAATGTTAATAACAATATAAGACAATGATATATATAAGGACAGTCAGTAAATCGCCAAGCTAATGGTTCAGAAAGAAGCACCATGGGCTCTTGGGGTAGAGAAAACAGGGGTGGCTTCCTGAGAGAAGTAGTGTTTGTAGTGTTTGTCTGGTCCTTAGAAGCTGGGTGGAATCTGAATAAATGGAGAGGAGACACAGGATCAAGCCGTGCGTGGGCTATGCTCTGAGCAAATGCCCAGGAAGGCAGTAGGAGTGTTCGAAGGGCAGACCCGAGTGGCTGAGAAGAGGCTCCTGGGTGACACAGGGAGGGTGATATTTTAAAGGAACCAGTCACCAGAGTGCATAAGGCATTGACAAATGCCCTGTATAAGGCAATATATGGAGATTGTAGAAGACTTTGTTTGAGAAAGGATCCCTGGTGTAGGGAAGAAAGGTTTATAATTGAAAAGGGCTCAAAATGAGTAACTAGAGATATCTGGAGTACACGTACTACGTATATACCAGAAATCACAAAAGTGGGATACTTCCAAATGATTAAGGGATTTTTTTTTCTTTAATGGTATCTCTATGGCACATTACAGTTTGGACATAATGATGTCCACTGTGATTTCTATTTTTCCCTTAATTTATACCCCAGGCCCCAAATTATTATGCCATCTGAAAATAGTCTAAATTCCTGACCCCTTGCATTATTGACCCCATGCCAATAATATGTCAACTCCTTTTCTTTCCTCTTTAAGTATATCCTCTCCAGACAGTATTTGGCCCTTGTACTTGAGCTACAGACTTTCCAAAAGTTGGAGAAATCTTCCAAAGAAGGAACATGGCATCTTATTCTTGGAATTACCCTCCCTCGATCTTCTTCCAGCTGCTGTGCATATACATACTGCTTGATTTTATTTAATAAGAAAGCTCAAAATGCGTCCCAATTCAGAACATAGCCCTGCATGCTGTTCCCTCTAGTCTAACCAGAAATCCCATTCTCCTCCTCCTCTAACTCAATAAACCAAATCTAATTGGAGAATAATTATAAAATACACTGATGTGCAATTTGTTTCACTAACCCAATAATTAATTAATATGCTACTTATGGTTCGGAAGAGCTCTTAAGACACAGCACAAATTCTACTAGATGAAAGAGAATACCAAAGACATAAACCAGGGGCAGCATCTTTACATAAGACAGGCCAGGAGAAAAAGACATCTACTTGGCCTTTTTCGAAGGTGAGATTTGTTTCACTCCATTTGAGGATCCTCCTTTTGCCCTTTTTAAATGTGAAGTAGATTGTGTGTTTTGCAGATGAATTGGTAGCTGAATCCAGCTGATGGATGGACTTTTTTTATGTTTACATTTTCCAACCACCAGATGCTTTCAGGTGAGAGAATAGTGCTAATCAATAGAACCCATCTCTTATGGACTCCTGGTTGACTTGAGTACGCAAGCTATGCTCATCCTTGTAATACACAACCTCTAGTTGCTTTGACCTTCACACAATTGAAACCTGCAGCAGGAAATGCCTTGGATTTTCCTTTTCATTATTTAAAATGTGCAATATGCATAAATTGCTGCAGATTTCATTTTAAATGATTATAAACCTATCTTCTATGTGCCTTCAGAGAGGGGAGAGTTGAAGCTAAATCAAATTCTTTGTAATTATAGCAGTGAGCAATTATTAAACGATGACTAAGTTTTTCTTTAAAAAATCTTTTTTTTTTCTTTTTGGACAAATGAACATATTCTTCATTGCCGGATGAAAGACTCTGAGTGACACCAGGGAATGGTCCACCAGTGCACCTTCATAAACTGAAGGGTGTTATGCTTTGTTTTATTATATTTTAATTTTTAAAAGATTTTCATGTATTTATTTGAGACAGAGAGAGACAGCATGAACAGGGGGAGAGGGGCAGAGGGAAAGAGAGAGGCAGACACCCCACCAAGCAGGGAAGCCCGATGTGGAGCTCCAGTCAGGGACCCGGCGATCATGACCCGAGCCCAAGGCAGATGCTTACCGGACTGAGCCACCCAGGCATCTCTATTATGTTTTATTTTAACCTTTCAACTCTGTCTTGTAAAACTGGCTTTTATCTTTCGAAGTGTCATGAACTCTTCTTTAGAGTATCCACCACCTGGGAAGCTATAGTGTTTCTCATCTAAGGGTGAAAGAGCCTGAGATGATCCAGAATGGTTCACCTTTATATCCTTCCCTTTGCAAGGCTCCTGGAAGCCTTTCTTTTAATCAGCTCCATTTCCTTGGCAAGGCACGCTTGAAGCATTTCCCTGGCTCAGCGTGGGTGTGCCTGTGTCAGAGCCCTGTTTTCCTGGAGACCTCATGTTTGTGCAGCAACACAGTTCACTTTGGCAGGCCAGCACCATACATGACGAATGAGGACTCAAAACCTACAAGTTCAGCTGATTTCCAATCTAAGGCCTATACGAAGGAAGTAGTAAATCCGCAGCAATGTGGTTCTTTGCCAGGGTCTGCATATGAGTACTGCTTTGTATTTTTATTGCTTTTAACATGAGGTTTGAAATTCGGCTGAGACTTGCCTCATTTTATAAAAAAACAACTGATCAATTGCCTACCTATTGTCTGCAACAAAGAATGTACTACACTAAGTCATTGTATTTTTAATCCACATTTCTTTTACATGGATGTTATGTGGAAATGGGAGAGGCTTTCTGCTCGTACAGCAGTTAACTATTCAAGTCCCTCCCTCAGTGTGTCACCTGATTCTTTTTATCGTGCATTAGGGATCTCCTGAACCTGGCAAAAAGAGCAATATTTATGCAAGCTTACTTTTTAGGAACATGGATCTATTTTGAGAAATTCTTTTTGTCTTTCAAAACAAAAATACCAGTTCATTTTACAGCCATGGGATTTTCTTTAACGGAGAATTCGTCAAGCCAAATACTTAGGACTCGTCCCATGTCGATTCATGAAAGGAATGCTGATTAGGAAATTCCATTTATTATTATATGAAGCCATATTGGACAAAGATAAGACAAACTTGCTTAAATGAATTACTATTTGGAGGAATTTCCAAACTGTAGAAAACTGAAAGGAACAACTCCCTTCCTCTCTAACATTTCAAATTCTGCACTGTCCATCCTCAATGGAAATATCATATTTCAGATTTTAACTGCCTAAAGCCTATAGGAAAATATTTTTACCTGGGTGGTTTTTTTTCATTCTATAGATACCTCATCATGGCACTGTATGTGTATGGATTCTTTAAAATAAAGATGATTATGACAATAAGGCAAATGGATAGATGCATTTAATGCTGGAAAGCATCAAAAAAATCTGATAAAGTAGATTCAAATAGGTTACAGACTTCCTGTAAATCATTTTGATGGAGGCTACAACATGCAATGAACATAGTGGTTGCTTAGTAAATGTTTACTGATGTAATGATAATGTTTACATAATACAATGCTTCTCAAAATTTGTCGTACAAAAGAATCACCTGGGGTTGTGTTAAAAATGTGGATTCCTGAGCCTATCCACAGAAATTAGTTGTGGAGTGGGTCCCAGGAATCAGCAGTTTTGACCAATACCCCAGATAATCCAGATGTAGATGGCCCATAGACAACACTTTGAAAAAATACTGCCATGGGACACGAACTATAAAGAAAGCAAGATTTATTTCCTATAATAAATCTTCCTATTGTACTTTATAAAGCAATAGGGTGGCAAATGCGCTCTGAAGGACAGAAGGAACGTTATCAACCTGGAAGGATAGTTCATTTGTTCATTTACTCATTCCTTCATTCTTCAAATTCCACTGAGCACCTACAACAAAGCATTTACTTGCTTGCCAGTCTCTGTGGCTGCTCTGTGAACCCTAGGCATAGTCAGGGGTGAGCCCACAGAGAAACCTATTGTCAGATGAAGAATCATCATACTGAAGAGCATTCTTTTTCTATTTGAATTTTCCTGTTTTTGAGGGCACCAGTCATTATTCCACCAAACATACGGTTCTTGCTTCCAGAAAGGCTCCATATGAACACCTGCATTCTACTTTTCCTCCTTTCAGTGCTCAGAGCACTCTTTGTCTCTGGAGGTTGAAGTGGTTGGCTTTGAGCTTGAGCTCATATCCCTTGACATCAGGACTATCTTTGGTTTTGTCCTGTTGGTTCTTTTATTGAGATTTAATTGACGTGTAACATTATTTTAGTTTCAGATATACAACATAATTTGATATATGTATATTGTGAAATGATCACCACAGAAACTCTAGTTAACATTCATCACCACATAGTTTTTTCCTTGTGATAATAACTTTTAAGACCTACTGTCTTAGAACTTTAAAATATACAACGTAGTATTGTTAATTTTGGCCATCATGTTGTACATTATATCTTCAGTTCAGTTTTGTTTTGTTTTGTTTTTTTAGATTCCACATATAAATGAGATCATATAATTTCTGTCTTTCTCTGAATCTTTGTTTTGATGACAGAGGTAGAGCATGGAAGCCAGTTTAACACCAGCTCAGGCAAAGTGGAGAAATTCTGTATTGGGGAAGTTGACATTATTTTTTTCAACAAAGAGTTAGTTTTCTACTAAGGATAAGTTAATGATGTCATATAACTCACTTTCAACATATATTGCTTTTCCCCTTCAATCTAAAGTCCAGATAAATTAAATTTAGCCTTTAAAATAGGCCACATCCCAGATTCCTTAGAACTGTACAAAAATAAATCACATTTAATACCACTGTATGTACTACCTGGTATATAACTCGGATAAAACATATTCTCAAGAAATCTCTGATACAGGATATTATTCACATTAGATGATGGAACATACATTGCCAATCGGTATATTAGAAGCCAACAGCGGTCTTCTTATTCTAAGCCTTGAGGCCCTGACTTAACGCAGTGTCTTGAGGTAGGATTTGTTAATTATCAGATGCTAAAAACTTTCAATTCGGTTTTATATCTAGAAAAGTTCTATTTCCAGCAATGGTAGGATAGGTTTTTTTCAGGCCAGATTTCCTACAGAAAACAACAAAAAAATTGGATAAATATTAATATAAAAAGTCTCACAAATGTATCAATAAGCTGACAAAGCTGTAAGGAATTCCTGGGCTGAAATCTAAAGGAAAGAAGGAAGACACAGAAGAAAGACCTGAGCATCACAGGTGCTTTTATTCAGAAGGCGTTTGCTAAGTTTTGTTGGTCTTATGCAGAGGTAAACAAAAGTCAAGGCTCAGGGCCAATGCAAGAGGGGAGCCTAAGAAAAACCCTTCCTCACATTAAATAAACCTAAGGACTACACCCTCAGAGAACATACCAACCAGAAGTGAACTAGCTTCCATTGTACCCCTTTGCAGAGAAGAGAAGAAAAGTGGGGGGTTGGGGGTGGGAATCCATGTCTGAGATGTCACAGCCATAGGCCAGCTCTTGTGTGCATTTGTATTTTTATTCCCCAGAAGTTCAGGGAACCACAAACTCTGAACTTGATTTAAAGTGCTAGAGGACAGGTAATGCCCACAAGCACCGGGCAGAAGCAAAACCTCTCTGGAGAATGTACTTTCAAAAAAAAAAAAAAAGAGAATGTACTTTCATCTTAAGCCTCAAATACTCTCACCAGTAATTTTTCAAAGACAATGACAAGTACATACACAAAAGTTACCAAACATACTAAAACAAGACACCATGAGCAAATTTGTTATCTGCTGAGTATCCCAAAATTTTGCTCCAGAGCACAATGGTCACTAGAATAGGTGCCAGACTAGGTGCCCCTTACCTACTGAATATTTGATGAACAGTTTCTTTGGCAAGAAAAGATTAAAATACCTGTTTAGGTACTTAGAGGACTATAACCACTGGGTTTTCTTAATTACATGACTCAATTAAGAAGCCAAACAATAAAAGTAATCAAATTCCTTCAAGTAAGAAACTTACCTACTTGGAAGGAAACTTTCTATGTGTGAGGAATTCAAAGAACACATAATCTTCTTTATAATCTTTAAAACACACACACACACAGAGACAAGAAGAAAGATTTCGTATCTTTACCCATTTTCAAAGGCAAAAACTGAGGTATGAAACTGAGTCCCAGGTGACAAGGAAGTCAGAGCCAGCACGGAGAAGTGGCCTGTGGTCTCCTCTGGATTCTATATGGCACATCACATTAATCCAACCGCTACAATCTGAATTCATCAGGCCTTTTGATTTTGTTCATGTGTTTTAGATTCAAAAAATGTATTTTGCCAGAATTCTTTGCCCTTAATTTTTAAAACCATGTGTGTTTTAGGGTCAATTTAATCTGCATGTTTCCTATTTTCCTATAATTAAACCATCAAAATATTGTCCTTTAAAAACTATTTGATGTCCACAAAATCATCTGAGCCCTTTCAATAAGCTTCTTAAAAGGGTTTTTATCCCACTTAAGAACAGAAGTTGCACTGTGTTATGGGTGACCTGATGCAGAAACCAAGAATCCCCTTTAAATTCCAAAATCCTTGAAGTCTGAATAATTTCTGAACTTGGAAAACTGAGTTCACCCATTGCTAAGTTTTCTGTGTTGCTAAAGAAGACATTTGGAGCAAAGATGAGCTCCATAAGAGAGGAAATAAGAGCTGCAGAAGAAATTGAAGGTATGTGAAATTAGCTTAGGCCCCTGAGGAATAGCTGGAAGCCTAACTTGTCACATTGCCATCCACAGAGCAAGAAAAAGCTCAAATGCACATCAAATGTTTGACAGGACTAAAGAGAAATGTGATGTCCATATGAAATAATATTTGCTCATAATGCTAAGAAAACAATGGAATATAAATGTATGGGTTTCAGCACATCCAATTTGCTCTCCAGCATAATCTTCTGCTGTTGGCAGCTCATGGAAAACCCTTAATAATGCTTACCAACATTGAATAATTAATTCCTCATAAAGGATAAATAGAATTTGTTATTCTAAACACGAACTCCTATTACACAGAACTGCAGAACTGTGGTGGCAGGGCGAGTGGATGGAGAAGGTCTTTGTAGAAGGTTATGGACAGCAAGCCAGGAAAGTGAGCTGGGCTCTGTAGAAAAGTCTCTCCCCTGCTTGGTGTTGACAAGAGCCCAAAAGCTGAGCAGCAGCTAGCATGCCTGTGAGGAGAAGGCTCTCCAGCCAGGCTCCAGGGTGCATTCAGGAGGCATTTCCAGGGAACCCATAAATACTTCTGTTCTGAGCAGTTCCCAGCTCTTGGAGAGCACAGGCCTGTTATCGCCAAGCATCAAATACTGAACAGACAGGATGCAGGGGCTTCCCCACCAGGGGAGCTGGCACACGAGCTCTAAGGAAAAGGGATCTGAGTCCGTTTCCTGCAATTGTTAGAGAAAGATGGTGGCCCGGCCCTTCGGTATTTAGAGTCCGGTGTACATTACTGTTCTCATGTGATCATTAGGATCTCAGCATATCCAGGCCTTAATTGTCTACCGAGAAACTCCCTCTGTTTAGGCACCTGAGAGAATTAGAAGTTTGATTCCACTATTACAGCTAATAAAATACAGTCTTATTCATAGTTTCAAAGCTCTAGCACATGCATTAAATAACTCCTTTGATAATGCTGTTGATTTTAACCACAACAGCAACAATAACAGTACCAACAAAAAGCATCATTAGAACAAGTGAGTTTAGCAAAGTTACTGGATGCAAGGTAGATATATAAAAATCAAATGTATTTCTACACATTAGTCACAAACTATTGGAACTTTTAAACAGCTTTGTTGAGGTATAATTCACATATAATGCATTGCCTATATTTAAAGTATACAATTTAGAAAAGAAATAAAGGGACAATTTGATAAGTTTTCGTGTATATGAATGCATGTCTAGACGAATGCGTATATTTGGACATGAAACCATCACCACAATCAAAAAATGAATGTATCCATCACTCTCAAAAATTTTCTTTGCCCCTTGGTAATCCCTCCCTCTCACCCTTCCATGCTTTTCTCCACCCACATCTGTTTTCTGTTAATATAAATTAGTCTGTATTTTCTAGATTTATATATATATATATATGGAATCATGGACTATGTACTCTTTTTGGCGTGGCTTCTTTCACTCAACATTAAGGTTTACATGTTGTTGCTTGAGGTACTTGGAGCTTCTTGGATTTGTAGGTTTATAATTTTGATCAAATTTGAAAATTTTTTCAACCATTATTTCTTCAAATAATTTTATACTCCCCCTTCTCTCCTCTCCTTCAAGAAATCCATAACATATACATTGGGACTCATCAGTTCACTGATGCTCTGGAGTTTTTTAGGAGGTTTTCTTCAGTCTTTTTTTTTTAATCTCTGAGTTTCAAGTTTTTATTGGTTCAAATTTGCTAAATTTTTTTCCCTCTTCAGTGTTCAATCTGCCATTAATTCCATCCAATAAACTTCTCCACCCAGGCACTGTTTTCATCACTAGAAGTTCAATTTAGGTGTTTATACAGTTCATGTCACAACTTACTTTTCATCCTTCCTCTAGTTTGCTGAATATATGAAATACAGTTATAGAAATTTTTGATGTCTTTATCCACTTATTCTAATATCTGGGTCATTTCTGGGTCAGCTTCACTTGCATAAATTTTCTCCTAATTTCACATTTTTTTTCTACTCTTTTGTATATCTGGTAATTTTTTTTATTGGATTCCAGACATGGTGAGTTTTACCTTTGTGAATGCTGGATTTTTTTTTTTCATTCCCAAATATTCTTGAGTTTAGCTCTGGGATGCACTTATAGTACTTGGAAACATTTCGATCTATTTGGATCTTACTATTAAGCTTTGCTAGGTAGGACCAAGCACAGCTTTTAGCCTAGGGTTTATGAATTGTAGGGAGATTTTTCTATTCTGACTGGTAGGAAAAAAACCTATTTTTGACACTGTGTGAGTTCTAGGTACTGTTTACTCTAAACTTTTTGAGTGATTCTTTCCTTGCTCTCTGATAGTTTCCTCTGCAGCATGTACTGATCAATAGTGGACTTAGAGGGACTCTCTGCAAACCTCTGGGATACTCGCTCAATGCTGTTCTATTCTCTCCAGTACACTGACCTACAAACTCTAGCCATCTTGGCCTCCCTAAACTCCCACTTGTACTTCCTCAACTTAGGAAGATTGCTGGGCTCTGTCTGAATTACTGTCCCCTCTACTGTGACCTGGAAACATTTTCCAAGTGATAAGCCAGGTAATCAGAGGGCTACCTTATTTTTTTTTTCTATCACTCAAAAATCACTGCCTTACATTGCCTGATGTCCCGTGGCTTAAGAACTGTTGTTTTATATATTTTGTTCAGCTTTTTAATTTTTTCAGTTGAGAGGCCAGATCCAATCCTATTACTCCATTTTGGCTAGAAACAAAAGTTCATAATTGGAAATGGAAACTTAAAATATATACTAGTTATAATAGCATCAAAAATATAAAAATAAAAAAAATAAAAAAATATAAAAATCTTAGGTAAAAAGTTAATATAGTGTGTGTAAAATCTATATACTGAAGATTATAAAACATTTCTGAGAGAAACATAAAATGGACCTAAATAAATGGAGAGATAAACTGTGTTTATCAGAAGACACAGTATTGATAAAATGTCAATTCTCCCCAAATTGATCTATTGTGCAATTTCGACCAAATCCCAGGAGATTTTTTAATAGAAATTGGCAAAAAAGATTTTTTAAAACTTAATATGGAAATGCAAATGTAGATCTAAGAAGTTGAATTATTCTAAAAAGAAGAACAAATTGGAGTAATTATGCTACCCAATTTCAAGACTAATTATAAAATTATAGTACTAGAGATAGTGTGGTATTGAAACAAATACAGACATATAGGTCAATGAAATAGAATCCAAAACCCAAAAGTAGATACTCATATCCATGCCAATTGGTTTTCAACAAAGGTATCAAGATGCCAATTCAGTAGGATAAAGGATAGTCTTTTTCAGTAAAAAGAACCTGGAAGAATTGATCATATGGAGGGGAAAATTTCTAGGACCTATCTCACAGCACATACAAAAATTAACTCAAATGGATCATTTAAATGTAGTATCTAAAATGATAAAACTTCTAAAAGAAAATAAAGGGAAAAATTTCAATTTAAATTGAAAATGTTTCTTAGATAGGACACAGAAAAAATAAATGAACCACAGGAAAAAAGAAACTACACCAAATTGGTCTTCATAAAAAATTAAACCGTAATAAAGAGTCAAGGGGTACCTGGGTGGTTCAGTCAATTAAGTGTCTGACTCTTGATTTCAGCTCAGGTCATGATCTCAAGGTCATGAGATCAAACCTACATTGGGTTCCACGCTGCTGGGCATGGAGCCTGCTTAAGATTCTCTCTCTCCCTCTACCTCTGCCCCTTCTCTCCAGCCCCCACTCAACATCCCCCCATCCCAACCCACCCTGCTTCTGTGTATGCTCTCTCATTCAAAAAAAAGTCTGATTCCATTTTGATGTTTGATTTTGACTGCTATGGTTTTCAAACCCCACCATTCCACCTTCCCCTTCTGCCCCACATCTGGGCTAGCTGATAAGAAAGCCCAGGGGCTCCCACCTTTGTTGCCAAAAGGAAATTCAAAGCATGCAAACTCTGGCTCTCATGCACAGGAACCCTCACTCCAGCTCCATTCCCTAAACACAGTACAAACAAAACCAGTCTCTTTCCCCTGCTCTCTTAAGCCATTTTTGCTTCTGCTTAGGAGCCTGCCCTGCTCTCCCCAGAAAGTCTCATTATTGAGTAATAATCCTTTCATACCTTCCTGACATGGTCTCAACACTTGAATCAAATCTGATGAGGAGGAATGCAACCTGTTTCTATGGGATAATCACCCAAAACTTTAACATTTCTAAAGACTCTGTTAAGAAAATGAAAAGGCAAGTCACAGACCAGGAGAAAATATTTGCAAGCACATTTCTCTAAAGGTTGTTTATCTAGAACATATAGGAGACCTCTTGGACCTCAAGAAAATAAACCATTTTAAAAATTGTCAAAAGATTTAAATAAATTCTTTACTGAAGAAGATAAATAAATGACAAATCGTCATATGAAAAGATGGTGAGCATCAGTCATTTTTAGGGAAATGTAAATTAGAACAGATATCATGGGGTGCCTGGGTGGCACAGTTGGTTGGGTGATGACTCTTGGTTTCCGCTCAGGTTGTGATCTCTGGGTTGTGGGATCGAGCCCCAGTGGGCTTTGCACTCAGCGTAGAGTCTGCTTAGGACTGTCTCTCCCTCTTCCTCTGCCTCTCTCCCTTCAGCTTCTCTCCCCTCTATCTCCCCTGCCCACCATCTCTCTAAAATAAATAAATAAAAATCTTAAAAAAAAACAAACAGATATCACTTCACAGCCACTAGATTAATTAAAATTACAAAGACCTATAATACTGAGTATTGCTGAGGATATGGAACAACTATAAATTTCATACATGAATAATGGAAATGCAAAAGGGTGCAGCTACTTTAGTAAGTCATGTGGCCATTTCTTATCAAATACACTTATTATACAACCCAGAAATCCCACTTTTTAGGTATTTACCCATAAAAATGAAAACATACCCATACAAAGACTTGCACTCAAATGATTATAGTAACTTTTTTCATAATAGCCAGAAACTGGAAGTAAGCCAAACATCTACCAACTGGTCAATAGATAAACAAAATGTTATACATCCACATAATAAAATATTACTCAGTAATAAAAAGGAACTACTGATACATGAAATATTAAAAGCATTATGCCAAGTGAAAGAATCCAGACACAAAAAACTACACACTGCATGATTCCACTTATATAAAATTGTACAAAAGATTAAAGCAAGGATTTAATGAGAGGGAAGTGATGTCAATAGGGCACAAGAGAATTTTGGGGATGATCAAAATGTTCTATAACATCATGTAGTGCCAGAACATATGATTCTATATATTTGTCAAAACACATCAAATTGCACCTTAAAATTGGTATATATCATTGTATGCATATTACACCTAAATGAAAAAAATTTTAAATTAATATCTAGCATCTATTGACTGGCGAATCAAATCAAATCAAATTGCAAGGTGCAAATCCTTGCACATTTTCAGTATGGTTGAGGTATGATTCTATCGACATGGCTCAGGGAGGCCCACAGACTTCCCTGAGATCATACTATCTGTAAGTAAATTGCAGCGTTGGAATTTTTTATTCTAAGTTGAGTGCTCTTTCACCTATGAAGCCTCTTCTTCATGGAATTCTGTTTTTAGATCTTTCCTTGATATTCTCAATATATTGATTTATACTACCTTTAGGTAATCAAGAAAGAAGATATAGACCATTTAAATCAATCTTTTAGGGATCCCTGGGTGGCGTAGCGGTTTGGCGCCTGCCTTTGGCCCAGGGCACGATCCTGGAGACACGGGATCCAATCCCACATCGGGCTCCCGGTGCATGGAGCCTGCTTCTCCCTCTGCCTGTGTCTCTGTGCCTCTCTCTCTCTCTCTCTGTGACTATCATAAATAAATAAAAATTTAAAAAAAAATTAAAAAAATAAATAACTAAATCTTTTAAAGATTCAATTATTTTTATTGTTTAGTTCAATTATTTATATAGGTATTTTTTAAGATTTTATTTATTTATTCATGAGAGACACAGAATGAGAGGCAGAGACACAGGCAGAGGGAGAAGCAGGCTCCATGCAGGGAGCCTGACGTGGGACTTGATTCCGGGACTCGGGGACTACGCCCTGAGCCAAAGGCAGATGCTCAACCACTGAGCCACGCAGGTGTCCCATTTATAGAGGTCTTTATAATTCTGTATGTGACCACCTTATTTAGAACTTATTTTGTACTTTACAATAATTCTCACCCTAATTGAGTACTCTCTTAGAAATTAGCATCTTTTCACTTTTACTCAAAAACTTGCAGGGACTGGCCAGGACTGGCAAGGAAATGTCCCATTGTAGATTAGCTACAATGGAGTAAAAGTTTGGTCTTTAGTCCTGAAGAAGCATTGTTTTTGCCACAGTTGACCTGGAAAGAGGAAGAATGTGCTGTCCCAGCCTTATATTCTCCTGTTTAGCATGACAACTTAAGGGTATCACCATGATGGATTTTGCCCTGTGAGCCACTTACATTATTTTTTATTTATTTTTCTTTAAGCCTCTTATTTCTTGTATCTATTCTAACTCTCAACAATAATGTCTACAACATCACAGGTTTGGTAAGTTATATATACTTTTTAAAATTATTTATTTATTTATTCACGAGAGACAGAGAGAGAGAGATGGAGAGAGAGGCAGAGACACAGGCAGAGGGAGAAGCAGGCTCCATGCAGGGAGCCTGATGCAGGACTCGATCCTGGGTCTCCAGGATCACCCCCTGGGCCGAAGGCGGCACTAAACTGCTGAGCCACCCGGGCTGCCCCTATATCTTCTTCTAATCCTCTTTGTCCTCCTGACTTTGACTTTGGAAGAGCCAGAGAGCAACACTGTGAATCTATGAATCAAGGAGAATAAAATAAAACAACATTCCTTTTCCCTACTAATGGTCTTCAGGATCGAGGGTCATATGGTGAGGCACAAAAACTCTGAATTGGATGAGAGATTAAAATTTGGATTTTCATGTGACTGGAATTTTTAATACATGAACATGAGACTCTTTTCTCAATGAAAAAACTAATCATCTGAAAGTAATTTAAAAAGTTATGAAACTGGTCTAGAATATTATCCAGCAGTAGGACCAAGATCTAACAGAACAAGTGGGAAGTTAGTAAGAGAATAAAAACAATGCTATTTCCAAATTGTATGTTATGGTGTTTGGCCCAGTAAATTCAATAAAGTTATTCAGCTCAATGAGTTCAATTAACAATTTTTTTTCTTTCTTTTAGAGAGAATGTGAGCAGAGGGGACAGGGTGGCAGCGAAGGGCAGAGGGAGGGGGAGAGGGAGAGAGAGGATCTTAAGGTGGCTCCATGCCCAGCAAGAGTGGGCTCCATCTCTCAACCCTGAAACTGTAACCTGAGCCGAAATCGAGAGTTGAACACTTAACCAACTTAGCCACCCAGGTGCCCTTCAATTAAAAACTGTTAAAATTAAAAATCTTCATTCGCGCATCCCTAAAATCATGTTACACACCTCCAGTGATCCTTATTCCATACTCCACACTTTGGGAAAGACTGAGTGACATCATGTTAGAATAAAGAGACCATGACAGCTTTCAGTCCCTGGCCATCGCTTAAGTGTCAAACAGAATCATTTAGTGAGAAGGACAGGATCTCAGAGATAGCAAATGATTTGCTCCAAATCACACAGCTATTACTTAACCAGAACTCAATCCTAGATCAGAATGTTTTCCTGAACACTACATTGCATCCCTGGTTTGCCGCTGGTAAGTTTTAATATTGTGTTGAAAATTTAGTTATTGAATATATATAATTTGCCTGCCTGATTGTTTCACAACAACAATTCTGAATTTCTACAATTTAATTAATCCAATATTAAAGCTCTGGAAAAATAAATCGCCTTCAGATTTCTACTCTATCTCTAGTATGTGTGTCAGGCCACCCACTTATCTCAGAGGCTGGGCTTGAAAAACTCTGAGTAGGAACTTTTTGGTAGAGTTTTCATGAATTCAACAAATGTTTATTAAACCCCTCATGTGCCAGGCCTCGTGCCAGGGGCTGGGAGTTCAAAAAAAAAAATTAGGACTCTTGCCCTCTAGTTGTTCAGCTCAACAGATGAGAAAACAGGCAACTATAGTAAAGCGTGATGAGTGTTCTGATGGAGGAGTACTGACTCGCTGGTATGAGAATCAAAAGACAACTAACCAGTCTCAGGAGACCAAGGGGGTTCAGGAAAGGCTTTGCCTAAATATATAAATGCATATATATTTGCTTTACATCAGAGGTCATAACTAAAGTGGCATGGAGATTTCCAGTGGTTTGCATGGTTGGATGGAAAGGTAAAGATCTCCTGACAAACCCCATGCCCCACCTGGTGTGGCTCTAAATGTAAGCTCCTCTCCCTCCCTTACATGATTTGAAAGAAACATTGAGCTCTGAGCAAACAGAAGAGAAGAAATGAGTTGTTCAGGAACAAGAATCTGCCTTGAAATTGCATCTCTTCCCATGATTTTGCAAACGAAGAGGTCAGAATGCACAGCTAAATTGGTCAGACTGTGGTAAGCAGAAAAATGGCCCTCCAAGGATATTCACAGCCTAAACCCCAGAACCCGTGAATATGTAACCTTATGTGGCAAAAGGGACTTTACAGATATGATTAAGGTTAAGGACCTTGAGAAGGGGAAAGTAGCCTGGATTATTCAGGTGGGATCAGTCTCCTTAAAAGTAAAAAAGGAAATCAGAGAGTCAGAGGCAGATGTGATTAAGGAAGAGGAGTCAGAGAGATACAGCCTTTCTGTCTTCAAAGAAGGAGAAAGAGGGGTGTAAGCCAATTGTCGGTTAACAACTAAAAGCTGAAAAAAACCAATCTTATAGGTCACTTTGATTTTAGCATAGTAAGACTGCTTTGGACCTAAAAAATTGTAAAAACTGTAAGGGAATAGATCTGTGCTGTTTAAGCTGCTAAATTTGTGGTAATTTGTTATAGCAATGATTGAAAACTGATATTACAGCCCATGGCTCCTCACTAGGGTGAGCTGACAGTATGGTGAAGAAACAGTTTCCAGAAAAGTTAATGACATACAAATAAGCAAATGTCAAGTGTCAAAGATAACCATCCAAACTGGCTGTGTATGTGTGCGTGCATATGTTTAAAGCTGGATATAGTGGGCTGTTTTAGTTATTAAAGAAATATATTTTCACTGGGGGGGGGTGGTAAGGGTTCCTTGAGGAAGATGTATAATTTTCTGCAGATGAGGGTAGATGACCTCAAAAGTGTAACGAGAAGTTCCCTGTGAATACCATGTACATCTTCTCCCAATGGGAAAACAAGTGTTGATCATCAGTGGTAAGAAGCCATCAGGAGGAATGGCCTGGACACCGGCCTGCGCACCAGAACACAGTAAGCATTTATCTGCTTTCCAGTACTCTGTGCTGCTGAAAACATACCTAAGGAGACAAATGGATTACTGGGGCAATAAAAGCTAGAGATCTGTGGTGTGAGACTCATTACTTGCGTTTACTGTCCAAATAATCAGAAAGAGTAATCTGTAAGTATTCTTTCACAGTGATATTGGAAAGGAGTTCTTCTTGCCCCTTCTCAGCCATAAAAGGGTACCCATGAGGATACGTGGAATTGCATCATGAATTTTTCCTTTGTCCTCAGCAGGATCCTGCTTTTGTGTTTGCTTACAGTGGGATTTATGTGAAATAGACTCTTATGCTCTCTAAAAGTTCACCTACAGGTACGGATCAAACAATAATGGCTGTGTGATAAAGTACCTCTGCCCTCATGATGCAGTGAAACTGCCCGGAATGAAAATGCTTCCAAGTTCTTTTCCATCTTTGCTTTCCCTGAAGTACAAATCATTCACTGTTTTTATTTTCCTGCAGCCTTGCTCTTTGTGCTCCTTCTTTATTCATGTTCCTGGTAATGAGGTGTTGGTTTTGAGGAGCTTTATACCAGAATTGGCAAGAATTCTTCAAGAATGCATCTAGTCCTCCTCTTTGTTCATCTAATCTGGAGCTTTGCCTAAACCAGCCAAGGAATGCAATATTCTCCGTACTCCCCAAGATCCCCAGTTTGGAGACTGTTAGGGGCTGAATTGCATCCCCCCAAATTCATATGCAAAAGTCCCAACTCCAGTATCTAGATTGTGACTGTGTTTGGAGATAAGATCTTTTAAAAGGCAATTAAGGGGCAGCCTGGGTGGCTCAGCAGTTTAGTGCTGCCTTCAGCCCAGGGCGTGACCCTGGAGACCCGGGATCGGGTCCCACGTCGGGTTCCCTGCATGGAGCCTGCTTCTCCCTCTGCCTGTGTCTCTACCTGTCTCTCTCTCTCTCTCTCTCTCTCCCTCTGTGTGTGTGTCTCATGAATAAATAAATAAAATCTTTAAAAATAAAATAAAAGGCAATTAAGTTAAAATGAGGTCTTCGGGGTAGACCCTAATTTAATCTGACTAGTATTCTTACAAGAAAGGGAGACTAGAAATAGACATCCAGAAAGAGAAGACCAGGTGAAGATACAGTAAGAAGACAGACATCTACAAACCAAGGAGAGACGTGTCAGAAGAAACCCATCCCACTAGCACTTTGATCTCAGACTTCTATCCTTCAGAATTATGAGAAAACAAATTTCTGTTGTTTAAACCATCCAGTCTGTGGTAGTTTGTTATGCAGCTCTAGCAAACTAATACAGACAGCAAATCCATTAGTCCACTTACTGTTAGAAGAGTTCTCCTCATGTCCAGTAAGATCTCACTTGCTCAAAATAGTGGTCTTTTGTTCTGTCTTTCATGGAAAGGGTAGTATGTTCTTTCTAAAGTACTCTGAATATATTAGGGGAATCCAGAGTGTTACATTAGAAGGAGTGTGGAGATTACTCTTCCAACCACTTCTTTTTACAGATGAGGAAACTAAAACCCAAAGAGGTTGAGTGAGTCTTCAAAGGTCACACTGCAGGTTGCCAATCAAGCCCAGGAGATGGGCACAGGGCCTGGACCCCTGGCCCACTGCTTCCTAACTCATGCCCAAAGAGTTCAAAAAAATCTTTAGAGAAACAATGTTGGAAGGCATCATATGGATCAAGTGAATTAGGAGCAGAGGGTGGGAGCATAGGTTACCTGTGTATGGTAGCTGTGGGTGCTTATTTTCCATGATAATACAAATTTTGCAGTATTTTAAACTGTTACAAAACAAACAGTTCTGGACTCATGTATCATAATCAACTCAGGGGATCAATCCCCCGTACATGTGACAACCTATCGTTATCTGATGTTACAGTTTTCCTCCTTTGGGAGTTGGAGGGCATTACCATGACCTCCCCTACCATGGTGAATCTCATGAGAGGGCACACCATGTTGTGGAAACCGAGGCATGCTTTCTTGCCTCTTACAGTTTCATCCATTCCTCTTCTGCCCTCTCTCTCTCTCTCTCTGTCTCTGTCTCTCTCTCTCTGCCCAGGACTTTTTATTGCACGTTCTTCTTTCTCTAGAAGCTCTTTGAAGGACAGAAAGCTCTATATAAATCATAAAGTTAAGGAAAGATACATTAACTTACTCTTCTTTCTCTCTTTTTTTCTAACCAATCCTTCAACCCCTCCTATGGTAGAGCGGCAGACTTCACACGAAACTCTAAACACTAAACCTCTTCCCTTTGGGTCCAGTGCTCTCCACTGGAACACAGGGACTCTGTCAGTTTCCCCGCATACTGCTGAGCATCGATGCCACCAGCAGCCAAGACGGGGGCTGCATGAGTGGATGGTGTGGATGCCCGGGGTCGCCATCCTGCAGGAGCTAGGGAGCAGCAAGTGGAGGCCAAGCCTGCCACTCTGAGGTGAGATTAAACCCACTCAAGAGCACAGAAGCAGGGGTCAGAGCTGCCCTAATCCATCTGAGCTGGATTAGGAGTTCTCTGGCTATCAATTTAAGCAGAGTTGCCCCATGTGAACCTTCTGACTCATTTGGCTGGGGTTCTCAAATGAAGTTTGCAGACCACTGGGGGCAGAGTCACCTAAGGGTATGTTAAAAACTTGGATTGCTCTGAGCCCCATTCCACGCTTCAGATTTTAGCAGCGTGCCAAAAACGGGAGTGATCGCCTTTAGGACACCAGCTTGCTGTGTTCATCTTTAAAAAGCAATGGGATGGACATTCTAGAATATGCAAGCTGTTTTAGTTTAAGGGATTACTTATACTTTTGACAAGTGTTTAAAAAACATTTATGAAAGTGGAATTCTCAGAGCTGTGGCCTTGAGGTTTACATATTCATTAAGCTCCCCAGTGATTCTTCAGTTCACTAAAATTGGAAAACACTTTCTTGTAGTTTTCTTTCACAATCTTTTTTGGTTGATCATTTGCAAAGAATAAAAAAAAAAAAAAAGGAAGGAAGAGGGGAGGGAGGGAAAAAGGAAAAACTTCCGTCATCATTTTGATCTGCCCTGTTCAATTAGGTCTGTACTTGCCCTCCCAGGCGGATACGCTATCTATACTTTGCTCTATCCAGATTCCAACCTTCTCTCTTGTGCGGGACAAACCATTCCCTATGTATTGTACTAGTGGGACACAGAGCCTGCATCCTGTGGGCAGCTCAGGCATAAGAGCAACTGGTCCACCCCCAGTAGCCAGGCTTGAGCATGTGACCACACTTTGCCATTTGATGCTTCCACCCCTGGGATGAGGAACATGAGGGGATGCTTCCACCCCTGGGATGAGTGATGGGTTTATAGCATCCCTGCAGGAAAAATGATATGTTGGCCAGATCCCCTTGCCCAAATATCATCCACTTGATAATGGTACTACTTGATCATTAGGCAATTTATTATGACAGAGACCCCTGAGCAAGTCATTGCAAAATTGTATCCTAACCCTGGTTATACTGCTGGTGAGCCACCTGACTTCAGGCAAATCTCTTCTTCCTTCCTTCCTTCCTCCTTCCTTCCTTCCTTCCTTCCTTCTTCTTCTTCCTCACCTGTATCATTTATAACAAGGAAAATCATTCCTAAGCTGCTTAGTAGAATTGTAGTAAAATCCAAACTTTAAGTAATGTGTGCTTTGTAAACTGCAAAATACAACAGAAACATTAGTGGAAGGTGAATTTTTAAAAAGTTTATAACTATTCTCACAGAAGCAAAATATTTCCACTCAGCAAGAAGTATTTTTAGAAGGAGATTCTTGATTTTCTTGTGTGACTTTCGAATTTAACATCCAACTTGCTGATTTTTAACATCATGAATTTTTATATTTTGCGAAGTCCCTGTTGTTTCATCTGCTATCAGGCAGGCAAATTCCCCAAAGGAATAAAAGCATTAAATAAAATGCTATACATGCTACAGTAAAAACTTCCATCCATTTCCCAACAGCTGTTGCTTTTTAGAGAAACCAAATATTTTTGGAAAGGGCCACAAACATTCTGGATTCAAACCATTTATTAGCTTTGGAAACTTAACATGCAGTCATCTTGCCAGTCTTAATCCTGCAGTTCCATTAAACACACCACAACTGCATCATAAAACAGAAAAGGGAAGAATTTATAAACAAATAAAGCAGTTAATTGGGGCAATAAAATAGCAGTTCCCTCCCAAGTGTGGAATTGCTGTGTTTCAACCTACAGAACCCTGAAATCTGCTTGTCAGGAGTCTACTGACTAGCAGAACCAAACACAGATCAAAGATTTCAGGATTGCTCTTGGGTTCACTATGCTTACCTCTGCCACCACATCCTCCGTACCTCCTGTCCCCTCACCTGGCCTTGCTGCAAGTCTTTCCAAAGAGAGGAGCGGCTCCAATCACAGTACTCTCCTGATCTCTGTTCCATAGCCAGGGTTCCAGCTGAAGAAGGAATTGCTGGGAGATCCACAGGTATAGCTGCATCTGTAACACAGCACTCAGGTGGAGTGATGGAGACTTCTTCTCAGATGCACTTCTGTTTCCTGGGCAGTACTGTGACCTAATTGTGCACTGCCAAAACAAAAGCAAGCTTTGGAGCCCTATGAACTGGGCTGGAATCCTACTATTGCCTCTTGCCTACTTCATGGCCGTGAGCAAAGATTTTTAACCTAAGTTTCATTCATTTATTCATTCTGCACATATTTATTGAGCACCTACTACACACCATGCTCTAATCTTTAGATTTTTTAGTAATTAAATGGCAATGCTAAATCCCTACTTATTGTGAGAATCAAATGAGAAAAAGAATACATATGCACATACATATATGTGTGTATACTCTTGCATATAGAGCCTACAAATATTCACTCCATTTATCCAAGTAGCAGATGAGAATTATACTGTGTGTGCCATTAAAATTGTATCTTGCATAATAGTGTTTTATTTTTATTCAAGGAAGAGACAGGAAAGGCTTAGGGTACTCACCCCTCCTCCATAAAAGAGCCCTGGCTTCAGTCATGTGAACTGCAAAATAGTCAGAGGGATTGCAGCTCCCACTCTGAGGGGCCCTCTATGGCAGTGGGATGGAGCAGAGCCAAGTGGTCCATGTGGGGAGTGCACTCATGACCTTTGCCTTGTTAACACCCAGGACCTGCACTCTTTCCCACCCCTGGAAATGTTTACAGTCCATTTATGTAATCAGATGCACACACGCACACACAAACACACACACAATCTAGCAGGAAATTATGCCTCTTCGTAGAGGTCTGGCTTTTAGTATGTTTTGTTTAAACTCTCTAGAGATAAACTGCCATTTACATTCTTTTAATAGCCCCCATAATGCACAGGCGAGAGCTATACCCAAAAGATGCTCTATTAATGACTTATAATACTTATGAACAGTTATTTTCCTGATTTAAAAAAGAATGAGATTAGTATATGGCACTCTTGTAAACTATTTCTCAGGTCCTAAGTCAACCCAAGAGAAGGGAAATACCTGGCAGTCAAAATCTGTGTGAAGCCTACATAAACGCTGGCTACTTGAGCTCTGCTGCTTGAGATCTTTCTTAGACACAGCAACTGCACATTGGCCTGCATTAGAAAAGGTCGCCTAGGACACTATCGATTGGACTTAGAACCCAACATTAGCCCTAAAAGGGAGCCCAGGAAGGTGGAGCAGTGGAACAGGAGAAAGGAAAAGGCCTTAATCTCTTCTCCAGGTTACTATCTTAAATACTTAGATTCAAAGATTTCCAGGCTGCGCAGGCAACGTGTTGGGTTAACTGGTTTCCAAATGTCCTGGGATTGCTCAAACCTAAATGAACCTTTTATTTTTGGAATCATATGTGGCTGAAGAGATTGAACCCATGTGTCTCATTCATTTGCACATTGGCTGTAAAAACATCTTTAAGTTATACTCTGGAAAGGGGAGGTGGGCGGGGGGATGGGGTGACTGGGTGACGGGCACTGAAGGGGGCACTTGAGGGGATGAGCCCTGGGAGTTATGCTATATGTTGGCAAATCGAATTCCAATTAAAAAAAAATACAAAAAAAAAAAATAAGCTCTGCTCTGGAAAAGATCCGGAGGCCTTAAGCAAGCACACCATGTCCTTCGCCTTCAGACTGTGAGGAGCTGTGTAGGTGACAGTGCCTTCTTGTTTCTAAGCCTTGCCAGCTCCTGTCTCCTCTCCCATGTAAACAAAACTCAAGTGAACCGGGAGTCATTTGGAAGGCAGTTGGAGCGCTGTCCTTTCATCAGCTCACCTGGTGCTCTAATAAAATATCCAAGAAGCCCACATCTGGTAGGTAATAAAATCCAGAGCAAATGAAGATGCCTGGCTGCTAAAGTGCTCTAGCCACTAGACAAAGCCATGGCGACCGCTTTTGCAACCAGTGCTGATGCCAGGATTTTAATGGGGCAAAGCCGAGAGCTCTTCCTATGTATTTTTCCTGCACGGGCTGCACTGGCTATGCTGCTCCCCGGCCACTAAGGGTTCCCTCCACAGCACCATCAAACCGGCTCACAACCCAAACAAGAGAAATGCCTTGTAACTTAAAAGAATCAAACACAATAACACTTATCTCATACTCCCATTTCCCCAGGGTGGTGGCACTGAAGGGTGGATCTTCTTTTTTCTCCACCTCTTCCTAGTCTCCCAAATAAGAATAAATGTTAGATCCCTTTGCAGGAAAAGACAGCTTTGCCAACCGCAGAGGACATGTTCTGACTGTCAACAGTGATGGATGAGATTCTGTACGTTTAATAAATATAAATGTCATAATCCAACCATCAAATTTAATAAACAAAAATACCACAAACCATCTTTCCTCTCTGCTCCATGTGCTTCTTTAAAGCTGATAACATTAGAACACATTTTGCCCAAGCTATAACCTCACCATCTGCCTGGCTCAACTTCTGAGGACTTGGTACGCGCTAGAAAGAAAAGCAAATGACTTCACACTGAGAAAAAAAAAACGAGGGACGGGGGCCCTGGAAGGTTTTTTCACTCCCCTTTTTCCTTCTGACCTATTTGTTAACTATAGGACCAGATGTAACTATCTGAACATAAGTTCAACCCTCAAGAATTATTAGGGAGGCAGATCGTGGAGAACATTTTTTTGCATGAGTTACACGAACAAAACTCAAAAGGCTGCTTCCCCTGCAAGCTGCGCTGTGTATTTCAGGGCTTTGATTTGGAAATGCGGAGATGAGATGCAGACTGACTCATTAAGGACACACTTTCTTTTGATGGCAAATTAATAATAATCACGACCACAACAATAAATACATACAAAAAAAAACTGTTTCATTCCTTGGCCAGATTCAAAGCTGTAACTGGAAGGGATTCTTTATGTTGAGCTTAGGAGACCTCAGTGGCTCAGGGAGTGATGGAAAGGGGGAAACCAAGCCCAAAGGACCTGAGAAAATGTCTACTATGAAGAGAGAGAGAGAAAGACATGCCAGATCTAATTTTTTTCAGTTCCCTTTTATTGAGACCCTGCTAACATCCTAAGTACTTTATATACATTTTTTTGCAATTTAATCTCATTGAGTCCTTTCAAGAACACACACCCAAAGGTACTACTAGTAGTGGCTGACATGGATAGAGGCTCTCTGATGTGCTCAAGCCTACAGCACTAGAATGTGGGACAGTTGGTCCGACCTACTTCCTCTCTGGGGCACCTCAGTTTTTCTTTGGGGAGCTGCTCCTCCCTCGCTCACATAGTCTGATCTCACCTCCCAGTTCCAGGACTCACATTTACCACATCTGGCTCCAAGCCCACATTCACAACTACTACGCCACAGTGCTTGAGAAATAGTTTCAGATGCTCCAGCAAGACTGGTGATTGGGGTCGTTGTCAGCCAGGGAAAGCATATTTCTTCATACCTAAAATCCCCCAGGTGTTCGAGCTAAACCCAAAGGGACTGTGAGTTTCAGGATGTGTCCACTGGTTGCTGCTCCCTCCTGCCATCAGAGATGTCCAGGCAGGGTCCTGTGCAAATATCTGCACAAGACAAATCATGTGACTGCTTCAGAGAGTGGTCTGGTTCTCCTCTCATTAGGAATCAACACACACCCTGCAGTTATTCCAGAACACATTTCAAACCTCACACCGTACACAGCATGTTTCCTAATGAAGCCAGGTAAGCTGAGTGGCCATCTCGTCCCCCTGCTAGTTCCAAGTGTCCAAAAGTAGACTTGGGTTGTTCAGGGGCTGGGTCATATCTCAGTGACTGGCAGGGTAACATGTGCCCTGAGACAGAACTAACCAGCAGGGAGCAGGAAGAGGGGGCAGTCTGTGCATATTTATCCATCTGGGCAACCTCCCTGGAAATCCTGAGCTCCTGGGCTCTTTAATATATAAAAACCAGAAACCTGCAGTGCTGGGCAAGACAAGAGGTGAGAGGATAGAGCCTGAGCAAAGGAGTTATTTTTACTTGAGTTGAAATCTCTTTACATTCCCTTGGTACACAATGGGAAGAAGTGCAATGGAAAAATCTCCAAGAGATTTTGCTACCAAATTATCATTGGAATATCACATTGCAATTGAAAAATTTTATTTGGAGCTGGGTAGGATCTCGGATTGTAAACGGTCTCTTTCCCTTCTTAGTTTTGATTATAAGGCAAGTCATTTTGCTAGTGTCACAAAAATGCAATAACTTCAGTGTAACAATTATTGTTTTTCCTCTTGACAGAACTCTCAGGCAATGGGGAGCAGCAGTACTTGGAACAAATATTGCTGCTTACCAGAGATGACGACAGGGATGGGCAAAACTCTGCAAGGAACAGTCCCTTCCCTGAAAGCTAGGAATCCAATTTACACAAAGGCCATGGTCAATGTTATATTTTGGAGACTTCTACAATTTTCACAGCATGATTTCATACCTTGAAGGCCAATGTTTACTACTGCAAATTTCTGCCTTCCAGAGTCTTCTATGATTAAAAAAGAAAAAAAGTTGGGGGAAGAAGCATAGAAACCAAATTTTCCACCCCTAGTGTCCTTCTCCCCAAAATACATATAAACGGTGGTAGCTGAGAGGTTGGAAAGAGGGGAGGGAAAAAAGATGTTCCCCTTCTGTCCAGATCTGTCCTTTCTTACTTGCCAATGCCTTTAAAAAGAAGAGATGCAAGAGATCCTGTGGTCTGCTCAAGGAAGGCTACTTCCCCTCAGGGCCATATTCTTATTAGCACCTAAGTCAACAGTAGAAGAATCTGGCTTCTGTTCCTAATCATTGTTTTTAATCCAGAATACTAAACAATGAGTTCAATACTCTGTCTTAGTTGAACCTTAAAAATACTCATGTAGTTTTAACTGTCCTCCTTTGGGCTCTGAAAACCAGAAAAGTCAAGTGTGTTCCCCAAAGATGCATAGCAAGGGCTTAGAAATTAATCCTGGACATCTGATTTGTTTCTAACCCTACATGAGTTAACAATGGCTGACTAATAGCAAACTTATTTTGAAAATGCTTGCTAGCTATTTTTCCATCACTAGATAGTACCTGGTAGTTTGCCTCATAAATATTGTATCATGATGATTCCTAATATCTCTGTCAGAGTTCTTAACTTTTATGATAATAGGCAACTTGGAAACTCTTTGCCAGACATTAGGCCATAATGTACAAAATAAGTGACCTACAAATGGGTTGCAGCTATCTAAAGCATGTCTGGTAAACAAATAACTGATACTGGACAACAGTGAAAATCAAAGCTTAAGTGCTGTCTTTGTGAAATGAAATCAAGACTGCTTTCTGGTTCTCTATCTCACCGTGAACTGCTATAGCAGCTGCTTTCCTTTTCATTAGAAACAACTCCTCAAGCAGTACACCCAGGAGGAAACTATGGGAGGCAAAAATACAAATACAGCCATTCTCTAACAACACCCACTACACTATCTGCTGAGTGGCTCTGCTAACCTAAATAGAATATCTAGGTCCCTAATTTTTAACATCTTTAAATTCCAAAGGCAAAGTACTACCATGAAGAATTAAGGCCATTCATTGAGGGTGGAGACCCAGGAATAAATTACTCTTCGGGATACTACCACCCAAGTTCCAAATGAGAATAGTTTTATACGGATGAAATCAGATTAAAATAAATCTCAAGCATAACTTTGAAGGGAAAAAGATGTAAAATTTTAAACATTCAAATGATGGAAAACTTGCAAGTCAAAGGATGAAAGGGCTTTTGCTTGGACAGTGGTGAGGGATTTAGGCTATTTTATTTTATTTTATTTTATTTTATTTTATTATTAGTTTTATTTTATTTTTTATTTCTCTTAATCCTCTGCCTCATTCTACCAAAGATTGGAGACAGCTTAAAGAAATAGCATAGGAAACTATTCTTAAAAACCGAGGGACCCTAAATAAAGTTTTTAGATGAGAAAATACTAACTCCAAGAGTGATATTAGCAGAGAGGAATGCACACCATATGGTAATACAGAGTTGCTCCCAAGCTTCCTCAGAGCCAAAATTAAGAGGGAAACAGAGTCATTTATAAGATTCAGCATGTCAACAAGACAAAAACAAACCAAATGTTCAGGAGAATCACATTTCCTGAAACTGAGACCTGGAAGCATTTTTCCTGTGGCATCTCATGAAGAGGATGCAGGCTGATGCCCAACAGCACGGCTGCAGCAGATGCAACCAGAGTTCGTGCAGGCAGGTTCAGCCGGCTCTGTTTGCTATGGCATCAGGCCAAGGTCCGACTGAGCAAGCACGGCTCTAAGGAAGGTGGGGGACTGTGCTTCAGAACAATATAACAGTGAGCTTCAACCCCGGCTATGCATTGGAACCTTAACTGGGGAGCTTTGAAATATCCTGATACCCTGCCCACATCCTAAGTCAATTAAATCAGAATCTCGGGGGAAGGGTTCCAGGATGGGTTCGGTATTTTTTAGAAACGGTTTCCCAAGGGATTCCAGTGTGCAGCCACCGTCGTGGAGCCTTTGTGACGGATGTTCTCCCTTCGTTCTCCCACAGGTGCCTCCCCATTCCACACCCGCACTGTGAGGTCCAGGCCAGCATACAAGACTCACCACATCTTAGAACTTTCATTTCTCTTCTGCCTTTGTAAACAGTGGTTTGGACCGTAGCCACCTTCTGGGAAGGACACCCTCCCAACTATGTGCCTTGGCTATGACAGCTTCTGCTGTCAATCTTCATTGACATCATTTAATTCAAAGATGACACCAATTGTAACCTTGGGCAGGCATTTGTCTCTTTAGTCACAGTCACACACTGACACAAATAGTGATTTTTCTTTTTTTTTTTCTTTTTTTTAAATAATGCAGGGCCAGTCATGCATTTTGACAGGAATGGCTTTTGTAGAATGCTCACTCAGTACCCACTCCATCCCTTACCCCCTCCCTCAAATTCCTCTGCCCTCTACTAGAAAGGCTGAAAAATTAACGTATCTACCCAGTTTCCCATATAACCAGGGTTCGTGTCTCTGGTCATGGACACAAGCAAGATCCCTAGGAAAGGCTCCTACTCCTAAGTAAAAAGACAAAGCTTCATGAAGAGAAAGGATTTGCTTGACTCGCGTCTTCCTGCCAGGAAGCAGCCAACTTTAAATCATATGGATGAAAGGAGCACACTAAGCATAAGAAGAGAGAACATGAGTGACGACATGGAGCAACAGCACCAGCCCTAAACTGCCTATCCTGGGAATTCTTACTACATGAGGAAAATAAACCCCTGTTTGGTACTTAGCCACTGAAGTCAAGTTTCTGCTGTATACAATCACATGCAACCCCAGGCAACACATGTATGGTACCATTCAACAAGGTAGACTAGAACAGTGTTTTTCAAACAGCAAGTTACAGTTCTATATTGAATCAACTTAAGATAGGTATGGAGATGTAGACATGGAGGTAGGTGGTAGGTAGACGGATGGATAGATAGATAGATAGATAGATAGATAGATAGATAGATAGATAGAAAATAGGTAGATAGATAAGAGATTTATTTCAGTAGAAATGAAAGGTGTCACTAACCTACCCAATCTCTCCTCATCCACTACAAGTTAATACAGTTGTGTCTTTCTCTGCTATAAGAATTAAGAAAGAATTGGGAGGCTTTCCTTGTCTGAGGATCATAGAGAAGATGAGTTAGACTGTCCAAGATGGGAAAGGACCTCAAGGGTTAGAGGAGGTTGATGGGGCCCAATCCAGAGGACGGACGGACGGGTTCCCTCAAAGCAGGATGGGAAACAGAGGGTGTGACAAATTCCTCCAGTGATGAAGACTCATGCCCTACTCCCACAGGGAGACCAAGTAGTGGACAGATGGTAAGGACAATCACCCAGACAGTCGGCAGGGTGCCCATGGCTGGCATGAAGTGGGTGAGGGAAAGCTGTGAGGGCAGGTCTGTGGGCTGCCCTGACCAGTACTGCCTGACAATGCTGAATAGCGCCCCATTTAGCAGAAGGCTCACTGCAAAGATTAAGGCCACCATGAACCAGGACCTCAGTGTGTCAAGGTTTCCTGGCACCACTTCAATTCTCAGATGCTTGTTAATTCATTAGAGGTGGAGGGAGCCCTCCAAAACAATGGATTCTGAACTCAATTTGATAAGAGAGAAAGAATTAATAAGAATGAGAAAACAAAGAATTGTGAGAGCTGATGGTTCTTGGATCTTCACGTTGGAGAAGCCATTCTTATTGCCCAGCCCACTATTTCAAGAGGTAATCATTCTGCAGTATAATCTTTGAGAGCCGCCCTGTCATGAGGATTGTATTTATCAGAAGATGATTAGGCCTCAGAGAAAAGGCTCATAGTTATTTCTTTTTTCCTTTTTTTTTTTTTTTTTTTTTGGCTCATAGTTATTTCGCCCAAACTAGAGAAAGGAGTGAGGACGTCAGTTGCCCCTTCTAGTTAAGGCCTCAGTATCGTCCACCTGGGGAGTGGAAAGGACTCAGAAGATCATCCGGTCCCACTAATCTTGTGTTGCCCAAATCCTCTCCCCAGCATCCCAGCGTTGCCCCAGGAACTCTGGCTTGAGTGCCCTCAGCATACCGGACACCGTGTGGGCGCAGTGGCACAAATGGTAAGTGAGGACACAAATTCTGTCCTCAGACCCTCAAAATGAAAACGTGAGAAACAAGTGCATCAAGAATTGTAACAACACTCGGTTGGTGGGAAACGGAGTTCTAATTATGAGACAGGGTCAAGTCTGGACAAGGGTCCGCAGTGAGGGTCTCTGGGCCTCTGAGGGGTGGGAGTCGATGAGACACTGTTCCAAGGAAACCCAGGGAAAATCTCAGGAGAGTGGGGACAGACTCCACCAGTTGCTCAGCACTGCTGCGAACCCGCGGGCAGGACAGGTCACGGAAAGGTCTCACTCAGGTGAGAACAGGAAAAGGAAAAGGAGAAAGGGGTGCACATACTGTATCTATGTTCATTTTCCCCGGGAAGATTCCTGCATTTCATCTGGAGTTTTGAAGTCATTAAGAATGCTCTCAAGTTCTCCCACCACCTTTGTCCGGCAATAAACATTACTGAGCCCAGCAGCAGTCAGCTCTTCCAGCGTATGGGAGGGACTATTGGGGGAATTTGAAAATTTTATGGTCTGAAAAGTGGGCCTTAGCACTTTAGCTTTTATTCTCGCAGAGAGCTTATAAATCCCTCTTCATTTGGCAGTTTTCATGAAAGTGACAGCTTTTGTTAGTCGGGCTAAAGCGAGATTAGAAATAAAAATTTTAACCATTAATCCTCACTGATTAAAGTGAGACCAGAAATCAAATTGTTACCAACTGTGTGCTAATTTCAGCTTAATTCTTTGGCAAGAGGCGTCGGAAATTTGCAGCTCGCCGCACTAATTCACAATGCCTTACTACTGATGGCAGAAAGTCAAGGTCTCCTTTCCTCCTGGGCCCAGGGTGTGAACAATGACTATTTCAAAATCAGTCCAATAAAATATAAACATTAAATTTTTCGCTGTGTTGTTGCTCAGCCATCACTTTCCACACCACTCTCTCCTCCTACTCACCACCAGCCTTCCCCCACTCCACCAACAGCTCTGAAAAAATACCTCCCCAGAGGCCGGAGAATCACAGCTGAATGGCTGGCCTTTCCGCATCAAACAGAGTGTCTGCGGCATCAAAGCAGGTGTCACCCCCACACAAGCCGTTTCTATTACATACAGTGCTGGGAGGGAGGGAAAAATCTTCATGCCAATAAGCCACATCAATTCATCAATCAAAATGAATTCATGCGCTAATTAAACTAGCAAAAATTTAAAAAGGCATTTGTGTTACAGACGGGGAGAGTAGGATAGGGAGGGAGATGGGAGTTAAAATTCCAGGGAAGTGAAAACTTGACAGACACAGCACCAAATAGAAAAGGCAGTAAATACATGACTGGAATTAATAGCAAGCTTCTCCTGAACTTAAAAAATAATAAATAAATAAATAAATAAATAAATAAATAAATAAATAACATTCACACATGCCGAGTTTGGGGGGGTGGGGGGGAAGGCAGGCAAATATTTTCCTGGCTGGGCCAAAATTGGCATTAATAGGAGTGTCCTCTGTATTGTGCACATTCACTGGGGAAGCCTGTGAGTAAAGAAAACTCTAGCCCTTTCTTCATATCCACTGGCCCCTTAATACTGAACATTTTCTCTTCCCCCCTTAGATGACTCTCCAAGGCTACAAAGTACTGTTGCATGGTTAGCGCACTGCACAAAAGCTGAGGGAAGAACGGAGACTGACACCTAGTCCCTGCTCTGATGACAAAGTCACCTGCTCTGGCATGGGCCTGCCGTCATTAGGAGGTAGTGCCTTTTTCTTCCTAAAAAGGTGTCCTGTGCTTGTGCACCCAGAGAGCTGTAACCCCACAGAGGCCCATGGAGGTCCTGGTCCTTGCTTTTATTTACCTCTCTCATCTCCTGCTTCTCCGTTTCCTCCCTCTGAACTTTGAACTGAATACTTCAGCTGTTTCAATATATCATAAATATCTGAACCAAGAGAAAAAAAACCTCAATTATCCATCCAACTGTTTCATCTATATGACACCAAGCACCCATATATAGGGGAAATGTCTTAATGCTTAGTACTGTGTAGACAAAACATCTGGCTGACCCACTTAGTTCATGTTTCTTTCAGATGCTTCAGTACCACAGACGTGCTCTCGTACCCACTCTCAGGCTGGATGCTCCTTTGTGGGGTGCAAACTAGTCCTTTCTCTAGGCTCAAAGAGTCTAATTCAGTATAGTAGGGGCCTGCGAGATAATAAAGGGACAGGGGGGCTGTTTTCCTCTTACTACCAAATAAACAGTGTTTAGCCCACTTGCTAAATATTATGGGGAGAGAACTCTTCATCTTTAACCCAATTGTTCGGATGCTTCATTTGACAAGATTATTTCACTGTCTCTTGGCTGTGTTGTATTCAGAAGAGAAAAACTTCAATATGTGCCTCAATATCCCAATTTGACATAGCCTTTCAGGTTCATCTGTGTCTTTTAAAGCTCGCTCTTGAAACATAGGAGTCCAGTGGCATGAGCCTCCTAAAGTTAGTATTAGGGTAAACAAGTGGCCCGAACTCAGCTACCTTTGTTTCAAATGGGGGAGAAAAATGATTATAACCCATCAAGCCTGTCATCCGGATCTAGTCTTATGGCCAGGGCACTCTGCAACCTTCCCGAGGGGTAAATGGCAAACGGCATCTCCCCATACCCCACAAAGAGAGGCAGGGGAGCGCAATCCTAGGCCCATGGTCCTTGAGACCTTTCCAGATCCACCCCCGGAGCGCCCCCCCCCCCCCCCGGACTTGGTGCACAAGGGGTGAAAACCAAAACTCCTTTTCTTCTCCCCAAGGCAGACCGTGAAGCTGTAAACATGAGCTGGCATTTTGTTTTATTTTGTGTCATAAACTGTGCTTTTCACAGCAGCGGGCCCTGGGGGAGTCTCGAGTAGCCCTGCCGGGCTGCAGCTGGGGGTGTGGCCCGGCTCCATCCGCAGGCGACCTGGAGACCCCAGCTGCGGCGGCAGAAGGGCCAGAGCCTTCCGTCTGGGCTGCACGCTTTCAAGTTCACCCCCCCCCAACTCGTTGAGTCATCTCCACAAGCCAGAACCCCTCAGATGGAGGTTCCTGGAGGTTCCGCTCTTCCTCCGCCGGCGGTTCCTCCGGGGGTGGGGACACCGACACCCACGTGTGGCTCGGGACACTTTGGGTGCGGTGCCCGAACCGCCCGCGGTGCGGCTGATGCACGTGCTCGCAGGTGCACGGAGGCCACCGGGTGCTAAGCCCACGGTTGCGCTGTGTTTCGTGCTTGGATCCCCCCCCCCCCATTATGGTTTCTGGGGCTCTCGGTCCGCTCCGACCTAGAGGAATACGCCCCCCCAATCCAGGGGGGGTACCCTGAGCCCCGCTCACCCCCACTTACGGTCTCCCGGAGGAAACTATGTGGGCCTGGACTTCGTGTCTGCCTGGACTACAAGTACGTGGAGACGAGAGAGAGGAGAGAGAGAGAGAGAGAGAGAGAGAGAGAGAGAGGCGGGGGCTCGGCCGCGGGGGGCGCCGCTAGGGGGGAGTCGCCACTAGGGGGGAGCTGCTGGGGTGGGAGCCACTAGGGGGGAGCCGCTAGGGGGGGAGCTACTGGGGAGGGTGCCACTAGGGGGGAGGTACTGGGGGGGCGCCGCTAGGAGGGGAGCCGCCGCTAGGGGGGAGCCGCTAAGGGGGGAGCCGCTAAGGGGGGAGCCGCTAGGGGGGAGCCGCTAAGGGGGGAGTCGCCGCTACGGGGGAGCCACTAGGGGGGGAGCCACTAGGGGGGAGCCGCCGCTGGGGGGGAGCCGCTGGGGGGGAGCCGCTGGGGGGAGCCGCCGCTAGAGGGGAGCCACTAGGGGGGGAGCCGCCGCTGGGGGGGAGCCGCTGGGGGGGAGCCGCTAAGGGGGGAGTCGCCGCTAGGGGGGAGCTACTGGGGGGGAGCCACTAGGGGGGAGCCGCTGGGAGGGAGTCGCCGCTAGGGGGGAGCCACTAGGGGGGGAGCCGCCGCTGGGGGGGAGCCGCTGGGGGGGAGCCGCTGCGGGGAGCCGCCGCTAGGGGGCCGCCGGAGCCCGCCCGCCTTTGTTCGCGCGGAGGACGTGCGGCCGGGACGCGCTGAGCCGAGGGAGCCGCCCCGCCCCGCCCCGCCGCGCCGCGCAGCCGCCTGCAGCCTGGTCCGCGGGTTCTCCCAGCGTCGGGGCCGCGCCTCGGGCCTTCCCCGCGGGCCGGGCCTCCGCGGGCGCCGACGGGGCGGGCGGGAGACGCCAAACAAAGCCTGGGGGCGGGGGGTGGGCTGTGCGCGCGCCTGTGTGTGTGCGCGCGTGTCGTGGGGAGGGAGAGGGACTGCAACTAGGTAGAGAGCAAGGGGACAGGGAGCCGCAGCTGACGGCTGGCGGGGGGGGGGGGGGGGGGGTTGTCCCTGGGGAGTCCCCGCCGCCGGGGCTTGGGAGCCGCTCATTTCAGTGCCAGGCAGATGGGTCTGTAGGTGTAGCTAACGTGACCAGCAGGCACTGGCCTCAGGATCCTCCCTCCCTAGAAAAAGGGGCCAAAACTTAGCTCCGAGAGTTGCAGTTGCTAATTTATTTTATTAAATAAAATAAATAAAGATTTTATTTATTCACGAGAGGCCCAGAAAGAGAGGCAGAGACATAGGCAGAAGGAGAAGCGGGCTCCCCGTGGGGAGCAGGCTATCCCCAGAAGAGATTCGACGGTCCAAGGCCCTGGGAAAGTGGTAACATAAAGCTTTTTCCCAGCTGGCGACGCTGAGCAAGTTCCTGGGACCATGGCCACTTTCTGCTCTTGTCATGCTTGCTTCTGCTCCCCCTCAGCCAGGCTGCCTGGCATTCCTACAGAATACAGAATATCGAATGCAGAATAAAGCCTGCGTCTCTGCGGCCAGGGCCAGTTCTGGGCAGAGTGACCCACCTGCCGAGGACACCGAGGGGGAGACTGAATGTGATCCTGGGAATGAAGGTCACTAAGAACCTCTCAGACTGATTTCCCTTAGTTTGGAAGTGGGGGAGAAGCAATAGAAGTGTGATCACTCAGGTTTAAACACTAGCTTGGAATGTTAAACTCCACTCAGGGCACAGTAGGAAACGGAGCAGGTGCTCCTTTCATTTAAGTTGAGCTCCCTTAACTCCTAAAGTAAACCATTTCTTTTTTCATATGAGCATGGAGGAGTCACTCGGTCTTTTCCTCTTTTGTAAAATTGAAGGACTGGATCAAGGTATCCTCCAGCTCCAAAATTAGAAGAGTTGTCTCTGTTCAGGAATTTGCAGAGAACATTCCTTTCTTAAATGCATGATGCAATCATGGAATGAAGAACATGAAATACAAACTTTTATTTTTAAAAAATTTTTAAAGATTTTATTTGTTCATGAGAGACCCAGAAAGAGAGGCAGAAGGAGAAGCAGGCTCCTCGTGAGGAGCAGGATGCAGAGCTCGATCCCAGGACCCCAGGATCACACTCTGAGTGGAAGGCAGATGCTCAACCACTGAGCCACCCAGGTGCCCCAAAATACAAATTTTTAAAAGAAGAAAATGAAGTAGCATAACATTTTCTCCAGCTGAAGTCCGACTTCCAAATTTTTTATTCATAATGTTGATAATTTGCTGTTATGTGAGGTCATATCTAAAATAGCTAATGTTCCTTAAGTGAGATGGCAAAGTCACTTCTGAGACCCAGTGAGGAAATCAACCAGGGAGACCTATTAGTGAGATGATTTGCTGTTCTAGAGGAAACCATTTTCCTGCACTCAGAAAAGACTCAGACTTTTTTTTTTTTAAGATTTATTTTATTTCTTTTAGAGATCATGAGTGGAGGGAGGGGCAGAAGGGGAGAGAGAATCCTCAAGCAGACTCCCCGCTGAGTAGGGAGCTCAAGGCGGGGCTTGATCCCAGGACCCTGAGATCATGACCTGAGCCCAAATCCAGAGCCAGCGGCTTGACTGACGGAGCCACTCAGGTGCCCTCGCCTCTTAGGCTTTAGAATCCTTGGGTTTTCAATACCAAACTCCTGCAGGATATAGCTGATTTTTCAGAGCACCTAATCCTTTTGTTCATATTTTGTCCTCTTATCACTATTGTGTAAGTTTTGGGGTTTGAGGACAGCAGAGAGACACAAATCCAACTTCGTGGCGAGGACATTTCTCAGTATGCACATCAAATGTGAACGGTTGTGAGAATGTCCACCATTAAAGCTGTTTCACCTAAATTTGTCTAAGTTGAGGAAGTTCCAACAGTGAAATTTAAAGTCTGTGGCTAATGAGGAACACACGTTTTTTGAGTTTTTTTTTAACTTCATGTTTAGAGGGCAGTTCTATAGCCTCTCTGTTGGAACTATGACAATGTGGGCCGATAAAATATGACTTGGTTTCAAACTATCAAATGGCATTATAAAAATGTTTGGACTAGATTTAGTTCTCCTAAAAGGTGGCAGATTGATAGAGCATGGATAAAGCAAGTCAGCTTCCAGGAATGATTGCTTCGTGAGAAACAGGGCCCTGCTTTCTCCAGAGTGACGTGGACATTCCCAGACAACGTCTTAGCTCGCAGAGTTCTCAAAGCACGAATCCCCGCTTCCTTCCCTGCTGAGGCCTCTGGCAAGAGTGACATTTCTCCAGTTCTGTAACGGAGCGGAGCGGTACCTTGCCGAAACGAGGGGTCACCGGGTCATTGCATTCTAAGCAGCCAGAAGCCCGCAAGGCTATCACCATAGCTAACCCCTCCAGAACAAGCCTGTGAAATATGTTCTCTGAGCCCTCTGATCTCCTTGGTCGGCCACCTCCCCAGGTGGCTCCCCCCGCCCCCCCATGTACTCACGGTGACCACAGCCCCAGCCTGCTGGCAGGGCCTCCCGGCCCCGCTCTTTGTCTCTGCCCCCTTCCCTCACTCCCTTACCTCACTGACCTTCTAGGTACATTCGTGTCTCATGTGCGACTGGTGCACCCAAGGCTGGTGGCCTGTGAAGCAGGAATGGGCCTGTCATCAGTCCACAAGAGCGACTAATAAAGCTGGACAACGTGTTTTGCCTGTAAGTGTTGATCGCCTCCAAATCATTTAAGGATCGCTTGTTCAACATACGGCAAGTTGTTTTTAACACAAGACCTTTTGTGGTTAAGGAAGAGAATAAAGGTTTAGTGGAGACAAATAAGCCCGCACGGTGGAAGAAATAATATATAGCTCTCTAAATAGATCATTTACATGCATATGCATGTGGTCATCAATGCAGATAAAGCTCCAAATAACACCAGCTACATGCCCCCCCCGTCCCCCCCCGCCCCCCCCCCCCCCCCCCCCCGTGGCTGGTCTCCTTGCTCCCTCCAGGTCTGTTTTGAACCTTCGCACAGACTGGCCAGAGGAAATGTGTGGGCCTCGTTCACCTGCTTCGTCATTAGGGGACAGTGCCCTTTGGGGTTTTATTGCTGATCCACTAATTATGAGAAGATCTGTCTGGGCCCACGTGTTCAGAGCTTGCCAACTATTTTGGCTCTTTCGCTAGACAGGATAAGGTAGGGATAAGCACCTTGCCCACCGCTCAGAAGTCACTCCGCCAGTTGGTTCCCGGGTTGACTTCGAGATGCTCCTTCTCGGCCCTGCTCCCGTGGTGGCTGCTGCGGCCTCAACTGTCCAGCAGCCGGTTCCTTGTCCCGCAGGTTTGTGAGAAGCTCCGAGAGTATCTTCCCAGAGCCGCCGAGCCAGGAGCCCAGTCATCAGCCAGACTGCATGACCGCCCCTTCAAGGTGGCCTCAGTCGCCTTTCTCGCCACAAGGAAGCGCGACCCCTTGGCCCACCTTCGGATGAGCCAACGGGTGTCCCACGCTTGCAGAAAAAATGAAATCAGCCCACATATATCGATTGCAAGCAATCTTAGCAAAGCACTCTGCTAGGCCCCAAGTAACCGGTTACAGGATCAGGTGAGCTTTGCTGAGAACACCGCAGAATTTCTGAAAATAGCTACAGGAAGGGAAGAGAGCTCCCGGAGGCCGAGCTGCAGCGAGTCCTGGAAAGCAGTGCATGACACCGGAGGTCCAGACGGCCAAGCGGCCTCAGCAGAGCAGCATATTTTTACAGAGTTCATTTAAACCATTATGTCGTGTACACACTCTCTCTCTCTCTTTTTTTAAATGATACATCACTGCTGACAGTTGGCATGTACTGTTTTCATAGCTTAGCCTTTATAAATATTACGAGCACATATCACAGCAGTATTGTTATAACGAGTTACAATGATGTGTTCTTTGAGAGAGTGCCAATGACTGGTTTATATCCTTGGTGATGTTGCAGCATCATAATAAATGTGGTATAAATCTTTTCCAAGGTTCAGCAGTTCCTTTAAGCCAAGAACACTACATGTGGGTTGTTGGGTTCCCTGTGTCGCCCCCCAACCTTTGAAACCCCTGCTTCCTCAATGCTTTGATATATAGCCCCCAATTTTGAGGATGTTAATATGGTCAGTGATCTAACCACGCTCCTTTAATAGAGGGCAGCCTTTATTATAATCTGGAAATAATTTTCATCTAAACATCACCAACAGCCAAACATAATAAAATATGTATAAGTCAAGTAACATTACACAGAGGCCGCATGGGCTCCAGCAGAGTCAGCCACAGCCGCTGCACAGCAGTTGGTCGCAGGGAGGCAGGGAGGGAGGGGACATTTCTGTCTGCTGTCACAGGGGTGCTGTCATTGTTGGGGGCCTATGGGAGAGAGCAGTCACCCCCTCCTAGAATGGCTGTGTTACCGCAGTGGAAGCCCAGCGGGTTTTCTCTGTGCGTATCAAGGGCCTAAAGGAGGGTTGAGGCAGTGAAATAAGCAGCACTCCAGACACAGAGGGCTGACACAGTTCATCTCTTCCGGCCGTAACTCACTTGCTTGGTTTGGACAGGTGGCAGGGTCTCTGGTTCCCTCGTTTCTACCCTAAGGGACCAACATAAGGACAGAAACAAGACCTTTAAGAATGGTGCCAAGTCCACGCTCACTAGTTCAGGGCAATTCTGGGTAGGAGTCACACAGCCACAGCCCTGACCGCCCTCGTCTCCTGAGTCCTGTAGGAGGACACCAGCCCTGGCCCTCGAGCACCTGATTGGTGTCCACAAAAACAGGTCCCAGCTGCACTGGTCCCTTCCAAGTAGGGTGCGTTAGAATGATTAGTTGGAACTTGTAGGTCTACTGAAAACTGAACAACTGAATCCCGAGTCATTAAATCTTCATTTAACCCTGCTAATTGTATACATGGGCCAAGAGCTGCCTTCAGATAATCACGCTCAACAGAAATTGGCCGGGGAAGGAGAATTGATCTATAGTCAGCTGTCCCAAGCTTGAGGTGGTAATTCTTGTGCAAAACATTAATCTATTCTATATCATCAATGAAGCCACACTTGAGTCAGAACAAACGCAGGAGAGTGGTTTAGGGGGATGCGTAACAAGGCCAGGGTGAAATCTCCCTGTAAGGTACGTCTTTCACTCAGGCTCTAAATCACCTCCATTCCCGACTAGGCTGGGGGTGACTTCATTACCTTTTCCTGTGAATTATTAATACCAGAAACACTGAGCCTTGAGGCAAAGGTTGGAGAAAACTCTATGCATGGAGGAAATGAACCCCACCTATTTTCAAGTGCTTCTCCTTTTCTTTCCCTGGAATTTCCTCAGTTCCCACCCGCCCCCACCCTCCCAGCTTCTTAAGTGTTTGTTTGAAATAGCTGGCATTTGGCTCATTAGTGGATCTACTGCTATTGCTCAAGTTTGCTTATTCTTTTAGAAATATTTTTTTGAAAGGAAAACCTAATTCCTATAACTTTTTTGCAGCACATGTCCCAAGTCCCAAGTGACCTGTGAGGATGTGAGTTCTGAGTAAATTCCCTGCCTGCTTTTTGCTTTCCTGAGAAAATAAACTGGTAGGTGAAAAAGGACTTCCACCAATGGACCCTTCCCGTTGCCAGGATAACCTGTAATCTCAAAAGATAGATGCTCAGATTTAGGGTGCCAGGACTCCCACTCTCACTTCACAGCTCTCCGAGGGTTTATCCCTGATCTGGTCCCTCTTCATCTGGTCCCTCCTCACCCTTGGTGTCCTGGGCACTCTCCTCTTAGACCCTTCCTCCTCTGTCCCAGATTCCCTGGAGCACACTCAGTCTGAAGACCTCTCGCGTGCCCTCTTGTCCTCACACTTGTTTTCTAACCACGAACGCCCTCCCTTGACTGTCCAGACACTGCGAAAGCATCTTGTTCAAAATGAATTTTATTATAGTCCACATCCCCCAGGCCCTGTCTCAGATCTCAACCTACAGGAGAAACTAAAGAAAAGCCAAAAGATTAAATCAAAACAAAATCTTGCGTGTGTGTGCAGTTCTTAATGCCCTGAATGCATAGGCCAAAGAAAACTTGGAAAATTGGAGACTCAAAGAAAACTGAACATTTTTCAGACTGTAATTTCTGAAGTGCACCTATTTCAGAAGAAAACTATGACAATTAAGTCACTGACCCTTGGTTTGAAGTGGGTTTCTAAGCCTGAGGAAGATGTGTTTGACTGAGTAGGAGGAAAGGTTCACGGGGCTTCTGGAACCTCAACCGTGTCTCAACCTCTTGAGGAATTAGGGATAAATGAAATCAGAAACATGTGGAATATATTTCCCTTTAAATACATGTGAGGCTAGAAATTAAGGGAAAAGTGTTCAGCTAAAGTTATTTAGGGTTTGGCTTTACCCACAACATCTGAAAAATAGTTCAAGATGTTAGATGAACCCAAAGTGCAACCACGTTCACCTTCTACTGAAAATAAGAGTGTGTGTAGCAGTTGAGGGGAGACATGTTTAGTGTCAAGTTAATAAAAAGAGAAAAAGGTATGTTGGAGCTGAAAGGAGGAGGGAACGCTCAAATATGCACAGAAAAGAAAATTGTTAAAACTTAGAGGAGCTTTGGCTAGAGAAGGGGCAGAGGAATCTGCGCCTGCCTTAGTACTGTTTCTAAGACATGCACCCCCCGGGGGCATAGGGTCCTCTTAGCAAACAGTGCTTTTCACGAGACTTCTGTCACCTGCCTTTCCCTTGAAAGTTTAAGCTATTGCACCTTGATTATAAAGAGGAGTCTTATAGGCCCCAAAGATAGGTTCGAAATGTCACTGGCTTTTAGCTAGATGTCATAAAAGAACCAGTGGATTATTATGCCTAAGTACTTGAACTCCTGGATGCCTAGACACTCAATCGGTTGGGACCACACTGGGCTGCCCCGTAAGAGAGAGAGAGCCTGAGACCGCTCTAGGACTGCCTACAGCAGTGGGACAGGCTCTTAGTCTATGGGTCTGCTATTGTCTCTGCTGGGCCCCAGTGAAGGGTAGAGCTGTCCCTCCACTGGACACAGAAGGACCTGGTTTCTTTAAAGCCCACAGTCTAGGGACACATGGGTGGCTCAGTGGTTGGGCATCTGCCTTCAGCTCAAGTGGTGATTCCAGGGTCCTAGGATCGAGTTCCACTTCAGGCTCCCCACAGGGAACCTGTTTCTCCCTCTGCCTGTGTCTCTGCCTCTCTCTGTGTGTCTCTCATGAAGAAGTAAATAAAATCTTAAAAAAAAAAAAAAAGCCCACCATCTATACCTCTACAACCATTTCTGCTGCTCCCACTCTATCTGGATTGATGGGATCCGTGGCCCTGAAGACCCCTTTTGAGCTAGCGATCATCCTCTTTCTTTTCACTTTGGACTTCAAAACAAGAGACAGCAATAAGGTTCACTTGTGCTCCATTTGCACTTGGGGAGTCTGGGACTCACTGTAAAGAGGGGAAAATCTGCTTCTTGCTCCACCTGTAAAAAACTAGAAAAGAAGCTTCAAATCAGACTAAAGCACTCGATAAAACTTACAGGTGGAAGAACAGGATCAAATGATTATGTCCTGTAGGATGCCCTTCGAATTTGGGGACATAAACTTGGCTAAGTCTCTGAACATCTTATTATTTCAATTTTCCCATCTATGAAATATAGGATAACAATGTCTGCTCTGCTGTTTCATAAAGGGACTGTTATATGATTAAATGAGATAAAATGTGTATAGGTGCTTTGCAAGACATAAAGTACCCTCCAGCACTCCGCACCTCTCTTCTGAGCTCTGAGTGGTCTATTTGACATTTTTACCGGAATGTTCTACTGGTATCTCACACTCAGCATGTCCAAAACAGACCTCTCAATCTTCTCCTACAGATTTCTACCTACTCCAACTTTCTCATTTCTGCAAATGACTCCACCATGCAACCAGAGGCTTAAGCCAGAAATTTGAAGATTTTCCTTGATAGCTCCCTCTGCCTCCTACAGCTAATTCATCATGTCCTATTGATTCAACTCCATTTTTCTGGAATCTGGGCACTTCTCTAGCTCAGGTTCTGTCCCCTACACCTTAATTACTGTAAAAGCCAACTATTCGTCTCCCTGCTTCCACTCCCCCCAACCCCTCCTCACTCCTGCATCTCTCCCTACCCACTCCTCCACCCCTCACCCCCACCTCCACAATGTCCATTCTCCTCACTGCAGCCAGAATCAGCCTTTTAAGTTTGATCGTCTTACTCTCCTGCTCAAAATGATTCAGGTTTTCTGCTCCCCAGGAACTTGAGGAAAAATTCAAGAACATAGAAAATGAGAGAAGGCTCTACTCCGACGGGACTTAGGATGTGTGACTTACCAAGGTCTTGCTGTGAGACACACATGCAGAGCTAATATACCTCCAACAGTTCCCTCTCCACTACAGTTCTGAGACCTGACAACTGGGTCCTCCTCAGCCAGAAGTCCTCACGGGTCACCCCAACAAACTGGTCCCCCCATTAAGAGTGTGTGTGTGTGTCTGCATATGTATCTGCTTATCTGTACAACTTTTGTGCCTACCATCTGTTTACCAGCTGTAATTGCAAGTAGGAAAGAGGAGAGGGAATAAAGTATAATGAGATGAATCACAAGATGAGTTCTTTTCGATTTGTATTTTGCATTGACAAATAAGTATTTTTAATGATCTGAAAATTTCTCTCTAGATTTTGAGTGTTTTTTAAACGTCCTAAAAATGTTAAACTTGGAAAAACCTCAAACTATTTTAGTAAGCACCTGAAAAGCTTCTGGAAAGGAAATGGGTTTAGAATTTGGAATACAAATAACTCCGTAACATCCATATGCAAACTCTTGGCTCCGTGGGTTATCTAAGACAAAATTTTAATTTAAAACTGACTTCCTCAACCACCCATTATTAGTGATTTGTACTTAAGAAAGATAAACTAATTTTAACATTTTCCTAAGCTACATGTATTTCAAAAAGATAAATTCACTACCAGAAATATTCTGTAAAGTTTTACAAAGCTAAACATGAATGCTTTCTGAAATATCTGTTGTTTTAAGTTATTGGGTCAGAATTTTAATGCTTTTGGCCAAAAGCCATTTCAAAATTTTCAGAGTAAAAATTAAGTATAATTTAATTTTGAGAATAAGTCATATATTATAAAACAGAATAGAGCTAAAGTGTTTCTAAGCTTTCAAAGTTTTTATTTTAAATTATCTCTACTTGCATTCTAATATAGAGACCCAAATGACTAAGTGTTAACTAACTATATTTGAATTCTTGATGGCACCTTTTCTTGGTGGTCTTCAAAAACTTCATAGACATGACCTGGTGTAGAGTAGATTAATCTCAGATGCAGAGGAGCTGGGTGGTTGGGACAAAGCGGCACAAGCACAGTGTAGGGAGAACAACGTGGGCGTCATGAATCTTAGAACCTCATCCCTTCCTCTCTGCCTGCCATGCCCCTAACAATCAGCTGTATAATCCAGTTTCTTAGAGGTTCAACTGCAAAGTGAGAATACAAAGGCAGATGGTTTCTTGAAAATGCTTTCCAGGTTCCAAAACACCTGATTCACGATTCTATAATTTAATACACCAAATCATCTGTAATGGGGAAAATCTTCAAGTGAACCCATTTAAAGCAGAAACTAAAAAATGCAAAGTAAATAGTCAGAATCTGGGTAAATTTTGAATGAGAATTGATTTTGAAAAATAAAACTAAAAATTATTTTTAAAAGTTAAATTTATCATATTTTAAATTGGGGGTTATAATTCCCACAATAAATTACTTTTTAGAACCAAGAATGAAACAAATGGAAGATTCTCTTCATGTGGCTTTTCTACCAAATTTATGATAATATAATACCACATTATGATATCTATTACTATCCTAAAAATACTAAAATATTTTGGACCTTCATTATGTTCTCAAGGATCCTCTTATTCATCTGATTTTCAAACATTTCTGATGAATTACTATTCCATCATCATTCCTCTTGATTTTTACCCTCTTACTTATTGCTAACTTTTCTATTTCTTCCATTCCCAATTGTCAATAGCTTTGTGTGTGATTCAAGCAATTGTCAATATCATTTTATCAACTTTACAAAAAAATCACATCTTTTACAAGAGTTGTACCTTCACTTTCCAATAGATTTATATTATCTTGTCCACTTAATTGGCAAGTCTAGCATGAAGTAGGGGGGACATCTTTAAGTGAAGGCTAATTTTATAAATAAATGAATAACATTAGTGAACATTTTCACATTATGGCTACTTTTGCTCCTGTGCTCATTTGGTAATGAAAGGAACTCACTCAGATAATAAGGCAGCCTTGTATTGGTGAGTTCTGGAATCTACCTTTCTCTCTCTCTTTCTCTCTCTCTTTAAGATTTTATTTATTCTACAGAGAGAGAGAGAGAAAGAGCACAAGCAGGGAGAGTGGGAGGCAGAGGGCTCCCCACGGAGCAGGGAACCAAATGCGGGGCTCAATCCCAGGACCCCAGGATCATGACCTGAGCCCAACGCACATGCTTAACCAACTGAGCCATCCACACACCCCTGGAATCTACTTCTCTTTTTGTTTACACAAAGCCATCTTATACAGAAATAAATGATATTTTTCTGATTCCTGATCCCTAGGAAAATTCCTGTAGAGAAAATACTGCATTTTAGAAATATAATACTAATATCATTGGAACTCTCCTCATTTGAAAATTAATAAATGAGAGACTTGACAAAGTCATGCTGTATCAACTCTAAAATGATTGCCTGCTGTGACAGCTCATAGCAAAATTGTGATAACTGCCTTCACAGGATATTTCATAGTGAGAAATACTCTTTTTAAAAATATTCTTGGTAACAGAATCCACAATATCTTTATGTGAAAGGCCATTTATCAGGTAATAAGGCAGCAGATCACCTTACAAGGATCCTCAGGTTGAGGTCATTTGTTTCTGAGAAAAGGCAGTTTCAGTGGACCCTGTGTCCATATTATGGGAAAAAGAAATGGATTGACCTATTGATGCTGGAAGGGAAGTTTTAGAATATCTAGGGCAAACAAATCCTGTTACAGAAGGTGCTTGAGCAGCCATGCTGGTGAATTTGCTTTCTCTGCACTGCCGCTTTTCTGAATTTTATCTGCAGATGTGTCATTTGGCTCCAGCATGAAGCCCTGATGACCAGGTGACTGCATGGTGCTAACCATGGGTTTCTGAGCCAGGATGCCCCATCAACCCTTCAACCCAAACTTCCACTTCCAAGCAGAAGCTAGGACGGTGGGTTGCTTTTTGGTGGAGACACAAACCCAGGAAACAGGACTGAGACCCTATAGACAATAAAACAGGAGAGAAGGCCGAGGGAAGGGTATGTTGTCCAGTTGGTCAATGTTGTGGGTGACTGGAGCTCCACCTCACCAGGACCATCGAAGAAACTACAAGAACTTCAGGACTGTCTGCATGGAACAGAAGGGGAAGCGTTCCTCCTCCAGCTCCCATAACCATCCATCAAGTGTTGCCTGTGAGTCCTTACCCTCCGGCACTTCCGGGTTGCATATGTGAAGAAGTTTCCACAGACATTTCTCTCACAGGGGTTGGCAGAGGGGTGTTGGGGCAGGAAGCAAGATGTCTGTGGTGTAGCTGAGGTGAGGCACTGTCCAGTTTGGCCAGCATGAAGCTAATTATAGCCGCAGCAGCAGCTACAGTCAAAGGCCGTGAGAAGAGAAGGTGATGCAGATGAGGTGTTGGGCACAAACACATACAATCACTGAAGTGAAGACTAACAAGTGGGTTGTGATCAGGGCACTCAGCCGTCAGTTCTACTCCCTGCCAGGGATGCCAAGAAGAATAGGTGGCTTTGTCCTGCCTGCATATGGTGACACACAGAACACAGGCAAAGGGCTCCCATCTCTTTGCACCATTTTGCATATTCTTTCTTAAATGCCATTTTTGTTTGTCTCCTCTGTCTGTTCAGGAGGATGGGTGAGTTCTTGGAAGCTTATTGTTTCAAAAGCACACCCATCAGGGCCCCATAAATCTCCACTCTAATCTCTGATTCCACATCTAAGATGCTAGTAGAGGGTAGGCCCTCTATAAATAGTAACTTTTTATTTTTGCTCCATAACTTTTTTTTTTAAAGATTTTATTTATTTATTCATGAGAGACAGAGACAGAGAGAGAGGCAGAGACACAAGCAGAGGGAGAAGCAGGCTCCATGCAGGGAGCCCGATGTGGGATTCGATCCCGGGACTCCAGGATCACGCCCTGGGCCGAAGGCAGGCGCTAAACCCCTGAGCCACCCAGGGATCCCCCTGCCTCACAACTTTTAACCAACTCTTTACTCCTTTTCCTATACTGTTAATTTTTAGAAATTTGTTTAAATCCTGTCTTTCGGAAAAAAAAAAAAAAATCTGATGTCACAGGTTCTAAAGTTAAATCTCACCGCTGCTTTTGTTCCCGTATGTCCCTACCCAGGAGGAGCCTTCTCTAGGGCTATTGCTTGGAGAATTAGAAGTTCAGAGTCAAACACAGTTAATGAATGCATTCACCTATGACACAATACTTATTGGGCACCTTTTATGTGCCAAGCACTTGTTTAAAAAGGGGCAGGGGGGGAACACCACTCTTCCTTCTAACAGTCCACTGCAGGGAAGGAAAACAGATCAGTAAAGAGACGGTTGTGATGAGAGGGATGGAGATAAGCACAGGGAGCCAGGAAAATAGCCAACCTCAATTTGGAGGAAGAAGGGAGTACTGGAGGGCTCACTGGGTTACAACTTGAAGAAAGTAGCTGGTGGCTCCAGGCACACAGAGGAACTTTTACAAAGCCCCCAGGGCACCTGAAGGATACAGGGCAGACAGGTCATGAAGGACCTCGTGTACCATGCTGAACAGGTGGCATCTTATCTTGAAGGACACAGAGAACCATGCACAAGATATCTCGAATCTGCCCACTTCTCACTGTCTGCTCTAAGCCCCTGTCATCTCTTGCCTAGACCACTGTGGTGGTCTCCTAATTGTTTCTGCTTCCACCCTTGCTCCACTAAAATCTCAGCCCATCACCCAGAGTGACCTTGCTAACGGTGATTCAGATCCTATCACTCCTCTGCTCAAAACCCTCTCACGGCTCCCCAGACTGCTCAGAGTGAAAACCAAAGTAGCCGCAATGGCCCCAAGACCCTCAGTGGTGTCACACCAACAGCAGGCTGTTGCCCCATGCCCCCAACTCACTGAGCTACCCTGTTCTACCCTCCTTGCTATTTCCCAGCAAAAGCAGCCAATTCCTCCCTTCCCGATGTTCCCTCACCTAGAATGCTCTTCTGCATGTCCAACATGGCCTGCCACCCTCACTGCATTCAAATCCCTGTTCATTTTTTTTTTTTAACAGTGAGGCCTTTCCACCAGACTGTATATAAAATAGCAAACTCCCTTTCCCCTGCCACTGGTTCCTCCTGCCTCCCTTACTGTGTTGATTGTTCTCCCTAGCATTTATCACTCTCTGACATATTTTTGTCTTTATTTTATATTCAGATATATTTATTACTTTCCTTGTGTTATGTATTGTCTCCTCTTGCCCCCACCAGAACGTGAGTTCTGTGAGGCAGGAACTTTGTTCTCTGCTTATCCTGGGTCCTAAGTCCAAATAGTATCTTGGAAGGATTCGTCAGAGAGACAAATGAATAATTTAAACAGTTTTAAACTGGAGGGTAGCAGGATCAGATTAATGTTCAGATGGCAGCACAGGTAAGAACAGATTAAAAAACAAACAGAAAAAAAGACCGGGCACCTGGGTGGCTCAGTGGTTGAGTGTCTGCCTTTGGCTCAGGTTGTGATCCCGGGGTCCTGGGATTGAGTCCCACATCGGGCTCCCCACAGGAAGTCTGCTTCTCCCTCTGAATATGTCTCTGCCTCTCTCTGTGTGTGTCTCTCATGAATAAATAAATAAAATCAAGAAAGAAAGAAAGAAAGAAAGAAAGAAAGAAAGAAAGAAAGAAAGAAAGAGAAAGAAAGAAGAAAGAAAAGAAAGAAAGAAAGAGAAAAAAGAAAAGAAAGAAAGAAGAAGAAGAAAGAAAGAAAGAAAGAAAGAAAGAAAGAAAGAAAGAAAGAAAGAAAGAAAGAAAGAAAAGACCAAGGAGGCCAGGCAGGGAGAGGGCCTGAGCTGATGATGGAGTGGAGGGGAAGGGAAGAGAGACGGGGGTGCGGGTACGAGGTGTTGGGAGCTGAATTCTGCAAGTCCTGGGGCTGAGGGGTGGAGTCAGGAGGACCCTTAGCTTGTGGGAAGGTAGCAAGCAGAGGGGTGTCCTTCAGTGAGTCAGGGAACAGGAGGACAGGGAGAAGGGGGCAGAGGGAGGGGAAGGACTAGAGAAATCCTCTTTTGATGGCTTCTACTTGCCAAGTGAAGTAAAAGATAATCACCACAAAATGTTAGCTGAAAATGAGAGATGAGCTCATGAGGCAGGGAAAATCTGCTATGAGGGCTGTAGGAGAAAGCTCGGAGGGGATGGAGGGGACGTGTGAGAGACAGACACATAAGGTGGCTTGAGTAAGAGAAGTCACACTGGAGCACGAAAGGCTTGTGAATCAGGGTGTGAATCCAGGCCTGCACTCACTAGATCACCTCTTGAAAGTGATTTAACCTCTCTGAGGCTCAGTTTGCTCACTGGGAAGAGGGATGAGGATGTCCTATTCTGCCGAGGTATACCTTCCAAAGATTAATGTGCCTGCAAAGTGTCACAAAGCCAGGGCCTGGCAGATCCATATTTTGGGGGGACTAGAACTGTCAGAGTTGGGAAAACCCCCTTTAAAGACTAGAATACCAGCATTTTGTGTATCCATCCAGAATTTACAAACATACACGTCTCCTTCTCTTCCTTAGAAATAGCACACCGTGTATGCATGCTCTGCTCCTTGCTTTTTTCACTTAATACTCAAACATGGAGCTTGCTCCATATAGTATCTTGAAGAACTACTATGTCCTTGGGCACCTGGGTGGCTCTTGATTTCATTTCAGGTCATGATCTCACGGTTGTAAGACGTGCTCCTCATCAGGCTCTGTGATCAGCTCAGAGTCTGCTTGAGATTCTCTTTCTCCCTTTCCCTCTGCCCCTTGCTCCCCCGCTGGTTGCACTCAAGCTCTAAATAAACAAATAAAATCTTTTGAAAAAAAAAAAAAAGACCTACGATGTCCTTTTTCATGGCTGCATGCGATCTTGTAGTATACGTGTCATACTGTATGTGGCCAACAAAGGACCATGTCTTAGTTATCGTTCCCTGCCCACTTCCTTGCATAATGCAAGGAATCAGTAAACATTCAATGCTTTCTGACAAGTTAATTATGTTCAAAATAAAAATGGATATGGACATACAATGAGAAAAGAAATAACAAATTACATACTTTTAACCTGCCAAATGCCACATGCATCATAAAATGCAGCAAAATAACACAATATTTTTATTAATTAATTGCCTGGTATAACTCTATAATATTTTTCCTATATTTTTTGGCTGCAGTCTTGATCACTTCTTCATATGATAATGATTTTTTAATATAATTTTTATAGAAAGGATAAAAAACAAAGACATTTCAGTCTTTGTTCTAGCTTGGTTGAACTAAATTTGATTTTTATTATTGATAGCTGGGATGCAGCAAGCATTACATACAGGCACATCTCTGTTTATTATATGGCTAGAAATTCACATCAATACAAGAATCATGGTAAGTTCTAGTTCACACATTCTTATCAAAAAAGAAGAATATATCAGGAGTGTCTTAGCCCCTTAGGGCTGCTGAAACAAAAATATCATAGACTGAGTAGCTTAAAAAACAAAAAAAATATTTCTTATAAATAAGTCAAAGATCAAGGCAGATTCAGTGTCTGGTGAGAGCCCAACTTTTCACTAGTGATCATCTTCTCGCTGAGATCTCACGTGATAGAAGAGGCAAGGAGGCTCTCTGGGGTCTCTTATAAAAGCACTAATTCCATTTGTGAGGGCCCCACCTTCACAACCTAATACCACTATGCAACCCATTCATAGGTTTTCAACTTATGAATTTGGGGTCGAGGGATACAAAAATTCAATCCATAGCAAGTGGCTTTATGTATGGTGACTTATGGTTCATTACTGAGTGTATTCCTGATAGAAAAGAACTTCCATTTTCATCAGTCATTGATGAGGCTAGTTTATAGATATCAAGCCTCTTATCTCCTTCATCACTCACCTATTTCCGACACCATGTCCAGTAAACTATGTTGATACTGTGATATGGCTTCTGGGCTCTGTCTGCATCTTTGTGTCCTGATGCCAAGTGAATCAGCACTGTGGGCAGTAGAAATATTCTGGGACAGTTTCTACACTGGGATGGTTCTCAGTAACTGAAGTGAACATGGAAGTGACTGAAGTCCACAGACGTACATCTCAGGAAACCCAAACGAAATGTTGTCCCAATCCATTCCCTCAACTAGATCTCCAAAATACAGGTGGCCATTCTGGACACACTGGCTTCTAACTGGGGAAGTATCAGGGGGAAGGTGGAGTAGATGAAGACAGTGGTCTTAACCAATTGCATTTAAATATCTTACTCTTCCAAACTTTACAAAACAGATGGCTATGTGAATATACGACCTGGGCCCTACCCAAGGTCTTGGAAGGGGCTCATACAAATGAGGGACCCTAAAGCTCAAAGCTCATTAGCATCATGGTAAATTTGCAGCTAGTTGGAATGACAAGTACTCCACAAATTGTTTTTCTTTTCCTCCCATGCAATTTTTTTCTAGGACGATGCCCAGCACCCAGTACACAAGTGCCCTTGCAGGGTGTACTCAACCAACACCTGACAAACACTGTATTTTACTTCCCATCCTCACTCAACTTGACTTAACACTACTTTGGTGGGTTTTTACTTGAAGTAGGTTTAATTTTTTTTTTAACAAATTTATTCAACAGGGTTTCTTAAAATGTAGTCTACAAAAACCATACTTCTAAGAAAGAAAGAGCTGGAGGTTGGCATTTGAAATCCAGATAAATTACACAGGAACAATGCCCTCATACTAAATTCAACTAACACTTCATTTACATCAATATTGTACAGAGGGACACAAAGAAATTTATTATGAATCTTGGGCCCAATCCAACCTCTTCACTAAAGCGTGTTGAGTTTGGATAATTTTGTTCCTCCACCAAATAAAAGAGAAAAGAATAAAATAGAACAAACATAAATCCCACCTCCAAGAATTTGTTATATTTACTTTTTAAACAGTTCTTTCCCAAGAGATAAAATATGTTTCCATAGCCTCTTCTACACAGAGAGCGGAAGTAGAAGGCAGTCTTTCCAGAGGCTTGGATACTCTTTGTTCTAGCGAGATTCTAATAAATGCACCCAATTTATAAGTGATACTTTGAGGACTATCTCACAGAATTTAAAGCAATCCAGGATTTAATAGCAATCAACAGAATCAAGGCAAAGTGAAACTATTACGGCTGAACACACTGCAAAAGTGGAGTTTGAATTGATGCCGCATATTATTCATTTTGACAAGTGCAAACTCACATTGAAGATAGCAGGAGAAGAGACGGGGACTGCAAGGAAGGGTAATACAAATGTAATATTAACACGGAAACAAATCTGACTTTAAACCTGGCGTGCCTCCTGGTTAGCAAGAATAATAATAAGGCCTTGAATTCTCATTGTTTTTGCATCGAAAGTAATCAAAGAAGCCTCAAATTTTAATGGGAGATATGGTGGTCAGTCCACATCAGTTATATCTTCAAAGGAAACCCGTTACCAAATTAAATGCGTGCATTTGGGGGATGGATGCAGATAGGGAACATCAAAAATGCACTCAGACATTGAGAAATACGGAAAGGAGAGCTTCAGGGCTCTCCCCACAAAGGCCAGCCATCAGAGACTGACCCGATACACATAGGGTGGTGAGGCACTGAGGACACTCACAGCAAGGCTCTCAGCTCCTCCTTGGAACTAACTGGGGGTTCAAAGCTGTTCAAGACATCTCAGCAAATTGCCTGTGACTGGTGGGCTCCAATGGACTTTCTCAAATACTCCAATGGCACCAAGAACGCAAAGATGCAATCGGGCCTCCAATTGCACATGGCGAACACCAAGCCCAAGGACATGTGCTGAGCCCACCCACCACACGCATATCCTGTGCAGAGTGTACTGCGTTTGTCTCACTGGCTGTCACAGAAATCTTAGGGGTGAGCCCTACTGTTCCTCTCATTTTACTTGTGAGGAAACAGAAGCAAGCACAAAGCGGTTGAGGAATTTGAGAGGGCCAGTCACATCTAGGTGATGCCAACACAATGGCAGAAAAGAATCTTAGTTAAAAGACATGAAATCGGTCTTTGAAAATGTTTGTATTTTGTTTGCCCACTGGGATCCACGGGCTTTTCCAAGACTCACAGACACAGTCCAATGTCCTGGGTTCTGATTTCCCACAGAGCTCGACCTCTCTCTCTTCACTCTGCTCAGGGACTGCTGAGTAAGATACTTATAAATACACTTGCTAACCTAATGTCCCAAACTACACCAAATGAAAAAAAAAGAGCATGATCAGAATGCACCTACCAGAGAAACTGCACCTGACGGGGAATACCTGCCGTGTCTTCTCGACGTGGGAACATCCACAGCCTAATAAAGAGTTAAAGTGGCTGTTCAGGGACACCCATGCCTGTCACAGGTAGCCATTATTCTAATACCATTGCTCCTCCTGAATTAGTGTCAAGTATGTAAACCCAAATTTATATTAGCATAAATATTGAGGAATGTTTAATGCCATGCTGTATTCTTGATTTATAGGAGGGCAAAACAAAACAGATAAATCATTTTCCTTAAGTGCCATGGCAATACATCTTTAAATAACCAGCCCCTCAACTCCAAAGGCACTAGTTTCTCCTTAAGCCACATTTGTAATTCTCATTAGTAGCCAATGAGAGCCATACCCACCAGGGAGAAAGAAACCTGAGTGGATACCTTGCTCTTCAGATTTTCAGAGCAACGTGGATGAAGCAGATCTTTTGACTTCATCATAGGAATGTAGTCCAGTAAGGCAAGGAGTACCAGACAGTCAGAAACCCAGTATGAGGCATTCGTTAACCCGCAGCTACACTAAATTCAGCAAAGGTAGAGATCTCAAATGGATCAGTTTTGTATAGAAATGTTGTAGGTTATGAGGAGAGGAAGAACACTTAAATGAAAGCACGTCTTTCTTATCGGCTCTAGAAGTCTGATTTTCAGATCCACAAGGAGTGCATTGTTCTTTAAGAATTAAAAAGGAGAAGTAATTATCAATAATGTAGTCAGCTTCTGTATGTCAGACAGATAAAGTCAAGCCACTTTTAAAAAATCAATGAGATACAGAATATGAATTTGTATCTTAATGGACAGGCACAAATAAAGAAAGGAAAGCATAACCACAGTCCTGGACTCAAGGTTTTCAAGTCAGGTCCAGAATTTTCTCTCAAGATACTTCTTAGCTCCAAAACGAAGAGTGGAAACAATGGAAGAGACCACTATCAACAGTGGGCTAGCTGCTTACCAGCTAAGAGCCTTTTGTTAAATATTCAGGAGTCTCCAGAACTAGACCTTAAATTGTTAGTAGCTTAGAAATGGCTATGGTGGGAGTAGTTACACGAAGGAAACCAGCGAGTGCTACCAAGCTGGCCCCCACCCAGCCACCCATCTTCCACCCTCCACCCCTGTCCCCAGAGCCGTTTTACTAGCACACCACTGGGCAACTCCTAGGATGTGTCCAACTATGTCTTTATTCCTACTCACAACTTTCAAATATTGAGTCAAAATAGTGCATTAGTTGTCAATTCAGTGACTAGGAAACATGCCACTTTGTTAAAAATGCATTGGGTAACGAAGATGCTGCCCAGTACAATGTGACTCCATAAAGAATGACTGTCTGGTAAAAAGTACACTGGCCTGGGAAAATAGTGGGACTCCCAACTCCACCACTCAGCAGCCGGATGGCCTTAGGCACTTCACCTTTCACTTCACCTTTTCCGGCTTTCCTTTCCTTCCTCAGTTGCATAATGGGTGTAGTAATACCCTCCTTGCCTACTTCACAGGATTGCTGTGAGGACGCCCATGAAACCAAGTTCTAAATTGTGAGGTACAGGAAAAAGGTCAGGAAGTCCACCAAACGAACCATATATTTCCTCCCCTTTCTTCATAATGGACCCTCTGTCATGGCAGTGACCATCAGCTGGCGTCGTGGGCCTGTATGTACTGAGGCTCCCAGCCATCCCATTAGCTCTCTGGCCAGAGATGACAGCTTGAGTTTCCTGAATGCGCCCCAATGCCCAATACAGCCTTGCACAAATTGCATTGTCCAGAAGGATGACTTCTTTGAAGGCTTCCTACTACAAGGAATGAATAACCAAGGGCTTTGCGAAACTACGAAGAAATAGAAATTCCACAGAGAAGTTAACAGTTTCCTCACTTCAGTCTTGACATCTTTTTTGATCCCTCTGATTACAGCTTCCTCAGATTTGATCTCTGAGCCGCCTATAGCCTCTGTTTCAAATTGCTCCTCTAAATGCACTGTTCCTTAAAATTCCTGCAGCCAAGCACATGGATTCTTTCCAGCTCACCCTGAATTATAAGGGTCTTGTTCTAATACGCAGCAGGATAACAGATGTGACTGGTCACAAAGTCATCAACCGATCCCTGATGGCCACTAATCCCCATTCACTTTCGTTTCCTACTGTTCTCCTTTGTGATTTTCTTATTTTTCATTTAGATCTTTACAATCCACAAATGGACCTTTGAGTTCCTCACCGGAGAATAGCATGGCGTCAGGGAGAACACAGAGGATTTGGGGGCTCAACAGGCCACAGTTGAAATCTCAACTTTACCAGTTAAGAGTTGCACGACTTTAAGGAAAATGATTTCCCCTTTCTGACCTTCAGTTTCCTCATCTTTGAAGTGGGAACAATAAATTAAGTGAGACAAGGTATGTGAAAGTTCATAGCTCCATGGTGCTGAGCACAAAGCTCCCTTATACTCATGTCTCCCACTTCTGGAAATGCTTGCGACCCTTCCTGTGATCTCTCAGAATGCCCTGAGAGACGCTTATACCTATTTGCCTTTCGCTTTTGGTTGCCAACTACGAATGAAGCTTGTAATAGGCTGAATTAATTGAGGTAAACCATTGCTATTACTGTTGGGAATGTTTTAAGAAGGCTGCTCTGACTACCGTTGAATCTGATCCTCAGGGCTACCACTGGTTCTTTGGGGTTGGACTTTTCAACCTTCCTTCCTTCTTTTTCTTTTTCTTTTTTTTTTTTTTTCTCATTGGGCCAGTAAATATTTATTGCAAGTCTACAGGAGGCAGATACAGGAAGTGTGTAGCTCGAAATTTTTAAGAGTTGGGAGACCCTGTTATGAAAAAGAATATAAAGCTGCAAATACGTTAGATATAAAAGCGAAGGTTTCTTAGAATGCAAATGGAAAGGACCCAGAAGCTAAAGGTTTATTTGCTTTATAGTAAATCTGCCTCTGATGCCTACTGCATGACAGGCATGATGGAAGGTTCTGGGGATACACATATGAATGCAGTAGACAGGCTCCCACCCATGTGGATCCAGCAGGCTAGTAATTTCCAGACAATGCTCGGCCTTTTCTTACCTCCTCAGAGAGGTGCATGGCCCATGCCTTTCTCATGGGTGGAGGCCCTTGAACACTTGCACTTTCTCCTGTTTCTTCCTTCTCTGAGCTAGAAGTAACCCAAACTCTTCTACATCCAGTGGCTCTCTCAGATCTCCTCCAGCTTGAAAGAGAAGACTGTCTTCTCAGTGGGTGTCAGTGGAGAGATTTCTGGAATTTTCCCAGAATGTGAAATCTCATTTACACCCGAAGTCATAAGATCCCAAAAGTGAAGCAATGTCTCTAAGGTAGAGAGGTACTTCTTGCCCAGCCAAAGGTAAAGCCCAGGGCCCTGCTTTGGGCTTTAATGGCATCTCGGTTATGCCATCTCCTCTCCCCCAGACTTGCTCTCCAAATGGGGACTAGGAAAAGGCAAACACACTTTATCCCTCCCCAGGCAGGAATTTTAGCAAAGCCAGTCCTCAATGTACATCACAGATAGTTAGTTGTCTTTATTACCTTCTTGGCACCATAATCAATCAGCCTTTAAAATTCTACCATTATCACTGTTGGTTGGGATGGTTGTGCTTACCAGCTCTATCCAAAAAATACAGTGAGGTCTAGGAAAGACTTGCATCTTTATAAGTATTAAAGATAAGTAAAAATGAGAATATAACTCCTGTGTTCTTTTCATTTTAACTTTAATTTTCTCATTCTCCCTGAAGAACATGGTAACGTACATCTAAAGAGCTGAATTCAATCTTACCAAATTATCATCTTTTTCTGGTCTGGGTATAAGAGTCTGGGTGTGTGTAACCGCTGAATTTTTTTTTTTATCTCCTAAACACAAGGATTAGCCACTAGATGCTCCTTGAAATATTCATCAATGTCTAATGCATACGGAATATTGCTTAACATTCAGGACAGTATAATCTTGCCTTTTGGGGAATTCCATGTTTTGATTAAATGGCATGGGTATTCAAGAAACAGAAACAATGATCCCTGAGAAGCCATATACGTACGTGTGTGTGTGTGTGTGTGTGTGTGTGTGTGTATGATAGATATTGATTCCATTTTGGAGAAACAGCAAACCACAACACTGCTGCAAAAATTATCAAATTTGGGTTAGAAATCCTTAAAGAATGAAAGCTGGGGAATTTATTGTATGATCAACATATTGCATCTTTGCAATTGCAGAGAAAAAGCATGTCGTAATTGCGGCTGAAAACATCAATGTAAATGTTATTATGCCTCCCGGTGCTCAGTCATGTTGGCTGCTGACACCGCTCGGCGTCCCAGGACTGCGGGGGCAAAGCAGGCCTGTCGGGTATTGGCTCAGGGGTCATGTGATCCCGCTGCCTGCACCCACGTAAATCACCGAGTGAACCGTTGTGTGAAATCATCCCTACGCCCTCGGTACATTTGCAGGGTGACAGCTCACCCCCGAAACAGACTGGACTGGACGGCTTCAGACCACATTTGCGCCTCCAACAATCCATCCTGGAACCTGAGGCTCCCGGGGACCTCAGGACTCGCTGCTTATTGCGTCTCATTCATGGGCGACCTTGCAGGGGGCTTTGCTCCCCCGCAGGCACCTGGCCTGCGCCTTTACCTGCTTAGCTCCACTTTGCATTTGTACGACGTCTCTTCGCAAGATTCCACGATGAACCTTTTGCAGCCCTGCAAACTGCTTTTCCGGTTGCTACTCCCCCAAATCTGATAAAGGGCGTAGCAGTGCATTTCAGTCTTTGTGTTTGGATCATTCATGTGGGGAGGGTATAACGAAATCAGAGTTGGGAGGATACTGAGACATCTTATTACCTACAAGAAAGAGATACTAAGTGTGTCCCAAAATCTGAATGTGAACATTTGGCTTCAAAGATTTCTTATTCTCTCAATGCACAATAACCTTTTCATAGACTGAGACTGAGGGTAGAAACGCGTATAACCTTTCTGGAGGACAATTTGGCACTCTCCTTGATGAGTAATTTAAGATGTGTGCAAAAATAGAGTGATAAGAATGTTAAACCAGAGGCGCCTGGGTGGCTCCGCGGTTGAGCATCTGCTTTTGGCACAGGACGTGATCCCGGGGTCCTGGGATCAAGTCCTGCAAAGGGCTCCCCACAGGGAGCCTGTTTCTCCCTCTGCCTATGTCTCTGCCTCTCTCATGAGTAAATAAATAAAATCTTTAAAAAAAATGTTAGGCCCGAAGTGTTTATAATTGCAAAATAGCTATTTATAATTGCTATATATACTTATGTTTTTATAATTACAATAATTAGAGTTATGAACAAATAGATAAAGAATAGATAGATATGAAAATAACCTAAATGTCTGTCCCAATATGACTCTGCAATAATTATTAAAATTTTTTGAGATTATGTTTATAACTTTAGACTGTCTTAGTAAGCAAGACCTGAAACACAGAAAACATTAATGATATTTACTGCCTACAAATCTACAAACACACAACAAAACAGCATAAGCGAAGTCAAACGGTTGCAACACATATATTTAAAAAAGAATGCAAAGAGCTCTTGTGATTTGATTTTGATTTGATGGATTTAAGAAGAAAGGAGAAGAAAAGAAGATGCTAATAGGACAATAGGAAGGAGCACAAATAGACAATTCATAGTAACCCAACAGCCAATAAACAAAAGAAAAGACGCCTGGCTTCACCAATAATCAATGAAAAGCAAATGAATGCCATAATCCGATATTTTTTAACAATTACACTGGGGGAAAGGGCCAATAATATTCACTCATGGCGAAGGAGTGAGGAAACTGGTAGTGAGAGCATCTATTGGTACATTTTTAGAGAACACTTGGAAATACGTAAAATAATACGTCTATAAAACATAATACAATAATCACTTGCATTTCATGATTGCTTGGCATGTACACAGGTAAGTGCTTGTACGGTTGCATGTATTAACCATTTACTCCTCACAACTGCCTGTGAGCAGTGCTGTGCACTGGCAGTACCGGAAGGCGCAGTTCACCCAGACCTCCTTGCGAACTGTGCCTCCTGGAGCTGTGTCAAGCAGTCTCCCTGACCATGAGGTAATACTTTAATTGTCCCCACTTTACATGTGAGAAGACTAAGCCCTGGAGAGACTACGGAACTTTCCTATGGCCATGGCAATATGGCAATGGTGTGATGGTAAACCAGCAACCTAGAAACAGAGAAAGAGAAAAAAAAGAAAGAAAACAATAGAACAAAGAAAAAGTCCTGACCTATAGTGTTTGCCAATTTCTGTGGTGTAAATACTTCCACCTTCCGCCAATAATCACCTATGGACATAAGCTCACTGAACTTGGAGTTCAGAAGAAAAGTGCCTAAGAAGTTCTCCTGTGCCAGTCTCAGCATTCCCTGATTTCTAAGTGTTCCCACCAAGATACAAATTCAGGCAGTTTGCCTTCCAGAGCATGGCTCAAAATGCTATTTCTAGGACTACACAAAACCTACAGAATACACGTGGCCAAAGTTATATGTGGAAGAATGTTTGTAATGGAGAAAAAATTGAAAACAATGTAAAAGTTTATTCATTTATAGGCTCTTTAACTGAGAGCCTACTATGTGGGAGTCACTAGCCTGGGGCCAGGATACAGTGGTGATAAACCTGACATGGTTTCTCAGAACTTACAATCCAAGGGAAAGACAAGAGATGAGTACTTACTCAAATTATAATTCACCTAATCAAAGAATGTTACATAAATGGAAAAAATAAATAGGTGTGTGTGTGTATACATTACGCGTGTGTATATATAAAAGGACACGAAGTTTAAAACCTTTAGCATAAATTACCTCATGTAATGTTTTCTTCCTTTTTTAAACTATAGATATGTATTACTTTTATAATTAAACATTAAAAAATTAACTAACGTCATTACCGTGCAAAGATGTTTGAAGCTATGGTTTGAAAGAAAGTAGGTTACAAAACAGTATGCATACATTTTGCATAAGAAAAATGCCTCCAAAGATGCACCCTGAATTGTTAGCAGTGGTTAATTAAGTAATGTTTTAGCTTCCTCTTTTTGCCTCTTTTTACTTAACAATTTTCCTACTATGAACATATGTAGCTTTTGCAATGAGAAAAATAAACATAAATTATTTTTAATAAATAAAAGGAATAAAAGAGAAAAATCAACCAATGACATCTTTTTTTTTTCCCCATGTGAACAAGCTCAGAGCTGCTTTTCTGCAGAAAACCCACTAGAGGGGCGCCTGAGTGGCTTAGCAGTTGAGTGTCTGCCTTCCGCTCAGGGCATGATCCCGGGGTCCTGGGATCGAGTCCCACATTGGGCTCCTTACAGGGAGCCTGCTTCTCTCTCTCCCTCATGAATAAATAAATAAAATCTTTAAAATATACAAAAATAAGAAGTCTTTAAAAAAAAAAAGAAAGAAAGAAAACCCACTAGAAAGAGCGAGCCAGTGGGGTGTCTGTCCTCCTAAAGGATAAACGTGGGCTCTCGAAGTTTGGAAGTGCCATGACAATGGGCAGGTTTCACCCTTCATCTAGGTGTTTGCCTTCATGTAAAAACAGCAATTCCGTGTTGAGCTTGTCCCACCCAAGGGGGGAGAAAAAAGAGAGAGATGCCCAATAAACTGCAAACATGAAATCACCTCCCTCACTGGAAATCACGGTCAGGTTCAGATGAATTCACACATTTTACACATATTCTTCTGCTTCCACTTATCATGCCAAAGGTCAATCTACGGTTTACATTCATACCGATATGACGTGTCCAAACCATTGTAATTCTTAGAAAAGTACAATGCACAACTGCACACCAGAAAAACAACCACCCAGCAAGGGGAAAAATTTCAATAGCGTTAGGATTGCTCAACAAACCAACAAAAGCCAGGAAATTCAAAGTTAAGTTTTACACTCCCTCCTTAAGGCCGCACTATTGTGAAAGAGAAATAAAAGGCACAATGGCGTGCGTTAGGGGTGCAATGTCAGCAGTAACAGCACTTCCAGGCTTTTATTGACTGTGTCATAACCTTAACATTCTATAAACAGGGGATTTGGCTTAACACCTGGGTCCTTTAAAAGAGAAATATCTCCTGGAAGCCTAGACTAGGGAAACCCAAAGAGGTTTCCTAGTCTCTTAGGTATACACAGTAAATCATTATAGAAAGAGGAAACATATAAACTTGTAGTTAAGATTACAGCCATTCTAGCCTCTCGGGAAAATAAATAATTACAACAAAGAATCCTATTTACTTATGAGACCAGAAGAGACTCCTGAGTAATCTGGTCTACCAGCTAATTATTAGACACATTCCCATTGCAAAGCTTTGCATTTAGGGAATAAAAGTATTCCTCAATGGTACTTTAAAGTGCTAATAGTTTAATGTTTCTTTTCTCACCATTTGCCAAATACAGCAAGGTCCTTTTTGCATGGTCAATGCCTGAATAAATTGAAACTCTAGCCAATTCAAGGACAGAAATGTTTTTAGAGATTTAAAAATGAAGCATAATTTCATTACCAGGCATGAAATCTGGACTTTTTTTTTTAACCTGGCAGGAAAAGTTTATTGAGGAAGTCAATAAAAAAAGAGTCCCAAAAAAGTGCATTTTCATGAATTGACTTGAGTGAGATTGTGGAGGAGAGATGCTTCACAGACGCTGGACACCAGAAACTCCTCTCCTATGGAGAAGCCCTGAACTGCCGGAGGGACGTCTTGAAAACCCTTGAGGCTTTGCCCCACCCACCCTGAAGGAAAGCCACCTCTGCTTAAGAGTCATGATGAAATACTGGGACTCTAGCAACCCTAAAGTTTGGCCCCTATATCGCGTCAAACCAAGGAATGATTTGGGATCAAGGTTCCTCTCCCTGGTAACATTCAGAGATTCTGGCAACAGAGAGCAAACTTCAAATGAGCGAATGATTTTCATCTCTGGAAACTTCTCTTCAGTCAATGGCAATGGTCAGAACTGCTCTTAGGTAATTAAATAATAAGCTGCTTTAAGGCGAGTACTTGCCATGATCCTTGACTATCAAAACATAAGTAGTGAACAGAATAACAGTTACCAATAATTAAGACCCCTTTAGCATGTTAAAGGAATATTCTTCTACTTTAAGGTTACTTTTTTGAAAATCAGGTAATGAATATGGAATTGTATTAAATCATTTTGGGGCATCTTTCAAAAGATCATGTGGTTTTTTTTCCCCTCTTATATATTAATATGATGAATAGCAAAATAGCTTTCATAATGTTAAACCATCTACGCATTTTTGGAGCAAACATAGATCCATCCACATGCAGTTGGCCAAAACATAAGTCACATGACCATATATAACTGAAAGGAGGGAAAGGTAGGCTATGTGCCCAAAAAGAAAGGGAAGTGAGTTTGGTGAATAGCTACCCAGTCTCTGCAACACCAGCCTTGCCATCTTTGGACCTATAAGGATATCAGGTGCTGCAACAAGGGATTCCGAAAGCAAAGGGCAAGTCCTTCCCCTTCTTCTCCATGACATCCCCTACTCTAAATAGCCAAGAAATGGAGATAATCTGGAGCCAGTGAGGCCAGTCAAACTCTCACCAGAGAAGAGTTAGATAATTCTTAGGTTCATATCTCAAAACTGTAGTCATATCAGGAAAGCAGGTCTATACTTTTCACTCCTCTGAGCTGGGTGGATATATATAAGGACTTACAGATACCATTATGTTAGTTTTGTAACTGTAAAATGATATGCATCTTCACATTTTTATGCTGTCTATTTAATAAATCAAATGTGTAAATAGCACAGAAACTAAATTATACATGTTATTTTTAAAATTAGAAACAGAAAGCAAAGGTAAAGCAACAAAACTTTTAGCTGAAAAGTGAATAATCTGTTTTGTAGACATTTTTAAATTGCTATTATGAACTCGGTGGATACTATATGCAAAGTCAAATGCCATCTAAATATGAGTGTGATGAGTAGGATCTTGTCCCTCTGCCCCACCCAGGAACCATTTGCGTGTTTGGCTTCTTCAGACTACAGAGGACACTCAGTAAAGAGAGAATTCTATCAACATGGAATGGGAATGATGCCTTTCAGGCATCAGCCTTAATTTGATTGATCAACTAGATCTTACAGAGACATGAAATGTCTAAGTGACATTGTACAAGTTTAGACTGAAGCCATTGATTGTTACAGCCCCTAATCCATTGATACACACCTCAGCCAATTCACTTAGACCAAATCATTTGATTATATATGTTCCAGGATTGCAAACAAGTAATCTTACATTTTAGCATGAAATATTTTTTAAAGAATTTGCATTTTCTAGAAGGTTGAAGGAAAGAAAGATTTAAAAGTAATATATATGAATGACAGTTGAATCTCAAAGATGATTCTAAACCAAACATTTTGGAGCATTTCTCTCCCTTTGCCACTGACTCCCTCTCAAACTCTTCTCTCTTCTCAAGGTCCACAAAAATCACCATTATGCCTTGGCTCTCCTAGGTACCTCCTTGACAACAACCCAGAAGAGTTAAAAATTATTTCCCTTTCTTCAGGTAAGAAGGCACAATGGGTCACCTGGGTGGCTCAGTCAGTTAAGTGTCCAACTCTTGATTTGGGCTCAGGTCATGATCTCAGGGTCATGAAATCAATCCCCATGTCAGGCTCCACAGTAGGCTCCAAGCCTGCTTAAGATGCTCTCTCTCCCCCTCTCCACTTAAGATTCTCTCCCTCCTTCCCTCTGAGCTCATTCACTCTCTCTCTCTCTCAAAAAAATAAATAAATAAATAAAAGGAAAAAAAGAGAGAAAGAGAGAATTGAGGTAGAGAGATCTTAAATAATGTGCTCACAGTCACCCACACCCATATCAAGGGACCCAGGTCTCAATCTCCAGCTCCCTGACAGACCTCCATGGCCATGCTCACCACCAACATCACAGTTCCTACCGCATTTCCTTGCATGCATTCTTTTGTTTCCCAGAGGAGAATGACGGAGGGTGTATTTGTCTTGTAAAGAATCTGGAAATCCCATTCTTCTTACACAGGAGCTCTGCAGATTCCAGGACCCCCCCATTACGTCTCACCACTTCTAGTACTACCCTGATCCACCACCATCTCCCACTTGGATTACTGCAGGAAACTCCTGACCTCCTAACTGGCTCTCCCTCCCTGCTCCCTCCCTTTCCCCACTACAGGCTATTCTTAGCTGGACAAATCCTTTCAAATCCTAAACCAGATTGTGTCACCACAATGCTCAAAACTCTCCAGGTTAGCCATCAAACCAAAACCACAGTGAGACACCACTTCACACCCACTAAGATGGCTCCAAGCAAACACAGATAAATAATAATACATGTTGGTTAGGATGTGGAAGAGTTGGAACCCTCACACATTGCTGCTGGGAATGTAAAATGGTGCAGCCACGTGGGAAAACAATCTGGCAGTTCCTCCAAAGGTTAAACATGTGACTCGGCAATTCTATTTCTAGGTGAGAAATAGGAATGGAAGTGTATTTCCACACAAACATTTGTTCATGTTTACAGCAGTGTTATTCATAATAGCTGAAAAAGTGGAAGCCACCCAAATATTTATTAATGGATGAATGGATAAATAAAAAGTGGTACTATGGAATATTATTCAGTAACAAACAGAAATGAGGTACTGATGCATACCACAACCTTGATGAACCTTGAAAACATACAAGTGAAAGAAGCTAGTCACAAAAGATCACATATTATGCTATTCTACTTAAATAAAATGTCCAGAATAGACAAATCTATAGAGACAGAGGCAGATTAGTGGTTGTCCAGTGCAGAAGGACTTGCAGGGGGATGAGGAGTGACTGCTGATGGCTCTGGGGTTTCTGGATGGGCTGATGAACATGCTCTAAATTTGATGATGGTGATGGTTTCACAATTCTGTGACTATATATACGAAAAGCTATTGAATTGTACACTTTAAGTGGGTGAATTAGGTGGTATGTGAGTTCTATCTCAATAAAGCTGTATATTGTTTAAAACCCTCCAGAGCCAATTATAAAACCCAGCACATAGTGAGTGTTGAACAGATATTTGCTGAAAGAGAGGAGGAAGGAAGGAAGGAAGGAAGGAAGGAAGGAAGGAAGGAAGGAAGGAAGGAGGAAGGAAGGAAGGAAGGAAGGAAGGAAGGAAGGAAGGAAGGAAGGAAGAAGGAAGGAAGGAAGGAAGGAAGGAAGGAAGGAAGGAAGGAAGGAAGAAGAAAGGAAGGAAGGAAGGAAGGAAGGAAGGAAGGAAGGAAGGAAAGAAAAGAAAAAGGAAAGAAAAAAGAAAAGGAAAGGAAAGAAAGAGGGAAGAATGAGTGAGCAGTGGGGGATGGGTGTTGATCTACAAGATCATTTTTAGGTTCAGAAGTTTCATTTGTAGATCATTTGTAGAGTTCAGATAGGAAACTTAGGTCTTGCTTCAACTCGTCACTCCTTGGGAGGTCTTCACTGAAAGCTGAAAATCTGGTCCCTCCCCTTGGTCCAGTCTCCTCCAATGCCTGCCCTTCCTCCTTTGTCCCATTCATTTCACATGATTGCCTTGTTCCCTGTGAGGATGGAGGCCACAGCTGCAACCCCCAAAGCCCCCAGCACAGTTCTTGGTGCTCAACAAACACTTGCGAACTTAGTGCCTCGACATGAAATCAGTATCTATTTACATCTACTTATTAAACATCTACTTTTTGTCAGACAATCCGGTGGACACTGTGGAGACTATGAAAAAAAGTTGGCAGGCTTCTGAATTGCTTGACTTGTTCTTACATACATGTATTACTTTTGTACTGCAAAAATAAAATCATGCAAAAAAAAATTTTTTTTAAGTTCTAAGTCCTGGTTTTTTTTGAATGCTTGAAAGAAGAAAATTGACATCTCGGAAGAGCTGCCATTGACATCTGATAACTACAGATATGAATGTAATAATTTGGGTACAAGCCATGATAACACTACGCAGGGAAATGAAGAGTATTAAGTATGACCACGCTTCCCAATCCGATCCTTGGCTCAGCCACGTATTAATTGCTTGGTTTCAGATAGGCTGTTAGGCAACTTGGAGACTTGGTTTTCTCATCTATAACCCGGGGATCTTGACGCTATCACCGACATCGTAGGTCTGTCGTGATGATAAAATGAGATGTGAGATGAGCCGTGTCAATATTTTGCCAATTATCAGTAGCAATATTAGCAGTGCCACAAAATGGAGCAGATGGTCTCTACAGTGACCCAGAAAAGAGCTAGCCCTTGGCTTAGGGCTTCAGGGAGAGAGAAGTTTGGTTGACCCCATGCTCTCCAGAGTCAGACCATCAGGGGTTCTAATCCTAGGGTGACCACTTACTACTAGCTTGAGATATTTGGGTGAGCTAATTCTCATTCACATGATTTTGTTTTACCGCTAACTGGGGAGATTAAAAGAACTTATTTTGTGGAGTTGTGACCATGAGAAATTGATACGTTCTAATGTGTTCAGCAGATAATAAGCTTTCCATCAATGGCAGCTATTAATCCCAATTCTTAAGAGGTAGCTGTGCCAAGCGCATTTCAAAACGGGTAAAGAGAGAAAGTGCCAAACAACCTTCTAACCAGAGAGAGGCACGCATGCCACAATGCCCTGCAAAAAAAAAAAAAAAATTATTAACCTCCTAATAATTTTTTATTGTGGTTACATTCCATAATTATCTTCTAAAAGCTATCACAGGTACTGACTCCAAAGTTTTCCTGTCTCTAGCTGGTTTGGAACACCTTAGAGGAACATTAGAAAGCTCTCTAGCAATCCAGCAGTCCGGTGTTCCCCTGCGATGGGCTATCACAAACCCCACTGTGAAGTCAGTCCCTCATCATTAAACACATTATAGTCTTCTATAACAATGGGGTCAAAGTTGGGGGCAGTATTCCTCTGCATTTAGATTCAACAGGACACTGAAGACGGGTGTTAGATTCCAGAAGGAGAGGAAACCAACAGGCTTCATGCATCAAGAACCTAACTTTGGCCTCATCTTAGTTGGAGGGTTTGGATCACCATTTCCCCACCCGTCTGCTCTCCCATTATATATTCCCATACTAACTAAATTAGGAATTTGTCACCAATTTCCATGGTTCTCAGACTTCAGAGTGTATCGGAGTGACCCAGAGAGCTTGTGCAAACACAGATTGCTGGGCCTCACCCCCAAATTTCTTATTCAGTAGGTCCAGCCCGAGGCTCTGGAATTCACAATGCAATGCCATCAGTTTCCCAGGTCGGGTGACACTGCTGCTAAGGGGAACACACAGAGAACCAGTTACCTAGCCTAATAGCTACTTGGAAAATATACTTCTTAAAGGTAGCCTTGCTCTTTAAAGGAACTTTGACAGCAGAAGAGCGTTTCGGATAAAGTCCGATGCACACAGCCTGGGAAGTTTCTAGAGGGTGGACCTTCTGAGAGGCACTGAGTCAGGAGCTGATGGGTTGCAGCTGCTCTGATGAAATGTCCTATAATCAGCGGCTGCTTGCTCCGCAGACCTCCCTTAGCACAAAGGCTTCCCAGCCCAGCTGCCTGCTCCCAGCTTCCTGGAGCAGAGCTGCAGCTGGCCCCACTTCCCTCCGCACAGGGGACCCGTGGGTGTGGTGAGGACCTGGGCAGGGGGGCCTCCCCGGGGGGACTTCCTCCCCACTTCCTCCTGCCTCCTGACATCAACTCTTCTCACTGGGGAAACCAGTCTACACTGTCTTGAGGGCAAGTGCTGGAGTTTATTGCCATAGCAACTGATCCTCTATCAGCAGAGGGGCACAAGGAGCCTGGGGTGTGATTTGATGGGTGGGCTCCACCATTTCCATCTCCCTAAATGACTATGTCACCACTAGGAGCTCTTCCCTTTGAATGATGCACTTTTCCACCCACAGTTCTCAGGGAGGCCTGTTCTCCATTCCTCGTCAAGTGGAGCCTGGTACCAACCTCAGAGTAGAGATCCAGATCTCACCCATGCAGGGATGCTGACAACAGCGACTTTGCCTCCCATACCATTGTATGGAAGTCCCCCTGAGAGGTGCTTGCTGAGGGTTGCGGAGGGGAGTGACTGGGGCAGCCACAACAGAGGTTGGAACCAGTAGCTCTCCCTACACATGGCAATGTTTTTTAAAAAAATCTCCTGATCAAAAGCTGAAGACTAAAGATGGTCACCAAACACCTCACCAGTCCGCCCATCATGGAACTACAGAGAAATGAAGAAATGTCCTTTGAGATTGGATTCCTACTTACCAGCACATTTTGTTGATATTTTGGGACAAATTCACCTTCACGGTTTGTATTTTATTTTATATTTTCTTTTGCTATCATCTATTTTAACATCTTGAGTCGGGTTTCACATAAAAGAGCTAGAGCCAGGATGTTTGGGAAATTAACAGATGATATTTAGCAAACATTTTGACGGGTCATAAAGAAACATCTGCAGTGAGTCTGAGACTAGGAGTAGCGTGCAGGGGGAAGGAGGCCCCTCTCCAGCAGCTGCGTTGGGTTACAGGGTTGAGCTGAGCCCTGGGTTCCGAGCGGAGGGCAGAGCGATTCAACGAGCGCCCAGCAGGGGGAACCCTGTTGCAGTGAACTAACTCCCTCCTTTTGATAGTTCTGCTCGGGTCTGCAGACCATAATTGGCATTTAGATTCCCTCTAACCCTCTGCTTCCTCCTTCAAAGCAGACACTCCTCTCTAGGAAGCTTTCCTCCCACATCTTATGAAAATGGACATTTTGATGGGAGGTGGCTCTTGTGCAGAGGATTAAAAGCAAAACCTGAATTAGGAAGACAAGTCAATGAAATTAAATAGATGAGAAGAAGGTTGAATATACACTCTCTCAAGTTTAAGGCTGGTCTTGCCTGACTTTCATGACTGACCCAGAGAGCACAAGGAATTCCTAGATTGTCTCATAAAAATCTGAGTCAATGGTGCACATCAGTATAAAAGGGCCCCCTGGTATTTCATTTCTTAAGGGTCAACTGTATTACTTGACAGCAAGTGTCTGTGCAGAAAACACCCCATGCTCTCCTGGCAGTATACAAATAATAACAATAAATAGCCCACTCATTAGCCAAAACAATCAGGCCTCTTTCAAACAATACTAAAATGTCTTGGAAGCAAACGATTCAGAAGTAGACAACAGCATTCTCTCAAAACCAGGCTCCAGGGTTGCCAGCCATTACTGTTTAAGCATTTTAAATGACCTCTTTTTTTTTTTGTCCTTTGAATAAATAATAATTTATTTGTTTTGAATAAATAAATGAATAATTTGGAATAAAATTAGGCAATTTAGTTCATTACACTCACACTTCACAGCTCTGTAGACACATTTGGGCAAAATTCTCATTTAAACCTGTTATGGGTTTTGTAATTTGATAGATGTTTTTTTCATTTTCCTTGTAAAGCTTTCCTTGCTGGAGATTTTGTGGAGCAAGGTATCCTTATTCAATCTGGCTCTTTTTTCAGCCACATATTAAAAGCCAATTCATTCAAGAAATGTTAACTCATTTAAGCCTCTTGAGGTAGCTGTCCTGTCACAGAGGGGTAAACCGAGGCATAGAGAAGTTAATGACTTACTGGAATACACAGAAGTGGCAAGTCACCCAGGCTACTTGATTTGAACCTAAGAGGTCTCTAGCCAAGTTAAGTATACTTAACTACTATTCTATGTCATCTCTTAATAATGAAGAGTCCTTAGTTGTATACACATTCAGCTAGTAAGTGGCTCTTTTAATTAAATGTGCTAATGTGCTAACCTAGATAAAATATCTAGTCAAATCCCTGGCTCATACTAGATGATTGACAAAAATTGGGGGTGCGGAAGGAGGACACATGTGGGTATATATATATATATATATATACAGACACACACACACCCTCTGTACTCATTTAGTGAAGTGGCTGAACCAGCTTAAACAGAACTAGGATTTTTTCCAGCTCTTTCTGTCACTACCTGTGTGGCCTTTTTCTACCAATTTTATCACACTAAATTCAGTTTCCCCATCTGGGCATATTACTAGAGTCTACCTCACAGAATTGAGATCGAGGTAAATGAAATAATGCATCTAAAGACTTAGCACAGTGCCTGGCACAGAATAAATGGTCACAATCCTTTCCATTTCATTTAGATTCAGTTTTATTTAAGGATTTAATCAGTGTTCAGCATCCTAAAAGGTATATATTTACTGAGATTTTCCCTCAAATAAGGCCATTCAAGGAGCAAGTTCAAGTCTTTTGGGAGAGACATGGAAGCATTTGGCAATCAATATTGATTGAGGGTTTTGAAAGGAAAAAAGATGAAGAGCACTATTAGAAAGTCAGCTATGGACTGAAATTTGGCAAGGTTTACAGAACTTCAAGTCCAGTCCTTTTTCTCTGTAGCCAATACTTTATGCAAGACACAGCTGCAACCTCTGCCCTTGACCGAGGGCAAAAAAGGATAAAGAAATGAGAAGGAGAAGCTCGGATAGGCCACAGAGAGAGGTAGGCCTTCCCCTCTTCTTTCCTCTCCTTGCTCCATCTCATTGTACAACTGCTCCTCATTTTGCTCCACTTCCCCTGGCTGGACTCTCCCTCAACATACCACCCCCTGGAGCAGCTGTTGGGTGGTGAAAGAGCATCATGAGCTGCCTTTGCTGCCTACAGCCTGTGACAGGAGCCAGGTGGCCTCAGTGAGTGACCAGGGGTGTTCAAGGCCTGTGTGAAGGGAAAGCGATTTCCCTCAAACCTCCATGGATGTGTAAGGGCCAGGGACATTTTTGCTGAATGGTTGTCTTTGCGATAAAGAATAGGAAACAATATTCCGTCCTCAAAGTTGTATTTTAGACCATTGCATGAACCATGATTGATGACTTAACATCAGTCTAGGGTAGGATTTTCCCAGTGGTCACATGCCTCCTGGGAAACAGCATGTGCACTAGGTCTTCCTGGGGTTCTCACGGACCCATGGGCAACTTTTAAGATGGCATTTTAACATTGCTATTCTCTGTGCTATTCTTTATGATTGCCTTCTTACCCAAACAGGCCTTGTCACTGATGAGGATCACATAATTCCAAAATACATGAAGGAAAAGAAGGACTACAAGAGACCCTTGTGCTGGTGGTAGTTAGGAATAATGAAAAACACTATTGTGCTACGTGTCCCTATATGTGTACATTCCAGGGACTGCCAAGGTACAGCCGGGGAACTTTTATTAAAAAATGGTAAGAAATAAATCCCAAAGAGATTTCACTCTATGATTCATATGTTTATTCACATTTCTTTTTTGAGCTTCCATTATGTGCCAGCACTGGTCTAGGAGCTACAAAGAGGCATGAGACACAGTTTTTATCTTCAATGACCTGCAGTCTGGTGGTAGGAAAGGTCAAGGAGAGCAGCCTCCCACAGTGTGAAGAGCACAATAATGGAGGCATATCAAGGTGCTATGTGCACCAGAGGGGAGCTCGGAGATGGAAAACTAACCTAGTTGAGGCTGCCCACAGAGAAAGCCTTGTAAGGCATTGACTCTTAGCAAACCCAGTGGACCTAGAGTAAGAAAGGGAGGAGATGGTTCTAGATCAACATCAGGAACTCACTAAAGCATGAAAGCTCTCAGGGCAATTGGAAACTACCAAGAGTGAGGCTTATGTGTGGAAAGACCATGAGAATGACTCTAGAAAGGTGGGCAAGGGCCAGATGGGCCATGCTCAAGAATGAGTATTTTATCCTCCAGGCAGAAGGAAACCACAAAGGTGTAAGTCTAAAGGTGATATAATCAGATTTGAATCTTAGAAAAAAAATCACTCTAGTAGAAGCATAGAAGTTCATTTTCAAGAGTTCGTCTGAGAGAAAGAAAGATTGTTACCTGGGCTCTCCCTACAGGTCCTTTCCAAAAGTGAGTACTCACTGTACATTAAGCAGGAGCCCAGACAGTCCCAACTGAAAGAAGCCCATGCCTTCAACCCTGACCCTTCTTATCTGTAGGAGACTAACCAGGGCCATAAATTATTTGCAGCTCCTCACATTACGAAGGAAAGTCGTTTTCCTACCCCTTGAATCAGGGCCAGCCTCGTGATTCACTTTGACCAAGAGAACGTGGCAAAAGTGAAATAGTGAGACTTCCAAGCCCAGGCCTCAAGAAATCGTACAGCTTCTACTTTCGCCCGCTTGGATAACTACTATCACCGTATAAGAAAGCCCAGAATAGCCTCCTTGAGGACGAGGGACCCAGTGGAGGGAGGCCCAAACGTCAAGGCATCCAACAGTTCACTCACATATGAATGAGACCATCCCCAACCAGCCAACATCCAACCAACCCATCAACCAAGGGTAGCCGCAGAGGTGACCCCAGGTAAGACAAGCAAGAGAAGCATCTGGATGAACTCAGCACCGATTACAAAATCCAGGGCAAATTAATGGCTGCTGTTCTACGCTACTGTGTCTTGGGGCGGTTAGTTACACAGCAATAGGTAACCTGGCCTCCTCTGTTCTGCAATTCCTGAAAACTGGCACAGCACCAACACGCTGTCCAGACCTTCACCGGAATTAATACTGTCTGGAGGGTAAATATACTCCCCATACTTTGTGGAGAAAAGGTTTCTGCTAGCATTGTCTTAGCATCCTTCCCTCCAGAGTGCCAATTAGGGTGCCTGACTTTCTCTAACTTCTATCTAACTATAAATGCACTGCCCTGATTGATGAGACATCAATATTAATTAATAATTCATAGTAGGGTCAGACTTTTTCACATGTAATCACAACTTTAAGTCTCAATAAATGCCCCTGCAGGTAAGCTGGAAAAGAGCTTTTCCTTCAAATCCTGACCTTAAAAAAAAAGTTACCTGTAGTCCCTTAGAACTGACTAGTCCCTCAGAGTTTTGAAGAAGCCAAAGTTGGCTAGAGATGCTATTTTTGTCCTCAGGGCGGAATGTCCCTCTTGCAGAAGGTAGCTTTCATGTGAACAGTGGGGACAGACAAGGAGACCACAAGACCGGGTATTCAGGGCGCCATGGGTTCCATATGGTGGGGCCTGGGGGAGGGGCACTGAACTAGGCACTTGAAACCAAGTTGATGTTATGAAATTCACGGCATCGAAATTCCTGCATGTACATCAAAAGGGAAAGAGCCTTGTTGCCACACACTTGAACTCATTTTGAACCTGCAGGAATTCTCTGTAGCGCACTACCATGCCTCATCTTTGTTCCATAAATCTAGAGTTAAGTTTCTATCTTTCTGCTGTCACCACATCATACCAAAACAGGGAGACAGATTTTTGCCAAATTTAGAGGGTGTGTTTGGGATGTCCTGACTTGAAAAAAAAATAAGCCCTGGGATTTGCAAGCATGAAAGTCGCTCAGGGAGGCCCCCGGAGGGCAGATAGAAAGGAGACATGAAAGACACTTGCAGCTACCAATGAGAGACATGGCAAAGAATTCAACGGCAAGGACCAGAGAAAACAAAACTGGGTTTCAACCATGAGCCCAAAAGAAGACCATGCAGGGCTCCTGCTGCACGCATCTGTTCCCACTGGAGCTATTTCTCACGAAGCTACATCTGTAATGTTCTCCAGGGTGAGCAGCAGCAGGGATTTCTTTATTTAGCAAGGGTTAAAGATCCTTCCCAGCAATGCAGGGGGAGGCCAATGAGTGTCATAAATAGCTACGGGCGGGGCCTTAGGAGATGCACCCTTTGGAAACAAAGACATGTTTGAAGCTGAGTTTTAACCTAAGAAATGCCATCTTATGTTCCTTCGGGTAAGATTTTTCCTTCCCAGGAGGGGGGGTTCAGATCTCACCCTATGAATAAGCACAAGTGATCCAGTAGAAGCAATTTTTTTTTTGTAAGACTTATTTATTTATTTATGAGAGAGAGAGAGAGAGAAGGAGAGACAGAGTTGGCGGAGGGAGGGAGGTGGGCAGAGGGAGAAGGAGAGGGAATCCTAAGCAGACCCTGTGCTGAACGAGGAGCCCTACGCGGGCCTCGATCCCGTAACCCTGAGATCACAAACTGAGTTGACACCAAGAGTCAGATGCTGAACTGACTGAGCCACCCAGGCACCCCCAAACAGTTCTAGTAGGTACCTGCTGTGAGCCTTCAAAAACCACTTGCGTGTTTGCATTGCGCTATGAAGGACAGTTGTCTTTTTCCATATATGCTCGCAGAGGCATTTAATAAACAGTAGTTGGAGGAGTGAATGAATGAATGAATGAATGATGTCTGAGGAGCTGTGAACGGTGGAAGAGTGAAATGAAGCATCTAACAGAATCCTTCACAGAGAGCCAAGCCTTGTTAGCTAGGCCTAACGTTGATTGGCATTTTTAGTTCTATTACTTAATAGAGCGTTGAGATTTTTCAAACTATATTTAAAAGATCTAAAATCTAAAACTGTAGCTTTAAAAGGCCAGGACTACAGTGTTTCCCTAATACTTTTCCTAAGAACTGTTTACCTCACGTTTAATATTGGCACTGCCACTGTTCCTGCAATGAATTGACAAACCAGTTCAATACACCTCATTTAGAACCATTATGGGGCATTTCATCAAAGATCTGGTTATGAATGTCTCCAAAGAAAGGATCAATGAGGTTTTTATTATGGTCGGGAGGGATTTCTTAGGGGAAAAAAAAATCCCTATAAAATGCAGGCCACTAGACTAAAGCGTGACCCAGACAAAGGACACGTTCCATTTTATTCTATTGAAGGTAAATATAATTTTTATGTTTACAATAGTCTCTTCCCGCATATATTATCCATGTAATTGTTTACGTTTCAAAACTCACTGGATGGTAGTTTTACGAGCAGCATAGATAGACTCTTCGCAGGAGTTAGTGCTTGGGGACTGCCTTAAAGAGAAAACTGCCTTATAATTAGCACATTTGGTACATTAGCAATAAAGGGCCCCATGGAGGGTAAAACAAGCCTGAAGCTCACCAAACCCCTCTCTCTCTCAGAAGAGTGTTAGAGCGAGGTTCAGGGGGCTCCTACTTGGCTACAGTTGGGTCAAGGTTCCCTTGCATCATGGTCTTAATTAAAGATCTTGTGAAACATGGTATAGTTAACCATTTCTTCGTGTATCTTCTTTACACAAAATGAATTAATTTAGCCTTCGTGTGGTTCTATTTAGTTCCAGATCGTTTTATCATTTGATAAGAAAAACATTTCTAACTGGCTTTAGTATTTTTCTTCAGTTTGTACCTGCCAAGTCAGTAATTTTAAGGAAGCTGAATAAAATTTTGAGAAGTGTTCTGTTTTATATTACCTCGCCAGTTTTGTTCATCCTTATTAGTCAACCCTTACACTTTTTGCCCATTCTACAAATCTCGGAAACATGTAACAAAGCACTTGAGAAAAGCAAACACTATTTTCCTGTAGGTATCAGTCAAGGCTCTTGGGATGCAAGGCAAAGAACCCGGGCTCTGTCTAACCCAAGTCAAGAAGCAGGTGGTGGGAAGGATACTGGGACGACTTGGGTTGAGGGGGAGCTGAACCATGGGTCTTGGGTGGTGCCGGATGCTCCACGTCAGAGCCCCTGGCTGGGCTCCACTGACCTTCAACCTCCAGGAAAGGGAATGCGACTGGCCCAGCTGGATCTAGACCGTCTACCCTTGGGCCACTCCCATGTGGTCAGGAGCTGCCTAGGAAAGCACAGATGGGGTGGCTGAGCGGCCACCCTTCCTCATGCTGCCCACCTTCTAGACTTGTCTGTTGTAGGCATCTCCTAAGTCACTTTGGCTGTATCACATCTGCCAATGGTGAGTGCTTACATTTTTTCAGAATAGACTCAACGGCAACAATAATAACACCTGATATTTTTGCCAAGTTTTATAGTTTCAAAACCCTTGGCATACATTATTAGCATTCATAATAATATAAAAAGCTACCACTCACTGAGCACTTCCTAACTTTCTGATGGTAAATTATCACGTACAGGTGTGCTAACAATATGCTAGGCGGGTGCTAAGCACTAGGCATAGATTATCTCTAATCCTTACAAAAAAAAAACCCATTAAAAAACCTAGTAGGTTTGTATTCTTATCAAATTGGTCAGGTCATTTCTGGAATAAGACAGGATATAAATAAAGTAAAAGAATAAATATAAAACTAAAGTGATATCTCACACACGGACTTATTTGACTTTCCCAAGGCCCTGACACAATCATAATTATTCACAGTGCACAGACAAGGATGCCAAGGCCCACAGAGAGTTTCTGCCCTAGACCTGTAAATCTATAAATGGTAGAATTTTCATCTCCTAACTGCCTGTCAGTGTTCTTTACCGTATTAGGCCAATAGAACTTGAGCGAATCTATTGATAAGGATATTTCTAGAATTTGGCCTATCTTAGTCAAACTCAGTTTTAGTTCATAGGATCAAGAGTCATTACAGAGACAAATCCTTGCTGAACTGGGTTTATGTTTTAGTTTCCTTAAGAGAGAAGAGAGGGAAATGAATGAATTACAGTATAGTCTAAATTGCCATAATGAAGAGACTCAGTTCTGTGACTTCAATTCTCTCCAACTTGAGTCTGGGATGAGCAGGCCAGGTAAGGTGGGGGAGTGCTAGTATCCTTCACATGTGCCTTCTGGTCATCACCGTTCCCAGCAAGTGAAGAAGATGAAAGTTTGGGGCAAGCAGCTCAGGTTTTAAGACCTAGAATATGTACCTTCCCACTTTGGCTTCTGAATTCAGCCACATGGGCAAACGTCCTGCAAGAGAATATGAGACATGTACTTTCTAAATGAGGGGATGAGTGTCCACCTAAAGTTTAGAGGGGGATGTCACTGAAGGTGGGGAGGGGTAGTGGAAACCCGGGGTAAAGTAGCCGTTTCTGACACAAGGAGTATTTTCACATGTTTTTGTTCTGTTTTGTTTTGGTTTTTAGCCATCAGAAATTGAAAAAAGAGCTGCCCATAATCAGGAGCAGATCCAGGTTTTCTGGGGCCTGAAGCTTATACAATCTGGAGGAAATGGTGTATGGAGATCTTGTTCAAGAAAAATAATACAAAAATATTGAACTTTGGGAAAAGTTACAAAAACATATGATCTTAGGAACACATTGCTCGCCCCTCCAGGGGCCCTGCTTCATCCAGGACCTATACAAGTGAGAAGCCTAGAACCTTAAGCCTCATTAGCTTCAGGGTAAACCAGTGTATCCCTGTAACAGCTGGATTTCTCTAACTCCTTGTTCCTGCAAACTTACAGACATATAAATGCTATGACTTTGTATCTGAAAAAGTGGCCAAGTCAATGACAGACACTGTGGGTGTGATTTTTTTATAGTAGCCTATTCAGTCAGTCTGGAGCCTGGCGGCCCAGCTGGTGGTTGAGAGGCCTTTAGTGAGTTCTTCTGACCAGCTAGTCTGTCAGCCATAAATAAACATGGCCAGAACAATGACTCATAAAAAGAAAATGGTGATGTTTGTTTTGTTTAAGTTGAACTGGAAGCGCTGGATCCCATTTCTGACCATTTCTGACCATCTTGACCAGCACTGTCACCTAGCCAGGCTCAGGTCCCAAAACTGTAGAATAAGGGGCAGAGCTGGATTCTGCTTAGGCCTCCTACACCGTGGGGAATATTCTGGTGGAATCTTAGTAAAATGGATTCTGACCTGCTTCACCTCATGGGCCTGAGCTCAAAGAAAAATGATAAGTCATTACAATGGTCACTTAACCATTTGCCTAGAGTAAATCACAAAATATGATAAACACAATTTTACTAAAAATATACTTTGAATGGGGAGGAGAAAGCTCATATAGGTGTCCACTCTGGAACGCATGCTTCTTCGTTAGATATTTCCAGACATACACAGTTCTCCTCGGTACAGCTCAAATATTCATTCATTCATTCATTCATTCATTCCAGGAGCATTCATTTTCTGCTTGCTCCACACAGGTAGGCCCAAGGACACAGGGAGGGATAAGGAAAGTGTGCATGAACACGCACATACATGCACCCACACACAGTGGAGGGTGAAAAGGGCTGTGCCAGGGTTATGTGTGGAGCCCTGGGGACACACACATGATCCTTGACTGGGAGAGGGTAGAGATGCCACATCAAGAGAGGATGGAGGCATGTTTAATATTAGTCATCATGAGGACTATTTCTCTCCTTGGTCCACTAGGCTGGAACAATCGCTCCCTTTCCAAAACACTGGGTACACATGACACCAGTGATATCCCCTTGCCTGGCACTCAGCATCAGCCTTATCTTTCCCACTGTAATATAAATGCTGGGGGATGATAGGATGGAATATGAGCAGGTATGATGTGCAAAGGACACGGATGGATATTTATTAAGTATCTGTTTTAAGTTAGGCAGTTTTACATTGTTTTATTTAAATCATATTTTTAAAAATTCAATGAGGAGGATAATATCCCTATTTTGCAGATAAGAAAATTGGGGCAATTAATTAATTAATTAATTGATTAATTAAATAGGCGTCTGGCTGGCTCAGTCTGCTAAGCATCTGACTTCAGCACAGGTCATGATCTCAGGGTCATGAGATTGAGCCCCACGTCAGGCTCCACACACTGTCTTCTTGTCCCTCTCCCTTTCCCTATGCTTCTCCTGCATGTTTGTGTGCTGGCTTGCTCATGCTCTTTCTCTCTCAAATAGATAAACAAAATCTTAAAAAAAAAAAATTTAAAAAAAAATAAGTCTAAGGAGTTGGTCCAGGCTCACATACCAGTACTGGTAGAGTGAGAGAAGATTTAAACCCAGTTGTCTCTGACTGCAAAGCCAATATACTTCTTAGATACCAGGCTTACTCATTTTTCTTTTACCTCACAGTACATAAAACACTTGATTACTATTTTGTTAATAAGTAAGTAGTCTCACTGGGTCTTTCTTCTTGGGCCTTCTTGAGATTAATAACAGGGAAATCTACTACAGCCTGGTTTCTCCTGGCATAGAAATCAATGAATTCAAGATAAACACGTAGAACACTAGCTGCCTTAGCAACAGCCATTAAATAATGATTAAATTACATATAATAATAAATAAAATAAAATGACGTTGAAATAATGACATCTAAAAAAGAATTTTGGCAATTAAACACTCCAGAGTATTATGTCAACATAATGCCCATTCCAAGCTTACTGGTAAACCTGTACTCTGCACCTTCAGCTCTTAAGAAAAAAATACATTTAAAAAAAAAAAGGAGAAGAAGAAGAAGAAGGAAAACCCAAGGCCATGATTGTTGGAAGTGGTTTTTCCCCCCACATAAAGTAATTTCTGTGTTGACTGGCAGCTATGTGATTTAGTTTGGCTAGTTGCAGTCATACCAAAAGCAAATTTTCTTTTTACCAAATCCTATTATATATCTTATTACTGGGGTATGAGAAAACATTACCTAGCATTTCCTATTTAGTGTTCTTAGAAAAGAATCATCTATCTTCCATTCTAAGCAAAAGAAACTAGATATGTTTTTTAGTTAGTATTAATATTCCAGCCACTAAGTTCCACGTGCTATTATGGAAATAATATATCTTATTAAATTTTTTTTTAAAGACCTGGTCATAACCTACACGATATATACTGTTTTCAGCACTAATATTAGACTAGCACAATAACTCTAAGCTGATTTGGGATTTTGTGTCTATGCACAAAAACCCAGCAGTTCTGTCTTCTGATGCTCTTTCAAGACTCTTCTCAGTCAACTTTGCATGGCATATTTAAAAGAACTTACTGTAATAGTCAAACTTTTATTGAAATCCAACTCATTTTTAAAAATAAAAATCCTTTGCACTAAGAGAAGATTCAAGACCCTTCAAATGATACAACAGAAAACTAATGTCGAATGATAGAAATTATTCTCAGAAAATAGTAATATACACGTGGAGATGTGGGCCACTGCTAGTGGACCAGCGATAGCAGGGTGAATTGAAGCAGCTGGCCAGGAAGAGAGGACAGCTAACCCAGTAATAATTGGGGCAAACAAAAAGTAGTAATATCCTATTAGTTCATTTCAATGTAGATAGAGCCTTTAAACTACAAGTCTCATATACTTTCATCTTCGCCCAGATTTCATGAAAACAGCATCAGCCATTTTTGTTTCTTTCATGGACATTTTTATTTACCTTCTTCAAAGAACCTTAGAATCATAGAGTTCATGTAGCTTGCAAATAAACTTCACAGTTGAAAACATTGAGGCAGTGGGGCGCCGGGGTGGCTCTGTCAGTTAAGCATTGACTCTTGGTTTCAGCTCAGGTCATGATCTCACAGTGGTGAAATGGAGCCCCATATTGAGTTCCATGCTCAGTGGGGAGTCTGATGGAGATTGTCTCCCTCTGCCTCTCTCTCTCTCTCTCTCAAATAATAAATAATAAACCTTAAAAAAAAAAAAAAAGAGGATGTGCCTGGGTGGCTCGGTTGGTTGAGCATCTGCCTTTGGCTCAGGTCACGATCCTGGAGTCCCTGGATTGAGCCCCGCATGGGCTCCCTGCTCAGTGGGGAGGCTGCTTTTCCTTCTGCCCCTCACCCTGTTCTCATGTTCTCTCTCATTCTCTCTCTCAAATAAATAAATAAATAAATAAATAAATAAATAAATAAATCTTTAAAAGAGAAGAAAGAAAGAAAGAAAGAAGAAAGAAAGAAGAAAGAAAGAAAGAAAGAAAGAAAGAAGAAAGAAAGAAGAAAGAAAGAAAGAAAGAAAGAAAGAAAGAAAGAAAAGAAAGAAAGAAAGAAAGAAAGAAAGAAAAAAGAAAGAAAGAGAAAGAGGGAAGGAAGGAAGGAAGGAAGGAAGGAAGGAAGGAAGGAAGGAAGGAAGGAAGGAAGGAAGGAAGGGGAAGGAAGGAAGGAAGGAAGGAAGGAAGGAAGAAAAAGAAAAACAGAAACATTGAGGCAGAGAGAAGCAAGTGCTACACCCAAGTTCACAACCCTTTGGAAAAGCCAGCATGAGAAGCCAGCCTTCTAGACCAGGTTTCCACCCTCAGTACTATGAATATTTCAGACCAGATAATTCTTTGCTGTAGGGGGCTTTGTTGTGTCTTGTTATCTATTGGGTAATATTACTCTTATCTGAGCCTATTATCTATATAGGAACTGATTCCGCTCTACTTCTCTTTATTGTATCAATGATTCCTCAGCGCAAACCCAGTTCCAGATATGCCCAGGCTTGCTTTAGGAGTGTTCATTTGTGAAAAGTCCACACCTTTTTCCTGGGAAAAATTGTGGTGAGATAGAAAGAGCAGATAAAATAGAGCACCTGCCAGAGTTAGGTTTAAATTCAGGTTTTGCCACTCACTACAATATTTTTAATTTCTCTCACCCCCATTTCCTCAATTATAAATGGGAATGACAGTGCCTATATCCAAGGTTAAGTATTTTTTAAGACTTTATGTATTTATTCATGAGAGACACAGAGAAAGAGGCAGAGACATAGGCAGAGGGAGACACAGGCTCCCCACAATGTAGGACTCGATCCTGGGACTCCGGGATCACGCCCTGAGCAAAAGGCAGATGCTCAGCTGCAGAGCCACCCATGTGCCCCCAAGATTAAGTATTAAGTAAGAGTTTGTAAAAACCATGACTCATTGCCTGGCCCCCAAGAAAAGCACAATGATGTTAACTCCCTCCTATTTTGATCCTTCTCACTAATCATGGTACCAAAACTACTAGAAAAGATGAAGCATTTTCCAATGGAAATCTGGTGGTGCTATAGTACAGATCTTGAAGACTCAGAATTGAAAAAGCTGGTCTATATTGAAGAACTTTAGGCCCAAGCTTTGCCAAGAAATCTCAGGCCTCCCCAGAGAACAATCTGCCTGAATTCTAGGTATTGGTGAAACTAAACCAAGAGAAGGACAACCAAGTAGCTGGCATCTAATCAGGAGTCCCAGGGCAGAAACACACAAGCAGGTAAGATTCAGGCCTTGAGTCAGAGGCTTAGTAAATGAGATCTGGGTGAGTTTGTTAAGGGTGAGGATGAGGATGAGGATCAAGGGACTTCTTCCATCTTATAGAGATCTTATTTGTCCAGAAAATCTTTCCAAAACAGAAGTTCCTTCCTTTTGGAAGCCTGTGGCAGTGTTACAACTTTAAAACATGTTGAAAACATGACTAGCAATTATTTTCTATGGAAAAATATCTGGAAAAACTTTACTGCACATGGCAAGGCAACATGATTCTCAAAACAACTCTTTTAAAAAAGGATTAATGTTTAGTTAAAACTTACAGTTCTTAAGATTTTATTTTGCCCATGATGCCTTATTAACTATTGGACAATGTCCATCTCATTCTGAGCCTATTATTTATGAATGAACTGATTCCAAGCTCTGAATTATATTATGAATGAACTGATTCCAAAGCTCTGAACCATCTCTATTCTACTTCTCTTTATAGTATCAATTAAAGACTTGTGAATAATGAAAAACAGAAATCAATAATTTAAGTTTAAAATTTTTATTTCCAATCCCTCCTTATTGCTTTTGAATTTTAGTATTCTATTTCAATAGAATTAAAATGTTATGTACTTGATGCTATGTATCACAGCTTTATCTGTACCGGTATCACCACCATCACCACCAATAACAAAAACCTGGAAACAACCTAAATGTTTGTTGTTTATTGATTTGTGTCCCGCCCTCCCCCCAAAAAAGATATGATGAAGTTCTAACCCCTACTACCTCAGAAAATGACTTTATTTAGAAATAGAGTCTCTGTAGATGTAGTCGAGTTAAGATGAGGCCTTTCGAGTGGGCTTTAATCCAATATGACTGCTTCCTTTTAAATAGGCAAAAATTTGGACCCGGACACAGACATGCACAGAGCGAAGACAATATGAAGAGACAGAGGGAGAATTCCATGTGAAGATGAAGGATGTGAATGAAGTCTATAAGCCAAGGAATGCCGAAGATTCCCAGCAAACCACCAGATGCTAGGAAGAGGTAAGGAAGGCTTTCCCTACAGGTTTCAGACACACTTGCAGGTGAGATTCAGGCCTTGAGTCAGAGGCCTCATGAATGAGATCTGGGTGATGTTCATCAAGAATGGGGAGGAAGTCAGGGATCAATGGACTCCTCCCAGATTACGGAGGTCTTATTTCTGAAGGGAGGAGGGTTTGGACCCCACCTCATATTTGGACCCTGGGAGGAGGTTGGCCCACACCAAACCAGAAGATGCCACATCATATAAACTGTGGAGTCCAGTGCTGGTAGTGAAAGAAGGGCTTTTCTGGGTCTCCCTGGAGTCTATGTGGCTTGGATAGGACCCATCAGTTCTTACATGCTCCTGAAGCAGACACAAATGGTAGCAGCTGGGAACCAAACCCGGGGCCCTCCAGGGCTAGAAATAAAATGGAAGGACTAGTCCAGGGGTCACAAGTAGCATGTAGCACAGATTCAAGGAACCTGCAGTGCCATGAGCCAAGGTGAGGAACTCCAAGTTCCTAGGGGAGACCTCCAGCCTCACCCACAGGCTAGAAGGCTATACCAGCAATGGGCCTCCACCGTACCTGTCAGCCAACGCTCACTCTGAAATCCATCCCACCTCGGTGATCACCTTCCCAACAGTTTTATGACAGGGACAAATAAAAATCCCAAGGGAATCACTAAAGCTACAAGGATCTATGTCCCCTTCCCCCTTATTTTCACACACCAAGATCCTTCTGAAACCAGGGTAGGGGCAGACCTGAGTGGAGTCCATTTTATCTAAAGCACATGAACATCTGTAAAGACTGTTTACTGCAGACTAATTTTACCAGTTAGAAAAAATCTAGTTTTTAACCCTTTTTTTCTTCCTCCCAAGACATAAGTGAGGATATACAAGGAAGATCAAACTGGTCTTTTTTTTTTTTTTTTTTAAGATTTTATTTATTTATTCATGAGAGACACAGAGAGAGAGAGAGAGGCAGAGACACAGGCGGAGGGAGAAGCAGGCTCCATGCACAGAGCCCGATGTGGGACCCGATCCCAGTGTCTCCAGGATCACACCCTGGGCTGAAGGCGGCGCTAAACCACTGAGCCCCCCAGGGATCCCTCAAACTGGTCTTAAACAAACAAAAAGGAGATATATTTTCGTCTATCTGAGTAGATTAGAAGGAAACGTGTGACCTTACTACATGGGTGTGCAGACGATGATGATTCAAAGGAAATACCCCAAGTGAAAACAATTTATTTTTTCATTTTTTAACATTGTCCTAAAGAAAGAACATCTTGCCTCGCCCGTCTCTGAAGGCGGTTCTACAGCTGCTGCACAATCGCATACTTACAGTAAGACTGTCTAAATTTTGGGAAAGTAAACATCTTTCCAGCCAAGGCCTGGTTCCCATAGAAAGGCGTCAAGAAAGTTGAAGGTGCAGAAGAGCTTTTCTTTTTGGGTCTTCAACTCATCCAGACCTCTGGAATGATAGTGAAAAAGTGGCCGGAGCGAGAGAGTGCAGGCTCAGGACACCTTGGGGCCATCGGTGGGCGCTCAGCCACCTGCCGGGAGGCCGCCACCCAGGCCCTGCTCCACAGCTGGGAGCACTTTTCCTTTCACACACTCTTCGGAGCTCACGTGGTATGTCCCCAAAGTAATTCAAACTTAATGTGGAAGAACGGCCTGCATTGCATGTCTTTGTTTCCTCACTTCTCTCTCCTTTCCGAGGAAGGCCAGCTGTCCCGGGAGGCCCAGGCCTGTCCCTGCCCGGGAGCGCCTGAGGCATGTGGTTTGAAGGGTGCGATGACAGGACGGCCCGCCTCCCTGGGAACATCTGCTCCTCCGTGCATCAGGTACGGCGTCCTGGCTTCAGGGACTCTTCCCACTGGTCTTCAAAAGGCCTCTGCTTTCAAGAAGTGCCTTTTAAGCTGCATCCGCTAAGCGCCAGCAGTGACCCCTCTAACATTTGCCAGCTGGTGCTCGCAGGACTCAGCCAGCCGCGGGGAAGGCCTCGGACGACAGCAGCCAGGCTCCTACCAGGAAGGAGGCACAATCACCCCCGTTGGTGGAGAAGAAGACGACAAAGAATCTAGGAATGATTCCTTCACTCTCAGGAAGTCATTACAAGAATAACAGTTGGCATTTTATTTTAAGAATTTATTTATTTATTCATAACAGAGGCAGAGACACAGGCAGAGGGAGGAGCAGGCTTCCCACGGGGACCCCCAATGTGGGACTCGATCCCAGGACCTCCGGGATCACCACTTGAGCTGAAAGCAGACCCTCAACCCCTGAACCCACCCCCCCCCCCAGGTGCCCTATCAGTTGGCATCTTCAATGGCCAATCTGTGCTTCGCACTTTAATACTGGACTTCAATTAATTTTCATAAAAGCTCTTTCAAGGTTAGTTTTGCTATCTCCGGTTTTCAGATGGTTCAAATGAGGCTCAGAAAGTTGAAGTAATTTGCTCATGCAAGTTGTGGAACTGTGAGGGGAAACTCAAAACTACTGATTCTAAAACCCACGCTCTCTCCTCTGTTCCCTGTGTGTGTGGGTATGTGTGTCTGTGCTGGTGTGCAGACTCTACTGGTAAAGGATAATTTGAAGGTATTTGTTAAAAGCACTAAAAATGGTAACTTTGGCACTTCTAATTTTGAATTTTATTAAGTTGTCTCAAGAAATAATAGATATATACAAAGATGTAGCTAAAAGGTTTAGCTAGAAGGTAAACTAATATTCAACCCTGGGGGTTTAATTTAAAAAGCAGTATCTTATTTACATACACTAAAAATGCTGTGAGACCATTAAAATGATGCAAAAGGAAATGGAATGAACCTGAAGAGTTCACAGTATGGCACTAAGTTCGTTTCTTTGTTTCAAGCTTATGTTCTGGGTACTATTGCATACATAACAAAGTGCCTCGATCACTCCATTTTTTTTTTCTCAAAAACTCGTAGGTCAGGAATTGGAGGTGGGGCTCAAGCAGTTGTTGCTTGAGGTCTCTCACGCAATTGCAATAGAATGAAAACTCAGTCACCTGAGAGCTCCCCTGGACTGGATATCCAAGATGGCAGACATCTGGGAGGTGAGTTTGGGGGCTGTTGGCTGCAAAGCCCACACCTGGCCTCTTCATATGGCTTGGACTCCTTTAGAGCAAGTGGAACTTCTTGCATGGTTACTTGGAGCTCCAGCATAAGTGTTAGGAAGAACAAGGTGGAAGCTGAATACCTTTGCTCACCTAGCCTCGGAAGTCACATAGAGTCACTTCAGCCACATTCTATTGGTTACAAGCAAGTCACAAGCCTGCTCAGGTACAAGGCAAGAAAACAATGAAAGGAATATAAAAAGGTTTGCAATTAATTTTTTAAGCTATCATAGTACGTCATTAAAAAGTTTTCCTAATATAGTTGCATTTTTGTTAAGTTGGCATGTGGCTAGAAAAAAAGTTATAAGGTCGTAAATAAAACATTAAAAGTGATTTTCTCTGGAGTTTGGCTGAATTTGATTTTCATCTTTTTTTAACCTGAATTTTTATCCTGAATCTCTATAAAATGTGTGATCAGAAACTAATCGAATAAAAATATTTAATTTTTAAAGTCTGAAATGAATACTAAATAAAATAATATTTATGAAATAAAATAATATTTTATCTCCATATTCTACTAGCTAGGAACTTTGCCCCACATATCCATCTTCCAAAATCACCACAGAGTAATCCATCACACATAAAACCTTCAGGTACAAATTACACATGAATTCATACATGCTTTCTATCACATTCATGTCAATAAATCTCCTCAATGTCTTAGACCACTGCTTAACTGCCATGTCTAGCAATTTATAATGAGCCTTAAAACACAATCAGTGCAGGAAAGCATCGAGGAAGTGATCATGGCCGTGGCCTTCTCATGCAACACCTTCAGGAAAACTCACAAGGCCCCCTGCCATAGTCTCCTAACTATGGCTATTTTTTGGCAGCTGCTGGTGGTTTTTTCCCATAGAAAGTAAAAGGAGATCTCAGATCAATCAGCTGCATCAGTTTTTTGAGAATTGTGACTCTGGGAGGAGTAAAAGAAAAGATCAGCTCAATTGGCTAAGTCCACCAAAAGTGATAAATATTGCCTCCACAGCAAATGGATAGACATGAGTGGGATGATCCATTCAGTCAGGCTACTTTCAATGCTAACACCAATTGCTGCAGACAGAAGAAACAGATGTCTTTCACTTAGTGAGTGGAGGTATGTACTAGATCAAAATATTCACAAAAATCTCAGAGGCTAGACCATATTAATGACCCTCTCTTTTTCTTTCCTCCTCCCCTGAAAAACACTATTAAAAAACTAAGGTCACCAGCTGTTGCATGCCATCAAGAACTAAAGAATTTATAGCAAGAGTCCTATTTAATTACAGCTCATGAAACTGATCCTATGGTATTGCAGACCTTATATATAAATATTATTTATATCCCCAACTTTCAGGAAAGCAAGGTCTATTTCACAACCTTGCCAGAGGTCAGGGATCTGCCCCTGATGTTAAACATAAAAGGAGTTGTATAACATAGCTAAACAGATTACGGGCTGGTGTGCAGACATGGTTTTCTTCTCCACACAACTATAGCTCTCCTTTTTTCACAATGGAGAAAGAGCTCCATTCAATACACATCTCCTGACAGCCAAGAGAACCTGTCTAAAGAGTGCGTACTTAATTCAGAGGGCCATGGGGAGCCATTGAGGGCTTACCAAGAAAGGAGTAATGTGACCTAAACTACGCCTTAGGGGGATTAAAGCTGAAATTAGTAGAAGAGAAAACAAAACTACATAAATTTGAAAACTAGTTCTTTGAAAAGACTAATAGAATAGGTAAATCCCTCCCAAGCTTGATTAAGGAAAAAAGAGCAAAACAGTAAAATTAGGAAAATTTTACTGAAATTTTACTCCCTGAAAAGGGAGGCATAATAACAAGATCTGGAAAGGCTAAAAGGGCTATCATAGAATATAACATAAAACTTATAGTGACACATTTGAAAACCTAAAGAAAACAGATGACTTCCTGGGGGAAAAATTATTTTTCATAGTTGATCCAAAAACTAGTAAGTGTGAATGAATGAATACACTGTGTACACAAAGAGGTAATGATGGGCAACCTTTTGCATGAATCCAAGAAATATTTTTGGATTGGAGATTGTTTGTAAGGATTAAGAAAGAGAGGACTGAAGCTAATTCTTAGTAACCTGGCCTAATTGAGTGGAAAAAACTAATTTAATGCACAGAAAGACAAGGAGAAGGAGCTGAAAATAAGGGAAAGAGAATGAGCCACCTTGGAAACACCATGAGGTATAGCCAAGTGGTGAGTACATCCAAGTGGCAAAGTATAATGACCACCAAGTGTGTAGACTCACAGACTGATCAGGATGATGCATTGGAATGCAAAAAGAAAACAGATTATATTTGTTTTTTTAATCTCTATTCTTAACATCTAGATGTTTGTGTCATTTTACAATGTGTAAAAGATATTAGTACTGTAGTACAAATATCCTAAGTATATACATATAGCACGATAAATGCTCAAAAAAATCTTTTAGTGATATAGATGACTAACCAAAAACATTTAGGGGTATATCCATACAGTAGACTTGAACTGCCACAAAAAGCACAGAAAACAAACAGCCCCAATCGGAGCACGACAAAAGGCTTGTTTCCTTCAAGAAGATGCAATTTGTGCTTACGGTGTTTGAACATATTGAAAGGAGATTTGCGCAATTTCAGCAGAGTTTGGATTGAATTCAGTGCTAAGGACATAGATAGTAAATTACAATAATTTTCTTAAACAATTACAAAACTCTAGGGAAAATAAAATATTGTGCAAGATAGAAAAAGTTCCTGATCATACTACGTGGCTCACTGCATGAATCGCATCTACATAGTCATAGTTATTTAAACACAGCACAAATATTGACATAAATAAAATTACTGTATAACAATACTGAGCGGATGAGGACATAGGGAGGGTGTGTGCCTTGTGGGAGGAAGGTAAAAGTGTCACAGTTTTATCTTCCAAGTGAGAGGTCAATGTGATAGATAACGTCTGACACTGAAAAATAAAACTAGTATCTATGTAAGTATCAAAGAAAGTAAATCTCAAGAAGGAAACATTACATTTGACCTCAAGGAGAGCAAAGACTCAAGGGAGAGAGAGATGCACAAAATTATCTATCACAAATATGGGACCCAGAAGACAGAAAAACTAATTCTGCCCAAGTTGCTCAGGAAAAACATCACAGAGAAAGAGAAAACCCCATCATCCATTCTCTCCATCTTTTCATAATAGGATACACTCCCCATCCCCTATCTCCACTTTAGGTTGCAACTGAGTACAATGTCACTAGAGATGCTATTTCCCGCCTCCCTTCCTACTAATTAGGACCATGGTACTAAATTCTGAAGGGAGCAGATGTGATGTTTGCAGTTCTGGATTACATGCTTAAAAAGAAGCTCCTTGTTACCTATTGCCTACTTTGGCCCTTCCCGTGGGCTGAGATGCAGGTGTGGGTACCTACCCAGACCATGTGGACAAGGACAAATCCCAGAGGACGGCAGAGCAACAAGAGAGTACCTGGGCCCTAAGTGATCCAATGGGACAACACAGCCTATTTCAAGCCTGTCCACCAGCTCAGACTTTTATGTGAAATAGAAATAAACCTTCCCCTTTGTTTCAGGCACAATTATATATATATATTTAAAGATTTTATTATTTATTTATTTATTTATTTATGAAAGAGAGTGAGAGAGTGCACAAGCAGGCAGGGAGGAGCAGAGGGAGAGAGAGAAGGAGAAGCAGACACCCCATTGAGAAGAGAGCCAGATCCCTGGGTGGCTCAGCGGTTTGGCACCTGCCTTTGGCCCAGGGCGCGATCCTGGAGTCCCAGGATCGAGTCCCACGTCGGGCTCCCGGCATGGAGCCTGCTTCTCCCTCCTCCTGTGTCTCTGCCTCTCTCTCTCTCTCTCTCTGTCTATAATGAATAAATAAATCTTTAAAAAAGAGAGAGAGAGAAGAGAGCCAGAGGTGGGGCTTGACTCCATGATCAGGAGATCATGCCCTAAGCCAAAGGCAGACACCTAACCGAGCCACCCAGGTGCCCCATATTTTAGGCACAACTATCCAAACCAGTATCTTAAACAACATAGGGACCCTGTCTGGAAAGAGTTCTTGGGCAAAGTATAAAAGAGAGAGGCACCAGGGCCAGGAATCATGAACATGGGGCTATAGTGGGGACATCACAGGAGAGAGTGGGAAGTTGGAACTCAATGTTGTGAAGCCATATGCAGGAGCTTTCACTTATCTGGTAAGAAATTAGGCACTAGCAAAGGTTCCTCTGTATCAATAGTGCACACTCTGTCTCTAAACCATGTAATTATCTGAAAATAATCTGTAATCGAAATCATGCATTTTTAAAATTACATAAAAATAGATTACATGTAAACTCTATACAACAGATTACACACGATGCTTGATATCTCTAAGAATATCCTGGTTGGAACTCGTAGCTTTTCTGCTATATTCCAACTTGTCTTCTGCCATTCAAATGATCGCTTGAGAGCCTTGGGAAATAATTTCTTTTTTCATGTATAAAAGAGGCATTTCTAATGATAAACTTATCTTCTTAGTATTAAAAAAAAAACTCTTATGGAAATACTCTTGCCTTATTAAGCAATGTTTCTAAATAGTCTATGATGCTGAATAGAAACTTTAATAAATCGATTGGAAAGAAATGAATATTTAATAACTGCTGGTGGAAAGATCAGCTGGATATCCACATGGAAAAAGAAATTAAATTCACTTTACATATGATAAAACAATAAAAAGTAAAAATGAAAAGACTACAATTCTCATCCCAATAGTGGTACAAAGGAACTGTATAGCAATTGAGAAACATTATTGACAAGGTATATGGGAGCAGCAAAGGGAAAATGAAAAGTGTATCCAAAATAGAAGGAAAACAAAAGATAAGATGTAATAAATTTATTTGATTACACATGAATAAAATGTTTAATATTTTTAAAAACGGATGCAAATCCAAAAGTGGATGCTTTCCACTTTTTACTAAAAAAATTAACAAAAGGACAGAAAACAGATTAGAAGATACAAATAAAAGTCAATGCTTACAATAATATTCAGATTTCCTAAGATTAAAAATGCAAACTGAACAACCATGACCTAGTTCATGCTATTATATTAGCAAATAAATTTTTAATTGCTTGTACCCTCATACCAATAGCATTGCATATTAGTCTTTTTAAAAAGTTGTTTAGAAGAATACAAAAACTCTGTAATCGATCTTTTAACACAGTAACTTACTTTGAGTAGCATATGCCCAAGAAAACATTTAAAAGAAAAAAATCTACTTGTACAATAGGTTAAAAAAAATCCCACAATTAGGAAGTGGATAAATAAAATTTGGTGTATTGTTGCTATCATAGATTTTAAGTAGCTATTAAATAATACTGATATATGTAAAGTTATGTGCAAAAATGTTTGAGACCCCAAAATATTAAATAGAACACAAATTATTCTGTTTATTGATGATATTTACGTAAAATGTAAGTCTCTATTGAAAAGTATCAAAGAAGACATCTATGTAACTAGAGCTTAACATTAAACAATTCATTTTTTTCTGTAAAATGTTGACTGGGCAATAAAAAATAAAATATTAATTGGTGAGAGGTTAAAAAAATACTTCAATCATCTTGCAATCACCTTGAACCCCCAAGCAACAATTATTGTAAGTACCATTTACTTTCAAGAGCATGCCAGCATTTCTGCCAACCTCCTTAAATAGAACATCTTGGTTAGGCATCATAGCAACCTGCAAGCTGGAATCTATCTTCTTCATTTTACTGATGATAAATTGAGGCTTAGAGACAGTGAATAATTGACCAAACGTCATACCAAAATAACACACCAACATTACATAGTAGAACCTAAATTAAAATTCAGAATTAATTAATTAATTAATTAACTAAAATTCAGTTCTGCCTCCAAAGTTTTTATGAAGACCTTTCTTTATGAGGATCAAAATAGCCCATACTTGTTGAGGAAGATATGGAAAGTAGGGGGAAAAACATTATTTAGAGGAAAAAAAGTCTATAATTCCACCATCCAGAGGCAATCACTCAATATTTTCACAAATTTCTTTCCAGTGGTTTTCCAGCATATTTTCTTTCTCATGGTTGAATTCATAGTCCATATATAATTTCATGTCCTGGTTTTTTATTTCACATTACATCATGCTCATAAGTTTTAATGGTAGCATAATACACTATTATATACACGTTCCATACAGTTAGGTAACCATTCTAATATATACTTGAACGCTACCAGTTTTTCACTATTAACAAAAAGCACTGCCATAAACCTCTCTATACACAAATAATCCTCTGCAAGAAAATCAATTAAAATATAAATCATTTTAATAAAAGGTATGAAAAATGTTAAGACTCTTGTTATATTTCACCAAATCTCTTTCTGGGAAGGTTGTATGAGTTCACAGCAGCAGTGACTGAGGTTTATGTCACAACACCCTTACTGTGACTATTGTTACTTTTCATCTTTGCTAGTGGATAGGTGAAAAGTTAGACATACCATTCTTATTTGAACCTACAGATGAAAGTTGCTTTTTCACATGTTTTTACAAAATGCAAGGGTCTTCTTCAGAGGTTATGCTAATTCCCCTAAATTCTTCCAGTGTTAGGCACGTCATGAAGCAATCATAAGCTCCAGAGTTTCCTATTACAATATGCTGCCTCCCAAAGAAAGCCTATCTGCCATCTTTATTTCATTTATTCACCCACCCATCCATGCAATCCTTAAACAATCTTTATAGAAGGTCTTTAAAGTATTCACATCCTCTAACCCCACAGGCTTTCTGCTTGTAGAACGCCTTCTGTGGACCAGTCACATTCGATTTGTTTTCTAAAGAAACTGGAGGAAAATAAACCCACGGAAAGAGCCCCCATCTTTTGCTTTTCTTTGTTTCTTTCACCTCATTTCCGCAGAGCAAAACATATTGCCAGAACAGCTGTCTTGAAAACAGTGGAAATTAAGCAGATGGTACCACCTGTAGCTGTGGAACTACAGGCTCTATGAGAGGCTACCTACCTAGTTGTGCTAATGTCCAGTTATTCTCAGTTTTGTTGGGAGCAGCACCAAGGCTTGACAAGATTCTGGTTCAGAATCTCTCCGATAGATAGATAGATGATAGTCTCTGAAATAACAGTGAATGATCATTTCACTTTCTAATTTAATCCGCTATGGAGCAAGTGCTCTATCAAACAGCTATCATATCAGTCACTTACAGGATGTCCTGAGGTTGATCTATCTATAAACCCATTACCCACCTTCAGTCTAGCTAACGGTGTGTCTCTTGGTAGGAAGAAGCAGAGTGGCACAGCTTAACTCTCCTGCAGCACAAATGTGTTACTTATGTCGTGTGTGTGTGTGTGTGTGTGTGTGTGTGTGTGTGAGAGAGAGAGAGAGATGCTAGGGATAGGCGGGTCAGTGAATATTCTGTAAGACTTAAATTACTACAGACCAACAGGTCTTCAGGCTTCATACTCCCAAGCATGTGTGCATCTGTTCACTTAACAGACTATAGTGGGTGCTTTCTATGGGCTAAATTTTAGAGATAAAATAAGGAACGAGGTGGATAATGTCACTTCCCGTGTGTATGGTCCTTGCATGGCTCTTACACTCTAAAGGAGAAAGACAGTTAACAATATAAAAACAGGACAATGTCAGATTATGATAGAATCAATAGGTGATACGGTAGTGTAACTGAGGGCTGGCACCTTAGACTTCCTGAGTCCAGGAAGGCCTCTCTGAAAAGCCAACATTTCAGCTGAGACCTGGAGGGTAAGAAAACACCAAAATGTCAGCCACAATGAACCTCCAGGGAGGAGGCCTCAGGTGGCAGAGAGTGGGCTCTCAAGGCACAGAAGGCCCCCCAGTATGGTTGGAGTAATGTAAGGGCTGGGGAAAGAGATGAACGAGGTAAGTTTCCAGAGAAGAAGAAATTGTCTGAAATCCTGTTAAAGGGTTTAGACCTTCCTGCAAGAGCTAAGAGAAGACTTTGAAAGACTTTAAGGGTGAGGGGGGATATCACAGAAAGAGATCCAGTTGGGTTTATATTTGTCTTGTCTGTATGGCTAGCTCCCTCACCGCCAATTGTTTGCCTAAACATCATCTGTCCCATGACACATCATCTGTCCCATGACACATCCTCTGTCCACTTTATTCAAAATTGTGAACCTAACCATCCTCTCCAACTGCTCTTCTCACATTTCTGATCCCTTTGAACCTGCTTAACCCTTTCTTTTCCCAGGACATTTCTCACCTTCTAAACATTCCATGCAATTCACTGGTTTGCTATATTTACCATTTGTCAGCCTCCCATGGGAATATAAGTTCTACGACCCAAGGGGTATTTGTTTGGTTCACTGATCTCTCATCCCGAGAGCCTGGAATGGCAGCCGGCACATAGTAGGAACTCAATAAACACTTATGATTAAATGAATGAGTTGACATGAAGATAATAATTTGATGTAATAAGGAAATAGCATATTCATTCTTTAAACCAATTTTTCCCAGAGAACAATCTGAGAAACCCATACTCTCATCCACAGCAGGGGAAGAATCAGGATGGGACGCCTCAATACCAGTTGCCACTACTCCATTCTAACCGTCTCAGTTTTTTTTATGGTATCAACAGCCGGGGTCCTCAAGGGGTGAAGAGCTACTCTGTGTTATTCTTGGGCATTTACCCGAGCTGGCGTGTCATTTCACTTGGACATGAAGCAATGTGCTTTTTATTGCTTGTGACTTCTCGTGCTCTACCTTATAGTCCTGCTGCCGGTAATAATGACAGGGCCGTAAAGCCCGTTCATTCATGTACTGGAATGTACTACTCTGTACGGTGCAGCTGTGGCCATCAATACCATTATATCAGCTCACCGAGGTGCACACGATGATTAGCTACTATATTTACTGAAGTTTTGAGCATGGCTAAAACAGAAAACTTGCAAGATTATTACAAAATAGCAAAATATGCTGACAAGCTCTGCTTTAGTACCTTAGAATTACACATATCTTCCCATTCTAGGCAGGCTCATAAAGCAGGACTAGGATGTTTAAAGTAGCCACAGTGAGGCCTAGGTGCAAGCAGAAGATGGACCCTAGGGGTTCAGTCCAGACCCTCCTAGGAGTGCCATTTTGCTTTGTAGTGTCTACTTCTGTCAACTGTGAGAAACAGAAAACTCTTGCCATGTCTCGAGATCTCTGGAACAGCTACCCTAAACGAAATTATAATCCACTTCACAATCCCAAAGAACTGCATGAACAGAAAACTAGGAGATATCAGAAGAGTGCCTTAGGGGATCAAAGTCCCCCGTCCCAGCATGCAGTGCCTGGACACACGAGTCATGGACACTATTCCAGCCTTTCTGTGAGTGCAGGGACACTGCTGGTTGCTGGCTCCAAAGCCATTAGCTGGGCCCTCCCCTCGGAAACCCCACTCACCCTGGCTTTTTCTCTCCCGCAGCCATGTCTTCAGAGGTGATCTGTGGTGTACCCCAGTCCTGACCAGTAAGACACAAGTGGGACTTCTCAAAAGTTTTTCCTCACTGGTAGAGATATGCATGAGAATAAAAAGCCTCCTAACACTCCTGGTTGCAGTGGTGTCTGCACGGTGTCTGGGAGTACGGCAGCCACCTCACACCCAAAACCAAAGACAAGCTGGCCTGACGAAGATGGCTCAGTAGAAAGACGTGAGACTCTGGGTCCACAGTCCTGTGGCACAGCTGTGAATTTACCCTCCGGGAGCCACTCTGCCACTGCACTTCCTGTTATGCATGATGATAAAGCCCTTGGTGGGTAGGATGTTGTGTAGGCTGGACAATGGCCCCCCCAAAGGTGTCTACACCTGCTCCCTGGCTCCTGTGAATACGTTAGTTTACATGGCAAGGGAGGAGGAATTAAGGTCAAAGATGGCATCAAGGTTGCTAGTCCACTGACAACCTTAAAATAGGGTGATTACCTTGGATTATTGGGGAGAGGGAATCAGAGAGAGGACCAGGAGATGGCAATGTAAGAAGGACTCAGGAGGACATCGCTGGAGGATGGGGCCACAAGCTAAAAAATGTAGGCAGCCTCTAGGAGCCGGAAAAAGCAAGGAAATATATTCTTCACCCAGAGCCTCCAGAAGGAATGCAAACCTGCTGACACCTTGACTTTAGCCCAGTGAGACTGTGTCAGACTTCTTACAGAACTGTGTGTTTTAAGACACCAAGCTTGTAGTAATGGTACAGCAGCCACTGAACACCAATGTGGATGACCATATACTCTATTGTCTAACTCCGGACACTTTTGAGAATGAAAAGGGTAGTGTTAATAATTTGGACCAAAAAAAGGGGGGGGGGGGATTGCAAATGTCCTGGGAATATCTCACTTATTGTTGACATTACTATAAATTAAGTTTTCTGACATTTGTGGTCAAAAATATCTTAATTATAGGGGCACCTGGGTGGCTCAGTCGGTTAAGCAACCGACCCTTGGTTTTGACTCATGATCTCATGGGCTGTAAGATCAAGCCCCACCTTGGGCTCTGCACTCAGTGGGGAATCTGCTTGAAGATTCTCTCTCTCTGTCTCTCCCTCCCTCTCGTACATTCTCTCTCTCTCTCTCAAATAAATAAATAAATCTTTAAAAAATATACCCTAATTATAGTGACCATACCAACACATTCCATATTTGGCACAAATACATTTTTTAAATGCTTTAATTTTAAGACTTTAATTTCAACACACCAAACACCACAGGAATTAGCACCTCAACCTGGGCGCCCCCTACACATGTGGAGTGCCCCCTCATGATGAGGAGAACCCAATCCTGAAGTTAGCTCAGAGTGTGGAAGAGAAGGAAAGAAAAGAAGAATCAGTCCCCACATTCAAAGTTTACAATTAAGTCAAGAAGACAAATGTCACAGAAATTAAGGGGCTAATGAACTGATTTATAGAAGAAGCTGTTTCTGGCAGCCAAATTGCTTGATTTCCCAAAAGACAAGGAAAATGGAAAAGTAGTATTTTGTTTTTACTCCTTGGTCTAAGCATCCTTACCCCTAAACACTGAGAAGAGTTCTTTCCCCCAAAGTGAGCCAGAAGAAATAGAAAGCAAAGGTTCATTTGGAAAAGCTCAATTAGGAAGGCGTTGGCATTATAAAAGAGTGACAGTCAACTGTTGAATACAGAAGAAAAACACGTATTCATCAGAACCTCCCCTAAAGAGACTGCAGGCTAATGCAACTCTATCTTAATGCAAGAAAATAAGGATCCGCACTGGAATGAGCTTAGGAAATTTGCCTTGGGTATTGAGCTGGAGAACAGCAGCCGAATTAAGAGGCAAAGGCTAAATGCATAAGAACCCTGAAGGAATTAACTCAGATTATCTACCCATGAAGTAATGCAAGAAAAAAGAGGTAAATTTGGGGCCTCCAGCTTGGGAAAGGAATTCCATTTCCTGGGATCACTGGAGCAGTGCGGAGGCCCGTGCACAGAGCCATCGGCCTGGGGAAGGATCAGAGGACTCCACTTACCAGAACAATTTCCTGCACTGGGAGGATGGAGGAAAGATGAGGGGAGGGGAGGGAAGAGTCTTTGATTTAGGATGTGTATACCAGGAGATTCAACCTCTATAAAGTCACAGAATCTGTCGGAAAACCGCGAGATGGCTTTTTCTTTTAATTGATTTGTTCAGGTGTATTAGAACTTGTTTGAAGAAAAGCAAGCTCCCCTTTGAAGAGAGAAGGCAAGTCTGCAAAAGACTCCTAAGTAGGTTAGGGCAAAAGCTGCCGGGGCTGGAAAGCGGGGAGAAGCTACTCAGGTGTCCCACGCCAAGGGACTCCTCACCGCAGCCAGTTTGTCCACAGGGAGCAAGGCCCCTGGCGTTCAGCCCCTGATGTGTCTTCTTTCCGTGAGAGGGAAGCCAGGGAGCAGTGAGGACGTGACTATGGATGCGTGGGCAAGCCGAAGACCTGGAGTAACCAGGACATCCACGGCAGTCAGAAAGATCCATCCTCTCCAGTTGGACTTCCACGTGTGCCACCACAAAAAGAAACCACAGTTCCCACGTAATGACTTCGCCTTTGTAGAGAAAAATGGCTCTACTCCGTTCAATCTTGAACTCTCCACAGCTTCCAGCCATTGATCAATACCTATTATCTTGCCCCTGCTTCTGAAGCAGTTTGGTCAGGCTTCCTTTTTTCCTTCCTCTCTTCCTCCCTCTCTCCCTTTCTTCCTCCCTCCCTCCCTTCCTCCCTTCCACCCTTCCTTCCTTCCTGCCTTCTTTCCTTCCTTCCTTCCTTCCTTCCTTCCTTCCTTCCTTCCTTCCTTCCTTCCTTCCTTCCCCTAGTCATTCAATAAATATGCATCAGTCCTCCCAGAGTGGCACACCCCAAGGGAAGATGAATCAAACTGGGTCTGATTCACGTACCAGTGTAACACACTGTCCTTGGGCAACAAAGCCAGGAAGTCATCCCCATTTCTTTGGAGCAGTGCGGAGCCGCGCCCACACCTTCTCTGTGGTTCACAACTCCATGACGGGCCTCCTTTCCCAGTCAGCTTTTCATCAAGGAACAGTGTAAATCTGTGTAGATCCAAACCCAGTTTCCACTGCCCCTACTCCAGGAACCCAGACATGCCTCCTTCTTGTTCAGCAGAATCGAGTGACACCTCCATTTGGCCATCCTGTTGCTTTCACCAAAATACATCCTCCCCACCCCCTCCTACTGATCAGGTTAATTCTTCGAAGCTTGGCTCAAAACTTAAGAGATCCAAAAAGCTGGGATACCCCAGTCAGTTGAGCGTCCAACTCTTGGCTTTGGCTCGGGTCATAATCTCGGGGTGGAGATCTGGGGGTCACGGGATTGAGCCCCCAGTCAGGCTCCGCACTTAGCATGCAGTCTGTTTGGGATTCTCTCTCCCTCTCCCTCTCTTCTCTCTCAATCAAGTGAGTAAATGAATCTTTAAAAAAAGAGAGAGAGAGAGAGATCCAAAAAGCTACTTTCGCCCAGCCCCATTGAACTCATGATCACTCCCGTCAGCCGTGATGTACTCTGAACACACGCCTACATGCATTTCTATACTCTCTGTTCAGGTGTTGCTATTTAATTGCTCCACAGTTTTGTGCATCTTGGCTTCCTCAATAACTTTCCCTTTCATCTGATGTTCTCAAAAGCACTTAGTACATAACTGTACTCATGGTACATTTAAAATGTTGTTCAACAAATAGCTGCCTCACTATCATTTTTCTTTTCCTCCCCCAACTTACCAAAGCGCTCAACTCACTCATTACCCTGGCAAAAGTGGCATTTCGGACTCAACCCGGGCCAAAAATTTAAAAAATTAAAAAAATTAAAAAAAAAAAAAAAAGAAAAACCATGTTGAGCCCACAGTGTCTCTTCTGTGTCCTCTCTGGCCCCAGCAAATGAAAGCTTTGAACACATCACATTTTCATGTTCATCTTTCCTCGTTCCCCACAACCAAAGCAATCGCCCCAATCCTACCTACCCTAATGGCAGCAGCCAGCCTCTAAGATTTGGAGATGACATCCACTGCCCTGCCCCCTGGCTCAGCAAACAAGACGGTGTGTTGAGCACTTTGAAGATGACCAAGGCACGTGGAATGAGGGGCCCCTTGGCCCATTTCGCTCCCCGGGCCCTTGCTTCACACAGCACTCCGTGGTCTACTCCGAGCGGCAGAAGGTCAGCTGAGGCCTCCCGAGCCAGACGGGCCTGCGTTCGAAGGCCAGATCAACCGCTTACGAACAGTGTGAAAATGGGTTCACCCTCCCTGTGCCTCGGTTTCCTCCTCTGTGAACTGAAGATAATGCTACCTTCTTTGCAAGCTCGCTGGGGGCATTAGAGGAGAAAATAAGTGCCAATGTTGTGACTTCCCAACATTAATTCCCTGGCCTCTCAACCTGTTCTATCATAGCACCCACCCCACCCTTTGCTTCTTGAAAGGGTCCCAGTGGCTTTTCTCTGCCACTGGACAATGTTTTTATTTTCATCAGATGAAAATAAAATGACTTTATTTTCTAATTAGAATATTAAAATTGGGGATGCCTGGGTGGCTCAGGGGTTGAGTGTCTGCCCTCGGCTCAGGGCATGGTCCTGGGGTCCTGGGATCGAGTCCTATTTCAGGCTCCCTGTGGGGAACCTGCTGCTCCCTCTGCCTCTCTCTGTGTCTCTCATGAGTAAATAAATAAAATCTTTTTTTAAAAAGAATTTAAAAATTGTTCAGAAGCGGAAAGAGGCTTGTCAGAAAGCCTAATGCAAACTACTCGAGCAGAAAGGGAATTAAATGGGTCACAGCTCAGAAGTCCAGGCTATAACCCACGCCGGACGCAGCTGGGCTGGACTTAAAGACGCCCCCAGGACCCGGCGTGCTCTGGCTCTCAGGCAGCCTCTGCTCTCTTTCCGTCGTTGTCCCTCCTCGGGCCCCATGAGGCCCATGATGGTACAGTTGCTCCTCCTCCCTGGTTTCAAGTCCATCATGAAAAATCAGTCTCTGTTCGCTTGGCTTCAAAAAACAGACCTTTTTTTTGGACGAGGTTGGGTCGTGGGCCCATATCTGAACGAATTCCCGAGGCCAGGAGGTAGGAGCTGGGTTGACCAGCCTCCCAAGTGAACACCTATGACAGGTACCACATCCGTGCACAACGTGAGTTTAGGACACGGTCCTGAGTTTAAGCCGGCAGATCTCTGCTCTGAGTTGACGCTGTGGCTAGAGCCCAGCATGTTAATGTTTGAGGGCCAGGGAGAGGGGTGCTTCTGGCGAAGAGGCAGAAAGAGGATTCTGGAACTCCCAGAATAACTTTCCAGGGCTTCACTATTTTGCTCTGACCCACTTTTGTCCATCTGGAATGTGGTTAAGTGCACAGGTTCTAGGCGGCCTGGCTCCAAATTTTGGCCCTGTCACTCCCCAGGGTAGCCAAGTCCCTCCTCTGCATCTTTGTTTCCTCGTGTATGAAAAAGAATAATTATCAGTCTTCAGCAAATAAAGACCTTAAGACAGTGCTTGGCTCCCGTGAACACTCGGTAGGGCTTCCTCTGATGCGGGGGACCTCAGGAGAGCATGCCCACGTCACTGCTGAGGGCATTCATGGTGAACTGCAAGTGGATGATTAAAGCTGTGGGGGGAGGCCTCCTCCGAGAAGCAATGACCCAACACGGCGGCACTCTGGGTTTCCTAATTCCCTGCGACGTGAGCACAAAAACTCTGTATTACACACACCCAAACACACACGCACCAAAAGTATAATGAAAATGTAATTAAAATTTAAATTTAAAAAGGGAAGGATGGCAATCGAACGTCCTGTCTCCCAGGTACCTTGGCTTCCTGAGGTCTTACACGGATGGGCGTCCAACACACATTTCATTAAACCAGGGAAGCTAGAGCCTGGCTAATTCCATACCTGGTACCAGGATTCATTACAGAGGCCCCTGAATCAGATGGTTAGCGTGAGTGATTCCCCTTGGAAGGTGACCTGACTAGTATCTAAAAACACTCAGATGTCCCAGCCGGGTTGATGGAGGGCAGGAAGCGTAACCTTTGACCAGGCAAGTGGTAACAACGTTGGCCTTTCTGCAACCAAGAACCAAAGGAATTAAAATTGAGTCAGTCACCAAGTAGATTGCATTTAGGGTCATCTATAAATCTCTCTGAAGCATTTACCAAAATGTTTGCTTTTCTAAGTAATTTAAAACGAATGGGAAAAGGCTTTCTACCAAACATCGAAAAAAGAAACCTGGCTCCTTCCTCAAGGTTCCAGTCCAGCCGTCGGCTGTTACTTTACTCAGCAGCCCCTCAACATGGTAACGAGACTGCAAATGACAGTTAATTCTTCCACAAACCAAATATACTTCTGCCCCTTGCGCTGAATAAGCTGAAATTATTCTTCAACGATGTACATATGTGGCTGATGCTGAGTTTCTCACAAGCTAAAGGGGAGATGATGAAAATTCGTTTCATATACTTTACTTTAAATCTCCCTTTGTGGGCAGCCCAAGGGGGAAGGGGGGCGGGGGGCTCAGCGGTTTAGTGCCACCTTCAGCCCAGGGCGCGATCCTGGAGACCCGGGATCGAGTCCCACGTCGGGCTCCCTGCACGGAGCCTGCTTCTCCCTCTGCCTGTGTCTCTGCCTCTCTCTGTGTGTGTGTCTCTAATGAGTAAATAAATAAAAATATTAAAAAAAAATAAATCTCCCTTTGTTCGCCACTTCCCTTGTCATAGCATTGAGACTGTGTTTTGCAAGCCACCAAGAATCTGCAGGGGACCCGGTTCTGCGGTGGTTCCTGTTTGTAGTTGGGCTATTTATTCTAGGGACCCGGGTAGGGCCTGGAAGGAGATGTTCCTATACGGTGAGGCTAAAACCAAGCAAACGCAAGTCTAAGAGCAGTTTCAAAGCCGATTTTTGGCTTTGTCTTGAATAGGAGGGTTCGGTTAGTGCAAAGATTGAGGTCAGGTGGTAAAGCTGCTCTCTGACTCCCCTTTCTTTCAATGGTTCGGCATTGACCAGGGCCACTTAAGGACCCGCGCAAAGTGAATGTAGCTTTGATAATGCTTCCTACTTTGACACTACATCACGTTACCCTTCTCAAGCAATATATTGATTTTAAAATTGGCTTCCTGACTTCTAAAGTAATTGTCAATTCTTTTTTTTTAATGGAGTTCCTGCCTATTGAACATAGAACCCCTTTTTGCTTTGCTCCTATAGGCGAGGTACATTCTGAATCTCTCAGAATCCTTCTTGTGTTCTTAAGATAAAGGAAGCAGTGGTTCATCTCCGTGCACTTCCTCTGCTGCTTCATGAAGATCCTCTCGGCACTCCCTGTTTTCACACCATCCCGGAATGTTACCCTCAAAACTGCAGGTGGCACTGGTCTAGTTGTAAGAGAAATGATTTCGTTTTGTTTTTGTCTGGCAAATTTTGTTGGGGTCTTATATGTGTTTAATTGGCCTCTAGCCCATAGACCCTAATGGGTAAACATGACCCAGGCAGGAATTCACCTCGCTTGCAATTTCACTTGTAATCTGTACTTTATATATACTGTCAGGAATGAGCTAGAAGTGCCACGGGGATCTAGAAGCGACTGGTGACAAAGAGGGAGGGAACCTGAGGGTCCCGTTATTTCTCAGGATGTCCAACTTCCACTGGTTGGAGTCATTTCTGAGAAGGCCTGTGATTATCTCCTTATTGGACACCCAGGTGGACAGAAATTTCTGGGCAAAAAAAAAAAAAAAAGAAATTTCTGGGCAATGAGTCCCCTTATAGGTTAGAGGGAAGTAATGAAAAATAACAGCAACAGTAGGTGTCTCACGCAGGGTCTATCATCACCCCCATCGGACTGTTCTCCCCTCCAGGGACACTGGCTGTAGGGCCTCTGGCTTGTTCAGGGCCCCGGAGAGGTCAGCTTAATGCCATCTCTCTGTGACTTTGTTTCAGCATATTCATTGTTAATCATTCATTCAACAATGTTTCTTAAGTATTGGCAACATCCCCCTTAGACTCTGGCAAGCTCTACAGAGCTTGTTCTGGACATTCCCTCCGCGCCCCCCAAGCCGTGCTCCAGCTACCCGAGACCTCAGAATTCCCTGCCCAGATGGCCCTAAAGAGGAGACAGAGGACTAGCTATGGTGGGGTAGAGGAGGATGGAGTGTGAGTATACAGCTGGTGTTCAAGGTTGGAAGAGAAGTGGTTAACCAAGACCCATGGCCTCCATTTGCTGCTTTGTCTCAGGTCCTGTGTGCAGGCTGTTGGATGCTGAAGGAGAAACACCGCCCCAGCACTCCTGGAGCCTCCAGCCTAGCTGGGAAGACAGCTGCACAGGAAGGAATCAGAAGGGGGCTGGGCTCCGCAAGTGAGAGGCACAGGGTGCCCTGGGGGCTCCCACTGGGGTGGGAGCTTGAGTAGGGGAGGAAAGTAGGGACTCATTCTCCCAGAAAGTCCTGCCCACAGTTTCTACCGACGATCACCCAGGTACCCAAGTCAGCATTAGTACACCAGGACTCAGATAAGCAGGAACTGTAACTTTCTTTCTTTTTTTTTTTTTTTTTTTAGATTATTTATTTATTTATTCATGAGAGACACACAGAGAGGCAGAGACACAGGCAGAGGGACAAGCAGGCTCCATGCAGGGACCCCAATGTGGGACTCGATCCTGGGACTCCAGGATCGCGCCCTGAGCCAAAGGCAGACGCTCAACCACTGAGCCACCCCGGCGTCCCTGTAACTTTCCTTATTATGTGTAAGTCTGATGTGCTGAGGTGGCTTTGTCTCTTTTCATTTCAAGCAGTCTTTTCCAATCCAACCCATTTTCTTTCGAGTTCCCCTTAATTGACAAAAATATTTTTTTTCCAGTAGCTGCTGAGGAGTGTCTTAAGAGCAACACAAGATCCATTTTTCTTAAATAAAGAAGCTACTTCTCTTTTAAACTGTGGAGTATAAAATCTCCACCTTGCTACCCATTTCAGGTGTTGTTTGACGTCCAGCTCTATGACCTTGAGCAAGTCACCTCATCTGCGCACTGGAGACAACAGTGCCTACATCAGAGGCTGGCATGAGGGATAATGAGATGAAGCTTTTTTTTTTTTTTGAGATTTTATATATTTATTTGAGAGAGAGAGAGGGAGAGAGCATGAGAGCACGAGCAGGGGGAGGGGCGGAGGGAGAGGGAGAAGCAGACTCTCCGGGACCCTGGGATCATGACCTGAGCCCACAGCAGATGCTTAACCGACTGAGCCACCCGGGCGCCCCTGAAATGAAGCATTTAAAGCACATAGTGCAGGGCCTGGAATAGGGCAGCCCTCAGTAAATGGTAGTGATACTTCTCTGTCTCCCATTAATCTTAGAAACCCAGACTATTTTTGGAAAACTTTTGAATTAAAACAAGAGAAAGAGGAAGGAAGGAAGGAAGGAAGGAAGGAAGGAAGGAAGGAAGGAAGGCAGGCAGACAGGTTATATTCTTCACATCCAATAACACTCTGGTTCACTCTAATGTCAAGAAGCCATGATTATGTTTTCTACAGACACCTGACAGTAAACACATGCATGCAGACATAAGAAAAAATCAAAAACAGAAAGCGAGAAGAATACTCCTTTAAGGAGGAAAGAAATTCAGTTAATGCAAATATTATCATTCAGACTTCTGTTTTATTTGCAATGAATTTGTAGTTTAAAATCAGATGAATTCCTGACCTGGAATGGAACAGATCTTAAGCGGGAGATAGCAAAGAAGAATGGCCTCTTGAGACCAAAGCACAGACAAATGGGGGTGGGGGGGGGGCATCACATCTCAAAGGAAAAACAGCAGTGAGATCAGCCCTTAGAAAACCCAGATGGTTGGTTGAAAATAGGATCGGTGAGTGTTCTTTTATTATTATTATTTTGTAACTGTCCAACTGGAATGGCATTTTTTGGAGAGACACTAGACAGAAATCACGTGGTGCTGCCAGGACTAAGAGCTGCAAACCAGTCAACGGATGTGGAAGTGATAAGAATCTTGACACTGGATTCCCTTTGAATCTGAACCTTTCCCCACCTTCTGCTGCTATTTGGAGCGGAGATACTCGACACGGTCCACTCATTTATCTTTGTTCCTCATCACACTCCTACCTTCTGGAGTCTATTTCTCAGCTTTACTAAAATGCTTTCCGAAAATGAAGTTCGAAGATAAAGAATCAAATTCTGGAATTATCTAAACTCCAGTAACACCGGAGACATGAAAATCCATAGAACCATAGCTCTCAGTGGGTTGATAAATAGCACTTTTATCCTCACCTTGGGTTTCTGGTGTGTTATGGTAATGTAACATGCTACCTTTCTATATTTACTGTCTCTGCCTCCTTTATTTATAGGGACTGACAAAACCAGACATCTATATTTTTTGTTTTGTGTGGTTTTGGGGGAAGGTGGATCTATAGGCATATAAATGCATTATTTTCTAGATAATGTAGTAAGTGCAGCCTAATAAAGTTCTTCTAAAGGCAGCGTGACTACCTCCATAAAGTAAATTTAAAGATAAAAGCTGTTTGGAAGGCTGTTTTTAGTTGTTGAAAAAAAATAATGGATGCAGTAAATAAAATGTTAGAAAAAAAATGTATATAAAAAGCCACGCCCGTGTTTCTCCTCCTCATGCAGCGCCTCTGTTTCCAGGGCACGCTGTGCTGTAGGCATGCATTAACAAAACAATCTTAAACACCATTGCGGTTTTTGCTTTCTAAACTTATAAACAGATGCCTGGTGTTCTACAGAACAAACATATTTTATTCATTCCCTGTGAGCCTACACACTCTAATTACCATCAGTGGCTCTGGTCACCATGATTTATATTTTGATAATCGCTGCCTTCTGAGGCATTCACACTGTTTCAACACAGCACCTTGGAGACCACATCACAGTTCGGGAGCCCTCCTGCTGCAATGTTCCATTCCTATAGGTGGGGAAACTGAGGCTCTTAAGAGATGATGGAATCAGCCGGGATTATTCTTGGCAGATGCAGGACTGCAACCCAGGCTCGCAGAACCCCAGATGCCACCAAAGCTTCCTGCTCGACCCCAGCTGCCTTCTGTCGGCCCCCAGCACCTCTGTCGGGTCCTAGGTGGTAGGCAGAGGAGGGGAGGGGAGGTCACAGCGAGGTAACAACCTACCTGTCAGGTTTTCCGGCTTGGCCGCCCAGGCTGCCGCTACCTGCCTCGACCCAGGGCTTGTTGGAATAGCAGGATCCTAACCTGACTGCCCAGAATGTGGTTACTTTTCTCTCCTTTACTTCCCGAGAAGCTGGGCCTGGAGGCGAGGTCCCCACACGGTGGCAATCTGAATACTGTGTCGTGGAGCTGGAGTTTCTGTGAGCGAGGTAGGTACCTCCCTGCAAAGCTTATGCAACCAAGCTGAATCAAAGGACTGTGCCAGCGTGCTCCTGAGGGTCACTCACTCCCTGGGGGCCGCCCTGGCCCTCTGGGGCCGGACAGGGACCCCGAGGGAAGCCAGAGCTATGGGCCTTTTTCAGACATGGCAGCAGATCCGGAAGCCAAGGCCCCTGGATGCCACCAGCACGACTGTCGCCGGCTGCAGTCAGGCCCGAAAGGTCCTCCTCTGGGCTGACACAGCTGGTGCAGTTCACACGGTCCCCGGACACGCTTTCCCCCAGTGCACGTCATGGGCCTGCAGGACCCTGGGGAGGCGTCAGGAGGGCAGATGGCTGGCAGCAGGCCGCAGCAGGCCGCAGCAGGCCCGGGGTGCTCTGGAGAGTTCGAATTTCCCGAGTGCCCCCCGAGATGGTGGTCCTGGCCCCCGGGGTTTCAGCTGCGCAGCTGTCTACCCGGCAGCCATGAGCACCTGCTGGCCCAGGAAGCCCCCGTGTGCAACCGCCTCAGCAATGGCTGAGCACAGCTGCATCCGAACCGAGGACCTGGTGAGCTGCCCCAGAAGGGCCCCGGCCCCTGACAAAAGCCCCAAGCCTCGCCATCTATTTCACCTGTTGCTCTTAAAGTTTTTCTTCCTTTTCCACACGGTGAGCCACCCCGCCCCAGGGCATTACTGAGTCCCAGGGAGAAAGCAGCCCCTGAGCATGCTCCATCCCCCCCACCCCTTACCCCCTAGCTCATTCACCCGGGCCAAGCAGGCAAGGCCAAGCAGGCAAGGCTTCGGTCTAAGGACTCAGGGCTGTGTTTGCTCATTTGGAGAATCTGTCAGCTGATTATCTACAGACAACTCAGCACCTGGAGAAATGCATTAAGAAAACACCTCCCCCCCCACCCCCAATGAGACAGTTCTTCGGGAAAAATAGTGACAGGGCACCCTAGAGGATTTCAGAAATACACAGATGGCTTCTCCTGGACAAGAATTTCTCAGGAATTTCTCAGACAAAGGCAGTTTTATGTTCACAACATCACTATTGCTGCCAACAGCATTGTTTAATACAAAACTCACTGGTTAAAAACAAAAACCAAAAACCAAGGCACCTAGGGGGCTCAGTGGGTTGAGCGGCTGCCTTTGGCTCAAGTCATGACCTCAGAGTCCTAGGATCGAGTCCCACATCAGCTCCCTGCTCAGCGGGGAGTCTGCTTCTCCCTCTCCCTGCCCCTCCCCCCTGCCGGTGTGTTCTCTCTCAAATAAAATCTTTAAAAGTAATCATCTTACTTTTGCTTAATATTGCACTTAGTGCATGCTCCTGGATATTGATAACTATAGTAATACGCTTAAAATATGTATTTCCTTCTGAGTCTTCCATCCAACCAACATGTGATCAGAAATACTTAGTGAATCATATTATCTACTAAAGAAAACTAAGACGTATAAAATCGGACACAATTAGAACTCCTAGATGATTTCAAATTTTGTTCTTGTTGTTTATTCTTATTGTTTTGGTTTGGTTTTTTTACCACTTCCTAGTACTTTATGGACTTATATAAAATCTGACACAATTGGGATCCCTGGGTGGCACAGCGGCTTAGCACCGCCTTCAGCCCAGAGTGTGATCCTGGAGTCCCGGAATCAAGTCCCATATCAGGCTCCCTGCGTGGAGCCTGCTTCTCCCTCTGCCTGTGTCTCTGTCTCTCTCTCTCTTTCTCTGTGTCTCTCATGAATAAATAAATAAAATCTTTTTAAAAATCTGACACAATTTTAGAAATCCTGGAACACGTCACAATTGTGTTTTTCATTATTATTATTATTATTATTATTATTATTATTATTATTATTACATTTGTCATGTTTGCCACTTCCTAGTGCTTTAGGGATCTAAAGGCACTAAAATTTTTTACATTCTATCGAAATTGACAACTAGCTCTTGGCCCCAGTATAACTCTACTTGAGGAATTCTCTGGTGGTGAGTGTTTGGCAAGATTGCTTTTTATCTCATGTATTGATATTTATGACAAGACTGAGAAGTAAATGTGCAGGGTATCCAGACTCCTTCCCCTCGCCCATACACATATTTCATTCCAGCAGAAAAGTGATATTTTTTGCCCATGCTGTTTTACAAAAGACCTAAAAGAGAAAAGTTTTTATATTCCTCTGAGTTTCAGGGAAAAGGTAGAAGGGCTTGTAATGAATAGTTTTAAAATAAATGAACAAATAATGTGTACATTCTAGTAGCATCTTAAATTTGAAAGTTCCAGATAGAAAGGTAACCTTGCAAAGCATCTTTTTTCCCAGAACACTTGTCATGGTCCCTCACTGTGGAAGCCTGGGCAGAAAGAGTATGGTTTCCTCGGTGTCCCTTATAATTGCTAGAGCTTTCCAAAGCCCATATTCTAAAAACATACTTATCTCTCTCTCTCTCTCCTTTTTAAAAAAATTTATCCCTACTACATATTGCAGAACAGAAACTTTCCTCCAAGTAGACAACCTCAAGGTAAAATGGCCTAACTACAGACTGTGCCACAGGCTTACGGTTAAGCTAGAACCACCTGCCCTTCTTTATTATGCTGCTTCACGTCAGTCTGGAACCTTGGCTAAAGACATGGAAAGCCAGGAGAATGGTCAGGGTTACTTTGGTTGCTATATTTGCCGTGGGCTTAAGAAAGTTGGTGATTGAAGGGGTGAGCAAAAATGAGGAAATGTTCCTGGAGCCCTTAGCAGAGAAATTCAAACTAAACTTCCTGTGAAGGAAAATGTATGTAGAGAGGGTACTATACCCTGACCTGTCCAAGTTGTACCTTGGACGACACTTTGTGCTAATGGTTCTATGTAAAGCAGATAGTAAACAAAGAACCCTTTAATGATCAAAGGGTTTTCCCAAGCATCAATGTTCTCAGGACTTCATAGGCTCTAACAATTATGCTATATTCATTTTCTTGGGCTGCCAGAAGAAACTACCACAGAATGAGTGGCTTAAATAACAGGAATTTATTTGGGTCCAGTTCTGGAGGTTGGAAGCCTAAGATCGAAACGTCAGCAGGTTTGGGTTCTCTTGAGGCCTCTTTCCATGATGTGCAGATGGCCACCTTCTCCCTACATCTCACGTGGTCCTAATCTCCTCTTTCTAAGGACACCAGTCATATTGGCTTAGAGCCTACCAATATGACCTCATTTTATATTAATTACTTTTCTAAAGCCCCTGTCTCCAAATACAGTCACATTCCAAGATACTGGAGATTAGGACTTCAAAATACGGATTTGGACAGGGACACAATTCATCCCATAACATATGTTTCTTATGAGAAACATAAGATAGCTTTTAAGTGATAATATATATTTGGGTTACTCATAGTGTTCTCACATTTTCATTAATATAATGGTGGCACTAATTTATTTATCTGTCTACATGGTGCTAAAAGACTATAGACTTGAAATCCAGGCAACTTTATCCAGGCAAATTTTCCTGAGACTATTAGTAGAAGTATTTACTCTTCTGTAACTATGAGATGCAACACACTCCTACTGATAACAGTAAGGGGTCCAAAAGTAATCACCAATTTATCTGACATGTTTTTATGTATCCCGGTGAGGTAGAAAGAATATTGTATTAGAAAGCAAGAGAGTTGAGTTTTACTCTTACTGGGGAGAAGTGACTTGCCTTGGGGTACTTGGGTCTTATTTCCTTAGCAGAAGGTAGCACTTAAAAGAGTGGACTTTCAGAGTCGGACTACAGAGCTCAACTGTACCCACCCCTCATAAGCTGTGTGATGTTGGGCAACTACTTACCCTCTCTGTTGTTCTGTTTCCTTATCGTAAATAGTACTATGAACTATTTCAGAGATGATGAGATTAAATGATGCTGTATGTTCAAAATACTTTTAACAATGTCTGTCATGGGCAGCCCCGGTGGCACAGCAGTTTGGCGCTACCTGCAGCCTGGGGTGTGATCCTGGAGACCCGGGATCGAGTCCCACGTCCGGCTCCCTGCATGGAGCCTGCTCCTCCCTCTGCCTGTGTCTCTGCCTCTCTCTCTCTCTGTGTCTCTATGAATAAATAAATAAATTAAATTTAAAAAAAAACAATGTCTGTCATGATATAATAGTTCAAGTTTCACCATTTTTATTGTCTTTAAAATGCAAGATTAAATGAGATGCCTTCTTAAAAGGATTGATTGATTGATTTCAGCTACAGCAGAAGCGGGAGGGCCAAAAAGAATCTCAAGCAGCCTCTGCACTGAGTGTGGAGCCAGATGGGAGGCTTGATCTCACAACCCTGAGATCAGATGCCCAATCCACAGAGCCACCCAGGCACCCCTAAATGAGATACTTTCTAAAGTCCCTTTAGACTCCAAAGCTAAGATAGTAATGTTGCTATTATGCTTTATGGTATGTAAAAGTTGCTACTTGGCAATTGCATGTCAACATTTGTAGGCATTAGAAGATCTTTGGGATGAATTTTCTTCATTCTGTTTGCAATTAGTTAGCTGTTTTATACTATAAAGCATCAAATGTGTTGAGTCATTCTGTCCATCCCATTCCCAGAAGCTACTGAAATCATTTTTTATCAGTCCTTCAGTTTGCCCTAAAACACAAATAAGATAGTACCATATTGCTTTCTGCTGTGTTTCTGTATTGTGCTGTAAAATTTTTTTCTTTTGCTCTCATAATAACCCGTCTTTTATTCTGGATAGGGGAAAGTAATAGCATTTTTCATGCTCATATTGAGGATCCTAAAGCATTCTAAAATTAGTAAATATACTAGACCTCATGATGGTCCCTTTCACTTAGAAAATCAGGCATTGAGACACTATCCCCTCAATTACAAATCTTTTATGAAAGTAGTTTGCAATTTAATTGATAATTAAGTAACATGATAGATGAACCATGAATTGGGGAGATGAGAAATTATAACTCTTAGAAAGCAATGAATGGCCTGACTATTAGAATCAAATGGGGGGGATCCCTGGGTGGCGCAGCGGTTTGGCGCCTGCCTTTGGCCCAGGGCGCGATCCTGGAGACCCGGGATCGAATCCCACATCGGGCTCCCAGTGCATGGAGCCTGTTTCTCCCTCTGCCTATGTCTCTGCCTCTCTCTCTCTCTCTCTGTGACTATCATAAATAAATAAAAATTAAAAAAAAAAAAAAGAATCAAATGGGATGTTTGGTAAAATCTAGATTCTTGATCGTTCTTTGAAATTCTGGAATGAAGCTAAGAAATCTGCATTTTTGTGAGTGTCCTGGGCTATCCTTATGGCCAGGCAGGTTTGAGAAACACTACAATAATCCAGAGAATAGATTAGTAGGACCAGCCCTTGAGAATAGCAGTAGGAATGGAAAAGAGGGGATACAGACATATACTTAGAATCACTATGAACATTGAGTATCATATAATAGTTCTATGTATCTTATTATGGTACCAATATTTAAAATATATTTCAAGTCCACTTCAAATGCATTATAAATTTCTAATGAATTCTCCTTTGTTGAAAAATATTTTACTCTTAGGTTTTAAAAGGAGAAACTTAAAAAATAAAAAATAAATAAATAAATAAAAGAGGAAACTCTTTTAACTTTTTTAGAAATCCTCTTCCATTTCAGAGGAACAAAACAACGGAACATTAAGTGTCATTAATTCTCCAGAAAATTCAATTCAGCAAATACTTCCGAAGTATTTTTAAGGAACCATGCAAGAGGTACTATAGAAAATACAAGGATGGAGTCCTCACCTTCAATAAACTTTCAACTGAGCAGGAGAGAGAAGATAAAATCTCAACTAATTTTAAAGAAGGATAATGTGGAAAATAAGAGAGAAATAAACCGCCTTGGAGATTCCAAAAACGGAGAAATTATATATTGTTCAGATACTAAGAAAAGTCCTCATGAAGGTGTTGAGATGGTCAGAAAGACCAGGAAAATTTCAACAGATTTAAATATGGATGGAGGACATCCCAGGTTAAAAACAAACTGCATAAGAAAACTCAGAGGAAGGAAGGCACAGTGTGGGTTTAAGATTAAAACGGTACTGGGACCCAATTCCAATATGGTGGAGAGGGGTGTGGCGTTCCTACACCACCAAGCAATTCTCAGACACCAGTTGGGTGTCCATCAATTCAACTCAATTCTGACACTATCTACGTGGAGACTGGATTGAATTCCACAGGTTAAGGTCTCAGTCTTACAAGAGTATTCTCCACCTTCGATGCCACATCTATGCTTCTGACCCATTGGGTATAGATTGGATGTTCCAACAACCACCTCCTTGCATTCAATTAATTTGCTAGAGTGGCTCACAGAGTTCAGGGAACCATTTTATTTACTAGATCACCAGTTTACTATAAAGAATATAATTCAGGGATCCCTGGGTGGCGCAGCGGTTTAGCGCCTGCCTTTGGCCCAGGGCGCGATCCTGGAGACCCGGGATCGAATCCCACATCGGGCTCCCGGTGCATGGAGCCTGCTTCTCCCTCTGCCTGTGTCTCTGCCTCTCTCTCTCTCTGTGACTATCATTAAAAAAAAAAAAAAAAAAAAAAAAAAAGAATATAATTCAGGAAGAGTCAGATGGAAGACATGCATAGGGCAAGGCATGTGGGAAGGGGCACAGAGTTTCCAAGCCATCTTCCAGCACACCATTCTCATCTCTATGTGTACACCAACCCATAAGCTCTCCAAATCTTCTCCCTTGTGTGTGTGTGTGTGTGAGTGGTGGGTTGTTGTTTTTGTTTTTGTTTTTTGGTTTTTTTTTTTTTTTGAGGCTTCATTACATAGGCATGTTTGATTAAATCATGGGTCCTTAGCCATAGATTCAACCTCCAGACTATCTCCCCCCACAGGAGGTCAAGTGGGTGAGATTGAAAGTTCCCATCCTCAAAAGACATGGTTAGTTCTCCTGGCAACCAGCTTTCAAATTTAGGTGCCATCCAAAAGTTCACCTCATTAATATAACAAAGACACCTTTGCCACTCTGATTACTTAGGACATTCCAAGGGCTTTAGGAGCTCTGCGCCAGAAATAGGAACAACGACAAATATGTATTTTTTTAATTACAAATCATGATATTACAAGGATATTATAATTCATCAAGTTTGATAAAGAATAGAGATCACAGAGGATGTTAGCATGTAGCAGTGCTTATGAGGAGACAACACCAGTCAAATTAAGATGGTAGGCTTAACTCAAGGGCAGTAAAGAATCATTGAAGGTTTCCCAGGAAGTGACATGATTGGAATTTTCTTTAGGAAAATACACCTAGTGATGGTCAGGAGGATGGATTGGAAGAAAGGGCCAGAGCTAAGGAGTTCCAACTTCATGAAAGAACTCACAATTTCTCTACATTCCAGGTGATTTCTTTCATGAGGTTGAAAGAAACTCACAAAGAGTTAAAAGTACTTGTTCCCAAACTTCAGCATGATCAGAACCATCTGGAAGGCTTGTTCAAACACAGATTGTCATAATTACAGCTGGGAACTTCAACACTCGTCTCGGCAATTAATAGAAAGGCTAGACAGAAAATTAGCACCAATGTAGAAGAACTGAACAACATCATCAGCCAATAGGCCCTAAATGATATCTGTAGAACTCCACCCAACGAGAGCAGAACACAGATTCTTTTCAAGTCACCACAGAACATATACAAAGGTAGACCAAAACAACAACAACAACAACAACAACAACAAAGGTAGACCATATGCTGGCTCATAAAACAAATTACAACAAATTTAAAAGAATTTAAGTCATGCATATATGTTCTCTGACCATAATGGAATCAAACTAGAAATTAATAAGAGAGAGAGAACAGGTAAATCTCAAAATGCTTGGAAATAAAACAGCACACTTCCAAATAATCCATGAGTAAAAAGAGGAAATCTCAAAAGAAATTTTAAAAATTCATAGAACTAAATTGAAGGTGAAAATACAACATAATAAATTTGCGGGGTGCAACTAAAGCAGTACTGAAAAAGAAACATGTTTATATTAGAAAAGAGAAAGCTCTCAAACCAATAAACTAAGTTATTGCCTCAAGAAACAGGAAAAGATCAAAATAAACCCAAGGCAAAGAGAAGGAAATAATGAAGAGAAAAAATCAGTGAAATTGAAAACAAAGAGGAAAATCAATTTTAAAAGTCTTTTTTTTTTAAGCAAAAAAGTTAATACACTTCTAGCAAGACTGTTAAAGTCAGAGAGTAGACCCAAATCACTAATATCAGGAATGATAGATACTTCAATACAGATGCTACAGACATTACAATGATAATAAGGTACTACAAACTTTACACTCATAAATTTGATAACTTAAATGTACCAATCTCACTAAAAAAATCACAAACTACTATTAACCAAGATGAAATAAACAATCTGAATAATCCTATAACCATTAAAGAAATTAAATTCATTATTTAGGAATCCTCCCCAAAAATATCCTGGGCTTTCATAGTTTCACTGAATAATTCTATAAAACACTTAAAGAAGAATTAACACGAATTTTACACACTTTTTTTAGAGAAAAGAAGAGGAGGGAACAATTCATTTTATGAGACAAGTATTACCCTAATAAGGCAATCAGACAAATAGCACCAAAAAAAAAACAAAACAAAACCCTACAACAAATATCTCTCATGAACTTAGACACAAAAACCCTCAACAAAATGGAATCCAGTAATATATAAAAATAATTATATACCACCACTAAGTGAGATTTATTCCAGGTATGCAAATCTGGTCCATGACTCAGAAATCAAATGATGTAATCAACAAATCAACAGGCTAATACAGAAAAATCATATCATATTAATTGTCGAAAGAAAAGCATTTGACAAAATTCAACACCCATTCAAGATCAACCCTCTGATCTAGAAATAGAGGAGAACTTTCTCACCTTGATAAGGGCATCTACAAAACCTCTACAGCTAACATCATACTTAATAGTGAAAGACTGGCTGCCTTCTCCAAAGGATTAGGGACAAGGTAAACATGTCCTCTGCTACTGCTCTTATTCAACACAGGTAACTCAGAAGGGACCATAATCTTACATGGAAAATTATAAAACTTTTAGAAAAAAAAATAAGAGGAAATCCTTGGGACCTAGAGTTAGGAGAAGAGCTCTTAGACTTGGCCTCAAGACGACAATCTATAAGAGGGAAAGACAATAAATTGTACTTCATCACAACTTTAAATTTTTACTCTGCAAAAGATCCTGTTAAGAAGATAAAAAGATAAGCTATAGACTGGGAGAAAATATTTATGAATCGTATATCTGAAGGACTCTCAAACCTCAATTGTGAAAATCAAACAATCCAACTAGAGAACAGGAAAACAAATGAACCAACATTTCACCAAAAAATACATAGATGATATGTAAGCACATGGAAAGATGTTCAAAATAGTTCACTATTAGGAAAAGGCAAAAAGAAAGAAAGAGAAAGAAAGAAAGAGAAAAAGAAAGAAAGAAAGAAAGAAAGAAAGAAAGAAAGAAAGAAAGAAGAAAGAAAAGAAAGAAAAAGAAAGGAAAGGAAAGGAAAGGAAAGGAAAGGAAAGAAAGAAAGAAAGAAAGAAAGAAAGAAAGAAAGAAAGAAAGAAAGAAAGAAAGAAAGAAAGAAAGAAGAAAGAGAAAGAAAGAAAGAAGAAGAAGAAGAAGAAGAAAGAAAGAAAGAAAGAAAGAAAGAAAGAAAGAAAGAAAGAAAGAAAGAGCAAATTAAAACTACAATAAGATGTCACCACACACCTTTCAGAATAGATGGATAAAAATAAAAGGAAGGGCCAGAAACTAGATCAGTCTCATAAATTGCTGTTGTGGCTATAAAATGATACAACCACCCCAGAAAAGAGTTTCACAGGTTTTTTTTCTTAAACTAAATATGCAACTACAATAGGACCCAGTAATTATACTCTTGGGCATTTAGCCCAGAGAAATAAAAATGCGTGTTCATACAAAAACCTGTACAAGAATGTTTATAACAGCCTTATTCATATTAGTCTAAAATTGGAAACCACCCAGACATTCTCCATGAGTGAATGATTAAGCCAACTGTGGGGCATCCTTACCATGGAATACTACTTAGCCACCACTAAACAGGAGAAACTATTGATGCATGTGACAGCTTGAATAAATCTCAGAGAATTGTATTCTCCGAGTTAAAAAAAAAAGCCAATCCCATAAATAAGGGATATAACAAATATAAACTTGTAAGTAACAAAGAAAATTGAAATAACAAAATTATACAGATGAACAGATTAATGGTTGTCAGTGGTTAAGGACGAGAGAAGGGAAGGAAGCAGGTGTAGCTACAAAGAGATAACACAAGAGATCTAGTAGGGATGGGACGTTTCTGTACCTTGATTGTAATGGTGGTTACTAGAATCTGTGCATGTGATAAAGTTGCCAGGAGCTACACACACACACACACACACACACACACACACACAGAGTGCATGTAAAACTGGTGAAACCTGAATAAACTCAGTAGATTATACCAATGTCAATTCCCCGGTTTTGACATTGTACTCTGGTTATACAAGACATTATTAGCATTGGCAGAAACTAGGTGAGGGGTACATAGGACCTCCCTGTACGTTTCTTTATGCAACTTGCTATGAATCTATAACTATTTCAAAATTAAAAGCTAAATAAACCCAGCTATTTTTACAAATGATGACGTACTCAGGAGAGTAAGGCTGGGGGTTGGGGAGATCTTTCACTTTTTACTTTATGGGCTTCTATAAATGGCTGAGGTAAATACATAATAAAAATGCAGATGGATCTCAGGGGGAATAAACACATAGATTTCTGATTCGTAGGTCTGGAGTGGAGCTTAAAAATTTGCATTTCTAATTGGTTCCAAGGTAAACCGGTGCTGCTGGTCTGGAACTCACACTCTGAGAATCACAGATTACAGACTATGCTAAATCAATTCAGTCCTCCCTTGTTTGGTCTGATCTAAAAAAGCTCCTTAATCGAGTGATTAGATAGCTGCAGGAACTAATCTGAGCTCTCCTGTCAAATTTCACAAAGGCCAGTCCTCTCAAATAGACAAATACAGACAAATTATCAGTTCAGATCAAATGTCTTTCAACTCAAACAAATGGCCACCCAACCTGGTCCTGGAAAATAAATAAATAGGGTAACTAAAATTAAACAAAATCAATTTGCAAAGGGAGATATCCTCATCTAATCTGTATCTTTAAATGAATCAATCTTTCTGAAATGCCAGGCAAAAGCAGTCAAAATCTGCTCAATCTACCCTTGGTAAGCCAGATCTTCATGTTTTTGCACCTACCACCCAAAGGAAGGACATTCACCATCTATCTCACAGAGATGGAAGCCGAGTGTAGCTCAGTGAATAAAATGTTATTTTCTTTTTCAGTTCCTTTCTCAGTCACATTTCATGCCCTCTTCTCAGAATGTTTATCACCACCCAGAGTCATATTTCTGTTTGAGTATCTGGCAAGTGACTCCCTGCTGAACAGGCAGGGGAGAAGCCCCATAAATCAGAGTCCTGTAGTCCACAGGCAGCCTTGCCAGCCAGCAGTGGGACCCCTGAATATTCTTCAAAGCTAAGTACTTCGGAGCAGCACTCTTAAAAATAAAGATCCAATTACTCAGAGCTGGATGGCATTAGAAATACCCCAAGTCCCCAAGTGAGCAGGACCCTGAGGGGTTGTGAATAGTTTCCTTGGCTCCCAAGAGGGCTAATCAGCACTGACCCAGTGAGTTCAAGGCAAACAAGTTTGTCTGCACTGCCTGCTTCTCCAACGTGAGAACCACGCACCCACTGGGATGCTAGGAGATGGAAATAAAGTACAAAATCATGGGTCTGTAATTATCTGTAAGACATCGTGACAATTCAACACAAGGAAGTTTGGCATGTCCACAGCACATTTAGTCTTAAAAATAACAGCAGAAAGCATGAAAAATTCTCCTGCATATTCCTACATCCCTACTACTCAAAGTACGCTCTTCAGAGGAGCAGCATGGGCACCATCGAGGAGTTTCTGCAGACTCAAACCCACCCAGACGCACCCAATCAGCATCTGCGCATGAAGATCCCAATTGGTTCACCAGCACATTGAGTTTTGAGCAGCTCTCGGGCCAAGTAGCAGATCCCTGTTAATGGCAGTGGGGAAGCTGCCGGGAAAGCAGAGAATGTGGAGGCAGGGATTTCATGAGGGACTGGTTCACCACCACAAACACTGCAAGACCACACAGGAGAACTGACCAGTGTTGAGTCCAGGCCGGAAGGACTGGGAGACTTGCCATAATCTGGGACACTCTGTCTCAGAAAATGCTCATGAAGGCTAGAAAGTTCTGAGACTCTGAATTCAAACCTCACATACTCCCAAAGAAGACAAATCCAATCCCATTACCATTTCCTAATTGAATTTCTCATTTCTCCAATAACTGTAGTTTGATACCTTGCAGAGATTTGTTGTTGAGGAAAGCTGGAAATACTTGAATAAGATACTAGGTGAAGTGTTCTAGAAAGGCTGAAAAATTTATCACAGAATCATTACAACTCTTGCTTGCCTTTTCTTTGCTTTCAAATCTCTGTTATTAGTGATGAAGCCATAGGTGTTTATCAAAGAGAGAAGCCGGGAAGTAGAGATGGTCTGTAGAGACTTTACTGAAGTCAGTGCATGCTAGAGGGCTGCTTTTGGTGGTTTCCAAAAGTTTCTTGTGCTCTTATACTGTATGAACTTTTATGTAAAGCTCTACCTTCATAATAATCATAGTAGCCATAAATATATTTTGAATGACTATAGTGAAGGCTTTGCAGACAATTTCAGCACCCAGTTTAAGACATTTCATCTAATTACACAAACATTTTCAAGTATGTACTTAATGATGATTCTGATATTGGATTGAGATAACCCAGCAATACCCTTTTCTTTTGAAATGGCATTCTTTTATTTAAAAAAAAATTAAGATTTTATTTATTTATTCATGAGAGACACAGAGATAGAGAAAGAGAGAGAGGCAGAAACACAGGCAGAGGGAGAAGCAGGCTCCACTCAGGGAGCCCGACGTGGGACTCGATCCTGGGTCTCCAGGATCAGGCCCTGGGCTGAAGGCAGCGCTAAACCGCTGAGCCAACCAGGTTGCCCATGACATTATTTTAATAGGAAGATAAATTAGTCCTCCTTTCCCATGGATAGCTATTATGTAAAATACTAGAGGAGCTTTTCTTATCAAGGAAAATTTGAGGGCCTTCTCTTTGCTTAGACTTTGCAAGACGCCATGCTCACACATGCACCTTGCCTTTCAGGACCTTACCACCTAGGTGAGGAGGCAGGTGTAAAAACATGAGATATATTTTACAGGAAAAATTGATAGTATTTTAAATGAGATTATCGGGAGCAGATAAATGAATTTGGCTGAGAGGTGGATTGGGAGATGATGAACTCAGCTTTGGACCAAGGAGTAGGAGACGGCCATGAGGCAGAAAGGAAGAAACTAACAGACTAGTCAGCAATGAGTAGTGACTCAAAGCTCCATGGAGCTATGACTTGTATTAAACCTTAAAAGAAAGATGAATTCATGAATGCAGAATCAGATAAAGAGGACTGTGGAAGTATAGTAGGCATTTTATATCTAAATGGGAGGGGAAAAAATAAGATTTTAGGAAAGAAGTGACGAAAACATTGTGTAAGGAATTTTGGAGGAGAAAAAGTTTTTGTTCAAGGCTTCCAGAGCTAAAATATCTGTTGGGAGGGATAGATGAAAAGTATATTTATTTTGAAGGAAAAATAAAAAAAACATTGAGTCAGGCTATAATGGAGTTAATAAAGGAGAGACTGGATTTGACAGATAGATTGGTGGTGCTATGAACAAAGACTGGAAATATAGATGAGGAAAGAGAGAAAGACTGTGACTAGAATGATGCTGAACTTGGCATTGGACATCAGTAGGTTGGAAGTGACAACAAGATAGCCAATATGACCACGTGTACAAGGTGGCAGGGCCAAGATGAGGGTAGGGATGACAAGGGGCTGAGGGTGCAAAATTTAAGAAGGTGCTCGCTCCCAGGTCTCAGGCCACACAACCCTGAGAGGAACTGCCTCCCTAAATTCTGCATCTGGGACCCAACTGCTCTGTCCTAGTCCCTGCCATGCTGGGCCCATGGAAATATGGAACTATGAGCTTTGATGGAAATATGAGTTTAGATGACAAACAAGATCAGAGATTCAGGCTTGAGGTGTGCGGCATAGGAGCAATTGTATTCATGATGTCTTCAGAGTAAACAGCAAAGAGAATGAAGGACATAGGGCTGAGCCTCAAAGAACTCTCCTTTGAAAACCAGAGAAGAAAGAAGAGCAAGCAAGTCTAACACAAGAAAGACAATCAAAAAGTTCCAAAAATAGATATTTCTATTTAAATATAGTTAGATTTAGCAGATGCCCTTGCTGTTATTCCCTTCTGAATCGCCACTGAAGTGGTAATTAAATAATTTTTGAAAAAGTGTTCACTCACAAGGATTAAAAGAACAGGTGAGGTGGGACACCTGGGTGGCTCAGCAGTTGAGCATCTGCTTTCAGCTCAGAGTGTGATCCTGGGGTCCTGGGATTGAGTCCCGCATCGGGCTCCCCGCGTGGAGCCTGCTTCTCCCCTCTGCCTGTGTCTCTGCCTCTCTCTCTGTGTTTCTCATGAATAAATAAATAAAATCTTTAAAAAAAAAAAAAAAAGAACAGGTGAGGAGAAGATAGTGATAATATCATGGGAACTTGAAAAGCTGGTGAAGAAGTCATAACTGTCCAGGTAGTCTCAAAAAACCAAATACTAAAGCCAACCGTGAGGGAAAAGCCAGGAGCAAATATATTTGCTCCCCAGAAACCTGAGAGGTGTGCGATTTGGAGGCACTTGATGCCTCTGGAGGTAGGTGTGTAAGTGAGCTGAAAACAAAAGTATTTATGCAATTCTGTATATTCCACAGCAGTCAAATACGAACGATTCCCTTCCCCAAGCAGCACAGTTAGACAGTGCCCTAGTCCTCACCCAGCGGAATCCTAGAGGTCTATTCTCTACAACAGTTGAATCAGAGTGACTTTGAATATGGGATTACAAATCACAGCTAAGCATAGGGTTTCCTTACTGGCAACAGGACTAGGTGAAAGTCTGTACACAGAAGAGTAGCACCCTTCCCCAACTGAATTCCAAGAATGCCAGCAGCCAAGAATGCAGGATTCCTCTCTGAGAAAAACCAACAAAGCTCAAGAGATCTGTCTGCGAATGTGAACAGCTTTAGGCACCCCCCCCACACACACACACACACAAATGGAAGAATGGAAGCTTCCTAACAATGGAGCTTACTGGTCATCTGGTACTGACTTGGGTACACACACACACACACACACACACACACACACACACACAAAACACAGCCTCCAGATCCCATGGTAGAGACACTCTGACAACTGAACAGTCAGAAACCATTAGACATTTAGGAAAACAATCCTAATAAAAAAGGGGTGGGGGAGGAAGGAAGGAAGAAAAGATAGAAGGGGGCACCTGGGTGGCTTGGTGGTTAAGGGTCTGCCTTTGCTCAGGTCGTGATCTCGGGGTCCTGGGATCAAGTCCCCCCATCGGGCTCCCCACAGGCAGCCAGATTCTCTCTCTGCCTGTGTCTCTGCCTCTGTCTCTGTGTCTCTCATGAACAAATAAATAAAATCTTAAAAAAGAAAGGGAGGAAGGAAGGAAAGATGGAAGGGTGGATCCAACTTGCAGAAAATGTTAGTAATATAGGGATGAAGAAAACATTAAAAAGTGAGCGGGGGGGATCCCTGGGTGGCTCAGCGGTTTAGCGCCTGCCTTTGGCCCAGGGTGTGATCCTGGAGACCCAGGATCGAGTCCCACGTCGGGCTCCCGGCATGGAGCCTGCTTCTCCCTCTGCCTGTGTCTCTGCCTCTCTCTCTCTCTAGGTCAATCATAAATAAATAAATCTTAAAAAAAAAAAAAAAAAAGTGAGTGGCATGGGCAGCCCAGGTGGCTCAGCGGTTTAGCGCTGCCTTCCGCCCAGGGCGTGATCCTAGAGACCCGGGATCGAGACCCATATCAGGCTCCCTGCGTGTAGCCAGCTTCTCCCTCTGCCTGTGTTTCTGCCTCTCTCTCTCTCTCTGTGTCTCTCATGAATAAACAAATAAAATCTTTTTTTTAAAAAAAAGAGTAAGTGAGCTTCTCAAAAATACAAGTTATTTTAAAAGACATACTCAAATCACAGTAAAGAATCCTTGCAAATTATGACCACTGAAATGGAAACAAAAAGCAATAAAATGGTTGGAACATACAGATGAGAAAAATGCCCACAAATCAAATGAAGAAGATAAATATATGGCTGTAGAGGCAATAAAATGAAAAATTTAGATGATCTTCAGCAAGTCCAACATGTTATAGCAGTTTAACAAAGAAAGAACAGGGAAGGAGGTGAGGAGGAAATCATCAAAGAAATAACACCAGAAAAGAACCCTCAGAGGAGAAATACATAAGGTCCCAAATGAAGAGGTCTTTTCAAGCACCCAATTTAAGAAATGAAAAAAAGGCTGATACCAAAATTCATAATCATGAAATTTCAGAACTCTAGAAAGTTTAGATTTTCCAAGAGGAAATCCAGGAACTCTGAGGTAAGGGCCACACACAAAGGATGGCACAGGAAATCATAATGGCAACACGGGAACAAGAGGACAGTGAAACAATGCCTCAAAAACACTCAGGGGAAATCACTTGCACAAAAGAATTCTATTTGCAGCCAAACTATTAACCAGATGGAAAGATGGGATAGAGACATTTTTGGAAATACAAAAAAAAAAAAAATATATATATATATATATATATATATATATAAAATATGACCTTCTCTGTGTTTTTTATTAGGAAGCTACTAGACTCAAGGCTTACTACCCAAAGAGGTGATACAACAAGAGGAAGATTCGGGATCCAGGAAACAAGGGATCCAACAGAGAAAAAGGCCCATGGAGACTACACAGTAATGGTAAAGGGAGACTGTTGGGCCTCAGCTAGGAGCCAGTCTAAGCAGGGCTAAGGTGAAAAGGGATTCTGGAATGGTGTATCTTAGAGAAAGACTACCTGATTTGTTTAATTGTCGTCAGAGAAAACTCACCCCTTTGTCCAAGATCTGGGGATAAGCTAGCTCAAAAGAGAAAATGAAAGCAAATGAAAAAGAGAAAGAGGGTTATTGATTCTAGGGAGAATAACAGACCATAAAGGAACCGGTATCATCATAGGCTCAGCTGGGAAAAAGACATACATAGTCATAAACTTTGACTATTCATCTAACCAAAATGAGTGAAGGTGTCTGCAGGGAGGAAGGGCGAGAAGGCCAAGCCGATCAGGTGGCTCAGTGGACTAAGCAACCGACTCTTGATTTCCGCTCAGGGTGTGAGATGGAGCCAGAAGGTGTCAGGCTGCACCCCACATGGAGCCTGCTAGAGAGTCTCTCCTTCTGCCCCTCCCACCCCGCACGTGCTATTTAAAAAAAAATAAAAAATAAGTAGAATCAAGGTATCAAAATAAATCCACAATCTAGAATCAGATGCATTTATGGTAATCAGCGTGTATTTCCCATTTCATGGGAACACCTGTTAAGCAATCTGTCAAGTTTTACAATTTGAAGTTAATACACTTTTTTAGGGAAGAAAAACGAGAGGATTATGATGGAATTATACAGCCATCGTTTTAAAAAGTGGTTTTTAAGACAGTCTCAATTACATTAAGTACACTTCAAAATCTTAAGTATTTTGTATTCTTCTTTAGCATGTGAATCAATGGCTCTTTCCCAGGTCTGTGTTCATTCTTTGGAGTATTTTGAAACAACACTGTGGGTAGATGACATTAAGTACAAATTCTCCTGTCCTCAGAGATTTAAAAAAAATTCATTTGCCATGTTTTCCAGAGGTCTAGTTGATAGAATCCATCACTGATTTCTTTCTTTTGAGTTCACTATTTGAATAGTTTTTCCCATTTGTAAATCTAAGTATCTCCAAACAGTGGCTCACAACACATTTCAACTTAAACATATAAACGTTTCAGTGGGACAGAAAACCGCACTTTATTCAAACAATAGATTAGAGATGAAATAGTGCTTTTACGGTTGTTTTTGACATTTAAAAAGGGCTGAAGTATTTTCATCCCTTTGCTGCCTGTTGTTTCGTGAGAGACCTAATAACTTTGAAGAGAAGGCCCCAGCACATTATATACACTGAAACCCTGTCCAATGCAAAGTGATATTTTCCTTTCTATTTTTCATTTCTGGATGCTGGCTCCAGTCAACAATATAATCATTTTCTCTTATTGATTTTCTTATAAAATGTATCCTTGTTAGATTCATTGATGACTATACATTACGGAGGCACCTGATAAAATTTCATTGTGTTATTACCACCACACAGGAAATGCTTTTTGCTGGATGAAAATAACGACTTCTCAAGGTGAAGATGAAACTGTGTTTAATGCAGAATTCCAGAGAATGGCATTCTTATTTTGAAAGCTAATCATCAAGAACTCCCACCCTCAAATCAATTCAATATTATTCTCTGCTGAGAAGATGTACTGTATCACTCTAGCTTGACCTCAGTTTTTCCAATTTCGAAAAAAAAAAAAAGATTAATTTTCCCACTTTAAACACTTAACAACTTGAGGCTTTGGCTCTTCAAAAGAATTCTGATTCACTCATGACTGGCCTGTACGGTGCACCTCCTAAATCACTCTGTGTGGTTTTTGGTGGCCTGTATCTGATTAACTTGGATTGATTTGGGCTAGATTTTTAAACAACTCAAGCCAAATAGCGACTTCATATTTGTAGGGTCATGTAAACATGTAACTCACAGTTATTTTTTCCTTTTTTATTTGGGGGCATCATCATAAAGTATAATTTCATTGGGTCCTCTTTTCTACTGAGAAATACTTAAGTTGTTTCTTTCATTTTACCAGAATTATAGGCTTCCTGATATTCCTAAAGCACCACAAAAACAACAAGGGGTGGTTTTGTTTGCAATAATCCAAATGGTTATGGATTAATTCCTAGGAAGTCTACTAAAAAGGAAATAAAATGTTAATCTTGTCACCTAAAAATTTGAAATGAGGGCACCTGGGTGGTTCAGTGGTTGAGCGTCTGCCTTCGGCTCAGGTCGTGATTCCGGGGTGGTGGGATCGAGTTCCGCATCGGGCTCCCCACAGGGAGCCTGCTTCTCCCTCTGCCTGTGTCTCTGCCTCTCTCTCTGTGTCTCTCATAATAAATAAATAAAATCTTTTAAAAATAAGTAAATAAATAAATAAATCACACACAATAATTGATACAGCTTGCCGGACACTGCTAATAAGAAGTGACTTAGGGAGCTGATTAACACATAGAGAAACAATTCGTAAGTAGCATTCTGATTGTACATGATTGGCTGCTTCCCCAGACTTAAAACAGCATGTACACTAAACTGGCCTTTGTAGATTATTAATTTGCTTGACAAATCTTTTCTGCAGTCTAGAGGTAAGAGCCCAGCTCTTATCTCGATTATCAGAGCTCTTCTGACTAAGGAGGTTTCACTCTAAGTTTATAAGCAGTGCATTGGCTAGATTTTCAGATAACTGGACTTGGCTCTCGCATACCATACGGCCCTTGGCTTAAGCTGGAGCGAGCTACTTGTGTATCTGCAAACCTTAGTGTCCCCACTTGAAAAGAGTGGGGAGGGCAAGAGTCCGTGCAAGTTCAAGCGAATCAAGTGTTAAAATCGAATTTGATCCTGAGAAAAGATAACCAGACAGATAGCACTCTTCTCCATAAATCATTTTGAGGGAGTCCTGACCACAATAACATCCCACATGGCCAGTGTATTAAATGTGTGTAAACAAAGCTACTCTTTTAGCCATTCTAAAAAATATGCACTTGGGGACTTATAAACAGCATATTTATATTCATTAAATCATTTTTAAAATAGGCTGTGAATGAGAACTTAAGAGCGCTTAAGAAAATATTATTCATTCTGCAAAAGAGTTACTACGGCCTAGAATGCAAACTGGTCACTTGGGACTATTTTAAAACTGCAAGCAGGAGGAGACAGAGGTCACTGCCCTCCTCCCTCTACGACAAGCCAAACCTCCTCAGACTTGGCCCATCCACTCCTGATTGGGCCTGGCCCATCCACTGGGGCTTTTGCAGTCTGGACATGACCAAGATTTTTTTATTTCAACAAGGCAGAAAAATCACAAAACTAAAAAAACAAATTTGCTGCAAGGAAAAAACAAAAAAGTACTTTGTGTTCCAGATTTTATTTTAAAACATTTATTCAGGCTTCTCTATGATTTCAAGCCCCACAGCCCAAAGGCATTAAACTGTATTGAAGCTTAATGGCCTGAAAAGTTTCCTTTTGAATTAAAGCACATCCAGTTACGAAAGGGGGAGGGGGGGCATCTGCAACTAATCTGAAAGTTTCATTTCTGATCCTGGACTTTGAGGACATAAAAGTAGCCAGCAGAAGACTTTCAAATCACCCAGAAGGGAATTTGATTTCTGGGAGCTGGGTTTCTATACCAGTGCCTCACTAAGGGAAGTTTCCATTACTACAGGGTGACCTAATAGGTTTAGATGAACCCTGAGAAGAGAAAAACAACCTACCTACGCTTGTCCAGACACTGCTCCTTCTCACCAGGTGATTCACTTATTGTAGAGACAAATTCTAAGAACTTCCATTTTATGGATAAAATGGGGCCTTTGTTTCCAGACCAGAGGGCTCCAAAATAAGAATGCTATACCAGGATATGGGGAGAAATTTTAAATTGTTTTAATTTATGTGTACTGCTTAGATCATCTTCAACTCTCTGTTTGATATATGTAAAGTACATGGTACATCCTCTAAATAGGTGAATATACCAATGATGGCTACTCAGTTAAGAACATTTTGAGACAATTCCTCTAGACACTATACCTGAGGCACAGCCTTGGCTGCTGCCCCAGGAGCCGAGGGAGGGCTGACACTGGTTGTTCTAAACCTTCATCCGTGGAAGAGCCCCTTGCATATTGCAGGGCCCGTCACCACAACTAAAAGAACCTGGCTGACAACAGCTCTACTGATTGGATTTTGTTACTGTTTCCTGTTCTTTTGCCTTTCATTTAAAAAAAAAAAAAAAAAGTGCTACCGTGCATCATTAACAATGGGACTCTAACCAAAGTACAAACAGCTGGGTCCTGTGCAAGTCTTTATTGGCAACTGTCACTGTAAAACATCTATATTTGCATGAGTGCAAAACAGAGCAACTCTGACATGATCGTGTTCCATTCAACACCCTATTTCTTAGGATAGCACAGCTTATCTCAGAAAGAGAGAAATGCTCACTATCAAAGTGGACATTTTTATTATCAGCTTCAATCTGTTATTTTTGAAGAGCTATTTTTGTCTCCATACAAACAGGATACAGAGTACAACTTTCTTTTGTTGATTAAGTGTCAGTGTTTCCTCTTGAGTTGTCTGAATGACTGTTTAGCAAAAAAGGAGAATGGGGTGGTCTCGGAGAGATACAGATCTGGTTTCTAAGCTTCAGGATGTTCAAAGGAAGAGAGAGTAACACAAATTACTAGTTAAGGATTTGAAAAAAAGTATTTTTAAATATCTAAATGACTTAACATTTCAGAGGAAGACAGACTCTCCATCCTCCAGTAAAATATCCCTTCACTTTAAGAGACTCCAATGAACATTATGTTTAAACAGTTTAAACAGTTTTTGCTTTTAAAAAGTTTATGTCCCTGGGGCGCCTGAGTGGCTCAGTCGATTAAACATCCAGCTCTTGATTTCAGCTCAGGTCATGATCTCAGGGTCATGGGATTGAGCCTGCGTCAGGCTCCACACTCAGCGGGGAGTCTGCTTGAGATTCTCTCTCTCTCTCCCTCTGCCCCTCCCCCCCACCACATGCTTGCTCTCTCTCTAAAAGTAAATAAGTAAATCTTTAAAAAGTTTACATACTTATAAGGTTTAAGATACCTAATTTTAAAGATAAAATGCCCGGCAAAGTCCTCCAAGTCTTAAGGAACATGATCCATTTGACCAATTGGCTTCATGGGTAAGAACTTTACTCCTTCTCAAGACTCTTTTTTCCTCCTTATCCAGGTGGCCAAACCCAGGCAGGTCTCACTGTTATGATCCCTCATAATATATCTCTCGGGGACCCTTATCATAACTGTATTTAAACAATTGTGTGCTGCCAGTTTTAAGATTTTATAGATTGACTTTTCTGTTCCCCCACATCCCATCCGAAAACCACCCCTAAAACAATAGGAGAAACATGAAACAAAAACACAAGCTCCAACTCTGATGAGAGCAGGAGCCATCTGAAACACCCCAGCCACAATATACACATGTGGAATGCGGGTGTAAAGTGGTGATTGACTTAACCAAGCAAAAGGGGTAAATGCTAAGTGCCCACCGAGGGACCTACTGAGGAGAAGCCAGCCCAGCCAACAGAATCCCCAAACTGGGTAGGCCTCAGGCATGGGAAGCACCAGGGGCTGGGGCTTGGGAATTAACTGCCCCATGAAACAAGAGCAGTGGACTGACATCTTCAACAGAGCAGTTGTTCACCCTCTCCTCTATCTTGGATCCTCACCTCCACCTGCAAGGCCAGGAGACAGGAAGAGTATTCTCTGGAGAAACAGAAACAGACTCAGGAACACAAGGCACAGCAGAAAGCGATGGAGAGATGGCTGTGACTGCTTATCTTCATATTAAACAATGAGATTCCTGGCTCTTCTCCCACCTTCCTTCTAAAGGCAATAGTCAGATTTGTACACCCTTGACACAAGGTTATAGCCCCTTAATGGAAAGCCCCCAGAGAACAGACCAATAGGTAGTTATATCTGAGGGCTTGTCAATAAAAAAGGCAATTCACAGTGTGATTATTCTACAGTGACTCTCATCAGCAAAGCTTCTCACATACAAACAACATCTCCAGTCTTAAATATGTACCTCCCTATGTTCTCTGCAATTTTCCTTTAGGAATTTTTCCTAAAGAGGTAGTCAGATAAGTGGACCAAGATGTACATACCACAAAGCCTAGCACAATATTACTTTTAATAGTAACAAATTCAAGCCTAAATGTTTCCATCAATAGATGGCTGGTTAAATAAATGTTGTAGCCATTAAAAAGGGTACCCTATATGTATTGACAAAGAAAGATACTAATGGCCTACTGATAGTGATAAAAGACAGGTTTCAAACATCATCTATTATAATTCTATTTATATAAATACGTGTTTATATATGCATAAAAACACAAAGGGTTTTTTAAAAATAGGGGTTATCTCTAGAAGGCAGAATTATGAGAGAATTTTCATTTCTCTGTATTACTTGAGTATTTTAGCAAACATATCAGAAAATCAAAGACAATTCCTACTGAGAAAATAAAATGTTACAAATAACTTTAAGTATAGCCCTAGATCTTAATTATAAACTTACAGCCGAGAAATACCAGACATTTGAGAAAATCCTCAAGCATGCCAGACAGAAATGTAAACCAGTAAACATGGTGGAGGGAAGAGAAGACCTCTAAAGTGAGGGAAACAATGCAGGGAGCAGAAGAAAACATCCATAAAATTACAATTAATGTCCTCCAGGGGAAAAGAGAAAATATTGCATTCATGAAACAAGATGAAGCTCTACAAAAGGAACAACAACAAAAAACAAAAAAACAAAAAACAAACAAACAAACAACAACAACAACAACAACAACAAAAAAACGGGAAAAGCTTTAGAAAAAATATGGCCACCAAAAGAAAACTCCAGGAGAAGTACTGTAAGACAAAGTCAAGAAAATATAAGGAAATAGACAATGAAAGAAAAACATGAGAAAATTCTCAATGTAGAACACCGAACAGCTGATAGCTAGAACTGACAAAAAGAAAGAGAAAACTCTCAACATAAGAAACATTTCTAGAACTGAAGTTTATAAGTCTGCAAAGTAAAAAGCCTTCTGAGAGCCTAGTATCATGAACAAAATATGCCCATGTTGGAAAAGTTTAGAACACAAAGGATAAAGAGAAGATCCTAGTAGCTTCCAAATGGGAGAGTGCTGGATCTGGATGGACATACAAAGGATCAGGAATAAGAATGGCATCAGATGTCGGAAGGCTGCATTAGGACCCAGAGGACAATGAAACAATGAAGATCATTTTCGATTTAGAATTCCATAACCAAATTATCATTCCAATGTGGGGGCAGGAAAAAAATCATGTAGGAGATGCAAAATACCAAAATGATTGCCTCTCCTGTCCTTTTTTCTCGGGACCCTTTTTCCCACAAAACAAGGAAGAGGAAAACATGTGCTTCAAGAAAATAGGGAATCCAATGTAGGCCCCCCAAAAAACCAAAAAGGCAAAAGAAAATCCCAAAACTCAAGCCTCCGAGCAACTGGTTCAGATTAAAGCAAGAAGACTCAGGATCCAGGAAAGATGTTTTCAAGAAGGAAAAGTCAAAGCGGAGGGTGTAAGGAGAAACTGACAGAGTAACAGATAGATTTACTCTAAGGGAAAGTGGACTGAGCAACTGTAAGAAAGAGTAAAAAGACCTATTAATGGGTACAAAGAAAACAAATCCAGTGACAATCACTGGATTTGAGAATTAGTAACTCGAAGGAAAGTGAAAATTACATGATTGGAGAAATGTACTCATGGTACACCACTTGGCTCAGACAACAAGCTGACTGTTGTAATTTTATAAATTCTGAAATGCTGATCTAACCCATAATAATGGGGGAAAACTGGAGGGTGGTGTAAGCAAGCTAGGTCTTCAATAGTGATGAGTAAAAGTGATGACTCAACAGAGAGAAGCATATTCTTATTTAGAAATATGGAAGTCCTACCAGAAGAAGCAAGCAAAAGAGCTGAAAGTAGTTGAAGGATGGGGACCACAGCTTCATTACGTGGTGGGTGAGACCATTCCTCTTCATGGAAGACTCTTACGGCTTTTAACTAAAGACGAACATCAGTCCTGATATCCACTACAAAAATTCAGCCTTAATTCTGTACTTTAAAAAGTAGACTATCATGTCTGTTCAGTATTTAATATCCAAAAGCAAAGAAATTCCTCCCATCCCGCCCCTTCGTCACAGGCCTGCAGAGCCTTCTCCACCAAGATGAATTGGCTCAAACCAGACACTCTACTGGCCTGAATAAAATACAGATGTGCAACCGTCTCCAACTTGCATATGGATTTGTTGCAGAAATTCCTGAGCCAGTTGGTTGTTTGGAACATAGGGGTGTTTTTTCTTCCCCACCTCCACCCCGTAAGACATATTTTAGATGAGTATTCATCTCAGAATTCTGGATGGTAGCTTTCTAGGATCAAGGGGATGGGGGGAACTGTAAGTCAGATGTAGATTATTGTTAAGGCTGAGCTTCTGTGTTGGATGGTGGATTGATAGACACAGTATAAAATTATATTATAAACCACAAAGTGTAAATATAGTATAATTCATATAGTATAAATTGTAAAATCATAATAAGTGAAAAGAATGTGTCATGATCCAAAAATTACCAATCCACTTCTACATACCTAAAACCCAAAAGAGACAAAAATATATTAGCCCCAAACCTTGTTTAACAGGTGGCAGGCACATTTGCCCATATATTCAGCAATTATAAGCAATACAAATTTATTTATTTTTAATAGTATATTTTTGGAGGGTTAACTGATTTTATTTTTAAATTTTTTTTATTGGAGTAGAGTTGACACACAATGTTACATTAGTTTCAAGTACACAACTTAGTGATTCAACCTCTCTATACTATGCTATGCTCACCACAAGTGTAGCTACTGTTTGTCACCATACAATGGGACAGAAACTACTATTGACTGTATTCCTTATGCTGCACCTTTTATTCCTGTGACTTATTCATTCCATACCTGGAAGCCTGTAGCTCCCAATACCCTTTACTCATTATACCCAACCCCACACCTCCCTTCCTCTGGCAACCATCAGTTTGTTCTCTGCATTTATAGGTCTGATTCTTCTTTTTGTTTGTTTACCCATTTGTTTCATTTTTTTCGAGTCAATAAACATTTATTAAATATCTCCTAAGGGATAAGGCACTGAGTAATCCTCTGGTTATGATAATCAAGAGAGATGTGGTCTGTGGCCTGTGGGCATTGAAGAATCACCTTTATCTTTCAGAATTCAGAAATTATATTTAAATATATGGGCCAAATAAATAAATAAATAAATGGGCCACTTCAAATGTGTTAAAAACACACACACAGTAGTTCTCTTGTGCATCCCATTGTTGATCATCAAACAAAAATGAAAATCAACAATACAATGGATGAGGAAAAAATGTATTGGTTTTAGCTTGATTGTGAGCACTTGTGAAAAGCAGATTTAACTTAATAAATGGAGAGTTCCAAGATGGTCCAAGCAGCGACCCCTTTTGAGGTTCTAAGAGCTGATGATTCTGGTCTTTCCCTCTCCCTTGATGCAGAAGACATCCTTGAGTAGTGCTTTAAGTTTATTAGTCAAGATCGGGGGCATATTTAGGTCACAGATATAGTGAGTACATGTTAATACTGAGAAAGTAATTAAAGTCTCTAAATTCTCCTCAAAAAAGCAATTCTCCCCCCATGATTTCTTGATCTTTCCTCTATCTCTTATACACCTTCTTTTCCAGAGTTTCTCACTAATTCTCTTGAGTTGTTTCCTCTCATCCTAAAAATGTGTCTGAATGTCTCAGTACAAAACAGGTTTTCAGGGATCCCTGGGTGGCGCAGCGGTTTAGTGCCTGCCTTTGGCCCAGGGCGCGATCCTGGAGACCCAGGATCGAATCCCTCATCGGGCTCCCGGTGCATGGAGCCTGCTTCTCCCTCTGCCTGTGTCTCTGCCTCTCCCTCTCTCTCTCTCTCTCTCTCTATCATAAATAAATAAATTTAAAAAAATAAACATTTAAAAAAAAAAAAAAACAGGTTTTCACCCAAAGATACCGGTTTGTACCATAGCCCCCAAACCTCCCAGGCCACGCACACACATCCTGACTCACCCAGCGCACACGCACTCACGCACACACGCACACACACGCTCCACGTGCACCCGACAGCTCCCCTCGCCAGCAGGTCCTGTGCTTGGCAGGCCCCAACCTGCAGTCATGATCCTGCATCAGCGCTAAGGCTTCAATGAGCTCATCCGGAGAAAATGTACTAAGCATGCAGTTACGCCTTTGCCAGGGGCTGCAGGCAGCTGATGCCTGGTTCTTGATGCCCACACATACAGGCCCAACCCCCCTGCTGCCCAGAATAACAACGTGATAGGAAAAGTCAAGACAGGTAGAGGGAAGACTGGGGAGGAAAAAAATTCACATTAGTTGAATAACACATAGCATTTACTCTTTGCCAGGCCTGTTCTGAGTGCTTTAAATATCAACCTGTGCAAAAAAAAAATATATATATATCAACCTGTGCAGAAGAGACTATTATTTACACCGAAAGATGAAATGATGGAGGCTGGAGAGGTTAAGTAACTTGTCTAAGGTCACACAGCTATAAAGTAATGGAGTTGATCCAAGCAGTCTGGCTCCAGAATCTGTGCTCTTAATTATGACTCTGTTTAATTCTTTTAGCCTGAGGTAGGAAGCCTCCTCTCTACCTTTCTAATTCCCGGGATAATGAATACACTGTTTTTCTATCAGAAGGAATGGGGGGGTGGAGGAGTGTTTGAGATCAGCCAAGAAACTTGCCAGCCACACAGAGCAGAGGGACAGACGCTCAGAACAGGGATCAGGGGAGGAGGGTCCTGGGGTGCAGGATCGCTAGACAGTGAAAATCAGGTACTCCCTGGCTGGAACACACATAGGACTGGATAATGCTCATGGCTAAGGTAGGGGAGGTGACTCCAGGCCTGGAGGCCACTTATAAAGAGGAAATAAACCAGAAGTGGAGGTGAAAGGCTGCCTGGACTGATAAGAAGACACTGGCTATCTGTGGATGTAGCGCTTTGGAAAACGAAGCCAGATCACAGTCATCAGAGAAGCACATAAATAGCATTTCCAGACCTTGGCTTCTTTTCAACTCAGTGAACATTCATAAAGGCCTATGAGGAAAGAGAAACATTGAACAGAACAACTTAAGGAGCATGGCCCAGATTTTTCCCATCTCAGTGAGGTGTTTACATTTAACTTAACTGTGGGCTTGGTACGTGGGCAACGTTTGGTGGGGACCTCAGCCAGCAAGGCACCTGAGAGCACCCTGCAGCACCATCTGCAAAATGAGAGCAGCAGGGCTTCTCGGAAGCTGCACTAGTTGGAGGGAAAATAAATAAATAAATAAGTGTGGGGGGGGGGGGCCAGGGAGAGAAACGGGAACCGAAGTCAGTCAAGAGAAAAGAAATCCGCAATAGGAAGGTCAGCCACTCTAAGAATAACTGTCCTGCAAAAACAAAACCAGGCCAAATATAATGTCTCCTACCTCAGCCAAAATCATCTGCCTTTAGAAGTCAGTGTGATGTTCTGGTATTTTTTTTCTCCTTTATTCCCTATAGGCTCTTCTAAGGTAGGCCATGCTCTGTGAGAAGATGTATGTGAGCAAGGTTTCATTTGACATCTGTTTTCCAACGATTAAATTTGTGGTGGTTATATTTAGAACAAAAGATAGTTTAAGGAATAATTAGGTGCCCATATGTGATACAGGCAGGATAGAAGCAAATGTTTTTAGGATCATGTTTTTAAAATTCAAAACTGAAAATTAGAAATAAAATAATGTGGATTTGAAGTTTCTCTAAAGGATTGCATTTTAAAACCCAGCAATATGACATATCTGTACCTCAATTTCCACATTTGCATACTTTACTGCTGTTTGCATAAAATGACTTCCCTGACCCCTCCCCGCCCCCAATCTGTGAGGCCAGGATGATCAGTTGGGTTTCCAGTAGTGGTGATGGATTTGCTCTGATCCACCCTCACCCTTTCTCCTGTTTCCGCCCATGATGAATGGGCACCATTACAAAATGGTGGCTGGGGTTAGGAGTGCAGCCTAGAGGAGCTCATCCCCATGGGGGAATCAAACGCTGGACCTCGGCCTCTTTTGTGTGGTGCTTTAACCTACTGAACTAATCAGCCACAGAAAAATAAGGATGCTTATCACTGACTTGCCAAATAGAAGTGCCATGAGAATACATTTTAAAGAAGAAGAAGAAGAAGAGGTAAGGAGAGAGATCTTAGGAGCTTTGCTTCTATAGAAAAACAGCTATTTAAATACCAACTAATAGTATTAAAAGTCAGAAACAGAGGCAATGGCAATAAAAGCCCTTTCTCTAAGTCAACAACTGGCTGGAGACTACACGTGTCTACAAAATGAGTTTCACAAGCTCAGGCTTATTTTAGAAACATCAATACAAAAACAGCAGTAACAGAAAGTATTTTTCCCCTTAGTTTAAGCACTGCTTGGATATGCATTATACCCAGCCAAGCAATAACTTCTTCTCTTAAATTTTCCCAAGTTCAAGTATATGGCTTTGAGCACACCACAAGCTTTATTAAACGGCCTAGCTCTAAGTATGCAATAATCGCTCATTTCCTGGCCATTAATTCAGACATCATGCAATCACTCAAAGGCATCCATTTTCCTTTGCTGCTATTTTGGGGACTGCTGCCCTATTGTCATCCCCGCCTTAGACCCCTGACTTCGTCGTCTTTTAATTAGAGCCAGCGAGAGCGACAGGCGGAGTCAGCCTGCTGAGGGTGATCCATCACATGGCTCTCTGCTCCCTGGCCTCCTAGATGACAGTTTATAAACAGGACATCTTGGGTATCAAGATAGCTGCTTAAGGAAACAGAAGAACAAATGGTGACCATCTTGTAAGCCACTTCCTTGAGATGACTCTAGTCCAGGGCTGTATTTACTGACTCTTATTTTTATTAAATACCCAAATAAGCTTTACTAATGACGAGTTTGGAAGATGCCTTGGCTAAGCTTGCCCTCAGATACACTGCTGTCATAACCTAAGAGTTGCCCAAGGTGTTAACAAACATACTTCCAAATGAGCCACTGGCCTATTTTTTAGTAGACCTGCTTTTTAGCTAACCCCTGGCCACGTTGATCAACAAAGGTACCAGTCCTGGAAAAGAAGAAACTAAAAATCAGCTCAATACTTACAGAAATCACTACTTCTTAGCCCACAAAGTGCTACTATTCAACAGTAGTTTCCAGGTAAAACTAAAAGACTGACTTACATCTGCTGAAATCTAACCCTGTTATCCAGAGAGAAGATATATAAGACCCAAAGTTATATTGGGTATAATAAATACATTAGGCATATTATGTATATCTACAACCATGGGGTGAGCTGGTGCACATGATGGGTGCCAGGTTAGACACCCAGCCATGCACTGGAGAAGCTCACAGCTAGAGGGAGTCCTGCTGGTGAGCCTGAGGGGAACAGCATGATGTGTGCAGAACCAGCAGCATGTGCTGCAGAAGATGCTCAGAGGCTAAGGCTAGAGCTGCACTGGCTAGATTTGCCTCGGCTCCTTCATGAACTGTGGAGTATGCCCTTGGGTGGTTTACTTAGCTTATCTCAGTTTCATTACTTTGATATATTTCTTTCCAGTCCTCAGAGTGTGTATGTGTGTGTAATCTTACACATAACAAAGCTGAGGCCTTAATTTTTGCATATTTCTACCTTACTTTATACACTTTTGAGTATAACAGAAACATTTTTCCATGTCAGTATTATTTCTCATGACTGTCTAAGACAACAACCTACAAATACACATTAACTTAGTTAACAGCTCCTTATTGTTGGACACCTACATCGTGTCCCCTTTTCACTATAATAAATTGTGATAAATATTTTTTCCTATCTTTCAAACGAGCTTAATAGAACTGGACTGAAATATTCCATGAAAGATTTTAATACCTCATTAAAACTGTCTAAAACCCAATAGTTTAGGAGGTAATTATGCCATAACTATTTTATTCTTTCTTAGCTTGCTCATTGTTCTATTCCATCTTTTTAATAATAATGCAGATTGTACAAAGACCGTACAATAGGATCTAATTCAATATTAAACAATGAATGTTGATTTGACCTCCTACAGCACTTTTTTTCAGTTATTGACTTAGACACTGAGGATAGAGCAGTGAACAAGAGAGACCAGATAGTAACTATACTTATGGTGAGCGTACCATAACATTTAAGCTTGCTGAATCACTATGTTGTACACCAGAAACTAATATCACAGTGTATGTCAACTATACTTCAGTTAAACAAACAAACAAACAAACAAAGACAGACCAGGGACGCCTGGGCAGCTCAGCAGTTGAGTATTTGCCTTTGACTCAGGGCCTGATCCTGAGGTCTGGGGATCGAGTCCCACATCAAGCTCTTGCAGGGAGCCTGCTTCTCCCTCTGCCTATGTCTCTGCCTCTCTCTTTCTCTGTCCCTCATGAATAAATATATAAAATCTTAAAAAAAAAAAAAAAGACAGACCAACCAACCTTAGTCTTCATGGAGTTTACCACCACCATGGGAGGGAAGACAGGGAAGACAGGGAAATAAATGCACAAGTAAACATAAAGTACGCCAGAAGCTGATAAATGCTATAGAGGAAAAGTTTGAGAGAGAAACAGGCAGGACCTACAGGTTGGGAGGTACTATTATTTTTTTCTAGAACTGCCTAGGAATAACTCACTAAGAAGATGATATTTGAGCAGAGATCGAAGGAAAAGAGGTGAGAAAGTGGTCCAGGCTGAGTAAACAAGAAAGACAAGAAAGGCTAGAGCCAAGTGAGTGAAGGGACTATGACAGATGTGTTCCGATAGGTAGTAGGGGCTAAATTAGTTCTGGCCTGATAGGCTTTTGTAAAGATTTTGAGTTGAGTTGGTAAAAATGAGTTCCTAAAAGATGCTTTCATACACATTCTGAAGCCATCCACTTCTTTCTAAGGAATGGTTCCCAAAATAACATTATTTGCTGTGAGTTCTAGTTGATGTATTTTCATAGGCCTTCTTCCCATTCTAATCCACCAATATACATCCTATTGGACTCATTCTTATCCAAATGGCTATTCATAAGCTCAAGATTTTATTCTTGAAAGTTTTGTTGTTTGGTCAAGAAGAGAGACGTGCTATAGTTCCCATCCCTCCCTTACCTGAAGACTTGCTTTCCTCAGTGTAAGATACTCATAGTCAACCCAGTCCAGAAACAGATGATCCTCTGACCTTTCATCAGGTCAATAATAGCCCAACACTACATCATAAAGCCTGCGTCATTCACCTCACTGCATCTCATCAAGTAGACATTTTATCATCTCATATCATCACATGAGGAAGGGTGATTACAGTACAGTAAGATATTTTGAGAGATACCACATTTACATAACTTTTATTACAGTATGTTGTTATAATTATTCTGTTATTTTGTTGTTAATATATTACTGTGCCTAATTTAGAAATTAAATTTTATCATAGGTATGTATGTATTTTAAAAAATAGTATATAGAGAGAGTTCAGGACTATCCATGGTTTCAGGTATCCACTGAGAATGTCTTAGAATGTATCCTCTGTGAATAAGGGGGAAGGACTGCTATACAGAGGCTAAAAACAAAAAAACAAGTAAAGGTAAACTTTTTTCTGAGGACAAAATTGGTTTCCATAGAGATCAGAATTGGGACCATCTGATGTTTTATAAGTGTTCTGCAAGAGAGCACAAGAGAAAACTCCCAGAGTATAGACAACACTAAGATAGCTAAAATGTGAACTGCTGATAGGAACAAAATACTAAAAGGATCTCTCAAAATTCTGTGATTTAATATAAAATTGAAAACTGAGTGTCAGCATTTAGATGAAGTCATGCAAAATGTTTTTATGAAACTCCACAATCTCGGCTTTTAGTCTTGCCAAAGAGTTTAAGGGTTTCTCTTACAAACACTGCTCCCTGCCATCTTCCTGCAAGCAAGTAAGTGAATAAATGTGCACAGTATCAGCAAATATAATAAATAAACACTATTTCTTTCAATAAACATGTTCTGAACAGAGACTATGTGCAAAGCACTATGCTTGCTATTGGAAATGCAAAGCTCTGGTCTTACAAGGTAACAACTTGATGGAAAGTGATGAATTCTCTCCTAGATGCACCATATGATGCTGTATGGAAAAAGAAAGATAGCCTAGGTGGTCGAGGTTCAAGTAAGGTAAAAGAAGTGGTGGGAGTTAGTTGGACTTAGATGGCTTAAAAGGATTTGGTGTCCCAGAAAGAAAAAACTATAAGAGATGAGGCCCATGGAGAGGCTTTGGGATGTTGATGAAGATATATGGAGTGGTTGCAATACACAGATGGAGAGATGGGCTCTGGAAGTGATCAGGGGTGAGAGGTAAACTTGTTCTTATGCTCTTAGGAACAATGGTACATCCACGTCTGGGAAAGTGTATACAATTCTGGCCTCATATTCAATATCCACACATGACCAGCAGCTTAGATAAAAGGCAACTAAAATGGTCATGTGGGTGAAGTGGTTCTCATAGAAATACTAAAAAAATTGACTCCCTATCCAAAAGAGGTTAAAAGGAAAAAATATACCAAAGTCTATGAAATTAAGATAAATAATGAGTAGGATAACATGATGCACTTGCTCATCAAACCCCAGAGATCAAATTCTAGACAAAATCCAGCCAACCAGGGCATTTCACACATAAACCGTATCTAAAGTCAATGTCTCCTAAACTTGTTGATCTTTTTTTTTTTTTTTTTTAAACTTGTTGATCTTAAGTATTCCCTGAGGAGTTTGTTAGAAATACAGATCCCAGGGATGCCTGGGTGGCTCAGCAGTTGAACGTCTGCCTTTGGCTCAGGGTGTGATCCCGGGGTCCAGGATTGAGTTTTCCATCAGGCTCCTTACAGGAAGCCTGCTTCTCCCTCTGCCTATGTCTCTGCCTCCCTCCCTCTCTCTCTCTCTCTCTATCTATCTCTCTCTCTGTGTCTCTCATAAATAAATAAATAAATAATCTTTTTAAAAAAGAAAAAAGACATACAGATCCTAGATCTCATTGCACAGATTACCATCCCACCTCACTGTCCTACCAGCCTCCTGAATCAGAATCTCCAAAAGATGTGCCTTGGGATTTGTATTTTAACAAGTGTCTCAGATGGTTCTTATGCTGCAGCAAATTTGGAAAACACTATTCTGAAAGTAAAGGCTAGAAACTCCAAGGATCAACAGTATTAATTGCAAAAATTCTTTCACCTGGCCAGCGGTTCATCTCGAATATACCAATTAGAGCTACATTAGATAGCTTGAATCCCCTTGAGCAGTGGTACTGATGAAAAGTACGGAAGGTTGTCGATGATATGGGATGTTCCGTGATGACAGAGGCTATTTGTGGATACCCTGACTGACCATAGATATCACCAGCCTCATCAAGCCTCTGGAGACCATGAAGATCCGAGTAACAGTATCTGACTGTGACTAGCTCAGCATCCAAGGGCTGATGTACAATTTCAGCCTCCTTCAAAATGTCCTTTGTGGTTTCCTCAAGTTCTGCCCCGAAGAGCAAGTCCATTCAAAGTCTTCCTCTCAAGAATCACCATGGAAGCTGACAAGCCACAGGCCATTCAAAGGAGCCACCACCTGGCAGCTGCGACTCCTGTTCCTCCTGTGTCGCTCTCCAGTCTCCCTTTAGATCCTCTTCTCTTCAGCTCATTCCTTCCTTCAGCCTTCATGACCCTAAATGGCTGAGGAAGGGATTAGGACTTGCACTGCTTTCCAACTCTGGGCTTTAACTTACCCAGCACTATGCTGCTGCAAGGTAATTCCCCTAAAAAGATGTGACTGTCGTCTGCTTGTCAAAAATTGGAATTTAACATTCATGGCTATCATTTTAAATAACATTCCAAGTAGAGAAAAAATTTTAAAGATTTTATTTTTTAATTCTTATTTATTTATGATAGTCACAGAGAGAGAGAGAGAGGCAGAGACATAGGCAGAGGGAGAAGCAGGCTCCATGCACCGGGAGCCCGACGTGGGATTCGATCCCGGGTCTCCAGGATCGCGCCCTGGGCCAAAGGCAGGCGCCAAACCGCTGCGCCACCCAGGGATCCCAAGAAAAAATTTTAAAAAAATCTAGAGTAGAAATAGTTTGCCAAGTTTCAGCTTGATTTGCATTTGAAATACTTAGAATCCAAAATCAATAAATTATGGGGTTTCTGCATCTTAGGAACCACTAAGAAAAGACAATGACCTTGGATTTGTGTAAGTTGCTGGCAGGTGAAAGACACAGGAAATTTAAGTGGTACATGGGTCCTTCTAAAACATTCTCATATTTCCATAGTTTGTGTTAAGTGACTATGTTCTAAGAGCTCAATTAACTAGAATCACAAAAATAATTGTTTCACACATCAAATCCAAAGCCCCAAAGGTTTAGGAGAAGGTTAATATTTTCATAAGTCTGAGTCAAACTTGATCCCTTGTTTTTATTTTAAGAATTTTATTTATTCATGAGAAACACACAAAAAGAGGCAGAAACACAGGCAGAGGGAGAAACAGGCTTCCCACAAGGAGCCCAATGTGAGACTTGATCATAGACCCCGGGATCACACCCTGAGCCGAAGGGAGACGCTCAATCGCTGAGCCACCCAGGCGTCCCAAACTTGATCCCTTGTAGTCAGTCATTTCCTGATTGCTAAAACCTTCAACAAAAGAGAAAGGAAAGATCACAAATCGTCAATCAATGACAGATATTGCTTCAGTATATGGAGACATTCAGTCGGAAAAGTCTGAGAGGACCTGTTCTTGTATAACGTAGAGGACCAAGAGAAGTTTCTTCTGAGCAAAAACTTCTCACATGCTGAACAAGTGCAACCATTGTAAAAATTATGTTTACAACTTAATAAATGTTGCCAGTCAAGCTCAGAATCAGCCTATGACAGTGAAGTGATTTCTTAAAAGAATTACATGAATGTCACAGGGACTAGAAGCCATCACCAAGCGAGGCACTCCCGTGCACAAACCATTATTTTAAAAACCCATATTGCCTTCATGAGACAGTGTATAGGCCTTTTTTAAAATTTAAATTCCATTTGCCAACATATAATGCATCCTTAGTTTCAGATGTAGTATTCAATAACTTATGAGTTGCATATAACACCCGGAGCTCATATCACAAGCCCTCCTTAATGCCCATCACCCAGTTACCCCATCCCCCCTCACCTCCCTCCAGCACCCCTCAGTTTGCTTATGACAGTTAAGAGACTCTCATGGTTTTTCTTCCTCTCTGATGACTCCCCATTCAGTTTTCCCTCCCTTACTTTATGGTCCTCTGTGCTGTTTCTTATATTCCACATAGGAGCGAAACCATATGATAACTGTCTCTAATTGATTTATTTCGCTCCACTTAATACCCTCCAGTTCCATCCACGTCGATGTAAATGGTAAGTGTTCATCCTTTCCATTGGCTGAGTAATATTCCATTGTATATATTTACCACATCTTCTTTATCCAATCATCTGTCGAAGGACATCTCGGCTCCTTCCACAGTTTGGCTACTGTGGACATTGCTGCTATGAACTTTGGGGTGCAGGTGTCCCTTCAGATCACTACCTTTGTGTCTTTGAGGTAAATACTTAGTAGTACAATTGCTGGGTTATAGGGTAGCTCTATTTTCAACTTCTTGAGGAGCCCCCATACCATTTTCCAGAGCGGCTGAGACCGTGTATAGGCCTTTGGTAATGGTAATTCTCCTGTTCAGATGCTTGCCCATGAATGGGATGTGCTCACTCTGTCACTTATGTTTCTCCATAAAATTACGGACTGGCCACTTGTGATGTGGACTCTTACTCAGAAAAGGGGATAGTTCTCTAAAGATGTCAGCCTTAGTCGTTGACACTTATCAACCACTTTTCATTATTCAACATTTTGTATTACAAGGCCCTTTGCAAAATAAATTATGAGCCAATATATTTGTTCATCTGGTATGTTTGTGGATCCTAGACATACATCAATGTTATTTTCTTATTTCCCCTTCGATTTATTGGGTAATAGATCTTATGCTGAAATGCTTCTTTCAATTAAACTTGCAGTAGATCTAAAGATTCAGGATTGTAAGCTCATTACAATGGGAGTAACATAGGAGAACAATACCATTGCTGGTGGCCCTGGATACCCAGATGGAAGGGTGGAGAGGGGAATTCCTTATAACAAGTTTCAAATTCAATCTTTGTGTGAGCAGATTCAATTCTTCTGAAGGAGACAGAATCAGACATCAAAATCCAATGAAAGGAATACTGGCATGCAAAATCAGTAGTTGTGAAATATTTAACAAAAGCCAAATATTGACCTGCACTGAATTCATAGATATGTAAATATGACTATTGTAAGAATAGAGAAGCCCAAGAACTAGGGTTGCCAGATTTAGCAAATCAAAATCCTGAACACCCACTAAATTTGAATTTCAGATAAATGATAAATAATTCTTTTAGTATAAGGATGTCCCATGAACTCCTTGGGGCATACTTACACTAAAAATATATTCATTCTTTAGCTGAGATTCAAATTTCACTGGACATCCTATATTTTATCTGCTAAATCTATCAGCTCATTGTTACAAAAGGAGACCACACTTGAGTCAACAGATAAGAAACTAAATTTGAACTAATCTATCTGATTCAATATTACCTGAACACAATGAGTACTTAGGCAGAAAGCAGATTTGGTACAAAGGAAAAACCTCAGTGATAATCTTGTTCTTGCTTGAAGTAGAAGGACACTGCATGCTATCATAATGCTTTTCTTCCTGTTAAATTCCCTTGAGTTAATACAATACAAAACCTTAATACTTTGCATTTTGTAGTAGCCTTCCAAACAGGAAGACCTCCATCTCTCTGGGAGTCTATGTGCATTTCTAACAAGACCACAGTGATAAGGGGCTATGTACACACCTCAGTTACATTTAAGTTAAAAGAAGAATGGAGGGCAGCCCCGGTGGCTCAGCGGTTTAGCGCCACCTTTGGCCCGGGGTGTGATCCTGGAGACCCTGCATCGAGTCCCACTTTGGGGTCCCTGCATGGAGCCTGCTTCTCCCTCTGCCTGTGTTTCTGCCTCTCTCTTTCTCTCTCTGTCTTGAATAAATAAATAAATAAATAAGTCTTTAAAGAAGAAGAAGAATGGAGTGTCAATGTGGCAAACTTGGAGTGGGTTTATCACTTGGGATTTAAGATTTGGTGTGTCTGTGTATATGTGCGTGTTTGAGGGTTTCCCTCTTACCATCAGAAAAGGACTGACTGCACTGATATAAACGGGTTATTTTTTAAAGTCAGCAATAAAAAATAAAATTATAGATATTTTGGACAATGCAGAATACATATAGCTCTTTTCATAAATACGTATCTGTAAAAGGCACAGAACACCTCTGATTAAGCATTTGTTTAAATTAAGAAATTAAACTAAAAATACCAAGGTGACTCAAGATCAAAACTTAGCATGTAAAAAAAAAAAAAAACTTAGCATGTATAATACATTTCCAAATACATGGGATATCTTGGAGACTAAGGAAATTATTCAGCCATCTCCTATATTCTCAGGTATTCTGATGTTTTTTAGTGTACATAGAATCCCATTATTTCCCATTACGCATCAGGAAATCAGAAACTGATTCCAAATACAACTGAAATTGAACTTCTTTATTACACACATTAGTTTCCCTCTATTTATCTAGAAATCACTTTGGCACAAGAACGTCACCTGGCAGTAACAGACTCACCATAGTGCTCAGGAAGCTGTGTTAAATGAATGAATCGATGATTCCAGCAAGATTTGTTTGGAAAATAGTTCAGATGGTACATACAATATTAAAAAGTGTCGAATGCCCTTTAGCATGGGTTTTATTGAGTAAGATTTGAAATGAGTTTTTTGAAAAATCTATATAGTTGGAGTCTAAGAAAACTGACATCAAGCCCTAGCTTGGCTTTCAGTTCTAGTTCCAAGATCTCCAAAACTGTACTGGTTTTCTTTGCATCCAGGGAAGATTCCATTTGTGTCTGTGAAAGGAGAGCAGCAGATATTCCTGGATCTATTCACATCTTCAAGGAGACTGCCCATAAGCTTACCAAGTACTTTTACTTAGCCAGCTTTCATTTCAAATACCATTCTCACAAAAGGACAAACACATTCTTTATATTTTCTAACATTCTAACCCCAAATAAAATGAAATATAAATTTGGAGTTTCTTCACCAACACAGTAATAATAAAACCAAGAACACAGCTTTAACTTCTGCATATGTCAATTGGCATGCAACAGAGAAAGACTAAGGCATGAAAATAAATTGTAGTCCTCCCTACTCACACCTGCATTAATGATGTCTTAATGAATGACAGGAGAGAGAAATGAGACTATTATGCATTTGACATTTAATCAGCCCAAAAGCTATAGTTTAAGTATTATATGTTCATTTTACAGTTGGAGAAACTGATTTCCTAAAGTCACCTCAGTAGGAAGCAGAAGTGATAAGATTTGAACCCAGGTCTGATTGATACTAAAGGCCACATTTTTGCCAAGGCATCATGATGCTTCCCACTCCGCCAAGGGCAGGAGACTTACAGCAGACCATTTCTGCTAGCAGCTAGTCAATGTGGTACACATATGTGACTGAGACTGGATTGGGAATGTCTTTTCCTATTGGAAAGGGCAACAGACAATTCTGTTCTTTCACAGGATAAGAAATGTCAAAGTCTGGACAAATTAGCTCTCCCTAAAAATTGCAATGGGACACATAAAATCAGAGTCATACAAAAAGAATAAGATACCTCATTATTTCTTCCATTGTTATTTTTGGATTTTCATTCTTTGTTTTTTCATACTAGCTTGCTGAAATATCAAGGTTAATGTCTCAGGTTCCAACTTCCCAAGTGACCTTTATCCCAATTACCCTTCCATGTGACATCTGCTTCAGAAATATTGACCTTCAAAATGTTGAAAAGCAACTTTATCTATAGATCTGTACCCTCTGAACAGCAAGTACCTCCCACTTATCTTCCTCTCGCTTCTGTAGTTAAACACATTGATTGAAGTTCATTTGAAAGAACAAACCAGTAACAGAAGGGAACTTTCTCAACCTGGTAAAAAGAAGCTATGGAAAAAAAAAAACTGCAAATAATTTCATGTAATGGTGAACATCTGAGATCCTAATATTGAGGATATGGCAATGATGTTTCATTTCACCATTTCTATTCAACAGAGTACTAGAAGTCCAAGCCAGTACAATAAGGCAAGAGAAAGGTAATAAGAGGCATACAGATGGGAAAGGAAGAAGTGAACTGTCTTTATTTGTAGATATAACATGACTGCATATGTAAAAAACCAATCTAACTAATCTACAAAAAGCTACTAGTACTTAAAAGTAAACTTAACAAAGTTGTATGGTAGCAGAGAAATACACAAAATTTAATTAAATGTCTATATGTTAACAACAAATAATTCCAAAATGAAATTTAAAAGCAATAATTACACTATCAAAAATATGGAATCCCTAGGGATAAAGTTAACAAAACATGAGTAAGAACTATATACTAAAAACTATAAAGTATCACTGAGAAAAATTAAAGAAGGCCTAAATAAATACTATGAAAATTAGGTGGAGAAAATGATATTATTTAGATGTAAATTCTCCCTAAATTTAAAGAAACCCCAGTAAAAATCCCAGGAAATTTTTATGTGTATGTAAACATTGACAAATGGACTCTAAAATTTGCATAGAAATTGAAAGGACCTGGAATCACCTAAACTTTTTTGTTAAAAGAAAAATAACATGGGAAGATGTAACCTGTCCGATTTCAAGACTTACTGTAAAACTACAGTTACCACAACTGTACTGGCATAGGAATAGACTTATAGATTAATGTAACAGAATAAAATGTCTGGAAACAAACAGATACATATGTGGTCAACTCATGTACAGCAAAAGTTACCAAAATAATTCAATATGAAAAGAATCATCTTTTCAACAGATGGTGCTACAACAACTGGATATCCATGTGGGGTAAAAAAAAAAAAAAAAAAAAAAAGGACTTTACCTTTCATACCACACACAGAAATAAAGGTAAGAGCTAAGACTTTAGAAAATCTCTGTGGCCTTGGGGTAAGGAAAGTTGTTGTAAATGGGACACAGAAAGCACAAACCTAGAAAAAGATAGTAATAAATTGTACTGCATCAAAACTTACAACTTTTGCTCTTCCAACAATATTCTTTATAAAACTGCAAAAGCAAGCCACAGCGTAGGAAAATATATTTAAAAAATTGACAAGAGACTTATAGCCAGGGTGGGTGGTTTTTTATACAAACTCTTAGACTCCAATTAACATTGGGCAAAAGATTTAAACAGACACTTCATAACCAAAAACATATGACTGGCCACTAAGTCTACAAAAGATGCCCAACATCACTCATCAGGGCAATGTAAAATAAAATCACAATAAATAATACTAAATAGGGATCTCTGGGTGGCTCAGGGGTTGAGCATCTGCCTTCAGCTCAGAGTGTGATCCCAGGGTCAGGGATCAAGTCCCACATCAGGCTCCCCGCATGGAGCCTGCTTCTCCCTCTGCCTGTATCTCTGCCTCTTTCTCTGTGTCTCTCATGAATAAATAAATAAAATCTTTTAAAAATAATAATAATAAAACTAAATAAATAGATAATGAAATCACTACTCATGCACTAAAATGGCTAAAATTTAAATAAGTGCCAACACCAATTAATAGCAAAAATGTGGCACACCTAAAACTCTCAAATACTGCTGAATACTATATAGTACAACCACTTTGAAAAACATTTTGTAGTTACTCATTCATACAGCTAAATACATACTTACCATACGACTGAGCAATTCCACTCCTAGGTGTTTAGCCAAATGAAACATATGTCCCCACAAAAACTGATACATCATGAATATTCATGACAGTGTTTCTCAATATAGCTAAACACCTAAAACAACACAAATGGCTATCCAGAGGCGAGTGGATAAACAAAGTGCAGTACATCCATACAACTCATAAAATGTATTTCAAAAAATAAATTGATCCATGCATCAACGGATGAATCTCACATAGAATCTCAATTCATATTAATTGAGAAAAGTCAAACACAAAAGTATGTACATATAATTTCATTTATATGAAATTCTAGAATAGGAAAAATTAATCTACAGAGATACAAAGCAAGTTAGTGGTTGCCTGGGACCAGGAGTGGGGTAGGGAGTGAGGATTGACTATAAAGTGTCATGAAGAACTTTGGGGGATGATGGAAATGTTTTATATATTAATTTTGGTGGTAGTCACATGGATATATACATTTTTCTAAATCTGAATACTGTACACCTAAAATTTACTATGTGTAAACTATACCTCAATAAAGTCAATTTAAAAACTAGATTTAGATATTATTTCTCAGCTATTAGATTAGTAAAAATCAAAGTTAGAAAATATACTATGTTGATATGCAGGGGATAGAAACTCTCATATATTACTAGTGACAATGCAAAATTAGATCATACATAGGGAATTTGCCAATAGTAACCAAATGACACAGGCATTTACTTTCAACCTATGTATTGCACTTCTAGGAATCAATTCCAAAAGTGTATTAGTAAAAATTATGAGAAAAAATATACTCAATTTTTCATTAAAGCACTGAGTGTTCTGAAATAGAAAGCAGAACAATAGGAAAACACCCAAATATGTAAGGACTATGATATATTCAAGACAGAGATGCAGGTCAGACTTCTCTGAATATGCCTCGTGTTTCAATTATGTATGTGAATATATTTATATTATGTTGCCTACTTCCATTCACTGAAAATGGCTGAAATAATGATCAACCCAGTAGCAATGAGTATCTTCACTGTGTTCTCTAAATACCATTTTCCAGCAAAAAAAAAAAAAAAAAAAAAAAAGCCAGTTTTTGTGAGAGACAGCTCATCCCAGGCCTGGAAAAGGAAATATATAAATTGATCACAATAAAATCCAAATACACTCGGTGACAGGCACTGAGGAGGGCACTTGATTTGGGATGAGCACTGGGTATTATACTATATGTTGGCAAATCAAACTTCAATAAAAACAAATGAAAAAAAAAACAATAAAAGCCAAATAAAAATTGGAAACCACCAAATACTACCACAGTCAAAAGGATTCAGAGTCAAACTACAGAACCTCCCACTGGCTGAAGATGGGACCATTTGAGCATCAATAAAGATTATAAATACTTGGATTGACCAAGCAAATATTTAAAGTCCATTTGTTCATAATGATACTAAAAAAATAATATACTCATTGGTCATTGGAGATTGTTAGGGAACCAAATTCATTAATTTGAAAATTGGTAAATAAAGGGAAAGAAAATGCCATCAATAAATGCCATCAATAAATCCAGACTGCAGAAAAGGTGGTAGGACAAATACCTAGGTCTTTCAACAACTAAATGCCAAGCAAAAATAGAGATGAGGGAGTTCTCTATAGATTACACAAGATTAAGTGACTCATCAACCTGACAGCAATGTGTGCACCTTATTTAGATATTTATTTGAACATAATTTTTAAAATGTTTTATGGGACAACTAAGGAATATGAACATTGACAACATATTAGATGATAGAAAGGTCAATTTTGCTAAGTGCTAAAATGGTGTTTAACAAGGTTTCAAGGGAGTCCTTATCATTTAGAAATATATAGTATATTTAAAGGTGATACAGAACATCTAGGATTTGATTCAATACAATGATCAATGAAAAGAATGGGAATGGAGTTTTAAACAAAAGAAGATTGCCCATGAGTTCATTACTGTTGAAGCTGAACAGCGGGTACAGGGAGTTCATTATGTTATTCTCTCCACATTTGTGTATGTTTAAAATTTGTCAAAATAAAAAAAGGTTTTTTAAGCATCAGTAAACAGTTGAAAGGAAAAGGGAAATCTAACCTGGGCATATGAGCTATAAATAGATATCACAAAGAAGAGAGATCAGACTTGGTGAAAGCTACAATTCAATGTGTAGAATCACATTCTAAAACTCCATCTATACAAAAAATTAGCAGTAAGCTAATATTTGATAAACCCTGATTTGTGAAACATAAATAATCAATCCTACAATAAGGCCATGAGTCCTGGAGCTGTAAGACAAAAGCAGTGCATGGACCCCTAGGAAACAGGTACCCACCTAGAACAGAGGCAGAAATGGAGGACCTCAGTCTGGAGAGAATAGTTAGCAAAAAATAACAGAAGGACAATGAGGACCTGAAACCAGGAACAAAGCAATGGAATGAGGATGATGCTATAAATGCTAGACACAGTTCATAGGAATAATTGGCAGTACTTGATACTGAGACAAGGGAGAAAGAGGAGCCAAAGATGATTCCATTCAATTCAACAAATATTTACTGCACAGCTGTGTGTCTGACATGGCTTCGAAGACCTGGCAGTCTAATTGGAGAGACAAATAATTAAAATAATTAACTATAATATATACAAATGTTTTATGGCAGAAATGAGCTTGGAAGTTGTAAGAGAATATAGATTAAGGAGCAACTAAATAGATGGTGACATTAATTCAGATGGTGGGATTGCTGGAGGAAGAGCACTTTAGACAGGATTGTAGAGGGGCGCTCGGGTGGCTCAGTTGGGGAAGTAAGTGTCTGCCTTCAATTCAGGTCATGATCTCAGGGTCCTGGGGTTGAGCCCTGCGTCAGGTTCCTTGTTCAGCAAGGAGTCTGCTTCTCCCTCTGCCTCTGCCCCTCCCTCTGCTTGAGCTCTCTCTCTCTCTCTCTCTCTCTCTCAAATAAATAAATAAATAAGATCTTAAAAAAAAAATAAGGGGCGGTAGAATCCGAGGTTCTCATGGGACATCCAGTTGCATGGGTCCAACAAGAGGTTAGACAGAGGTCGTATCAGCATACAGACAATGACTTCCAAAATAAATGGATTCGTTAAGTTTGTTGGAAGACAGCAGAAATTGCCATCTTTACACTTTGGTCCTATAAATACAGTATTTTATTTTATCAGCATTTTCATCGAGTTTATATTTTTATTTATTTAAATCTTTCTTGAATGCTAAGTAAATAATATTCCAATTTAATGCTACTATGAAGACTTCGTGAAATCATCTGAACCTAATGTCAAATTCCCTGACACATTGTTTAAATGCATCATTTAAGATAGATTAAAGCAATTTATTTATAAATGTTTGCCTCACTGCACTTATCAGTATAGATATAAAATGGTATAGCGATAATGGCTGCCTTCAGTGAGAAAAAAAAATGTTACCTCAAAGAGGGAAATGCAATAAATCTTTGTTTCAAGGGCTGTGTTCTGAGAGAGAGAAAGTAGATGCAGCTCTGCTGATGTAATTAAATCGAGCTAACTTTTCCAAATGAAAACAAATCCCATTTCCCTTTAGAAATCTTTGTGCTCCTTAAAAAAAAAAAAAAAAAATAATAGAAATCTTTGTGCTCAATTTCTGAATGCCCTGTTTTGGAATTGACAGTTTTCTTGGAAAGTCTGGGAAACCAGAGAAACAGTCTCTAAGTTTCATTTATCAATTGGTCCAAATACAGGCAATAGAACAATGACTCAGGAGCACCTAAGGCATTTGCTCTGCAAGGCTCAACTGTGACACACAGTCTTCAACGCAGTTGGCATCAGGAAACTCAGTAAGCACAAGGCCTCATGTGGCATTAAGCTCAAACTCTGGCGATTGGGACAACAGGTCTACTTTTGAACCACCACTGATCATCATTTTCTTGGGTTGAGAAAGAAATCCAATAAGCCCACACAGAAAATGAAAAGGTCACCATGAGCTATCATTGGACATTTGCATATTAACTTCTTAGACCTACTAGGAAACATAAGGAAAATCCTCCCGTTGGGCCATTTTCATCCCATATGCGTTCTAGATATCTTTATAGTGAGAAACGAAAGTCAATATTCTCCAAAAAGAACCTCACCAACTTGAAAAATGAACGGAAGTTGAATAATGGTTCAGATGGAGACGTTTATTTAACTACCACCTCCCAGAGATAGGGGATGGAAGCCGGCCTCCAGATCCCCATCCCGCAGAGCGCACGTTTTTATTTTTATCTAAGCAATGTGCATGATACAGTACATGACTAAACATAATCCAATTTGATTTGTGTTGCGGAGGCTCTCCAAAGAACAAATCTGTAAAATTACAACATGTGAAAGCTTAACACAGTGATATAAAATGGCAGTGGCACGGTTCTTATCTTAAACTGACAGACTGATGGTGATTATTGCAAGGACAATGCCCTGCATATGTCAAACGATTTGCAAATAATTTATGTCACCTTCTCCTCCATTATTGTTTTTGCAGAGGACATAAACTGTGTCACCAATATTAAACTGTCTGCAAAAAGAGCCGAGCTCAGCTTTCTCCTCTCGGAGAACGCAGAGCCATCTGCACCCAGACAAACATGCATATGGCCATCATTTGTCCAACATCTTACACAGTGTGAAGGTTTTTTACTTGAAATGCCAACCTGGGTGGCAGATGATGTATGTGTTTCCTCAGCCCTGTGATTACCGGGCCCGCGCCGCTGTGCCGCGCTCTCACCTCATCAGTTCCACAAGCTGCGCTCCAAGGTGTGTGAGGCATTTGCAGCGATATGGCTTGTGACACCCGGGGGGGTGCGGGGCGCTCCGGTGTGAGTATCTGCCTCCCGGTTTTGTTCCGATCAGGGTCACCGTCTGACCTGCAGAAATTAGTGTGGGGAGAGATGTAGGCACCCAAACCAGAGATTTGAGAACTGGGATGAATGTATTTTGATAAAGGGGAATAGCAAAGGGCACTCTTGGTATAATCCCTGGTTACCGGCTGTGCCACCTGCCTTTGAAATGGCCTGTGTTTTGTCCCTTTGCATGAGCACCTAGTGGAAGGTTTGGAAGGGTATACTTGTTGTCATCAGTCCTAAACAGAGAGGGTTACACCTACGACCAGGAGGTGTCATTAATTTTAGGGATTTGCCATTACCTAATAGGCCAGAAGAAGTAGAGGGAACTGTCATCCCCTACAATGCCATTACCAGGTGGCTCTCGGCACATCTCAAGTTTCAGGAACCCATAAATAAGATTTTCTTTTATGTGTATGCATGTCCACACACACACAGGGTTCAAGGGAGATACTAAACCATAATTTCTAAACTATTAAGACAGGATTGATTATCTATCATCTATCTATCTATCTATCCAGCTATCTATTTATTTAACTTGTAAATGCTCCCCAGAATCCAGATATTTGATTCAAGGCAGTGCAGTATTTTTTTTCTCACTACGATCCTCTGTTTTTATCAGGGAGGGAGAGGGAGCAATTGGAGAAGAAATAAAAAGGTTTAAAGATTGTCCCAAAGGGATCTGTTTAGACATCAAATAGTTTTCACAAAACCACACATTTTGATGAGTTAAGTGTAAGTTCATCAGAAACATATGGATTTATTTTCCTATAAAATTCACATGGACATAAAATATCTCCCGGGCCCCCCTCTTTCAATGGCGGGTTGTGCGGGGGTGGTGGGGGGAGGGGGGAACTAAACAAAGACATGTGATATTTAGTTCTTGTCCTCTATCATTTACCATATTTGGACATAAACAAAAAAAAAATCTTCAAACACGGACTTTGAAAACTTGAGCAGAAGTACCCAATTTTAATAAAAATAAATCAGCCCTCAAAATTAATTTGTAAAACAAAAATCTATGTACTTCCCAAACTAAAAAAAAAAAATCCCATTTAGAACCAGTTGTGCCTATGGGAATAAGTGAAATAGAAGCCACCAAGGCCATCTAAGTAGTGACTCAATAGGATATGATTTCCAGAAAATGAATACTCTCAATTGAAAAGAACAGCCAGTTAACAGAATTTCCATCAGTATTTGCCACTTCTGATTATCTGTGATTCTTTCAATTAATGACAAGAGGGCAGAAAATGGAAACATACATATGTTAATAATAAAATTATAGAAAAACAAGCAAGATGGATTTTGTGATCTTACATTTGGGGAGTTTTAAAGATGTGGCCAGCAGCCCCCTAGGAACTTATTCTGACAAGTTTAATTTACATGTTTTAAAATGAGCATTGTCAAGGTTGGCAGAGCTGAGTTACACCCAGTTTATCCCTCCTCCATCCCCAGGTTTTTGTTCTCCTGTACCCTACAAATACCAAGGACATGGATAGTAAAGATTTCTCTTGTGTATAGAAGATTCTTTGGGTGATTTGTTAAATTAGAATCGTAAACATTAATATCTTTCTAAACTGCTTCCTGGACATTACCATTTGGACGTCCAACTCAACATGTCCAAACCTAGCTTCCAAACGGTCAACGTCTCATGAAAGTGCTTTTCTATCAACTGTGATTTTTCTGCCATCGAGGCTCCAAGTTCTGCCACTACTTTTTCTTTCACCACATCTCCTTAGCTATCAGCCCTGTGACCTTCTTCTTCCAAGTTCTTCTCAGACCTGCCCCACTATTTCCTTTTCCTTGGCAATTTTCCTAATCCAACTACCTATTATCTCAATTTAAATTAATGAAAGGGGCTTTCATTTATGTCCTCTAGCTATACAGCAGGCATAGAATACATCATTTCCTTATCAATCTTGTTCAAGAGCCAATTTAATCATATCTTATTCTTCTCTTCAGTAAAAGTAATACTTTGGATTTGTGGATTGCTTCATAATCCACAAAGCGCTTACACATTCCTTCATTTGTTTGATCTTCGCACCAAGAGTGTGAGATGGGTAGAACCATATTAACATTTCCATTTTGTAGATGAGGGAGATAAAACTTGGAGAGGGCATAACTTGCCTGAGACCATTTATACAGAACCAACTGAAGCCAGGAGAACAAGGTTTTTGACTCCAAGCCCAGAGCAATGTCCATCATAGCGTACTGCCTAGGACGACTGCACGTTGCCTAAATGTCAGAATTGCTTAAGTGTGCTCAAGGCCATTTGTCACCTAGTCCTATTTTCTTACAACTTCACCTTTCATGGTTATCCTACAGACACCTTTGATCCAACTACACTGATTTATCTACCATCCATGACTTTACCGGGCACTTTTTACTCATACTGTTACCTTTTAATAAACGTCTTCCCCTATTCAGAATCTACCTTCCTATCTTCTAAAATACAATTAGGTTTACCTTCTCCATGAAACTTTTGACAACCATTCCATTAAATGTCAATAGTTTTCCACATGTTTAAACTGTGTCATTTTTGGAATACTTAATTACACATGCCCTTCTATCTCTTCTTAGATGGTTGCTTTTTTGCCTTCTCATTTAACTTTGCACACATCTTTGCCTTATCTACCCCCGCCATAGACTATAATCTGCTAAAGAATACAGGCTGTGTCTTTGTATCTCTTTCAGAATCGAACAAGTGCAACATAAAAAATGTCCAGTAAATATTTGTTTAGTTGAATTAAACTCATTCGGATTGAGTTTTTTTAGTAGATGGCTTTTATATCTGGCCTTATTATTATAAGGATTATAGTAATACTTTTAAGTATTATTATGGTATTCCATATGTAGGCATCTTGCCTACCCTCCCTTAGATGCTTTCAATATAATTTGATATATTTTTTTAAATTTTAGTTACTTTAAATACTTTAAAGAAGCAGGCTCCACGCAGGGAGCCTGATGTGGGACTCGATCCCGGGTCTCCAGGATCACGCCCTGGGCTGAAGGCAGACGCTAAACCGCTGAGCCACCCAGGATCCCTTGGAGTACATTTATAATAGCTGTTGTAACATCATTGTGCACTAATTCTGTCATCTGTACCATTTCTGGGTCTGTTTCTACTGATTGATTTTTCTTCTTGTGTTTCTTTGCATGCTTAGTCTTTTTTTTTTTTTTTTTTTTGGATGCCAGATGTTGTGAATTTTACATTAGTGGGTGCTGGAGGTTTTTATGTTCCTTAAGTATTTTAAGGTTTTGTTCTGGAATGAAGTGAAGTTACTTGGAATTAATTCAATTCGTTTGAGGCTTGCTTTGAAGCTTTCTTAAGAAGATCCACACAGCCTACAGTCCAGGCCTAATTTGGCCCTGATTCCCTTCTGAGACAATCCCTTCCTGAGGACCCCATTTAAAGACTCATGCATCAAGTGATCTTTCTACTCTTGATTGGTTGGAACACAAACTATTCCCGGCCCACCATGAGCTCTAAAGATCATTCTGCTTGCTCTTTATCAGTAGTTCCTTGAGTCTTGGTAGTTACTTCTTATGCATGTGATGATCAACACTCAAGACCAGAACCAAAACCCTTTATAGATCTCTTAGAGTTCTCTATGCAGTTGTCTCCTCTCTGGTACTCTGCTTTGTGTTTTCTGGCCACCTTGGCCTTCTTGAACTCTGAACTCTTGTCTTCTCAACTCAGGGAACCTAGCAGGCTCTGTTTGGGTTCTGTTCTCTTGTGCTGCAGCCTAGAAATGCTGGCTAAGCAGAAGCTGAGACAATTGAAGGGCTCACTTTGTTTTCCTTCATGCAAAGATCAGTATCCTGAACTGACTACTGTTTCACGTCTGAAAACCAATGTTTCCTATATTTTGTCTGCTTTCTTTTTTTTTTTTTTTCAGTTGTTTAAGGCAGGAGAATAAATCCAGTCCCTGTTACTCCTATACTCCTATCACTGATTAAAAATGGAAGTTCTTAGATAGCACTTGAAAGGTAAAGATTACTCTAGGGTACAGAGTAAAAATGAGCTTTTCTTTTTCAGAACTATCAAAAACAAAACGAATAAACAAACAAAAAAAAAACCAGAAATGAAAATGTATCCTTTCTAAAAGAAACCCTTCAGCAATGGTATTCAGTTCAGAGTAGAAAAAGTAAAATGTACCAACTCTTTAGAGTAAAATCTTTGATTTATACATGTATGAGGAGGTAATTCAACATTTTAAAGGTGATTTATCTAATGTCTTTTGAAATCACTTTAATTTCCTAAAGGTCACAAAAAGCATTGTATTGAAATGGCCTGGTATACTACTAAAATACAAGGTATCTCTCCCTTTGTGTTATTTGGTAGCAAAAAAATTAAAAATAGTTTGATTGGCTATCCAAATCTATTCCTAGTCAAAGAAAAAAGAGCAAAAACAAAGAATAAAATAAACAGAAAAATTGGACTGAGCAAGCTGGTACTTTTTTTTTCCTTACATGTCCCACTTTGTATTGGTAAGACCAGATAATGAGTAGCACTTTTTCTTTGTAACAATTCATTAATCAGAGAAATGATCCTTGCTGGTGTTTAGATGTTTTACTTAATTTGGTACCTCTGGCCTGCTGCCCCACTAGTGCCAAAATTATTATTTCTCACCCAGCAGGTGATAAATAACAACTTCAGTCGTGATTAATACCATGAATCCTTCAACCTGACTAATGCAAAAAAACTTGAGACCTACAGAACAAGTGGGTGATAATTGTTGTGAGGACTGTTGGAGCTCTGCTCAGCCTGTGAGGAAAGAAATCCACGGGAAATGAAGCGTTTGCTAGCAGGCCAGCTGATCCTAAGAGGCTTCATTAAGCCCAACTCAGCGACATTCGCCATTTGAATACCAGGCCTAGATTTTCTCCCTCCCAACACTAAGTTTTAAGTATCTTCGGAGAAAAGAAACCACTAACTCATTTTTGCATGCATTTAAATATTTATTGAATGGATGAATGAATAATAAATGAGAAAATAGAATTTTTGTCCAAGTACTCAACATAGTAATATGGGTCATTTGAGAGCTACATATGGTTATCTCTCGTCATTTCTCTAATAATGCAATTGTGCACAAATGTAGTTTTGCTCAAACTCACAGCAAAATTACCATTCTCTGCTGGCAAAAAGAAAACTGTTAGCAATGGCCAGTAACTAAAGCCACATGGTGCCATCAACTTGATTATTATCATTTAACACTAGATACTAAGGAAGTATTACCAGTGGTCCTCAATTAGGCAGATGGTAAGGGGAATATGGAGTGTTTGAAAAACTTCCCACAATATTCCTTGTCTCCTAATTGAGAAACTTCTTTGAGTGGTACTATATATTTTAAGTCACAAGTCAATGGATTCACAATGGTGGTCAACCAGTTTAGTATGGCCTGTAGGCATATTTGTTTGGCAGGCAAGTTGTCTTCATTTTGTTGTTGTTGTCAATACTTTAGGTTGAGGGATTCATTCTCCAGTATTCCCTATTGTCTTAATATCCAGTCTGTCTCATTCTGTTCATTATAAGCCTGGCTTCTGAACTGAATTTGTGATTCCTGGCTAAATGGAGAAGTATTAAATAATAATCGAGAAAAAAATAACTTGGATTTGGGATATGTGGCTAAATATATCCAAAGATTTTCAAGATTCATAAATGAAATAAGCATCAATTTTCTCAGCTAAGAAATATTTTACTTCTGCCCTTATCTAAACAAGCAATTCCTGGCATGCTATCAAAACCACTTGAAAAATTGCACAATGTTGGAAATGATATGGAAACACAGAAGAGGGGAAAGTAACCAAGCCTAGATCTCAGGATGACTCTTAAGAATAGTCTTAACTAGGATTTGAAGTAAGTGGAGAAACAGAACCCTCTTCTCTCATTGATATCTCATAATTCTTAATAAAAAAGAAAGAGAAGTAACTTAAGTTGGAATTTATTTATTTATTTTTTTTTAAGTTGGAATTTAGAGTGCTGATTTATCACTGATTTGCTTTTTAAGAGGAAATAGGAAACCTAAAGAAATTAATGACCAAAAATATAAACTGAATTATTAGTCGAAAATCTACTCCTCCCCCAAATGCAGTAACTTTTGAAGAATGGTAATCCCCATCTTATGCAGGTTTCAGAGAGCAAAGAGAAAGTATCACTCTATTCATCTCTTTAAGTCAACTTTTTGAAGTATGGTATACTTTTTGCAGAGTAAAATATAGTTTGATGAGTTTTGCCAAAATTTGTTATACATCTTACAAACAACACCATAATCAAAATATAAAATTTTTCCATTACCAAAGAAGTTCCCTTGTGCCCCTCTGTATTCAGTTAAAAAATAAAATAAAAACTTAAAAAACACCTCACCCAGGCAACTATTGATCTCTTTTCACTATAAATTAAATTTGCCTCCTCTAGAATTTCATATGTATGTACATGGAGTATACAATTTCACCTCTGGCCTTTCACCCCCACTAAGGTTTTGAGATTCATCCAGGTTGTTGCAAGTAGCAGTAGTTTGTTCCTTTTTATTACTGGATAGTATTCCACTGTTTGAATATATAATTTATCTATACATTTATAGATGGACTTTTGGATTTCTCTCAAAATCCCAGGCTATTACAAATTAAGCTGCAATGAACATTCAGGTACAATTCTTTATATGGATATAGTTTCATTCCTCTAGGGCAAACATTTCGAAGTGGATTTTGTTCAATCATATAGTAAATGAATGTTTAAGAAACTGCTAATTTTCTAAAGTGCTCATGCCAATTTGTATTCCTACTGGCAGTATATAAGAATTCCAACTGTTACCTCACATCTTTGCCAATACTTGTTAGCGTCAAACTTTTCAATTTTACCCATTTTAATGAGTGTACCATGGCATCTCATTGTGGTTTAATTTACATTTACCTGATAACTAATGACATTAAATTTGTTTTCATGCATTTATTGGCCATTGATAATATTTTTTAGACTTCTGTCTAAGTCTTTTGCTCACATTTTAACATGGGTTGTCTTTTATTAAGTTCTAAGAGTTCTTTAGTGTTCTAGATACAAGATGTTTATCAGATATATTATTGCAAATATTTTCTCCCAGTCTGTGGCAACTCTCTTTATTTCATAGTGTCTCTGGAAGAGCAAAGGTTTTTAATTTTGAAAAGTTCAGTTTTTCAGTATTTTCATTCTTTTTAAGTGTTTCTGTGTCCTATCTACAAAATCTTTGCCTGCCTTAAAGTCCTTTTTTTCTGCCTTAAAGTCCTAAAGGTTTTTCTCAGTATTTTCTTTTAGAAGTTTTAGAGTTTTAACTTTTACATTTAGATCTATAATATATTTTGAGTTTATATTTGTGGATAGTTGAGGTGAGATTTTTTTAAAAATATGATATTGAGTTGTTCCAGAACCATCTAAAAGGTTATCCATTTTTCTTTTGGAATTATTTAAAGTTTCATTGATTATTCTCGATTGTGTTTGTTTTCTATGTCATTTTGGGTTTCTCTACTGTATGTCCATTTCCTATTTTATTGATTTCCATTATTTATTATTTCCTTCATAGTACTTATTGAGGTTAATTGCTCTTTTTCTAGATTTCTGAAGGTAAAAGTTCAGATCATTGATCATAAACTTTTTTCCTTTTCTAATATGAACATGTAGAGCTATAATTTTCCCTCTTGGCACTGCATAAGCTAAATCCCACAAATTTGGATATATTTTTATTACTCTTAAATTCAATTTTTTTTCTAATTTCTTTGTAATTTTGTTTTTGATCCTGGGTTATTTTGAAGTGTGTTGTTTCATTTGCTAATATCAGGGGGTTATCCCTGCCTAAATTCACTCAATAACTATTTGTTGAGTATCTACCGTATGTTCGGCAAATAGGTACACTCTTGGAGATAAGGAGCAGTAAATTAGGCAACAGATCTTTATCCAGAATACTTACATTGCACAGATCCTGCAAACTAAGGATTTTTATTAAATAAATGAAAATAAGCACTTTGGGGAATGTACACATCAAATCCGATCAAATTTAACTCTCAAGAGTATTAGTCTAGTGATGAAATAAGAATATGATACCAAGAGAAAGACAATTTGGTTATTCAAGAACTTGGCGAAATGCTTCTTGAGCTATCCAATGAGAAATTCAGCACTTCTAAATTCTCCAAGGGAACAGATAATGGATACCTAATCTAGTATTGCTTTTAGTCGGAAAAAAACTTTTAATGTCATATAGTCAAATGACTGGCAAGAAATGAGACAGTGAATCTACATTATATGAATGTGTTAAATGATTATTTAGATAATTTGGGCCTTATATCCAGAATTATATCATAGATTAATTTTTCAGTCTATTTAAAACATCAAATATTTATCATGACAAACAACTAGACAGGGAGTGATCTTTCCTAGTGAGAAGCCTGAGTATTTTTTAAAAAAATATTAACTGCCTTAATTTCACTATTAGCTTTGTATTTTTGCTTTAAGACTTCATGTATATATGGTCATTGATGAGACTTGTTTATATGTTTTTCCTAATGGTATTTTCTTCTTGGTTTTCAGTTTCTGTTTGTTGTACTAGTTCTAAATATTATTCCTGTGATCATACTTTGCTTATTCTGACAGAAAAAATAAATAGAATCAGGAATTCAAACTAAGTACATACAACAAAAACCTAAAAATAGCAATATCCTTAATGTTTTACTTTTAATTCTCTCTGGTTTTATATAAATGACACATTACACTGATGAAAGTATATTGCATTAAGTTCAGTAAGGCAATTTTTCTGATTTAAAGAAAAAGACAGCATAAAATTAATAGTTTTAGTTTATAGTTCTTTTACACATTATTTTTAAAACAATTTTGTTAAATTTAATTTGAAAACCAAGGCAGTGAAAAACAATAAGGAGCTAATCCCCCAGAAACAACTTTGTGCCTGTGAACGGTATTTCTTTCAAACAGATAACTAAACCAAAATGAAATAATTGCATGTTGAACATTAACAAAATATACAGGTAATCTGGGAGCAAAGAGTAAGCTCTCCCCTCAGGAACACAATTTCAACTCCATAATCATTGAAAGTGCACATATTAAATACTTGGGTGTAAAAACCACAAAAATACTGAATAATATCTAATAAGCCAAACTTAGGACATTGAACTGTCAGTTGAATCACCTAAGTTCTCATTTCAGTAATTTGACATATTTGGTAAAGTTTTCAAAATACTCAGTAAATAACAAACTGTTTTTTAAGGTATAGTCTTTGACTATCTCACACTAATGGAAAAAGGTATGAGTCAGGAGGGAAAAACATCATTTTCCAAATTAAAATAATAATTTATCCTCCAACACAAGTTCATCGGTGGGTAGGTGACGATAAAATGAATAGTGTATACTTTAGTGATTTTACAGGATGTGAATGCTGGAGTGACGTCACCAAGATGGCAACATAGGTTGTTCCTGACTTGACTTCCCCTCACAAAAACAACTAACAACTATTCAAGAACAAGACACCATTTGGGGCACCTGGCTGGCTCAGTGAGTAGAGCATGTGACCCTTGATCTTGGGGTCATGAGTTCAAGCCACACACTGGGCATAGAGTTTACTTAAAAAAAAAAAAAAAAAAAAGGAAAAAGAAAAGAACAAGACATCACCGAGAGAATCCTAAAACATGGGGTAAGACCAAATCACACCCAGCAGCTCAGAGACAGACTGCATTAGTAGAGTAAGAAAAGCAGCTACACGCTTACTACTCCGTCCCACCCCAGGCCAGTGCAGCAGCACTTGAAGCAATCTCTCCTGAGCCTGTTTCTACCATTGGGAAAAGAGAACCCAGGGCAAACAACCTGCACCTCCCCTGCCACTGCATTGTGGGTCATTTTGTAGGAACCTCTACTCTGATCTTACATCAGAAGGTTGCAGGGGCATCTACAGGGCCCAGCACCACTGGGAATCTGACTGACAAAGAGGAAAGGGGCTTGCAACAACCAGCACACAGATCCTGGCAGATCAAATGCGCATCTGCAGTGTAGTAATCCCAACCTGTGGCTTTCCTCATCTGTCCCACAAAGTCAGGGCTGTGCTCTGACCAGGGGAGACTCAATGAGGTGCAGATCTACCTATCCAAATCCTCAACAAGGAGTTTTGAGGGCCCTAGAGCCCAGGCAAGGAGCTAAGTCATAGCCCCACTCACTGTGGAGTGCCTTCCAGTCCCATCTCACCAGAAGGGCTGGTGACAACTTTTGAAAGCTCTGCTGGCCCTGTAGCACCCCAGCTGAGAGGCAGGCAGAACCAAGAGTCTGCAGAAAAAAGCCAGTGGTCCTATTTGGTCAGGGAACTTGAGGTGTGGGTCAGCTTGAGTTAAGACAACCAACAAAGAGCTTCACCAGCTTTAGAGCTATTCTCCCATTATGCCACTCTTTCTAATCATAGCCCCGCTCACTGCTGAATCCAGCCTTCAGCTTCTCTGATCAGGAAACCTACGAATCAGAGCACACAGGAAGCTGTGAAGCCCATCCAACACCCTATGTACAGTGACATTTGAACAGAGACTGCAGCCCATAGCTTCTCCTGTCTTTAGTAGCCTTGCCTGACCAGAGAATTAAGTGCACACTCTACAATGAACTGGGTCCCCCAAACAAGTTGTACAGATCCTGGGTTCTGTCCTGCTGCTTCCCCTGACAGGGGAATCCATAGCCCCATCTATCACTGACTATGGTACCAGCCTTGAGCATCTAGTAAGCCTAACCAGAGAAGCCAGGCAACCATGGACTCCATCCTATGGCCTCACTTGGGCAGAGAACCAAGCCAGCAGTCCAATCCAACTGTTCTCAGTCAGAGGCACACACTGTCTTCCATCCCTGTCCTCAGAGCTCAAACAGTTGCTTCACCCAAAAATAAATAATAGCAGACCCCACCTACTCAAAGACATTATCAGAAGACATACCTAGAAACCCAAAATGAGCTGAATGGCTAGGTTACCAAACCTGTAAAGTCTGAAAGAGAAGCCTGATTACTCATATGTGCAAATACCAAAGTAAGGAATCAAGGGTATGAAAAATCAGGTAAATATGACACCATCAAAGCAAATTAATAAAGTTCTAATAACTGACCCTAAGGAAATAGAGATCTATGAACTGTCAGACAAATAATTCAGACTAATTCTCTTAAAGAGGTTTAGTGAACTCCAATTAAACAGGCAACTAAACAGAATTAAGAAAACAATATATGAACAAAACAGGAAATTCAACAAGGAAATAGTACCCATTAAGACAAAACAGAAAAAAAAAAAGACATCCTAGAGCTGAAAAATACAATAACTGAATAACTGAATAAAATTACAAAAGTAGTCAACCATGCAGAAGAAAGAATCAGCAACCTATAGGATAGGACATTGGAAAGTACCCAGTCAGAGAAGCACAAATTAAAAAGAATGAAAGCCTATGGGAATTATGGTACTCACGGAAAAGAAACAATATTTGCATTATGAAAATTCCAAAAAGAGAAGAGAAAGGGATAAAAAGTATATTTAAAGAGACAAAGGCTGAAAACTTCCCAAACCTGGCAAAAGAAATGAACATCTAGATCCATGAGGCTCAAAGGACCTCAAATAAATTGAACCTCCATAGAGTTACATAGAGCCACATTATAATTAAATTGTCAAAGGTCACAAAGCATTTTAAGAGCAGCAAAAGAGAGAGGTTACTCCCATAAGACTATTTGTGGTGGATTTCTCAACAGAAACTTTTCAAGCCAGGAGAAATATTGTTCAGACATAAAAATTGAGAAAGTCCTATCATGTATGACCACATGATTGGTCCTTGAGGTCATTATGCTAAGTGAAATAAGTCAGAGAAAAACAAATACTGTGTGATTTCACATATATGTGGAACCCAAAACAAAACAAAAACAAAAAACTCATAGAAAAAGAGATAAGACTTGTGGTTACCTGAAGCAGAGGGTAAGGGGAGAAGGATTATGAAAAGGTGGTCAAAAGGTACAAACTTCCAATTATAAAATAAATAAGTATTGGGGATGTAACGTATAACATGATGACTATAGCCAATACTGCTGTATGATATACAGGAAAGTTGTTAAGAGATTAGCTCTTAAAGAGTTCTTATCACAGGGAGAATTTTCTCCCCTTTTTTCCCCTTCTTTAATATATATGAAAAGATGGATATTAGCTGAACTTACTGTGATATTTTCACAATATATGTAAATCAAGCCATCATGCTATATGCCTTAAACTTATACAGTGAATTATGTCAATTATTTCTCAATGAAACGGGAAATACATAAATAAATAGTAATAACATGGGTAAATCAAAGTTTTAGAACTTTGTAAAGATTAGTAATTATAATAATGTATCTACCATTCTAGCAACTACACATATTAGTTAACTGGCACTAAAATTCTTCATTCTAATGATAACTGCTTTTGATAAAAATAAACCCTAAAGCATTACAATATCCTAGAATACTCTGATTCATTCTGAGAAATTCAAATTATGCCAGATGCAATTTCATTGTTAAGTACATTCTATTACATCTTAATTATTTGAAAACTGATAATCCATGTAAGAAGAAATGCTAAGGCTTACTATAATAACTAAAGTTACTGTTTCTGGACAAAATTTCAAATTCCAATTTAGTGTGATAAATATGGCGTTTCTAATCAGTGAATTTGTAAATATTGGGAAAACAGTATAGCCATTTGCATAAACAAGTAAATAAATAAATAAACAATAAAGCCAAGTTCTTAACTCTCTCATCTCTTGCCTCACAATTTCTGAATTCATCAAAAGCAGCACATAGATCAGAAAGCGACAATGAAAAAGAATGCATTCAAAATTTTTAAATTTACTTCTGGAAAAAATAAAGTCAAAAACAAATGGCAAACTGAGGACAAATATCCACAACACCTATGAAAACACAGGTTAATTGATCTATGATACAAAGATCACGTCATGTAAATCAATAAGAAAAAGATCCAATTTGCAACAGACAAAACTAGAGATTACAAATAACCAACAAAGATATGACACTGTTTAACCTAATTTATATAATTGGAGATACAAAATCAAAGAGTAATAAGATATTATTTTTCACTTAGATTGGCAGATGTTTCACAGGAAAACAGTTCCATGGAAATATAAAATGATACAATGTGGCTATGTGACCTTGAACAAATTTCTTAATCTCTCTGTACCCCATTAGTTTTCTTATCTTGAAAAAAAGGTGATATTATATCATAGGGTTGTTGTAAGGGATAAATTATTTAATATCTGTAAAGAGCTTAGAACAATGCCTCATACCCTGTAAACACTATATGTCTATATTAAATAAATACATTTTAAACATTCAGACTTTATTTTTTGGAGCAGCTTTAGGTTCACAGCAACACTGAGGAGAAAGTACAAAGATTTCTCATGTACTCCTAGCCCTCACATATGCAGAGTCACCGTCAACATCCCCCACCAGAGTGGTACATTTGTTATAATTGACAAACCCACATTGACAGACACATCATCACTCAAAGTTCATAGTTCACAGAACATGCCAGTACACTCTTCGTATTATACATCCTATGGGTCTGGACAAAAGCAAATACACTTTTTAAAAGGATAATTTCACAATATGTACTTCTAAAATTTATCAAAAGCAAGAAGCACATACTATTTGACAGAAAATTCCAACCATTAGGAATTTACCCTTCATAAATATGACATAAACATGTAAAGATATATGTTCAAGAATGTTCATTACAATGTAACTTATACACATCATAAACGATCAAAATCTCTTGATGGCTCATCTTCATATAATGAAACATTATGGAACCACTGAACATGTGTACACATCTCCTTCTGCTCTATAGCCCATAAACTGTCAAAGAAGATATATATGTTTAAAAATATATATTCATAACAACAGTGGAAAGCAAGAAAAAATGTTCCCAGAGGGTCTGAAATTCTGAAGAACTCATGCTTAAAAAAATAATGCAGATGGCATTAGATCTACATAGAAATAAGTTTAGAAGAAACCAAAGCTCCAAATGATAGCAGATTATCACAAAAATGAGTCTAAGGAAATTCCATAGGTCACTGATACTATATAAAGTACAGGAAGGGATATTTCCAAGTGATTAATTAGAAAAATGAATTCTGAGAAGCCAGGCAAATGGAGCTCTTTTCAATCTCCAGCTTTGGCTAAGAATAAGTGGGAAATGTTCAATAGCAGTATTTGCTCTCAGGATGATGTAGTGAGCACAGATCTGGGATCAGAGAAACAGTGAAGTGCACAAGGAACAACTAATGCCAAGAATGAGAAACAACACACTCACAAGACAAACTGCCACCAAACTCAATTTGGAAGAATATCATGAAAAATGAGAAGAACCAGATAAGGTTGTATCACTAGCATCCACAAAGAAATGTACAGCAATTCTCAAATGCAAAGAAAGATAAGCAGACAACCAAGAATTGTCAAACATATAAAGAAACTCAAGCCCATGAGAAAGACTCGAAATTCAAAAGAGAAACTATCATCCAAAAAGAGTGACTTATGCAACCAAAGATAAGTTTATAAGATCTTCTGAGACTCAAGAGAATACTGCTATTTGTGAAACAAAAATAAACAGAAATCTTGGAAATTAAAAATACTCTTATTTGGATAGCAGCTTCTGCTAAGATAAGAGTAATAGGAACCAGATTTACCCTCCAACCTGATAGATCTAAAACTCCAGACAAAAACATGAAACAATGGTTTCAAGACACTGAAAAACAGCCAACAAAGGACAGTGATCCCTGAGGGATAAGAAACATAGTGATTCCTATGTTTGCCCCCCAGTTGTCCTGAGTTTCCAGGACAGAGCACATGGAAGAGGAACTGCCAGACTCCCTAAATTGAGGAGGTAGAGGGAAGAGTCCAGGGAGACAGGCAGTTAAAGAGTTTGTAGGGTAGAATAGTAGAGGGGAAAGAGAACTCCAGAGATCTGCAGAGGATCTCCCTTGAATATTCAGCAGGATACTGATCAGTGCACAGGTATGGGGAAACTATCTGGGGTTGAGGCCAGGAAAACGCCCAAAAGGATTAGAGGGAGCAGTACTTAGAGATAATACAAGGGTAAGAATAGTGCCTATTCCCACCAGTGAGATTTTAAAATTTCATAAATCACAAAATGTTAACGTAAAAGGGTCTTGTCTCAGAAGAGAAATTAGTCCTAGACTGTATATTGTTCCTGTTATGTCTGAAACATTAAAAAGACCAAAAAGGATCAAACCATTTCCAAGTAATTTAACTGCTTCCTGGAACAAAGCTGGAGAATAGTCAAAGGAATACAAACATTTCCAGGTCCCCAAAAGATAAAATTTGCACTATCTGGCCTCAAATGAAAAGTTACTAGGCGTGCAAAGAAGCAGAAAAAAAAAAAATAATAAAAAATAAAAAAAAATTTAAAAAAAGCAGAAAAAATAAAACCTGTAATAAGGAAAAAAAAATCAGTCTATATGTAGCAAAACAAACTTTCATGAGGTACACAAAAGAAAATCTAAATAAATGGATTTACCACGTTTTAAGAGATTTACCATGTTTTAAAATGTCAATTCCCATCTAAATAATATGCAAATAAAAAGACCTTTTATTTTTATTTAACATTAACTTAGAAGTGCTGGTTACCATAATATGACAAGAAAAAGAAACAAAAATTTTTTTAAAAACTGCCATTTCCTATGAATTGTATCCTTTTATCCATAGAAAACCAAAAAGGATCCTTAGAAAGATCATTAGAATAAGAAGGTTCAGGGATGACTGGGTACCCGGCTCAGTCAGTTAAGTATCTACTTTCGGCTCAGATCATGATTGATCTCCAGGTCCTGGAATTGAGCCCCTCAACTGGCTCCCTGCTGGGGCGGGGGGGGGGGGAGCTGCTTCTCTCTTTTCCTTTCCCTCTACCTCTTCCCCCTCCCACCACACATGGTCTCTTTCTCAAGTAAATAAATAAAACCTTAAAAAAAAAAAAAGAAGTAGGTTCAACAGGATTACTAGATAAATTTCACACAAGTCAAAAATATTTGTTTATGCCAACAATTAAATTTTTCAATTAAATGTTTATAATAGCTAAAAATAGAAAAAGTGAAAAAATAGTAAAATCAATAAACAGAATGGCCCTCTATGGAGAAAAACTTTATTGAAGGGCATTAAAGAAACATATGGAAGCATGACACATTTATGAAAATACTCAATTTTGCAAAGATAGTGATTCTTTCCAAAATAATGCAGACATTTAATGTAAATCCAATCAAAATCCTATTTTTTTTGTTTTTGGTAGAATTTTAAAAGTTGATTCTAAAATTTGCATGAAAGTGCTAAAATCCAACTTCAATTCCTGAAGACAAAGAGTAAGGGGATATTTGCCCTATCAGATATCAAAACTTGTATTAAGCTATGATAATTATGAGCATTTGATTTTGATGCAAAATAGGTCTATTAAGTCGACTTAATAGACCAATGTAATAGGATAGCCAAGAAACAATCCTATGTGCAACAGGATAGGTAATAGAATTGGGATTATATATGAGCCAGAAAACCTCAAACCAATCAAGGTCAATAAACAGTGCTGGGAAAATTAGTCACCCATTCTGAGAAAAGGATGAAATTAAATAGCTACTGCATACCGTTAAAGAAAAAAAAAAAAAAGATATCCCAAGTACATGAAGAACTTTAATATGAGAGGCAAACCTTGTATAAGAAAATGTTGAGGAGGGATCCCTGGGTGGCGCAGCGGTTTGGCGCCTGCCTTTGGCCCAGGGCGCGATCCTGGAGACCCGGGATCGAATCCCACGTCGGGCTCCCGGTGCATGGAGCCTGCTTCTCCCTCTGCCTATGTCTCTGCCTCTCTCTCTCTCTCTATCTCTGTGACTATCATAAATAAATAAAAATTTTAAAAAAATAAAAAAGAAAATGTTGAGGAGTGGCTTTATTACCTCAAGGTTGATGAACACAGTGGATTGTTCAATACCCATTACACAATCCTTTTAGGGTGCGTCTCTCTCCTGCTTCTGCAAAGTTAAAACTTATATTTTCCAGACTCCTTTACAAACAGGGCCCTGGGTATTATTTAGGTTCTGTCATTCAGATCATTTGTAAAGATTTGAAAACTGAAAGTGAGGTGCAAGGTACAATTCTTTCTCGAGCATCTTTGTTTTTGTTTTCAAAGATTTTTATTCATGAAGGGCATTCTCTGTGTCATGAGAGACACAGAGAAAGGCAGAAACATAAGCAAGAGGGAGAAGCGGGCTCCCCTTGGAGACCCTGATGTGGGACTCCATCCCAGGACCCAGGGATTACCACCTGAGCGAAAGGCAGATGCTCAACCACAGCCACCCAGGTGCCCCTCTAGCATTTTCATAAAGGGTCTGTTTTTTCTGTGGCAGCATCAGCAGAGAACCTGATAATTTAGTCACACTAGCTTTGTGAAGTTAAGAAGCAAGGGGTGGGTATCCATTGTGCCAGTGCGTATTACAGCAGGCATTGTCTGACTCTTGCTCCATGCTGCAGCATGGCAACAGCATCCCGATCATGGCAGCTTTTTGATCACAGCAGTAATGGAATGATCGTGCAGGCCATGGTTTCCTGATGATAGGAGATAGCATCACTGGTCACTGAGTTCTGTGTAATCATTCTTGAAAGTACAACCTAGAGTGTTTTAGTATGCTAAAAAAATTCTGCAAGCCATTAATATCTTATAGCAATAAATTCCTTGTCTAAACTCCCCAAATTCTGGGATCCCTGGATGGCGCAGCGGTTTGGCGCCTGCCTTTGGCCCAGGGCGCGATCCTGGAGACCCGGGATCGAGTCCCACATCGGGCTCCCGGTGCATGGAGCCTGCTTCTCCCTCTGCCTGTGTCTCTGCCTCTCTCTCTCTCTGTGACTATCATAAATAAATAAAAACCTTAAAAAAATTTTTTTAAAAATATAAATAAATAAATAAATAAATAAATAAATAAACTCCCAAATTCTAGTGGGATTTTTAGTTTTGCTTCTTAACATTTACCAATATAGCCATCATAAATTGTCATCAAGATACCTGTGTGGAACACAGAAGCCAGGTGAGCAGACTTTAGTCCTTAGTAGGACAATTCTTCATGCCAATCAGTATCTGAAGAACTTGACTTTTTTCCTTAACTTTTATAAAGGTGTGCTATGCAATTGAAAATTATATCTTCTCGGGATCCCTGGGTGGCACAGCGGTTTAGTGCCTGCCTTTGGCCCAGGGCGCTGATCCTGGAGACCCGGGATCGAATCCCACATCGGGCTCCCGGTGCATGGAGCCTGCTTCTCCCTCTGCCTGTGTCTCTGCCTCTCTCTCTCTCTCTCTCTGTGACTATCATAAATAAGTAAAAAAATTTAAAAAAAAGAAAATTATATCTTCTCAACATATCTGATTCCAGTTTCCCATTGTCTTCCTCTATGAATTTCAATGAAAGTAAAGTGAATGTGCTTAGGAATTACAAAGTAATACTTTGCCTGTATTACTTTGACATATGGTTTTTTAAGGTCTCCCCTAAGTTGATAAAGTAGGCAAAACTTACAAGAGGAACACTAAAATACACAGAAAAATGTTACTCATCATAATACAATGCATTTAGTTTCCAGTTATGGGCTCTATGAAACTAAAATCCGCCATAACCATATTAGTTCTCAAGATTGAGTCTACCTGATAGGTTAAAATACAGAAATCAGCCACAAGGGCTTAGGGGTCACCTCCCATGGAAAACAAGAAGGCCTTCTTATTCTCACAAATGATGGGATGCTAAAACTGAATCCTCAATTATACATAAGGATTTGGGAGAGTGTCCTTTTTTTATAAACAAGACACAAAAGCTCAAGTCATAAAGGAAAAGACTGATCAACACTTCAACTATAAAAAACTTAAGAAGTTCTGTACATTAGAACATACCATAAATGAAGTGAAAAGCCAAAGCACAAATTAGGAGCAAATATTTATAGCACTTAAAACCAAGTAGGCATTACTATCTATAATACAAATAGGACTCCCATAAATTACTAAGACTATGCATACAACCCAACAGAAAACCAGGCAAAACCAACATAAGTAGTCATATCACACACACACACACAAAAAAAGAATTGGCCAGTAAACATATAAATACATACTAAGCTCACTAGTAATCTTGAAAATACAAATGAGAACCACATTTTAAAAATTGTCTAATAATTCCAAATGTTGGCAAAGAGGTAAGTATAAAGTGCAAACTGACACAAATATTTATGAAAATAACTTGGAATTACTAGTAAAGTTAAATATACACATACTGGACAACCCAGCAACTGGATTCCTAAGTATATGCCCTGGGAAAATGTTGCACATTTACACCAGGACAAATGTACAGAATTGCTCATGAGCAACATTTTTTATAGCAGCAAAACTCGGGACACAACCAAAATGTCAACTGACAGGTGAACAGAAAAATCAAGTGTAGCATTTGCATATAAAAGAATACTATATAATTAACCACTGCTAAGTGAAATAAAATGATGAAATAAAAAAACGTAATACTGTGTGAAAGAAGCAAAACATAGAACAATGCATACAGTATGATTCCATTTATAGAAAGACCAAAAGCAAAAAAAGCTAAATCATGGGAATGATTAACATAAAACTAAGGATAGTGGCAACCTCCAGTGGTAGGGTAAAGAGCTGGGATTAAGTCAAAATAGTGTCATATAGAGGTCTTCAAGATACCAGTAAATGTTTCATTTTTAGTATATGTGCTGCCCTAAGTGAGCATAAGTAAATGTTCTATTTTTAAATTTAGGTGTGGATATGATCAACATAGCAACAATATTAAGAAAATGGAACACATTTGTATAACTTAAAAAGCAAACTTCTATGAACTTATGTATAATATATATTAAGTAAATAAAGTATATAAAAAAGAATGGGATTATAGACTGCCCTCAGTTGGTAGCATTTGAGGCAATGGAGTGGTTCAAAGGTATATGGGAGTTTTTATTATTTTCTCTTTTTGTATGTTTAAAATCTCCTTAAGAATTGTTTTAATTCTAAATGAGCATTTCTTATCTCAATAGTAAAAAGCAGCCTAGATTTCCAGATTTCCACTCTTATAATGTAGAAAGCTGAAAAGAGCATTGCTGTCACTCTTAGAATGACGGACAATCTACAAATTCACCCCAATTCTTGACCAGCAGAGAGCTGAGGTTGCAAGGCCAACCAACTCAATCTAAGAAGAGAAGATACGTAAGCATTTGTTCACTTTAAAAAGAAACTACAGTAAGAACTTAGCTAAAATTTCTAATTAATTGCTAAAAGCTGAGTGTGACCTCAGAAAAGACTATTAAAACCCTGGGGGCCAAAGACAAAAGAAGAATTCACATTCACTCTCAGGCTCCTATCCAAAGACCTCACAGGATGTTTACCAAAAAAAATTGGAGACATGGTGGGAATCTACGAAAGTGTCCCTTGTGGCCTCTTGAAGAGGAGAGCAGCAGTGGTCGCAGTAAAGGAACAAAATCCCCACCTGGATCCTTCTCCCCCATTTCTCACATGAACAAAAGTAGCCAAACAAAAGCATCTGTATACCCATATGCAAAAAAACTCTTACTTCATCCCACTAAAATTAATTAACTCAATATAGATCATAGAATTTAATGATATAAAAGTGAAAACAATAAAACTACTAAAAGAAAACACAGAAGAAAATCTTTAGGACTTTCATTAGGTAAAGGTTTCTTCTTTTTTTTTTAAGATTTTTTTTTTTATTTATATATTCATAAAGACAGAGAGAGAGAGAGGCAGAGACACAGGCGGAGGGAGAAGCAGGCATCATACAGAGAGCCTGACGTGGGACTCGATCCAGGGTCTCCAGGATCACACCCTGGGCTGCAGGCGGCACTAAACCGCTGCGCCACCAGGGCTGCCCCAGGTAAAGGTTTCTTAGATATGACAACAAAAGCATAATCCATAAAAGAAAAATGTGATAAACTGGACTTTATCAAAATTAAAAATTTCAGCTTTTCTAAAGACACCACTGAGAAAATGAAAAGATAAGCCATAGACTGGGAGTAAAGCAGTATATATTATATGAAAATAGGCTCTGATTAAAGATATATAGTAAACCCTGGGTAACCAGTATAAGAAAATTTTAAGGTATAAATAATAATAAGCCAACAGTAGACATAAAATGGCCTCATTAAAAAAAAAAAAACAATCTGAAAGAAGAGTTAAAAGAAACATTAAACAAGTAGAACAAATAGAAAGTTCCTGGCAAGATGTTATATTTTAATCCACCTACATCAATAATTACTTAAATGTAAACACCTTTAATCAATTAAAAGAATTTGTCAGGTAATCCAAGATCCAATTCTAAGTTGTTTATAAGAAAAACATTTTAAATAAAAGGATATAAATAGGCAAGAAGTAAAATGATAAATAGGCCTTGTAAAAATTAATCTAAAGAAATATACAGTAACTATATCAAATAAATACTAAATTAACTGAAATAACTAAATATCAGACAAAAAAAACTTTAGAGCAAGAAACATTACCAGAAATAAGGAAGGATAGTACAAATCAATAAAGGGATCAATTTTCCAAGAAGAAATAACAGCCTTAAATATCTATATACAACTAATAAGACATCTTCAAACTGCATGAAGAAAATCTGACAGGAAGAAAAAAAAAATTTTACACTCTTCTCAGTAATGCAGAACAAGTAGACAGAAAATTAATAAGGATATAAAAGACCTGAACAACAGCATCAACCAATTAGACTAGCTAAACATTTATAGAATACTGTTATCCTAGAGCAAAATACATACTCTTTTCAATTGCACATGAAACATTCACCAAGATAAACTATATTTTAGACCATAACAAAAACTTTAACAAATTTTTAAAAAATGAAATATAATGTATGTTCTAGAAATATAACAGAATTAAACTAGAAATCAGTAATAGAAATGATACCTGGAAAGTCCTCAAATATTTTCAAATAATACACTTATAAATAACCCATGGGTCAAAGAAAAATCACAAGGGAATTAGAAAATATTTCAAACTGAATGAAAATAAGAGCACAATATGTCATATTTCCTTTCAAGCAATATTTAGAACACCTGGCTGGCTCTGTTGGTAGAGCATGCAGCTCTTGAAGTCATGAGTTTGAGCCCTATCTTAGTTGTAGGGATTACTTTAAAAACTTAAAAAAAAACAAAAACAAACAAACAAAAAAAACTGGAGAGCAAGGAGAAGAAATAAGAACAAAGAAGAACTGAGAATGACATAAGTAACAGAAAAATCAATGAAACCAAAAGCTGGATTTTTGGAAAAACAATAAAATTGACAGATCTCTAACCAGACTAAGAAAAAGATGAAAATGAAAAATATGAAGAAGGAAAGAAGGGACATCATTACAGATGCTACAGACATTAAAAGGATTATGGAGGGATGCCTGGGTGGTTCAGTGGTTGAACGTCTGCTTTTGGCTCAGGGTGTGATCCTGGAGTCCCAGAATCAAGTCCCACATCGGGCTCCCTTCATGGAGCCTGCTTCTCCCTCTGCCTATGTCTCTGCCCCCCTCTCTCTCAAATAAATAAATAAATAATAAATAAATAAATAAATAAATAAATAAATAAATAAATAAATAAATAAATAAATACAAATCTTTAAAAAAAAAGGATTATGAAAAACCAAGAACTCTATGGCCATAAATTCAAAAACGTGGAGAAAATGGACAAATTTTCTATAAAGGCATACACCAAAGCTCACTCAAGTGGAAAGAGATAACCCGAATAGCCCTAAATCTACTAAGTAACTTAAAATTTTAAGTTTAAAATCTTCCAACAAAGAAATCTCTAGGCTGAGGGACCTGCATTGGTAAATTCTACCAAACATTCAAGGAAGAATACCAAATGTAAACTCTTCTAAAAGGAAGGAATATTTCCTGACTCATTTAATGAGGCCAGCATTAACCTGATACCAAATCCAAAGGTATTACATAACTGGAGATCAACACTTTCCATAAATATAGACACAAAAATCTTTAACAAAATCTAGGAAATCATATCCTATGGGATTTATCCCAAGAAACTAAAGTTGATTCCATATTTAAAAATCAATTAATGTAACCTTTCATTTCCACATACTAATGACAAAACTATGATCATCTCAATGGGTACAGGAAAAGACTCTGATAAAATATACCACTCATTCATGATTTAAACACACATACACAAACTCTCTACAAACCAGACACAGAACTTTCTCAACCTGGTAAAAGGCATCTAAAAAAATCCTACTAACCACCCCTAATGGTGGACTGAATACTATCCCCCTAAGATAATGAATAAGGTAAAGATGTCCATTCTCACTACTCCTGCTCAGCACTGTACTAGAAGTCCTAGTCAGTGCTATAGGCAAAACCAAAAAACAAAGTGAAACAACACAAGCAAAAGGCATATGGATTAGAAAGAAATGACTATTTCTATTCACAGAACACAAAACTGTCAAAGTAAAAAAATCCCAGAGTCTACTACAGTTTTATCAAAAATTCAATTATTGTAATTTGATAAAAATGTAAGGAAAAAAATTAGATAGAAATCCAACCCTAATTCTTAGGAACTTAAAAACAGATTAGGAAAATACTTCTATCAGTCTAGATATAATCAACCTTTTTAATATTTAAGATTCAATAAAACATATAAATTAGCTCATAAGAAACTGGTTATAATACTTTAAAACAAGAAGTTAAAATGTTTTAAAAAGTTATTTTACTTTAAAATACAGGATCTTGAAACATCTCAATGTAGAACTACATTTTATCCATCCTCATTAAATGACAATCATACACAACAGTATGAAAAATGTTATCAAATATTATGTTCATCAAAAAAGTATCAGAAAAAAAAAAGAAAAAAATTTTAAAAAGTATCAGGATGGGGGCACCTCAGTGGCTTAGCCAGTTAACCTGCTGCCTTTGACGGCTCAGGTCATGAACTCAGGATTCTGGAATCAAGACCTGCATCAGGCTCCCTGCTCAGCAGAGTCTGCTTTTCCCTCACACTCTTGCCACTGTTTGTGCTCCTCTCTCAAATAAATAGAATCTTAAAAAAAAAAAAAAAAAAAGGCATCAAGATATACTAAGTGAATCTCTCAGACTGACATTTTTTATTTTTCCTGGATTTGGCCTCCTAATGAATTAATTCAATGTCTACTTGTCCAATAGTCAATTAAAAAGTAACAAGTTGGGAAAAAAAAAAAAAAAGTAACAAGTTGGACTTCTAAAGGGTTTCATAGAAGATATATTAAGTCCAATAATGCACATCATTCAGGTGCATTATTAGACTGTATCTATCTTGATTGAAACTTTGTCACTACTCACAATTTTAATTTAAATAAAGGACTATGCTAGTTATTTTCATGTTAAATATTTTGACAGTAAAACATTTAACTTTTTAGACAGCAAACTAGCTCTTCAGTGATCATTTTTAGCTACTATGAATTGGCTTTGTGGATCCAAATTTAAAAGATAAAAAGAGACAACTGAATCACTATCATGGGATAGTCAAGGTTTCTACTTTCTAATGCATTGTTTTGATGGGGATTCACTCAAGACTAGAGAAAAACAAGGCCTCCCAGAGGCTTCCATAGATATGATAAGTCTTAAGGAAGAGTAAATAACTCAACTTTGATAAAAAGGCATCTATTTTTTTTTATAAAAAGGCATCTAAAATAACTATCTAAAAAAATCTATTATCCCCCAATGTTCCTCATTTTAAAATAAGAATACAAAAAAAATAATACAGCCAGTAGTAAAGATAAAAATACCACAGCTTATTTTGCTGAAATGTTTTAATATCAAAAAAAACTCAAAGAAAAAAGTCTAGATTTTATACACAAGTACAAATGGTTTCAGTTCAATTAAATGAATGTTACGATTTAAGAAAAAAAATCAAGTACAAAACAAGTATACAAAAATATATACCAAAAAAGAAACCAAACAAACCTGTCATAAAAATTTTGCAGAAACACAGGTAGCTTGGGATTTTTTATTTTAATAATACGCATTTAAAAACTAATTAGTTCAGGAAAGCTATAAATAGCACTATAATCCAAAGAGAGTACCCAAAGTTTATACAGGATTTAGACTAAGGATAACCTAATTTACCCATAATATGGTCTAAATCTAAAAAAAAAAAAAAAAAAAAAATTTGGTCTAAATCTATAATCTTAATCAAAAAAGTGTAGTGTTCACTAAAAGCCAAACAGATGCCAGAATGCCTGTGTTTGAATTCAGCTCTACCTCTATAACCAAAGGCAAGGCATTATGCTTGCTTTCTACCATCCTCTCTGTAAACTGGGGATAATATCCTTCATACTGTTTTTGTAAGGATTAAATGAGGTAAAAATGCCTGGTATTACATAAAAAGCAAATATAAAAGTACTATTATCCTGATATTTTCAAGACGTGATATGATTTTCACATCTCTTTATAGCATCCTTTGTTGTATATAAAATATTAGAAAATTTGAAAGGGACAAAACCTATAATCCTTAGTGCTTATATACAAATTCCTGTTGATACCTCTGTGAAAACTAAACTCCCTTTCCCACAAGAGGAATAAAACATTATTAAAATATTCTTGTCTCAAAAAAATAAGGTCCTTGAAACTCTACCTTCATCCCAATATAAATTATAGCTGCTCTGATTAAATATTTACAAATTCAGTTAGGTTTAGATGAAGAGTGTTCTTAAATGGTAATCTGTTCTGGGATTTAATTGCCTTGCTATTATTTACATTTTCTAAGTGCATACTTTGTTTGTGTGAAGTGAATACTTGTTAAGAACATTTTTCCCCGTCTCTAGGTTCAGCATGTATCAAAGTAATCTTAAAAGTATGGAACACAAATTACTTGCCTTAGAAAAGACAGTTTATTGCATGTATAAAAGCTCAGAGTGGCTTTTGGAAAGATCAAAAGAAAGTAAATACACTAACCATTCAGTTCTTTTGCACTTTATTTTTATATGCATACATGTTTCAAGAAAACAGAAATTTCAAGATACAGAGTACAGCAAATCAAATGAAATCATTCAGAATTATTTGAAGTAACAGTATAAAGTACATGTATAGGATACATTATATAATTTATTCTGAGGTTTCAAAAAACAGTGTTTTTGGTTTTAAAATTCTGATACCATTATTTACTATAACGTTCAAGTAACATATTTCAAGTTGTTTTTTAAAATAATAACTAAATTAAGACATATCTCTACGATGATCTGATAGATGAGCTGCCTTTACCACGATCTTCAAAATAGTGCTGTTCAATTCTTCTACAGAAAGCAAGGAGGTTGCTGTAGTTTTTCACCTTCTCAGAAAGTTCATCATTGGTCAATTGTGTGGTAAGAATGGTATACAAATGGCCAAATACTAGTGCATCTAGTTCAGTAGGCCTAAAACAGAAGTAGAAATGAGAGTAACATGAACAGCATTTACTTTGTATGGCAAAATATACATTACTTTTTAAAACATTTTATTAATTTATTTAAAAGAAAAAGTTATATAAGAAATAAATCCTACCTCAACTTGATAGAATTTATTTTGTTTTTACTTGGAGTTTCTGTTGTAAGATATGAAAAAAAAACCTTTTAAATTATAATTTGCTAGTTGTGCGACTTGTTTTTTAAAGTAGTACGTTGTTAAAATAATATTGGTGTAATTGATCATATTCATTTTACTCATTAATTTATCCACTAAAAAATACAGCAGGTCTCCAGTATACTAGGAACCATGCTAGAGATGTTAAGAACATGAAAGATATTCTAAGACATGGACACAAAACATAAATTACAACACAATTTAGTAAGTGTTTTAATAGACGCATAAACAAAATTCTATCAAAGTACAGGCTATCACTGTGGCGCTAGGACAAATGACACCTGATTACCCAATTATATATTAACAACATAATTTAATTTTAATTTTACAACTTTTAAATTAATTTAGCTTTCATTTTTAAAAAAAGATTTATTTATTTATTGGGGCGAGGGGCAAAAGGAGAGAAATGAGAGAATCTCAAGCAGACTCCTTGCTGAGCTCAGAACCCAATGGTCATGACCTGAGTTGAAATCAAGCATTGGACCCTTAGCTGACTGGGCCACCCAGGCACCCCAATAATTTGGCTTTCTGAAGGAGAGATAAAGATGGCTTCAACAAAAAATTTTCTAGGGTATTTTTCCCTTCAATTATATATTAGTAACAAAAAATTGAAATTTATCTATAGATGAGGCATCACCAAACTACATTATACATTATATTAAAATAATTGCCAATAATATTAAAATATTACTAAAGGGAGAAAATATCACAATAATGAACTAATTATTGCCGTCAGTCCCATAGTGATAAAGTTTTTGAGAAAATGCGTGTTAGCTTAAGTAAATGTGAAAGTATGTTCCAATAATCTGGTTTGGAAGAACAGATTTTGGGGTCCATCAAATCTGAGTTTGGATCCTAACTCTGCCACTTACGTACTAGCTATGTGGCCTTGATCACTAATGATGAATGACCTCATGCTGTTGCGTGGTTTTAAATACCTCTTCAAGCCAATAATTCCCCAATATTTATCTCCAAACCCAGTCCCTCCCTTAATACAAGAATCATAAATTCAAATGTCTACATAACATCGCCACCCAAATGCTAAATAAGCATCTCAAACTTGCACATCTCATATTCCCAAAATAAAAGGTACTCAGCTATTTGAGCCAAAACTCTCATTCTCTTCTTCTCTTTCTCTTACCCTTTCATACCCATCAGCAAGTATTGCAAGACACAACCACCAAGTAAGTCCTGATTACTACCATTTATATCTCTCCATTATCATCTACTCTGAGCCACTATCATCTCTCACTATAGCCTTCCTGCTTCTATTTATTGACCACATAGTAGCCAGAGTGATTTTTTTTTTTAATGTCACCAGACCATACCACTCCAAGCATAAACTATTCCAATGAATATCCATTCTATTTACATGGATATGCCAAACTTCTTACCTGTAGCAAACAAAGCCTAGACAACCTGGCCCCTGCTTCTCTTCAATCTCATCTCTTACCACTGTCAACACACAACCAATATTGGCCTTGCCTCCTCCATTTGAACAGATCAAACTCAAGCCCACTTAGGGCTTGACCCAATTATTCCTGCTATCTGGAACACTCTTCCCTTAATTTCACATTGCTGGCTCCTTCTTGTTTTTCAGAGTAAGGCTTAAATGTCACATCTGAACACCCAAACTAAAGCGCACATGCAGCCACTTACTACCGTGTGAGCCTATCTGAATTCTCCATGTAGTACTTAATACTATCAATATCTGTTGTTAATTGCCTGTCTCCCTCTCTGCTTGTTTCCTGCTGTGTTCCCAATACTTAGAACAAAGCCTGGGACAAAGAGTTCTTAATAAATGTTTTGAATGAATAAAAAGGTGATTCATTTTTCATGCCACACTTTAACTATGTCCACTTAACTGATGATACTCTAAGCTCTTCAGAGGTAACACTGCATATCTCTCTTATATCCCTACTTCTTAGAAAAGGATCAGAGGAACTGAATCACAGTATTTGCTGAATGCAAGGGGACAGTAAGCATCCTGCCTAAAGTATGCAGGATATTTAATTTGTCAATAGTACTTATTCTTTCAAAGCCTTCCCTTTTTTTGGCACATTCATGAAGAATTAGTAACAAAGTCAGATGTGTAGTCAATGGTCATGTTTAAGAGGGTAGCCAACAGTATAGTATTAAAAAAATCACAAGTGTCCTTGGACTTAACAACATCATGAATAATATCATTAGAAATGAAGAATCAATAATAAATGGATACCTGAAAAGAACCAGGGATGTAGAAGGTGGATAAATGTAGAGGTACTTTGCGAGAAGTAATATAAACACTAACTCTTCCATATCCATAAGCATATTTCTTAAAAGGTGTTATCTCACCAATTTAAGATTTATTTTTTTCCCTAATTATGTAGGGTTAACTACTTTTTGCTTCTTGAAGTAGATCATTTAAAAAGTGAATGTTTCCTGATGCAACTTTCAGTGATAAAATTGTGTGTCCGTTATCAGTAAATGAAGGCTCTGAAGGAGTTTAAGTGTGTATTCAAACTAGAGTGGTCTAGACGTATCCCTGAAGTGGTCAAATGTTATTATCTGCAAACATATATCCATATAACTCAAAAGGTGCTGAATTATATAGGTAATGAGCATATTGCAACTGATCTCTTGTTACATAAAGACAGCAACTGTGTGGCAAGTTACTTTAGAACATCTAAGAAGGAGTAGAATACAATATACTAAAATCAAATGAAACACATATACTTAACTCCCAATGCATATTTTTTAATCTTTACAAATTTCAGCAATTACTTATATTAATTTAGATATATATGACATATATAAATTACCAATTCCTGTAATTCTTTCTTTTTGAAAAGTCCACTTGTGGTAGTGGTGCTACAACTGTAGATCATTACTAAAACTCAGAGCCATAAACATAAAAGTTTTACCATATGTAAAAACCATAAGCCTGATTTTTTTAAAAAAAGCAATAAACTCAAAAACATTTGCAATTCATGAGACAAGGAAAAAAAAACCACACTTTGCCCAATATTTGTACTGTTTAATTGAGCCAAGATCTTAATGCACATTGTTTTAATTACCTTTCCTTCAAAAAAAAAAAAATTTACCTTTCCTATACTCTATAAAGGGACATTTCCACCCTTATGTTTACTAGGCAGGAGTTGCAATTTGAATGCTGATAGCAACTCTCTTCCTAAGACTTTTAACATCTTTCATTTATATTACATCCATCTTTATAGACTTTTATTAGAAAAATATCCCAGGATCATAAATATATTTTTAAGATTCTAAGAAATGTGTTGCCTTATCTTGCATTATCATTCTTTCTACATTTCCAATGGTTGGTTATTATTATTCTTTTTTTCCCCTAGTTTTGCTGAAAATAATTGACATGCATCAGTGTATAAGTTTAAGGTATACAGTATGATGGTGTGATTTACATATATGATGATTATACCAAAAGTTCCAGCTAATATCAGTTATCTACTATTCTTTCATTTGAATATCAAAATAAAAATACCGTAAATGTGAATGTTTTCCTACTCTTTCCCACTTAAAATTGTTCTATATTCAACTTTTTGCTTTATTATGATTGAATATTTCTTTCTTCCTGATACCTTTCATAGTCAGTCTAGTTTCAAATACATTAATTTTGTCTCAATGTTCAGTAATTTTTCTTAAACTGTTAACTTGCCAGGTCTTCATGCTACTAGAGATAACCTACATATACCATATCTTTATATATCCATCATTGATCTCAGGACTGTCATTCAAGTTTGTAAATCAAGCCCCTTGCCATCAACCTTTTTTAGATTTTGCCTTTGAAATTTTGAACGACTTTCCCTTAATTTTCTCAAATGGTGATTTTTTTAAATTATTATTAAAGTATAATTGACCTACAATGTTAGGTTAGCTTCAGATGTACAACATACAGATTCAACAACTCTATACATTACTCAATGCTCAACCACAATAACCATAGTTTATACATTATTACAATATTATTGACTATATTCTCTATGTGTACTTATTTATTTTATAACTAGAAGTTTGTACCTCTTAATCGCCTTTATCTATTTTGCTTATCCCTCCTGCCCACCTCCCTTCTAGTAACTGTCAGTTTGGTTTCTGTATTTAAAAGTCTGGGTTTTTTTGGGTTTTTTGTTCATTTGTTTTGTTTTTTAGATTCCAAATGTAAATCAAAATTTTTTTCAAATATAAGTAAAATTGTATGTTCTTTCTTTGTCTGATTTAAATTTTAGCATAATACCCCTGAGGTCCATCCACGTCGCTGCAAGTGGCAAATCTCATTCCTTATGCTCAATAATACATATAGCACATCTTATTATATATTTTATATATGTGTGTATATATAAGTGTGTGTATATATATATGTGTATATATACTTTCTTTAGTCATTCACCTATTGATAGACACTTGGCTTGCTTCTATTTCTTGGCTATTACAAATGATACTGTAAAAAACATAGGGGTGCATATATCTTTTCAAATTAGTGCTTTCATTTTCTTTGGGTAAATATCCAGTAGTGAAATTACTGGATCATATTTCTATGTTTAATTTTTTGAGGAAACTCCATACTGTCTTCCACAATGGCTGCACCAATTTACATTCCCACCAATAGTGTACAATTTCTCTATCCTCACCAACATTTTTTATTTCTTGTCTTTTTGATATGAGCCATTCTGACTGGTAAGGTGGTATCTCACTGTGGTTTTGATTTGCATTTCCCTATTGATCAGTGATGTGAAGCATCTCTTCATGTGTCTGTATGTCTTCTTTGGAAAAATATCTATTCAGGTCCTCTGCTCATCTTAAATCAGATTAGTTTGTTGAATTATAGAAGTTCTTCATAGAGTTTCTCTATTAGCCTCATATCAAATATATCATTTGCAAATATCTTCTTCCATTCAGTAGGTTGCCTTTTTAATTTTGTTGATGGTTTCCTTCACTGTGCAAAACCGTTTTATTTTGAGGTAGTTCCAAGTTTATTTTTGCATTTGTTTCCCTTGCCTGAGGAGACATACCAATAAATATGTTGCTAAGGCTGATGTCTAAAGCATTACCGCTTATGTTTTCTTTTAGTTTATGGTTTCATGTCTCACATTTAGGTCTTTAATCTACTTTGAGTTTATTTTTGTGTGTGGTATAAGAAAGTGGTCCAGTTTCGTTCTTTTACATGTAGCTGTCCTGTTTACCCAACACCATTTATTGAAGGCTGTCCTTTTCCCCATTGTATATTTTTACCTACTTTGTCAACTGACCACATATGTGTGAGTTTATTTCTAGGCTTTCTATCCTGTTCCATTGATCTATGTGTCTGATTTGGTGCCAGGACCATACTGTTTTGATTACTATAGATTAGTAGTATATCTTGAAACCTGGGATTAAGATACCTCCAGCTTTGTTCTCCTTTCTCAGGATTGCTTTGGCTATTTGAGGTTTTTTATGATTCCATACATACTTTGGGAATATTTGTTCTAGTTCTGTGAAAAGTGTTATTGGTGTTTTGATAGGGATTGCATTCAATCTGTAGATTACTTTGGGTAGTATGGACATTTTAACAATACTAATTCTTCAAATCCATGAGCATGCTAAATCATTCCACTTGTGTCATATTAAATTTCTTTCATCAATGTCTTATGGTTTTCAAAGTATAGGTCTTTCACTTCTCTGGTTAAATTTATTCCTTGGCATTTTTATTCTTTTTGATGCTACTGTAAACAAGATTGTTTTCTTAATTTCTGTTAGTGCATAGAAATGCAGTAGATTTCTATATATTAATTTTGCATCCTGCAACTTTACTGAATTCATTTATGAGTTCTGATAGTTTTTAATGGAGTCTTGGATTTCTACATATATTATCAGGTCATCTGCAAATAATGACAGTTTTACTTCTTCCTTAACAATCTGGATAGAGATGCCCAAGTGGCTCAGAGGTTGGGCACCTGCCTTTGGCTCAGGGTGTGATCCCAGATTCCAGGGGTTCGAGTCCCATATTAGGCTCCTTGCATGGAGCCTGCCTCTCTGTGTCTCTCATGAATAAAAAAATAAAATCTATAAATAAATACATACATACATACAATCTGGATGTCTTTTATTTCTTTGTGGTAAAAGTGGTAGAATGGATATTCTTGCCTTGTTCCTGATCTTAAGGAAAAAGCTTTCAGTTTTTCACCATTGAATTTGTTAGCTGGATTTTTCATATACGGCCTTTATTATGTTGAGGTATATTCCCTCTATGCCCACTTTGTTGAGTTTTTGTCATAAAGAGATGTTGTACTTTAAGTACCTTTTCTGCATCTATTGAGATGATTAAATGGTTTTTATCCTTCCTCTTACTAATGTGATGTATCATACTGATTGATTTGAGAATAATGAACCACCCTTGCATCCATGGAATAAAGCCCACTTAATCTTGAGGTGCCTGGGCGGCTCAGTCAGTTGAGCATCCACTCTTGATTTCAGCTTAGGTCATGATCTCAGGGTTGAGAGATCAAGCCCCAAGTTGGGCTCCATGCTCAGAATGGAATCTGTTTGAGATTCTCTCTCTCCCTCTGCCCCTCCCCCTGCTCACATGTGCATGCTCTCTCCCTAAAATAAATAAATCTTTTAAAAAGATAAAATAAGTCCCACTTAATCTTGGTGAATGATCTTTTTTTTTCAATTTTATTTACTTATTCATGATAGACACAGAGAGAGAGAGAGAGAGGCAGAGACATAGGCAGAGGGAGAAGCAGGCTCCATGCACTGGGAGCCTGACGTGGGATTCGATCCCGGGTCTCCAGGATCGCGCCCTGGGCCAAAGGCAGGCGCCAAACCGCTGTGCCACCCAGGGATCCCTGCCCAATGATCCCTTTAATGCACTGTTGAATTCAGTTTGCTAACATTTGTTGAGGATTTTTGCATCTATGCTCACCACAGGCACTAGCCTAGTTTTCTTTTTTTGTAGTATCTTTGCTTGGTTTTAGTATCAGAATAATGCTGGTCTTATAGAATGAATTTGGAAGTTTTCCTTCCTCTCCTATTTTTGGGAATAGCTTGAGAAGAATGGGCATTAACTCTTCTTTAAATATCTGATAGAATTCACCTGTGAAACTGTCTGGTCTTGGACTTGTTGGGAGTGTTTAGATTACTGACTTAATTTCTCAAATGGCAATTTCTTTATTGAATAAACCTCAGTAAAATCCAATTCCTCCCCGAAATTTTTCGTCTTAAGATTCCCATGTATAATTTTTGTAGCATTTCCTGTAGCATATACCCTTTCCTATCAGTATATGAGGGTATATTTTCAAGTTTTACCATTTAATAGTTAATAGCAGTACTCTTTTTCAAACATAACTCCTCTTCCAATTTCTCAATTTAAACTACTTTAAACCAACATTTATTGATCCTCTGCTGACAAATAGGTTTTGTTTAGAAAACACACAGACCTGCAAGGAGCTCATAAATGCTTTACAACAGTATAATTCATTCTACCCTGACTACACTTAGGGGAAAAAAGGTATAAAAATAACACTTTAAGAAAAGTTTTACTTTTTCATTCCAGGTCCATGCTCACCACATGAAAAAGAACAAATGATCTAGCAGCCTTTGGATAGATGTTTTAACAGATATCACAGCAGCAAGACAGCTTGGATACAGCAGGAAATACAGATTTTGTTATAGTTGCATTTCAAATATATGATTTAAATACTTAAAAGGCTACCCACACTAAATATGATAAATGATAAAAAGGCCACCAGTATATCTATCTTGTGTTATTTCTAATTTCCCTCAATTTCACTTTCCTAAATTTTTCTTTCTACCATTTATCTTCTTGGTCCCCTTTTCCCAATTCCTCTTCTTGCTCCAGGATCTCCTCACCCACCCTTTCCCCTTCTCTCACCAAGTAAAACTACTAAATTCTTTTCAATGAGTCCTCTCAACATCCCCAGGAAGTTAGCTAGGAGAAAAATTCATTCTAATTTTAGAGGGTACTGGGAGGATACATAGGGAAATAAAGTAGCAAGCTGCTGAAGTCCGGTATATATTAGAGCCAAGAACAGAATTCAGGGCCACCAACCTGGAATCCAATACTACCTTATCGAGACTTAAGCCATGCTCTATTCACTAAAGTACAGTATCTCACAAAGTAATGATGCCTGACAGATAGAAGTGAGGAAAAGACTGTCATATCAGAGTGAAAACACAAATTATTTTTTCCTAATTACAGTTTACTATTAATTAGAGAATGGGGTAAAACTAAAATTAAAAATGAAATCTATTTTTCAATTGTTAGGGGAAGATGTTTATGTAAGTATCATACAAGGTAAAATTGTTTCAGAAACCTACACCTTCATATAAATTAAGCAGTTCCTCCACAGCAAACCTTTGGTTTTGTGTTTGTTCTAAATTTTGAATTTTTCATTACAAGCTTAAATATAATTGTACCCTAATAAAAAGAAAACTGTTGTGATATGTCCACTAAATCACATGCTCAATGATACCTGGTTATGAATGAAGTCTCTGACACGGAGTTTAAATGAGAAAAATAAGTCTCCCATGAAGGCAGCATGCATAACAAAACTACCTCCTAACACAGAATGATGCAATTCAAACAATAAAACACACTTCTGGGCTTTTCAGGCCCTAAGAATTCCTGTCAGCAAGAAAAGGAACTACTTGGTACTACACATGGATACATTTTCTTTTGTGTCAGAGACTAAACAAATAGACTCTGCATAGCAAACATCACTAGAAACAGGAACACAGCTTTAACTACCAGGATTTCATGGTTTCAATTCTATGAACTTTGTGCTTCAGAGATCAACAGACCCCAAATATCATATGTAGTATACATTAATATTTTATAAAAATATTTCCAAGCTATCATCCTTGTCATTTTTGCTACAAATATTAGTATCTCTCCCAAAAGATGTTTCATATGGCTACAGAAGATGAATGCCTATAAAGATATAATAGCAAATAAACCTTTTTAAAAAGTATCAATCTAAAAAGCAAAAATTTGTACTACGGAGCCTAGAAAAGGCTAGAGTTTCTAAATAAAACACTGAGATTAAAATGTTAATTTAAGCCCATCTTAAACTGGATCACAGGAGGATTCTGATATATTAAAATTATAACTTTTTTTGAAAAAAGAGGAAAACTCATTCTTTGCCTATATTATTACTCTTTTCGAGATTACAAAATAATTGTCTTTATGAGACATAAATTAATCAATTTATGTGTGTGTGTGTGTGTGTATATATATATATAAAATCTATATCCTTCATGCTTTCTATGCTTTACAAATATTTTCATTAAATTTAAAAGATAAGTTCAAAATAGTGCTTGTCCATCCAACAAAATTTTTTAATTGTTTAGTTTTCTGATCCAGGGGGACCCAGGGTATCACTGTATATAAACAAAGATGGTTATACTTTATGTTTTAACAATATTTTGCAAATGAATTTTGTTAAGATGATGTAGTTCCATACACAGCACCTCCAACTACCCCTAGTGGTATATTTATATCATAAAATAATGACTGGTTTACATGTCTGCCCTTAAGACTAATTTTTAATGGCAATTATGTCATAGAAATTTTGGTCTCCCAGAGCCTAGAGCTGTGCTTGATAACCAACAAGTGCTAAGTAAATGTTTAATGAGGGGAAAAATGAAAAATAAAACAAAATGTCTTCACAAATATTTCTTGATAAAACAATTCCTCTATGATAAAATAAACTTGTAATCTAACAACATAGAAAAGCAACTAACTAAAAAAAGATAAATTTTCTTACTGCTTATTGAAGAAATATGGTTGTGTTCCCAGTCTTTGAGAAAGCGCTTGACAGCACTGGTCTACATCTTCTAAGACCTAACAGAGGCAACAGACCCCCCAAAAATATTTAAATTAGTAAAACAATAAAATATGTCTACAATCTCACAGTTTATAACAAAAATGTAAATTTAGGTGACCTTTTATCGTATATTTAGATCAGACAATAAAACACATATAGAACATAAGTAATACTTTCTATGTAAGAAACAGGAAGAAAATTTGAAACTTCCCTTTAAACACAAGTATATTTAAATTACTTTATAAGGATTACTACTTAGAAAGTTTTTTTTTTTTTTTAAGATTTTATTTATTTATTCATGACAGAGAGAGAGAGAGAGAGGCAGAGACACAGGCAGAGGGCAAAGCAAGCTCCATGCAGGGAGCCCGACATGGGACTCGATCCCGGGACTCCAGGATCATGCCCTGGGCTGAAGGCAGGCGCTAAACCACTGAGCCACCAGGGCTGCCCTAAGAAAGTTTTTATCTCAAAACTCAACCCCTTACAAAAATGTATTCCTGAATCCATATATTCAACTGACTTTATGTATGTAAAAAAATCTGCTTCATAAAGATGACACTGCTGACCCACCAGGAGTAAAAGCGTTTGAGTTGTTTTCCCAGTAGTGGAGATGGATTTTATTTACTGGATCCCTATTCATCTACCCAATCCCCCTTATGGCCAATGGCACACATCGGTAAACTGGCTGGCAAGGACTATGAGCAGACTTGAAAAAGAGACATTATTAGTTTAATGACTGAATTAGTTCAATCTTATAACTTTGACAAGCTATGTATTTTTTTAATTTTGCTACTTCAGTAAATTTAAGACCAAAAAAAATAGATATATTAAGTGCTGTATTTAACAGGGTTTTATTTTTAAGCTCTGATGCTGTAGATCTATATTTATTGACATAAAAGTTGCCCACAATGCATTGGTGAATGGCAAAAAATTAGATCATAGAGTGCAAGGTATAATATGATCCCATTTAAGGAAAATGTCACTAAGAGACATCTAGAAGAATGTTCTCCAAATAGTTAACAGTGGTAATTTCTAGGTGGTAGGATTTCAAACAATTTCTATTTCCTTTTTTAATTTTTCTGTATTATACAGTTTGTTTTATAATAAGCATATGTGATTTTTATAAAACAAAGAAAAACCACTTCGCGTCAGAAAAAATAAGCGCAAATGTTTTCTCAATTTTTTTATTATGTTGAGATTTTTAAAGACTACCAATACAAAAAATGAATTTAATGCATTAAAGTTGAGGAAACCCTCAACTTTGACCTGAACTCACCTGGTCCAGAGTCTTGTTACCCCATCCAATAGCTTTCATCTTACGCTTGACTTCCCACTGTTTCTGATAGGCCAAAATATGATTCAAAGGCCAAGGGTAAGGAGATCCATATCTAGCATGAGTGATCTAGAGCAAAAAGACTTTGTGAGAAACATGATTCTTTCTAAAAACAAAGCCTGTTTTTACAAACAGAATCCTTAGGAAAACATATTTTTGGAACACAAATACAGCTATCTGAAAAAAATACATAGCTTGCAATCTAAAAAATTAAAATTTCAAACCATTCCTTTTAAAAATATATAAACTTTTATGTACTTTGCAACCAGTTAAATCAAACAATGACACATAGCTTCCCTAAAATGTATGTGCAAGCAAAATTAAAGTAAGTGAAAAACTATATCACTAATGGTATAAACCACAATGTTTCATTTATGAGCAGGGACTTACGATTCTGAGCAAAAGTGTTTTCTCATTAAATTTTAATTAAGATAAATGCTGCAGAACCACTCACCTCCCCTACTGTAGCTTCATCACACCACTGGAGATACAACTAGGAACAAAAGAACAGTCACTAAAACTTTAGAATATGAAAAAGAAAATGGATAAAATTATTTTTGGCCATGTTGATTTTTTATAAGCCAACTTTATAAAAGTCACATATATTAGAATTTTTCTGCCTCTAGCTAATGTTGCTATACAGAATTATTAAATTTAATTAATGGTAGTACTTCCTAAAAGTATTTCTTATTCACATAGTATATCTAAATACCGCTGAAGTATTTTACAGATACTATTTAAGTAAAACTCCCAAGGCCAAAGTCAAATAATGATTGGTCAAGAATCACTCCTTTTTACAAATAGAAAAAACCATATCTGAAAATGTCAGACAACTTATTCAAACATAATAACCAAATAATTTCAGTACCCATCCTAGGCCTAGAATTGCTTGACTATATTCCTATTTTCCAATAACTTTAAAATAACCCATAAGACATGATCTTTTATGAGAGGAAAAGCTTCTTTTCAAGGTCTATTATCTTCTATTATACCTCTGCAGTCAACAGCATATTGTTGACCAATTCCATGTAGGCTTTCATTTCTGCTTTTTGGACTTCATCCAGCCCATCACTAAGAGAATGGCCCTAAAGGAAATTTTAAAAAATTTAAAAGAGCATCATATTAAATAGACAAAAACTTTCAGTTATCTTACTACCAAGTAATATCAATGTTTTTACTTCATCGATGCTTTTACTATAAGTGTCTAATAAATTTCCAAAATATCTAAAATAAAATTTTATATGAAAAAGTTAATACTCTATCACTACAAAATATTGATAAATATTAATAAATGTTAATGGCATATTTATATGTCATTATAAAAATGTATCTTTCAATGGACAAAATTACATTATCAATTATTTCACAAGAGAAAAAAACAAGAATGGTCAGTAAACCTACGGTTTTTCTTTTTTTAGAGACTAACCTTATTAGTAATAAATGCCAAAAGACTGATATTTATTGTTGCTTATTAAGTGATCAAAGATGAAAAAGAAAGTTAGTAAAAGTATAGGGAAAGAGACACTAATTTAAAAATTCTAAAATACTATAATAATGAGTAGATGCATAAAATGGTATAACCCTTTAGTTCAATCCAGCCATCTTGGTGAGACTTTAAAAATGTATATAGTATCACAGTATCACTCTTAGGAATTTATCCTAAGGAGATAATCTGACAAGTGTACAAAGCCATCTGTAGAAGAATATTTATCTTAACAGTCAATAAGAGCCAAAAACTGACAATTTAGGTGTCCATCAATAAAGGCTTACGTAAATAAATTATAAAACATCCATACAAAATAATACTATACAATAATTTAGAAGGATGATATGTTACCCATAATGTTAATGGAGGTTGTCCTTATAACCACTAAAACCTAAACTGAATTCAAATGTATACACTAATATGTTCAACTTCTAAATATATCCTGTATCTACCTTCTCAAATGTTAACCTGACATTTTGTAACAACCAAAGTTTCCATTTGTGACCAAAACTCGTGTGAGTTAGAATATTATCTACCATTTTGTAAAGATCAAATTACATCTTTAGCTATTGATTTACATTATGGGGGAAAAAAAACTTATGCTTTAGAAATATTTCTCCACTAGTTTATATTGGCATTTTATAAAACTAGGTTAAAATCAATACAAATGTTAAGACACACTTAACAATGATGAATGACTTATTTAAGACTAACTGTGATCAAATATATTTAATATCTTTTTTATTACCTTGGCTTTAACGAATTGGACTATTGGACCAAGTTCTGATACTACTTGATTTCCTACATGAATAAAAGGTACTTTACCTGTGGAGGAAAAAAAAAAATGTATGAAAATACTTTCAGTAAGTTAAAACAAAAATAGAATCTGTTTTATTAATATGCTGATTTCATAACCCTATAACTTTTGAAAGTATAGTTAAATGTGCACGTGAAATTCTATAAGCTTTTAAACGAGTACTGATTAATTTTAAAAGAAAAAGGAGATTCATTTCTAGAGTTCTCACTTGTATGTGATAACTGATCACAATATTCCCTTTTTAGAACTAACACTAACAAATCGCTATATAGCAGCAGTAAACACTAATTATTCAAATTAAAACAACCAAGGCAGGACATTGGTCCACAACCACTATTAGATTTAAAAGAAATGTAATGGGGCTTTCTCTTCAGAATACAATGAATCAATCTGTACTTTAAATTACATTTAAGAAGACGACTTCTTTTTTATTTCTACTTTTAAATCTTAGACACCCATTAAGTTCAATATTTTAAGCATATAATGGTATAATAATAAATGTCTTTGACTAAAAAAAATATCAGGCATTAAGAGAATTAACAATCTTTGAAGGTATGATAGTTTATGAATTATAATACAAAGTATGTTCCCAGACACATCTGAGGAAAAAAAAATAAGTATGCTTATAAAAACTGGCTTCTCTAACTAAATGTCACATTAAAAAAGTATTTCATTTTTATAAATACTATAGTTGATGAAATTATCAGAGATGATGAAATAGTCTCCAAATAGCAATAAAGTTCACCCCAAAAGCTAGAGGATGAAACTTGCTATCAGACCTAGTTCAAATAGAGTTCACACTAACAGCAGGCTTCTTCATGGTCCTTTTTAACAGATTCACTCCTCTCTGTCTCACTCAGCCCAAGGGTAATGGATGAGGTCCATAGCACCAACAAAAGCTTCAGTCTATATCCATAGGATAACACGCATTACAAAAGGCAGGCAGGCCCCTTCAGGGAAATAACAACTCAATAGATATATTTAGAAGACATTTCCATATTACCAATATAAAAACACTGAATTCCACAGTTCCTTTTCCTACTGCTTTATAAATCTTGCAAAAAAGAATTTATCTGAGTATTAGGTCATACTGTTTTTTAACTTGGGATAAAATCTTTGTAAGTACTAAAATGCTAGAAATAGTGCAGGTCCTCTGAGATAAAATGATCTGAGAATGAAAACGATGTGTGGATAAATGCCTAAACTGAAGGCTATTTTTAGGTTTTAACACTTTGAAAGCCACGTATATTTCTCATTTTCAATATTCAGTTTGCCTTCTTGGAAGAAGGAGTTTGTATTTTCTTTCTTTTTCCTTTTTTCTTTTTCTTTCTTTCTTTCTTTCTCTCTCTCTCTCTCTCTCTCTCTTCTTTCTTTTCTTTCTTCTCTCTTTCTCTCTTTCTCTCTTTCTTTCTTTCTTTCTTTCTTTCTTTCTTTCTTTCTTTCTTTCTTTCTTTCTTTCAGATTTGCTTTATTTATTCATGAAAGACAGAGAGGCAGAGAGAGAAGCAGGCTCCCAATGGGGAGCCCAATGCAGGACTCGATCCCAGGACCCTGCGTTCACACCCTGAGCCGAAGACAGACAATCAACTGTTGAGCCACCGCCACCAGGCACCCCTGTATTTTCTTTAAAAAAAAAAAAAAATGCTTTCAGTAGATTCTGAAGCAGGAAAGCAGTGTGGGTAATCAACTGAGTATTCATGTATGTCTAAATATAAAGAAACATATAAAAATCAAGGCAACAAATTAGAAGTGAATAATGTTTTTTGTCACTTGCCTGACTTAAAGTGGAGCCAATGTTATATCCTTATTGCAGGTATCAAGCAAAAGCATGGTAAGACATTTATTCTGTGGCATCAATCAGAGATCATTAAAAAAAGAAAAAAAACAACTGAGGGCTCTATTTCTTATGTTAAGCAGAATAATCATTTTTAGAACTTTGGTTTTTAAAGGAAGCAAAAAGAAAGCAAGTTTGTAGATTCAGAAAATACTAGAAATAAAAAGAGCCCTGCATAACATCTAATCCAACCATTACACATTACAGATGTAGTCACTGAAGCTCAAAAAAGAGAAGTGAAATTTCCCAAGAAAATTGTTAATATGTGACAGGGTCACAGAAGGATTAGAGTAAAAATTTCCTAACTCTTAGCCAAGAGTGACTTGATTTCTGACCACTCTGTGATGCTCTCTGCTTTAAAAATCTACCATAGCAAGATCAAGCAAACAAAACATACCACTCATCACCCAAAATCATATGATAAAAGAGAATAATACTAGAGTGATGATAAAATTTAAATAAATGCCTTAAATAGAAAGGGTCATTTTCATCTACCTACAGGAAACTCCTCCTACGAATGTATGTATGAATATGTGTAGGTCTTATAGCCTCTATATTTGTCTTTCATAGGGTATATTAAAAAACCGATATCTAGCTAGGTGATAACTTAGTACAGCCATCTTAGGAAATAGGTGGATGAACTCTATGGCTTCTCCTCATTTGCCAAAGACATCAACTTTAGTATTAGATTATTAAGTTTTTTATATGTGTAGCTACACTTTTTGCATGATTACACAAAGGAAAAAGATGGGACAAAACCCAATATAATTCACCAGAATTCAGAAAGTTTATAAAACATACATTTAAAATTAACAGAAAATGAGTCAGTTAATGGTCTTCAACAATCTAAAATATGTCTACGTTTATAAGACTAGAAATTTTTTATGGAAATGTTTTAAAATGTAGATTCATCAATCTGTAAGTGTAGATGTATTAATGTAGAATTTTCAGTGTGTGTGAGGCTGTCTTCACAGTTTTTGACAATTACCACTTTAAGAACCTAAGATGAAAAGAAAGTCTTTTACACATTTCTAAGTTATCTTCGGAGTGAGAAGATATGTAAATGTCTCTCTGAAAAGCAATGTAGCACATTTATCCCAATCATTTGGACTTAATGGATTTACCCATAAAGGAGTAATTCTGTGTTATTATTGCAAAGTAAGATCCATAATTATTATCCATACCAATTCTAGTTAACATTTATTTATCAGCATTATGGCACTATACTTTTATATTAAAAATTATCTAAATCATATTTATTTAAAACTGTACCTTAAACTACTAATACATGATACACAGAAAAGGCAATACTGATTATAAAAAATAGCAGAAAGGCTAAAATCTTAATAAGTATCTTAAAACTTGTTGAAATAAAAATTAAACAAAAAAAAAATAATGAGAAACCAAAAGCATTCAGAGATGACCTTAAGATCTTTGACAAATTAATTATTCCACAATCTCTATTCTTCCTTCTGTTTAATATGAGAACATAGTTTAGAGAACCATGTTTAATAACCAATGGACTCATTAATACTAAAATTTGTTTTCTGAAGTAGAAATAGTCTTATGTAAATATGACTGGGGATATCTGAGATTATGTATTTTCTTAATATTTACTACTTAAAGCAATTTCTAGAACTTTCCAGTAACCGACTATGACCAAAGAGTTGAAATGAGCAGCAATGTCCACCCAAAGATTATCAAGTTTACAACTGTTACTTTACAAAACCATGGGATAATTCTTCAAAGGGTAAATAAGTAAACAAAAATAGGCATTTTTAAAATATAGGTATAAAAAATGGATTATCACTACAATTTATCAATGTAGAATATTAACAGAATTTTTGAAAACTTACCAGATGGAGACATATATTCTGCATTTGCCCTACAAACCACTTTGATAGGCAGATTACACATTTGCAAAAAGGCCTACAAATCAAGAGAAGCATAGTTAGCCTAGTGAACGTATATACATATTTGAACACAACTTTTATTTTCTAAACTTAAGTAATAGTTCATATATAGCACTTTATAGGAAAAGAATAGACCAATTTAAAGCAAAAGATTTGTATTCCAAACAAAATAAAAAGGCATTTCAATACTAAAAAAAATCAGTATGACTTAGACACCAGTAAATGTATGACACTTTAAGCATTTATACACACTTTAAAAAATGTAAATTATCCACATTTATTTTACTGCATTAGTTTATAAGTCAGCAATACTATATATTGCTTTAATTTTCTTCAATGATGACGGAAGTCCACATTTTATAAGGTATTGCTTAATTCCATTTCTCTTTATGGGTTCTTCTTTTCTTGTCTTAGGAGAAAACTCTCAAAATGTTATTTACTACTTCCAAGTTCTCTCCTATAATTCTCAATATTCTAACATGTGGCTTTTATTGATCACTAATTCACTTTTTAAAGACATAAGTTGCTGATTTTCACTTTGTTTATAGTAACAAAAACTTCATTAGCAACTTAAAGGTCTAACAATAAGGAACAAGTAAATCATTTACGGTAAATCCAAATCATGGAATGTTATGCAATCACTTTTAAAAACCATGAATTATATCTTCATAGATGGCTGTCTGAAATAAGTTTACTTCCCAGCTTCCCTTACAACTGGATGTGACCAATGTCTAAATTCTGGCCAAAGGGACTTAAAGTTCTGGGCCACTGCTGTGAAGTTTCTTTAAAAGGAAAGGGATGTGGTCTCTCCACTTTTTTTCTTTTCTGCTCACTAGAATATGAAAACGATGATTATAGCCACAGCAGTCAAACTGAACCATGAAATAGGAGCTGAGAACTGAAGATGGCAGAGCAACAAGAGTAAAGAAACCTTGTTCCTTGGGCAGCCCCGGTGGCGGTGGCGCAGCAGTTTAGCGCTGCCTGCAGCGCGGGGTGTGATCCTGGAGACCCCAGATCAAGTCCCACATCGGGCTCCCTGCATGGAGCCTGCTTCTCCCTCTGCCTGTGTCTCTGCCTCTCTCTCTCTTTCTCTCTCTCTCTCTGTCTCTATGAATAAATAAAATCTTTAAAAGATAATAAAAAAATACAAATAAAAATAAGAAGAAACCTTGTTCCTCAATAATCATAGTCACCAAAACTGGATTACCTGTGTTTATAAGAAAAAGAAATAAACTTCTATCTTTTAAGTCAGTTATTTTGGATTTTCTGTAATTCACAGCCAAACCAAATTCTAATTCACCAACAATTACTGTTTCTAGCTTTAAACATCACCTCAACCAAACAACAGTTGATTCTTCTGTGTCTGTGTAAATATTCAATGTCCTCTAAATACTGTAACCGGTGCTTTCAAATTATAACAGTGACAGTGAACAACTTGACTGACCCACAAGCGTACACTAGTATCAAAATCAAATGGAAGGCTTATTAAAACACAGATTGCTAGAAATGGAAAGATTAGAGACAATAAATATCAGTAGCTCTTTCAAGAAGAATGGTTAAGAAGAGATTAGAAGGGTCTTCCTTCTATTACATATGTATCTGTACCCGATGAGAAAGAAAGGCTGAGTTTGTTAAAACATAAACAGAAAAGTTAAAAAAAAAAAAGAAAAGAAAAGAAAAGGCAGCGGAAACACACTGAAATGACAAAAAAACAAGTAGAATAACAAGCATACAAGATCCATGAGAAGGTTAAAAGGGATGTAAAAGCACAGGTTTTTGTCAGAAAATAGGACACTTTTTCCACTCTAATGCAAGGGGTGGTTAGAGTCAGTGATTACAACTTGATAAGCAAGAAGGACAAGAAAACAAGAGAACATTCACATTCTATGAAATGGGAGAAGAAATCATCTGCTGAGAATGAAGGAATAAAAGGGGATTGAGGCCTACAGGAAAGAACAAAAGAATTTGAAAGAACTACTTAATATTATCTTCTCAAATGTCTGAATAATATTCCCTTGTTAGTTAACAATTACACTGCTATAAAAATAATAAATATTGTATATTTTGCTGAACAAAATATACAGTGGTTGCTGAACAAAATACACAGTGGTAACTGTACTAATCGCTATTCCAAAAAGCTATTACTTCACTAAAAAAGATTAAGCAAAATAGTAAGATTCTGCAATCAAAGCCATGTTTCCAGTCCTGTGAATTTCTTACTTTTTTACTAAAATATAACTGGTTGCATTTTTAAGATTTTATTTATTTATTCACGAGAGACACAGAGAGAGGCACAGACACAGACAGAGACAGAGGGAGAGGGAGAAGCAGGTTCCCTGCGGGGAGCCTGATACGGGACTCATCCCAGGACCCCAGGATCACGCCCTGAGCTGAAGGCAGACATTCAAACACTGAGCCACCCAGGCATCCTAACTGGTTGCATTCTGACCAATTTAGTAACACTCAACTCCCCACAGACCTCAACTAATGGCATAATTCTAATTAGTCAAAGATTAATTTTACATTTACTACAATTACTCTTCAACCCCAATTCAAAAGAAATTTTACGAATTAACCTACAGTTCACAAAGAAGTCTGATGTCATAAACACAATATTTTCATCCAAACATTAAAAATGCATAACAGAACATTACTAGGACTGTCTTTGAGAATATAAAAACTTAAATCCAGGGATCCCTGGGTGGCGCAGAGGTTTGGTGCCTGCCTTTGGCCCAGGGCGCGATCCTGGAGACCCTGGATCAAATCCCATGTCGGGCTCCCTGCATGTAGCCTGCTTCTCCCTCTGCCTGTGTCTCTGCCTCTCTCTCTCTCTCTATCATGAATAAATAAAAATAAAAATAATAATAATAAAAATAAAAAATAAAAATAAAACTTAAATCTAAACCAGGCTTTGATTCAAATATTTTCCCTTTCTTTTGTAGGATGGAAAAAAGATTCCTGGGAGGTTCCCAAACTTTCACTTTCCATCTCTTATCAGCCCCCAAATAAAACAGGCATGATACACCAACCTAAAACACATTTTATTTTCAATTCTGAAATTGCAGTCTTCATATATTTATTCTTATGTAAATCCACAGAAAAATTAATTCTAATTAAATAAGGACATTTAGGATAACTCAGCTAACTCCTATTCTTCAGCTGGATACTTTATTCCAAACTAATTCAAGTGATTAACAATATAAAATAATTTGCAGCAAAAACTGAGCACATACTATCAGAATGTATAATTGTGCTAATACGGTAGCCACCAGTCACCTGTGACTATTTAACTTAAATTTAAATGAATTAAAATTGAATAAAATTTTTAATTCAGTTCCCCAGTCACACTAGCCATATTTCAAGTGCTCTACAGCTACATGTGGTGAATGGCTACTGTATTTATTGGACAGCACAAATAACTGAACATTTACATCATCACTGGAAGTTTTTTTTTTTTTTTTTAAGATTTATTTATTTATTCAGAGAGAGAAAAAGGCAGAGACACAGGCAGAGGGAGAAGCAGGCTCCATGCTGGAAGCCCGATGTGGGACTCGATCCCGGGTCTCCAGGATCACACCCCAGGCTGCAGGAGGCGCCAAACCGCTGCGCCACCGGCGCTGCCCTGGAAGTTCCGCAATCTTTCAAAAATTCTATTAAAATAAGGGTGCTTGGGTGGCTCAATTGATTGTCTGTTGGACTCTTGATTTCAGCCTAGATTATGGTCTTGGGGTCATGAGATGGAGCCCCATATCGGGCTCTGCACTCCTCAGGGAATCTGAGATTCTCTCCTTCCCTCTCTCTCTACCCCTCTCTCCCCACGTGTTTTCTTTCCCTCTCAAATAAATAAACAAATCTTAAAAAAAAAAAAAAAAAAGAAAATTCTAGGGTGCCTGGATGGCTCAGTTGGTTAACTATCTGTCTTCTGCTCAGGTCATGATCCCAGAGTCCCAGGATCAAGCCCTATATTGGGCTCCCTGCTCAGCAAGGAGTCTACTTTTCCCTCTCCCTCTGTCCTCCACTACTCATGCTTGTGTCCTCTCTCTCTCTCTCTCTCTCTCTCTCAAATAAATAAATAAAATTTTTAAAAATTCTAAAATAACAGTGAAGAAACAGAAAACTGATAAACCCAGGATTACACAAAGAAGGGGGACAGGAGACCAAAGCAAACCAGAAATGTCTGCCCATTTGTCAGATGGGAGAACAGACTTAACAGGGCAGAGGAAGCTAAAATCTTAGAGTACGCAAAGGGAAAAAAAAAAATCAATGCATCCACCTTACAGAAACTAGGAAGATTCCAAAACTGGAGGCAACAACTACCACAGAAGGCAGAGGTGAGGTTAAGGACTAAAAGTAAGAGGGGTGGCTAAAAGTCTGTATAAGCATCACAGAACTAGTCTGCCTCCAACTTGGCAGGAAACTGAGGTTCATTTTCTGAAGAAACTGAACCAGCAAGACTCCTGATTCAAGTCTCAAGAACAGCGGACAGCCCTGGGTGGGTGGGGTGGGGGTGCTACCCTGAAAAGAGTAAGAGTTAAGTGAGAATGCAGACACTGACTGAAGAGACCCAAGCACCCCTCTCCCTTTCAGCTCCCATATATTAGCAACCAAATTAATAAGTCCCTCCAAGATAAGAGAGAGAACTGTAGAAAAGTCCAAAAATGCTGACAGTTTGAGGAGGGGCAGGAGAAGATGGGATAGCACCCAACAAAAAAGGCAGCTCATTATGCAAGCAGTCTACTGTAAAGCCTACATGTCAAAAAGTCCCTCATCCCCCCTCAGCTTTTTAGTACCTCACTCTCAAATATAAGCTGTTAGCACGGACCAAGAGGTATTTGAGGAAAGCCTTGAACATAAAAATAGAGAGCCAAAATAAGCCACAAAAAAGGAAATGACAGGGAAGAAAAACTGCAGAAAAAATGTTAAAGAAACATTATAATGGTTAATATTCATTGAGCATTTACTGCTATATGCCAGGTACTTGCATAAGAGCTTTGCCTAGAGGTAAGTACAACAAATATGCTTATTATAATACGGGAACACACAAACATACAAAGAGTTTAAGGGATGTGATCATGGCATACAGGAAGTAAGAAAGCAAAGAAGGGAAAGAAAAGGGGAAAAAAGAAAAGTGGAGCATACAAAGGACTGAGCAAATAGATGACACTCATGTCTCAACAGCAATTCTGAAAGCTCGATGATAATACAAGGCCTTAAAAACATTACAGAAAAAATCTTGCCAACCTAAAATTCTACATGTGGCCAAGGTATTGATATCAAGTATGAAGACAGAATAAAAGTAGTATCATATAAGCAAGGTCTTTAAATTTTTATTTCCCGTGTACTCTTCCCTAGGAAGCTAATGAAGAATGTACTGCACAAAATAGAAATAATAAACCAAGAAAAAAAAATACAGGATCCAGAGAATAAGGAATCCAACATAAAAGAAAAGCAAAAAGAATTCCATGGATGATGATGAATAGCAGTCATAAGAAAACAGCTCTGAAGCCAGCAGAGGGGGAAAAAAAAAACTGTTCCAATTAGAGTAGAAGGAACAAGAGTTTCAAGGGTAGTATTTCTGAGAGAAGTGAAAAGAAAGAATCTGATGTATTTGACCATTGTGAGGGGGAATATTACAGTTCAGAGTTTAGGAGAGAAAACTACCCAAATGAATTAAATAAAACGATTATTAACTGGGGGTGGGGGCGAGGTGGAGGGGTCATACAGAAAGAATATGTTCAGGGCACCTGGGTCACTCAGTCAGTTAAGCATTTGCCTTTGGCTAGGTCATGACTCCTGGGATTGAGCTCTGAATGGGGCTTCCTACTTCTCCCTCTGCCCCTCATCCTATTCATGCTCTCTCTCAAATAAATAAAAATCTTAAAAAAAAAAAAAAAAAAAGGAAAAAAGGATATGTTCATACTGAGCCACTCAACTGAGATCAATATTTACATTCTAATTATAATATAAACACTGAATACTAATTTAACCAAAAAACTGAGAACATAACTGGGAAGATGGGGAAGAAGAGGAAGGGGAGTTGTAGGAGGGGAATTTCATAGTGGAATTCAATAGATACCTTTAAAATTTTTAATTGAACTAATAACACAAGCATCTTAAAAATACAGAGGTAAATACCTGGAAAAATAACACAGCTGAAAGAATTGAAAGCTGGTTGCCTCTGGGTATCCGGATTTGGGGATGGGATATGGGGGGGATAGCAGACTGTGTGCGTGCGTGCGTGCATGTTTGTGTGTATGTGTGTGTAAGATAAGCCTCTCATTACAGGTGGGAGTATAAATTAATCCAACTACCTTGAAACTGTCTGGTAATTACTACTAAGCATATGCCTACCGTATCAGACAATAATTCCATTCCCAGAAATATACCTCTCCCCCCATTAACCTACATGTACTAGAATGCTCACAGCAGCTTGATCCATAATAATCAAATACTGGGGACTCAAACGTCTATTAATAAGAGTAGCAGGGATCCCTGGGTGGCGCAGCGGTTTGGCGCCTGCCTTTGGCCCAGGGCGCGATCCTGGAGACCCGGGATCGAATCCCACGTCGGGCTCCCGGTGCATGGAGCCTGCTTCTCCCTCTGCCTGTGTCTCTGCCTCTCTCTCTGTGTGTGTGACTATCATAAATAAATAAAAAAAATTAAATAAATAAGAGTAGCAAATTTGATTCTAAAATTCCTAATTCTAAGCTAAAAAGGATATCCAATGTCACCAATTGTTAGGAGAAAGGAAAAAAGTAAGTACAAAAGGATTATATTTTTTTCTTGACTCTGAATTCTTTAGAAAGAGCACGGAGAACTTTTAAATCAGAGAAATTCTAGAAATAGTCCCAGAAGATGACACCTGCAATAATCCATGAAGATTCTAAGTTCTAGTTCTTCAGTAATTGCTTCTGAATCCTATCTTCTGGGAATCATGGCTCAGATTTTTTTGTAAAAAATGATTTTGAAAATTAAAATATATTTTATTTGCATTAAGTGAAAGCAAAGCCAAAAGTATAAAGAACAAGAACAATCTGCTACCAGTCAATTCAACCCTTACAAATAACCTTAAATCCCAGATTCAAAAGTGTTATTATAAATAACAATGCCACTGCTTTGATTTGATTATAAAACTAGCAGTTTAAATGTTGAGAAAACCCTTTCAAATGCTGTAGATAACAGAATATCAGAAATACAGACAGGGACCCTATTACAGCAATCTTTCAGTAACATGGTAGTTAAGCTTCTGATTCTTCTTGATACTTATTCAGATGCTTCTGTCTTCTAAAACTAGCTTTTACTATGGTAATTCCCAGTTATGTGCCAGATAATGATTATCGGCTCGATAAATGAACATGAAAATCTGAACAATACATCAAATCACAAAATGAAGACTAAAGAAGTCTAAAACCCAGTAAATCTTCTAGTTGTAATCCTATGTGAATTTTTTTAATGAAGCAACAGAAACTTCTAATAATAAAAACATTTTTTAAGAGGCTGCTTAGTCAATATTCAAAACATAAAATTTATACTCAACCACTGGCTGGAGTAGAAATCAATGGAATCTTTTATAAGGGTAGTTTGGCAACATTACAAATATCTTAAACATATATAACCTTTGACCCCACAGCTGTACTGCTAGAAATCCTACAGTATACTTATACTATACTTATAATATTTATACTTATAACAGTAGCCTAATATCCATCAGTAAGAGACTGATTCTGTAAACTGTGGTGAATCCATCAATGGAATATTTGTAGTCTTCAGAAAAGAATAGGGTCACTCCCCAAGTGAACTTCTCATACTAAACTCCAAAAGACATTTCTCATCTGGAATCTTCTGTAAGGGCTACTGAATGACATGAGACAACATAATGCCAAATGAAAAATTGCTTTTTATGTTATTTTTCTTCTAAAGGTCTGGAGTAAAATATTAAAACACAATTTAATAAGGCCTACAAAAGGCTAATTTATTTGATCCAATACGTAGCTTCCTGTGAACTAACTTGATAGAAAGACACAATTCTGATTATCTAGAAGAATGAATGGCAAGTATTTATGCATTCATCCACATACTTGATACAGACTTACTAAGCAGCTATTATATATCACCACTATTGTAGGCACTGAGAATAGAACAAGTGAACGAACATAAAGTCTCAGCCTTCATGGAGTTTACATTCCAATGGAGACAGATGAAATTAGAAAACACATATGGTGATTCCTGCTACTTAGAAGTACAAAGCAGTATGAAGGTATTGCTATTAGATGTAGAGTGGTCAGATAAGGGCTCACCAGAAAGCCACTGTCAGTCCATTAAAATCTGAGCAACTTGGGATGCCTGGATGACTTAGTGGTTGAGTGCCTGCCTTCGGCCCAGGGCATGATCCTGGAGTCCTGGGATCAAGTCCCACATCAGGCTCCCTGAATGGAACCTGCTTCTCCCTCTGCCTGTGTCTCTGCCTTTCTCTCTGTGTCTCTCATGAATAAATAAACAACATTTTTCTTAAAAAATTAAAAAAAAAAATCTGAGCAACTATGGTCCAATCTTCAGGAGATTTAAAATAAACATGCGGGTCTTATAATTATTATAAATTACAATTAACATAAGGTAAACAGAATATTAATAAAACAAAACACTTCAAAAATTGTGCATATCTAGTTTAAGTCTTTGTTCCCAAAGAAATATACCAGAAATATTTCAGAAAGAATCTGGAGGAGCAAACCTAATTGAAATTAAATTTAAAGCCAAAAAATTACCAATATCTTTTACAGAAAACAATGAATATTATGCTTCCTCACAGGAGAAAGAAAATAGAATCTATAACAGTAAAAATCAAATATCTTGATTTTTGATTTATAACATGAAATATCAAATATCAAAAAAAAAAAGAAATATCAAATAACTTTTAATTGCATTATGTTAACCAAAACCAAAACCAAAAAAGGTAAATAAAAATATTTAGTTCATAAAATGATGAGAAGGGCTAAACCTGGTTGAACAGAAACACAGCCAGCCAACAAACACAGGCCTGCCCTGGTTACTACATTTGCATAGGGAGAATGCTGCAAATCTCATGGCGACTCTCCTTCCCATCATTTAGAGCAGGGCAACTTTCTATTGTCCACACCACTCTTATGACTGGGTGACCATCAGCACATTCCTACTCCTTAATTGTCACTGGTTAAGTGCCTAGCATAACCTAATGGATCCTAAAACAGTACAGACTTAAGAAGCACGCTGTTTAAGTGGAACACAAGGATATCTTCTGAAAAATGTAAATCCTTGGGGTGCTTGGGTAACTAAACATTCAACCCTTGATTTCAAATCAGGTCTTGATCTTAGGGTTGTGAGTTTAAGCCTTGAGTTGGGCTCCATGCTGGGTATGGAGGAGGAGGAGAAGGAGGAAGAGGAAGATGTGCGAGGGGAGGAGGGAGAAGAGGAGGAAGAGGAAGAAGAAAAATGAAAATTCTCTGTATCAATTCTCAGTATAGGGATATGATCCCGGTGTCCTGGGATGGAGTTCCGCATCGGGCTCCCCACAGGGAGCCTGCTTCTCCCTCTGCCTGTGTCTCTGCCTCTCTCTGTCTCTCATGAATAAATAAGTAAATAAAATCTTAAAAAAAAAAAAAAAAAAGAGTCAGTATAGAACAGTAAGACTTAACAGAGCAGAAGTCTCACAGTGAGACATCTCTGGGTGGAACCTTGGTGACTGTTAGCTTGAGAAAGTTCCTTTAACTCATAAGCGTTCTCATTTCTAAAATGACTAGAATTAATTAAACTGATTAACTGAGGTACTAAAGTAAAGCATCTTATATGCCATCTGGCACACAACAGTTCAATAAATTTAAGGTATTATTAAAATTAATAGTAATAATATTAGTAACAATAAATACTCATTTATTCATTTGCAAAGGTAAAAAGACTTGGTGATTTCAAAAGAAAGCTGACTTCACTTATTACCCCTTAACACCTCCCTAAGAGGAAAAAAGTAAATAATTATATACTGTACTTCAGTTATATTTGTTCCTTTATAATCAAAACAGCAAAATTGTACATAAGATAAAAATCCCTAAATAGATATTAAAAGAATAAATTAGGGAACATAACCAAAAGTACGTTTAAAGAATAATAAGGTAAAGAGTAAACACATGATTTCTATGTTTGCAGTATGTACCTTATATCAAATCTTTTAAACAAGGCAAAAACAAGGGTATAAAGATGTCCTGATATTAACACAAACTTTTATGAATAATTTTTCAAAGTCGTACATACTGATGAAACTGATAAATGAATTGATAAAAGACCTCCAAACTGTAAGCTCTGTGAGCACACACTGACCATGTCTACCTCATTCACTACTTTATCCTCAGCATACTATACATTCTCATGTAACATTTGCTCAATGACTAGGCCATAGATATTCACAATAATAAATGAAAACATACCTAAATTTGTAGAAACACTAGTGAGATACAACAAAGATTAGTATTTTGTTATTTTATGGAACCAAAGCTCACTGCATTAAAAAGTTAGATGTAACTCCAGTTATTTTTAAAAAATCAATAACATGGGGATCCCTGGGTGGCTGAGTGGTTTAGCGCCTGCCTTCGGCCCAGGGCGTGATCCTGGAGTCCCGGGATCAAGTCCCACATCGGGCTCCCTGCATGGAGTCTGCTTCTCCCTCTGCCTGTGTCTCTGCCTCTCTCTCTCTCTCTCTCTCTGTCTCTCATGTATGAATGAATAAAATCTTAAAAAAAAAAAAAGTTTTAAAAATAAAAATAAAAATAAATCAATAACACGACAACTACATCAATAAGCAGGTATTATTTTAGAAAAATTGTAACAGGAATTTAACTTAAAAAATTATCAGAAACCACAATTCAGTGAGCATAAATAGCTTTAAAGAGAGAAAATTTGGTCTCAAAAACATGAAATGCTATTGAGAGCACATTGAGACAGATCACATCAGAGTATGCCAAGAACTACTTTTGGAATATTTGACTCAACTTTAGATACATCAACATCTGACAGCTGTAGAAATAAAATCAAGTTCAGAAAGAAAGCAACAAAAAAGATAACCAGAATAGGAAAAGATACAAACTCTCCCTGTTAGAATTAAATATAAATAAAACTAAGTTGTAAGGCCAATATTAAGCATAAGGAGCTATAAAATAGACAAAGACACAGAATAATTTCTATCACTCAAGAATCTAAAGCAATACCAGTCACATTTTTGGCACTCAATGAACACTTTGGAAGTAAAGAAAGGAAACTTTTTTTTTGAGTTCCTATAATCCTTTTAAAAGTTTTATTATTTATAAATAAATATTCCCAACTGAGAAAAATAACAACAAAAAACTCCAACAAATTTAAAATTCTTAGGATATGCTAAATAGTAGATGGCAAGGATCTAAAATGTATTCATTTTGATAAACTAATAGTAACCCAATATTGGATCATTTACCAATAATCAGCACCAACTATCTTCTTTCCTCTTCTTTATTCCAAAACCAAAATGAACATTTACTTGTCTTACAAGTTAAATACTTAAGAACACTCTGCATTTAAGCAGTAAAATCAACATTGCTTGCCACTAAAAATATAAAAATAATACAAAATTTGAAAGAATTGTTCTTAAATGTTTAAAAGATTTAAGTACCTTACGCTGATAAATACCATGGAAAGTAAGGGATTATAAACGTAGCTTCTAAATGTAAGTAGATCATTTAACAAAGTTATCCAAATCTAGATAGGGAACAAGCAATTTTCAGTCTAACCATGTAAAAGCTATCCTTAGACAGCAGACCTTGGCTTTTCTTCTTTAGGACAAAGCTTCTATTCATTTCATAATTAAATTTGAAATATTTCACATAAGAATTCACTAAGGACTATTCTAAAGCATGCAATGCCATTTTCAGGGCACAAAATGAAAATGGTTCTGAATTTTAATCCATATCTTGTTTTACCAGTACACAAAAGAAAATCTGTGACGACAACTGAAGAATTATTTTCCACCTTACTGAAGAAGCATGTTTTAAAATTAAAAACCATGAACAAATCTACCTACGAAATAATTCATTTTTTATATCAAACAGCTGCAGACCCTGTAATTGAAATAATGTATCTAAGGTTACAAATGAAAAGTGTTAGGTATCATTCCTGAAGTGACAGATTAAGTTCCTAATCCAGTTAAAGTAATAGCCATATTTGTAGTTTAACATAAATTAAGACTTTAATTATATTTGTGACTATTTTAAACAAAATAACAAATTCCTTTGTACCTGAGAATGTAATTTATAGCAAAGCCAGGTTCATTTTCCAAACCAATCTATTTCACACCGCACAAGTACTCTGGTATAATGGTGTAATGTAATTCTTGTTGTGGAATGTTGAAAGAGTAGATACACTAAAGAGCACAGAAGAGGTTTGAAGATAAATGAAGATGCTATTCATTCAAGGGTAATTTCATCTCAGAACTATATGAAAGATGTTTCGTTCACACAGGCTAGTGTATGGCCTCAAATTTAAGTGTATTTTCAGCTCAAATATAATGCTGCTAGATCGATTATGCTGATACTGTATATCTAATAATGAAGAATTCTAGCCCTTTTCTGTTTAAAAAATAGACTGTCATTTTTTCATCTTACTGCTATGTCTTCATTGTTCTGTTTAACAGCAACAAATTTTTAAATCCTGCTTGCTCTTTACTTTTTAAACAGAAAAGTATATGGTTGATATTCTAACTTGCAAACTCTCCTTGACTGCAGGAAAGTCCATTTTTGCTAAGTTAAATAGATACTTAGGTCAACAAACTATTATTCTGTAAAATCATTCATTTTATTATTTACTAAAAATGACAACTCTAATAGCCACCTAATTCTATTTTGACAATCTTCATTTTCACAAATCTTGTAAGACTAATTTAAATGTTTTATATATACTGTACCATTTATATGTTGAGGAATTAATATTAATACTGAAAATGTTTTTAATCTGCTAAATTCTGTTTGCAACTTAAGTTCAACTTAAATTATCTTTTCTGAAGACCATACTTTATATATTTAAATCCTTCCAAGTTTTATAAGCATAAATCACCAAAATAATACTGCTGGTATATAAGAGGTGACATAAGACATTCAATCTGAAGAATTTAAATTCTATAATATCAAGGAAACATCCTACAGCCTCCATTTTTCTCATTTTACCAAAATAACTGAAAAGGATTTTACAGGTTCCCTTATGGAATAAATGTTCCCTAAATTCTCTCTCCCTTTAAGCTTTCCTTTCCTTCTTCTAATCCTGAAGATAAATACAAAAGCCTCATTTTGCAGAGGATGATCAAAGTGGAGGGATGAACAAACCTCGAAAAACTTTTATGCTCTATGAAACTTTAAGTTACATCAATTCAAAAAATGTCTTTCATAAAACAGTATTCTCTTAATTCTCTATTAAAATATATCCACTGGTGGCATCCTACTTCTATCAGGTTTGAACATACACTTAAAAAAATTGCATACAACCATAAACAATTTGAAGAAAAAATGTATCCTATTCAACCAAACTGAAAATTCAAAAATCATTTCCTCTGTAGTTCTACAAGTTGTCCACTGCAACCACCTGGATGACATGACATGTTTACAGTAGATGTATTTTCAGAATTACTGCTATTTCTCCAGTGGAACAACTGACTCACAGTCCAAAGGAGACAGAGATACTCCTCTCTCCTACTCTTCCCAATCACTACATGAGGATATTATCATTTAACTGCTAATTAATATGTCTACCTAAAAGGCATCATTTGCTAAAAGGAAAAAGCAAGGGTCAGCTAATAATTTATTAGCAGATCTGACATGTAAGTATTCATGGCCCAGAATTAATAGGGCCTATAAAAATGCTGACTTTTTTTTAAATGATACAACATATTCAACAGAAAAAAAAAAAGTTTTTTTGTTGTCTGCCCTTTCATTTTTAGAACAGGGTATTTATTCACGAAAAATAGGGAATAATGAGACTATTAAGTAGAATAGTGATCTTTCCCTTAACCTGAGCCTACATGTTATTCTTACAGGAAGTAAGTATAAAAACTAAGTAAAAAGAACATTTTCTTTTATGTAGCATTCTAATAATGATCATCAGTTTGAGACACTCTCTAAAAATAAGCCCAAACTTCTACAACAGATAAAGCCATACAAAAAAGGAAAACGAGTTTCTTTTTAAATTAGCTTCATATAATAAACAATATCCTTTCTAAAACTTACTAGAAAGTAACATTATATACTTCATAAAATATGTATAAGGTACTAATTCAGCATTCAACATCTTGTTATTTCTACTGCTATTTCTATTGCTTTCACTTTTTTCAAAAGAATTTCTCATTTATTATCTAACTTGAACTTCACAATAACTGACAACATAGGTAAGACTGCCTTTATCACATTGCAGAGGTCCAAAAGCTGAGACACATGTTTATCTTTCCCATCTTAATGTAATCTGTAAGTTGTAAGATATAACTTGATGGGAAATGTCAGAAATGATTTTTGAATTAAATGCCTACTTATTTTTTAATAAAAATTCAAAGATATGTGTCACTGGACTGAACTGCTATGCAACAAAATGTTACGACTCTAGACTCCCCAGGTTTGCATTCCAGCTCTGCCAAGTACTACCTATGTAAGTTTGAGCCATCTGCTTAATGTCTCCGCTTTAACTCCCTGATTTGTAAAATGGGAATAATACCACTACCCATCTCCTAGAGTTGCTGAGTGGGAAAATCATCTATGTATCTTAAAGATACATTTAACGAGGCCTGGCACATGGAGTAAGTGCTGTATACATTTTAGCTTCGTTATTATTGTTGTTCTTACTAATATTACCTGCAAAATTCGGATTATAATGGCACCTACCCATTCAGTTGTTTTAAGTATTAAATGAGTTAATAAGAATTAAGTGCTCAGGGACACCCCGGTGGCTCAGTGACTGAGCATCTGCCTTCGGCTCAGGGTGTGATCCTAGGGAGTCCCGGGGTCCTGTGATCGAGTCCCGCACTGGGTTCCTCACAGGGAGCCTGCTTCTCTGCCTCTGTCTCTCTCATGAATAAATAAATAAAATCTTAAAAAAAAAAAAAAAAAGAATTAAGTGCTCAGCATAGCAATGAGCATTTAGGTAGGTACTCAACCAATGCTGCTACTGTCTGTTTACTGCCACAGTCTGCGGGCTCTATGATGTGGGGCATAGCTCTTAGTTTTAGTTTCCACATCTTTAAAATGAAGTCATAATAGTCCCTTACACCAAGGTTATGGTAAAGACTGAATGAGATACTTCACATAAAAGCTCTCAGTAGAGGGGCTCCTGGGTGGTTCAATCAGTTGAACATCCGCCTTTGGCTCAGGTCCCAATCTTGGGATCCTGGGATCAAGCCTCACATTAGACTCCCTACCCAGTGGAGAGTCTACTTCTCCCTCTCCCTCTGCCCTTCCCCACCCTGCTCATGCTCACTCTCAATCTCTCTCTCAAATAAATAAAATTCTTTTTTAAAAAAAGCTCTCAGTAGAATACCTTAGACAACAAAAGTATTCAATAAAACTCACTTTTAAAACAAATCTTATTCAGTATTTTTTTAAAAAAATACTTTGAATTAAAGCACTCAATATTAACATTTTAGGTATGGTATGAATGATTACAAAAATTAATAATGTTCAGACAAATTCAAATATGTCCCCTCAAAAATTGTTTTTAAACATTTTATTTATTGATTTGAGAAAGAGTGCACGCAAGCTGGGGTGGGGTAGCAGAGAACAAGAGGGAGCAGGAGAGAGACAAGTAGACTCCCACACAGAGAGCAGAGCCCAATGTGAGGCTCCATCCCAGGACCCTGAGATCAAGACCTGAGCCGAAATTAAGATAACTGAGAACTTGATAACTGATAGCTTGTGCTATCGATTGTCAGATGCTAAACCAACTGAGCCACCCAGGCACCCCTCCAAAAAATTCTTTTTTTTTTTTTTTTAAGATTTTATTTATTTATTCAAAGAGATGCAGAAAGAGAGAGAGAGAGAGAGAGGCAGAGACACAGGCAGAGGGAGAAGCAGGCTCCATGCAGAGAGCCTGACATGGGACTCGATCCAGGGTCTCCAGATCACGCCCTGGGCTGCAGGCGGCGCTAAACCGCTGCGCCACCGGGCCTGCCCCCCTCCAAAAAATTCTTAAACCTAACATTTATTTTAATTACTTCAGTGTGTTAAGGCATTATAAGGCCTGCAAGCTTCCATTCCTCCTGCTGATATTGATTATATACACTTCTGTCAATGAATAGAAGGAAATAATAACCAACATTCATTGCATATTTACATTATGCCACATATTTTTCTAAGTACTTTATATATATTAACACAGTCAATCCTCATGACATCCAATAAAATAGCTTCTATTATATCTCAATTTTACAGATGAAGAAACTTGAAACAAAGAGAAATGTTTAAGGTATACTGTATCTGAAGAGGTCAACTGCCCATTTTATTTGGGAAACTGCTATAAAAGACAGCATTTATCAAATCAGTAAAGTCATAAACTTCTCAAAAGAAAATAAGACATTTTATGCAGAAATCTTGCAGGGGAATTCACATGTGAATAGTGTAGTTCATAGTGTATTTCTAGATATGTGTGGTTCAAAACAAGAGCCATCAGCTACATGTGGCTATTGAGCATCTGATATGTGACTAGCACAAACTGAGATGTGCTGTTAAGTAAAAAATACACTTCAGATTTTGAACTTAATATAAAAAAAGTAAAACATCCCATTAATAAATTTTGTACTAATCATATATTAAAATTATAATATTTGGATACACAAGGTTAAATAAAATATGATTAAAATTAATTTCATGTTTCTTTTTTTTTTAATTTCATGTTTCTTTTTACATTTTTTTAATGAGATTACCACAAAATTTTAAACTACATATGTGGCCAACATTATATACATTATATATCTATTGGACAGTGGTTCAGGCTTAGGAAGTGAGACAGTAGTAACAGAGAATTGTTATCAAAGTTCTTTTCCCAATTACACACACATACAGATTGATTATATATGTATATACATACTGCTGTGCACACACACACACACTCTGCTCATGAGAACAGAGGAACATGCTACACTAATACTTCACTATTTCCAACATACAAGATTGGTATATGACTAGACTTTGTGGATGAGGGGGAAAAAGTAAATCTAAGAGGAAATAACAGTCCAGGGAAAAATTTATTTTCTTTTAAACTGAAATCATAAGGGTTCCTTTAATCAAAAAAGATCTAACCACTTAGTTCCAGGAATATAATAAATGCCAAGTCTATGTGGTAAGTAAAATTTAAATTTCCTGATGGCTTAACTGGCAGACTATTAAAATATCTGATGCTTGATATCTGGTATCTTCCAGAAAATATCCAGTTTATGGATACCTGTCACATTGTTTTGATCAATTTACACATTTAACTGATTCTTCTAAACGGATACTGGTCCACTATATAGAAGAAAATTACTCCATAAAGTTTACATCAGATATCTGGAAAAGTCACATTTATAGTCATGGCTACTATCAGCTGTCAAGTCAAAGAATATTGAAGAAAACTAAGAATTTTTAATATATGCTGGTTAATTTATCATCTAAGTGACATATGTAGGATAACAAAAAAATTGAAATGGTTAAGCAAATTCTGCATTTTAAAAGGTTCTTTTCTTCTGGTTTTAGTTTTGTTTTGTTTTGAAGATTTTATTTATTTATTCATGAAAGACAGACAGAGAGAGAGAGAGAGAGAGAGAGAGAGAGAGAGGCAGAGACATAGGCAGAGGGAAAAGCAAGCTCCACACAGGGAGCCCGACGTGGGACTCAATCCCAGATCTCCAGGATCACACACCTGGGCTAAACCGCTGAGCCACCCAGGCTGCCCTGGTTTTAGTTTTAATTGGAACTATGATTTGAGAAGCCATGGTAAGAAAGTAAATTAATAGGAACCATAAAAATAGAGTTGCTAAATAAAGTATACCCTAAAATTTCTTCTTCAGATTACTTAAAACATTATTTTTTTTTTTTAATGGTAACATACATCAGTTTGTACTGAAAACTAGTTAATTCCAGAATTTCTCAACATTAAAACCATTTACATTTGGGACTGGTAATCTTTGTTGTGGAGGGACTGTCTTGGGCATTGTAAGATGTTTAACAGTATCCCTGGCATTTACCCAGTAGATGCCAATAGCATACACTTCAACAGTTATGACAACCAGAAATATCTAAATACTGTCAAATGTCTTCTGTTGGGTAGAAATCTCCTTCAGTTAAGAACCACTGCTCTATTCCTTGGTGAAAATTACTTCAGCAATTTTAGGGTCTTTTCACAAGGCACCCCCAAATAGCTACAGCAAATCCCATCAAACGATATGCAGAATAGCTTAGGTATATTTCTATTTGCGTGTGTGCACTGGAATGTTTTCTGGAGAAATGTTTTACAGTTTTCATGAAGTCCTAAAAAGAATTATCCCTGGCAATTTAATGGCAATTAAAAAGAGGTTAAGAATTAGTGCTTCAACTAAAATATTCACTGGGTCATGAAGCTATTTTTTCCAAGATAAACAGTGAAAATACTGTTTTACACACAGCAAATAATTTGCTTGTGCTATCAGTTATCAGGCGAAATTGCTTTTACCACACTTATAAACCTTTCACTCAACATTTACTGAGTACATCTGGTATGCTACGCAGTGTTATTAGTATTTGAAAGCTAAATTTTAATTCACCCTTACCAAGAAAAAAAAAAAGATTTATAGCAATATAAAGTCCATATTTATTGCATATAATCAACTGAGAATTTCTGCTTCTCAAAGGTTAACATAAGAAAAAATACACTAGTTATAATACTAGCATCTAAAGATAAAATAAAGATAAATAAATAAATGTAATTTACATTTTTGGTAAAAAGATTTTAAATAAATCTGAAAGAAACTTAAAGATATTCATAGATACTCATATGAATTATTATCCAAATACATTTCTTTCCATCTTTTCCTTCTTTCCTTGCTTAATGAAAACAAAAATGTGCTAAATGACATGCTATCAAACACAGTAACTAAACACAGAGTACCAAGTTGAATAAAAAGAATGTGAGATGACCAAGTGCTTTCCATCATGCCTGCAACATAGCAAAATCTCATGGGCCCTTTCTTCTCTTTCTTTCTGTTCTCCAGAAGCTCACAGTCCTATCTCCAAAAATGCCACGTCTTAGGTTTATCTTTTAAGTTATCTTTTAGGTGCTACACAATAAAATCCTCTTTTAGTATTCATAGTTAGCTTACATAGTGATTCAAACTATGTAAGCTAATTAAATAACAGCTACATATGTAAAACATTTGAATAACTTTAATTCTATAATCTCCATAAACATTTCTCTTTTTTTAAGTGAATTATAGTATATTCATATAGCAGGATAACATATATCAATGAAAATGAGTAAATCAGAGATACATCATCTATCAAAATGGACAAATATAAAAAACAAAGTGCCAAAAAAAGAACATATACAATTTCTTAAATTTATATGAATATAAAAAGCAATCTACATTACTAGTTATTTTTGTTCCCTCTTTACATATGCATAGTTATCTATAGTCTAATCATATGATAAGCAAATTCAGGATAATGAAAGAGAAGGGAGAGGGAAACAGAATCAGTGAAGGTTATACAGGGCCCTTTAGCAATATCTGTAAGGGTTTGTTTGTTTAATTTCAGTTAGTTAATATATAGTATAACACTGTATACCTTGTTTTTAAAGCAAATAATCCCCAAGTATCCTATTCCTCCTATGGTGCAGTTTAAAGTTTACAGGACCACTAACCTTTTTTGGATTACCCAACTGTGATATACAATGTGAAGAGCTATTGCATTCAATAAGTGGTTTGGGAATAATAGACACTAATATAATCAATAAATACATAAGGAATAGCTAGAGTATATCTGCTTCCAGATTAACAAATGGATTAAGCTAGAATGAGCACAGTGAAAGAATGATGCTTAAAAATATGTGGTAAATAAATCTTTACAAATAAGTTAGAAAATAACTGTCCACAAGTGAACGTATCACCACAAAAAATCAATACCATCATATCTAGCCAAAAGCTAAACTACTAAGAGAATACATCTAACACATAAGTGATTTTTATAAAAGAATGAAGGGCAGCCCTGGTGGCGCAGCGGTTTGGCGCCGCTTGCAGCCCAGGGCGTGATCCTGGAGACCTGGGATCGAGTCCCGCATCGGGCTCCCTGCGTGGTGCCTGCTTCTCCCTCTGCCTGTATCTCTGCCTCTCTCTCTCTCTAGCTGTGTCTCTATGAATAAATAAATAAAATCTTTAAAAAAAAAAAATATATAAAAGAATGAAGATTTTTGTTTATTTTATATACCAGCAACAATTAACTGAAAATATTACTTAATAAAATTATACTTCACAGAAGAGATGTTATATTGATAATGGTATCTCACACGGAAAAATTATAAACATACAACATCACAGACTGCCTGGAGAGGAAAAAACAGTTGCAACTCAAGTGAAAAATATTACATTATTTACATATTTACCTGCACAGCAAGAGAAGCTGCATTGTCAGAAAGCAAAATTTGCTCCCCTGTGGAAATACAATGAAAGGTCTGAGTCAAAAGTGAGATTGCTAAACAAGTAAAATATAAATACTTTTCTTTTAAAACACTATTCCTATTTTTAAAAATAAAAGGTATAGCCTTTCACTAAAGTAATTAAGTTCTATATCAATGCTATTGTCCAATCATAATTTTGATTAAATTACCACAATATGTACATAATGATAAAACAAGACTATTTCCTCTAAAACTAATTGATCATTTATTGCATTTTATCAACAATATTTAATTAAAATCACTCAAAAACAAATTCATTTTTCAACTTTTCAAGAAATATTATTCCTCTTTTCATTAAAATTAAGTAAAATAGTATGTGCTCAAACCCCTTTAGTTAAAAGTAAAAGCATTTAAAATCATATAAAACCAGCTTGCAGTTAATATTGCACAGTGTGTCTAGGTCTGTCACACAAAAGAAAGATGACAAGTTTGCTGCAATAAAAATTCCATGCTTAGAAGACTAGGGCTGCTCACTATTAGTCTTCATTACTTTGCAGTCTTCTGACAACTGCAGCAGGCTGCTGAGCCCCAAATGGGGTCCATAATGTGATCTGATGATATATGAAGAGCTGCTAAAGGGAGCCTGAACCATCCTAGCCTATACATTTTAACAGTTCCTTTTTACTGAGAACCCACTTTACCACAGGACTTCAAAAATCTGCTGTGTCAGCTATTGGTGCAGTAAATCTGCCAACTGCTCCTGCAACCACATCATTTTACACTGCCTACAGCAGCCAATATAATGAGTCAATAATAAACTAAGGACCTTATAGGCCATGAATAGTTGGTTTACACTGGCAGATACAAGTTTAGATAAAATCTCCTAGACATATTATACAAGAGAACCCTTCTTTATGTTCTCTCAGAAGTGATATTATTGAGGGGTTGTTTTTCTTTTGGGTTATAAATATATATATGTATATATATTTTTAAGATTTTACTTATTTATTGAAGACAAAGAGAGCACAAGCAGGGGAGGAAGGGGCAGAGGGAGAAGGAGAAGCAGACTCCCTTTGTGCAGGGTGCCCAATGAGGGGCTCCATCCCAGGACCCTGAGATCCATGAGCTGAGCGGAAGGCAGACACTTAACCAACTGAGCCACCCAGGCAACCTAGATATATTTTTATACGTAGCCATTTTTAATTGTGAACAAGTACCTACCTTTCAGTTGTTGATACAAGGTAGCATTTTCAGGCCAAGGTTCTGCAGCTGTGGAGACAAGGCAGTGACAATTAGGCACATAGGGCAAAAACGTATCAATAACCAAAAAAATTAATAAGCACAAATATCTGCCTAGAGCATTTAATTAAGGTCAATTGCCAAGGTTACCTTAAATATGGCAACAAACCATACCACCTTAGGTTGCATGGTATCCTGTATAAGTAGGTTAGATAATTTCTTTTAAATGCACGTTTGGGGGACACCTAGGCGGCTCAGCAGTTGAGCCTGCTTTTGGCTCAGGTTGGGATCCCAGGACCCTGCGATTGAATCCCACGTCAGGCACCCCAAAGGGAGCCTGCTTCTCCCTCTGCCTATGTCTCTGTGTCTCTCATGAATAAATTTTTTAAAAAGATTTTATTTATTTATTCATGAGAGACACACAGAGAGTTAGGCAGCAACACAGGCAGACGGCAAAGCAGGTTCCCTGCAGGGAGCCCAATGTGAGACTCGATCCCCAGACCCGGGATCACATCCTGAGCCAAAGGCAGATGCTCAACTGCTGAGCCACCCAGGCGTCCCAATAAATAAAATCTTTAAAAATATACATACATATATATATACACACATACATATATATGTAAATATATATGTATATATATGCATGTTTGGTTTATTATTTGGTGGGGAGTTGTGGTGTTGTTTTAGCAGAGAAGAGGTGGAAGACATCTTGCCCAATCAAAAATGAAAATTTAAAAACTAAAACAGATGATATGCTACTATTCTTTTAGCCTCCAAACATAGCCATTCCAAAATATTACTTAAAAGATACTAATTTGGGGATGTCTGTCTGGCCCAGTCAGGAAAGCATGCAATTCTTGATCTTCGGGGTGTGAGTTCAAGCCCCACATTAGTGCAGAGACTACTTAAATAAATAAATCCTAAAAAATAATAATAATAAGATATTGAATTCGATTCACTATCAAAAAATAGTGAAACAATATTTATAATATTTTATTGTAAACTTTCAAAATTTCAAACAGACAACACTATACAAAAGAATCAAATATATCTTTTTCAGGCTACACATCTTTCCTTATAAATTGGTAGTATTTAAACATACAGAAGAACCCTGTTGTATTCTAGAACATTCCATTGCCTTGAACCCACCACCACCACTCCACAAAAACAAAGTAGAGTGGCATGATGAACCTGTAAGTACCTACGATGTGAAATAAAGCTAATAAAACTAATTTTAAGCCTGAAGCCAAGCTTGACCATAACTCTTAACATCTCAGTGAGATGCACTAAATAGTCTAGGGAGCAAGGAGGCCTTTAATTTGCTTTTACTCATACTTCAGAATGAAAAGGGAAAAAAATCATATTATTATAAATGCTACTTTTGGTTTGGTTTGGGCTATACAAAATTAGGCTCATATTTAGGAATAATACCATGAAAACCTCAAGCAACATACACCATACATAGTTTTATATGCTGTTGCTCATAATATTATACATATACAGGGATGCATAGGTGGCTCAGCAGTTGGGCGTCTGCCTTCGGCTCAGGGCGTGATCCTGGAGTCCCGGGATCGAGTCCCACATCTGACTCCCTGCATTGAGCCTGCTTCTCCCTCTGCCTATGTCCTGCCTCTCTCTCTGTCTCTCATGAATAAATAAATAAAACCTTTAAAAATATATGTATTATACACATATATAAAAGCTAGTGAGTTTCAACTCACATACCAAAAAGGCAGTAAAACTAAATATTTAGTATACGTTTCTGTAAACTTTTAACAAAATAGAATTTCAGGAAGAACCCAATTAACCTGGGTAACACAGTTTTTTTTGTTTTGGTTTTTTTGTTTGTTTGTTTGTTTTTTGTAACACAGTTTTTAAAACAAAAGTCAAGGAAACAAAAACAAGCTGACATCAGCAAATTACTAAAAAATAACCTTTTAGGATAAACTGTATGGTCAGCACACCTATACCGTTTACATCTATATGAGAAACAATACCATGAGGTTCATTTGTTATAAAATCCTACATCATTGAAGATTCAATTATTTTTAAAAAGATTCAATTATATGCATCCAAATCTAATTAAAGCAATGAAGCATATAAGTAAAATTTACAAAAATTTCAAAGATACTGAAACTAAGTTTCTTGAGGTCATAGATATGTCCCATCTGTATAGGCTACCCTGATACTTGATTAAACCTACCACTTTGTTCCCTAAACATTCTGGCTAATCAAAATTTTACTAAACTTAATATTATCATCTATGCTAAAGCAATAGGGTGTTCTAATTAAAAATTCTGATAATTTTAACTATGGTTAGCTAGATTTTATATGTACTATACATGGATTACAAGTTTTCAAAACAATGCAATAACATACACTTAGCATTAAGCACATACACGATATAATTTAAGTATTCTCTGATTAATCAGAAGTTACTTCACTATTGGGCAGTATCGCAGAGTTCTCATATGAACAGAAATTTATGTGTTCAGGTAAATGTTAATTTATTATCACTACCATGGATTCTCTAGATCTAATACAACAGACATATGTGAAAATAAAGAAATCTGGAGACATGTTACCTGATTACAAATAAAAATAAAGAAGCTGCCTACAGGGATCCCTGGGTGGCACAGCGGTTTAGCGTCTGCCTTTGGCCCAGGGCGCGATCCTGGAGACCCGGGATCGAATCCCACATTGGGCTCCCAGTGCATGGAGCCTGCTTCTCCCTCTGCCTGTGTCTCTGCCTCTCTCTCTCTCTCATGAATAAATAAATAAAATCTTTAAAAAAAAAAAAAAAAAGAGGTTGCCTACAAATACTGAAATCTCTGTTATTAATAAGAACCTAAAGATGGAAACTGGGGTGAAGGGGTATATTTTCCTTGTTCCAGAATATGACACATATTCCAACTTAGAAACTACTGTTGAAAATAAATTCTCAGGGATGCCTGGGTGGCTCAGCGGTTGAACACATATATGCCTTTGGCTCAGAGTGTGATCCCTGGGTCCTAGAATCAGGTCCCACATGGGGCTCCCTACAGGGACCCTGCTTCCCCCTCTGCCTATGTCTCTGCTTCATTCTCTGTGTCTCTGGTGAATAAATAAAATCTAGAAAAAAAAATTCTCAGAAAGTAACTGCCAAAAACATCTGGTGTTACCTTCACAAATAGAATCTATTATTTAAAAAGAGAAGGCAAATAGGTTGATAAAACCCTATATCTATGTCAGTTTAGCAGCATGACATTTTAGTGCATCCATGGACCAGGAGGCAAGAAATGGTAGAGTATGCAAGGAATGATCGACTACCCATCTCACCCATGAGCAGCTCAAAGCATACAAATATCACTGATTTAAGTGCATCACCCACATGAACCAGCTCAAGTAATTACATTTTAAACATGACATGGGACAAGAAAGAGCTTGAATGTCATTTGATAGAGAACCAAAAGTGAAAATCCTAAGTTGTGTGGCATTGATAATGGATCTACAAACCAACCACGTAGGTACCTTTCCAGGAAACGAACTCTATTAACTGCCTTCATAAGTAAATCCATGAATCATGAACACTCTTATCCACACCTGACAAAGAACAATGCCTATTTCTCAGATTGGATAACATTAATGAAAGTCGTCTTTACCAAGAACGCCTATTACCTGAAAGACAAAGCCCCAAAATGCAACTGCTTTCCTATTCCTCTTTCCCAAGGTTAGGCAAGCCAAAACCGACCCATTGCCCCGATCATGTATAAAAGAGGGAGATTAAAATTTTTTAAATTACAGTGCTGACAACAGCCCTTAAAAATCTGTAGCATTTAAAAAGAAACATCTTACGTAATAATAAAACATTTTTATCTCTTACTAGTTTTACCTCCAGTGACCTAAAATGTTTTAAATCATAAACAAATTCAATAGTGAATAAAAGTTCATGACTCATCTATTTTCAGCTTCTACCACCAAAAACACTCCCCAGTGTGAAGTGCCTTATTAAACTCACCTTTGGGAAAGATCAGCCTTAGAATACATACAGAAGGTGAGACCCATTTAAATAAAATTTTAAAAATAAAAAAAAAGAAAGTGAGACTCAGGAGCACCAGGGTGGCTAAGTCGCTTAAGCATCTGCCTTCAGCTCAGGTCATGATCTCAGGGTCCTGGGATAGAGCCCCACAATGACCTCCTTGCTCAGTGGGAAGCCTGCTTTTCCCCTCTCCCTCTGCCCCTGCCCCAGCTTGTGCTCTCTCAAATAAATAAATAAAATCTTTAAAAAAAAAAAAAAAAAAAAAAAAGGTGAGACTCAAAGTTTCTGGAAAAATTTTGGTAGGATATGGGGGACTGAGAGAGACTGTTGCTCAATGCTGTTAAGGTACAAGATACTGGTATTATTAGCACATCAAAAGTAAACTTTATGCCTAAAACACATCAACAGTTGGTGTGGCTCTTGGAATAAAGATCAGATTCCTCAACTTGACCTTACACATCACCCTCTCTATCTCTCTGGCCTTCTGACCTCACCGCACTCTACAATCTGGCCACACTGGCCTTCAGTCAGTTTCTGGATGCACCATGTTCCTTCCTGCCCCAGAGATTCATTTGTGCTGTTTTCTCTGCCCAGGAGCTATCTTCCACTGCTACTGTATCAGCTCAAACATGCTGAGATGTTGGTCTGGCTTCCTGGACGTGCCACCTGAGCAACTGCACAAGGCTGGTGCTTAGAAGGGCTCCACACTTGGTTTAACGTTCTCTTAGTCTTAGCATTCTTTGAGCAGGGGCCTCATGTGATCCTTTTGCACTGGGCCCTACACAATATGTAGCCAGTCATGTCTTCAGGGAAGCCTTCACTGACCCTCCTTGAATAGTTCAAACACTCTTTACTAGCTTGACAGCAAGTACCACTTAATGCAGACAATATTTTTACACTGATTTGAGGACTGATTGTTTATTTCCCCTAATAGAACATAAAAACCATGAATCCAGTGTTCCTTTCTGATCTTTGCTTACCACTTCATCCCCAGAACTTACTACCTAATCAGTAAATGTTGGCTGAATGTTTTTTTTTTTTATTTTTATTTATTTATGATAGTCACAGAGAGAGAGAGAGAGAGGCAGAGACACAGTCAGAGGGAGAAGCAGGCTCCATGCACCGGGAGCCCGATGTGGGATTCGATCCCGGGTCTCCAGGATCGCGCCCTGGGCCAAAGGCAGGCGCCAAACCGCTGCGCCACCCAGGGATCCCTTGGCTGAATGTTTTTATTATTACCACTATCAGTATTGTTATTATCCTGTACTGTTTATGCTAAGAATGCAGCACAGAAGATAAGGAAATTACATAACATGACTAAAAAAGGGAAACTTGACCAAGAAAACTTTAATACTACAACCAGTAACACAAATATAAAAATATCAAACAGCAGCCTAAATGGTTGGCGGAATCTAATTCCGTTAATTACCTCAGCACTGACCCTAAACCTGGAAATGTGTTTCTTTGTTTCAGGTCAAATGTACAGTTTCCATTTGATATTACTGTTACAGCACTCCTAAAACCGACACAAGGCCTTCAATTATCTGACCTATTATCTCAGAACTCCCCTTTCCACACCCTACAATTCTAACCCAGGCACCACTGCTTTTTAAAATCTAAGTTCCCCAACAAAAAAAAATATTTGAGCATTAGGCACAAATAGATTTAGAGATGACACGGTCAGTATTCCTAAGCTAACAAATCATGTACATTATAAAGCACACATTAAAAAAGAAAACAGAGTAAAAAAATAAGTTGAAATCCAAGCTCCAATACTTACTTTCTATACTTCAAACAACTGTCTTACGTAACGCAGGGAGTTACATCCCACTCCACTTTGAAAAATACCGCATTACTAAACAACTACTTATTTGACATTTTAGCAAAGAACCCAGCCATTCACATACCCCTGAACAAAAAGGAGTCCTCCTCTATTGTGCAAAATCATCTTTTTTGACTATGAGAAAAGGTTGGAAAGAACACACCTAAGTTAATACGGGGGGGGGGGGGGGGGGGTAAAACAAGACCCTCATATCTTACCATAATACCTAAAATTTCCCCTATATACTTCAAACTTTCTCACTTTTGTGACTTTGCTCAACTTCTTCTCCTGTCCAAGAATAGTCCCTGCACCACCACATATCCAAATCCTATACCTTTTTCAACACCAAGGTTAAATGACACCTACATCAAGAAGGCTTTTTAACTGAACAAATCTAATTTTTCTTTTATCTATACTGTCTAAGGCAGTCTGCACTTGTCTTATATCCTATATTACTTTCTACTTTATTCTATTTTTATGTAAATTCAATTAGTCAACCTACAGTTCAGATGTAGAGTTCAGTAATTCATCAGTTTATTCTATTATTATATCAGTATCTTATCTCTCTATGCAGTAAACCCCTAGAATGTGGAAATCCTATGGTCCTGAGATTATTTATGAAAGACTTGGCTTCTCGGGGATCCCTGGGTGGCTCAGAGATTTAGCGCCTGCCTTTGGCCCGGGGCATGATCCTGGAGTCCTGGGATCAAGTCCCGTGTCGGGCTCCCGGCATGGAGCCTGCTTCTCCCTCCTCCTGTGTCTCTAACCCTCTCTCTCTCTCTCTCTCTCTCTCTCTCTTTCTATGTCTATCATAAATAAATAAATCTTTAAAAAAAAAAAAAAAAGACTTGGCTTCTCAATTGCTCCAAACTGAATGTGGCATTTATAGTAACATATGTTAAAATAAGAACTACATACTAAGCTAGATTTAATTTTTGTCTAAGTATCACTGTAAGCTAATATCTTTATTTCAAGAGTTCCAAAGTAAATCTACTTCCCTTTCAGAAATTTTTTAATAAGAAACTACTATATCATTTCCATAACAGCAATAACTTACTCTGAGGTACTTAGTGACCCACATTAATTCATTACCTCAAATTAGAATGACATCTTATTCCTTAGCAAAAAACCCATGAAAGTTCTTACTATTTTTACCAAGAAAAAACACTGACATTTTCTCCACTCCTGTAAGTATTTAAGTTGGGAAGAACAGTGTTTTAAAAAAAAAGAGAGAGAGAGAGAGAGAGAGGGAGTGCCTGTGTGCCTCAGTCAGTTAAGCACCTGATCCTTGGTTTCAACTCAGATCATGATCTCATGGGTCACAAGATGGAGCCCCACGTGGGGCTCTGTGTTCAACAGGGAGTCTGCTTGAAGGTTCTCTCCCTCTGCCCTTCCCCTCACTGGTACATGTACACTCTCTCTCTCTAAAATAAATGGATAGATCTTTTTTTAAAAAATTAAATAGGGAAAAAAAAAATTAAATAGGGGCAGACCTGGTGGTGCAGCAGTTTAACGCCACCTGCAGCCCAGGGTGTGATCCTGGAGACCCAGGATCGAGTCCCACATCAGGCTCCTTGCATGGAGCCTGCTTCTCCCTCTGCCTGTGTCTCTGTCTCTGTGTGTGTGTGTGTGTGTGTGTGTGTGTGTCTCATGAATAAATAAATAAAATATTTAAGAAAAATAAAAAATAAATAAAAATAAAAAATTAAATTAAAAATATATTGAAAAATAAAAATAAAAATAAATTAAAAATTAAATAAATAAATAAAAATTTTAAAAAGAGAAGATACATACTCTTGGACTTTTGAAAGCTATAAGATAAAAATAAACAAAAGCATATATAAATAAATTAGTGTCAGAAATGCACACAGGGTAAAATAATACCTACGCCCCAAAAAATACATATTTGCTTCTCATTTAATTATCTTCAAAGTATCTACTATTTTTAAGCTTTATCAACCAATACAATATAACAACAACAAAAAAAAATGTACTACTAGTCTATTATGACTTATAGCGAAGTACTACTAGCCCATAAATTCACATATATATATGCCTTCATCTGTTACGCATGCTATATTTTACCTATAGTATTCTTTCCAGTCTCGCTTATTTTGGAACCAAAGTGGTTAAATGATAGTTTTGGGCCACAGAAGGGGCAGATAATCTATCCATGCCATTCAATATAGAGTATTTCACAGCATGAAAGTGCTATGACCTAATAAAAAAGTCTAATTCCAAAGTCTATTTCTTGATGATCTAATCTAAGAGGACCAGAGAAGGGCCATGGAAAGAAGTGCCCTGTGTTGCTGTTTTTTAAGTTCTGCATTCTTAATGCACAACATGACTCTTCTGGCATATGAATGTAGGTGAAGACATAATTTGTAGAATAATAGGCACTAATATTACATGCTGCTTCAGTACTGTCATATTTCCAATCCATCAAATTGATTAATGTTATAATAACTCTACACAACCCTATCATTTGTGCACTAATGAAGTCAAACCCAGTTTATCCTTAGGCAACTAGATTCTAAAAGCTCATAGATGTCATCTCTTCAGCTTCCTAAGACTATTTAGACAGTGTTATACAAAAGGAATAAGAAACATGTATAGCCTATCTCCAAATTTGGATGGCTTTCTGCCAAAGGTATAAATGCAAATACTACTGAGAAAACAAAATACTCAAAAAGCATTTGGCAGCTCATAAACATGGACAGGTTACTGCAAGACACAAAGAGAAAAGAAGGAAGTAAGTTTACTAGTTTGACATAATTATTATGCTGATGATCTCTGTGATATCAACACTGACACCTATCAAGTTTTAGGCAGTTATGATATAAAGCTTTCATTTAAAATAGATTTTTAAGATGTTTAGACTTACAGTATGATGACATGGGACTTTATCAAAACTAGAATTTTAAGAACTATGTGTTAGATTTAAAGCAATTCAATCTACAAACTATAATAACAATTCAGAGATAATACCATATTCCAGAAAATACTGATCATGAAAGTATTAAACAGCAATGGCCCTGAGCTACTGTTTCATAGGGGATGTTTAATGATATCACACAGGGTGTATATGCAGGAAGTGACTCTTCCCACAAAAAGAATTTAAAACCATTCTCCCATCACCTCAATAGTCAGAGAACAATGTTCATGTCAGAAAATGGCTCACTTAGGAGAACACAAGTATCATGTGGCACATGCCACTTCCACAAACCTAAAAAAGCTGGCAAGTAAGCATTCTTTAATATGGTAGTAAGGCTACTTGTCCTAGTCCATTTGGGCTTCAACAACAATGTACCACAGACTGGGGGCTTACACACTACAGAAATTTCTTCCTCACAGTTCTGGATGCTGGAAGCCCAAGATAAGGATGCCAGCATGGTCAGGTTCTGGTGATGGTCCCTCTTCTGGGTCTCTGACTTCTGTTCTCACACAGTGTAAGGGGCTAAGGAACACTTTGGGATCCCTTTTATAGGGGCAATTAAAATGACCCAAAGTGAAGGCACACGAATAATATGATAGAATTACTATCCAAGACAAATGAGTTCTAATAACCTGCCATTCAGAAAGCAGAGGATAGAAAGCAAACAAGTTCAAAATTCAAGAAAACTACAGAGGGCAGAACTTCCCCCCTCACAACCAAAGTAAGGCCCCAAATAAAATAGAAAATAAGGAGAATCTATCTCCTTCTGGTCAAACACTACCTAAACTTCTATCTAGGTAGATAATGATAACGATGATGACGATGATAAGAGCTAAGATTCCCCAAGACTGACAAATGTTATATCCAGAATTCATAAAGAACTTTTACAACTCAAAAGACAAATAACACAATTTTTTAATGGGCATAGGATTTGAACACTTTTCTCCAAAGGAGATACATGAATAACCAACAAGCACATGAAAACATACTCAATATCATGAGTCATTAGAGAAATGTAAGTCAAAACCACAATGTTTACTACTTCACGCCCACAGAATGCCTATCAAGACAGGAAATAAAAAATGTTTAAAGGGTATAGAAAATTTGGAACTCACGCACTGCTGGTAGGAATATAAAAAGTTTAGCAGTTTCTCAAAATGCTAAACAGAATTCCCATGACTCAGCAATTCAACTCCTAGGTATTCACCCAGGGGAAATGAAAAAAAAAAAAAAAAAAAAAAAAAAAATATATATATATATATATATATATATATCCACACGGAGACTTGTAGTTAAATGTTCACACCAGCATTTTTAACAACAGCCAAAAAGTGGAAGCAACCCAAATGACCATCAATTGAAGAATGGATGAACAAAATATGGTATATCCATACAACAGAACAGTGCTTGGTAATAAAAAAGAACCAAGTATTGATACATGCTGTAACAGGCATAAATTTTAAAAGCATTATGCCCAGTGAAAGAAGGCAGTCACCAAAGAAAACAAATTGTATTTATTCCATTTATATGAAATGCTCAAAACAGGCAAATCTACAGAGATAGAAAGTAGATTAATGGTTGTTTCAGGCTGGGAATAAGAAACAAGACTGTAAATGGGCAAGGGATTTCTTTTTGGAGTGATGGAAATGTTCTACAATTTGATTGTAATAATAATCACAACTCTGTAAATATCCTAAAAAAACTGAATTGTATACTTTAAAAGCATATGTAAACCATACCTCAATAAAGTCGAGGTAAACAAAATTTTAGGACTCTTACTGTGTTTATTGTGCACTTAAGTGCTTGACATGTTATCCATCTCACAACTTTATGAGGTATACACTATTATTATTATCTGTATTTTATAATAAGAAAACTGAGGCACAAGCATAAGTAATTTGCTCAAAGTTACAGTGTTAGTTAGCAACAAGAGCCAGGGTCTGACCACAGGTAGTCCGGCTCCAGTCAGTGAGCACAAACTGTGTTAGCTAACCTCTTACATAGCCCACAAACATTCTTAGGTAATAATTAATTAGAATTTAAAGCAATTATAATCATCCTACAACAGTAGTTCTCAACCCTTAGTAAAAATGATCTGTGGAACTTCATAAAATTATGTATTTCCACCAAACCCTAAACTCTGAGATTCTAATACTGTAGAGAGGAGAACCAAGAATCCAAACAGGCCCCAAAGCACTCTGATGCAGATGGTCTATAAAGACTACAAAAAACAGACTATCCCTGATACACAGAATACACCTGATATAAGATTAAGTTCTTTTCACCTCTTTCATTCACTTCCCTCAGAAAACGTGGTAGTAAGGACCTGTGTGGTTTAATTTTATTCAAGAAGATTTTTGTCCATCTTATTCTACTTAAATATTTGCACTTGTGGCTTAAAGCCATGTTTTAAAACATGCCTTAGTGACAGGTTTCAATTTTATAGTGTTCCAGAGTAAGCCTTTAAGATTAATGAATGGAGGTCTCGCTTATTTTGGAACCAAAGTGGTTAAATGATAGTTTTTCCATTAGATGTAATCAATAAGGAAAGTAAAATTAAGTTAGTCATTATGAGGCTTGAACATGAGCCATCAAAACCTATCTATGTGAAACTGGAGATCAATTTCAAAATGGCATTCAAGGATCAATTTCATAAAACTAACAAACTTCTGGAGGTTAACAAGGGTCAAGAAGACTAATTCACAACATCAACAAGCCAATAACTGAAGCTAAAGTGAATACATGTTAAATTTAAAGCCTTCCATTCTTTCTTAGTAATAAGTAAACGTCTTCTTCTCAAATGGTCATATTTAGACTTTGTTGCATTATAAAAATAACCAGCCATTTTTCATTAATTTCCGATAAAAAAGCAGGCCAGGGCAGCCCCAGTGGCCCAGCGGTTTAGCGCCGCCTTTGGCCTGGGGTGTGATCCTGGAGACCCGGGATCGAGTCCCATGTCAGGCTCCCTGCATGGAGCCTGCTTCTCCCTCTGCCTGTGTCTCTGCCTCTCTCTCTGTGTCTGTCATGAATAAATAAATTAAATTAAAAAAAAAAAAAAAAGCAGGCCAATTATGTGTGATTGTGAATATACATGAACCTTAATAAGGTTAAGACTTAATAAGGTATAAGACTCAATATCTGAATTCTTTTTAAAAAATGGTGATCTGAAATTGATAAAGAAGAAACACTGACAGTAGGTCTGAACTTTTCTCAGAAATGGAGATGAATATGAGATCAATAGCAGAACTATACAGAACAGCTGGTTATGATGAAAAGTACAATTTCTGGCCAAACAAAAAACAAAAAACAAAAAACAAAGATGACAAACAGCCCCGCAAAAGTATCAGACCTCAACAATGTTAACAATGTAATATTTAAGGTGTGATAGTTCTCCAAATCTAAATCTAGAAAACAGAAAATAGATGCCCCTCAAACTAAAGAGCAATTCTCCCACTACTCTAAATCAAACACAATCACTGGTTAACAACACCTATGTTTTGGGACACCTGGCTGGCTCAGTGGTTGAGCATCTGCCTTTGGCTCTGCGTGTGATCCCAGAATCCTGGGATCTGGTCCCACATCAGGTTCCCTGCATGGGGCCTGCTTCTCCCTCTGCCTATGTCTCTGCCTCTCTGTGTGTGTGTGTCTCTTACGAATAAATAAATAAAATCTTTAAAAAAAAAAAAAAAAGCCTATGTTTTAAGTATCTACTATGTGCTTACTACTCTCAGTACTCTAAACTCCGTCTCTCACATCAAGTGAGGTGACCACTCCTTTCTACCTCCTTTCCATTCCTCCTTCCTCACTCCTCCCAGCTAGTCATGAAACAAATGACCCTACAGAAGATTTGATCTGTCCTTGTGCCTTCTAAAATCTTGGCAAAACTGCAAGATAAAGAAACAAAGAAAGAATATAAATATAGCCCAAACATCACAGAATCCCTTCAGGAATAAGAGCATAGGGATGGAAAAATCCTCAGAGACAGAGGAAAGATATATATTAAAGGCATTTAACTGAACGAACATAGGTTTTTTTATAAACTACCAAAATATGATAAAAAGCCAAATATGAATATAAAACGATCATTGCTCCTCAGGATCTAACTTTGTTGAATGGGTAGGGGGAACAGAGCCTGGAGAGAGAATGGGGGGAGAAGAACAGGTAACTGATACACACATAACCACTTAAAATACAGTAAGTCAAAAAAATATAAAAAATAAAAAATTTTTAAAAATAATAATAAAATTTTTAAAAAATACCGTAAGTCAGGGGCACCTGAGTGGCTCAGTCAGTTAAGCATCCGACTCTTGGTTTCAGATCAGGTCATGATCTCAGGGTCATGAGATCAAGCCATGCAATGGGCTCCATGCTCAATTCAGAGTCTGCTTGTCCCTCTCCCTCCTCCTATGCCCCTCTCCCTCTCCTCCTCCCCCTCATGTGTGCTCTCTCTCCCCCTGCCCACAAAAATAAATAAATAAAATCTTTTAAAAATACATTTAAGGGATCCCTGGGTGGCGCAGCGGTTTGGCGCCTGCCTTTGGCCCAGGGCACGATCCTGAAGACCCAGGATCGAACCCCACGTCGGGCTCCCGGTGCATGGAGCCTGCTTCTCCCTCTGCCTGTGTCTCTGCCTCTCTCTCTCTCTCTCTCTCTGTGTGACTATCATAAATAAATAAATAAATAAATAAATAAATAAATAAATAAATAAATAAATAAAATACATTTAAAATACAGTAAGTGAATACAGGTTGTGTAGGGAAAAACAGATCTTAAAATCAGATACATATAAGTTCCCCTCCCAACTCTACAACTTATTATCTGAGTGTCCTTGACCAAGTTGCTTATTAACCTATTCTTACTTCAATTACTTCTTCTGTAAAAAGGGGAAATGTTACCTACCTTTTAAGGTTGCTGGAAAAATAAAATTAGATAAATCATATAGGTGCCTTATACAGTCTCTAGGTCACAGAATATATCAATAATTACTATTAACAGAAGTATCAGACCAGAAGTACATATAAAATACTATAGGAATCCTCTTAAGGAAATAACTAAATCTGTCTGAGGAAGACAAGAAATAATCCACAAGAGGACATAAAATCTGAACTGGATCCAAAATATAATTAGAAGTGCACAAGACAGGGGCACCAGGGTGGCTCAGTCAGTTAAGCGTCTGCCTCTGGCTCAGGTCATGATCTCAAAGTCCTGGGATTGAGCCCTGGGTATAAATAAAAGCCCCTTCTCCCTCTCCCTCTGCCTACTGCTCCCCATTTGTGCTCTTGCTCTCTCTCACTCCGTCAAATAAATAAATAAAATCTTTAAAAAACAAACAAAAGAAGAAATGTGCAAGACAGAAGATGAGGGGCAGGGAGAGGAGTTTGAGATATTTACTGAAAATCTAACACCCCAATTCAGTTTGAGAAGTGATAAAACGTGCTCAGTAAAGACTTCCTAAATTACCATTTCTATTTATCAAAACACCACTTTATATTGAAATTATCCATTTCAATGGATGTGTCCTACACAAGAAAAGTAAGTTCATCAAAGGCAAGAATTGTTTTATTCTTCTAAGTAAGCCAGCACTTAGCAGAGGGATCTAGTGCAAATTAGGTACTCAACCTAACAAATAAATATATCCCGCTGGAAATCAAGCAGGTCTTTTGCTATCTAAAGTCTGAAAGATATCTGGCACCAAAAGTTGCTATAATTCTGGAAATAAAACCATCAAAGCAAATTAAGGACTGATAACATCTCAATAATATGTACTAAATTCAATAGCGGAAAGGAAACTCATAAACTCACTTGCTCTCCAAATTGCTTAATGGTTCCTAACAATAGGTGCACAGCCCAATCATCTATAGAGTGTTTTAAAAATAACTTGCCCTAGAGCTGCCCTCAACCTTCACATATAACAGGCCTTTGGGGAGAAAAAAGGGAACATGTGTGCAAGTGTATGCATGAGGTTTGAGAAATGCCATGCAATAGAAGCATGGCTTGTTTTAGAGAGCTCCAAAGATAACTGATTATAATGCATGACAACACCCTACATTTACATACCATTCTACCTACACCCACTCCTATCCACCCCCATCTTGTTTGAGAACTTTAAATGGGATTAGTCAGTTCCCAAATCTAATTAAAACAGACTCAAATGACCTCTACGCACCATATATTGCCACCTTGTTCACTGTGGCATATTACCTTCTTAAAGATGGCCACAACAGTGTATTCTGTCCCACAAGCTCTTCTAGAATCTCACCAACACCCCAACTACCCCATCCACCCATCAGGAAGTGAAGTTAAATCCCCTTTCCTTGAATCTGGCCAGACTCAACTCTGTTGTGACCAACAGAATATGGCAAAAGTGATGCTTCAAGATTTCCAAGGTCATAAAAGGTGATGCATCTTCTCTGATAACTTGAACACAGGCCTTTGGAGCACTGAGTAAAATGTCTGACTGCTCGGAGGCTCCCAGGCTTCAAGAAAGCCCAGGCCACATGAGAGGCCATGTATAAATATTCCAGAAAACAACCACAGCTGAGTTCCTAGTCCGCAATTCTTAGATCTGTGAGTGAAGATGCTTCCAGATGTTTCCAGCCCTCAATTGTTGGATCCCAAGCCTTTGAGTCTCTCTACCTGAGGATCCAGACATTGCGAGGTAGAAACAAGCCATCTCTCTTGTGACTTGTCTCAACTGACCCAGAGGATCCATGAACATAATAAAATGACTGTTTTACATGCCAGTTGTGATGTGATTTGTATAGTACAATAGTGACTGAACAGTCTCAGTTTTGATAGTCACTATTAGTCACAGATCTATCATTAAAGACAAAATTAAATATTAATCCTTCTGAGGCCTGAGAATTCCATCTAAATCAGTTACCAAACTGACTCCTGACCATGTTACATTTATAAATTCTACTTTACTGCTTCAGGCATAGATTTTGACATTTCCACCCTCCCTTTAGTCAGTGCCATTTTATTAACCCATTATCTTGAAATTTACCTTTCTGAACTCTCACTCTCCTATTTCCTGACCACATCATGTCTCCCTGACCTTCAGTCCTCAGAATTTAGAACCCAGTGACTACAATGGCTTACCTCCATCAGAAACTCTGGTCTGCTGGTAGTTGCTAGATTATTCAGGAAATGAGAGAAAAAAAAAAAAAAAGAATCCAAGAGAAAAATGATTTAATTATGCTAGCTAAACTCAGAGCTTACTATAATCTTTTTATAAAAAGTAGATCAGGGGATCCCTGGGTGGCTCAGTGGTTAGTGTCTGCCTTTGGCCTGGAGTGTGATCCTGGAGTCCCGGGATCGAGTCCCGCGTCAGGCTCCCTACATGGAGCTTGCTTCTCTCTCTGCCTGTGTCTCTGCCTCTCTCTCTCAGTGTCTCTCATGAATACATAAATAAAATCTTTTAAAAAATTAAAAAATAAATAAAAATAAAAAGTAGACCAGTAAAGCCATTTACCTATGATACAGGGATAATCCAAAACAGTAAATAATGAAAAACATACTTTATATGTATCTCTAAACTGCTTTCCATGATTTCTAAAATATTACCTCCCTTTCTAAATATTTAATATTAAAATTAATCTACCTCTTCAAACAGCCACAAAATGACAGTATGGGAAAATCAGTACAAGTATATACAGTGAGAAGGAGAAATCTGTTTGAGAAGAAAATACATCGAGAATAATTCACAACCTGGGGTGCCTGGGTGGTTCAATCGGTTAAACGCCTGCTTTCAGCTCAGGTCAGCTCAGGTCGTGTTCTTGGGGTTCTAGGATCAAGCCCAGCATTGGGCTCCCTGCTCAGTGGGGAGTCTGTTTCTCCTTTTCCCTCTATCCACAAGCCCTCACCTGCTTGTGCTCTCTCTCTCCCTCAAGTAAATAAATCTTAAAAAATAATAATTCACAATCTCAACTAAAAATAAATGTAGATTACCACATAGTTAACATTACATAACCAGTTTCATTCACTAGTCAAACCAGCATATGAAACTGATGAATGGCAAAAATTACAAATATAACAATGTCTAATGAAAAGAAAGAAGGTAGCTTTTACTTTCACATTATTATTAACGCAGAATCTTTTTTTAATTTATAAAATAAGAAAACCAGAAATTTATCATTCATGATGCTAAAACATCCCCCTATAATGTAAAGGCGAATCAAAGAAAAGGAGGTCAACAAAAAGCCAGATCATTAAAGCTTCAGCTGCCAGTATTACCTGTAGAACACTGGAGTAATGATGGCGCTCTTCCCACCTAACAAATGATAAAATTCATTTGTATGAAGTTCTAGTAAGTGCTCTAGTTTGACCAGGTAACGAAATATGACATGGGGGCAATTCCATGACAATATCTAAAGATACTGTATCTCCTGCAATAAGTATATCCAACAAACTCTTCTGAAAATCCAAATACAGATTAAGTCATGCCAAAACTTCTTTGACTTATAAAAGTTCTTAAAGATAAAAATATATAATCAGCTCAAAAACATAGCTAAGTGTATAAGCAAAATGAAATGCTTTTTACAGTTTCCATTTTGCTAATGCAGTTACAGTTAATGGGAATTGCCATGACAAAATGATTGTTTTTATGAAAAGAACTGTCTTTATCACTAACCAATCAAATTTCATTTTTATTACTGATGTAGAAAAGTTCAAAACCATGATTCATTTATAGAGCGTACAAAAATAAGAAAAGTGTTCAAGAATAGAGGATCATTTACAAAGCAATAAAAAATTAAAACATGCATTTCTCTTACTGGCAAGGCAAATACTTCTACACATAAATGTCTGTAACTGGATTTGCTGAATATTATAACTTCTGTCTTTGAACAAAAAATGAGAAGGCAGAATTTAATATCTCATCTTCATTTGGTATCTTCAGTCCATCTGATAACTGCTTATCAAGAAATTTCAAAAATGTTTGAAAAATGTTAAAAAGTTTGATGATATTTTCTTTCAATTTTCACTCAAATATGGAAGGCTTAAGCTATTATTAATAACTCAAAAGTCTTCACAGAAATAAGACTAGCAAATCTTTATGGGGTATCCATCACCAAATCTTTTAAATTAAAAACTAAAAATCATGTAATTTCAGAGTATGGAATGTTAAAACAAAGCATATAAGAAAATTAAAACTCAAAAAAAAAAAAAAAAAAAGAAAATTAAAACTCACATTATGATTAACTATGGACGACTTCAAGATCAGAAACTTTCAAGTGATCTTAACATCATATCAAAGTTTTCTAAAAGGCAACTAAACACCGCCTCTTGAGAATTTGGGTTCCAACCTATTCATGAATATAAGTGTGATAAAATAAAATAAAACCACACTGCTGTTAATAAATTGTACTTTGCCTCTACTCTGCAGTATAACCTATTTTGTCTTTGCTTTGCTTCTCCATCTGCCTCTTCATTGTCACCTTCGCATGCGCCAGGATGATAAGCACTACAGTATGAGACTATTCACATGACTAGTATGAATGAAAGAAGATTCTCTGAAATTGATGGCCAGTTCAATTAACTTCTCAATGATTCCTCAGTGCCTTCCTCAATACTGGAGAATCCTCAGAATACTAAGTAAAACTAACAATATATCTTTATTTTCAGGAACAAAAGAATTGAACACATTTTATTTTTTCAATTATCTGCTACAATCATCATCATTAGATAGTCAAGAGTTTTGCATATACAAGAGTTTTGACCATCAGATGTTAAGAGGCTTGACTACCACTTTCTACACTCTCAATAAATCTTAGCATCACTTAGCATCACTTCTATTTTACAAAGGACTTTTAAACCATGTTTCTACTTCTTTGCACTTCTAGTACCCTTCTAGATGATTTTAAAGTCCACATTTCCCAGGCACCTGGGTGGCTCAGTCGGTTAAATACCTGATTCTTGATTTCAGCTCAGGGCTGTGTGACTGAGCCCCAAGCTGGGCTCTGTGCTAAGCACAGGGCTGCTTATGATTCTCTCTCTTTCTCCCTCTCTCCCTCTTTCTCTCTGCCCCTGCCCGCCCCCCAGATAAATTTCTCTCTCAAATAAAGTTCACATTTCCTAGTAAATACATGGAAGAGGGATGAAATAGAATATACTTTATTACTGATATAAAAGCAAAATGTTGTAAACAGCCTGTTTTGATAATACTTACTTTCAAAATGCTTACATATGGGTTCTGTGGAACCCGTAAAACTACTTTTCCAGATCATAATATAAATTAATGCTACTGCTAGAATGAAGTTATTAATAAATTTAAATAATTAAGCACCCACATGCCCACAATGAGATAAATGAAATATTGCAAGTCTTTTTTTATTCTTTATATAGTTTACTGAGCTTCTAAATAAAGAACAGAACAGATATTGTACGAATTTTAAAAGATTAATAATTACAGTATGATGAAATTAACTGACATGCTTAAAATATAGCAAGGCACTGGTGAAGTAATAAGGTCATCCAGAAAGATGGTATAGGGTTACTAGAAATAAAGACACTTCAGACAACACACTGTCCAAAAACGGCAATAGGATAGCATTACAAATATAACATCCTCAAAGGCTCTTGGGGCAATAAAAAGTGGTATCAGAAACTAACATGTATCACCGTGAACTAGATGATTAATAATGTTATGAAACATCTTATCCTCTCACAAATAAGGAAACTGTAGCCTGGGATAGTCTGCTCAAAATCACAGAACAAGAAGCAGAGCTGAGCTTAGAACTCAGTTCTGTCAGGAACCTGGGTGGCTCGTGGTTGGGCATCTGCCTTTGGCCTGGGTCGTGATCCTGGGGTCCTGGGATTGAGTCGCACATCGGGGTCCCTGCATGGAGCCTGCTTTTCCCTCTGCCTGTGTCTCTGCCTCTCTCTGTGTCTCTCACGAATAAATAAATAAAACCTTAAAAAAAAAAAAAAAACTCAGTTCTGTCTTACTCCAACAGCCTGGTTCCTAACCTTTATATTCTATTACTTAAGGAGCTTCAATTTTGGGATCCCTGGGTGGCGCAGTGGTTTAGCGCCTGCCTTTGGCCCAGGGCATGATCCTGGAGTCCTGGGATCAAGTCCCACATCAGGCTCCCTGCATGGAGCCTGCTTCTCCCTCTACCTGTGTCTCTGCCTCTCTCTGTGTGTCTCTCATGAATAAATAAATAAAATCTTAAAAAAAAAAAAAAAAAAGCTTCAATTTCCCCATCTATAAAACAAAAATAATATCCTACTTATCAAACAGGATCAAATTGCTAATATTAGCAATTATGTATCTAAGTCATCTAGAAGTGGCTCAAAAAGGGATGCTTACTCTTATCAGTAACTAGATAATTACCAGCTAAGTTTTAAGGATAAAACGTTTTGGCAATGTCTAATAAACAGACCTCCACTCCTTTAGAGGCAAAGTCTGGTAAAAGAGAAAAACAGGTAAACAGCTAAAAATGATATTAATGAACACTTACAGAGCGCTTACAGTGTGTCAGACACAAGGCTAAGCATTATTATGTTTCCTCATCATTTTTTAAAAATCTAAAATTATCTTCACCATTTTGCAATTTAAAAACCTAACACTTTTTTAAAAAGGAAATAATTTGCCCGAGGTCACACATTTAGTAAGCACCCAGGTCTGACTTACTCCAAAGTCCATCAGAAGCATAAAAGCAAGGTGATGGGCACCTGAGTGGCTCAGTGATTGGGCGTCTGCCTTTGACTCACATCATGATCCTGGGGTCCTAGGATCAAGTCCCAAATCAGGCTCACTGTGGGAAGCCTGCTTCTCCCTCTGCCTATGTCTCTCAGGAATAAATAAATAAAATCTTAAAAAAAAAAAAAAAAAAAAGGTGAAAGAAGTGATTGATGGGCACCTGGCTGGCTCAGTCCGTGGAGCATGTGACTCTTAATCTCAGGGGCTGGAAGTTCAAGCTCCACATTGGGTGTAGAGATTACTTAAAAATAAAGTCTTAAGAAAAAAAAAAAAAAAGATTGACACTGTGGGAGATTTCTGCTGTTTAGCACTCAGCATCTCTCACCTTTTGTATCTGGTGGCTCTGTGGAGCCCTAAAGCCTGGAGCCACTCCTAGCACAGGGATATGCAAGGGAGTCAGGCTTGTCCATCACAGTACTCCAACCTCTCAGCTACAGTGACTGCTTCAAATATACTCACACAGCTCAAATCAGGATACTCAACCCTCCCCTCGGATATATGCCCAAGTGACAGTAAAAATTAAAAAATAAATAAAAAATAAAACCTCACATAACGTACTGAAAATCTTGCCATTAAAAGAAAAAGCAGGGGACCCCTGGGTGGCTCAGCGGTTTGGCGCCTGCCTTGGGTGCAGGGCATGATCCTGGAGTCCTGGGATCGAGTCCCACATCGGGCTCCTTGCATGGAGCCTGCTTCTCCCACTGCCTGTGTTCCTGCCTCTCTCTCTCTCTCTCTCTCTCATGAATCAATGAATATTTTTAAAAATAAATAAATAAATAAGCAAATGTAAATTTAAAATACACGGGCTATTATAAAAGATTTTGAAAACAATTCAATATCCAGGATTATTTTTATCCCTCTTCCAAAGTTCTAAATCAAGCATATCATCTAAAGATCCAAGCTATTAATTCAAAACCTAAAAATTAAGAAAATTCGAGTTCAAAATCATAACCTACCCTTCCTTTCCATATTAAGTAACAAGAACAATTCAAAGTCCTCTTCCAGAGATCCCTGGGTGGTGCAGCGGTTTAGCGCCTGGAGACCCGGGATCGAGTCCCATGTCGGGCTCCCGGTGCATGGAGCCTGCTTCTCCCTCTGCCTATGTCTCTGCCTCTCTCTCTCTGTGTGACTATCATAAATAAATATTAAAAAAAAAAAAAAAAAAAAACAAAGTCCTCTTCCATGAGGTGCCTGGGTGGTTCAGTGGGTGAGCATCTGCCTTCAGCTCAGGGCATGATCCTGGAGTCCCGGGATCGAGTCCAACATCGGGCTCCCTGCATGGAGCCTGCTTCTTCCTCTGCCTGTGTCTCTGCCTCTCTCTGTGTGTCTCTCATGAACAAATAAATAAAATATTTTTAAAAAACACAAAATCCTCTTCCACTTTAAGAAATGTATCCAACGAAACTACTCGGCAGATATACAAATACATCCATGAAAGCACTGCTCACATCAGAGAAAAATCATATATACCAGTGATGGCTTTAGGATACATCAACTTAGCCAGACTGAACTACAGTTGCCAGAATTCCTTTTCTACTGTTTCTGATCATGGTGAGCTAGAAGGGACATTCTCTGGGAATCCCAGGGAAAAGCAGGCTCTAGGAAGTCAAAGGAGAAGCAACAGTCATTTTGTAGCATATAAATACCTTCTCCCAGTTTTCCAAACACTAATTTAGGAGCTACTGTGAAGGATTTTGCTGATATAAATAAAGTCCCTACCTAATCAGTTGACTTTACATTAATCCAAAGGGAGATTATCCTGGGTGTATCTGATTTAATCATTTGGAAGTCTTTTAACAGAGGACCTATGAATTCATACACTGCAAGCAGTATCTGCTGTCTGTGTCTTTTCTTCCTCTTAGATCTCCCCTTCCTGGCTGTCTACTTTGTGGATATGGTCCTTGGTTGGCCAACCCTCACAACAGCATAAGCTAATTCCTTGGGTGTGTATGTGTGTGTGTGTTTGCATTTGTGTTTAGAGACATCGATACAAAGCTAGAGTTGGAGTGAAAGCTAGAGCTAGAAATCAAAATCCTACAGCTTCTGCTTCTCCAGTTGACCTAATATCACACTAAATACCCACCAAAATGAAACTAGATAATTATCATTTCTTCATTACAATGAAATACTATGCAACCAATGAAAATGGTGATGGGTGATTCCATTAGCAGACAAGGAAACACATCTCAATATTATATGACAAAACAGGTTACTAAAAGTAGATACATTTTATATTTATGTGTTGTTTTTTTAATTCAGGTGCAGAGAACAAGACAGTTCTGGTCATCAAAGTTTTAATGATGACAGTGAAACATCAAGTCAATCTGGCTGTTACGGTTTTAGCTGATTGTTATTTTATTCTCTTGGATTCCTTCATTGTCTACAATGGTCATGTAGCATATAATCATTATCAGGAAAAAAAAAATTCTCATTTGACAGGAAAAAAAAAGACTTACAGATTAAAATGTGCCCAGAGCATTAAGGGACAAACAAGAGTTATCCAAACAAACTGGGCATTTCGGGAGGAGGACAATGTGTGCCAAAGATGAACTCTACAAAGTATAGAAAGAGAATTTAAGAGAGACGAGATGAGGCTGAAGAGATGGATCAACTTATGGCAGGTCTTATATGCCTCACTCCACCTACAGATGATTCTGAACTAATGAAGGTGTTGAAACAAGAGGAGTCATGTTTGCATTTTAGGAAAATAACAAAATCACATAAACAAAACCTCACTGAGGCTTGCAGTGTGGAGACTGTATTGGAAGGAGGCCACACTAGAAACATGGAAACCAATTCAGACACTACAATGGTAATCCAAGCGAGAAATGACAAAGCCCTGAACCAAAATAACAGTGGCGATGAAGAGAGTAAGCCACTGACGATATACAGTAACGAGTAAGAAATGCAAGATTTTGGTGAAGAATACACTGGTAGAGACAAAAACGATTCACTTAAACTGGGGAGTTCACAGAAGTCTTCCAAAAAGATGCCGTAAGAATGAGGCTCTCAAGAATATCACAGATAGATGCAAAATGCCTTTCAATGTTTCTTTTTTTTTTTTTTTTTTTTTTTTTTAAAGATTTTATTTGTTTGACAGAGCAAGAGAGCACAGCAGGGGGAGCAAAAGAGGGAGAGGGAGAAGCAGGCTCCCCACTGAGCAGGGAGCCTGATGTGGGGCTCAACCCCTGGGATCATGACCTGAACCCAAGGCAGATGTTTAACCTGCTGAGGCACTTAGGCACCCCTAAATGTTTCTAGAAGAAATTATCAGTATGTTAGCTCACACCCACTGAAAGGAATACTAAGCAAACTGTTAAATACACTAAAAATTAAAGCACTCAACTCTAAGAACATTCACAATTATTTATTGTATGTATAAGAAGACTATATAGATATGTATCGCTAATCTCTTAAGGTTGACCTCTTTCAAGAAAACCATATTATTGCCAGAAATAAAATACTCTGAATTGATCCGAGTCACATTTATGTCACTTACAAGTCAAACACTGTTTCCTATAAATTATTTTAGCCACCCCTTATTCACTGCTTGCTCAAATACAATCTTCTAATTTTAAAATTATAATCATTTAAACTACACAAGCAAAATATTCTCACTATAATAATTTGATCGATTCAAAAATATAGTTCCTCTACCCTCCACCAACTCTCCACCCTTATTACTCTGAAATTACTAGTTCAAATTAGTTGAATATTCTGTTTTTCTTTGCTTACATAAATACATACAAGTTTATATAGGGTTTATTTAACAACAATGGGTTCATACAGTATATATATTATCCTATAACTTGTTTTTTACTTAAGATAATCATAAATTTCAAGCCAATATATTTAACAGGTATATGTATCTCATTTCTATTATTTATAATAATGTGCGCATACCATAATTTGACATGTATATAGCACATTTATGGGGTTTTGCTATTAAAATTAATGCTATAATGAATACTGCTACATATTGCTTTAAATAACGATCCAGTATTTCTATCAGATAAATTCCCTGAAAAGTTTCTAGGTCAAAGGATGGCATTTTAACCAATCTTGCTATACTGAGTTCTCAAAAAGTAGCAATAATTTACAGACTCACCAACAGTCTGAGGGTAGATGTTTTCTCCCATACCCTTGTCACTTCTAGAAATTATCATATTCATTTTTGCCCATCTGACAAAATGGTAAACTTTATCTTTTAGTGATAGCATCTTTTCACATGTTCATTGTCCATTTACATTTTCCCATTTGTGAATTGCCTGTATACTTTACCCTTGGTCCTGTTGTCTTTTTCATTTATTTTTGTAGAAACTTATGTCTTTTATCATATAAAGCTTTTCAAATTTTTCTGCAATTTTTCCTCCCAGGAATTTTGGATTCTGTGTCTAACTTAGGCCTCCCCTGCTACCCAAGATTACTGAAAACTATCTCCTTTATTTTTCCTAGTTATTTTATTACAATTTGGTTTTTGTTCTTATTTAACATTTAGATTTTTAATTCATTTGGAATTTATTCTTGTGGTGTTATGACTTGGGAGTTGACCCAAAACAATTTATTGAATTATTCATCTTTAAATACCTCCTTCTAGAGTAATAGATTACAAATAGCTAAAATGGCACACAAATGAAATTCCTAGAAGTTCTTAAATTTTACTGAGACAAAATTCCAAACTTATTAAAAGTTTATTAAAAGACATTTATCAGGGATGCCTGGGTGGCTCAGCGGTTGAGCGCCTGCCTTCAAGCCCAGGGCCTGATCCTGGAGACCCGGGATCGAGTCCCACATCAGGCTCCCTGCATGGAGCCTGTTTCTCCCTCTGCCTGCGTCTCTGCTTCTCTCTCTGTGTGTCTCATGAATAACTAAATAAAATCTTAAAAAAAAAAAAAGACATAATTTTTCCTTTAGAAGAAATGACACATTGAGGCACATGCATACAGTATACCAGAATCAGCATACAATGTGAAATGGTTGATTTTTTTGAACATAGCAGAAATGGAAATTAAATCAATGATCTAACTTTTAACATAAATGTAAAAACAGAAATAATCACTGTTTGAAATCTCAAGATTATTCATTGATTCAGGTCACAAACATTTACTGAGCACCAACAAACAGGTGTTCAGAATTGTAATCTAGTGGGAGCGTCCCTCTCTTCCAGAAAACAATGTATTTAAGCGAAAAAGGAAAAAAAAAAAAAAAGAAGAAGAAATGTACCTTCACGTAAATGCAATGCAATGAAAAACATTTCGGCGAATTTTATGACACATTCAGCACTTCCCATTTCCAAAACACTACTTTATTTCAAAGGTAACCTATTTATCCTGGTTAAGTGTCTCTTCACTCTTGTTGAAAATACTGCCAGGAAGTGAAGATTAATTCCATTTAAAACTAACGACTGCCCGTCAGAGCACATCTACAATACCCATGCCTAGTCTCCTCACTTCCCCGATACTTGATCTCACTATGATAAATAAGAACCTCGAAAACAGAAAACAAATCTATTTACATCAGCCACGTTCATTCACTCCATCCAACCAAAGGTGTTTCTCAAAAACATATGAAGGACTTTTCGGTGAGTCCCAGGGGTCTGGCAAATGGCAGTACTACTGTGTTGCTTGCAGAGGAAGCAAGAATTTCGGTCGCCCTGAAGTGGCATTGGGAAGCGAGGGCGACTTGCTAGGGACAAATCCCCTTAAACTTCAGATCCCACGACCGAGGCTCCCCGCGCGCGCGCAGACGGAGGCCTGGGAGTACCTGGCCCCGTGGCCACGCCCCCGCCCCACGGCCTCCTCCACGCTCCCCAGGCCCTCGCGGCCCAACGGGAGCTGGCCCAGGTGCGCCCACGAGAAGGCAGGCGGCGTGACAGCCCCTGCGGGGTGACCTTGGCCAAGCGTCTCCCCTCCGCTCTCTCCTCCGCGCGGTATCCCCAGGCCTGCGCTCGGCACCTGACGCCACAGAACGCAGAGGGGCTCCCCGCGCCGCCCCCCCTCCACCGCAGCCCGAGGCCGCGCGCGCTACCTGCGATCTGCGAGACGAAGGCTTCCGCCACCAGAGACATGGCGGCTGCGCGCAGGCCCGCGGCGCCCGCTCCGCACGGCCCTCGGCGTGCTCGCCGGCCGCTCCCAGGCCCGCTCCGGCCTCCGCGGCCCACCAGGCGCAGCGCACCAGGGCGCGGGGGCGGCGGCGAGGCGCGCAAGGTGGCCGCCGGCCGGCCAGGAACTTCCGGCGCGGCGGACGGCGGCGGGGGAGCACTTCCGCCTGCGCGCGCCTGGCTCGGTGGGCGGGGCCCTCGGGCCTGCGTCCCGGCCGCTGCGGGCTCCGGCCTGGGGGAGGGCCGCGCGCGGAGAGAGGGCTCCTGGAGGTGTTCTGTATCCCATTTTGTAACCAAGTTAATTTTTTTTTCCTTTTTTTAAGAATTATTTCTTTATTTGCGAGCGCGCAGGAGCGGGGGGAGGGGCCGACTCCGCGCGGGGGGAGAGACTCGATCTCCCAGCGCCGAGGTCACGACCTCAGTGGGATGCTTAACCGGCTGAGCCACCCGGGACGCTCTGGCGAGTGATGTATTTTAAGCGCACGGTACCAGGCCCTTGTAAAAAAAAAAAAAAAAAAAAAAATTGTGTGCAGCGTTCGATTTCATGTCATCTTCCCCACAACCCAGTAAGGCCATATTGGTGCCCCCGTTTTATGGATAAGAAAGCAGCTCAGAAAAAAAAAAAAAAAAAAGAAAGAAAAAGAAAAAAAAAAAAAGAAAGAAAGAAAGCAGCTCAGAGAGTTTAAACTACCTGCCCAGGTTGCATAATGAAGCCCAGGTTCAAATCCACGTTAAATTTCCTCTGTTTCACTGTACTGTAGGCTGATTAGTCCATAGACCGACCAGTAGTGTTTATTCCTTTATTCAAAGGTTCTTTGCAGAGAGGAGGCATGAGCAGTGCATCAGCTGAGAGTTTGCTTTTCGATTCTGGGCCCCCGAAAAGTGGCTCATCCTGCAGAATAAGATAAGTTTCACACTCTTCTCCCTTTTGACGGATGAGGGGCAGGAAGAGGAGGAGACAGTACATCCCTTAAGTGACTCTTTAGACAGTTTATACAAGCCTACGATTAAGGAAAGATCAGGATATGTGACAGATTTAGAGGCAAAAAATATTACAAGTGAAACTGACTTCAGACATCATCTGGTGAGCCCAAGCCCCCCTATCCCTGATGAGAAATTCATAACACATGACCACAAGATAAATGGCTTAAAACAACAGAAATTTATTCTCTCCCAATTTTAGAGGCTGGAAGTCCAGAGCAAAGATATCCACAGGCTATCTCTCAATACTCTAGGAAAAATCTTTCCCTGCCTTTTTACAGCCTCTGCAGGTTGCCAGCAATCTTTGGCTTTCCTTGGTTTATAGACACATCAACTCAAATCTCTGGCTTCATCATCACATGATGATGAAGATATGTTTGTGTCCAAATTTCCCTCTTCTAATAAGGACACCAATCATCGGATTAGAGTCTATCCTAATTCAGCATGACCTCATCTTAACTTGATTTCATCTGCGAAGACTATTTCCAAATAAGCTCACATTCATAGGTACCAGGGATTAGAAACATGAACATACTTGTTTCTCTTTTTTAGAGAAGGGGAGTGGAGGAAGTGGAGACACAGTTCTACCCACTATGCTAAATAACAAGTTTTTTAAGGATAAATCATCAATAGTTGCATCACCTTTTGCAACTAGGAAACTTGTTTGTTTGTTTTTAAGATTTTATTTATTTATTCATGAGAGACACAGAGAGAGAGAGAGGCAGAGACACAGGCAGAGGGAGGAGCAGGCTCCATGCAAGGAGCCCGATGTGGGACTCGATCCCGGGACTCCAGGATCATGCCCTGAACCAAAGGCAGGCGCTCAACCGCTGAGCCACCCAGGCGCCCTGGAAACTTTTTAAACTAAATTTAAATTTACCCCCAAAACGTACATGAATATATATATATATATATATATATATATATATAGCAACATTTTAAGAAAAAGTATTTTCTTACTGGCTGAGATTGATAAGAGGTTGATAAGAGGTTAAAATAATAGGTTTTCCTTGCTTGTGTTGGGAGAGAGAACACTAATAGGAAAGAATATGCTGTGCCTAGTTTCCTCCTCCTCATCCCATGAATGATATTGGCCAAGGGAAATTAACTGTTCCCCCTATTGGATGTCAATTGAAAGAAAAGCTTTCAATTCCTGTTTCTCGGCACAGTGAACTAGTATAACTTGTAAAAGTGAAGAGCTGTCACCTATTCAAGTTCTATTACCAAGTTTGTTTTGTCACTTTTTAAAACCTGGAATAATCGGGCAGCCTGGGTGGCTCAGCGGTTTAGCGCTGCCTTCAGCCCAGGGCATGATCCTGGAGACTTGGGATCAAGTCTGGCATCGGGCTCCCTGCATGGAGCCTGCTTCTCCCTCTGCCTGTGTCTCTGCCTCTCTCTGTGTCTCTCATGAATAAATAAATAAAATCTTTTTTTAAAAAAAGATAAAATAAATAAATAAAACCTGGAATAAAATCTTTTACTACTTTTTGACACTCACAGATTTTTTTTTTAAAGATTTCTCCATACAATAGCGATTGTGTGGGAACCTGAACCAAAGGCCTTAGGATTGGACCAGGAAATCCAAAATCCAACAAGTCCAAAGGGCAAAGGTAAGCCCCAAAGTGGAAGGAGAATGGCAAGATCCGGGGACTGGACATTCATGCGAGAGAAACAGAGCAAGAAGAGAGGCAAAGAAGAATGTGCCCTCAACCTTTCAGTTAGGTGTCTGTGGCTTGATGCATGGCACATGGATGAACTGGGCTGGCTCAGAGGTTGGGACTGACACCAACCCCGTTCTAGCAAGCTTTTGAGAAAGAAACCGGGATCTGCTGGGGGCACCGTCTATACTCAACCCTTTCATCATTGTAACTAGGGAAATAGACTCATCAGCACCATATGGATTCACTTTTTCTCCCTGACTGATGGTTCCTTTCTTCCCACACAGGCTAATTTAGACTGGAAAGAATCTATAATGTGGGAGGTCTTTATTACTAAAAATTACATCCAATAAAATGCAGATGTCCTGACAGTATCCACAAACAAGCTGTCTTTGAATAAATAACCAACTGGAATAAATGTATTTATGCATCTGTATTAGAACAACTGGCAGATTTAAAACTGAAGATCTGTTTGAGATCATAATTAAGGAAAATACAAGAAAACAAGCCACTGGAATTCTTAAGGATGAGGTTATAAAACAAAAGTGCTAGGGAATCCATATGTTACTAAAAGGATAATCACACAATTATTTAAAATAAAATATTGTTTGTCCTAATAAAATCACTTTTCTTACAAAACTGTTCTGTCATGAAAATATTTTCATGTCTCTAGATTTTATGTTACTATATTAAAATAGGAAATACACAGCTATCATGATGAATATATACTTTATTAACATTAAAATACTAAGGCATTTTATCTACATCTCATTTTTCTCTGACAGAATGTTAATATTTTAAATGTAAATATTTTCTTTTTTTGAAAAATGCCTGCAAGATAAAATTTTGGCTGAGATTCCTTCAAAATTATTCTACTTACTTGACAATGATAAATTCAGGTCTTTTTATCAAACTAGTCCTCCCCCCTCCCCCCACAACAGAATTAATTATGGATAATTCAACTAATTCAAATAAAGTGTTAATACAATTAAAAACACTAAGTTAACCATGTTATGCCCCAGAGCGTTTTTGTTCATCTGTTAACATTTTTTACTTCTTTAAAAATAATGGAACTGTAGGGGCACCTGGGTGGCTCAGTGGTTGAGTGCTGCCTTTGGGTCAGGTCATGATCCCAAGGTCCTGGGATCGAGTCCCACATCAGGCTACCTGTAGGGAGCCTCCTTATCCCTCTGCCTGTGTCTCTGTCTCTCTGTGTCTCTCATGAATAAATAAAATCTTTTTAAAAAAATAATGGAACTGTAGACAACTACAAGTGACCTGATATATGGGGTTTGCAAAGATATTTTTTAAAGGGTACAGAAATGTGGCAGCCATTCATCCTTACATTTCTTAACTCATCCATTTTGTTTAATTCCTAAGAAATCATAATCGACCCAGAACAAAGTTTTTATCATTTTCTCACTTTCAGATCCCACCATCTTATATATTAGGCTAGCATACCCTCAAATGAAGTGCAGGCATATTGACCACAGCACTACACTTTGGGAAATATCTACACTATTGATTATAGTGGGCCTAGATTCTTCAAATGTTAACTGGTTTTCAACAGTAATTAAAATGTGAAATTTGGGGATCCCTGGGTGGCTCAATGGTTTAGTGCCTGCCATTGGCCCAGGGAGTGATCCTGGAGTCCTGGGATCGAATCCCACATCAGGCTCCCTGCATGGAGCCTGCTTCTCCCTCTGCCTGTCTCTCTCTCTTTCTGTCTCTCATGAATAAATAAAATCTTTAAAAATAAATAAAATGCGAAATTTCCAAAACATTCTGCCAAATTAGAATATGTGTGTTGTCTCACTTTTATAGTTTTATGTTATTATTGGGAGCTGAGTCTTATAACTAAATCTAGTGAGAGTGCTTTTCATTGGTGGTTTATAAATGTCTTTTCTACTGTTACAGGAACTGAATTAGTTAGGACTTTCCTGGTTGCAAATTATGGAGACACAATTAAACCTAGCTAAGCAAGCTTAAGTTTATTGCCTCATGGTGGTAGAAAATATACCATAATGGTTCACAAAACTGAATGAAGAGCTCTAGGAACTCTCCTTTCTTCTCATATCTGTTCAGCTTTGTTCTTCTAACCAAAGACACACCTCTTCCCAGCTGGCAGGAAAAAATAACTGCCTAAAGCACCAACCTAACATCTTCTTAGCTTGGCAGCCCCAATTTCCATAAATTAATCCCAGGGAAGAATTATAATTGCTTGGATGTTATTACCCTTGAATGAAACATTTTGTCCAAGTGAATGGGTTCAGTGATTGACCAGGCAAGGGTGGAAAATGAGAGAAAAGATGCTAGGCAGCCGATACCATAGTACCATGGTCCACAAGAAGGATAAGGAGCACTAAAGTGGAGTTTGTTTTAAAACTACAAAAGTCATCTAAGCTCTTTAATATTTTTATGTCCATAAAGGGGTTAATAAAATGTAAATGATGCCCTAACTACTGCTCCTGGGGTAGGGTTGGAGGAGCAAAATTCAGATGATTGTGTTAACTAAGAAGAAAAGCTAAGAATGCCTTCAGTGGAATTATATTTATATAGACATATATTATATTCTTATATTTATGTAAAAGTAACTACTTATAAATATAGTGAGTTAACTCAACCCTAAATCACTATAGCAGTAAACTTACAGGTTTTCAAAACAAAACAAAAAACCTACACAGAACTGTCTCATCCCTAGTGTATATATTACCTTTCCAGAGCTGGCTGACAAGGATGTGTACTTTCTAAAGCTATAAATGATATGTGTGAATAAAACAATGTGGAAAACATGAATGATACTATAAGTAAAAAGAGTAGAATTAGAAATGTACTTGGGGACTCCTGGGTTGCTCAGTGGTTGAGCCTCTGCCTTCAGCTTAGGGCATGATCCCGGAGTCCCGGGATCGAGTCCCACATCGGGTTCTCTGCAGGGAGCCTGCTTCTCCCACTGCCTGTGCCTCTGCCACTCTCTCTGGGTCTTTCATGGATAAGTAAATAAAATATTTAAAAAGAAAAAAAAAAGAAATGTACTTGATTGTGAATACAACTATGCAAAAACATGTATATGAAAAAAAGCTTTTCTCAAATGTGATAGCCTTAATACAACAGAGTGGGATTTTGATTTTTTTCTTTTTGCTGTTTTTTAAACTCTAATATTTTTATGCCGCCTTTACCATTTTTTTAAAAAATGTTTTTATCATGCTGGGTAGAACTTCTTTAAAGGTGACTGATATGGCAAGTGCTCTGACCTGTCTACATCTAGACCTTGCAAAACATAGACCTTATTAGTCTTAATTATACTGCCAAGAACTTATCTTAGACCAGCTCCGTGTTCCATAGCAGAGATTCATTTCCTTCATAATAATAAGAACACAGGCAGATAGAACAACATCCAAAATATCTTAATGTTTGATTGTATGTCCTTATATAAGACTATGTACATATGGGCAAGTACATCTCATTGTGTGACGACTCTTGTTTAATACTTAATGATGGGTTATGGAAACTGGCAAATTTTGTAGATCAGTTGTAGACACTCTTGCTTTTGATGATAGTTTGGCACTGGTTTTAAACTTTATCTGAGTTGTCATATTTTACCTTATAACCCTTAAAGCTAAAGAGTTGGTGGTGGTGATTCAGAAGCCTGAAGTAAGAATGTATACAACATGAGTGTCAAAAACAAGGTAAAGAAATGGGCCTAAGGGGATCCCTGGGTGGCTCAGCGGTTTAGCACCACCTTCAGCCCAGGGCATGATCCTGGAGTCCCGGGATCGAGTCCCACGTCGGGCTCCAGGCATGGAGCCTGCTTCTCCCTCCTCCTGTGTCTCTGCCTCTCCCTCTCTCTCTCTCTCTCTCTATGTCTATCATAAATAAGTAAATAAATCTTTAAAAAAAAAAAAAAAAAAAGAAAAAGATAAAAAGAAATGGGCCTAAGCACTCCTGAGGACTTGGAGTCACATTGAGAAAAAGGTTCCCATGATGGTGAACTGATAACATGTCAGCGTCTAGATTATGCCAAATGACATGGCCACCAATATTTTCAGATAATTTAGCTTTGCCTTCTTTTCAGATTAGAATCTACCTTAGAGAATGAGATTCATTTCACTCACTCATTCATTCATTCATTCATTCATTCAGCAAGTCATTATTAGATCCCATTTTGCAATGCTGGGCCCTCACCTAAATCATAGAGATACATGGTGAACAAATTTCAGTGTCTTCTCTGAATTACAATCCAGTTGAAAAGAGGGACAACAAACAAGCCATTTAGACACAGTATAACAAGTGCTATGAAAGAATATTTGCACCCACTTAAAGTCATAAGCAATGTTGCCTAAGAAATGTTTCAAGTTGTCATGTTGCCATAGCTACCACAACTCTTCAGCAGAGTGAAATGTCCTTGCCAGGATACCAAATGCCTTTCTAAAATTTAGATATATGAAAAATAACTTCTTGGGCTGGTATTACTGTACACCTTCAGTAATCCAAAAACTTCCAACTATCTAACACAAAATTTTATCTTGGCACATGTTTAAAGTCTTACAATCTTTAAGAGGAACGATATCCTTTTTTCATGGCAATTCTTAATGTTTTCCTTTCCAGATAAAATGAAAACATTTCACTATATAATTCTTCAAAATTAAAAGCAACCATCTGAAGCTGTTGCTTAGTTTAAATTTCAGTGTGAAATATTTGGTAACTTGCCAGCTTCCTTTTTTTAAAAACAGTATCCCAGAAACTCAAATGGAATAGAAACAGCTAATTTGGAGTAGCAGCACCTCTTGCCAATCACAGCAATGGTTTCCATTTTGTCTCTGGAAAATTTTTTATGAGTGACTGAATATTTCTCTCTTCACGGTTGAACACAGTCATTCACATGAACCCATATGAATTTTATCTAGACCTTCTATTTAGTTTTGTCTGTATTTTACTGTCAGTAGAGAACCTAAGTCCAAGTATAAAAATGACAAAGAACATCTGTCTCTGCTTGGTTCAAAGTTATATTAATTTTTTTTAAGGCTTTATTTGAGACACAGAGAGAGCACAAACGGGGACAGGCAAGGGGGCTGGTTTGGGCAGAAGGATGAGCAGACTCCCTGCTGAGTTGGGGCCAGTCATAGTGCTCCACAGAGGGCTCAATCCCAGGACCCCAAGATCATGACCTAAGCTGAAGTCAGACACTTAACCAACTGAGCCCCCCAGGCACCCCCAAAACTGTATTTATAATACTAGTAGTGTTATCAGGCTACTCCTCCAATTCATGAAAAAAAATTACTGCATGTGAAACACTCAAAGCACATTCATTGTATATAGACTGAAACTGAAGTAGCAGAAACTCAAGGCCTTTCACCAGTTTCAGAAAGGATAAGAGAATTCAATGTCTCCACAGAGGATGCCTTCATCCAGTTTTCTCCAGAGGATTTATAGCTAAACTGAGAGAATAGAACCCCATATCTGAGAGAGGAGAACCTGCCTATATAATATAGCTATAGAAGTGTAGTTGCACACATACATAAACACAAATAGGGAAAGCAAAGAAACTCAGTATTTAAAAATGAGATGAAAAAAAAATTAAATAAATAAATAAATAAATAAATAAATAAATAAATAAATAAATAAATGAGATGAGGGATCCCTGGGTGGCGCAGCGGTTTGGCGCCTGCCTTTGGCCCAGGGCGCGATCCTGGAGACCCGGGATCGAATCCCACATCAGGCTCCCAGTGCATGGAGCCTGCTTCTCCCTCTGTCTGTGTCTCTGCCTCTCTCTCTCTCTCTCTCTCTCTCTGTGACTATCATAAATAAATAAAAAATAAATAAATAAAAATAAATTAAAAAAATAAAAATGAGATGAATATAGAGTGAGCAAAGATGATGCCTAAAAGAATAAATTTTAGGAAAAAAAAGAATAAATTTTAGGGGCACCTGAGTAACTCAGTTTAAGCAACCAACTAGATCTCAGCTTGAGTCTTGATCTCAGGGTGGTGGGTTTGGGCCCCACATTGGGCTCCGCAGTGGGCAGGAGCCGACTTAAAAAAAAAAAAAGGAATAAATTTTAAAGGTACTAATAAAGGAGTGCCTGGGTGGCTCAGTCGGTTAAACGTCTACCTTCAGCACAGGTCATGATCCCAGTCTGCTTCTCCCTCTCCCTCTCCCTCCGCCCCTTCTCCAGCTTGTGCACTCCCATGCTCTCTCTCTCTCTCTTTCTCAAATAAATAAAATCTTTTTAAAAATATACTTCAATATCTAATAACAATTTAAAGGTCTTATAAGTAGCTTGTATGTTTTTCTTATGATAAACTAGAATGTATCTTTCTACTTTTATTAGTCATTATTTTGTTGAAGTGTATTTTTTTGGGGGGGAGGGCAGCAGCACTTCACATTTATTGAGGGCCTGCCCCCAAGGAGCTCACAGCCTGGGGGCCAAGACCCCACATATGCTGGGGTGGAGGAAAAAAAGAGGTAAAGGCAAAGAGGCAAGCAATGCAGAGACACCGTGGCCCAAGCAAAGGGGTTGCAAAGCAGGCACAGGCGGGGAGTGGGGGATGAGGAGCAGGGGGGAATGGTGGCCCTGCAAGTCCTGCCTAGACCTCAGTATCACGGACCAAGCACAGGACTCAAGGCTGCCCCTCCCCAACCAGGTTGGTACCACCTGGGTGGAGTTGGTACCACCTGGGTGGGGGTGGCACTGGGGTGCCCCGGCTCCTACGCCTGCCCTGAGCCAGGCCCCCACAGTGTCAGCCTTCTCCACCCAGGACTGGACCATGCTGACCCCTGACAGGAAAAGGGCAGGCAGCTCAGGTTTGGGGGCCCTGACCAAGGCAGCAAGGTGGAGTCCAGGCCTGTAAGGGAACAGCTTGAAGCCTGGGCAGTCCTAGGTCCCTGGGCAAGGCTCCCAAGGAACTTCCAAGGTTCTCATGGAAGCCCCTGGGCCAGCTAGGGAGGGAAGGGATAGGTGCCTGAGGGGAAGGAAGCAGAACCCTGGTACCCAGGAGGGATCCCCAAGAGGCCCACTCAAAACCGCTCCTGGTGGGAAAGCTTGGGTGTGGACAGGCAGAAGGCATGGGAGGGGTATAGCAAGACAAGTGCTTTTTATTTTTTTAAGACAAAATGCTTTTTAAAAAAAGCATATTGGAAAAAACTTTAAGCTTACCTGTTCTGCCAGATCTTGCGGTAGTAAGAAGGCATATTAAGGAAAGTGTAAGTCAAATTAAAAATGCATTATAACAGGCTTAAAAGTAAAATTAATATCATAGCCCTCCCAAGTTTTTTAAATTTCACTTTTTGAGTTTTAAAGTATGTATTCCTAAAAATTAAAGTTGTGTCCTATTTTATCTAATTGCTTGAATTTTGTTTTGAGTAATTTTAGGCTTATAGAAAAGTGCCCAAAATTGTACAGTTCCCATATACCCTCACTTAGTTTTCTCTAATATCTATATTTGCTAGTAAAATATAATTTTTATTTTCTGTAAATACAAAGTTGCACTTGTAAATGTAACATTTTTGCATTTGTAAAATATGTGTATTTGTAAATGTAAAATATAATATAGTAAAATTACTGAAACTAAGAAATTAACATCGATGTGACACAATTAACCAATCTACATACCTTATACTAATTTGTCCAGTTTTCTCTCTAACTTCCTTTTTCTAATCCAGGCTCGTACATTGCATTTAGTGGTCATGTTTCTAGTCTCCTCCATATGTTTCTCTGTTTATCTTTTTATTTGTCTTCCATGACTTTGACACTTTTGCAAAATACTGTTCAGTTATTTTGTAGAATGTTTCTCAATTTGGGTTTCTCTTATGTTTCCATGATAAATTGACATTATGTGTTTTTGGTAAAATTACCCCAGAAACAATGTTGTGCCTTCTTTCAGTGTATCATATCAGGGTAAAAGTCAATATATCTTATTACTGGTCATGTTAAATTTGGCTAAGGTAGAGTCTGTGACTTTTCTTCACTGTAGAGTTACATTTTTCTTTGAAGTAAGAAGTACATTATAAAAGATACTTTGAGACTCTGAAATCTTCTTTCAAATCATACCTTTTGTCCACTAATTTTACTTTCTGTTGATGAGTCTTGCCTGCCACAATTATTATTTTGTTGTTTACCTAATGGTGATTTTCTATTTGTATCATTCCTTTTACATTTATTGATTACAATCCTGTTGCAAGGAAGAGCTGTGCCTTCCCCTCTTATATTTACTTATTTATTAAAGTATTTATTTATATCAGTATGAATTGATGGATATTTATTTTGTTCTATAGGTTATAACCCCAAGCTCTCATTGTTTATTTCATTGCTCAAATTTACCCAGACTTGGTTATTGGTAAATCTTTCAAGTTGATTCCTGTGCCTTTTCAAAATACCCCTATCGTTTTGGGGGCATTCCCCTATTTTCCTGCACTAGAAGATGTTTCAGGTGCACTTGTATTTTCCCCTGCCCTAGCCATGGAATCAACCATTTTCCCAAAAACTCTGGTTTCTTTTTTCTTAAAAGATTTTATTTATTCATTCATGAGAGACACAGAGAGAGGGGCAGAGACACAGGAAGAGGGAGAAGCAGGCTCCCTGCAGGGGATGCAGGACTCCATTCCAGGACCGAAGACAGACGCTCAACCGCTGAGCCAGCCATGTGTCCCAACTCTGGTTTCTTTAACTGGAGAATGATATTTAGAAACCAAGATCTGGTTGTTGGATATACCCAAAGCTATTGGGTTGTCATTGATTCCAGGCCTACTCAGTGAACAAAGACAGGAAATATATGTGCATGTAGTAACACATGTACACACACATCTATATTTATTTCCAAACTATTCATCTCTATGAGTATATGTATAAAACATATACATACACACAGACATATGTATATAACCATGAGTTCATACTAATACCTTCAATTTTAATCCAACACCACATTTTAATTCATTCTAGGTCCTACCCCCCTCCTTTTCTTATTTGTGACTTCTTTCTCTGACAGGGAGAAACCTGGCTCTGATTATCCACAATATATTTTCTTATTTGTTCAATTACAGTGTACACATAAAGTAGTTTCAGAATTGCAAGCTCATATCCCCATGAGAAACAAATTTACTAGGTAGAGTACAATATTGCTGTGCAGGATTTTTGGCTTTAGCCTTACAGTTTATGGTCAAAACTGTTTTCCAAGGTTGGTTAGGTTTAGTTCTTTTCTTCCCCATCTGCTCCAGTACAATTACGTTATTCATTTAATACACTTATGTTCATTTATTACTTTTCCTGTTCCATTTAAGGTTCCTCCCAAGTCCTGGCTGATTTTACTTATTTCTTTTGCAGGGAGAAGGGGGAGCATGTGAAACATTACCATGGTTCTGAGTCAAAGTAATATAAAAAGACAAACACAGATAAGTGTCACTCCTCCTCATTCTTACTACCCATTGTTTCTACCCATTCCCATTCACTCCCTGTAGGTAATGGGTCTCATTTCTGGCTTACCCTTTCTGCATTTCTTTTGCACAAATTAGCAGATAAATGTTTATTTTCTTAAAATCTCTTTTCTTTTTACAGGAAGTAGTTTATCTTCTTTGGTGTCTTTCTTTTACATAATTTTTGAATATTATCCTGGATATTCTTGCCTGTTTATTTTTCCACAAGAACTTTAGCATCAATTTATATAGCTCCTTTAAAAAAAAAAAAAAAAACTTGTTAAAAAAAAACTTGTTGATATTTTTAGTGGGATTGCATTAAATCTATAAAGTGACTTAAAGACAACTTTATAATGTTGACTCATGCTATCCAAGAATAGATCATATCTTTCCATTTGTTCAAGACTACATTTTTGGCTTTCAGAAGTATTTTAAACTTTTCGCATCTAGGCTTTGCACATTTCTTATTATATATATTTCTGAGTATTTAATCTTTTTATTGCTACTACTATGGGGCTTTCTCTACCTTCGTGAACTGTAGCCAGTTATTGTTTTTGTATATACACCTAAAGGGGTACGTATTTTGGAAAGATAAGTGTAGACATGTTGAATTTGAGGTAACAGCAGAATATACAAGTGAAACTGTCCTGGAGGTATTTTGAAATGCAAGACTAGAGCTAGGAGAGACATTAGGAATTGATTTTTTTTTAATCTATGTAGAGGTGATGATTGAAACCAGAAGATAAAATGTGATCCCAAAGGAAAGGAGCTACTAAAAAAGTAAAAATAAAGAACTGCAGGCTGAGGCCTAAATGTTGGAGAGCACCCAGGTTTAGGACACAGAGAGGAGGTAGGAGAAACATCAGAATTAGGGAAGTCACAAAGCCCAACAAAGAAAAAAGATCCTGAGTGTAAAAGTGGGCCTCTGTGGCAGAAGCTACAGACAATGAAACCTGAGTAAATGCCATTAGGTCCAGATAATTAGCGTTTTCCAAAGCTTAGTCCCCAGCATTCTGATTCTTTCAAGATAATAGTATGTATTCTTCAAAAAATGTTATAGAGACCAAAAAGTTTAGAAAACACTGATCAATCCTAATGAAATAGGTTTCTTTACTATAAGACTTCTTAGAATTATTAACATGCTCCTAGGAATTCTTAGTTTCCATAATAGAGAATGGTATGCAGATTTCTTTTTTATTTAAATTAAATTAATTAACATATAATGTATTATTGGTTTCAGAGGTAGAGGTCAGTGATTTCTACACTTTTTTTTCCCAACTAACCTACAGTTTCCTTAACCAATCTTTTTTTCCAAAAGAATTTCTCAAGTTGAGATGCATCTTGGAACATACTTTGGAAATTTTAGAGTGCACTGTAAACCAATTTTCCTTAGCCTCCTCTCAGCCCTCAAAGTCAAACACAGAATCTAGGAATTGTATTTCCATTTTACAGGAAACAGAACTTTCTAACTCTGGAAGATTGCCACAACGTACTGCCAGCCTTGTCATGCCAGAGCCACAGCTGAACAGCACACCGAAAGCCTCTCTAAAGCAGGCACTCAGACCTGGGGACGGCAGGAGGGTGCGCCCAGGAAGAGAGGGTTGCTGTTGAGGGCGGGAGGGGGGGAACAAGATGCCATTTGAGTCAAAAGGCCCACGAGTTTCTGGAAACTCGCAAGCAATCTAGCAGCACAGTTCCCAAGAGGTCTGACACACGAGGGTCAGAAAGACTCTGTGGTTCTCAGAAGCAAATCCCCAACCCTAGGAATCCAGGAGCTTCAGGCTCTTTCCAAAAATGAACAGCTCCTGCCAGGGTCCCTCCAGACTAAGCCTATAGGTGGGCAACAACATGCCAGGCAGGGTGGGGACAGGGCTGCCTGGGGTTCTATCCATCCAGTAGAAAACATCCTAAATATTCCAACGTTCTAAATGAAATTTAGATGTAGCATTCATTTCAATAGAAGTCATATTATGTGCAAAAAGAAAGATTTTGCATAATATTTTGTAGTAAATGAAAAGGCACGACAATTGCTTGATTATCCAATACTAATGCAAGACTCTTAGTTTTTTTAAGACCTAAAGGCATTGCAAAGTCTAGAGATAAGTAGATATAGCTGACTATATTTATATCCTGGATCATGCCTTTTAGTTTCCTACCTCTCAATGAACAGATTTATGGTAAATCCATCCAACTCTTTGCTGTCTTCCACTGTCACTATAATTTCTTTTCAAGTGTTTATTGGGAGAAGCACTTTCTCCTATGCTGACAAAGTATTTCTTGAGTAGTAACTTTTCACTTAAAATTTTCTCCAGGGTGGGGGTGACTGGGTGACAGGCACTGAGGTGGGCACTTGACGGGATGAGCACTGGGTGTTATTCTATATGTTGGCAAATTGAACACCAATAAAAAATAAATTTATAAAAATAAAAATAAATAAATAAAATAAAAATAAAATTTTCTCCAGTTTTGAGCATGTCTGAACCAAGGCTGGTAGCATATTAGAAACCCCATTCCCATCAGTATGTAGGGTCTGGAATGAGTCTTGTTGTTCTAAGTCCGGCACCCAGGGCACCTGTACCTATCTAACTATATCTTCCCTGCCACCTATCCTCTTTATGCATGCTTAATCTGTATTATGGGACTTCTTTCCCAATTTATTTGGTAACTCATTTTTCTCCTAGATATATATCTATCCTAAACTCAAGCGCTTTTGACTGGGGTCTGACTGGGGTTGACATCACCCTAGTCCTTGTCCGTAGCTAACCTTGATACCTCCCCCACACCATCACTACCCTTCCATTCTACCTGACTGCTGGGGTCTTGCTTCCAAATGGACAGACATCTCACATCCACCATTCTCTGACCATTTGACTTAAATTATCACCACTTTGTGGAGACCCTTGCCACAAGGCCTCATCCCAAATATTTGATGTTTTTAATATAGGCACTAATTAAACAGATGAAAGTTCAGGGACGCCTGGGTGGCTCAGCGGTTGGGCGTCTGCCTTTGGCTCAGGGCGTGATCCTGGGGTCCAGGGATCGAGTCCCACATCGGGCTCCCTGCATGGAGGCTGCTTCTCCCTCTTCTTGTGTCTCTACCTCTCTCTCTGTGTGTCTCTCATGAATAAATAAATAAAATCTTAAAAAAATATATATTAGTTCATAACAATTCCCTGGACATCATGATTTAGAATGTTGACCACTCCCAACCATCAGTCTTAGCCCTCCTTATGTCCAAATAGCAAGACTTTCCCAGCAATCTGCCCAGAGCAAGGCCCCAAAATACTTTTTAAAAACTTTCAATAACTGGGGCACCTGCGTGGCTCAGTGGTTAAGTATCTGCCTTCAGCTCATGGCGTGATCCCAAGTGTCCTGGGATCGAGTCCCACGTTGGGTTCCCTGCAGGGAAACTGCTTCTCCCTCTGCCTGTGTCTCTGTGTCTCTCATGAATAAAAATAAATAAATAATCTTTAAAAACATTTGATAACTTATTCTTTTCTTATGTTCTTAATTTCTTCTTCAGAGCCAATAATTTTATAAATCAGATATTTTGTAATATCTAACCAATGCTTCCATTCATTGAAGTTCTTGGGGTCTGATCATGCCATAAGATGTATTTGCTGACCTTCACATAGTAGACTATTTCCTGTGTATTCCATAATTTTAGTCTGTGAGGCTCCCTCTGTGGAAATAATGTGCTGCTACAATAAAGGCATACCTTTCCAGAAGGCTTTTTCATTTGCTCCTACCAAGCACTCCAGGAGTAGTACTAGTCTAGCCTAGATCTCATTTTTTTTTTTTTGGTTGATTTCTCAGTGTAGGAATTCCTGGGCCCCAACAGATAGTGTAAGTTCAAACAACAAATCCGTATGAGGACTTCTGGTTACAAATTGAAAGTGGACATGAAAAAAAAAAAAAGAAAAAAGAAAGTGGACATGATTCCAGTCCACCTAGAATACAGGCGAAAAGCTCCTAGTTGCCTCCCTATGTTGGTAGACAGGTTTTTGCTAGCTTGTCCTTTCTCTGAGAGCACAAGCTTTGGGGATGTTAACATTGTGGGGGGGTCTAGCTTGACACTGGCCCAAAGCTCTCATGTTCTTGCATGGGACAATAAACCCAAGGTGCTGGGTTAACAAGACCAATAACCTCTCCAGGGCAGTCATAACATTATCTTCTGCCACACTGTTTTGATTCTTGATTCAGTCTTCACTTTTGTATAGGATTCTTTATTTTACCCTGATTTCCAAGTGTTTTATTAAGCCACGATTTTGCTGGAAATAGAAGTGTCGGTGCACCTTTTTTTATAATGAAAAATTAAACTAGTTACTCTATCAGTATAATTATGTATCATTCATATGATTTCTATATAAACGAAAACTACCTTCAGGAAAAATAATATAAGGCCTTGCAATGATGCGTTTGAGAGACTATCTCACTGAAGTTTATATATTTTTTATACATCAGAAAGCCTAGAAAGTTTCTGCTCTGTGAAATAGCAAAATATCATTCATTTCCTGTTATCTTTTTCCATGTTCTTTGTATACCCACTGTCATTGTGGATTAGGCCATTATCTCATGCCAGGATTTACAAAATAGACTCTTAATTAATTTTCACATTTCCAGTCTCACTCAGCTCCAAGTCATGGCACAGATAACCACCAATTAATCTTCCTAAAAATGTTGCTCTTGCAGTAACATTCTTTCTACATATCTCCGATACTTCTCTAAACAACTTAGACTATCCCTCTTTACCCCTTGTAATTCTTGCTTTTTTTTTTAAGAATTTATTTATTCATGAGAGACACAGAGAGAGAGGCAGAGACACAGGCAGAGAGAGAAGCAGGCTTCATACAGGGAGCCCAACACGGGATTCGATCCTGGGACTCCAGGATCACACCCTGAACTGAAGGCAGGCACTCAACCGCTGAGCCACCCAGGCATCCCTAATTCTTGCTTTTGTTCATAATTTTTCTCTCATCTAGAAGACTCTTCTTCCTTTTCTCTGCCTTCCCAACTTCTCCCCACTCTTAACAGCTCTGTATAAATGTTCCATCTTGAAAAGTTCTCTCACCTACTGCCCTGGAAACAATCTTGCCCTCCTTAGCATATTGTTAGTGTCTAGCACCTGAAATATTCACTTAGCAATTATCATATAGAACAAAGAATCCAAGAGAGAGAGAGAGAAAGAGAGAGAGAGAGAGAGACCTCGATTTTCAAACAAGTGTGTTCCAGAAGTATTTTTATATATTGGCTGCTTAAAACACTGAGTTCAATTTCCCTCAGAAGTCTGATTGTAACTACTGGTTAGATCTTGAAGGTAGCTCTCAGAATTCTTTTCAGCCCCTGATGAAACTGAACCAAAGCACCAATAGTAATAATTCAAGAATCTGTAGATCAAACCCTATACTACCTAGAAAAAGCAAAAGAATGAATATTAATTTATTCATCCCTTTGGATAAAACAATAATTTCCACTCAGGCAAATTTCTAAATTTAACAAATATTTAGTGGACAATTACTAAGTGCCAGGTACTGTAGAAATACAGCAATCAAGACAGACACATCCTTTGGCCTCACAACAGTCTCTTGTCCCTATCCCCTTCATATATGTCATCTTCCCCACCTCAACGTGCCCTTCCTCCAGGACCCCAAGTTTCTAACACGGTGACTGGGCTGTTGGAAATAGTGCTGTTCACCAGCATAGGAATTACCAGAGAAAGGACAGGCTTAGTTTCACTTGCTTTGGAGTTATTTTGGTGGCTGGCTTTTCATGTCAGTAGTGGCAATGAAAATGGTTTCTACTAGTGTTATATTTTGCTTGGAGAGAAATGGTGTGTTGGGGAGAGAAGATTACATCTTTTGGAACTTAAAGTTTGGCATGTTACAGAACACCATGTAGAGATCCATAGAGTAGAAAAGAAAGGAAATAGTGTCTTGGAGCTTATGAGGATAAGAAGTGACCTGGACCTGAGCTAGAGGTTTAGATTCATCGGTGGTTTCTTCTCATCCTAAGTATGAGTAAGATCATTTTTATAAGTATAGATTTCTTGAAGGTTTATTTTTTAAAGTGCTAAATTGGCTGTATGATCTTGTATTTTATATTGTTTTTCCCTGAGGGGATTTTATAACAGCAACTAGTCTGCTCCCTTAGGGCTAGAACCTTTCCAGTCTAACTTTATGCCTCATAAAGACTCGCATACTATATGGATTCAATAAATATTTGCCGATTGTTCCACTGTGTCAATGTTAGATTCAGAGACACATCAATAATTTCCCTAGGGTTAATAAAAGTAATTGTAAACAGTTGGATAGTCTGATGTACCACAGGCTGGCTAAATATAGCTATAATAGCTACCACATTTGCTAAAATAACAGCTAAGCTGCTACACACAATTTGGGATTAAAGACTCATTAAATAATAATACAATTCTTTCCAGCTAAACTGGCCTGTTCATTCTTCTAAGACAGCCGTTGAATATTCCTGCTCCCATGTTTGTGATGATTCCATTTATCCCACCTGGAAAGACCTTATCATTTTTTTTCCCACAGGTTTCCCCTCTTCTACTTTGTTAGCCTTTCTCTAAAGACCTTCCTAAACTCTCTGGCCCTGGGTTATCATTACCACCCAGTACATATCACCCTGTTCCCTTATTTTAACCATATAACCTATTTTCCCAAGCAGACTGAAGAGGAGTCTTTAACTTTTTGGTATCCCCCTTGCCTAGTCCAATATGGTAAAACAATAGGTACCCCATAACTCATTTTTGTTGATGATAATGATTGAGGGAAGATAGGCATCAAATAAGTCATAGGACCACAGAATATTAGAATCTGAAGGAAACTTTTGGAATTCTGTGATGCTAACCTAGCACCTAAAGACATTGTGCATTTGTCCTCAAATTGACCACATAAGCTAATTGGAATTTCCATACCATGATTCCCCAGAAAACTGCCAAAATGAGGCCTTCTGATGGTGAAGCTGGTCAAAACAAAACAAAACAAAACAAAACAAAAACAGCCTACTCCAATGTTCTTATTTTGGAAATGAGAAAACATAGTTCCAAAAGCTGAAACTATTTTTCTGAGGTTGCACAACTGGCTAGTGATAGGATCTAGAAACCTACTTTACTGACCCCTGAAGGCATAACACCAAAGTATTTGGCAACTGGTGCCTTAGCTATCTATATTACCTGTATAAAGGACATACATACTTAACTTTCCCTTTCTGCTTTCTATAATGATATTTTGAGTTCAAAATCTATTGAATAATTGAACTAGACAGTGACTGGATAAAAATAGTCTTTCAAGTTAACCAAAATAACTTTGGGGCTTAAAAATGTTCTCTATGAAAAAAAAATGTTCTCTATGGTTATTACCAATGAAACTCCACTCCAAATGAAGTAAAGAAGGGGAAAGCTTCCAGAATGAAACTGCTTCCATTATTTTATCCTTGATACCAATCCCCACAGGGCAAAGATGCTATGAATTACTAAATCCTCCAAAATACTTCTTTTAAAAAAAAATTTTTATTTATCTATTGATGAGAGAGAGAGAGAGAGGCAGAGACACAGGCAGAGGGAGAAACAGGGTCTATGCAGGGAGCCCGACGTCGGACTCGATTCTGGGTCTCCAGGATCACAACCCATGCTAAAGGCAGCACTAAACCACTGAGCCACTGGGGCTGCCCTAAATCCTCTGAAATACTTCTATAACATAGATATGGCTTCTTTGGTATTGTGAAATTACCAGGCTTTTTTTTTTTTTTTAAAGTAGGTTCCATACCCAGTGTGGAGCCCAACACAGGGCTTAAACTCATGACCCTGAGATCAAAGCCTGAGCTGAGATCAAGAGTCAGATGCTTAATTAACTGAGCCACCCAGACACCCCTACTATGCTTCATTTTGTTTTGAACATCCTAGACAGAATTCAACCAATAGTCTTAAAATATAGGAAACTAAAAATGGAGTATGGCATAATATGGTCAATACCTCAAAAGAGAGTTTATTAAGTAAATAAGCATATTTAGCTTCCATTGCATTGTCTCCAAAGTCTGCAATGGGAGCAATCAATGCTGAAATTAAAAAGAAAACTATTCATTTAATATCTATGCTTATAAAAAAAATTGGGGCATCCTCTTTGAACATATGCAAAAATCTTCAGCAAACTATTAGCAAACTGAATTCAACAATACATTAAAAGGATCATGAAGGATAAAAATCATGTGATCATCTCCACAGATGAAGAAAAAACATTTGGCAAAATACAAAATCCATTTATGATAAAAACTCTCAGCAAAGTGGGAATAGAGAGAATTTACTTCAACAAATAAAGGCTGTTTATGACAAGCCCACAGCTAATATCACAGTGAAAAGTGAAAAACAGAAAGGTTTTCCTGTAAGACCAAGAACAAAATAAGAATGTGCAGTCTTGCCACTTTTACTCAACATAGGTTGGAAGTCCTAGACAGAACAATTAGCCAGGAAAAAGAAATAAAAGGCATCCAAATTGGAAAGGAAGAAGTAAAACTCATGCTATTGGCAGACAACATATTTTATATAGAAAAAAACTTTAAAGACTCTACCAAAAACTTTTAGAACTAATAAATGAATTCAGTAAAGTTGCAGAGTACAAAATCAAGACACGAAAGTCTGTGTTTCTATACAATAAAAACAAACTATCAGAAAGATAAATTAGGAAAACAATCCCATTTACAATTGCATCAGAATAAATACCAAAGAAAGAAAGAAAGAATGAGATACTAGGAATAAACTTAACCAATAAGGTAAAAGACTTGTATACTGAAAAATATAAGACATTGATTAAAGAAATTGAAGAAGATACAAACAAATGGGAAGGTGTTCCATACTCATGGATTGGAAGAATTAATATTGTTACCCAAAGCAATCTATAGATTCAGTGCAAACCCTGTCAAAATTCCAATCACATTTCTCACAGAAATAGAACAAAGAATCCTAAAATTTGTATAGAACCATAAAAAAGATATTGCACAGCCAAAGCAAACTGAAAACAAGAGCAAAGCTGGAGGCATCACATTCCCTGATTTCAAATGATATTACAAGGCTACAGTATAGTAATCAAAACAGAGTGGTATTGGCATAAAAACAGACACATAGATCAATGGAGCAGAAAAGAGAGCCCAGAAATAAACCCACAAATATATGGTCAATTAATTTATGACAAAGGAGCCAAAAATATACAATGGGGAAAAGACTCTCTCTTCACTAAATGGTGTTGGGAAAACTGGACAGCCACCTGCAAAGGAATAAAACTGGACCACTATCTTACATCATACATAACAATTAACTTAAAATGAGTTAAACACTTGAATTTAATTAAGACCTGAAACTATAAAACTCCTAGGAGAAAACGTAAGCGATAAGCTCCTAGACATGGGTCTTAGAGATTATTTTTTTAAATTTGACTCCAAAGGCAAAGGCAGCAAAAGCAAAAATAAAAAATAGAACTCTGTCAAACTAAAAGGCTTCTGCACAACAAAGGAAACAACCAACAAATATTTAAAAAGCAACCTACCAACAGGAAGATGTTTGCAAATCATATATCTGATGAGGGGTTAAAATCTGAAATACATAAAGAACTCACACAACCCAGTAACAATTAAAAAAGTGATCCAATTAAAAAATGGGCAGAGGATCTAAATAGACATTTTTTTCAGGGAAGACCTACAGATGGCCAACAGACACATGAAAAGATGCTCAGCATCACCAATCATCAGGGAAATGCACATCAAAACCAAAATGAGATATTACCTCATACCAATCAGAATGGCAATTATCAAAAAGACAAGAAATAACAAGAGTTGGGTGGCCCCGGGTGGCTCAGTGGTTTAGCGCCGCCTTCAGCTCAGGGTGTGACCCTGGAGTCTCAGAATCGAGTCCCACGTCGGGCTCCCTGCATGGAGCCTGCTTCTCCCTCTGCCTGTGTCCCTGCCTCTCTCTCTCTCTCTCTCTCTCTCATTAATAAATAAATAAAATCTTTTAAAAAAAAAAAAAAGAAATAACAAGAGTTAACAAAGATGTGGAGAAAAGGTAACCCTCGTGCACTGTTAGTACAAGTGTTAATTGGTGCAGTCACTGTGGAAAACAGTATGGAGTTTCCTTGAAAAAAATAAAAACAGAACTGCCATATTACCCAGCAATTCCACTTTTGAATATTTATCCAAAGAAAACAAAACACTAATTCCAAAAGATATATGTGTCTGTATGTTTTTTGCAGCATTATTTACAGTAGCCAAGATACAGAAACAACCTGCATCCAACCATGGATGAATAGATAAAGATAGATGTGATTATATATATATATATATATATATATATATATATATATATAGTATATGTATATTTGAATGTGTGTGTATACACACACGTGCAAACACACACACAATGGGATACTACTCAGCCATAGAAAAGAAACCTTGCCATTTGCAACAATATGGATGGACCTCTGGGGTATTGTAATAAGCAAAATAAGTCTGAGAAAGCCAAATACCATACGATTTCATTATATGTGGAATGTGAAAACAAAACAAACAAGGAAAACAAAACTAAGCTCATAGATTCAGAGAATAGACTGGTGGTTGCCAGAGGGGAGTTGGGCTGGGGAGTGGACAAAATGGATGGAAGGGGTCAAGAGATGCAGACATCCAGTTATAAAATAAGTAAGTGGGATCCCTGAGTGGCTCAGTGGGTTTAGCACCTGCCTTCGGCCCAGGGCATGATCCTGGAGTCCCGGGATCGAGTCCCACATCAGGCTCCCTGCATGGAGCCTGCTTCTCCCTCTGCCTGTGTCTCTGCCTCTCTTATTCTCTCTCTGTGTCTCTCGTGAATAAATAAATAAAATCTTTAAAAAAATAAAATAAAATAAGTAAGTAATGGGAAGGCATGCACAGCCTGGTGACTATAGCCAATTCATGGTATTGCATATTTGAAAGTTGCTAAGAGAAGGAGTGTTGGAAGTTTTCATCACAAGAAAAAGAATTTGCTACTATGTAAAGTGAAATATGGTGACTAGACTTACTATGGTGATCATAGCAGTAACTATACAAATGTCAAATCATTCTCTTACACACCCAAAACTAATATAATATTCTAAATCAATGACACTTCAGGGGAAAAAAAAGAATTTTCTACCTCAATAAGACAAAAGTACCATTTAATAGAAGAATTAGTTTTCTTGCTCTTTCCCTTCCCCCATCTTTTAAGCTGACAATAAAAAAAGAGAAATACGAATTTTACTTTTCAGACAATTTATTCAGTCTTGCTATTGTTATATCTCCAGGGGCTAGATTTACATTTTGAAAAAATACCATGATGTACAAATGTGCATACTCTACTCAGCCAACATATCATAAGATACTATATAATAACATCTGGGAATATTAAACTTTGCCTTTACTGGCAACCCAATTGGCATCTTTAATTTATAGTGCAGATGTTTTATACTGATGTGTTTGGGAAATATTTGAAGTATTCTCAAGACAGTATTCTGAGGTTTCTGCAGTGGTCCACTTTAGTCTTTTGAAGTTCTCTATACAATAGGAGACATACATGGATTTTCCAAAACATGCTTTTGTGGGAATAAAAAAAGAAGAAAAGTTCAAGTTGGCATTACACAAAGCTTCCCTGAGTAGTCTGTACCTAATTCCTTTTTTGGCTCTGTTGCTTTGGCTATCAGGGAGCTTTATGATACCCATCTGATAAAACTGTTCCTGTTCCCAGACTGCTTTGTGGACTCTAAATCATTTTAATGCCTCATATTTACGAAACTCCGATTTCTAAAGTACAGATATGAAATTTTAATTTTACCTCTGAGCACATCGTATTTTGGTTGTGCATTAACCCGAGGGTGATGTCCCATGACAGCAATTATTGTGTGTGTGTGCGAGGAGATGACTGATAAATCCGCGTGTCATGATGGGTCCTTCCACCGTGTTGCCGCTGAACGGAGGTCTTTCCTTCAAGGCCTCAGCCATGTCTTGTAGAGCTTGCTGCTATTCCACAACACCAGCTTCCCAACCTGAGCACAGCCTGGCTTTTGTTTAAAAGGAGCTGCCTTTCAAACCATAAGAGATGCTGAACTCTAGGAAACAAACAGGGTTGCTGGAGAGGAGGTGGGAGGGGAACAATAACTGGGTGATGGGCATGAAGGACACACTGGGTATTATGTGCAACTGATGAATCGCTAAATTCTACCTCTGAAACTAATAATAATAACAACAGCAACAATAATAAAAGGAGCTGCCCATAACCATCTGTTGCTAGTGCTTGCCGGTAGTCCACCACGGTGCCACATGCTTAAAACATGGACTTTGGAACTTTTTAAAGCAGAGTTTACATCTCCCCTATATATGTCAGTGTAATGTAGTTAGCACATAGAAAGCACATGGGCTTTGGAGACACATATGCTTGGATATAATTCCTAGCTCCATTATTTACTGGCCCTACGACTATGGATTAGAATGCTTTGAGGCTCCCAGTTTTCCTTCTTCCATGAGGGAGACAACAACACTCTCATGATTAGGCTTCAGTGAAGATTAAGTTAGAGGGGGTGAATGGAACCCTTTCCACGGTGTCAGACCCCTATTAGCGTGTGCAACTGACATTCTCTGAACTGACTTGGATTAGCAAGTATTAAAATGCCCACTGCTTCCATTCCTTCTTTTTTTTTTTTTTATTATCATGGTAAAAAAATACATAGCACACAATTGGCCATTTTAACCATTTTTAAATACAGTTCAGTGGTGTGAAATACATTCACATTATTGTGTAACCACCACCACCATCCATCTCCAGAACTTTTCCATCTTCCCAAACTGAAACTGTCTACGCATTAAACACTAACTCCTTTCTGTGTCCCTCGGGGCCCTGGCAACCACCATCCTACTTTCTGTATCTATGACTTTGACTACTTCAGATATCTCATATAATATTTGTTCCTTTTTCTTCAATTCTTATAAAATTAACTGCTTTTGGGGACTTCATTATTGATTACTTTGTCTTGGCATTAAATTATTAAGGTAACACCACCATATGTATATTGCATTTGACGTGTTACACACAGTCTAACCCAATGCACCTATGTGTTTATGTATCTTAACTATCCTTCTAATGGGAGATTGGACTATATGATGGTGAGGAAGAGGAGGATATATCCTTCCACTGTTGGCTTCCCAGCTTTCTTCTTTTTGCCCTCTGAGGCAAAAAGAGTAATTTTGTTGTTAGCAACTTCCTCTCATGTTCAGCCTCTTCACAAAATCTGACTCATCTCTTGCCTGTGGAGAACCTGGAAACTTTCTATGCCCCAGCCATGCCACTATAGTCCTATAGTATAATGGGAGGCTGCCCATTTTCCATCCCTTATATTCAATGATCCCAGAGGCTGTATTGGCATTCTCCCAATATTTCTGTTTTTAAAAACATTGCTCTTGGATCTTTCTGCAAAAACTCTGCCTCCTTCGGGTCTCCTGTAGACTGAGCTAGCTAACAAGATTCACTGAGGAAGTAGATGTGGGATATGAGGAAAAAAGAGATGCCAGTGGTGATGCCAAGGTTTTAGGGTTTTGGCAGGATGGAGTCGCTATTGACTAAAGTAGGGAGGGCTGAGAATGCATCTGGGGGTGGAGGGGAATATCTGGAGCTCTGCTTGGACATGTGCAGTTTGAGATGCTCAGCTGCTTGTTAGATACCAAGGGCGAGGGCAAATAGGAAATCTGAGTGAGATTCAGAAGAGAGGTTCAGGGAACTTGAGATTCATCGGCCTGTAGATGGTACCTAGAGTCATAAAATTGCATGTAATCATGTAGGGAATGCATGTAGACAGAGGAGGAGAAGTCAAAGGATTGGATACTCCAATATTTCCAGGTCATCAAGGCACCAAAGGAAACTGAAAAGGAAAAGCCAGAGAAGTCAGAAGAAAAGTAAACTAGAATGGCACCCTGAGGACAGAAGAAAATGTTTCAAGGAACAGAACCATGAACGATCAAATGTTGCCAATTGGTCAAAGAAATGGAGGGCTGAGACATACATACTAATTCGGAAATGTGAAAGGCTCTGGTGACCCTAAAAAGAGCAGGTTTAATGCGGTAGTGAGGGTGAAAATCTGCCTAAAGTTGGTCCAAGACAGAATTGGGCAAAGACATTGAAGATGGCTGGTATAAACAACTAATTCAAGGAGTTTTGCAGAAAAGGGACAGAGAAGTTAAATGTGTAGCTGGACAGGGAGAGAGGGCCGAGAGGTTTCTAAGACAGGAGAGTGGAAGAGGGGTCATGACGTCAAAGGGAGAGGGAGAATTGCCAGAGCCACATCCCTGAATTGAGATGGCATGACCCCAGTGTACATCGGAAGGACTGGCCTTTTCTAGAAGCATGGCAGTTCATCCATAGTAACATGAGAAAGGGTGGTATGTATGAGCACAGACATGGGTAGGTGAGTAGACATGATGGTGAAAGCTTGTGAAATTCTCTTCTCATTCCTTCAAGTGTCTCCATGAAGCAAAATCATGCTCTGAGAGTGAGGAAGCACAGGCAATTAGGAGAGGTTTGAGGAGGGAGAAGGTACAAAATAGTTGAGTCCTTTAGAGCAGTGCTACCCACAGGGTAGTCTGCAGACCAGTGCTTTGTCCCAAAGTCTTCGTGATCTGTCCATGAAAAGAGAAGTATAGGAATTAAGGGTAAGCATTTAGAAGCTCTTATAGCAATTGGATGGAATAATTTTATGACTGTTAAGTTTAATGATAAAAATCTGGGACTACTAATTTGTGTGTCTTCGTTTTATTTCATCTTTCTTGTAACTCATTTAAGTTGTATTTTACAAAAGTGTTATTCCAAAATGGATTTAAAATGAAAAGAAGTTGACCCTTCACCCAGATAGTTTAAGAAACACTTTCAGGAGTGGGAGACTGGATGAAGCAAGTAGACTATATAACTGCTGGGAAGCATTATGTCAGTGATAATGAATTTAAAACAGAAACAGTCAACAGAGTTGCTTTTGTCTAGTCTTATTCAACCATACAGATAATTTTTTATTGGCTGGAGAGTTGGATTTAAGCACGGTTTTGGTTTCTCCAGGTGAGTAAAGAGAGAAGGGACAAGAGAGTTGGGGTACAGCAAGGAATAGATTATGAAGAGTGACTATAGGGTTTGCCAAAACTCAACAAATGTGACATTTAGATTTATGCATTCCTTTGTATGTAAATTTTACATCAAAAGAAGAAAACTGTAAACAAACATTGAACTCAGTAATACTGAAAAATGCAGGAAGAAAGTAGGGTTGTCTGTAATTTACTTTGAAATGCAGTTTTCAAATTGCTGGATGAATGGAAAAATGGATAAATATGTGATAAAATGCAATCTTAGAATTTAAATTATGGTGATATGAGTGATCACTATAATTTCCTCCCATTTTGCTGTTTGAAATTTTTCGTAATAAGTGTTGGAAAAATATTGCTTTGAATATTCTTATGATCATTCATTTCAAGTCCCCAGCCAAATTATTAGCTCCAAAAGGACAGAAAACGTTATGTCCAGAAAATATCTCTACTCTATGCTTCTTTTCTTCACAGATGAGGAAACTGAGTCCCGAAGATGCTGAGTGACTTCATCAAGATCAGATAATAGGTTAGGAGCATATGTGACTCCTACTAAGTTTCTTCCTAATACACAAGAAGCAAGTAAAGTCCATAACTCACCCCTGCAAGATCCATGGAAGTGCTTCTGGAATACCCATAAAAACCCCAAAAGTTAAATCTTAAATCTTGAGTGTATGTTCAAATGTGCATTTTCTAAGGAGAAAAATCATAACTTCCTAAATATCTTAAATAGTTTACAACTCAAGAGAGATTACTTTCTTTAAAAGAGCAAGTTTTATTTTCATCTGTATTCTTGTAAGTACAGAACACTGTGTTAAGACATTCAAGAAATATTTTTAAACCAATAGTGTTTTACTACTGATAATCACTATTAAACTGATAATATTTTAAAGTGATTAGTGATAATATTGCTTAAGAAGGCTTTTTGTAATTCCAAGATTGTAAAGGTGTTTATAATTTAAGACACTCAAGTACTTTATAGTTTTTAATTATTGTTGAGCTTGCTCCTTAGTGACCCTCATAAGCCTGGCTAAGGTCTGATAAAAGATTTCTTTCTTTTTTTTTTTTTTTCCTACTTTGACATTTCCAGATTGCTGTTTTGTTTAGCAAAACCCATCCAAGGCTTTCAATTCTTGCTTTCCATTAAAATACTGTATTATATAACATCCTTCAAGTTTGAGCTATAAGTTATCTTGCCTTTGTATACGGGGTAAGAAGTTGCCTTAGAGCATAAAGTCAGGTTTGTATGTTCTCCCCTAGTCGTCTGCTCTACCATTAGTTAGAGGAAAGCCATCTTCCTGAGATTTAGTTTTTTTTAACCTATAAATTCAGTACTTCCTGAAGTGTGTCACAAGATGTTGTCAGTATTAAGTGAATTATTATATTTTAAATAGTTTGAAGAGTATGAATAGTAACCAAAGAGTTTAAATAGTTTGAAGAGTTTGAAGAGTAACCAATAAAGTATATAGTATTATATTTGGTCAAGGGAAGAATATGTATATATATATATAATATAGACAGTTTTTATTCTTCAAGAAATGAAAGATTCTATAAATTAATGAAGAAATGAATTACTGGGCAGAGCTTCTTCTGACATTAGGGGGAAAATATTCCTTGTTTCACGTAAGCATCTATCCAGAATGCGCTCCCATTTACCTGTGCCTGCATTTGCCATCCTCTATTTTTCTTATTAGTCAACTCAGTCAATGCCTACCTAAATATCATAAAAATTCATAAACACCGACTGCAACAGGTTTCTCCCAAATGTCCCAAGGATAAGCTGAATAGATAGGTCAGCATAGCTAAAACCGGACTGTCTGTAAATCTGCTTGGGCTGTCAAAAGGAAGAGAAGAAGGATTGTGCAGGAAGTAAAATAGTCAATGAGACAAATTAAAGGAAATAAAGAATTCTGGTGTGGATTGAACTGACAAGCTCAAGAACAAAATGATAAAGACCTTTCATCACGTCAGAAAGTCTATAAAATTGTGTAAGTACAAGGACTAGAAAATGTTAATAATAAACCTTATTCTATTACATAAAGAAACTAAATGAACAGCCAAAACTTCAGAAAGGTCAGCTCTATACTGAGTGCTCATACTGAAGACTAATTGGAAGTTTAAGAAAGGATTTACAATGCTAAGAAAGAATGATCTTTTTACTGTCAGATGATTACAAACATGTAAGGCTCTTGGGCCTTTGTAATGCCATGAGAACATGCCTGGGCTAGCCCGCTATAGATAGAGATACAAAGAACAGACGGCCATTGCACTGGAGAACATTCTGGATCAAAAACCCAAGTTGCCCAACAAATGTGGAAACCCAAACTGAATCCAGAAAAAATCATCCAATCAAGCTCCACCAAGACAAGCAGAATTGGCCAGCCAAGCCACAGCCAGCTCAGTCTTACATGGAAAATAACCCTTGGGGATGGAAGCAAGGGCAGACTAGGGGGGACCAATGAAGAGTCTACTGCAATAGGCTGTGCTGACAGCCCCTAAACTATTGATCAGTGCTAACATCACAAGAAGAGAGACAACCAGACATTCTGTGCCTTTTGATATGAGGCAGTGGGGAGTACACACCACCGCTAACAACGTAGTCCTCCCACACAACAAAGCTGCCCTGACTAAGCATTCAGATCTAATTACTAACATATTTTTTTTTTAAATCAGGGGACAAAAGACATGTTAAACAATAACAGAGAGATGCAATCTGTAAAATCCAAGCTATGGAAAACTCTATAGAACAAAATACCTGGTTCATTCAATAAATAAAGGGTAAAAAAAAAAAAATAGGGAGGGGGTAATCTATAAGCTAAAAGATAGTCTATAATCTATACATAAGTCAAATGTAAAAACACATTTATGAGACAGAAAATTTTATTTATAACTGAATACTTAATAATATTAAGGAATAAGGAATTCTTGGGGATTTTTTTTGTTGTTGTGACATTAATGTGGTTTTTTTTTTTTTTTAGTCCTTATGGAAATACATACTGAAATATTTATGGATGAAAAGATATGATATTTGGCTTTGTTCCAAAATAATTCAATGAGATGGGGGAGTGGGTGGGGTATAAACAAAACAAGATTGTACGTGAATTGGTCATTGCTAAAGCTGGTTGCTGAATACACAGGGATTCTTTTCTCTCTACTTTTGTGTGTGTTCAAACTTTTACATTTAAAAAATGTTTTAAGAATTATGAAAGAAGATCATTTACATATACTGTATGACAGGAAAAGTTTCACAGATACTGTTCTCTCTCATGACTAACAATTAAGCCCTACTATTGCAAAAAGCCCTTCTCCCTTTGCAGATGCGTGTACCTCCAGAGACCCTCAATGGCATTATATTAATGCAAGGATTCCCCTGGGCAAAGAGTGGCTCCGACCAACTTAAGAATGAAATGAAATCCTAATAGAGACACACATGTACAATGTATGCCTGTCGGTTGCAGTATGTGTTTTAGTGTATACTTGCTACCTTTTTTAACTATCCAGTTTCAAAATTATTAAAATAAAATCACACTCATGATAAAAAAAAAATCCAGTTAGTACAGAAGATGAAGAAAAGCTGAAAAGTTCAATTCTTTTCTCTCACCATCCAGTCTCATTAGATAGAACCACCTAATTAACACGTTGAATATCCTTCCAGAAATATTCAATGCATAGTCACATGTGTGGTTGTACGGGTGTGTGGGTATGTGTATGTGTGTTTGGAAAAGTTATTAGTTCAAGACTATTTGAATAAACACAAGAATTATCTGACTTTGGGTTAGTTTTATTATCAACAATTATTAGTGAACATATAATACATCTTTATTTTGTGGCAACACTTTAATATTCGCAAAGTTGTATATTCATAGAACTTCATCTTAGCCCTCTTGTCACATGTGATTTTCCATATCATCCTAATATAGTTATTTATGCTTTCATTGATAATTTGAAAATATAGCTGAATTTTGTCATCTTAATATAAAAAAAATACATTAGGGTATCTGGGTAGCCCAGTCAGTTAGGCTTCTGCCTTTGGCTCAGGTCATGATCTCAGATCCTGGAATCCAGTATCCATCTGGCTCCCTGCTCAGCAGGGAGTCTCCTCCTTCTCCTTCTACCACTCCTCCTGCTCATGCTCATACACTTTCTCTCTCTCTTTCAAATAAATGAATGAAAGAAAGAAAGAAAGAAAGAAAGAAAGAAAGAAAGAAAGAAAGAAAGAAAGAAACATGAAGATGAAAAGTTAATGGCTTATTTATTGTTTCTTTAAACAATTTAAAACAATTTAAAGGTGGAAAGGTACCAGGCCTGGACTGAATGCTGGTGTCGCAGAGCTACTGGATCGGTTAGAAATGGTAGAGGTGGAGGAGACACTGAAGCAACTTCAGAGCCAGAAGGGAATATAGGGCATCATCGTGGTGAACACAGAAGGCATTCCCATCAAGAGTACCATGGACAATCCCACCACCACACAGTATGCCAACCTCATGCGCAACTTCATCTTGAAGGCCCGGAGCACCATGCGTGAAACTGACCCCCAGAATGACCTCACCTTCCTTCAAATTTGCTCCAAGAAAAATGAAATTATGGTTGCACCAGATAAAGACTATTTCCTGATTGTGATTCAGAATCCAACTGAATAAGCCACTCTCTTGGCTTCCTGCATCATTCCTTAATGTAATAGCCCCTAAGAGTGATAATGTTAATCATGTCAATCAACTGGCAGGTGGAAATTATCTTGGAACCTACTTAGACGGATCCAGTGCCCACAGTCATCAAAGTCATCCCTCTGCTGGCCAGTCACCCTTGAATTCTTGGGAGGACCTTCTTTCCTCACCTCCAGATTTTGGAGCAGGAGCTTTGAGCAGCCCACACACCCTGCTTCCTTCCGTCTGACCTTCAGTTTACTTGGCCACCCTTGGAAAAGTCTGTTTTCCTTTAACTAAAAATAACTAAAATGCTTTAAAAAAATAAAAAATAAAACAATTTAAAGCCATTCTTTAAACTAAAAATATTTAGATGGATCTTCCTTTGGGATATTACAGTGCTCTCATCAATGAGGTAATACAAAATTTTAGTGCATGCAAAGAAAAGAACAATGTCAGTATCTTTACTTAACCTTATGTCATCTGCCTGAATTAGGAGTAAAAATGGTTATGTTACAGATATGTGCAACAAGTTTTTCAACATACATTAAACTGTGAGAGTAGCTTTTTTATATTACCTCTCTGTAATGTTTAGCCTTTTTTTAAGTTTTAAGATTTGCAGCAATAAAAAAACATTTCTATTCTTTAAAAAACTTTAATCCACTAACATAATTATTGTACTTCAGATGATTCTCAATTGAACACTGACTACAAGTTCTTTTCTTTCCTGTTCTTTCTTTTTCAGTCAATTTATTATATTTTTTAGTAATCTCTATACCCAACGTAGGGCTCAAACACACAACCCTGAGATCAAGAGTTCCATGCTCTTCTGACTGAGCCAACCAGGCGCCCCTCCTATTAATTCTTTTACAATATTTCAAGATTCATCTTAGCTTCAGTTAGGCAATACAATACTATTCTTCAATACGGCCCCTATTGACATGCTCATTTCATTTGTGCTCTTCCAATGACTACTGATTTTTCAAATTACTGAAAAAGAAAAGAAAAGGTAACTCTTACTTTGGTTACATGCAGGACTGTCTTCATGGGCATGCGACCTGCGCAGGCCCACAGGGCCAGGTTCAAAAGGGCCCCACACTTGGTTTAACTCTCTACTATCACTGTGTTGCAATTCACAATAATTGAATCCTTGAACTTGGGTTTTATAAGTGAAGTCCAAAGGGACAATGTAGCATGGCATGAGCAGATCATGCACATGGTATGTGTGTCTGTCATTTCTTGCCACCTCATTTTCATATAGCATTCCTGGTGCTGCCTGAACACAGAATATAGTGGATCCAGAATTGAGTTCAACGGGACTTAAAGCAAGCACAAAGCAAGCATTTTATGGAAGCTGCTGGCTTCCAAAGAGTGTTAGGAGAATGCACATGAATCAAGAAGCAAAAGAAAAAACAGGTGAGACAGCTCTTTGCAGCATATCCAGTGTGGTAGTAAGAACAAAATATATATGCATGTGCGAGCTACAAAAATGCAAATTGTACAAGTTTGGTGACCCTGCATGCAAGTTAAATGTTCTCATATAATTCGAATAAATATATTAGAATAAACTTAAAACTGAAATTCCACAATAAAAAGATGAATGGTAAAAAGCATGCCAGTAACTTAAAATGTTTGATTCTTCTTTACTTAGAGCAGCATTAAATAAACTAAAAACACCACGACAAGTCAACAGAGATACTGTGGGAAAAGGGAAAAAGCTTTATATTTTAGTCCCTTTAATGACATGTTTTTTCTCACTTTTGAACAAGCAAGCAGTCTTCCATTTTCATTTTGCACCAGGCCTCACAAATTCTGTAACCAGCTCTGGTTATGTGTTCTCTGTCTGCCCAGAAACCCTCCCACAGGAAGCATCTGTCTTCCATTCTGAAGTCATTAGTTCACTCTGGCAGCTCAGGTTTGGCTGGAGAAAGGACATCTTTATTTGGGTGAATAGGCGGCACTAGCAAACTGAAGCAAGAGGAATAATCGTGTGTCCTGAAATCTCGTATGGTAAACACTCAGACTCTTATAGATTAGGTTTTCTTTCCTTTGTTACCATTTACAAAGCTGTGAATTTTTCACACTGAAGAGCAGGTGTCAAAATGAGTGTTTTTCCTTCATTACTTCCTTACAAAATCTCAAGACTTCCCAGGGCCATCTTGCTGTGAATTTTCTTTTCTTTTAGAGCTCCTAGAGCTCCTAGCCAGTGTGGCTCAGTCAGTTAAAAGCCAGACTCTTAATAAGTCTTTATTTTATTTTTTTTAAGATTTTTTATTTATTTATGATAGTCACAGAGAGAGAGAGAGAGAGGCAGAGGGAGAAGCAGGCTCCATGCACCGGGAGCCCGACGTGGGATTCGATCCCGGGTCTCCAGGATCCCGCCCTGGGCCAAAGGCAGGCGCCAAACCGCTGCGCCACCCAGGGATCCCTAAAAGCCAGACTCTTGATTGGGCTCAGGTCATGATCTCAGAGTGGTGGGATGGGGGTCACGTGTGGGGCACAGCGGGGAGTCTGCTAGAGAATCTCTCTCCCTCACCCTCTGCCCTCTCCTGCCCACTCTCTCTCTCTCTCAAGTAAACAAATAAATCTTTTTTTAAAAAAGATTTTATTGGGGTAGTCCGGGTGGCTCAGCGGTGGGGGACTCAATCCCAGGGCCCCGGGATCATGACCTAAGCCGAAGGCTTAACCAACTGAGCCATCTAGGTGCCCCTACATAAATCTTAAAAAAAAAAAAAAGAAAAACACTAGACATGACCTAAGACTACCAAAAACTGGGTTGTTAATTTTCATTATGTGTTTTTCTGTCACTGTCTCTGATGAACCTCCTTCAGAATATCTCAACAAATATTTATCGAGAGCCAGCTTTGTGAGAGGCGCTGAGCTAGGCATTTGGGATATCAAGGGAGAAAGAGTCCCTAGCCTCAAGGGATTTACATGGAAAAATTTCCAGAGGAAACAAGTAAAGCCAAAATTTGATGATGAGCGATCTAGTGGCTCCTAGAGTAAGTTCTTTGTTTTCTTCTTTTCCCCACACAAACTAGTGAACTTTATCTCTCCTGGTTCATAAATCAGTCCCTGCTAACAAACTAAGCACATGAAGTTAACTTAGGGTACCACTGGATAAACATATCAAGGCTGCCAGAAATGGCAGGAAGAGGTTAAAGCTGACTCATTTGGGAGGAGAAAATGCTCCTTTGAAAAAAAGCTGCTATCCTTATGAGTGGAAGTCTCGGCTTCTCTGATTTGAAAATCTAAGTACAGAAATGCTGCTTTGGAGAATCTAAGCAAAACGAAACTCTCCAAATCCCAAATCTGCGATTCAGAGTAGCTCCATTGACAATGATCAAAACCATTCCTCAAGTTGTGACAGGTGCTGTTATACTTCGAGAGTCCATTTATCCAGAAGTCTCTGAGGTCTTTTCTTCAACATTCACTCACTCTTCTTCATTCTCAACACCCACATTAGCAATAATAACTTGCGATGGGTTTCTAATACCAGGCTCTTGAGAGTTGGCTTGTGGTTCTGTTACAGACATGTTCCTGAACATGATTTAACATATTTAATGCTGGGAGGCAGAAATCCTTTGGAACTTGTTTTCATGAAATGCTTGTGGATCCTCTTGCCCCAAACAGTCCTCAATTACATAATATTTATCTAATCCCCAACATCTATTCTTTCCTTCTTCTTGGCAATAGTATTCCTGATTTTTAGCTGAGCACATGGCCACCTGGTATAAAGACCTTTCCCAGCTTCCTCCCTTTTTCAACTAAGAATGGCCATATGATGAAATTTTATCTAACGTGATAAAAGCAAGATATATGTATATAATATTCTTCTTTCCTGTTGGCTGGAAGGCAAATGTGACAGCTGAGGGCTTAGCATCCACTTTGGACCAGGAGATGGAACACTAAAGACAGTAAAACAGAAAGACAGGAAGAACATACATCCCTGATGACTTCAGGCACTGCTTATTTCTGGACTTTTACATGGAGAGGAAAAAAGCTCTCTTGTTAAAGCCACTATTATTTTGATTTGCTAGAGCTAATCCTAGCTGATACATTTTCCTTTAGATGCCTGTTTCATCTTTCTTAGGTGAACTCAGTCTTAATATTTATACTTTTTTTCTACTTTGTAAATGATTGCTCCTTCTAGAGATTCCTTAAGGAAATTATGCTTCTCACAACTCCGGTTAACTCTAGTTTTTAAAAGGATTTAAACAGCATAACAATTGCAAATATTAAATCAATAGCTACAAATATCAGCTATTGGTCTTCTGCCAATGTTTACTCTAATTCTGCTAAAGAATTGCATCTATTCTAGATTCTAATTCCATCTAAAGCATTCGGCTCTAAGCCCACCTCTAGCTTAGTTTCTGACCCTATCCATCCCAACCAGCTTTCACAATTTGACATTCAATTAACAAAAAAAAAAACAATTTTTTTTTAAAGAAACGGGGCATCTGGATTCCACCTCAAGCCTGAACCAAGTCTGATAGAAGCATCACTTCCCTTCTGAAGTGGAGGTTGGATGAGCATTTCCTGTGGCAGCCACTGACGCTGTTGCTGGAATGGGGGAGTCAATGATGCCAAAGTTGTGAGCCAGGAGACAAGTGGAATGCTTCCACTCCAAAAGACAAGGTGAGAACTTGATGGATAACAAAGCAGTTGGATAAATGCATTATAGAGTCACTAGTGGAGAAGGTCTCAATGGGATGGGGAAGTACCCCACTGGGTCTGAAAGAGCAGTTCAAGATTTAGTCCTGAGGCAGAGTAAGCAACAGGGGATCTCTTTGCCTAGTTCCCTGCAGACACAGGTGAGAGAAGTTCCAGTGGCCTTAAAATTAAAAATAGAGCCTAAAATCATAAGGAAGCTACTACAAATATGAGCTGGACATGGCAGGTTAAGGTGACAATCTTAGGGAAAAGTTGTAACTGTGGTTAACATGAATGAAAATTAAGGTACATAGGGATGCCTGGGTGGCTCAGTGATTGAGCATCTGCCTTTGGCTCAGGTCATGATCCCGGGGTCCTGGAGTCTAGTCCTGCATCGGGCTCCCTTCAGGGAAACTGCTTTTTTATATATATAATAAATTTATTTTTTATTGGTGTTCAATTTACCAACATACAGAATAACACCCAGTGCTCATCCCGTCAAGTGCCCCCACCCCCCCCACCCCCCGCCCTCCTCCCCTTCCACCACCCCTAGTTCGTGTCCCAGAGTTAGGAATCTTTATGTTCTGAGGGAGACTGCTTTTCCCTCTGGTGTGTCTCTGCCTCTCTGTGTGTGTTTCTCATGAATACATAAATAAGATCTTAAAAAGAAAGAAAATAAAATTAAGGTACATAAACAGATAACTGCATAAAAATTAAAAATTTGAAGAAATTTATGGCTGTAATTGTGATTCCATAATTAACTCTTTAATTTGAATTTTGAGGGGGCTAGATGGAAGAGGTGCTATTAATACCAAATGATAATTACCAACATAAGGGCTATTATCCATTTTAAGCTACTCAGTTTCCTTACAAAGAATCATTTCAAAGGTCATGCAAATCCTGATACATTCAACAAATGAAATTTATTTTAACTGAAAGTGAAAAAAAACACCAAGAATGTTGGAAATTAAATTAATAATTGAAACAAACCATTCCCAAACAAGCTCAGAATATACTGGCTTGAATCACTGGGCACTTTAGTCCCTAAAAAAAAAGCCAAAGTAAAATATATCAGCCAGTGGCCACAAATGTCCAGAATTTAGCAAGAAAATGAAAGGAATAGATGGTGACTACACTCCAGTGATCCTCAGAGAGAGTCTTTCCTTTCCCGTTCCCTTTAATGAGGTGATTTGGAGAAGGATTTCGTACCCCTGAGAGCTGAAGCTGGTTTAGTCACAGAGCTTGCTGTTCTTTCCTCTTTATTTTTTTCTTTACTGGAAAATGATTCCTAGCAGTGGGCCAGAGAAGCTCATCAATGAGGGGCACAGGTGTGCCTCCCAGAAGAAGGACTAGGATGGGGGAACTAGCCCAATCTGGTGTACATCTGGAGCTATCTAGTCTGCTATGACAGTTGTCCCAGAATGTATAGAAAGAGCAAAACAGGCATCAGTTTCCAATCTGATTTTCTTCTTTGCCTCAAGGCCAGATCTGATGCCTTTGACACCAAGGCAGGCAGAATAAGAAGCTCTGAACTATCAGCAGAAAATGTATAAAACAAAGTACCTATTGAATGTCACCGATGTGCTTGGATACTCAATGGATACAAAACAGTGGAGATGAAAGATAAACTCAAAATGGATAAAAGATCTAAATGTGAGACATGCTTCCATCAAAATATTAGAGGAGAACACAGGCAACACCCTTTTTGAACTTGGCCACAGCAACTTCCTGCAAGATACATCCATGAAGACAAGAGAAACAAAAGCAAAAATTAATTATTAGGACTTAATCAAGATCAAAACTTCTGCACAGCAAAAGAAACAGTCAACAAAACTAAAAGACAACCTACAGAATGGGAGAAGAGATTTGCAAATGACGTATCAGATAAAGGGCTAGTTTCCAAGATCTATAAAGAACTTATGAAACTCAACAGCAAAGAAATAAACAATCTAATCATGAAATGGGCAAGAGACATGAACAGAAATCTCACAGAGGAAGACATAGACATGGCCAACACGCACATGAGAAAATGCTCCACATCACTGGCCATCAGGGAAATACAAATCAAAACCACAATGAGATACCACCTCACACCAGTGAGAATGGGGGAAATTAAAAAGGCAGGAAACAACAAAATGTTGGCGAGGATGCGGAGAAAGGGGAAGCCTCTGCACTGTTGGTGGGAATGTGAACTGGTGCAGCCACTCTGGAAAACTGTGTGGAGTTTCCTCAAAGAGTTAAAAATAGATCTGCCCTATGACCTAGGATAAAGAAGCTGTGGTCTATGTATACAATGGGGTATTCCTCAGCCATTAGAAACGACAAATACCCACCATTTGCTTCTATGTGGATAGAACTGGAGGGTATTATGCTGAGTGAAGTAAGTCAATCAGAAAAGGACAAACGTTATATGGTCTCATTCATTTGGGGAATATAAAAATTAGTGAAAGGGAATAAAGGGGAAAGGAGAGAAAATGAGTGAAAATATCATTGAGGGTGACAGGACATGAGAGACCCCTAACTCTGGGAAACGAACAAGGGGTAGTGGAAAGGGTTGGGGTGACTGGGTGATGGGCACTGAGGGGGGCACTTGGCGGGATGAGCACTGGGTGTTATTCTATATGTTGGCAAATGGAACTCCAATAAAAAAAATCAAAACAGTAGAGATGAATTCTGACTTCTAGTTACAGTAAAGTTGATGAAACAAGGAACCATGGGTAATTATTTTTTGTGTATCTGTATCTCCACTAGACATTAAGTTCCATGGCCATAGGGACTAACTCTATTCATCATATTCTCAGCTGCCCATTATTGCCCAGTCCCTGCCCCCCCCCCCACCGATAAATACTTGAATAAATGAAGGACTATACACTACTGAAGTAACCACAAAAAGCAGCCTCTACATAACCATGTACCAAAGTGTGGGCTACATGAGAAATCAAGCTAAAATCAGTTAGAAAAGAGAAGATAGCTAAGTTAACAGTCAGTGGGTTTGGATGTTATCACTGTGTGCGGGATAAAAGAAGCTCTCCCAGCTGGCTAGAGCCTGGCAGCTTTGGGGCTCTGTGTCCTACCCAAGGTATAAAGCCTTCTCAAGGGAAGACATGAAACAGAAAATACCCCAACTTCAATGTCAAAGCTGTCTATCTCATATGGGACAATGGTGGTATCTTGGTACAGGTTCCCAGAACAATCTCTTTTCTGGAGTCCAGTGACCTTCAAACAAATGACATTCAGTCGTGAGACTTTCTTTGGTCACTAGACTTTTCCTTAAGGTACCCAAAGCCTGCAAGTCTTGGATATAAAGCTTAAATATAATACCATAATTTAGATGCCGATGATAGTTCTGAAATGTGAGGATTTGGTTGCTTTTAGCTCTATGACTTTTAAGAATTAGCAAATAGATGGCTGGGCAACTCTGCCCTGAACTGCCTGACCACTCCTGACAAAAGGCCAGGCCACACCCAGAGTGGAACCTAATGGTCATCTCTCCAGGATGGCCCAAGGCAACAGGACACTACTCAGTCCAGGCCTCTCTTCTGGATCTGGTGAGTCCCCATTGATAGAAAAGTCTTCTCACCTTCAACTGGAAGAGGAAAGATCCAGTTTTCTTGAGGATTCATAGATAGTGAAATAACTCTACTCATACCTTCCTTTGCCATCATTCTAGGCCAAACCCAGTCTGGAATGGTGAGAAGTCAGATCCTTCTCTGAACAAGTCACCTCCTCTTTCTTCCCCAAATGTTCTGGTTAATGGCAATAAGGCTTGTGGGTCAGTCAGAGGCCCATTAGAAAACAGATGGTATTTCCAAAATGGGATAATTTGAGGAGAGTTTGGTAAAGGGACTATTTATAAAGATGTGAGCAAGATATAGGGAATCAACAAGGCATAGCACTATAGTGCCCCAGGGACTGTTACCACCCTGCAATAACGAGGGTATAGAGAAGTTACTGGAACCTGAAGATTGTGCACAGAGGGATGCCAGACAGGAGCCAGGACACAGCCAGCCTAATGAAACCCCTCAGGGAGGAAACCATAAATACACTCTTCCCTCTAATCTCCTTTACCAATACCAACAGGAAGCTGAGGGCAAGGGAGCCCTTTGATGCAATCTCTACAGGTCAATTCTGATGTAGACAGCAAGATGGAGAAGGATAGGCATGGATCTCTGGGGGCAAACTGAAGCTCTCTAGCACAGCTGTGCTTATTCATTCTGTGTGAGTCTGTGCCTGGGTAAAGACTCATTCATTTCAAACAGAAAAAAAACCTCCTTCTAGAATTCATCCTTCATCAGACTAATATAGAGAGCCACAAACAAATAGCATCATGGAATCGGAAGCCTAAATTTCAATCCCACTTCTGCCAATAACTGGTTGTGTGATGCCCAGAAAGTAAGTTTTCTGTATTTAGGCTTCCTTGTTTGTCTGCTTCTCACTATCTCACAGGAGTATTGCAAGGGTGTTTGCAGCTCATTGACTGTATGTTGACCACACAGACTTCCTTAAGAGCTCGATAACCAGGAACTTGCCTTTCTTTCTACTCATTTCTTCAAAATCCCAGTATCCCTCTCCACCCCCACCCTTCCCATTATTGTTTCATATTCCTTCACCCTGCATTTCATCTGATATTGAAACTTGTTCTGGGGTGATGTACTATGAATACTGTTGTGGTTTAATTCCATGTTTGTTGCATCTGTTGCTAAGCTCTATAAAAAGCTCATCCCTCAAGTTTACACTGAACCACACCAATAGCATCTTTTACAATCCTGACAGTATCATAACTTGTTCAAAACACAAATACTGTTCACAGATATTGTTGAAAATCTCCTTACAGAAGCAGTAAAATGCCAAAAGCCACATTATTAAGAGAACAACTGATTCTATAAGATCCTGAGCATGATGATGATAATGATGATAAATAATAGGAGTTCACATTTACATCTTTGCACATTACAAAAGAAATAATGGGCATTATGTGCCAGGCACAATCCTAAGTATTTTAGACTATATAATTTCATACCAATTATTATTAGGTATTTTGGGGTGCCTGCATTAGAAGGCACTTTGTAGAAGAGGAACACGAGACTTACAAAAATTACTTCCCAAAGGTGGTCAAGTATTACTCAGTTTCAGGATTCAAATCCAGTTTGGTCTAACTCTATAGCCCACGTGCTTAGACACTACAATATAATTGAATTTCAAAAAGGGTACATAATTCAAACTCTCTGACCCAGTAATCCCACTTACAAGAATTTTTCCTACTCCAAAAGAAAGGCAATACCATTCTGGAAATGGATAGTGGTGAGAGTTGCACAACAACATCAATGTACTTAATGCTACTAAATTGTACACATAAAAATTATCGAAATGGTGGGGCACCTGGATGGTTCAGTTGGTTAAGTGTCTGCCTTCAGCTCAGGTCATGATCTTGGGGTCCTGGGATTGAGCCCCCATCTTAGGCTCCCTGCTCAGTGGGGAGTCTGCTTCTCCCTCTTCCTGTGCCCCTCCCCACTGCCTGTGCTCTCTCTCTCTCAAATAAATAAGTAAAAATCTTTTTAAAAATTATCAAAATGCCAATTAAAAAAATATATTTTATTTATTTATTCACAAGAGACACAATGAGAGAGAGGCGGAGACATAGGCAGAGGGAGGAGAAGCAGACTCCATGCAGGGAGCCCGATGTGGGACTCGATCCTGGGTCTCCAGGATCACACCCTGAGCCAAAGGCAGATGCTCAACCACTGAGCCACCCAGGGGTCCCCAAAATGCCAAATTTTATATTACATGTATTGTACCACAATAAAAAATATTTAAGAATTCAACAAGAAATAAAAAGAAGGCAGTATTTCAAAATTTTAAAAAGTGGTTTTTGTAATCTGGCCATTTAAATGCTTGTGTGACAACATTAGTTATAAATATACATTACCTATATTGTTTCCATGTATAAAATTGTCTACTCAAACTGGCTAAAAACTTTGAAACTATATTCTTATTGGAGAGGTAGAATTTTTCTTAGGTTTGATATTGCCATATATTTGGGCATCGCAATTTTCAACCAAAAATCAATAGCCATCTAGATTAATATTTAATGAAAAGAAAAACAAAGACAGCTTTAGCATGAAGTGACTCGGAAATTTTGCCATCCACCAACCACTGAGGATTATCGGAGGAGTTACTATAGCAAATTGAGAAATGTACCAAGAAAGATAAAGATATGAGAAAAATTAAAGTGGGAAGAGAAAAAAAAAACCACATCCACAAAGCTGATGGTTCCCACATTATTTTTAATTGCAAATTAAATAGGAAGTAATGAAGATGCCCAAAGAGAATGAGGAAATCAGCTGAATTGTGGCATTTCCTCTTCAGAGATTGTCGTGCCTTTAAAAATAAAGTACAAAATTCTTTTTTAAAAAATTTATTACTTTAAGTATTCTCTACACTCAACTTGGAGCTCGAATTCACACCAATATCAAGAGTCCCATGCTCTTCTGAGCCAACCAGATGCCCCATAAGTACAAAAATTCTTAAAGAAACATGGAAATACTTATGGCATAGTGTTAAATGAAAAAATAGGATGTGAAATTTTATTCACATTATGCATATCAGCAGTAGAAATGTATGTGTATGTACATATGCCAATTGGAGCAAAACACACAAAAATAAAGCCATAGTTGTGACTGAGTAGTAGAATTTTGGATCATTTTTCTCCCCCTCTATTTTCCAAACTTGCCAAAATGCCGTTCCATTGTTGTATTCGTTATCTATTGTTAGGACACAAATTATCCCCAAATTTAGAGGCTGAAGACAACAAGTGTTTGTTTTCCCAAAGTTTTTGTGAATCAGAAATCCAGGCTCCACCTTGCGGGATGCCTCAGCCTCAAGGATGGCAGCTGCCCCAAGGCCTGGGCAAGGAAAGACCCACTTCCAAGTGCATTCAAGCGCTTGTTGACAGGATTCGGATCCTCTGCATTGAGGGCCTGAGTTTCTTTCTTTCTTTTTTTTTAAGATTTTATTTATTTATTCATAAGAGACACACAGAGAGAGGCAGAGACAGAGGGAGAAGCAAGCCCCCCGCGGGAGCCCGACGTGGGACTTGATCCAGGGACTCTAGGATCATGACCTGGGCCGAAGGCAGATGCCCAACCACTGAGCCACCCAGGCATCCCAAGGGCCTGGGTTCTTTTCTTTTCTTTTCTTTTCTTTTTTTTTTTCTTTAATTGAAGTTCCATTTGCCAACATATAGTATAACACCCAGTGCTCGTCCCTCAAGTGCCCTCCCCAGTGCCCGTCACTCAGTACCCCATCCCGCCTGCCTCCCCTTCCACTAGCCGGGGTTTGCCTCTGTCCCCGGAGCCTACCTCAGACCCTTGCCATGGCGCCTCTCTCTCACGCCATCCTCAAAACATGGCAACTGATTCCCATCAGAGCAAACACATGGGCGCCAGCATGAGGGAAGCCAGAGTCTCCCTGCGGCCTATCCTCAGAACCAAATTCTCATCATCTTTGCCATAGTCTGTTGGTCAAAAGCAAGTCACTAGGCCCAGCTCACACTCAGGGAACTGGAATCATTGGGGTCACCTTAAAGGCTGCCTACCATAGCGGCCATTAATACAAAAGACTCACAAAACAGAGCTCTTCTTTTCTTTTTATCATCCCACCCCAGACCCAGTATTTTTGGGAAGAGGATTCAGCAACTTCTTCTAGCACAGGTACCTCTAGAAACTGGAAATACCAGCAAACTTGTTCTCCCCTCAGGCCCCTAGAAAGGAACATACCCCTGCCAACACCTTAGTTTTAGGCCAGCGAGACCTGCATCAGACTTCTGCCTTCAAGAACTGCCAGATGATAAATTTGGGTTGTTTTAAACCACTGAGTTTGTGATAATTTGCTAAGGCAGTAATAGAAAACCAATAGAAGCCACAAGCCAAACAAATCGCAGAAGTGTAGCTGACTCAGTCTCAGTTAGATTGAATGCTGTTTTACTGGAAGGGGTTACACAGAAATATAAGAATTCTTTGGGGCCTGGCTTACAGGACTCCCGTGAAGGCAGTTTAAGCCTGCTACTGCAATCATTGGAAGTAGTCGCAGGAACAGCAGTCTTCAATTTCTCATTGACTTTTCACACTGAGTTGTGATAGTAACTTTCATCCACCACAGAAATTGATTTTAGTTAGGGAAGAAATTGGAAAATATAAGCTTGTTTGTTTCAATAGAAATGAATGGAAAAATAGAGACCTTTCACGTCTTCTGAGATTCCAGGAGTACAAAGCCTGCTCCCAGCTCTAAGTCCAAGAACTCAGAGACATTTTGGCAAAGGCAGGAAGGGAATGTCTTTAAAGTCCGTGTAAGTAAGAAGGACCTGGCTTAAAACTTGCCCTTCATGGGTTAAGTTACATGGAATCCCATTAATCTATCTAGTCCAGAAAGATAAAGACAGCAAAGTCCATCCTCCAGGGATGGGAACACATGATTCCCAATAGTGTAGCTATTCTAAAGTGAAGGCGAGATAGTGTGGTGAACTGGTAAGTGCAAAGTGATGGACTTCTCTTACTTGGAAATTCTATGGGATTTTTTTTCCCCTTTCCACTCCACTTCAAGAGTCTGTGGAAAGAGACTGACAGATGAATGTGGATGTTAAGAGGCAGATTTTCCTGATGATGCACTTGCTGAGCTTCCATTAACACTTCAGGGAATTATGTGCAACTATCAATGGGAGAATATATCCCTAATATTCTATTTTTAATTTTTTTTCAATGAACAATTATGTTTAGTCCATCCCCAGCAGGATTTGTTGGTGAGATTGCTGGTTTCCTAATGCAAGTTTCTTTTCAGTTAGCCAAGCTAATGCTGATGACCTGTTTTCACTTGATGATGTACAGTTAGATATATCCAGTGTCTACCTAAATGCATTTGTGAATTAAATCTTGTCTGGGAAGATTTGCTCATTCAACCTAGGGATTAGAAATTATATTGACCCAAGAAGCAAGACTTGCTATATTTAGTCTGGGATCTGTGCCAAACATGTATAGCCAGACCAAGGGATTAGGGAGCCCTGACATCATTTTTACTCCAGTGCCTTATAAAACATCAAGGTTAGCAATTATGCTACATCATTTGAAAGATACAATTCCCAAGTTTCAAATTATTTTAAATTTTTGGTGTGGTGCCTCATTTTCAGATCAATAATATTCAGTGCATGAAAGGAAAAGAAGAGCCAAGAAGGGAAAAGAAACAGCCTTTAGCCAGGACCTGGCATTTTTTACTCCCATTGTGTGATGAGAAAACCAATCCACAGAGAGGCTAATTAAGTAAATCACGGAAAGGTACAATCAAATTGGTGGCAGGATTAGTATTCCAGCCCATACCTACCTGACTCCAGATCCCACGCTCTCATCGTGTTATTATTCATTCTTTGTGCAAGAGAAAAGGGGTGTATGTTTCATTTCAGATGGAGAAATAATTGAGAACTTTATAATAATGGACTAGGTTCAGAATTGCCCAAGAGGGGCACCTGGGTGGCTCAGCGGTTGAGCACCTGCTTTCAGCCCAGGGCGTGATCCCGGGGTCCTGGGATCGAGTCCCACATCAGGCTCCCCACAGAGAGCCTGCTTCTCCCTCTGGCTGTGTCTCTGCCTCTCTCTGTGTCTCTCTCATGAATAAATAAATAAAATCTCTTAAAAAATCACCCAAGAAAAGCTGAATAATAACTTTTCTGACCCATCCCTTTTTTAGACCATCATTTCCCTCCTCTTCTCCCTTTCCTTCCTAATAAAAGCACAAGTGAAATTAAACTTTAAAACTCCAGGAGGAAAAATATCTCCAGGAGGGCACAGATTGTCATTTATCTTTGTATTGCCAGCGCTCTGTACTTACCTGGCCCAGATTAGGTGCTTGTCACCAGCTTGTCATAGGAAAAAGAGAAAGAATTAATGAACCAGTGACGATTATTCTATTTATAATGCTTATTGGAACGGCTGTCTCACTTTCAAATGTAGGAAAGTATTTTGCTATTATTTTAAGCTAGCTGTTTTGAATATGTTAAATATTCCAAATCTCTGAAATGTGTTACTAAAGACTAATTCCGGACATGGCATTTTTTTTCTCCCTCGCTACACACAGACACACATACACATATACCCACAGTACTATATTTTTATTATGCCCCCCAAAATGATTTAAAACAGTTTCTATTCAGAGGTATAAGCACTCTGAGCTCCAAGTACCATTCTCAGAAAGGGCCTTTTTAAGTTTCATTAATTAAAAATAAGATCTCTAAAAATGAGAGCATTCATAGATCTCTCTAAACTGTAGGTATCTCTTGGGAAGGATTTATAAATTGTCCAACTGTAATGTAAAGCACTTTTGAAAATGTGGGTAGATGCAGAGGATATTATCATTAACAAGGAACTAAGAAAAAGCAGTAGTTCCTATTTAAAATCTGGTGGCATATGACCCACTAATGTACATCTGAAGAGCCTCATGACTGAGTTTTTACCAAACAGTAAGAATGACTTTTCAAACAATAGCTAGCCCCATCAGGGGCCTGGAAACCTTGTTTCCAAAATACCTGGGAGCCTTATCCTCTCCTTCACCCACTCCCAACTTGAAAGTATACAATAGGCCACACCTCATGACTCCATGCATCTCTTTTTACCCAGGGGTCCTGTGCCCGTACTTTTAATAAAACCACCTTTCTGCACCAAAAAAATAATTAATTAATTAAACCTGGTTACCTTTGAAGCAGCTGCATGTACACAATCCCAGACAACAGTGAAAACTTTCCAAAGTATATATAATGATGGGCTGAGAATTCTTCACAAAATGTACACCTAATGTTTCCCACATTACACTTTTCTTTAAAAGCAAGTATGACATCTTAAGTGTTTTCTTGCAAAAAAGCAAACAAGTATTATAATTTTTCTTGTAAGGCATTCCATGAAATGCCTGGTTTCCAACTGAAAAAAATCCCAAGGAATTGTAATTAAATGTAAGTTTTGCTTCAGTGAAAAGCCCACTTCTAAAATGTTAGTTTACCAAAAGTGGGACATTTTCTATGGAAGACTTTAATTCAGATCCTTGAGAATAGATTTTTTTTTCCATAATACCACCTTTGGAGGATGCATTGGTATAAAGAATGTTAATACACGTAGGTCATACATGAGGTGTGTTTGGATTGATTATATATTCTAATAGCCTGAAATCTAAATGAAGAGGGTTTTTAATAAGAAGGTAATAGGACTATAGAGATCTCTGGATGGCATAAAAATACATGAGAAGGTATGTTGTAATGTGAATAAGACTAATTGATCATCTTATTAGAGAAACAGTTATCTCAAGATGAAAAATGGCCACATTGTTGTTTGACATTTGAATTGTCAATGACTTGACCAGAAGAAACCTTAGTCAAACACTCCAGAGACATGAACAGTTCAAGAGAGCAGCCGCTTGCCAAAGGTCACTGATAGAATAATAGGGGTTTTTTTTTCTTCACAATCTGAAGAAAGTCTGATGCTGATTATATCCCAGTGAAGGGGAAATAAAATGATGGCCAAAAGTCATGCTTTTATTAAAAACACTACCATTGATGTAACAACCAATATGACAGGATAAACTCTAAAATTTCTCCATAATAGAATCCTTGGACAGTATACTTAGGCATGTAATCTATACTCTGCTTATCGGATGCATACCAAAAGTAAAAACATTCAACTCTTTTTGAGAAAATAGAAGCTAAGAAAATATCAAGTTGAATCACTAGTCATCTAGCTTGAAAATCATTCAACTGAATAGAATTCTGGTTTTGTTTTGTTTTGTTTACTGACATTTTTATTTAAATTCAATTAATTAACATACAGTATATTCTTAGTTTCAGAGGTAGAATTTAGTGATTCATCAGTTGCAAATAACACCCAGTGCCCATTACATCAAGTGCTGTCCTTAATGCCCATCACCCAGCTACCCTATGCCCCCACCTACCGCCCCTCTACCGGTCTTGTTTGTTTCCTAAAGTTAGGAGTCTCTTATGTTTTATCTCCCTCGCTAATTCCATCTTATTTTATTTTATTTTATTTTATTTTATTTTATTTTATTTTATTTTATTCTTAGATTTAAAAGCCAAATTGTTTCTAACTTTTCATAATAAAAAGAGACTTTAGGTAGACGTAAAAGTATTTTTAAAAAGAGACAAGAAGTTCCAATGGGCCTCTCTTCTCTCCCATGCGGTTAAGGTCATCAGATAGTAGGGTCAGTGGATATTCTGAGTCATTCCATGCACATTTGCTAATTTCAGCATTTTCTGTCTCCTAAAACGGATCACGTAAAGAACTTCAATTTTTAAAACTGTTCGAGATTTCAATACCACACAACTTAATCATTTCATGAACTATTGGTAACAATGCTAAGATGACTGGTGGACATGGGGTCCTCCCAAACCTTGGACTTCTCACTCTTTACCAAGGAAAAGGTTTCACAAAACTACAAATTTTAACCAATGTAGTGCTACCCCAAGAGAGATACAAAACTTAGGACCATATCACAGGAGGTTAAAATTTCCCCCACTACCTCCCCACCCCAGAATTTTTGCACAGTGGGTTCAAGTTAAAATGTATAGTATGGGAAAACTTGAAAGCAAAAAGAAGTCAAAACAACATAACATAAGGCATAAGTTGCATGTACAGGAAGGGAGAGGGCAGTATCATTGCCCTTTAACCTTTTTAGGCTTCAGACGTCTTACCTGAACACTCTCCCACACAACAGAGGTATACTCCTTCCTTGCCTATCTTGTTCACTCTAGCAACAAAGTGCTTTTCCAGGCAATAGTACTCCAATTCATGCTACCCCCATAGACTGTCTGAAAATTATCTGCTGATGCTTGTGAGTAAATAAATTGGCACACCAATGGAAAACAAATTTTGAGTTCTTTTAGGCATGAAGAGCCTCATCTTTTAAACTAATGGCATTATCTATTAGTAGGCTCTGAAAAGTACAATATACTTCCAAAAACTAACCTGATAACCAAATCACTGTAAGATTCAATTTCTCACTAGCACTTCATCCACAGTGCCTAGGCAATCCCCATGTAGCTTGAAGACCATGGAAGAAGCTAGAAACATCTCACCTGTCCTATTCAATAGGAAATCCACGTTTTCAAGTCCCAGGGGAACAACGTATGGATCTCCGAGTTAATACCTTTCCCAGTTAGCTACCAGTTCCATGAATTTAGTAAAATTAGGTTTTTGCCAACATTATTTTTACAAGATCTTCTGCAGACAGACATATTCCTTGCAGTCAAAGATTGCCAAAATTTCAAAGCTTCTTATTATCCATATATGGGACATGACTACAGAATCCTCTGCCACAGAAACAAATTGGAGTCTGGAGAGCCAACTATCTTTGGAAAGCTGAAAGATTACTCAAAACCAGTGTCATGAAGTACCAACTGAACTGCGGGTTTACAGAAAGGTGGTAGCATCCGTTTTTCTGATTTTGAGGGTGGGTTGCATCCTAATCAAATCATTCAAGTGCTTGCACGGTTTTATCATTGTCACTTCTGAATCATAAATGTTAAGCTGAAAATGGTGAACCAGAGCTCCCACAAGGCCCTCTGTCCACCAGAATGGACATTAACTTCTGTATTGTTTCTGATTACTTCTTCAGAAGTCCATGTAACTAATTCCCAACCTCCCCTTCTCTGTCTTACTCTTGTCCCCAACTTTTTAAAGTTTGCAATAGGCACATTATTTAATACTCAGGTCCTCAATAATAGAAATTCTGTTAAGAATAAAAAATTGTTGTGGCACCTGGGTGGCTCAGTGGTTGAGCATCGCCTTTGGCTCAGGTCGTGATCCCGGGTCCTGGGATTGAGTCTCACATTAGGCTCTCCACGAGGGAGCCTGCTTCTCCCTCTGCCTATGTCTCTGCCTCTCTCTGTGTTTTTCGTGAATAAATAAAAATTTTTTTAAAAGGCATAAAGAATTGTTTAAATTTGTTTATTAAGAATAAAGAAGTGTTTAATTTTGTTTCAGATTACCATACAGCAAAATCAGGCGGAAATCCTGAACCTTCCACTTCCTACTCTGTGATCCTACGAAAATTATTTAACCTTGCCCAGTCTATTTTATCCATCTATAAAATGTAGCTAATAATATCTCCCTCTCTGGGTATATTGTAAGGATTAAATGAGATATAAAATAACTAGAATGTCATAGGCACATAAAAGATGTTACATTCTTTTTCACAAAAATCCAAATTTATTTACATAGAAACTTGTAAATGAAAGTGTTTTTTTGTGTCAGCAATGTCTTTAGGTTTACATTATCTCTTTACCGTTTCATAATCAAGCTTGTTTAAAATTTGGGATATTAAGGGCTGAAAGTGTTTATAGTTGCATGTTAAGGGTTGATTTAAAATGTTTTGCATATTAAAGGCTGATTTAAAGTGTTTATATACATGCAATATTATATTCTGTTGCTACTGTCCAGTTAGCTTTATATTTTTTACAAATTTTATGTAACTACATAGTCTTCATAATATTCATTTTGTGCATCTTATAGAGTGATGTACAATAATTTCTATCTCTGGACATATAGTTTGTTTGCCATTCCTCAGTAATATTATCAATAGTGTCAGAGGGGAGGGGAAACTTTGTGCACAAGAGCTTTCTCTAATTTGTTAATGTTAATGATTTAGGATACAGTTCTGGAAATGGTATTACTGGATTGAAGAGTAGGAACACATTTTTATGGTTTTGATGTGCTTTTAGGTGCAGGGAAAGAAGAAGCTACTGTGAGGTGGGATTATCAGAGTTCCAAATATAGAGATTTGAAAGGTGGGAAAGGAATATTTCAGGAAGAAAAAAAATGAAACAGAAACAAGTAAGAGTTTAATATGATAATAAAGGGAAAAAGACAGAAGGAAATTAATCTGATTGAAGTAGAGGGGGGAGTGTTTTTGGCAGTAATGGGAAGCCAGATGAGTAGGTTCTTATTAGAGGAGGTCCTTGAGAGTGAGATAAAATAGTTTAAGCTTGTGATCAATGCCTAGAGCCCAGGACAGTAACACACGTGAAAGGGAGATGGTTCATGAAGAATCACTGGGCAGAACTGAGGCTGAACCGGACGGGAAGGCACTGGAGTAGTGGGAAACAGCCATAATCAAAGCCTCCCACATGATGTCAAAGGAGAAAAATGTGGAAAGTGAATCCAAATGCTTGAAAAGAAAAAGGAATCAAGGGACTTCAAAAGAGGTTAGTGTAAGAGAACGAATAAAATTGTACTCCCCCCAAAATTCTCACCTGAGTGACTGGAAATGAGAAGTTGGTGTCACTAAGCTGATAGCAGTCAGGTAACCAAGAAGGAGAAGCAGTTTGCTGGAGGAGTAGATTGGGCAGGGGATACTGATTTTGAGCTGCCAGTAGGATATTCAAATGGAAAGGCCACATATAGGCAGTTGGAAGCCCTGACATTCTTTAGGACTTCAGTGGTTGAGGTTGGATACTTACAAAACAAGGAGTTCATATTGCCAGTAGAGGACATTTTACCTGAAGATCGAAAAGGTATTTAGGAGCTTCTGAGATGGTCAGATTAGCCATGGCCTTGGACCAAGGCAGCAGGTCCTCCTGATATCTGCCAGTGGCCTCCCGGGACCATAATATGAGTGTCAGAGTTTCATCAGAAACCATGTCCCAGGACACCTGAGTGGCTCAGTTGGTTGTGCATCTGCCTTCAGTTCAGGTCATGATCGTGAAGTCCTGGGATGGAGCCCCATTACGGGCTTAGTGGGGAGTCTGCTCCTCCCTTTCCCTCTGCCCAGCCCCCACTTGTACACACTATGTCTCGAATAAATAAAATCTTTAAAAAAGAAACCATGTCCCATTCTCTAGTTCCGTCATCAAATATGTGGTAAAACACATTTGTAGTGAAAAGGAAAGAAATTTAGAATAATTTCATTTGAAGTACTGTAGCACAAAACTGGCAATGCTATTATAGGCTCAACTCATTTTATTTGGGGGCCAATAACATATTATTCATGAATTATTAATTTTTTACTTCAGAAGATACTTGTGTGAAAAGACTCCTCTAAAATATGTAGTAGAGACCCTGAAAATCAGAAAATCTCTGAGGAACAGTATGAATACCTTTCAAGAAACTACATGATATTGAAAATTTGGCAGGCCTCACACCTGCAAAATCTTACAGATGAACTCCAATGTCCACACCAAACATTCAGAATTCCGGATTCATCTTTCAACTATAGAAAATTCCACAAGAAGAACCTAATAATCCCCTGGGTCATCCAGAACCACTGAGCACATACCCTGTATTCTAAATATAATCCTTTGCATTTTTCCTTAGAGGAATACTAATCACATGTGTGGGCCATATGTTGCAGTTTAATATCTCCCCAATCAGCAAGAAATTTCCTCAGATTTTTCATAGGATCCCTGAGGAACCAGAAATAGAGAGCAGGAGAATCCAGTTTGAAGTAATCATCTTAGATTGAATTAAATATAATCGTGTATATAATGGTACCAGGATCTGCTGGAAGAATTTGAGTGTACTAAGTTTTCCTGAACTTGTGTGTTTTATCTATTTTTAATTATCACTCTTAAATTTCTGGGGAAATTCTCCCATTAAAATATTTTATAATTCAAGAATCATAAATAAGACTGTTGTCATAAGGTCATAGTTTATCACCTCAAAAAATGCTTGTGTTGTCTTCAAGGTAAGTAGAGAATGCACCAGAAGAGCTCATAGACAGTGGGAATGCTTGTGTCCCAAGGTCCCCCAATGTAATCTGTCTGCTGAGCATTCTCAGTCTGCAGAGGAAGAAGGCTCTGGAAATTGGTGGTGGCGAGCCACATAAAGCCCTATATCAGAATCAAACCTGGAATGTGTTAGATTCATCCATCTGCCTAGAGTCCTGATCCATGGGTCTCCAAGGCCGCCTGAGTGTAGACATCCAGGAACACCTGCTTTCTCAAGGTCTGTGAAGTCAGAGTGAATGAGGATGGAAGAGGGTGGTAGAGGAGAATGAGAATAAAGGTTTTGATTCTTTTAAAATAACAGACTTTGATTCTTTTAAACTGACAGACACAGAATTACATATTTTTTTCTTTTTTGTAACTCCACTAAATATGTTCATTGTAATTAAATAAGATTTTGCAGTCCATTACCCTGTAATGGAGGTAGCCTTTGGGTATTTTTGAAAACTAAAATTAGAAGAAAAATGAGCAAGTAAATGTGTTGATTGATGCATCTATGAGGATCTTTATACTATCTTTTAAGCAAACTAATGAATATTTTAAAGCAAAATAAAAACATGAAAATAAACATACCTCATATTTTTGATGGTAAACTGCTTTTCAAAACAACCACCAATGGATTAGTATTGTCCTTTCAGACCCTCTGTTGGGGCAGGGAAAGTTGGATGAAGTTAGTTTCTGTGTCTTCCTGCCTGTCCCATCAGGTCCAATTTCTGGCCTCCCTCCAGATCTCACCCCACCGCCATGTTTCTCCTATTCCTGGGGTAATTCATAGCTAGAATTGGAGCCAAAGATGGAAGTAGTAGCCAGCCTCCAAGGACCTCACTTCCTGCTCTTCACATCGTTGTGCAGCCCACTCCCACACTGGAACAGAGATGGGCCTGTGAGACTAGTAGAACATTCCAAAGTATAATGCGTCATTTCAGATGAGTTCGGGTATTAGAGCTTTTATCTTGGTTTCCTGATGTACTTGTTTTGAAAGGAGCCAGTAACCATGTCACGAAGACACACAAGCAGCCCACAGAGGGGCCCACATGGAGAGTACTGACCTGCCAGCCGTGTGAGGGAGCCATGTTGGGCATGAATCCCTCAGGCCCCACCAAGCCATCAGACTGCTGACATCTGACTGTAACCTTGTGAGAAATCCTGAGCCAGAACAACCCAGCCAAACCACTCCAGAATTCCTAACCCACAGAAACTGTGAGATTATGGATGATTACTGTTGCTCTAAGCTACTAAGTTTATAAATGTAGAAATACTTTTTAGATATTGTTTTATTTAATCCTTACCATGATCTTATGAGGTAGATACCATTTTGTTCATTTCCCCATAAGGAAAGTGAAGTGCAGAAGAGGTCAAGTGGCTTGCCCAAGGTCAAATAGTCAAGAGTAGAGTCTAAATTTGAACACAGGTTTTCTGATTTCCAAGCCCATGTTTTGGGACTGGAGTGGAAAACCACTAAGGCTCTTTCCAGCCCAAACAGAGAGGATTCTATGCTGTGAAAAGTTCCTTCTCTACTCCTTGCTTTGTGCCACCTGAAGCACCATCCACCTTTAGTGGCCTTTGCTGGAGCCAAACAGCTATCCTAGGTGTTCATCTGCATGAGAGATTTGGGAGAGTCCCAAGCCTGCTTTGACCAAAGTCTCACATCCTCTCAAAGTTTCCATTTCTACAATGTCTCTAGGACTCATTAGGGTCTCGTAAAAAAAAAAAAAAAAGATAGATAGATAGTTAGATAAATAGATAGATAGATTAGATATAGATATAGATATTCCTGATCAAAATTTAAATATGTTACCTGAGAAATGTAGGCCAGCCTGTTGTCAGCATCCTCAACCTATTAGCAGAGAACAGAACCCAAAGGAAATAGGAGACCTGACAGCTATATTTGAGTTTAGGGAGAATTTGAGGAAAATCTGAAAATGCAGCATTTCCAAGTGTTGGAAGGCCTCTGAGCAGTTGAATACCCAGTAGGTAAAATGAGAGTAGCTCCTACTCTACATACATCCCACTCACACCCCAGACGCAGAAAAGGGAGAAAAGTTTAATTATCCAAAATTTGCAGTCAGAAAACCCAGAGATGGGACGCCTGAGTAGCTCAGTGGTTGAGCATCTGCCTTCAGCTCAGAGCGTGATCCTGGGTCCTGGGATCAAGTCTCACGTCGGGCTCCTCACAGAGAGCCTGCTTCTCCCTCCGCCTGTGTCTCTGCCTCTCTCTGTGTGTCTCTCATGAATAAATAAATAAAATCTTTAAAAAAAAAAAGCAAAGAAAAGAAAACCCAGAGATATGCTTTCTTAAATTTAAGCATATGTTTAATTTAGTGTCATGTTGAAAACCACAATTTTATCTCAAATGACTTGTAATGGAGGTGAGGCACAGCAAAATCATTTCTGTTTTGAAAACATTATGGTAATTTAGATAAGCCAGACACAAAAGGACAAATGTTATATGATTCCACTTATGTAAGGTATGAGGAATAGGCAAATTCACAGAGATGGAAATGAGAATGGTGGTTACCAGGGGCTGGGGAGAGGAGGGAATGGAAAGTTAGTGTTTAGTGAGTACGAGTTTCAGTTTGGGGAAATGAAAAAGATCTGGTGATGGATAATAGTGATGGTTGCACAACAATGTGAATGCCCTTCACGCCACTGAATTGTACATTTAAAAGTGGGTAAAATGATAAATTTTGATTTATGTGTATTTTACCATAATAAAAAAAAATTTCCCCAATCATTTCTATTGCTAGAGCTCCAAGCTCTATATCTGGTCTTACCAACTCCTTCCCATTTTTTCCTCCAAAGTGTCTGTCTTATGTTTTTCCATCTTCTTCCTGGCCTCAAACTTCATCATCTCTCATGAAGGCTATGGAAATGAACCCTTAAGTGGCCTCACTGATTCTCTTTCCATCCAATCTGTCTCACAGCTTAACTCTCTTAATGCCTTACTCTTGCCTTTAGAATAAAGCTTAATACATATTAAAACAGTTTTCTCTCTCATTCAGTGGGAAACCCAGGCTGGACACCTGTTTTGAAAGAGCATTACTTCGCTAATTTTTTAAAATTTTATTTTAAGTAAACTCTACGCCACACCTGAGGCTTGAACTCACCACCCTGAGATTAACAGGTACATGCTCAGGACACCTGGGTGGCTCAGTTCGTTAAGCATCTGCCTTTAGCTCAGGTCATGATCCCAGGGTTCTGGGATAGAGCCCTGCATCGGTGTCCCTGCTCGGTGGGAATCTGCTTCTCCCTCTCCCCGCTGCTTGTGCTCTCTCTCGATACCTCTCTCTCTCTCTCTCTCAAATAAGTAAGTAATATCTTTAAAAAAAAAATAGATGCATTCTCTCTGACTGAGCCAGTCAGGCACCCCTTACTTATTTTGATCATGAAATACAGCATGCAGGCCGAAAGGTACATTAAACTTCTGTGACCAGGGATCCCTGGGTGGCGCAGCGATTTGGCGCCTGCCTTTGGCCCAGGGCACGATCCTGGAGACCCGGGATCGAATCCCACATCGGGCTCCCGGTGCATGGAGCCTGCTTCTCCCTCTGCCTGTGTCTCTGCCTCTCTCTCTCTCTCTCTCTGTGTGACTATCATAAATAAATAAAAAAAAAAAAAAAAAAAAACTTCTGTGACCAGTTTCAACCACTCATGTAACCAGGTTGAGAACATGGCAGTTGGTGCTTAGAGCTAACTGGCTGGACTGTATGTGTAGACGGAGGGGTAGCAGAAAGTGCCTCAAAAAGAAGATATAGAGACAAATTTCCCTTACTTTATCATCTTAATCCAAGTATGAGGGGCAGCACCTTGTAGCAGGACCAGCGCAGGGCACACAGATAATTCCTTTTAAAAAATTCAATAATTATGGTATACAAAGCCAATATAGGTTGGGTGGGGAGTCCAGAGTTAGGAAGATGAATATCTCTCTCCTTTCCTGGAGGAGATAGACATGGGTGCAGATCACCATGGCAACAGACAGCCATCGTCCATGACAGACATGGGTACAGAATGCAAGGTGGAGTGCAGAGGGTTTCGAAGTGGAAAGAATTAAAATTAATCAAACCATGACACAAAGCAAGGAGCAATCGGTAGTGGGACTTTGTCATCATTTAGTTCCAAATTCCCACTATGAGCTAAGTTCCTGTAAACCAAAAGAGATGGAAGGAAAGAAAAAAAAAAAAAAAACCCTATTCCATTTCTCCAGTACCAGTCTACGAAGCAACTCACAGAGAGTTTCTAGTGCAAATTGTGGAATCCCTTCTCCAGAGCTCTTATGATAGACTTGGAAGTCTTAGGTATCCAGGGGGCTGCCAAATTTGTTAAAGCAGCTGGATGAGCACCAGACTGCCACTTCATTTTGTGCTGTGTAGACACAGTCCGAAGCATGTGAAGCTCCCATAAAGCACTTAAAGTTATTTTTGGACTTGTCTGATCTTCCTTACTACTGAGTTTTTAAGTTCCTTGAGGGCAGTGCATCCGACAGGGTTCTGAGAGGCAACATGGGACCCACTCAAGCCAGTTGAAACAGGGTGGGGAAATGATTGGATTTTAGTTACTCCGGGAGGGTCACCCAACTACACGCAGAGGAGGCTCTGTGGCCAGCCAGGAGCACCTCCCTCGGTGTAAACTAGCAAGGGGCCCAGAGCTGGCATCGCTGCCAGGGGCAGAAGCATCAGCTACTCCTTTACCCCCAGAAAAAGTGGGAAGCTGCTAGAGGACGAAGGAGCAGTTACTAGGCCAATGCAACCAACCCAACCAATGGCAGCCGCCAGGTAGATGCCCCACAGAATTGTGACGATCTTAGCCAAATGATGATACCCAGTAACAGAAAAAATGCATACCTATTTTAAATTTTCTCACACAGGGATCCCTGGGTGGCGCAGCGGTTTGGCGCCTGCCTTTGGCCCAGGGCGCGATCCTGGAGACCCGGGATCGAATCCCACGTCGGGCTCCCAGTGCATGGAGCCTGCTTCTCCCTCTGCCTGTGTCTCTGCCTCTCTCTCTCTCTGTGACTATCATAAATAAATAAAAATTTAAAAAAATTTCTCACACATACTTAGAGATATCAAGCTGCCAATAAAATAAGTCACCTTTGAAATGAAGCCGACGAAAGAACTAGCATTTTCTCTTGATAGTTACCTAACCTTTCACTAGCCTCCTGGAGGCTTAACTAGCCCTGGGTTTTTAGTGTGTTTCTCTCATAGACCACCATGAAATTTCCTAAGCCTTTCTACAACATAAATGAAAGATAGATATCAAAGAATATTTTGGTGTTGCTCTCCAGAAAAAAATGCAAAGTATATTAAGAACACTCATTCTTGGGGCACTTGAGTGGCACAGTGGGTTAACTGGCCAACTCTTGATTTTGGCTCAGGTCTTGATCTCAGGATCCTGGGATGGAGCCTAGAGTCGGGCTCTGTACTCAGCAGGCAGGCTGCTTGAGATTCTCTCTCTCTCTCCCTCTGCCCCTCCCCTCACTCACACTGGCGCTGTCTCTCTCTCTCTAACATAAATAAATCTGGGGCACCTGCGTGGCTCAGTGGTTGAGCGTCTGCCTTTGGTTCAGGTCTTGATCCTGGGGTCCTGGGATCAAGTCCTGCATCAGGCTCCCTGCAGTAAGCCTGCTTTTCCCTCTGCCTATGTCTCTGCCTCTCTCTGTGTCTCTCATGAATAAATAAATAAAATCTTTTAAAAATAAAATAAAATAAATCTCTTTTTAAAAGAATACTCATTCATATAAAAGGATACTCATTCATATATCTTTAGAAACTTGCTTTTAATAGAAAAGGCAGCATTTCTGGGACTCCTGGGTAGCTCAGAAGTTGAGCGTCTGCCTTTGGCTCAGAGGGCGGTCCTGGAGTCCCAGGATGGAGTCCCGCGTCGGGCTCCCTGCATGGAACCTGCTTTTCCCTCTGCCTATGTCTCTGCCTTTCTGTGTCTCTCATGGATAAATAAATAAAATCTTTATTTAAAAAAGCAGGATTTCTTTAGTTTTGCTTTGTATATATGGAAAGTGATAATAAGTATAGTTTTAGAGGGGTGGGAACAGGCAAAATGGGAGAAAGTGACTGGGAGATACAAGCTTCCAGTTGTAGGATGCATAAGTCATGGGAATAAAAGGTATAACATAGGGAATATAGTCAATAGTATTGTATTGTATAGTGTCCTGGGGTGACAGATGGCAGCTACACTCATGGAGAGCACAGCATAATGTATAAACTTGTCCAGTTACTGTGTTGTACACCTGAAACTAAGGTAACATTGTGAGTCAACCATACTTCAATTAAAAAAATAATTCCATAAAATATAGTATCGTTTTCCATACTTCTGGATTCGCTATTTTACTTAAGCATAAGATATTCTTTTCTTATTCTTCCGCTATTCATGAATTCTGCTTTTATCAGCACAATTCAGAGCTTGTTTCCAACTGGTAGGAAGAAAATTGAACATATGTGACACCCAAGTGCTGAATTCCCTATTGAAGAAATGAATGATAGACCTTATCTATCATTTATTCGACTCACATGTACACCCATGTATATTACAGACATTTTTATTTAATTATTCAGGAATTGGCACATGAGATGCATTATCTAATTCCTCTGGGATCTTCCACTGGCAAAAATAAATGCAAAGACTGTGACTATCAAATGCAATTTTCTCTTTTTCATGTATTTTAAAGTAATGACTTTATTATGTCTACATTTAATGACTCATTGTTTTAAAATTTTAAGCAATGTAGAAAAGTACTACAAAGAAAAAAATCAGCAAAAGCCTACCATGTAGAAATAATCATCATTAACATTAGGTGAACATCCTTTTTTGACATCTCTCTCTATGTAGACCCACAGATAGAAGGAATGATAAATGAATACATGGAGAGATAGTTTGGTACACAGAAATACTTGTATAAAACTGGGTACATACTTTGCACAGTATTTTTCAAGTAAAAATAAATTTAACAAACAAGAGAAACAGATGAAACTAACAGATAATTATTCCTTCTTCACTAGGAGAGTAGTCTCTGGAAGAGCTTCTGACAATAAGCGAGGGGGGATATTTAAAAGTTTGGATATTTAAGCAACCCAAATATGTTTTTCAATTTGATTGAAGTGTCCTTGGGGCACCTGGCTGACTGTGTTGGGGGCAGATGCGACTCTTGATCCCAGGGTTGTAAGATGAAGCCATACACCAGGTGTAGAAATTATTTAAATACATAAAACTTAAAAAAAAAAAAGACTAGAATATCCCTGATACTACATAATCTTAATTGAGAAAGCTTTAAGCTAACTCTATTTGTCCTGAGTTCAAAATGATAATTATATTTTACAACTAAAATTGGGAGGGAACAGAATTGGAAAATCTGAAACTTCTATTTACAAATAATCTGGGGCTAGCTTGCTTTGTTTTATGATGCTTATGAAGTTAGGGACAGGGATAAAGCAATACCTTTATTCATCTTTGATCATTCAGACTCAAGTTCATTCAGTCCATTTGTATAAAAAAAATATGTGACATGATTGTTTTTGTGAGACCAGTTAAGAAATCACTAACATTTTCTTATAAACTATATACTTTTCAAAATTCAGGACTACCAAAAATCACAAACTTACAATAAAAGTAAACTTGGACGGTTCTTGGATAGCATCACCACATAACAAATTCCAAAGCTTCTTCAGAGACACAAACACAGCTGTTTCTGAAGTTTGCAAAGTAACCATATGCTGCTAGAAAAACAGATTATTCTGGTTGCATGTGGGCTTTTATGTGCAAACAGAATAAATCTGGCTTCTTGACAGACTAACCCAAGGAAAATTTTGTAAGATTTTATTTATTTCTTTGTTTATTTATTTATGTGAGAGACATGAAGAGAGCAGAAAGAATACAAGTGAGGGGAAGAGCAGAGGGAGAGAGAATATCAAGCAGACTCCTCACTGAGCCCAGAGCCAGGCATAGGGCTTGACATTGGGTTCAATCTCATGACCCTGAGGTTATGACTCTGAGATCATGACCTGAGTTGAAACCAAGAGTCAGAGGCTTCACCAACTGAGCCACCCAGACACTCCACCCCAAGGGAGCTTAAATTGTTTTTAAAGAAGGTTAAAGATTTAAAAAAAAAAAAAAAGTTAAAGATTTTTAGGGACAAATAGTATACTAACCTTGTCGAATAAGAAATATTATATTTTTAACTTGTCCTTTGCAGTAGTTATATTTACTGTGAACCTATCTTTCTACAATTCTTTTATACGGTAGTAATTTCTTTTCTTGGCCCCTGTAGTAAAACCAAAAGACTTCACAAATTTGAAATGTAGCTCAGGTTTCAAATGTAAGTGGAGATATAAACATTTATATATGATAGAGTAATTATTCATACAAGTAATTGGATACTAACACTATTTTGACAATTAGGTCATAAGCATTTAGGAAAAATAAAATAGTTTCTATTTACATAGGACTATCTTGACATTAATTAGACCTCAAAATATCCCTCTGCAGCAAGTCTTTTTTTTTTTTTTTCCAGCTTAAGGGCAGGCATTCATAAACCCACAATGGAAATAGTTACAGGTTTATGCACAGTTAAGAAAATTCATGATTCCCCATTGCCAGAGTAGGTAGAGGGAGGAATTTCTTCTTTCTGCAGTAACAGAGTCAAGAATGTGGTTGATCCTATTTTTAACTTTGATGTCAACAGAGCACAGCAACCAGAATCTCTACTTTTTTTAATTTTTATTTATTTATGATAGTCATACACAGAGAGAGAGAGAGAGGCAGAGACACAGGCAGAGGGAGAAGCAGGTTCCATGCACCGGGAGCCCGACGTGGGATTCGATCCCGCGTCTCCAGGATCGTGCCCTGGGCTAAAGGCAGGCGCCAAACCGCTGCGCCACCCAGGGATCCCAGAATCTCTATTTTTAAGGATGATAAATTCAACCCTGGGGAAGTGCCACAGTGTAGGAAACTCATGTAAATCATCACTGTAACCTAATTTATGACACCTGACCCTCAAAATACCATGCATGTGAATTCATATGTCCTTTCAGATGGGGAAAATTTTAGCAGATGTGTAGTGGATTTAAGTTTTCTGCATTGCCTGGACTGATACAATAAATTGGAAGCAATGGTCAGTGGTCTAATACCCCTCTCATTCTTTCTTTCTCCCAGGCTAGGGTCTTCTACGGTCTTGGGCTCTTAATTCAGTGAGTGATTAACCATTGCTCTCATCAAGTATTTATTAAGTACCATTTTAATTTAGTCTGTTATCATATACTACCTAAATTGTGCTAATTATATCAATAATCCTAGACCTTTAATTATTCTCTCCAACCTGATTCCCTATAATTCCTGTTCCCTTCTCAGTCTCTTCAATTCTAGTGGTTAATAGCCTGTGCCTGGTGCCTAATAGTTTAATAATAGTTCGATAAATATTTGTGTTTTATATATATATAATATATATAAAATATGAATATTTCTCTCCCTCAGACTTTGTCTTTCCATCCTAGTTACCTGTTATAACTCTCAGTCTACCCTGTATTAATAATTTGTGAATGTTTATTAAGCATCAGGTATTGTGCTAGGCAATCTGCATGTGTCTGTTCATCCTCTGTTCATCTTCACAAGTCAATGAAATAAGGATGTCATAATTCCCATTTTTAAGTGACATTGCATTATCCATCTCAGGATTTGCTCCCAATCCTGTCTGCCTCCAAGATGCACTCTTGTAACCACTATATTTATTGTCTCCAGATCGCTCTTGAGAAACTCCACAAAAGACCTTGTTTGATTTCAAAAAACCTCTTCCAGTGGTTCTGTTCTGTTCCCATAAGGTACTCAAGTTCCCATAAGGTATTCAAGTGATTATAGTAAGTAATAAATGCAATACCATATATTACAAAGCCCCAAACAACCAAAGTGCATTATACATTATATTCTATAAGGATAAAAGGGACCAGTTCAGATAACATTCACACTCTCCATTCGTTTTCAATGTAGTCAATCAAAAGAATGTGCTTTGAAGCACAAGAAAGGGAGTCTATGGTTCCTCCTTTACCTCCTACCCTCCTATTAGTATTTTATGGTGTGGTCAAGAATAGCTCATGTTCTTCTATAAATAATGAAATATAAAGAATACTTAGCATGGGGAGCCTTGCTGGCTCAGTGGGTAGAGCATGTGACTCTTGAACTGGAGATTGTGAGTTCGAGCCCCGCACTGGGCATAGAGATTACTTGGAAAAAAAAAATTAGCAAATAAATTATTTTAATGTCCTTCACCTGGCACAAGAGATGCTTGATGAGTAGCCCTGATGTAATAATCTAATAAAACCATTCAACATTCAGCAACTAGTATAGAATCGCTATTATGTATAAGGTACTCAATGAGAGAGAAAATATATAGCAATGGTGAGAAAATGAATGGAGAACAAATAAGAGGGAGACAGTGGCAGGGAGGGAGAAAGAAAGTGATCTCATAGCAGAAGACTGGAAATGCTGAATGAGTAATACAAATACTACAGAAGCTCAGAGGAGCTCACTTTAAGTCTGGATGTGCAAAAAGACTTCACAGTGATGAAATTCAAGCTGTGCCATAAAGGATGACTTTGGATAGGCAGAGAGAAGGTGGAAGATAATTCTAAGAGAGAGGGATAGCTTGAGAAAAGGTTCAGAGGCAGAAAAGCATAAATTTCCTTGGGGAAAAGAATGAACAGATCACACTCGCAAGGGTGACGTCGCTATGTCAGGCCATGGCATGAGCTCAACATGGATGCTGGGAGACTTGAATCTCAGGCTAAAACATTTGAGCTTCTCCCACTGGCAACCAGGAGCTACTGAGAATTTAAAATGGAACAACATGATGAAGACAGGGCTTTAAAATGGATTGACAGGGAAGGAGCCTGAAGGCAAGATCAGCAGGGCATCCATGGTGTAGCTGAATGAGAGATGATAAAGCCTGATCCAACGGAGAAGGAAAAAAGGCCTGAGACATTCTGAAGGAAAAATAAGTAGGGCTCAGTAACTAATGGAAAGCAGGAGCGAGTTGGGTATTTGTATCTCTCTCTGCAACAGAACAGAGTATTTACTTTGAAATCCCACATATTTTAAAAGAAGAGAAATTCAAAATTATTTCTCTATTCCGAAAGCTGTGGACTTTAAGTTATTAAGAACAAGAAGATTGAGAATCTGAACTTGAAGCTCTAACAGCCATTTGAAAAGTTTCCCATCTCTTCAGAGGGAAGTGGTAACTGTGGGGAGGCTATCAGCATTGTTAGCTCTTTTGTTTGAGTCAAGACCAATGAGAAACATCACCTAGTTCACATATATACACAATGTTCTTTTTTTTTTTAAGATTTTAGTTATTTATTTAAGAGAGAGAGAGAGAGTGCGAGCAGGGGAAGGAGCAGACGGAGACTCTGGAGAAGTAGACTCCCCACTGAGCAGGGAGCCTGACTTCCAGGATCAGACCTGAGTCCAAGGCAGACGCTGAGTCACCCAGGGGCCCCTACCCACACACATTCTGAAGATGGATAATTTAAAATGTAAAGGTCTCTTGTTGATGCCAAACTTACACAGCTACATCATTGTTAAATAAACTTTTCAGTAATAAGTCGAAAAGTAAGGGATTGCGAGAATATATGGTGATAAGGAAACTTAATGATCATCCAGACCAAACCCCTCTGTTTTATAGAAGAAACCGAGAACAGGGGAGTTCTGTTTCCTTTTCACTGAAAATCACAATCAGTGCTAACATCCACATCTCCCTCCTTAAGAATAATGTTCTTTTTTTTTCCATAGCCCTTTCCTCAGCCTCAGTGATTCCATCCTCCTGGGAAATGCTTAGAAGCCAGCAGTGTAGCTGTATCATCTCCAGTTCTAGATTTCTCTTCTGTTTAAATCATTGAGAAGGAAACACAACAGGAAAAAACCACTGGGATGAAATAGAGCTCCTGCTACAAGATGGAGCAATAGTTCAGCCAGCCAGTAGCCAAGAAAGAGCAGAGTGGGACTGAGATGATCAGACTGTAGAACAGAGCCCCAACCTGCGCTTGTCCACATTATCTAGTATTTGATACACTTTAAGAAGAGCAAATGGTCATTCTGGTTCCAAGATGTTGGAGAAAAACAGTCACTGCTATCATCTTACAAATAATGGCTATGTATTGGGAATGGAGCAAGGATTTCAGGAAGGGGCAGATAAGCATCTATCATGAACTCAAAGAAACTTGGGGCACGTGGCTCACTCAGTCAGTAGAGTATGCAACTCTTGATCTCAGGGTTGTGAGTTCCAGCCCCATATTGGCTGTAGAGATTACTTAAAAATAAAATCTGGTGGTTTTTTTTTGAAGATTTTATTTATTTATTCATGAGAGACACAGAGAGAGAGGGAGAGACACAGGCAGAGGGAGAAGCAGGCCCCCATGTGGGGAGCCCAATGTGGGATTCGATCCCAGGACCACGGGATCACACCCTGGGCCAAAGGCGTAGATGCTCAACTGCTGAGCAACCCTGGCGTCCCATTAAAAGTAAAATTTTTAAAAAGGAAGGAAAGGAAAGGAAGGAAAGGAAAGGAAAGGAAAGGAAAGGAAAGGAAAGGAAAGGAAAGGAAAGGAAAGGAAAGGAAGAAAGAAGAGAAAGAAAGAAAGAAAGAAAGAAAGAAAGAAAGAAAGAAAGAAAGAAAGAAAGAAAGAAAGAAGAAAGGAAGGAAGGAAGGAAGGAAGGAAGAAAGAAAGAAAGAAAGAAAGAAAAAGAAAGAAAGAAAGAAAGAAAGAAAGAAAGAAAGAAAGAAAGAAAGAAAGAAAGAAAGAAAGAAACTAACTTAAAATTCACTTATTCACTTCCAGGATCTGAAAGATACCCTAGCAATTTTGTATTCATGATTTTTTCTTAAAGACATCCCTCAAAGTATAGTTTAGGCTCAACAAAACCCCGAAGAATGGAATGTGCTAAATAGTCTAGAGCCTTCTAGAAATGCCTCAGAAGTGTCAGTGACCTGCTCTATTAACTATTTACAAGTCCAAATGACCAATCTTTGGCCATCCTTTGTATTTATTAAATTATATCAATAAGACTAGTAGAAGAGATCATGTTTAAGTTTTTACAATCATGGGATGCCTGGGTGGCTCAGCGGTTCAGCGTCTGCCTTCAGCTCAAGGCATGATCCCAATCCCAGGATCAAGTCCCGCGTCGGGCTCTCTGTGAGGAGCCTGCTCCTCCCTCTCCCTCTGCCTCTCTATCTCTCTGTGTTTCTCATGTATAAATAAATAAAATATTTAAAAAAAAAAGTATTTACAATCTAAGAAATAGACTTTCTTTTCATGTCAGTATTTAGGAATTCTTTCCTTCTATTTCACTATTAAATTTAAACCATTTCTATTGAATTTATATTTGTGCATAACAATTATAACTTCAGAAGCAGTTGTAAGTGAGATGTTAACTAGAGCTATTTTGTATGTTCATTGCATGTTCATGCTCTGGAAATATGCTTTAGAGGTCAAAACCATGAAAATCTTGATTCTATTTAGATGGAGATTTATCATAATTTGTGAGATACGTCCAGTATGGTTTCACTTTAAAACCACAAATAAAGTTTTAACAATCGGCATTTTTCTTGTCGAGAGGGCTGTGGTCAAACTAAACATTTCTCTGAAGCCGATTAGGTCCTGAGGTTTTGAAATTCAATATTAGGCAAATATAGAACATTGTTTGGCCATAAGAAATAATTAAGAACTCCAGAACTAACGCAACTCGCCGGGGTCTGCCCCTCTTTTCTGATGACCTGATAATTGGACATAACCTCTCTGGTCTCAGGCCCGACCATATCCAAGGCTGGGGCAGAAATATCTTTTGAGGAATTAGGTGACATTATTTTAGGTTTTTACATTAGCAAGTCCTTTGTTTGCTAGCACTCAATTGATGGAAATTCAAATATTATTAAATGCTTTATTTCTTCTCCTCACCCCCAACTATCCTGAATCCAGAAAAATAGACACATGGTCATTCTGTGAAAACAAAGGAACATTGAACAGTAAATTATACAACAGCCAGAACTGTCCACTGTGTATTCATTCTTGTAACGGGCCGCTGGAGGGTAAATTAGCATATTTAGTTTAAATTCTTATAAAATAGAAATGTGATTGTTTTAGTAGTCTCACGGTTTGCATAGTAACCATCATACTTCATGGATGATCTCACTCAAAATAACACAAAGCTGTGAATAAGGGGAAGGGGAATGTTCTATAAACAATCCAAATGGATTAGGTACCTCTACCGACAAGAGGTATTTAATGAAGTCTAAAATCCACTTTTCCTGTACAAACACAGTGTCACCGTAATCCTATGGACTGTATTTATTTTCTTGGGGCTGAACTCTTTTTTTTTTTTCCCCATCCATAGGCCTAAAATAAAATATGCAGAAGTCATTGAATTGTTTCTATAGCATTTTCATTGCTGAAAGGGACCTCCAGAGGTCACCTAGTTCATCCCCATCCCCAGCCAGGACTCTCCCTAATACTGAATATAGCTGTATAGTGATCTGCATTAAGAAAGCTTTTAAAGATCCCTGGGGTTGGTCAAAAAATAGCTAATATTGGCCTGATTCATAGAACATTATACGTATGTCAAAATAGCCACCTTCATCAAGGAAGACATCCATCAGGGTTAAGTGCTAGCAGTAGCTTCGAAAGGAAAAGCTTTATTTTCTCAGTGAAAAGGGTGGTAGATTAAGGAAATGACCCAGCGTGTTGGCATTTTGTATGTTTGTTTGTTTGTTTAGGTGTACACTTAATGCTTATCAAAAAGGAAACATTGTCTTGTCAAAGACCACTGCAGGGGAAGCCACGAGGTGGCTGCAAGTAAGCACATGACAAGTCCTGTAACAAGTCCTTTCCAATAGCTACAAAGCTGGGGGTGGGGGTGGGGGTGGGGGGTGCTGTTGTGTCAAACAAGATCTGATTAGCATCAAGTCAATGAGGGGCAGATGGTGAAACATAAGAACAATATTGACAACTTGAAACTACTATTACACTGTATGTTAACGAACTGGAATCTAAATAAAAACCTTTAAGAAAAAAAAGAGAGTGAACCTGTGAAAAACAATAAAAGATTAATATTGACAGACCTGCTTTTTAAGTAATATCTTTTGCCCCTAATTGGCTGAGTTTATTAGCGCTTATAATTTTATTTCTTCAACTCCATTGAAGTGTGGGTGCAGAGGACAGGAATTTAAGTGTAATTTCAATCTTCTAAGACAATCACATCGGGTATCGTAATCCTCCACAACTGTATCCAGACTTCTGAATAATTGGATTTAAAGAATGTAGAATCTAGAAATCTAGCCAAAGGAAGACCTGAGGTTCTTATTTGGATTGTTTGGGGCTTGAAGCCTTTCAGTTGAGCTATAGGGAGATTTTTTTAAAATACAGCTATAGCTATTTATAAGTGAGGGACACGTCCTGCCCTGACAATCGTCCCAAGTATCCACTTGGCTTTGTGTATTAACGTCGCATTTTTCCACATAATATAATTGTAAGGTTGCATAGAAGCCTGTTCAACCGTGTGTGCTTTCGGGGTTAGGAGCTGGGGGCGGGGTGCAGGGGCTAGGTGGAAACAAGCTTAGAGGTTTTTTTTACCACATACCCTCTTGCCAACTGTCAAATGCTGTGCTTTGAAACTTCTTTCAAAGAATTCACTTGGAAGTATTTCATTTTTAAAAACAGAGAGGTACCTCTATGCTCTCTTATTAGGCCGGATGTCAGTCTGGGTTACAGGAAGTGGAAAGCTCTGACTCCTGGCCTCTGCCAGCCTCCCTTGTAATTCTTGACTTTGGAAATGGGAAGTCAGCCATTGAGAACTTTTTGATGTGCAGCTGCCTTTCTCAGAGAACACTAGCCAAGTAACAAAATCTTCAGGTTGTCTTTTCCTGTTGTGAGAGCAAGAGACAAAAGAATAAGAAGATCTCTCTGCAGTGTCTTCTTGGCTTTACAACATCCCCACAGTGGACACCTCGCCTTTGAGTTAATGTGCAGTCTACACCTTCACCATAAAACTCAGGCACTTCAGGTACAAGACTGCCTAAGTTACCTGACTCTCTGGCAGAGCAGTTTTTCTTCTCCCTTAAAACTGCTCAGATAGTTGTCCGTTACTTGTGGTTTGTGTACACAACCTGCAAAAAGTGTTATTTTTTTTTCAAGTCACCAATCTAAACCAACTCCCAGAGCAGAATCAAGAAATTCCAAATAGAAGAAACCAAATTAGCTTTTAAGGAAGATCATGCAAATGAAAGTTGTGCAAGGAAAAACAGAGAGTAGCAGATCCTGTAATTTTTATTACAAAAAAAAGTTCACTCTTTACATGCTATGACATCAAATGTCATGTAGAAGTTCATTGCAAGCACACCTCCTTAAAAATATACATACTGTATATATTTACATTCCAGTCTGAGTAACTGGTGTCAAGGTGTAGTTCAGGTTCTAGTGTTCACCCACCCTGTGGATTTGTTTAGCTACTAACTAGACAGCGATTGTATCTTCACTCAGGCACACGAAGAGGTAGAAACTGCTTTTAAAAGAAAAAAAAAAAAGTGGAGTGCAAATGTGAAGATCATCATTGAAGCAGCTCGGCTACATCAAGAAGGCCCTAACTAGCTAGCTTTGGTTATCTCAAGCTGAATACATGTAGTCTGTCCTTTAAATTAAAATCCGAAAAACCTTGGGTAGACGTTCTTCTCAGCACATCGGGGTTTGGCAGAGATCAGCAACTATTGGCTCTGCCCCTCTGCACCAAAGAATTGCATATGACTAAGTTAGGCGACACAGCAGCAGGGCTGGGCTGGCAGTTGGGCACCTTTTCCCTGATAAAACACAAATAATACACAAACAAGCGGCTACAGAGACCTCAAATTGATATCTGGAACCCAGAGGCCCCCTAAGAAACTTGTTTCCCAAGTGAAACCTCTATTAATTTCTGCCCATGCCCACTTCCGTCCCAAGCTGAGCTCAGGAAGTCCGGGCGGGCGTCAGGGGGCCTATGACTTCTGCAGGCCAAGCTTTCTCAGCCTCAGGGCTGAACCTCATGAGGGCTCCTGGGCCTGAGAAGGGCTCCCCGGGTTCTTTCCAGACTTGGTGGTACTGGCTCCTGAGTGGGGGGGCTGGAGGGAAGCCACGGGGCTGTGGGAGGGCAGGAGCCCTTCTCGCTCTCTTTTCTTCTGTTTCATCCTGCGATTCTGGAACCAGATTTTTACTTGGGTATCATTGAGCTGCAAGGAGTTGGCGATCTCGATGCGTCGGGCTCGAGTCAGGTACTTGTTGAAATGAAACTCTTTCTCCAGTTCTGTTAGTTGCTTGGTGCTGAAATTCGTGCGGATGGCGCTGGAGGGGCTGGCGGCTCCGAACTCGGCGGGTCGGCCTGCAGGTACAGACAGGGCGTCAGCGGGGGGCGCGGGGCCCCGGCTCTAGGGGACCCGGGCTCAAGGGCCCGCGCACCTCCCGGAGCAGCCGGGCACACGCTCCGACGTCGACTGGGGGCTCGCTCGAGGGCAGGCGCCTGGGCCAGCAGCGCCCCGCGAGCGCCCCTGCTCCGTAGGCCCGCGCCCCGCGCCCCGCCCGCGGCCCGCACTTACTTTTCCGAGGGGCGCTCCTCCTCACTTTCATCCACTCGAAGGTGCTCAAGGCGGCGGGGAGGCCGGAGGCGGGCGAGGCCGACGTGGGGTAGGCCCCGGGGCCCGGGGCCGCGGGCTGCAAGGCGGCCGGCTCCCTGAGCCTGGCGGGCGGCCCGGGCTCGCCGAAGGCCGCGTAGTCCACCTGGCCGCTGAGCAGGAGGGCGCCGCCGCCCGAGAAGACCGCCGAGGTGGCGTAGTGGACGCGCGCCCCGCCGTCGCCCGCCGGCCGCCCCAGCGCGCACGGGAGGTCGTAGGCCGCGCCGGGCCCCGGGCAGCCCAGGTCCGCCCCGCCGGCCGCCGCAGGTGCGCCGCCCGCCTCGTAGGCGCCCTCCAGGCTGCAGGGCGCGAAGGCGGGCGCGGCCGGGGGCGGCGCGGCCAGAGGCGCGGGCCGGGCGGCGGCCAGGGGCAGGCAGCCCACGAAGGCGCCGTCGCCGCCGCCCAAGGGGAAGGCGGGCTGCAGGGCCGCGGGCCGGGCGTCGGCGCGGCAGAACTTGGGCGCGAAGCTGAGCACGTCGCCGCCGCCGCCGCCGCCGCCGCACGACACGTACTCCAGGTAGGAGCTCATGGCTGCGGCGCCTCCAACGGCGCGCGCGGGCCGGGGCGCGGACTGCGGAGCGCGGGGCCGGAGCGTGCGGGGCGCGGGGTGCGGAGCGCGGGGCGCGGGGTGCGGGGCGCGGGGTGCGGAGCGCGGGGTGCAGAGCGCAGGGTGCGGGGTGGGGAGCGCGGGGTGCAGAGCGCGGGGTGCGGAGCGCGGGGCCGGGCCGCCGCGGGCTGCGCCGCTCCGCCCGCCCTCCTAGCCCAGCTGCCTTCGCCGAGCCATGGCGAGCGAGCCAGAGGGAAATAGTGGCCTAATATAGCGGCGGGGGTGGCCACGTGGCGCCGGCCCGCCAATGGGCGCCCGCCCCGCACGGCCGGGGTCCCGGCTGCACGCGCCTGCCCCGCAGCCAACTTCGCCCGACCTGCGGGCGGCGGCGGCCCAGCGCCCCCGGGCCCGGGGAGACCGGCGCGGCCCTGGGGCGGGCGGGGCGCGAGCGCGGGACGCCGGCTCCGGGACCGGCACCGACGGAGCGGCGGGAGAGCGGCGGGGCTGGCCGCTGGGTGAGGACCAGAGCTTAGAGCGGGAGAAGCCTGTTCTTCTGGATGCGGGGGGGGGGGGGGGGGGGGGCCTCACCCTTGGGCTGCGGACCTGGGCACTAAGCTGGGGACTGGGGCCCCGTGGGGACCGCCCGTAGCCTTTGTCCCCCCTCCCCCCCCCCCCCCCAGTCCCCTGCGCTTGCGGGTTTTCCTGGCGCTCGAGTTCTCCCTCTCCTAAACCGGAGCACAGGCTTGACTGTCCCTCGTTCTGTCCCTCCTTCCGATTCGGGGGACGAAGTTGTACGCCCTGGGGGCCGCGTACCTGGGGCGGCACAAAATCCCCGCGTTTGGACTAGATTTGCACGTTACTTCGCAGCGTTGCCTTCAGTTCGCGTCCCTTCCATGTGTGGCGGCGTGACTGGTGCGTGTCGGGGCGCCAGGTTCGGGTTTGGGCAAGAGATGGGGGTTCCGCCTTGGGGGGGGGCTGCACCAGATGCCCCCCTCTGCCTAGGCTGCCGGAGTAAGGAATGTGCCCGCTGGGGGGGGGGGGGGACGCTGGCACCCGCCCCAAGGCTGCGCACTTCGCTCCGGGCGCTTGGCTCCAGCGCGCCAAGGCTTCCCAGGGACCGGTCAGATCTCAGAGGTTTGGACGGGCTTGTACCTCGAGGCAATTAAAGCTTCTGTTCCATCAGATAAGTGCTGCGTCGTCTCTTGCGAGTGAAATGTGAGGGCTCACAATGTTAATGGGCTCACGTCTTTCCCTTGATAATATGGTTTTGTTTTACTGAGCGTAGAGAGACGGGAAATAAAAGTGCAACTGGCGCAAGAAATGAAGAGTAGAAGGGTTACGAAGACAAGCTTTGCGTTGACAAACTTCCCAACTTCCTCCAACATTTCTTGTAATGCTTTCCTCTTTGGGGCCGTAGGAAAATAACAAATTAAATAAATAAACGGTATTTACACACAGCAGTCATGAAAGAGTGGTTTCCTAAAACTGTGTGAATGGGGTCTACTCTTGGCTTATTCAAGTGCCCTTGAGAATTTGATCTGTTAGAGCCTCTTAGTTATGGTGACAGAGGTTTTATTATTGTTTTACTGATCCACTTGTCATGAAAGAGCGATTGAGGCTTTCCCTAAAATTCCACTTCCAGGAAGCCTGGAAAGTCGGAGCCATCACAGTCGGGGGAGCCAGTTCCTTACTGGGATGTGAACTTGTGAATAAACAAAGTCACACCAAAAGTGTTGCGGGTGAAGCTGAAGTTGAGGCCAAGGTGAGGAAGGGGTAGGTAGAGAGGACACACCTAGGGATGAGCACAAAGCTAACAGGTCTGGGGTTCCTACACTTCTGGATTTCTTGGATTTGATTGGGAAACAGAATCCTGTGCTGAAAATCAGCGCTTCACACTTGATGTTGCTACTTTCAGTTTGCTCCTATGGCCAATCAGATGACAAAGCTCCTAAGTAGTTTTTTTAAAAGGAAAAAAATAGAGGCTCTTTTTTAGCTTCCTGATCAGGAAATGGGAGAGCTAGCTCAGCCTTCATATGTAGAAGCATTTCTTTGCCGTTTCCCATTCTGGGCTCTTAATACAAAAATATCAGCAACTCAGATGCTGCTGAGTTCACATAACACCTCACTCACCCCTGACTAGACTTTAGTAGCCAATTTTTACCAGCATAATGGCCCAGTGAGCACACTCCTATCTCAAAATCATAGGTCTTCTCTCAAAAGGTGCCCATTTAATCACAGCTCCTAGGCCTAGAGTCCCCAGCAGGTCAGGAAGGGGGATAGCCTTGTAAACCTCTCTGGAGAAGACATCACCTGGCTGCAACTCAGGATGTAGGGCAGAAAATCCAGCCTGATTGGCAAGTCTGACCAAAACCTATCAAGGGTTTTGCTCTAAGGTTTCAGAAGAAACAGGCAGCCTTCGCAGCTTGGCAAACTTCATTGCAAAAGGGACTGGGGTTTTCCTGCTAAGCGTTTAGGGCAAAGGTTGGGTCCTTGCTGTCACAATTAAGCATTGACTTTGATGTACCCATAAGCTGTCCACACTATTTCCCTGAAGCAAAATTTTGGAGATTGAACTTCTGCTGGTGGAAGAAAATGTCTTAAAAGGGAGAAAGATTTTTTTTTTGAATTGTGTTGTTTTGTTTTCAAAACTATGGGTGAGAGTGGGTGGGTGGGTGGGTTGTTCAGTATTTTTTCAGACCCAGTTGCAGGTCTCTGATGATCGCTACATTCTGTTCATTCTCTTTACTCCCTTTAATCTCTCAGGCTCATATCCTATATCATATCCTATATCTTGGGGCCCAGAGCTGCTATCTCCACTCCTGGGCTGGTTCTTGACTTGCTCAGATTAGAGTCAAGACTCTTGTTACCTCACACTGAGATTCAACATTTGCCAAAGACCTACTGTGTAAGAACATTTTATTAGGGGAGGTCTAGGCTACAAAAATAAATGAATATATATATATATATACACACACACTAGGGATTCATTACTGGCACAGGTCACAGCTATATTATAAATCTACTCCAGAAGAATCTGAATCTATAATTTTCTAAGGAGAGATTGGAAGATATTATTGGAGGAAATGTATGGAGAAGGATGTAAACATAGGATACCTTGAATACCTTTAATGTTTGTCTCCTAGATGTTCACAGGGTATAAGAGAAATGTCTTACTAATTTTATTGCTTGTTCAAGTCGTGAATTCCCAAGGGTCACTTGGCCTGCTAGGTCCTGGTGCTGTGAGTTCTCAGCAGGAGGTGACAGCAGAGGGGCCTGATTGCCAGGTTGTGTTTGATGTAGGAATGCTTTGAAATCTCTCCCATACTGCTAACCAAGGCAGCCACCCCCACCCCTGCCCCATAACAACCTTTGTCTCTCATTCCAACAACAAGCTTTTTTTCTTGCAGACAGAAGGCAGAAGTGATGGAAGGATGGCACTCTGGTCTTCTGTGTGTTTACAGTTTTTCCTAAGAAGTCTCGTGCAACCCTTCTATACAAGCCTCATCATGTCACCCCCTTGGAGATGTTTTGAGCACATGCATACTCTTGGCCCCACAGCCCCCAAGGATAGAAAGGCTCTTGCTTGTTGAGGTGAAAAGCAGGCGGGGAGGTGGACTTTTCTCTTAAGTAAGATTTGTAGTTCTCTGCAGCAGTCTTCAATTTTCCCATAATGGAAGTGGGGGTGAAAGGGATCCCAGGGACTAACATGAGCCTCCCTGAGGAAAACGGTTTAGAGTGCTGTGCCTTTCCCCGAGAGTTTTGTGAAAGCAAGGCTCCCCTTGCTTGGGACACAGTAAACAGACAAGAAATGTTTGATGGACAGAATGGTGTGTTCTTACCATGACTAATATTGGCTAAAGGATATCCTTAGATTACTGGCTCCCAAAACCACTTCATGAGGGTAGGAATCATAATAGAAACTTCTTTAAATGTGCAGGGGCCTGAGCCCACGCAAGAGATTTTCACCCAGTGTATCTGTCTCCAGTAGGCGTTTCAGTAAGCCTCATGGGTGATTCTAAAGCAAGGTTCTTTGGAACCATACTTTGAGAATTTCTGCTTCAGAGTGGGGTGGGCAATGTGTGGAGAGAGGGGTGGTTCTGTGGGAAGGGCCTTGACCAGCACTGTGAGAGCTCCTGGCTAGCTGGAACATGAGTCTGAACAAGGTTGAGAAGCCTGTTGGGTGGTAGGGGCGGAGAATGTCACGGCCAAACCTAAGTCTAGTCGAGGTGAAGTTTCATAAAATATCCTTAAGTAGTAGTCAGTAGGAGTTTCCCCAGTTTTGCTGACAAAATAGTGCTTTGCAGAGACCTGGCTTCTGCTCCTTTCCGCTTTCCTAATTCGGCTTTGAGGATGCCGGTGAGATAATAAATGAAAGGGTTTTGTCTATCCCAGTCTCCCCAGAGAAAATTCAGAGTGGTTTTGAGGTAATGGAAAGAAGGAAGAGGTAGGAATGGGGGGTGGGGAGGGTCTCAAGAGGGAGGAGCCAACTCTTCTTTCCTTCCACCTCTCCCAAATTATCTGGAATGAGTATTTGAGCTCCAGGGACCCAGAAGGGATGAAATGTCCCTTGCCTAAGCTGTAACTCTTTCTTTGGTTAAAGATGGGCCTGTCATATCATAAAACGTCAGTGCAAGAAGGCCCCTTAGAGGTAAGTGACACTGAACCACTCATTTTAGAGAGGAAGTCACTTTACTCAAAGGTTAAAAGACAAAACCATCCTGCAAAAAATGAGGGTCTCCTGACTGTCCGCAGTCGGCTGCCTGTCCACAGCCTACAAAGAGGGAAGAGTAAAGCAGCCCCTCCTCCACACTGTGGTGTCCTCCATCACAGCCAACAGAGCAGTGTTCAAGGAGACACCCTTTTTCTGGGAGACCATACAGCTGGTGTGGCTGACTGGGAAGCCTGCTGCCCTCTCTTTGCAGTTTGTTTGCTAAAATTGTGCTCCAAACTTCTGAGGGCCCACCTTGAGCCACTCCTGAAAGAGAAGGCAGAGATGGATCTGGGTCCTCACCTCCTCCAGCAAGCAAGAGTAGAGGATCCCTTCATCTCCCGCTGAGCTTGATCCCTGGGGGATCAAAACCAGAAGTGTCCCTAGAGTAATGTAACTGGATAGTACAAAGTTAGCACAAGTGTGAACACACACAGGTACACCCAGGCCAGTTACATTTGTACTAATCTCTCTCTCTCTTTCTCTCTCTTTTGCACCTTTATCTTTTTAAACAGGTAACATATTTAAATTTATGTGGTGCAAAATTCAAAGGTATGCAGTGGTGTACCACGATGCTATGCAGTGGTGTACCACGATGGTATGCAGTGAAAACCTTTCTCCCATCCCTGTCCTCAGCCACCTAGTTCCCCTTCACTAGTTATTAGTTTCTTGTATGTCTTGCCGGAGATACTTCATACGTCTCCATCTATCTATAAATTCCCCCACAATTTTTACATAAATGATAGCATATTAGGTAGACTCTTTTGCCCCATGGTTTCCCTCCTATCGTACCTTGAAGATCATTTCATAGAAGTGCCTACAGAACTTCCTGGTTTATTTTTACAACTTCATGCTGTCCTGTACCCATGTACCACAATTTATTTAACTAATCCTCTTCAATAGGTATTTAGCGTATTTTCAGTCTTCTGCTATTACAAACACATGTTCAAGTTTTTGACCTATAGAAAAATTCCCAGACATGGAATAACTGAGTCTAAAGGATGTGCACTGGCAATTTTGATACAAATTGCCATATGGCTCTCCTTAGAAGTGCATCAATTTATACTTCTACTGGCAACATAGGAGAATTCCTTTTACCTCATACCCTTGCCATCTCAGTGGGGTAGTAAAATTTTTTATTTTTGCCAATCCAATAAGTAGAAAATAATACCTCTTACTGGGCAGCCCAGGTGGCTCAGCGGTTTAGCGCCGCCTTCGGCCTGGGTTGTGATCCTGGGGACCCGGGATCGAGTCCCACGTCTGGCTCCCTGCATGGAGCCTGCTCCTCCCTCTGCCTGTGTCTCTCCCTCTCTCTCTCATGCTCTGTGTCTTTCATGAATAAATAAATAAAATCTTCATAATAATAATAATACCTCTTACTTACCCTTAGAGCACCTCCAAAAATGCCATTCTTCATCTTGTTTGATCCTTTCATAATTCTATTTTACAAATGTAATATGACACAGAAAAGATAAACTACTTGTTGTCATCATGCCCAATGTAAATAGCCAAGGTCAGATGTCCAACACTCTTTCCTCTACACTGCACTGTGTCACAAGGAAGCCTAAGGAGGTTCAAAGAGAGTGGGTGGCTTCAAGCATTCCCTGAAAGACACAGGATATAAAAAAAGCTTTCTGACATCTGCTAAGAGGCCTCCTCTTTAGTGGTTTGATACCAGGACCACATTTCTGCACGTGTCCCTGGAGAGGACCCTCCGGAAGCGGAGGAGCTCTAATTAGCAATATGATCTGACCTAGTCCTAAGCATTAGCTTGGATTCAATATCTGGGAAGCAGTAGGGTGTTGTTTTTAATTTTCCTGAGACCTATTTCTCACTGGCCACCCAGGATCTAAATATTGATCAGCATGGTGTGAGCGAGAGGATGTTTTCCCTAGGTTTTAGCTTTGCATAGGACACTCACTTGGACCTGGTGAGGGTAATACCTAATGCAGGCGTGTGTGTGTGTGCACACACACACACACACACTCACACACACAAATGGTAAACTCCTGAGGTAGACATCGAAGTAGACATCTGACTGTTTCACTGGTGATGAAACTGAAGGCCAGAAAAATGAAGTGAATTGTTTAGGGTCATACAGTGTATCGGTTAGCAAAGCAGAAAACACAATGTAGACCTACCACTGAATTCCTCAGTATCCCCTGCAAAGTCTTCTCTTCCCCAGCCTGCATTCATTTTGGTGAATGACCAGAGTACCTGGCTCAGGCTCTCTAAATAGAAACCTAGGGATTAGCATTCATAACTCCTTTCACTCATCCAGTTATCACCAAGTCCTGTGAATTTGTCCTCCTGAATGTTTTTCCTCTTTATCCTCATTACCTTAGTTCCTTTCTCTGCTAGATTACTGCAGCAGAGAGAGGAACTTTTTTCCTTCCCTCCTATTTCTGCTTTCTCCAGTGACACACAGTATCCCAAAGAGCAAGCTTCCTAAATAGATAACCTCACAACCCAGCTTAAAACTTTCAGTGGCTACCTACTGTCTACAGATTAGGTCCAGTCTCCTTTCCATGGACCCCATGCAACTTTTCTTTCCAGCCAGATGCTCTACTCCAAATGATTCTTCTTTTTTTTTTTAAGATTTATTTAATTTATTTATTTATGATAGTCACACACACACACACAGAGAGAGAGAGAGAGAGAGAGAGAGGCAGAGACATATGCAGAGGGAGAAGCAGGCCCCATGCACCAGGAGCCTGACGTGGGATTTGATCCCGGGTCTCCAGGATCGCGCCCTGGGCCAAAGGCAGGCGCTAAACCGCTGCGCCACCCAGGGATCCCCCAAATGATTCTTCTTGTTCCAGGTTCAGACCTTGCTCTTTCTTCCCTCCTTGCTTTGCATGTGCTGCTCTCTGTGCCTGGTACATCCCTCCTTCCTTCCTAAAAAACCTCATACTTCAGGAACCCAAATTCACCTCCCCTGAGAAGTTTTGTTTTTTTTTTTTTTTTTTGACAGTGCAGTGGTGATAGTGGCTTTCTTTTTATTCCAGGAACATTTTGACCACACTTGTGTTACAGCATCTGTCATGCTGTTTTAGGATTCTTTTTCTCCCCCAGTAGATCAAAGGGCACACACTATTAGTGACTCATTTTTATAGCTCAGAGCCCAGCACCGCGCACGCAGGAGCTGTTCAGTAGGTGCTGCTGAAAGGCAAGGGAGAGAGGGACAGGCTCCAAGCCAAGGACAACAGGACCAGTATTTTAATCGCTTAATGAGTTCAGAACACTTTGCGAGGCTTAATGCTTCAGCTTATTATCTATGTAAAGCAAAATGATAATAGAACATCTCTCCAAAGCCAGCTAATTTCCACCCAATGGATGCTGAAAGAGAAGAGGGAAGGGGGGAGCTGGAAGTTTCTGTCTTTCAAGGGTTCTTTCCTATAGGCTGAGGCAACACTTCACTAACTCCAGAAACTTCTCAGCTGATGTCACTCAGAAAAAGAGTAAAAAGGGGGGTAGCCTGGAACTTTCTTAGAATTTACCAAGAGGACTACAAGTACCACTCAAGAGAGGGTGTATGAATGCTGCACCGCCCACTTCCCACTTCCCCAAGCCCTCCTGCGCTAGAGGCTCTAATGCTAATGACCCTCCCCGCCCCGCCTCCCCAGGCCGCTGCGCGCCGTTTTCAGTCCATCCTTTGATGCTATTTCTAAAATGAACCCCAAAAGAGCTGAAATAAAAATACTCCAGTCCTTCTGTCACAGCAGAACAGAGGAGAGGCGTATCATTGTGGTTGGTATTTTAAGTGTATTTTTTATTGTCCTTTTTATATGGCATTCAAGTTGAGTTCCAAGTTCAACCGTCCAAGTGTTACCCCGCCTCCTCCCACACGAATTACTTCTGCAGGTGAAGGAGACGAGCAAACTAGCTCCGCCCCGTTCCCCGAAGCCTAGTCTCCCGGGAATCTTTTTAAAAATCCCCACACAGTGTCTGCGAAGGCCTCCCGCCCAGCGGGACTCGGCTGCTTCTGGCTAGGGCGAGGTGAGCGGCCCTTTCTGGGCGTGGGGAGCGTTAGGGGGCGGCGGGCTGGGAGGGAGCAGGTGGGGCGGGCCCGGCAGGTCCCCCGCGGTCCGGGGGCGGGGCCGGCGTGTCGCGCCCTCCGCGGCTCCCCGCGTGCCCGCGTCTCCCCTGCTTGCGGCTTCTGGTCGGCTCGCAGCTGGCCCCGACTCGCTCCGAAGTGGGAGGAACGGCTGTCGAGCGGGAAGTGCACCCCGGGTGATTGATGAACCCTTAACGGGACCAACCTCTGCCGCCGCCGCCGCCGCCGCGCACGCGCACGGGCCCCCGCCCCGCGGGCCGGGTAACTCACACCCCCCCCCCCCCCCGGGAGCTCGGGGCCGCAGGCCCGGGGGGCGCGGAGCGGGCGCGCGCCTCTCGAGCCTTTGTGCGGCGCGGCCGCCGGGGCGCCCGGGGGAGGCGGCGGCTATTGTTCCCCGCGGGGGAGGGGGCGCTGCGGCTCCCCGGCGGGTCCCCGCGGCCCGGGACGGGCGGGGGCTTCCTTTGTGTGCGCTGCGCCCGCGACGGGAAGGGCGCGTCGCTGCCGCCCGGGGGCCGCGGCCGAGGGAGGCTGGTGGCGGCTCCGCCACGGCCTGGAGCCCAGCGCCGCCGACCGCGTCCCCGCGCCGCGCTCGCGGAGGAGGCGGAGGGACGTGGTGTGGGTAGGGCAGCGCTTGGAACAATAGAGCCATCAAAGGGCCCTCTCCGCGTCTCCGCGGGAGTCGGCGACGCTCTCCCCCCTCGGTCGGAAAGGCCCAGGCCCAACAGGTCCCCTTGGCCTGCTGCTCGGCCTGCCTCCCCAGTGGAAACCCTTCATCAGTACCGCCAGGGTTCTCCGGGAATCCTGATGTAAATTCAAGTCTCCTCCCGGGGCTCCTACTAATGTTAAAATCCTATTTTCATTATTTTCCAGATATTGTTCTCCCGTACATATGATCCAGACTAGCTCCAGGAGCCAGTCAAGAGATTTTGCCACAGGATCTAGGACATAAGGATTTACCTCCTATCACCCACCTTGCAGATCTCCTAGGGACCTTTCGCTGCCTTCTGCTGCAAATGATTGGACATCCATTTGCATTTCCTCTTCCATCATGTGGGGAAACCTTTTGTTTACTGTGCTCCAGGCTGGACCTGGCCTGAAAGTGGGTCCTTGAATTACCTTTGTACTATTCCAACTTGCCAAGGTGGTTTTGAGACCTGAGGGCCGTATTCAAGCATGGGCGTTAGGCCAAGTATATATGTAATCCATATGGTACCAACGGTGGGCCCCAAAGATAACAGCATCTGTAGCTGGACCAGAAGACAAGCTACGATGAAAACTAAGATTTCATCCTCTGTGATGATCTTCTCCACCACCAGCACCACCAATGCAGTAAGTACAGAGGATTCACCTACTGTCTTTTTTTTTTTTTTTTTCTTCTTCTTCCTCTCCATCCAGGCCCTCTGCAAGAGAGATCTAAGTGAGCTAGTCCTAAGAGGTGGTGAGAGTATGGCTGGTGACTCAGTCTCAGCTCTCTGTGTCCAAAGTGTCTAAGGATAAGTCTGCTCACCCAGTTGCAGTGCCCCAAAGTGACGAGGCTGTAGGCCTGTGGGGACTGGGGTCTTCTGGCCCTCTTTGTATTTTTATTTAATACTCACATACTTTTGTTCATCCTGTTTTTTTTTTTTTTCTTACAGTTCCTGAAAGAAGGACCAAAGTAATGCCAAGAACCCCCAGATGAAGAGGACCTTCCTGGATCTGTAACTGGGATTATTTAATCAATTTTGTACTTCAAGAGAAAGTTTCCACTAATTCTGAGGATAAAGCCAAACAGGCCTGACAGTCCCTTGAGTACTGACAGTGTAAACAAGCTTCTGGCTTCCCCAGGTCGAGCAGAGAAACACTTTTCATTAGAATGTTGGGTTTCTTCTTTGTTATTCAAACATACACCCACACATATCCTCTTCACCCTGGCTAATGAAAAACCTCAACAGATGGAGAGCCTAGGCTCCCCAGACTTATGGCTGAGGAGATGCACTTCCCTCAGTGTGGGTTGGCTAGTACAGAATGGGGGAGGGAGAAGAAATGAGTAGCTGGTATAGGTAATCACTATCTTTTAATACTCCTTACAGATAGAAATTCGAAAAATCCTGTTCAGCAAGGTTAGCAGCCTGTGAGGCCTCGGAAGCCAATTTGGCTGATGTGTCTCTAATAGGGACTAGGCTTGGGGCGGCACCAGGGGGAAAGGACTCACTCCATATTCTCTCTCTCTCTCTCTCATTTGAAAGCCTGTACAAAGAAATGGTACAAATGGATGGTTAACTTAATGATTCATCAGAGGCGGATTTTTCTCTGTCAGGTCCCTGGACGAGGCTGAGGCCTGAAAGCCAGGAGGCAGAACATTTACTTAGCGCCCTTTCTTACTGCCTTTGGGGGGAGGGGGGCCGGACTACTCTGCAGATCGTTCCTCTGCGACTTCCCCATACTCCCGGCCAGCTCAGTTGGGTCCCTCTACCCCCTCGGGCTGGATCCTGAGTTTCTCCCGGTGGCCAGGGCAAGCTCGCCCTCAGCCTGTCTTTCCCCGCCCCCACCTCCCATTCTGCAGTGGGCCATCCGTGCAGCCTCCTCTCCACCCTGCTTTAATTCAACTGCCGGGCCGTTAGAACAACCAGGGGCTCCCAAAAGGCTGCCACCACCTTGCACGGGCCTGGGCTTCAGACTCCAAGCCTCAGGAGGCTCCCCCCAAACCTCCGTGGCCCCTCCCCTCCCCCACTCTACCCATCAGCGGTCTCCATAGGAGAAAAAGAGCTGAGCAAGGCCTGAGCCAGAGCGCCGCTTCCTCCCTCGGAGCGGCGGACGAGGTCAGCCTCCCGGAGGCCGATGCCCGAGACGAGGCCCAGCCCGTGCTCCCCTCCCGGCCTAGGCCCCGCGGCGCGCAGCCCCCGGGAAGCTGCGCGCACAAAGGCGCCGCCGCTGCTGGAGGGCCGGGCTGCGGCTCTGCCCCGAGCGCCCTGCACCCGCAGCCTCGAGGCCTCGGGGCGCCCCCGTCGCCCCCTCCCCGCCGTGAGCCCGCCTCGGGCGGAAGCCCCGGGCTGGGGTGGAGGCGCCCCTCCGCCGCCAACCTGCCCCTTCGCGCCGCGAGGCCCCCCCCCCCGGGCCGCGCTCCCCTCCCCTCCCCCACGCGCTCTCCCCGCCGCTCGAGGGCCGCGAGGGGGAGGCGGGAGCCGCCGGCGCTGCAGCAGCTATTGTGACCTTCCGCCGCCGCCGCGCGGGAACCCAGCGCGAGCGAGCGCGCGGCCGGCGGGGGAGGGGCGGCTGTGCGTGCAGACCTCGGGGTGCGGGGCGGGGGGCGGCAAATAAATAAAGGTTTGCAACCTTGGGCAGTTGGGCGCTTCAGAGGGCGTTCGGTTGTGTTTAGACTCCGGTGCTTCCTAACGCTAATTGCAGGCTCAAAAGGAGCAGAATTTATGGCGAAGGCCAAGGCGGCTTGTTTATAATTTATGAAGTTTTAAATGGCTGAGCCGCGGGCCCCCCTCTCGCCCCGGCCCGGGGCCGCGCGGGAAGCGCCGACCCAGACTCACCACCGCGCCCCCCTCCCCGCGCCGGGAGCCGCCGAGTGTGCCCATCACATGACACTCACGCCAATGGCAGCAAAGAATCCGAGCTATTCTCAGAAGCCTCGGGAAACCTTTCCCCAAAGGTGAGAGAAAGCCGATTTGTCCCAAGCGACCCCCACCACCACCACCTCATCAGAGAGGGGTGCCTCTGGGCCACCGCCCCGAGAGGGAGCCCCCAACCCCGCACTTGTTTGGAGCCTCAGTGTGGGAGGAGGCTGGTGGCAGCCGGCCTAGACACCGTTTACTGTCTAATCCATGAAACCCTAAGCCGCAGATGACACTTGGGGCCTTTGCAGACACCCGCAGACTCAGCAGATACTCCTGCGGTAACACACCGCGCTGGAAAACGCCTGGAGCCATAATGCATTATGTATTTTTATTATTATTTATGGTAGGAAGAGGAGATGAGGGAAAACCGGGCTGAATCTAAACAGCCTGATAATTCATCTATTTAATATTTAGCCAGTTAAGAAAGGTTGTTGTAATCCCTGCAAGGCAGCAAGCTCTTCTCTGACTTCCCTAATAGCTTAAAAAATAATTTCTTACAAGACAATTAGAAATTCTGCCTATCGATGCAAATTTCATAGAAAACAATTTTAAGCCTTGAAAGTGGGTAAAATATCCCTTCAGTTGAAGTCATTTATTCTGTTGATACACTTCTACAACATGTATACTCTAAACCTGCTCAGATAAAGTGAAATTTTAGCAAAAGGATAATCCCCTCCCACCCCCAACCTAACATGCCATTTTAAAAACAGCACAAAGGAACAAGGAAACTAGATATTATTGGAGCCATCATTATTTAGCGAAACACAAACATCCAAATAGAAACGATTGTTGTTCCACCAGAAGATTAGAAGTTAAATTATTTCCACACAATGGGAATTTCACCTCGTGTCACCGGGGATGTAGTAGGAGTTGCATTATTTGTCAGACCAAATAGAGATGCGTGGGCAGACTTTGCTGAAATACAAAAGAATTGAACCTTATCTGAAGGCGCTTTCCAAGTGTCTCCTGATAGAGGAGCGGGTGGACGTTGTCCGCCCCTAGCTAAAGCCACACTAATATTTACAAAATGGATATTAACCCTTGAAGACATTTTTTGCCCGTTTTGTACAAAGAAACAGGAATAAACAAGGTGTTTGTACTTGTTATGTTCCATTAATGAAACTTTTATTACTTTACATCGCGGGGGACGTCTGTTTACTTTAGAAATGAACCACCAACCGTTATAAAGGAAAAAGTCCTGACAGCATTTCCTAGAGAAAAAGCTTAGGTGCGTGTTTCCAAATGATCGTTTCTTTTTGTGCGCCTCAGCTTTTTCATAGCTCAGTTCTTACAGCTTCACGTGTGTCTTTTCTTTGATTGTCAGTTTTCTCTTAAAGTTTATTTTTTATTAGCGCAGAAAAGTGAGTGCTGGCCTCCCCAGTGTAAATGCAATCTTTAAAAAGTCGATTTGTGTTCTAAAAAAGAGGGTGGTGGAAACAGCATAAGCAGGCACAGCACAAAGCCCTACCCAAATTATCCCGCCCAGGCCATTTCTAGGCTTGCATCCTCAGATTTTCTCCCCTGATGTCAATAGCTGCAATGTAATCAAGTATCCCCAGAACCAATTCGTGTGCCAGATTCCAAATACATTTTTTTTTAATGTATACATCCAAGAGTCAGCCTACTTGGGGGGCCTTCTATTGGGATTGTGCGAAAGATAAAAGGCAGAGCGATCTACTTCCAAGTGTGCGTGATTAACACAGATACACTTCCGACTGAGAAATTTTTTTTATTCTAAATATTTGTTCAAATAGTACCAGACAATTTGAAATCCATAAACTGTGTCGAGTGGTGAGGGCTGCGGCTGTTGAGAAATGAGTAACGGGTGTCGTGCCACGCCACGGGGCCGCCTGACTCTACCCATGAAGGACAATTTGCGGTCTTAATCCTTTACATCAACTACAAACACCAGCCACGGTTACAACTGTTCAAAACTACTCTCTCAACTAGTTCAGACCAAGGGGACTAAAGAGGTGAAACGTGGCCCCCGCGGCCTGGGAGCGCGTTCCTAAGCTTGGCTGGAGAATTCTACAAATATACACATAAATACATTAAGACGAGGATAAATAATCAGGGAAACGAAATGACTCGCTTCAAATAATAAATACAGATCGTTGAGTCCGATGCAATCCTTACGGGACGGGAAGGAGCATATAAATTAAGGTCTCCGTCACTAAGCTAGACGCGGGCCAGGCCCGGGCTGCCCGGGCGCTGGTCCCTCCGCAGAGCGCGCCGCCGGTGGGTCTCGGACTTACCTTCGGGACACCACTACCCGATTAGAGTCCCTCGGTCCGCAGTATATGGCACTGTCGGGGTTACAGAGGAGAATCCTTGCGGCTGATTTATGGCCAGTCACCCCAAGGAGGGCGCGCCTGGAGGGGAGGCCCAGTCGCCCGCGTCTCGGCCGCCGCGGGCCCGAGACCAGGAGGCGGCGACCGGGCCGGAGCGAGGGAGGGGGTCCCCGAGCTGCCCCGCGGGCCCCGCCCGCCACCCCCGCCACCAAAGCAAAAGAGGTAATTGCGCCGCGAGTCCCGGCCGGTGGCGGCCGCTACAGATGCGTCAGTTTGGGGGCCTCGGGCAGGCGTCCCTGAGACGAGTGGTGCGCCGACAGATCTGTGTAGGTGGGATGAGGGTCGCACGGTCCGTGGTGGTGGTTGCCCGGGATCTGCGCGGCGCAGCTGTAGTCCACGCTGGCCGAAGACGGGTGCGAGAGGTGGCCCAGGTTGAAGACCGGCCCGGACGCCGGCGCCATGGAGTCGACGAAGTTGCCACCCACGTACACCGGGCTGCCCTGCAGGTTGGCGCTGGCGAAGCCGCCGCCGTTGCTCGCCATGGGGTGGGGCTCGAACTCGGGCGCCGCGTAGCGCTTCTGCTGCGGCAGGCAGCTGCTGAGCGGCGCCGTGTAGGCGGCCAGGCCGTACATGTTGGGCTGAGATTTGGCGAAGGCGGGCGGCGAGGGCGCGTCGTAGGCCAGGCCGGGCACGGGCGGCAGCTGGCCCGAGTAGGCCACGTGGCCCGCGGCGCTGCCCAGCGGCGGGCTGCGCTCCGGGGACTGCCCGGCCGGCGAGTGCAGGATGCCCTTGGCCTTCTGGTCCTTCTTGTACTTCATGCGCCGGTTCTGGAACCAGATCTTGATCTGGCGCTCGGTGAGGTTCAGCAGGTTGGCCATCTCCACGCGGCGTGGCCGGCACAAGTAGCGGTTGAAGTGGAATTCCTTCTCCAACTCCACCAGCTGTGCACTCGTGTACGCCGTGCGCACCCGCTTGGACGCTGGGCCCGGCGGGCTCTTATCCTCGCAGCTCTCTCCTGGGCAGGAAGGGAGGTAGAGGGGATGCTGAGCGGGCGAGGAGGGGGCACCCAGGGCTGCAGCGGGGTGCTTCCCTGGCTCCTCTATCCCTCCCCCCACCTTGGCAGTGGGGGAGGGGCGGCTGAGAGGTGAGATTCGGAGCGGGACCTCGCAGGCCCCAGTCCTACCTAGGAGTTGCACCTGAACCCCCCCCCCCAATCTGCCTTCTGAGGTCCTATTCACTCTGCCGCCCCCTCCCTTCCAGCCCAGTCCATCATCCTGTCCCTAAGGCTAAGGCTGTGGAGGAGTTTAATGAGAGACTAGTAGCAGCTGCTAAGGCCTAGCCACCACCCCCCTCCCAGCCCCCATTAAAAGAAGGGCCAGACTTCTTTGAACACTCTTCCCAGACTCTGCTGGGGGATGGAGGAGAAAGGCAGCTCCCTCTCTCCCCCCCTCAAGCTTGCTTCGGGGCTGGCTACTGAGCAAAGCACCCCAAGAAGCACAGAATGAGGGTGGAGACCTGGGCACCTCACTCCAGCTCAACTGCACCCAAGGGCTCTGCACCCAAACTCAGGGAAGTAAGAAACCATAAAAATACTGCCCCAGAGTTTCAGGAGCTCCAAGGCCAGCCTGGGTGCATTTTGAGTAATTCAGTGCTGGGAGCAGCAGTCTCAACCTCAACCCTGGTTTCCACTACCCCTGCCACCTCTCAGCAGCTTGTCCACTCCCTCCCTGCTTGTACAAATGGATTTCTCCTGGGAGGGAGGGGCCTGGGCTTGCAGCTGGGAAGGAGGAGCAGAAGATGCTTACAGGCTGGAAGGCACTTTCCCCGTAGGAGCAGCAGCCCCAGAGAATTGCAGGCAAACCAGAGACTTGATAACAAGCTTAGTTACATCCGAGGACTCAAACTAGCTCTGGACCTGGAAGCCAATTCATCTACCTAAAAATAAATGGCATCAAAGGACACAAGGCCAGAAAATTTTAGGAACCAAGCAGGCTGAGGAGAATGGCAGCAGGCCTTAGGGCTCCCGGCCCTGCCCGTCTTCTTCTACACACCGTGAATGGACCCACAGAAGATCTCAACTCTAGGATCAGCTTTTTCAGGAAGAGAAACCCAAGGCTGCTCCTGTTTCAGAGCACATCCTCTTCCTCTAGGATATGACCCTCCACATTATGGATTTGCTGGGATGGGGAGATCTGGGCTGGGGTACACCAAGCAGAGTCCATGGCTAGGTCTTGCAGGCTCTGGTTGGATTCAAGCGCACCATTCTGTGGTTTTGTCATCTTGGGCAACTCTAACAGTCTCCTTATCTGTAAAATGGGGACGTTATTATATACCTACCTCAAAGGGTTCTTCAGAAAATTAAATTAGATAATGCTTGTAAGGCATTTAGCAAGGTTGTTAACATGGATCCATGTTAGCACTCCACAGACTTTAGTTCTTACTAATTTAAGGGAGTAAGGTTGGTGTGATGTAGACTATGTAAAAACTCAGGCACCTGGGTGGCTCAGTGGTTGAGCATCTGCCTTTGGCTCAGGTAGTGATCCCAGGGTCCTGGGATCGAGTCCCGCATCAGGATCCCCGCAGGGAGTGTGCTTCTCCCCCTACCTGTGTCTCTGCCTCTCTCTCTGTGTGTCACTTATGAATAAATAAATAAAATCTTAAAAAAAAAACAGGCTTGGAGAGTCATAATACCTGTCTTCAGGTTTTGAAGAGCTGTTGGATGGAAGGAGCTAAGTTAGGACCAGCAGCCTAGGACAACAGATATTAGGTCGATATAAGAAAAAGCTATCTACTAATAACTGTGGGACTTGTCCAGCAATGGCACCAGCAACCTGGAATGGAGCATCCTGCCCCTGTACAGGTGTGGCTCCAAATCAGGGACACTAAAAGAAAGGATATTTCTGCATGAATAGGAGTGCAGACCTATGGCCTCCAAAGCTGGACTTCCAGCCCTGAGCCTCTTGCTTCCCAGGTGAGCTAACTTCTTGGGGTCAGTCTGGGGGACTTAGCCCAGGGAGAGCGCCCTCAGAGAGCTACCTGCAGTGGCACAGCTGTTCTTTTGCTTGGAGTTCTGTCGGGACTCTTTCATCCAGGGGAAGATCTGCTTGCTGATGGTGGCTGAGGAGCCCGAAGCATTGGGCCCACCCTTGGCCTTCTTGGCAGGCACTCCACCTCCAGGATTGGTGGGTGAGGATGGGGGCAGAGGTGGCGGTGGAGGAGGGGGTTGTGGTGGCTGCTGCTCTGAGTTCAGGCCAGGAGGCTGGCTGCCACCCCCTCCACCCTGGCTGTTCCCAGTGCCAGGCCGCATACAGCTGCCATTCAGTTCTGTTCCTTTGTGGGCCGGGGCTCTCAGAGGTGCGGAAGTCTGGATGGAACAGGCGGATCCGGGATAATCGGTGTCCAGGGAGCTGGCGGCTGCAGGGGGTGGGTAAGGCTGATGGGGGGTGCCGTAGTAAGCGTCGGTGGCTTTGCTGTAGCCGTAGCCTCCGAAGAGTCCCGGGTTTTCATAGTAAGCAGCCTTCTGCATGGTGCACTCAGGAAGCTCCAGGGCCTGTTGACCCTGCTCAAATAACATTGACCACCACTGTCTCCTTCACCACCTCCTCCGATGTCTGCCGAATCCTGAGGGGGCCGGGGTAGCCCCAAGCTCCAGGTGACCTGTGGAGGAGAAAAGTGAAAGGCCCCAGAGGGACTGTAACTGACAAGACAACCAGTGTAGAAGGACTAGCTCGCCCTGCTCTCTGCTGCCTTCATAGTGGGAAGATCTGAGACTTTATGAAGTTCAACTTATTTGAACCTTTGGAAAAGTCAGAAGGCATTTCCATAAACATAAGAAAAGACCTTTCCTTCTCTTGAGCTCAACTCCATCCAAGAGAAGGGGCTCCCTCCCCACGCAGACACTATTTTCTTTCTTCAAGATTGTCCATTTAGCTTTCGAAATGGCATAGAAAAGCACTTATGGCCTCAAACGTTTTAATGGCTGATCCTCCCACTGGACTTTGAGCTCCCTGCAGGCAAGGACTGTGTCTTATTCATCTACATATTCCTAACACCCAGTCCAATGCCCTTCCTGTAGTAAGAGCAATAAATGCCTGTTGCATGAGTGAATGGAGGGACCAACCAGTCAATCACTGGGTCGCCCCAGGATGTTGATGAAAAAATAAAACTCTATAACCCACTCAGAACAGCCAGAACTCTCAAAAAAAAAAAAAAAAAAGGTATCTCCCCCACCTGGTTTCAAAATCACAGCATCTTTCATGGAGACCGGATAGTCAACTTTCTGGGGACAGGGTGAGAATCCGCCCAGTTAACTCTGCGGGTCAATGTGAAATGTACTAGAAGATAAAAACCAAGAACACTTAGACTCCCAAACTTATTTTGAGGCTAAAAAGTGTTTCTTCTCTTTCATCTACAATTTTCTGGAGTCTTTACTTTGTCCTCCACTACTTCTAAATGGATACCACTAGAGATGGGTGAAGAGATTTAGAATTTGAAATGTATGGAACATGGGTGAATGTAAAATACTTTATATTATAATTGTATCATGTTTATGCTGCACCCATTACATAAATATATATTATTATTGACCTCTGCTCTGGATCATCTGCTGCACCCCACCTCCACCCGCTGCACAACCAATGAGAGAACCTCTCATGGCATGATGAATGGACTGAGAATTAGAAAAAGGGGGGAAAAAAACAACTAAGAAAAATTCTGTCCCTTTTGTGTCCTCTGATTCTTGATGGAGGTTTCCCTTCTCACTCACTCCACCCCCTTCTCCTGAAAGGCTCCTAAGGAGTTAAAGTATAACTGGTACCATTCAACCACTTTTGTCTGCTTGATAAAGAAAACTCATAGGTCAGCTCCCTGGTCTTAATTCTTGATCTCCTCTTTCAGGCACCTTTCCTTCCTCAAAACTCCCTGGGCTTCCATCATGGTCATCATGATGGACCACATTGTCTAGACAAGTTATGTGGCCTAATAGATTTGGCCACTAGGACCCAGCTCACTCCTCCATTCCCTCATTTCTCCTCCACTTTCACCAAAGAGCCCAATATTTAAAATTCCTCATATTAGCCTTTGTCTGATAGTATTGTTGCCCATTCTGTTTCAAAATACAAGTGAATTTGACATTTATCTTGATAAGACACAAGCCCTTTTCAATGGGATAACAGAATGCTAGAAAGCGTTTTAGAAACTGTTTCTATTATTGTTCTTAAATGCACATGGTTAAGATACCTACCTAGCAAAGCTGGTCTTAATCTTTCTTTCACTCATTTTCTATATCGTTCTCTGACCACTAATGTTACTGAATATCAAATGGAAAGTTACACCCTCATCCTGTGACTAATATTTATGTGTTTGCCTCCAAGCCAAAGGACTGGGTACTCTGGGTTTAGTTGTTTCTGGGCTTTTCTGGGGATCCTGGTTCCGGTCTTAATCTGTGGGCCCTCTGGATGTCAAAATGGTCACATGTGACACTCAGACCACCAGAACTCACTGCTGCTTCTGTCATTTTGTTTACAACTGTGAAAGCAAAATACACCCCCCGTCCCCCGTCTTGCCTCCCAGGTTGACCAAGTTTATCTTGATAGGTGGACAAATCACGTTAAAATAGCCTCTTTAGGAACTGACCAGGTCTTCGAAACAGATGGCTTTACATATATATTTGTTCCTATGGCATATTCCTGGAAGAAGCTCCGAGTCCTGGGCCTCCAAAGTGTAAATACTTGGCAGCTTCATGAATAACCACAGCGTCTGTTCTCCTGCCTCTGTTTTCATTGTCTTAAGGAATTTGAAGGCCCACTCAATGAGGAGCCACCACCCCAATGTCTATTGCCCCAGAAGCCAGGGCAGGAGGCCTCTCCTCACCAGAAAGGGCTTTGCAGCCTCCCACCACCACCACTTTATAATGCCCCAAAGAAGCGAACTCTACTAAAACAGAACCCCAGAATATTACGATAAAACTGTTTTTTTTTTTTTAAAAAAAAAAAAAAGCTTATTTTTTTCCAGAAATCCCTACTCCTTGTGAACTCTGCTTGAACCTAAAAAGCAGGAATGGGTCATAAATCACTTGGACAATGGTCAACTGTTCAGTGGCTCATCTTTTCGATCACCCCCCCCCCCTTTTTTTTAAAGGCTTTCTTTTTTTCCGCCCTTTGGTACCTCTGCTCATTTTTGCTCGGGGACCCAAACGCCTTGGGGTGAAGACCAGCCCGAGCAGGGGGAGGGGCGGTCTTCCAAGTCCTCAGCTGCCCGTTTCTCTCATTCCTGCTCCTCTCGGCCTCCGGGGCACGGGCCGGGGCAGCCTCCCCAGAACCCCGCCGGGGCACGATCCCCGGCCCCTTCTCGGGTAGGGGCACTAAAGGGGGTCTGGCTCGACCTTTCCCGCGGTCCGGGGAAGTTGCCCAGCGGGGCTCGGAGGCCCAACCGCAGGCTGGGAGCGCAGGGCCGAAGGGTCCCCGGCCAGAAGGCAGGCGGCCCTCGGAGCGGCCGCCGCACCCGCCGCGCCTCCGAAGCAGCCGAACCCTGATACTTGCTCACTGCACTTAATTCTGCCCGGGATCAATACCTAATATGATACCGAATAAATAAAAGGCGCTCACAGCGGCCAGGGGACGGGGTTATTAAGCAGCTGGAGCTCTCACGGTGCATATCAATGCACCTGTCATTGTGGTTTGCAACAAAATTTATGACTGCAAGCGCGGCGGCAGTAAACGCTTCAGCAAGGAATGAAAAGAAAAACACTTCCCAAGGCCCGGCACTTTTCAGAAGTGGAAAACAGGCTCCGCGTGGGAGGAAGAGCAGCAAAAGGATCCCCCGCTCGGCACCTCGGCCGACCCGCGGCCCGCGCGCCCCGGGCGTATATAAGGCGGCCGCTCGGAGCCGCTCTGCTGGGCGGCGGGACGCGGGAGCGGACGCGCGGCCTCGCGGGGGCCGAAGACCCGCCGCCGCCCGCCGCCCGCCGCCCGCCGCCCGCGGTCCGGGGCCGCCGCCGCCGAGGCTCGCTGGCTGCGCGGAGGCCCGGCCGGGACTCGCTCCGCAACCCAGTCACTTATGGACCCGCAGAGTCCGGGCAAGTTGGAAGGAAGGGGGAGGCGATGGTCTGCCGGGTGTTTCTGTTGCTCTCACATTTTTCGAAGGTTCCAGTTGGCCTTGGCTCCTCTCCCTGGTTGTTTGTTTGTTTTTTTTTTTTTTCCCTAAACCAGGGCCTCGGAAGCCCACAAATCTCTTTTTGGCGGACAAGACTCTTGCTGGGCATCCCCGTTAATTCGCTGGAACACAGCAACGATTCTTGCTCCCCGTTGGCTTTGCCGCTTCGGGATTCCCGAACCGCTCCTTGGGTTCGCTCCGTGGGGATGGAGGTGCCGCGGCGCCGGGAGAGCTTCCTGCCCCGGTTCTCTCCATCTCGCTGCAGCCTGAGCCTCTTCTGCCCTATGGGAAACCCGGACGCGCCTTCTAAATCATTCTTAGTTAGCCCAGATAACTCAATACGTAATACACCCTGCATTTAAGGCACCGGGCTCACCCCATTAAAGCGCCATAAATTTGAAGGCCGATGATGGGTTATCATGTAACGGGCAGCAGTTCACACTGAGGTGATCCACTTCAAAGCCGCCCTTTGTTTTATGTCTTGATGTATGAATCCTGAGATGGCTACCTTGAGTTGCAGGACAGATGGAAATGTAGTAGAAATTATATATATATTTTTAAATCACACTACTCACCACAATTGTGTATGTGTGTGTGTGTGTGTTCTCAAATTTTGGCTGTAACTCTTTTTAGGTTCTTCGGGTTCCTTTTGATATTGTCGAGGCAGATCTGGAACAAGATGGAAAACCCTCAGTGGCAGCCGGTTCTTTCTTACGCACACATGTTGAGAGGCTCTACCCCTTTTAAGGGTGTCATAATCAATGTGACTATTGTATATGTTGGCCGCAGTCACTCCGGGTGTCCCGGCATTAAAAAAAAGACGTGGTCGGCTTCTAGGGAGTCAGTGGACTTTAACACAAAATCTTTGGCCGGATGGGGTAAGGAAGAGCTGCGACCTGAGGAAAACGCTAGACCCTCGGGCAAAGGGTGAGCCAAGTGGGTCAAGGCACCACGGCAAGTAGTTCTCTCCTGCTTCTACCAAGCTGTAAGTCCTCCAGGTGACTTAATCCCCCAGGCCGAGCCCACCGTCCTAGGAGCAAAAGAGAACCTTGCAGAATTGGGGATGGGAGGAAGGCTACAGCACAGAGCACCAGAAAAAGAGGACTAGGGCGCAGATGGGCCTGGGGAGGTCCTAGTCAATGGCTGTCCTGCTCAGCCCCAGTGGGAAGGGAGCTGGGCACTCTTTTCTGGCTTGTACGTTGTATCTTGACCGGTTGCCCTGAATTTATTTTATTCCAGTGGGTACCCACCACACTCCTGGCCTGGGCTGCCCAACCACCCCTGGGTGGGGATCAGGCTACAAGGCATCTAAGAAACAAACATCCCTCCTACCCTCACCCAGAAAGAGACCGAGCTGTCCACCACGACTGTGGGTGCTTAACGGGTGCCCATGCAGGTCAGGTGAAAGGAGAGACACAATCCCCCCTCTTGCATCTGCCCTGTGCAATTTGTCGACTCAGTAGTTTGCAAACACTAAACCGCGCAGGAGAAAGCCCCACACAAAGCGTTCCAGTCCCTTCTAAAGACCAGAGCACGCAGCCATAAGCCTTTGAAGTGACCTTTGGCTCACACAGCAATAACTCACCCCTTAATGAACACCCAACGGAAGCGCCTCGGAGAGATCCCGGCCCGGTAGGGCTCCTAATATCGTGCCCGGGCTTCAGCTTCCCAGCCGGCCTCGGACCCAGGGGGCCCAGGCTGCTGGGGCCGCCCCAGGGCTGCGCAGTGGGGGCGCCATGTATCCAGGTCCTCAGACCTGACTGGTGAGCCCCTGAAGCTACTTTATATGATACATTCACGTGAGTGGACATCAACTTTCACTGCTTGAGTCTTTTATTATTATTTTTTTTAAAGAGGATTCTTGAAAAGTAGGATCTTCCCCTTAGAAGACAGCTAAATTGAGAGGCCACCAGGGCCGACCCCACGCTGCCTGTACCTAGATTTTGTTTTCCTAGCCGTGGAGGAACAGGGTAAGTGTGCTCCTGGGCGCTCTGCGATGCCCTGTGCACCCTGCTCTCTGGTGCAGGAGGCTTGGCAAGGGAAAAAGAAAGAGGACCCCAAGGGGGACAAAGTTGGGCCACCCAGAGTCCCCACTGCCTTCTCCTGCTTTCCCGAATGCTCAGCCCACCCAAAATCCAGCACAGGCCCAACATCAGCCTCCTGCTTGCCCAGAATCGTAGGCTTAACCCGGCTGGCTCTGGGCCACCGGCTCAAGTACCCTTTCCACAGCCAGAAACTGGGGGAGCAGGAGGGAGCCCCATCTGTGAGCTGTCAAGGAAGAGCTGGTTTGAGGCAGACCCGGCCCTAGACCCCAACCCCCACCAGCATCCCCAGGAAAAGTCTTTAGGATAGGGAGCCTTGGTGCGGATTATTGAAATTTTCGGGGAAGTTATAAGTGAGTGCTCCATGGGGCCAAATGAAATGCTGCTCGCAGTAATTGGATTCAGCTGACTAAGTTGGCAGGCGCGCTGCTCCAAGGCAGCAGGCGAAGAAAAATGTCCAGCGACTTTAAGTTCTGATGGAGCCAAGAGCAGCGGATTGACAAAACAACTTTACTGCTCTGCTTTGATGGCGATGCCCTTGGAAGTCGGTCCCTCTGTAGCTGGGGCCTGTCCCAACCTAGGCTAAGGGACTGCTCCTTGCTTTCTGGGACCCTTCCCCACAGAGGCCCAGTCTGGCCCAGCCGTGTGGCATTCCCACGAGCCTGGAGCTGCTCACTTGGACTCATGGAGCTGCTTGCTTGGGCTTTGGCCCCGGAAAAACCCAGGATGAATGGACCTGTCCTCCTCCAGCCAGGAGCCACAGGATCCAGTAAACAAAAGGATGCAAGGGATGCACAAGCCAAAATATGATTTAGCTTTCATCCTGGGTTCTTTGGGGAGAAGGACCCAGGAGCCCTAAATCTTTTCCCTGACATTATGGAACTCAAAACCCAGATTAGTGAGGGGGCATGTGGAGGAGCCTCTCAAACTCTTCTGAGTAGTTTGGGGGTTCTCTTGAATTTGGGGGGGAAAGCCTGAGTAGCACTTTAACCTCTAAAGGAAAAATAATATTAAGCCAGCAGCAAGAGATAAAGGCGTGCATATGTGGAGCTAGCTCCCAGAACAATGCAGGGAGCTGGCTGGTCACAGAGTTTATTTTAAATACATATAAATCAACCTGCCTGTGCCCAGCCAGGCAGCCCAAGACACGGAATTAATATGACGCTCCATCTTACTTTGGCAGTGACAGTGTAAAAAAAAGTTTCTTTTTATTCATTTCATTTTCCAGCCCATTCTCATAACTGCACATTTACCCCCAAAATACTTCCTCCAGCCCCCGACCCCCTCACCGACCCTCTCCTGAAACTGCCACCTCCTCCCTCCAACCATGCCATCAGCCACCCCCCCCCCTCAGCCTGGCAAGGTAGTGTGTCCTCCTAACCTTTGGGTAGGCGGGGAGCATCCCCACAAAGCGAACCTCCTTACGATTAATCACCGTCCCCGATGTATATGTAGAAGTGTATCTAGGTCTACGCGGACTGCCTCACCAATTGGCAATAATCAAGATCACAGATTACACAAAATAAATCATATTTAGTATCCCATTCAGGGCAGCAAGCAGCCCGGTGCCCAAAGATTTCCATTTTGTCATGCAATTGCTTACCTGGATCCCAATTTATCATAAACCTGGTGTCCTCGGCCTCAGAGTGGGCGCCAGTGGGGGGCAGAGCTAGCCTTCCCCCTTTGTCTGCAGACAACACTGTCCCAACCCTGGTCTTGCGCGCTCGCAGACGCGGCCATATACCCGAGCACACGGAATTCCCGGTAGAACGGAACCAGGCTGAGGTTCAACTACCAATAAACGCAGGAGGAACGAGTCCGTCGTCCCGAGCTGGCTTCGCCCGCGCTGCGCGCCCGTCGGTCCGCCCGCCCGCCCGCCCGTCCGCTCCCAGGCCCCGAGCGCGGCCACCCGCGCCCCCACCCACTCCTGGGTTCCTGCCCAGCCCTCCCAGACCCCCCAGAGCTCGGGGCTTGTTTTGCTTGCGGAATGTGGCCCTTTCTGGATTTGGAGAGAGCCCCGGAAACCCCCTCGTAGTCGGGAAATACAGACGCTGCCTTCAAATGCGAGCATATTTGTTCACGTGACCCCGAGGGAAGATTGTACTGATTGAGGCTGAAACTTTCACGCCATCCAGCCCCGGAGCGCAGCCAGGCCTGGGGGCTAGGAGGAGGGGCAGCGAGCGTGGACCCGGGCCCACTCCCCGGAGCAGACACGGGTGGGCGCGGAGCCCAAGGAAAGCCCCCATCTCGCCGCAGCCCCAGCCCGGCCGCCGGCGGGGGGTGGGGGCGCTGGGGCTCTCCCCCCACGACCTCTGACCCTGGCCCAGCCTTGCACCCGACTGGCCCACGGATGGGCAATTCTGGAGGCTGCCTGTCGGGGGCGGCTCCGGACGCGGCGGTGGAGCATCAGGCTCCCCGGGCGAGCCTCGCACCCGCACGCACCTGGGCACGGCTCGGCCGAGGCGGCCGCGCTGCCCTCCCCTCCCCGGACCAGGCGCTCAGCCGTGGACAGCGCAGGCTCCGGCCCTAAGGGGGGCGACTGCGGCTCCCAGACCGGGCCGCTCGCCCCGGGGAACCCCAGCCGCACCCCACGGTTGAGGCCCCGGCTGCTTGGGCACACGCAGCAGAGGAGCCAGGAAAGGCGCCTGAGCAGCAGGCCGGGCCGGGAGCGCTCTCCCCTCTGCAGGGAGCTGGCCTGGGCCACCGATCGCCGAGACCGGCGCATCTTGGAACCGGGCCGGCCCACCGACCCCGCAGGCCCCGCCGCTGCCGGGCCGCGGCTCCCCGCTTCCCGCGGCTCCTCGGAGAAGGCGAGGAGGCTGCGAAATCAGTCCTAGCCCGGCTTAGCCGGAGTAGCGGAAGCTGATGTCTAGAAATGGCACAGCAGGACCCGCTCCAAGCTCTCTCCAAGGGGCCCGCGGAATTTACCCTAACAGGTCTGCGTGCTGGACAGTGGTTCGGCCCTGGGCCTGGGGAGCCAGCAGCCTCCTCCCGGGCCTGGCCTGCCTGCCGAGAGCCCCACGGCCCTCTCCCAGACCCACCCGCCCTGCAGAATCCCGCCCCACGCTGGGGTCTCCAGCCTATCCCCCCCACCCCCCAAGTCTTGTTTTCACAGCCAGTTCTGCTTCTCAATGGCATCCGGCTCAGAGCAGATGCCCTGTCACAGCTTGCAAGGTCTCCGACAGGCGATGGCAAATGTGACTGTGCTCCGCAGCCCCAGAAGAGCCGGGGAGAAGGGGGTAAAGTCCTCCTCATCCTCACTTCGGAGGCACAGGAAGTCCCCGAGGACAGGTCACAGGCTCCAGCCCCCAGACCTGTCGGGGAGCTCCTCCTTTTGTTCACCTGGCCGGGCCTGGCTAGAGGAGGCCCACTCGGGTCGCCTCTTGAAACCGGACCGTGGGTGCCCCCAGTTCACCCCCACCCGGACGATCCTGCCCCCTAGCTGCCCGCCGGGGGCCCAGCGGCCAGCCCGCAGCAAGTGTTAATCTCCTGCCAAAGAGGGGGGCCGCTTTGCGGGAATTTGTCTCCAGGAAAGGATCTAAGCCTTCTTCAATCGGAGCATATGTTCATAGAGCAATAAACCGGAAAGATTTACAGTCCTCGCCCGGCCCCCAACAGCCTCGCACCCTTTCAGGAATTACTTACGATGATTTATCACATCAACCCGGGCAATTGTCACACTGATAAAATAGCCCGGGCCGGTGCCCGCCAAGCCCAGGACTTGGGAGGCTGTTGGCTGCCGGGCTGCCAGCGGGGCTGGGGAGGCTTTTGTGGGTTCCTCTCTGGGCCTATGGGGGGATGTTGAGGTGAGTTGGGGTGGGTGGGGTTGAGGTGGGAGGGGAGCCAATTCTCATTGAGAAAAACGCAAGCAGCTCAGAGAAAGCGCCCGGAATCTGTGCCGGAGTCACTTGCAAAGCACATAAACATTTGTCATCTTTGAATAATTGAATTAATGTATTATTGTTTGAATGTATAATTCATAGCAGAGGAAACTTTGTCTCTGTCCTGACGGGGGAAAATATACACACACCAAAAAAAGAAATCAAAACATACACACAATCCCCAAACAACTACCAAACAGCCAGCTCCAGCTAGCGGAAATCATCCTCAAAGCCAACGGGAGGGAAGGAGGCGCATAAAGAGGCTCTCCTCCGGCCGGGCCCTGAGCTGGGAGCTGGAGGAGGGGGCGAACGCCCGCTGCGGCCGGGCCCAGAGCCCCCCAGCAGGCAGGGGGGGTGAGGTGCGAGCGGAGCGGCTAGTGGGACCTCAAATCCCCTCGGAGAGTGGGAGAAAAGAGGCTTGAACGGGAGGCGACGGCCGCCAGCCTCCGCAGCGCGCCCCGGCCTCTCCCCCGCGCACCCCTGCCCCGGGGCTCCTTTCGCCCCAGGGTCTCCCGCTCCCGCCGCCGCGCGCGGACCTCGAACCCGGGCCTTTAATTTTAGATCCTCGCCCAAATTAAAAACGCAAAAATAAAGGGGTTAGAAGGAGAAACTCCTTGGGGGGAGGGGTGGTGACAGAAGCAGCAGTAGGAAAGGAGGGGAGTGGGAGAAGCAACTCGGAAATCATGATCTGTTGGTTAAAACCCTGCCTGGGGTAAAATTTCAACTGGATTTTATAGCCCTCTATTATGACGCAAGGAAAAATTTACGACCCTCGCCTGAAAAGAGGGCCGGGGCCTTTTCTCACCGGTTTAAGAATAGGCAGCAGATGCCGTGACAGCGACCATTGTTCCCGGTAGACACAGGCGACCGGGCAACCTCGGCCCCGCGTGCGCCAGGCGCGTCCCCCAGCCGGGCGGGTGTTTTTTTTTTTTTTTTTTTTTTTTTTTTTTTTTTTTTTACAACTCCTGTTGTTTCGGGGCCGGCCGCGCGCACCCTCGCCCTCGCCCCTCGCCCCCCGCCCCCCCACATGCTCACACGCACCCCCGCGCGCTCCCAGACACACACTCGGCCGCTCGCAGCGATTTTTCATGAGTGCAAAGCTCTGCTGAACCAAAGGTCACCATCCGAGCCACTAACAACTTCTCGCCGGCGCGCGGTTCCAAATCAGGAAGCAAAGGGAACGATTTGTCAGCGGCCCTGACAGCTAAGTTCATTAAGGATTTAAATCTCGAGAAATAAAAGTCGCCAAAATATTTACCTGCTGGCCGCGCTCGCGCGCCCGCCGCGGGGGCCGGGGGTGCAGGGGGCTGGGGGCGCCGCGCGGCCCCCCTCGGCGGGTGATATTCTTGGGATCCCTGCACTTTCCAAGTCGGAGAGAGCCCTTTGCGTGGCAGATTAATGACGACTCCGTGTTTCTTAAGGGACGTGCTGAATTAATTATTTCGCCAATCACGTGGTCGGGACTTGTAGAAATCTATTCTTATCATCTTCCTCGCACTTTGAAAATTCTCCGGGTTATGGGAGGCCCTCCCCCGGCTGCCGGCGAGCCCCGGCCGCCCAGCCCGGCGCGGGGGGCAGGGAGGGCTCCCCAGCATGGCGGGAAGCGCCGTCTGCCGAGGGCCCCGATTTACTGTACTGCACTCGAGCGGGCTCGGCTAGGGACTCGCTTCCTCCTCCTCGGCCCTGCCCGCGATTCAGTCCACACAGCGGTATTGATGTATTGGTGGGCACAGGAGGAGCCATTAGCCAGAAGACGGGCAGAGGACAATCATAAAATGGGCCTGAATATTTAAACTTCTGTCTGCACACTTATAAATACACATGTCCACGCGTCGGAGGCCAGCCCTTCCATATATTAGGGACACATGTCTGATTTTATGCATTCTGCTCATTTCCTGTCGCGAGCCAGCTCCCCCTCCCCGCCCCCAGCTATTCTGGGACTCCTGTCTTGGCCCACTGTGCAAGGCGAGGCCAAGACTAGAGAGACAGAAAAAAAAAAATAGTGCACGCCACTTTTTATAGTGGGGAGTGTTTATTGTCGTCTGGAGGGCAGAGGGGGCTCTAGGGGGAGGCGGGGCAGGTGCTGGAGGCCCCAGTGGGGCTGAAGGGCACAGGAAAAGTAGGAGTCCAAGATTGGAGGCCAGAGGGGTCTGGTGGGAGCAGCCACAGGCCAGTCCCACGTGGCCCAGAACCCAGGACTCTTCCAGAGTTGGGGTGGGGGGTGGCGGGTGGGCAGGGAAGTCTCTCACCCACCACAAAGCAAAGAGAGACTCAGGGGGTCTGGGGGGGGGCGCTACACTGGGCCACACAGAGAGCCAACCTGGAGCCTCCTGTTAGCCTAGGAAGTTACTTATTTTCCTTTCAAAAAATAATGCCCTGCAGCCTGAATCCCAGCATAGGCTTCCCAATGCTCACGGAATACGGTGGCCAAATTGGGAGTGTGCATGTGTGGGGGACAGGTTAATGACAGATTTGCTAACCCTTCCACGGTTTGACCTTCACATGTCAGGCATGATGCAGAAATTCGTAAAATAAACTGTTTATATCGAATGTTAAGGCTTTTAGAAGACTTAATGAAGAATGCTTCTGTGGAGGCACCAAACAGGATGGAAGTTTCGCTACACCTTTTATTATTTCAAATATAGATCAATGAATTACATCAAAACTACAGGCAACAATTAGTATAAATAATACTTTAATCAGTGGCAGCAGAACATTGGTCAATTCTATTAAAAAAGCATCTTGTGTGAACAGACACCATGGGGCTGACTGACAATGTCATCTCCCAACAAAAGGCTGCAATGGACAAAGTGAGATGGGAGTCTGAGGAGCCATGTCCTCAGCAAACACTTCACTCCTCCCCAGTCACGACCCCAACACAGCTTTAAGGAAAAAAAAAAAAAACACAAACCACCAAAACAAACACTTCTGGCTCATATTTGGGGGAACAAACTGGAAACAAATAAAAGCAAATGGGCACTGTGCCTTTCCACATCTAGGTTTCTGCAGAGTACGTTCCCAGATGGAAACTCATTTCCTTCCCTGCCCTAGGTGGTGGTGGTTGGTGGGGTGGGGGGGTGGGGGGGTGGGGGGTGGGGGGTGGGAGGCACTACTTCTTCCCTGCCCCACTCCTGTGGGCCCAAATGGACACCAGGGTCCGATTGGGACCACAGGGTTGAAGGCTGCCCCCTGGGCCATCCAGGCTCCATTAACATTTCAAAAGACAATCCCTGGAAACTGAGGAGAACTGAGACTTATAAACAAAGAAGTTGTTTCTCTGATTTAGTTACTTTTCAAAGTAGTGGAGCTATGTTTGAGAAGGAGCTTGGGTTTTCTTCATCAAAACATGCCTCTTGGCTTTCCTCTGGGGGCATGGGTGAAGGCTGCTACATAGTTTTGGCATTTGGTCTGAAGCTGGGGTGAATAACCTGAACTTCTGGGAAGGGGGAAATCTATATAATAATCTTTATAATATACATGTAGTTGGGTGTTGTGAAAATATATACTTTCCCCGCCCCCTCTCCCAAGGAGAAGGTTCAATATATTCACAGGTTTGGGCTTGAGGAAAGAATCTTAGCAACTTTCCAACTTGCCTAACGATAGCGGCTCTTTTCAAATGCTACATCCAAAGACTGCTCTCCATGTTAGAGGGGAAAAAAAAGAAGAGAAGGGTAGTTAGAGTCCAAAAGGTTAAGGGTTTAGAGGTCAGTCCTCCCGGCTGAAATACAGCTAATCGAATAGAAAATTTGTCCTCTGGATGAACCTGATTCTGTAATTTAGCCGAACTTCAGTAAAATACCTTTTCAGCTTCTCAACGTGAGGGCGTCAGAAAAAAGACGTCTTGACTATGTATGAACTCTTTGCTTTTTGTCATAGAAACAATGATGCGAATAATGCAGGAATATCCATCTTTAATATCCCGACGTGGCGATATTCAAGTATTGCCATGTGCAAGTCTGAGAGCCAGGCTCACCCCAAGGAGGAACAAAGAGCTGTCCCCAGGGTCTAATACAAAAGACCAAGGCTTGGAAGATACTTTAGAGAAGTGGAATTTCAGCCTAGGGACTCCAGTGAATACCTGCTCTTAGCTCTCAGGAGACACCAAAGAACATGCGTGCAGAAAAAGTCTTTTTTCTCCCTCCATTTAAATATATTTTTTAAAAAATTCTCTCTGAACCTTCTAAAGTGTTTTGAAGCACTGGTTAAAATTAAAAAAAAAAAAAAAACCCTCCAGTTCTGAATCTCTCTTTCATGCTCATCCCTTCCCCCCCCCACCCCCTTTTGTCACTTTTTGGGAGCTACAACCAGAGGCTTCTCTTTGGAGCCCGAGGCTTTGGGGTTTAAACTTCCAAAGTCTTGTTTCATTTCAGTATATGAACTCTGGCCATTACCTTTGACTCTTTCCCCCTTATCCTTAAGGGTCAGCATTTTAGAAAAATGAGCTTTGAACCCTTCTCAGGCAAGGCATAAGAAAAATGACTAAAGAACATCACTCCTGTTGTTTGAGACTGATTGTTTTTAAACCACTATTCTTAAGGCAAGGAAGAGGGCCTGAAACTTTTATACTTCTACGATTTCTGCTTCTAATTAATGTTGAGAAAAACTTCCTTACGTTTGTTTAAAACCTAAAAAGTTCAGGGGGGGGAACCCCTAAGACCAAGTTTTGTGGACTTCTAGATTCAAATAGTTTTCTCTCTCTTTTTTAAAGCTAAAATTTCCCCACTTTCCCACTTTCTCCCCACCATACACCCCCTCTCTCCCATATAGGCCCTACACCAATTCCTATAAAATACTGCTATATGGGTTACTTGGAATCCAGCATTTGGAATCCAGTTGGAACAGAAAATTCAGTCATTACCTAATGACCCAGAACATAGAGGTTTTGTTTTCTTTCCCCAGAAGGAAAATGTTGGACCATTTGTTTCTTTCTTTTCCCTTTTCTTTAATCACCCAGAACTAGTTGTAAGCACAGTGCTGAAAAAAGCACATGTGGAAATATATTTTCAAGAACTCAACTTTGAGTGGACCCTTTGCTTCCCTCTAAAAGGGTTAAGGGCCCCCTACACACATTTCCGGGGAGTGGGGAGGGGGTGGAGTTCAAAATGCCGGTTAGAGCCAGAAGTTAGTCCACACATCTCAGATTCTTCTCCCTGAAACTCAGCCCCTTTCACCATCTCACGATTTTTGGCATTAAGATGTCAGTGATTTCTGTATCCCATCCCCCACAAATAAATATTTAAGCAAATATAATCTAAACATAAAATAACCCGTTTCCATTTCCTTCTTAGACTCATTTCTTTGGGCATGGGGCCACTAGGAGCAAAATATTCTTTTTTTTCCACACTGGAAATTATACAGACAACCCAGAAAGTTCACAAATCCTGGCCCAGCTCTCCTGTCTCCACTGAAAGCACCTAGCACAGGGGTGGCCAGCCTTCTGCCTCAACTCCCCCACATTATTAAACCACAAAGCTCCCTGGAGGGGTGGGGTGGGGGAGGATGTTCCAATTCACGCTGGGATAAAGTATCCAACCTTCATTTGCAAATTCAAAATCCAACAGCAGAGATTTTCATAAGTTTAATAACTCGCCAAGGTTTAGGTTCTCAGTAGCTCCTGCCATAGGATCATGTACTTAGAGAGAGAATCCCGCCCCCCTCCCACCCCCACCCCGCTCCAGGGAGGGGGCTGCCCTCGGGCAGGATGCTAACCTAGTCCGAGGGCGGCCTGCGTGTCCCAGGTCCACCCCACAGTACCTTAGAGCCCAGGGAGGTGACAGCAAGCCCGGCCTGCCCCCGCAGCTTCGGCTCAGCCGGGAGCGCAGGGAGGAATGGGCCCAGGGTCCCCACTTCTATAAGGCCGTCAGGTCCGTGTGGTGGTCCTTGGCCAGCGGAGGCAAGTGCTGGCCGGGAGCAGCTGAGGAAGAGCAGGAGGAGGAAGAGGAGGAGGACGAGGACGAGGACCTGCCTTTGGTGTTGGGCAGCTTGTGGTCTTTTTTCCACTTCATCCTCCGGTTCTGGAACCAGATCTTGATCTGGCGCTCGGACAGACACAGGGTGTGCGCAATTTCAATCCGACGGCGCCGCGTCAGATACCTGTTAAAATGAAATTCCTTTTCCAGTTCTAGGACTTGCTGCCGGGTGTAGGCCGTCCGGGACCGCTTGGGCTCCCCGCCGGTGTAGTTGGGGTTCACTGCGAGACAAAACAGACAGCGCGGTGAGGCCAGCGCCCGGCCGGCAGGCCCGGCTCCCCGCACGCGCCCCTGCCTGCCGCCGCGGCCTCGCCGCTCCCGGGGCTCCCCGCCCCCGCGCACACGCGCCGCTCCCGCTCCCACCCGCTCCCCCAGGCCCCGGGCGGGGATCCCCCAACGTGCTCCCGGCTCCCCGGCCCCGCCGAGAGCCCCACAATTCCCCAGCCTTTGGAAACCCCCCCCTCCTCCACCGGGTTCCCTCCGCTCTGAAAATGGAGTCCTCCCCCACCCCACCCCCATCTCCACCCCCTTTTTCGCCCACAGCCAGGCAGCCAGCCACATGGTCCCGGCCTGCTCCCTCAGCTATAAAAATTTATGGACAGAGTAATTGCGGCGCCCATGGAAGCCCCCCCCGCCCCCCCCGCACCCCCAGGGGCCCAGGCCTCCAGGCTGGGGTGGGGACGCCTTACCCGAATTCACGTGCACCTTCTTCATCCACGGGTAGACCACGGCCGGCTGCTTGAGGGCCGTCCCGGGGGGCGGCTGCTTGGGGCCGCCCGGCTGGCTGCAGGCCCGGGCGCCGGGCAGGGGCGCGGGCGGGGGCGCGGGGGGCGCGGGGCACGGCTCTCCTGGGGCTCCGTAGTGGCCGCCGGGGCCACTGGCTTCTTGCCCGTGACCCCGCGAGGGCAGCGCGGAGCCCGGCCCGGGGCCGCCGCCTCCGAAGGTCTGCTCACCGAAGTCGGGCCGCGGGTAGAGCCCCGGGGGCTGGAAGTCTGCACCCTGCACGCCACCGCCGTAGTAGTCGGCGCCCTGCTCGCCTAGGTAGCCGCCCTGCAAATACTCCTCGCACGGAGGGAACTTGGGGTCCACATACTTGGAGTTCACCATATACGAACTCATGGCCATTAATTTCAGAAGGTAGAAAATACTAATTTTTCTCGTGTTGTCTTTTTTTCTCCTTCCATAGGGCCCTCCTACTTGCTGTCAACTGAATAAAGTTGGCGGCCATGTGACCAGGCCAGCCAATAGCGAGGGAGCGAGTTTATCACCGGGTTGGTGAGCATCTCATAATTTTCACAAATTTAACTAAATAACATACGTGTAATCAAGTGACTCGCCATGGCACATTTGAGGGCCCCCACCAGATGTTAATATAGTTCTCTAATCCCCAGCACCCTCGCTCCTGGCAGGGCATCCCAGCTTTTGTCTGCCACTGACTTTGTTAACCTCCAGTGCCCTCTCCACTCGCCCCCTGCCTGCAAACAGCCCCCCAAAATGGGCACAGTTCAAGGGGGGGGATGAAACTCCAAGTCCGTCAGGCCGCAGAATACCCAAAGGCAGGTGGGTGAGGGAGCCTCTGAGTTAGGCAGAGAACCCCAGGCAGGCAGGGCTCCCGCCAGCCAGCGGGAAGGGGACTCTGTCGTACAAAGGCCGAGTCCTGGCTTTGTCTTCGCCAGGGTCACCCAAAAGTTACAGCAATCTGACTGGCCTGAATCAAATCAGGCAATGAGTAACTGCCAAGCTGTCTGTGAGTGCCCAGGCTGCAGTGATTTTAGCCAAAGCCAGTCTTGCAGGTATGGCCAAGACTGCCACCAGCTCCCCCCCCCCCAGCTTATGCAGCTGACGGGTGGGCCTGGAAGGTGGTGATGGCACCCCCACCTCACCCAGATGGGCTCCAAAGGACCCTGCACTCCTTCTTCCCAGCTAGCCTTCTTTCCACTCGGCAGTCAAGGACCAGCGAGCACCCTCACTGGGTACCCTTTGACCTCACCTTATATTCCTTTAGGGCATGGGGCTGGGTCTACCTGGCCTTCCACCTGGCTCCCCAGCCCCCCAAGACCTAGCCCTTTGGCCCTGCATTCATGCAACCAATTAAGGATTTACACAGGAGCCTCTGTTTCAAGGTGAGGGGCTTCTCCAGGCAGAGGCTCCACTATGTCACCAGGCTCAGTCCATCCTCCTGGAGTCTAAGGTAATAAAACAGAAAGGAAACTGACCCGCGGCCGGCTGCCTCTGGCCTCTGCTTCCGACTATGGCTATTTCGGAGAAACATGAAGTTTTTGCATCGACCATATATTCCCCTAGAATCGAATCTGTGACTATGTGGATACCACACAAATTCGGTTCTACAGGGTATATATAGACAACGTTACTACCTCCGGGTTCCACCCAGAGTGGGTACCCAGACCGCAGCCAGCACCGACCGGCCTCTTCCTCGGAGCCACCACCGCCCGACGCAGCCACTCGCACTTTCAGAGAGGGTTCAGGTAGCTTGAAGAGCTTGGTGGAAATTTGCAGCAACGAGTTCCCCATCCTTGTACCAGGGCTGGAGTGACCGAGCAGCCAAGGAGGCAGGACAGTCTTCCTAAGAAGGAAAGAAAGAAAGAAAAGCAAAGAAGAAAAAAAATCATCCATCCCAGAAATGGCGGCTTTATTACCCCCCCCTCTAGATCCAAATAACCCACCCCCTTGTCGAGTGGTATTTTCCTGAAAGGAGAAAATACCCCCCCAGTGGCAGAAGAAAAGATGCAAGAGGGAGAAGAGAATATCCTCCGCCCATTCTTTTCCCCAGCGCGGGGCAAGCCAGGTTGGTTGGCAAAGCTAGTGTTCCAAGAAGTCTCACATTTACCTTCCTGGGCCCTGTGCGGGGCTGGCCTCTGCGTCCTGCTGCTGCAGACCCTGCGGCAGGCACTGCTTGCAGGCTCCGAGCTGCCCCGGGCTAGGGTCGGCGTGCTAATGGTGAAGGGCAGGGCGAGGGGTCATTTGAAATCATTTACAAACATATCACAAAGTTTCATTATTTTTGCTTTGCAGACAGCAGCACACAAGAGTACAAAAGTTCATGAATTGCACCCGCCCCAGCGCCTCAGCGCCGTCTAGGGCTCACCCCTCGGCTTGGGGCACCAAGGATACAGACACACTCAAGAGTCCGGATGGATTTCAGGGGCGGAAGGAAGGATGCCGGGGCTCAAGAGGGGCTTTGGGATCTTCCACCGTAGGCCAGAGAGATGTTACAAAATTTTTTTTGGATTGTTTTGATTTTCTCCCTTATGATCCAAAAATTAGTTTCAGCCTTATACTGGATCTGGCGGGGGTAGAACGGGGAAACTCCCCTCTGCCCCCCAGCCTGGCAAAATTGGCTCCCAGTTTCTACTCTGTACTTTGGACACTCCCCACCCCACCCCCATCTTTTGGTTCCAGTGCTTTGGCTAGTTTGTAGGGATTTCCTGGGTGCCAATTCTAACGACAGTCCGAGGCTGCCTCCACACCAAATTCCCTTGTTCAAGGTGGGGGGGTTCCCCACCCTGCAACTTCCCCTAATGCCAAGCGTTCCCACACACCCACCTGCCTGGGGACACTGGGCCTAGGCTTTATCCAGACAAATTGGGAGAGCCTACTGGGCTGGGTGGGGACCCGGGTGAGGGTACACATTTTCATATTTGTTAGACGCTGTGACCTGCATTTCACCTTATTGCTCCACTTGTTCAGACAGGTCAAAGCCAACGAGTTATTGATGAACAAAAGCGTTAAATATTCACCTCCCGCTCAACTGCCCATACAAATGCTTTTGATCTCTGGGGCTTTTTGTGCTGTGTTCAGCTACAGGGTGCCGAATGTGGGTTTGCAAGTGAGGAGCACTGGCAGAGACAAGCACCCAGAGCCGGGGCAGCGGCAGGAAGGGGGCAAAACCAGGGTGTCCTGGGAACACCAGATTTTCCAGCCTGGAGCCCAGAACCGGTTTCATCTGAGCCAGACTTATTAATAGAGGGGAACTATGAACTGGGTGGAATCTCTACTTCTGGGGGTGAACACAGCCCCCAGGAAGTCAACTAGGCTGCCCACCCTGGAGGGCAAAGAAACCTGGCCCAGAGCCAAGCCCTAGCTTCTTCCACTCTGGAGTAAGGGTGCCTGGTTCCTATCGCCCTCCTACATTCCTCCTCCCATTGAAAGAAAAAAAATCTCCATTTTGCAACGAGGGAGGGGTCACGGTGTCTTCCTTAATTCTCCTGCCACCACCTTCACCTTAATGAGATAGTCCTCCTGGCGATTTCACAGGCCTCCTCAGAAATGTACCTGTCTTCCGCTGCTCGTGCAACTCAGAAAGATCCAAACTTCTGAGCCCAGAACCCCAAGAATCTCTGCCACCACCACCACCACCACCACCACCACCACCACCACCACCACGTTTGCCTGCAACACTAACGGCCCTGGTGCGAAAATTCTCCAACTGCAGTTCCAGAGAAGCAGAGGTGACCAGAAGGGTCGCATCCCTCCCTCCTTGCTCAGCCCGTGTCCCCAGCCCAGAGCCCAAACCTCTGGGGCTGGGGCCGGGGGAGGGGCGAGGAGGGATTTCCACGCAAAGCTCAGAATTCGCAGCCCTCCCCGGAAGCGGACCAACTCCACACACCCGCAGCCGCGGGGGGTTAACGTTTTTCCTTTCTTTCTTTCTTCTTTTTATTAAAAACAAAACGAGACGAGAGGAGAGAAGGTTGGGCCAGGCTGGCCCGGGGTAAGCTAGGCTGGGCTGCGGAGGGGAGTCGCGTTGCTCTGGCGTCTAGCAGGTTGGTTCGAGCGGAAAGCGATGCTCGCCGAAACTTGTTAATAGGGCGGGCTGCTAATTAGCTGCAAGCTCTTAGCAGAAGCGTCGCCGCCGCGGAGCTGCACCTGTGCGAGCTGGGGAGGCCTGGAGAGGCCCGGAGAGGCCCCGGGGGACGAGGGCGGGCGCCTGCGGCTGTTCTCTTGGGTGCGTGACTGTGAACTAGGCCCCGAACCATCCATCCAGGAGCCCAACTTGGCGCCTCCTCTCCCAGGGAGCTTCCCTCGCCCGCCAGGCCCGGGCAGCCGCGGCCGCCCTCCCGCCGGCACCTCCCCGCTATCCCCACCGCCTCCGCCTTGCGAAGAAACGGGAAGGTACTCACGGGCCGCAGTCTCCTGGTCCCGAACCTGTTGCAAGGAAAACGGGGGGGGGGGGGGTGTCACTCAAATTCCACAGGATGATAAAGCAGAGATAGAGGATACACAGAAAAATGACAAGGCCCGGACACCCCACCAATACCCAGACCTCCCCGCTTCGGGTGCCGCCCCCAGGAACTGCGCCAAGTTCTCCGCGGAGCCCGAGCCCGCAGTCCTCAAGGGCAGCCCCGGGCAGCCGGAGAGCCTGGCCCGGCACCTCCCCCACTCCCTGCACCCTTGGGCAAAACCTCACTGGTTGCTTGGCCCGACTCAGGCTGCCTGGAACAGGGTTTCCCCAGTGGGAAAACGGGAAGCGGGGAGAAAATGGGCCTTTGTGTGTTTCCTTCTGCACCAGCGGCCGGGTGGGCGCAAGTCCCCTGGGCTGGGGCAGCCGCTGCATCTGTCCCCTGCCCCAGCTCCCCGTCTGCCTCGCGCTGGGAGCCACTCACCCCCCCTTCCAGTTTCAGATTGGTTTCCAGTTCCCCAGCCCCAACCAGCGCCCCCAAAACCTGTCTTCTCCCTTCCAAAGAAGGACCAGGCATGACTGGGACTTGCTGTCCCACTTCTGCTCCAATTCAAAACAAAGGGCGATTTCCAAGGGAAATGAGGACCCAAATGATAACCAAGGAGGAGGAAAAAAAATCGATGGGTTTGAAGGTAAATGGCAATGCTTTAGATTGTTATGCGGCTCTCTGGATGTGACAGCATTTTGTGAGCATTGCTTCCGGAGAGCCCACAAAGCAATCTCACAAAGCGGTGATCCTCACTGGGGCTGGTGTCCAGGTTTAAGTTTTCATCTATTCTGGGATGGCAGTCTTCCCTGGGAAATCTCAGAGGCAAAGCCATCTCCATCCTCATCCTTTCTCTCCCTCCCCCTCTCCCCTCCGCTCTCCCACTCTCTCCACCTAGACTACCACTGTTTAATTCCCGTCTGAGCCAGATGCTCCATTATGAGGAGGAGACAGACAGTAAGTCCCTTTTGTGAGATAGGAGCCCTCAGTTCCCAACTTTCTATGTCCAGAAGGGAGGGGAGGAAACCGGGATTCCCATTCTATTTGTTAATTCAGGTTTAGGCTAAAATGAAAATTAACTTCGCTGGGACTTCTGCTCACCCCAGGCAGGAAGGCACAGAGATCACCCACCCCTGGAGTTGTCCTGGAAAAAGTAATAAGTGACTTACTGGTTTTCTCTCCTAGTGGGCAAGGGAACTGGGAGCAGAACTGTCTCCTTCTGAGCCTGGTGCTAGCTGGAGCCTCTCACTTCCCTATCGCTGCTCCAAGAACCAAGCATCTGCACTTGTATGCTCTTAACCTAATTTATGGTGGGAATTATATTTTGGCTTGTCAACTCTCAAGCCATAAAACAAAGTTTATTGGAATCACGTGCTCGTAAATAGCCACTCAGGTCCCATCTCTGCACAACCATAAATAACCTTCGGCTTTAAACTTTTATTCACCAAATAAAGGTTCACTACAACTGTTCTCTCACATTTAAATAGTTCCAAATATTCAGGATGCAAGGAGGGTCATATTCATATCAATACCCTGGGCTTTTCAAACAGCATCTTTTCAGAGAAGTCTGTTTAAGTGGGGGAGATAGTGCTATTTCGAAAAGACTGGTTGGTGGGCATGTCTTATGAGTCTTTGGCTGCATTCACTGTGAGTACCATCAGCTCCTTTATTTCAATCATTTTCTAGCTCTAGATGTGGTAAATAAAGAGGAAAGTCAAAGGCTACTTCTTACTTGCTTATTCCAGGAGTTAGTTGAGATTTTGTTCAAACTTCAAGAGAAGAAGGGTGGTTAGGGAGAGGCTGGGTGGGCTTGGGATGGGGGTGGCAGTTGGAGTTAACACTTGGCTCTGTGTTGTTGTGGATGGGCTCAGTGAGAAAGGTGAAGGTAGTCACATGCCTAGGGGTTTCTATAATTTGCTTAGCTCTGAAAGGGGAGCCTTTGCAAGTGACCAAACTGCTTAAAACAGCAAGACTTGGGGTTTGGTAAAGTGAGAAACTGGAGAATAGCCCCATCGGGATCTTTGGCAACTGAAGCTCTAAAGAAGGTTATAAAACAATAAAACAGCCCTGGTGTGAAGGGGACAGGGTGTGAGGAAGCAAATGAGGTTCTCAAGGAACCCAAGCCCAGGAAGTCAGATGTCCCTACTCCCACAGGGCTCGGGGCTCTTGGTCCCTGTGCCCAAACCTGAGTGAAATGCTACACCCCCACACTGCCACTCCCACTAGAGGGTGAGTCTAAGAGAGAAGGAGGGAGAGCGCGCTCCTGCTGAGAAAGCCAAAAAAAAGGAGCTAGGGCCCGAGCACGCAGCTCTCAGGGAGAATGTGATATTTTATGCTGGGCCAGGTTGGGGTGGGAGAGATGCCCCCAGCTCCCACCAAGGCGGGTAAATAAAAAGAGACTTGACCCCCAGCACCCTTCCATAGCCCACCAGAGTTTCCACCAATCAGTGTGAAAACCTGTGATTTCGACATTTCTGATGAAAAGAATGGGTGTTAGTGTAGGTTTGTAGCGCACACGCACACATACACACATACACAATTTCTAAATCAAATTCAGTTGCAAAAGTTCTCATCAGCAAGTCCTACCTAGCCCAAGAAAGAGATGACCCTTCTCCACAAAGATCTCTTTGCATTCTAATTTCCGCCCATTCTCTGTGTATTTCTAAATCCATTCCCTGATTTGACTTTCATTAGCTAGAAAGTGGGGAGCTGTTAGCTCAGACCGTAAGGCATTTATTTCTTCCCCCCTCCCCCATTAGCTACTTAGGAGGCTCTTTTTCTTTTACAGTTGGTAACATCCGTTGTAAATATGAGTAAAGATCAACTCTTCAAAAAATGATTTCTGATTCTGGAAGGACTGGGTGAGCAGCTTCAAAATTAGTCCCAGTTAATCCACGGTAAAAAACAAAACAAAACAAAACAAAAACACCAAAACTTAGAATTCCAGAGGTTGGGAAAAGCTTTATTTTTCCTTAAGTTAATAAAACAGAATTAATAAAAGGATGTGTGACTTTCTAGGCAATTGTGTGAGCTTTTCAGGGAGAGTGGGGTATAAGAAGGAGACCAGGCTGAGGAGGTGGTTGTTTGAAACAATGCGGGGTGCCTAAATCTGGGCTCACTAGATATTTTTTAAAATGAGTGGTGAGGAAGGACGGTGACTGGGCTTGCTTGCAGTCTTCACTGTGGCTCACACAAGAAGATGAATACAATGACACAGCCTACTCTGTATATTTAGATAATAACAGGAAAGTAACTAGCTATGCAGAGGAAAAAGGAGGAAAGGAAGACAGGCAGTGAGGCAGGTATCTTCAATTACTTTCTAATCTGAGGGCAGCCAAGCCACATGATTAAAGAGAGAGTGTCTACCTTCCTACAGTCTTCCCTTGCCCCCGAGCCCCCAGGATGAATGAGAGAGTGGGGATGGGAAAGAACAAACTTGGTCTAATAAAAAGGCTGAGCCTCAGGGGAACAGCATACTAACTTGGCCGATTTGCTGGAGATTTCTCAAGGAGTTTCAATAGTGGTGGTGGTAGAAATGGAAGAAGAGGTGTGGAAGGAGAGGTTGAAGCCTTCTTTAAAGCCTGTAGTGAATTAGTTTTGGGGAAAAATCAGACTCTGGGCACTATCCTTCTCCATTTGGCTGGAAAGGGCCAGTCCTGGGAATTCCTGCCCAGAGAGCTCCTATGAGGTAGGGGCCCGTGTAGGGTTCCACCAACCTTGAAGCCAGAGCAGCTCCCAGGAAGAAGGAGAAAGTGAAGGGGCACCAGCAGGTATCACCTACACTCCAAATGTAATGAGGTCTGCCCTCTGTCCACCCTAAGGGCCCTTGCTATGTGGCCTCAGGGAAGAATATTCTGACATTGACTTTTAAGAGGTCTCTTGCCCAGAGGTAGTGTTGAGCTCTCCTCTTAAACCAAGTGTCTGCATAACCAGGATAGATAGGGATTAAGACTCTGAATGAACTCCCTAGGTGGGGGGCAGATGGAAGAAGACTATGTAGGCCTGGCACTTGGGAACACAGGATGAGGGTTGAGCCAGAGGGGGGCTGGGCAGGGAGTCGTAAGCAGGAGAGAAATATGATCCCATATTCCTGGCACCATATTCTATCACTGAAAAAGGAACATTTCTCCTATTATCCTCAACCCTACCTCCTACACTGGAGTCTACTCACTGGAGTTCTGGTTTGGTGTCCTCTGGAAAGAAAAGGTGACCCCAGGAGAAAACCCCAATTGGGGAGATAGGATCCAAATGAATGGGGCTTGAGACAGGACCTTTGATGATGGAGCCAGGGGCTAGAAAAGACTCCAGTGGTCATAAAAAGAGTAGGGTCTGGGATGGTCAACTTAGTACTCTAAGAAGCAAGAGTGGAGGATAGATGGCACAGGAGTTGGGGATGACTGGAGACTACAGCACTGCCCAATGCCATAGGCCAAACTTCATCCAATATGGTTGGTAGCTAAAGAGACTATTTGTGTTTTGAGAGAAAATCTGACCCAGGTGAACTCCTGGTTAAACCAAGAGAAGTAGCTTGGTGAAGGGCTGCAGAGTCCTCGTTAGTAGAAGTCTATAAGCACAAGTCATGAAAGCCAGGACTAGAGGTTGGAACCTGGTTGCAAAGGGGTCTGTGCACATATGTGGGTTATAGCATGAAATGGCATTTACACAGCTTTTAAAAAGACAAAATCTCAAAAAAAAAATGGTAAGGCTGATGGAGATTTGGGGGGATAAGTCCTCTCCAAGATACACATTGACATTACTGTGGCCCATGTTGGGAGCTATGGCTCAGCCTGGGCCCTGGAGCCCCGAGCTCAGAATACAAGCAGATTAGGAGGGAGTGGGACACTTCTGGCATCCTCTGCTGTTGCCCACTGGCCTTGTGCTTTTCTACCCTGCTCCAGATTTCAAGAGACTAAAAAGGGGATACTTGCTTTGCTGGTTGTGACTGATGGGTGGTGGTGGAGAAGACTCTCTCAGGAAAGGCCTGAAGCCTTTCCATGGATATGCCTGGGTGGGTATGAGGCTTCTTCAGTCTGACATTTGCCCACTGAGGAGCTAGGGGCACTTCCCTTCTGGATGTGGCTCTGAAGTCTACCCATAGGCACTGGAGACCCAAGGGGGCAGGGCCTAAGAGGCCCCCTACAGCAAGAGGAAGCATCCCAGAACTATGTTCTCCTGGGCTTGCCACTTCCTGTGTGTGTGACCAAGCCTAGGCCTGTCTTCTCTGAAGGCTTCAAGAACTGAGTGAACCAGGCCTCTTTCAACATCAGGCCTGATGTTGATCAGAAAAAAGATAATTAAGATAAGCAACATGTACTGAAAGCTCGTCATGTGCCAAAGCACTTTGTAAAGTACTTGACCAGTGAGTTAATATCTGTAAGGTAGGTAGGATAGTTCATGGCAAATAATATTGCAATGTAAGTAAAAATCTTCATAAAAACCCTTCAAGGTACTCTTATTCCTACTTTTCAAATGAAGAAATAGGCCCAGGCAATTTGCCCTACTTGCCTGAGGTTACATAGCAGGTAAGTGGTAAAGATCTGAACCAAGGTAGTCTGAACTGAGAACATACTCGCCTTCTTAAAATCTCCAAGTTAGCAAGAAATCAAAGTCCCCTTCCCTAAATGGGAGCAATTAGTCTATGGGGGTAGTGGCATTTAAAAAATCAATTAGGGAGGGACCCCCAGGAACTATGGGGAGCAGGGTGCTGAGTTTTAAAGGGAACTTGGCTCCTGGACATCAAAAAACCATAGAAGCAGCCGGAGAGACACTTGACCAGTAGTTTGCAAATATAAGCATGCTTCCTAGTTGCCTTTTGGGAGAGTGTTTACAAAATGCAGGTCCCAGATACTCTGATTTAATAAGTCTGGCTGAGACCCAGGAACCTGAATTATAAACAAAGGTGAATGCAGATATTAAGAATCCTTGCCCTTAAGTACGGAAGAGGGAAGAAAAAGACTGCCTTGCCCACAGACAATGGAGGATCCCTGGGGTCGGATGGGGGCGGACTGCTGAGGCTGGGTGTTACCGCGGTGCAAGAAACGAAGCCCACGGAAGCCCCGAAATGGGCGCAGGGGTGAAAAGGGTGTGCGTGCGCGGTGTGGAAGAGCTGAGATGTGCATGTGCAGTGTCCCCACGCTGCAAAGTCCATGAGATTCCCTCAAGCCCAGAGGGAAGCCCAGAACCAAGGCGGCGTCCCCAGAGGGTCAGGGCGAGGCCGGTCGAGCCCTGCGGGGGGAGGCGCCGAGCCCTGTGCCTTGCAGGGCTGCCGATTCCGGGTACCCGGAGTTGCAGGAGGGAAAGTGGCCAGAGCAGCAGCCCGGCCTCAGGGGGCTGCCTAGGCTCGTCGTGTCCTCCTCCTGCGGGCCCCTAGTTCCCTGCTTTTAGGAGCCCACCGCGCGGAAATCGCGCCACCTCCGGGAAGGCGGAGGAAGTGAGGTGGCCTGCCACCCTGGGACCGGCCTTCGGGCTCCGCGGCCTCCGGTCGGCCGAGGCCGCCCGTCCCGGGAAGCAGCCGTCTGGGGGTGGGCCCAGCACCGACCCTCCACGGAGCCCCGAAAGCACTTGGAGGCCGCAGGAGGGAGGGAGGGCAGTCACGTGTCCCCCTCTCCCCCCCGCCCGGGGCATCCCCGGCGCCGCCGCAGCTGGCAAGACGCTTGTCCTACAGCGCCTCCTCCTGGACAAGGCGACAGACAGCCGAGCAGGGGCACGGGCTGCCCTGGAAACCCGAGGCTGAGGCTCCCTCGCGCCCCTGGAGGTCTTCGGGCACCGAGGCTGGGAGCCGGTCGCTGTGTCCCCCGGGGGAGGGGGGGCGGCCAGAAGTCGACAGGCTCCCGAGACCGCCTCCCACCCCCGGGCTCCCGGCCCCGGAGCGTGCATCCCCCATTAATTAGGCGAGTCCAGGCGGAAAATCCCTCCAGTTTGTCCGTTTATTTATTTATTTATCTGACCGCTCTCTGCTGAGCCGCTGGACCCCGCAGGGACCCCGCAGAGCCCTCGACCGTCCTGCGCTGGCGTAACGGGAGGCCGCGAGCGGGACGGCTGCAGGAGGGACCGGCCTGAGGTTGCGGGGTTAGAGCCGCTCCAGGAGCAAAGGCCGCTTCCTACCCCGGACGCCCCAGGCTGGAAAACAACCCGATGCACTCCCCCGAGGATCACGCACACACCTTTTCTCTTAAGGTGTTAAAAGTGTGTGTGTGCGCGCCCGCGCGCGTTTCTTTGAGCCCCTCCCGGAAAGAGGACCGAACGTCCCTTTGGCCACCAGCTCGCGTTTGCAGCCTGTGTCTCAAGTAGATTTACACGGGGCTGGGGTGCGGAGTCCAGCCGACTGGAAACAACGTCGTCAAGGACAACAGGCTTGGCTATATTTAGACTGGAGGCCGCAAGAAAGGCAAGAGGAGCGGCGAGCACCGAGGGAGGGCGGCGTGGAGCGCTCGGGAGCCCTCTTCCTGCCCGAGTCCGCTCGCCCCCTCCCCCCGCCCGTGCCGCGCGGCGGGCTCCGGGCTGGGCCACTTCACTGCACATGCGCCAGGCGCAGGCGAGCGTGCGTGGCAGGCGCTTGGGGCGCTGAGCGGTGCAGCCGCCTGGCCGCGCCCCGCGGTGCCCGCCACGGCCCGCTGCCCGCGCGCCCACCTGCACCGGGCTCGGACGCCCCGTCTCAGCGAGGCGGGAAACGTCCTTTCTCTCCCTCTCCCTCTCTTTCTTTTCTTTTCTTTTTTTTTTTCTTCCAGGAAAACCTGTCTGAAAACCCTCAGCCATCCTCTGATGTGCAAGCCCTGTTCCGCCAAACCCACAAAATCGCCATGTTGCCAGTGAACACCCTCAAGGTTGTCATTTGGATCCGCGATTGCACATCTAGTTTCTCCCGAGTCGTTAATCAGGGCGTGGGGTGGGGGGTGGGGGGTGGGGGGAAGGGGAGTCCCCCCCCTGCGTTCAGAAAGCACAACTTCTCCCTCATTCTGCACAACCACCAAGTCCAAGGGACTCGTTCCTAGAAAGAGGGTATCTATTCACACCAAATCCGGAAAAGTGGCCCTAAATTGGGCTTAAATCGGAATTCCGAGTTCTTGGTGGCTTCTCCCTAGCTTCCGGTGCCCCCGCGTGCCCTGCCCCGCGGCCGCACTGCGGCAAGGCCGTAAATACCTCTAACAGCTGCCTGCCTGCCCAGAGTGAAATACTGTCTTTGTTCCGATTTCCCTTGCTTCTCTAGCTCAGAAAACAGAATTCTGGCGAAATATACTTATTTGAAGGAGCGTATGATAGGGAAATAACGTTTGGTTCTCAGCCCTGGTGCTTGGCCACATTTATACTAGCGGGCTTTGCTCTTTTCCCTGGTCCCCGTGAAGCTGTAAGCCCAGCTCGCAGCCTGACCCCTAAACACCGAGGCTCGGTCATGTCAGTGGCCCCGTGAACTGTAAACGGACAGAGGTTCGGGCTGAGGACGCTGGGACTTACACTTCCTGGCTTGTGAGCTCTGAGAGTCCAAGTGTTTCTTATTTAATTTTTAAAAATTGGGTTTAATTTTTTAAATTGCGTTAACAGGGACAATGGAGGCATTTCCGGCAGCAGCAAAAGCGTTAACTGGTCTCCTCCTGGCCTGAGTTCAAATGTGATTTGCAGATTATTTATTCCCTTAAATGCAATCGACCATTAAGTTCCAGTAAGCTCTTAATGCTACCACAGGGCTTACAAAGAACCCTTCAGTCCTCCATATCTGCCCATGACCTCACCCTCTGCTGCCTGCGTAATAAGACCTGCAGTCCGCCTCGGTCCTTAGTCACTTGGGCGCACTCAGCCACCCAACCCAGGGAAAAGCCACTGAAGCTCTGAACACTAGGGCTTGCCCATCTTGGCCACAACTCCTCCCCACCCCCACGCTTGTCCCAGCCCGCCTAGGGGGCCCCTTAGGCTTTGGCGCTACCAGGGTACAGGCCTAGGTCCTGCCTCTACCAGGGGCCTGTTTTTCAATGGTTAATGCTTTTTATACCATGATGAAACAAAGATCTCAACAGCCATTGTACTGTAGTGGCGAAACAGTTACAAAATACAGACATTTCAAGCAAAAAAAAAATATCACTCAGTTTCTTATTCTTGAGATTATAGTGACCCAGGACAATTCCTCAGACTGGCCACAAATAGTGGCCCTCCATTTTGAAGCCAGCGTGATTCCATCCCTAATTACTAAAAATACCTTTCTACAAAGATGTCATTTATTGTTTAGAAATACTTTATGGCCAAAACGATTACAAAGAATATTTGGAATATTAGGATTTGCCGCTGGGTGCTTTGGAGACGATATTCAGCGCTGCGCAGGTCCACCCCATGCGCAATGCGGCAGATTGTCCACAGGTTTTAATATTTCACAAGGTGTTCATGAGGGAATAGTCCAGAGGATTCGAGAGATGCATCCTCAAGTGCTGTTCAAAATCGGTGGGATAAAAGAGCATTCCCTTTTTTTTCCTGCAGAGGATTTTCTTTTGATGCCTATAATGTTTCAGTTCAGTAATTTTGAAGAAGAGGGTAAAATGTTGCCATAGAACGTTTATTTGTGGGCAAAACCCTAGGACAGTGCATTTAGAGAGCAAAATACCTTCTCTTTTCCTGTTCTGGCAAGTAAGAAACACACGCGATATTTGAACTTAGACCTGCTTTGAATTTCTTAAGTATCTGTTGGTTTTTTTACCCAAAGCCTGCACCAGGTTTTCTGATACCATTACCTCCCAAAACATGTACCCATTTTTGTGACATAACATAATCCAAATTCACCTGATAGATTATTAGATGTGGGAGGCACCTTAAGTCATTGCAAAAATTCTCTGAGAACTAGAGAAACGGTTAAAAATATTTAAGATGCCATCTCATACATAAGGCCCAAGAAGCCATAAACCCTAGAAATTAGCCAGCATCACTCGCCAAAGCCCGGACAGACAAACCAAACCCATCCTGGGTACACAGAACTCACCCCACCCCCACCCCAAGCTTCAACCCTCAACCCTCAAAAAAACACCTGTTAGCCTCCCAGATACCTCTGGCCACAGACTCGCCGCGAAACGCTGCTGGGAGCTGTCGAGGGCCTGCAGGGACCCACAACAAAGCGGAGACGTCCGGGAGGCACCTCGGGATTCGCCCCAGGGTGGGGATGGGGGGGCTCCCCACCCAGCGGGGTCCCCTCTGCCGTTCTCCCCCTCTCCGAGTCCCGAGAGGGGACGGGGCTTCCCTTCGGCTTCGGAGCCCCGCCGCACCCCACCCGGGGCCCCGGGGGACGCCCACTCGCACGCGGAGCGCTGGGGAAGCAGGGGGCGCGGCCGGCCGCCCCGGGGTCCCGGGGCCGCACGGGGCGTCGGGCCGAGCTCCCCGGGCGGCCCCGGGGCTCCTGGCGGCGGGGCCGGGCGCGGGGAGGGGCGGCTCTTACCCGGAGGCTGCGGCGCAGGAGGCGGCGGGCGGCCCGGCGGCCGCTGGAGTCCGTTAGGCGCTGCCGGGCTCCGCGCGCGGGGCTGCAGGGAGGCGCTCGCGTTGCAGACCCAGGCGCCTCGGAACCGCGGGCTGCAGGCGCCCGAGCAGGCCGGGCGCGGCGGCGGGAGGGCGGGAGCCGTGGGCGCCGGCGGGGGCCTCGGCGCCCCGGGCTCCTTCCGGGCTCTCCCGCCCGCCGGGCTCCCCGCCGGCTCCGGAGGCGGCCGCGGCGCGGCCCGAGCCGGGCGGCGGTGGGGCCCCGCGGGGCGCCGGGCGGGAGCCGAGGCCGCCGCGGACCCCGCAGCCCCGCAGCCGGCGACTGGATCCCACCTCTGCAGAGACAAAGGTTAGAAAAAGAGGGGGTGAGGCTCCAGGAAGGCAGAATGCGGGGGGAAATTCGCCTGGGAAATCAGGAAAAAGGCCGTGAAGGCGAGCGGCGCCTGCACATGACCAGCCGCAGCCAATGACGACCGCAAATAGGTCATAAAAAGGTCTATTACCAAGTTGTAAATTTTCTTCAAACAAAAAGGAATTTGCTGCAATTCCTTGCGGATTTTGCACATACAGCTCGCAAGCGCCATGTTTTTTCCTCTTTCTCTCCCCGCTATCTCCTGCTCGCTCGCTCGCTCCTTTCCTCCTCCGTTTCCTTCCTTCCCCCTCTCCTCTTTCTTCCTCCCTGCCCCTCTCTGCTCTCCCTGCGTCTCTCGCCTCCATGGTTCCTGACTCTCACCTTTTCTAGGAAGCATTTCTTTTGCTTTTGCTTTTGCTTTTTTTTTTTTCTTTTTGCTTTGGCTCGAAACCTCTGCTGGATCGAGCAGAGTTGTGTTGGAGGGGAAATGCATGCGGTGCGCGGCCCAGGCGCTCGGGAGGGGATCCCGCCGGGCTCCCCCCCTCCGACTCTCCTTGCGCGGGTCACTTGGCTTCCCCTCCCCGCCCCTCCCTCCCAGAAAGGCCCGCTCCCGAGCGGCAGGCAGGCACTTTCGGTTTTTGCCCCTCTTCTCCAGGCGAGCCAGCCCCAGTGATCTTGCGCAGGAAACCTGGGCTCTGCAGGCCAAGAGAGCCCGCCCTCCCCCTAACGCCTCTCCGACATAAATTGGGGTCCCTCCCATTTCTTGGGGTTTCTGGGGCAGGAGAGTCACCAACCAGCTCTCAGCTTGGAATTGGTTTTAAGTACTTGTCAACTTCTCCAAAACAGTTTGAATTCCCAACACTTGGCATTTATCTTCGCAGAAATATCCTCCTGGACAGTACTGGGTTAAAGGGGAAGCAGTCTTTCTGGGTCCCCTGTGAAGCCCCTTGCTATGTCTCCCCTAAGTGCAATTCTTGTTTCTATGCAATTTAGTTCTAGTTTCTCCCTTTTCCATTACCGCCCCCCCCCCCCCCAGTATTTGTCCAGCAAAAAGCCTGCTCCATGCATTATTGAAGAGGAGGGGGCTCCATTTGTTCGGGGGCGGGGGGGGGGCGGGGGAAAGAGCGGATCCTCAGTTTCAGCCTTGGGGAAAAAATAGCCCTTTTTCTTCAAAGGCAGGAGTCACATTCCTTTTGCACTTCTGATAGGAGCTGCTCCAGAGAACACCAGCTGAAAGTAAATGTCCTTGAGGGCCCCAGCATTCTCCTCATCATTAATGCACGGGCATGATCATCCAGGCTTCAGAACCTGCCTGGAAGAGGTAACCCATCCCCCCATCCTTTCAAGGACACTGTCTTTGGACTTCTGGTAATGCATCTATAAATATTTGCATTGGATGTCTACAGGTAGGTTTTCTGTTATTAACATCCTCACATCCAGTAAGTACCTAAGTGAACATAGACTTAAACAGGAAACACACAGCACCCTCTGGAGCAGGCCATTTGTATCCCTTGAAAAGGTTTCGATGACCTTGGATGTTTTTTATTAAAGGAATTCTGTTGCCATCTGTCAGCAAAAGTCGTATTCTTTCTAGAAACAGTGTGCTCTCTAACTTTGCTGGAGGGAACCATAGCAGTAGCCAAGGTCCATTAAAATGTTCTCTTTATTCCCTTGTCCACCCCCAGATGCCGGAAGAAGCATCAAACACCAGGGAAGCAGAGGACACAAGCTTGGATGTGAAATAGCAACACCTTATGCACTGAAGAATAATAAAACAATGTTTTTAATTACAAAAGAAAATGTGTAAGAACATGTGGGGCAAATTTGGGGGCCCTTCCAAGCTAGAACACTTTACACGGATCTGTACATATGGAACTGAACAGAGATTGCTCACTTCTAGAATTTTCTAAGAAATAATCTCAATTGTCAATTTTCCCCTACCCACATAAAAGCAGAGCTTTATGACCCTCCTTTTCAGCCTGGGGAAGGGGGGCTGGGAAAAGACTTTGCACTTTTGAAAAGGCAGCCATATTTGCACTTTTTCCCCTGTGCAGAGGTAATCCAGGCGATGTGCTGGGCTTTGTGGAACCTCACAAAATGGCAGTCCCCGAACTGACTTTTCTCTAGAAACCATTGAGACCCACACCCTCTTTTGTGTTTCTGGTCCTCGCAAACAGAGAACCTAAATCACTTGGAAGGCTTGGTTCTTTCATTCAATGTTAACATTGGAGGGTCCTATTTTTCTCTAAACGGTTTACAGACCTCTCTAAGCAGACTCGAAGCAATCCAGGGCCGAAAAGCATTGCCTAGATTTTCAAAGGATTCTCTGAAGGTTTATGCAAATTTCTGCAGCAAAAATGTTTGCTCGCTTCACGGCAACCCTCGGGTGTTTACAGATTTGAGCCAATTAGATGGGGTATCTTCTGTGCTCGACACCTCGAGTCTGTCTGCATGAAACACCAAAATGGGGGGTTTCTGGCCACTAAAAGGTGTGTGTGTGTGTGAGAGAGAGCGAGAGAGAGAGCGCGAGCAAGAGGGAGAATTCCCCAAACTCTTTATTTAAAGGTAGATCCATGATTTTTCCCAGCTACCAAAAGAAACGTATGTAACTACATTTATTTATGACCAACACTTCCTGCAACGTGTAATCTATGTGTATGTACAAATACACCAAATATATACCCTGAAAACCAAATTTGTAGGTGTACAAATACTCTGCAATGCACCAGCTATTACAACAGAGTTGGGTTTTTTTCCTCTGTACAAGAGCTACAGTTTTTTAAAAGATTTTATTTATGAAACACGCAGAGAGAGAGAAGCAGAGAGAGAAGCAGGCTCCACGCAAGGAGCCCGATGGAGGACTCGATCCCTGGACTCCAGGATCATGCCCTGGGCCAAAGGCAGGCGCTAAACCACTGAGCCACTGATCCCCTTACAATTTTACTATGGGTTTGGGGCGATGGGTCAAGAAGGTATATACTTCCAGAGCAACACAGAATAGAGAGGAAATAAAGACATTGCTACTCCCCTTCATTTCCACATCCCTTCATTTCCCTTCATTTCCACATCCATTCATGCACTGGGTCCCCTGAGTCTTGCCCGAAATCAATGGCTCTAAAACTGGAATTTGGGGAGCATTTTTGCGCGGGAGACAACAAATTTTGCTAATAGAGGAATCACTTAAATGAAAGGTAGCTGGAATTTAGCCAGCAAGCAGCTCTAACCAGCTTGCGGCTGCAGCCACCATCGCCACTGCCACCGCTACCTCCACCTCCACCAACCTCCACCACCACCACCCCACAGGCTGCTCCCTAGCCATGCTTTCAGGCGCTTGGCATCTTTGCTCTACAGAGCAAAGCAGAGACTGCCAACAGCAGAGTCTCAGGCAGCACACGGAGCAGAACGTTTCCAAATCCAGCATGCACATTTGCAGCTGTCTCCTCTCGTGCAAATGTTCCTTAAGCCGCAGGCCACCCGTGACTTAAAATTGTCTTTCCTGGCTCAGGTCCGTGAATGCCACAACCACAGCCTCCTCCCTGGATAGAAAGCTAGGTGGTACTTCATTTCTGGCCCCACCAGAACATTCCCCAGGTTCTTGAAGTGGTAAGCAAATAGCCCACCAACGCCTGAGGGGCTGGTTCGGGCCTAAAACTGATTCCATTTTCTTACCTGTGCAATAAAAAGCACTCTGGAAATTAAAATGTACCTCTTTAAAAACAAACGCATCTAGAAAAAGCAAAGAGCTCTTCAATATCTACCTGACGAAGTGCTTTCCGTTTTGGGGGGAGAAATATTAGTTTCCTTGAATTTCTCCTCTTCTCTACTACCCCTCTTCCCCCTCCTCTTTCCTCATAAAATGGCAGCTGCAGGAGCAGCCTCCAATGGAAAATGGATATCTTGTTAATAACAGATCCCAAACCCCGGCATCAGCACAGGCTCAGCGGAATAATCTGTGGTGTAACCTGGACCCTGGGTCTTCCCCCGCTGGGCCCACAACTTGAGTCCTTTGCGAAGTTCAAAGCTTTCACAGTATCTTAGCAAGGTTATTTAGAGCAAGACGAAGCTAGGGTAGCCCAGCCAGCTCTCTCTGGAATGAAAAAAGAGACCCCTCCCCTGAATTTATTTATTTATTTTTACTGCACAGTGCTTGTAACCCCCACTCTTTTTTTTTTTTTTTTAAATCAAATAGAAGCGTTGGTGAAACGTTGCCTTCTAGTAGTCCAGATGGTGGTTCCTGACTCAGGGAAAGGATTATGTGCGGCGCTCAAAGACACTAGCTCTAGAAAAAGATTCATTTCTTTATTGAGGAGCTAGCTATATTCTGGAGCGGTTGTTTACACTCGGATTTTTCTGCATTTGCTCTCAGGGCTTGTTTCAATAGGTGAGGCCATCCTGGAGAACAGCAGAGGACGTACCAACCGACATCTGAGACGCACACAAGTTGGCTCAAAATGGGCGTGCAAACAGAGCGAAGGGAATACAAATAAATATGGCACCTATTCAAAAAACGGAATCACAGCAGCGGCCACAGCATAGAGACCTAGCGATTTCAGGCGATACCAAGCGCAGTTCAAAACGAAAGCAAGTTGAGAAATAAGAGGCATTTCACAAGGCGACTCGCCAGAGTGAAAAGTTAATGAGTGAAAATGTTATAATCGGCTTTTCAAGTATTCATTCACTTTAGATGGTTAAATTGCTATAATTTGTATAGACTACAGAAAATTATTAAATGTCAACTGTGACATTTTCCTGAAACTTCTGTCATTGGCCCAACATTTTCCCCCAAGCTTAAGGAAGCTGCAGAGCAGGACTACACATTACACTCTTCAGCTAACATGTGCTTTATGAATATTTGGCCCAGACTTTTCCCCGAGATATTACATTTACAAAACACTCAAACCTTTTAGGAGTAAACAAAAGGCACCCGAACCATTCATTATAAAAGCAGAAAAACAGAACATAAATAATATGTTTTAATCAAATAACATAAAGTAAATATTCTGCAGGCATATTTTTTTAAAAAATTAATAGATCTCTTTTAATTTACTCACCATAAAGAAATGATTTTAAGTGTTCAAGTGCACTTATTTGATTAATAAAGCATTTCATATTCAATTATTTAGTGCTAATCATTAGGAAGTTTACGTTGTTGAGGCAAATCACCAGCTCAGACATTAAAAACTACCATTATAAAAATATAGCAACAAGGTCAGTATCAAATTACCCTTACATAGGACAGCTCAAGGGCTGCTTCTGTGTGATACTAGAAACTTTTTTTTTAACACCCAAACCCCTCTCAAAGCGCAGAAACCTCAAGAGCAGTGACATGAAGGTAGCTTGAAATACAGGTAAAGTCCTTTCCAACAAAGAAAATAGATGGTGTCCAACAGCATGTGTTGATCATTAGTTTTAATAGTCTGTGGTAAAATTTTAAAGGTAGAAGTTAATTTGTCAGGCCTTCAGCTCTGTCTTCCTCCAGCTCTTGGGCTTCCTTCTTGGTTTCTCCATCCTTCGCCTCCTGTCGGGAAACTGGGAATTTGTCCTTGTTGTTCTCTTTTTTCCATTTCATTCTCCTGTTCTGGAACCAGATTTTTACCTGTCTCTCCGTGAGGGCTAGGGCGTGGGAAACCTCGATTCTTCTCTTCCTGGTCAGATAAGGGTTAAAAAGGAATTCTTTTTCCAGCTCTAGGGTTTGGAAACGACTGTAGGTTTGTCTTCCTCTTCGTCTACCAGGAGCTGCTGATTAAAAAAAAAAAAAAGAAAGAAAAGAAAAAGGAAAATAAGCGTTTTAGAAATGTCATGGTGCCTCTGCAGGTTGCTGGAGCTTTCTGGAACAAGCTGAGGGATGAAATACACACAAGTCTCTTTCGCTCTGATATATATATTTCTATATATATATATAATATGCAGGCAAGAGGAACAGAGAGAAGGTCCTCCCGATTGCTCTGTCCGCATCTTTACGCGGTTTCTCTACTTTAAGGGGGGAAAAAAAAGTATTACTTTATGAATAAGAGCCACTGTAGCTACACGAGAAGGAAAAGAAGAGGGAGAGGGGAAAGGTAGTTTTAAAGCTAGAACGTGAGACGAAAGCAGATTTCTCCCCCTCTCCCCGCATTAAAAATAAAAAAAAAATAAAAAAATTGCATCCCAACCTTGTGGTCTCATCCAGGGAAACATTTGAGAAGGAGACGAGCTCTGATTTAAGTGGTCTGGGTCCTCGCCAATATTACCACTGGACGATTTACAGTCAGGATATTGTACCAGCTCGGCCTCTTGCTGGGTCGTAAAAATCGGCTGTCTCTGTAAGTTATCGTATCCGTAAAACTTCGCGGGCTCCCCGTGACAGGCAATCCCGCCGCAGGGGGGAGGCGGCGGCGGAGGCGGAGGATGCGGAGGAGGGGGGGGGGCGGCCTGGTAGGCTGCGGCCGGGCTGCCCCCGCCGGGCTGGAAGTAGTCCTGCCCCGGGCCCGGGCCGCCCCCGCCGCCGCACCCCGGCCCGGCGGGCGGCGGCGGCGGCGACGGGTGCGGGTGCGGGTGCGGGTGCGCGTGCGCCTGCGGGGGCGCGTGCGGGAAGCCGGCGGCGCTGTTGCCATAGAGCTGCAGGGCGGCGGCGGCGGCGGCGTGGCGGCTGCCGACCTCGGGCGCGAAGTGACAGTCGTAGTAAGTGGGATTGATGGCCTCGCCCGCCGCGGCCGCCGCCGCCGCCGCCGCCGCCGCGGCCGCCGCCGCCTTGTACTTGGAGTACAGCGGGTTCACGAAGTACGAGCTCATCGGGGCGGCGGCGGCGGCGGCCCCGGGCGGGCGGTGCGGAGCAGGCAGGGAGCGCGCCTCGGCGCGGCCGCACTGCCGCGGGGGCCTCTGGGGCGGCTGCTCGCGCCGCCGGGGCCGCCGGGCTACGTCGCCGCCGCCGCCGCCGCCGCCGCCCGCCCGCGCGTCGCCTCTGAGGCCCGGCGGCCGCGGGCACCCGGCTACTGGGCGCTCATGCCCGGCTCCTGCGCCCGCCGCCGCCTCCCTCGCGGGTCGCGGGGCCTCGCCCAGCCCCCGCGCTCGCCGCCCGCCCGGCCTCTCCCGGCGCGCGCCGGCTCGGCCGCAATATAATCGCCGACGCCCCGGGTGACCTGCCCCGCTGCCTCCACTGTTTCCTCTCCGGCACCGGGCGGCCCTGAGCGCACGGGGACAAGAAAAAAAGTGCGCCCGGCCCACGGGGACACTCTTTGGCTCCGGCTTACAAACCCCCGCTCTGGAGGGAAGAGAGGAAAAAAAAAACCAACACCCTGTGCCCGCCGCCACCTCTCACCTCGGCCCCCCCGCGGCCCCCTCCCAGCGCTCCCGCCGCCGCCGCCGAGGCTGCCGCCCCGGTGCGCCCCGGCGAGGCATTTTCGCACCACGCCACTGCGCGGAGGAGAAGATGGGGGCGAGATAACCGCGCGGAGGGATCCGCCGAGGCGCCGCCGCCGCTCCCGACGGGACTCCTCACGCCGGCCGGGAGATGCCTCCGCCGGCCTTAAAGGGGGCCCATAAAGCCGCACTGCCAAGGGCTCGCCTCGCCCCCCGGGGCCCCGGGACGCGGCTCGGGGCTGGCGGGGCGGGGGCGCGGGAGGACCTTACACTTGGGGGGAGGCAGGGAGGCCACTCCCAGGAGGCTGCGGGAGCACAGGACTCCCTCCGCTGGCCCCTGGAGCAGCCCCCCGGAGGCCGGCCGTGGCTTTTGCGCTTCTGGACACGCGGGCGCTGCAGCCCCGGGGAGCAAGGGCGGGCGGCGTAGACCCACGGGAGCGCCGCGCGCTGGGGTCGGGCCCTCGCAGGGGGTTGGTGGAAGGCCGCGAGGGTGACCCCCAAACCCCAATCCTGGCATCACCAGAGCGAGCTTTTCCAGGCCGCCTTTTCCAGGCGAGCAGGCCTGGTGGAAATGAGATGTACATTTACCCTTGACGCACTGCACGCCTGGCTGAGGCTCCCAGGTTAATTGATATTTAATGGAAATCATGCCCATGAATATAGTTTCCATCATTTCACCCTTGATAGACGTCAGCACCAGGCTCGCGCGGGGGGGGGGGGGGGGAGACAAGAATGCGGGGCGGCGGGAGCGCGGGGGGCGCGCATTAGCATTGCCGAGGGACTAAATAGAGAAGCGGGCACCGCCGTTTCCAAGGCGGGAAGGAGAACCCGCGCCGGGGCGGGACGCGCGGCCCCCGGGTCTCGGCCGCGGCCTGGAGCGGCCCGGGGCGGGCGGTGGCCGCGGGCGGAGCGCGGGGGCGGGGGGTGGGGGGACCCGCCGCCTGCGAGCCCCCACCCGGGGCCCCGGGGGCCGCTGCTGGGATCGCGCCGGTTCCAGGCGGCCGAAGGCGGCGCCCAGCGTCTGCTGATGGTTCTGGTTCGTCTGCCAAGCCTGGGAACTTAGTGCCCAGAGCGGGCGCCGGACGCGGCTTAAAAAGTTACTAATTTTTCCCAAAAGGAAGGAAAGCGAAGGCTCATCCTAGCTTGTGAGCCACGAGGAAGAGACACGTCCCGAGTCGCGGGGGCAAGTCGAGCGCGAATCGGCAAAATATTGCTGATTTTTAGGAACCCGCGCAGCGTCACACACCGTCTTCTCTCCCCCATGTTACGTTTAACCCCCTTCTCTACGCGTATTCATGTCCAATAAGTGTAATAAGACGTCTGTACTGTGCCTTCTCCCTCGCCCACTCGGCCTTCCTCGTGCAATCTTTAGAGGACCGAGCCCCTCTGCCTTAGGGATCACCCACTGTCGTGAAGGCACCAGGCCCACACCAGCCTCGGGACTGACCTGGGACCGTGCGGCTAACGCCAGCGCACTCCACGCCGGCAGCCCGCGCCCAATACAAAGGTCTAAGAACCCGAGACGGGCTCCCCCCCCACCCCCCACTCCCCACCCCAAGGCGCAGCAGGAGGCTCATTTCAACTACCCCCTACTCCTTGTGGGTTGGTCCAGTCTGTGAGTGCGATCCCGAGGTCAGTCCGTGTGCACTGAATCATGTTTTGCAAAAGGAGAAAATGACACCGAGATGGAAAGGCATAGCAAGACAATGTCTAAATACTCTTTTTCAATTGTTTCTACGGGGATTGGCTGGCAATGGTCAAGGTAAACGGGTTGTTAATGAATCTCCAGATGATACAGGCATGCTTTATTTTTATTTTTATTTTTATTTTTATTTTTATTTTTATTTTAGATTACTAGGGAGTGGAGGAGACCCGGGGCTGGTAGAGGGGGCCGGATTTGTTGTTGTTCTCTGCCGGATATCTATCGCCAGGTAAAACTTCCTTGGAATCGGAAGGCGAACAAACAGATTTTGATAGTCCACGATTTGTACTTCAACCTTGCAAATACCCGACTAAAAGGGAATTATTCTCAATAAAGCCTTGGAACCAACTTTGTAATTGTGGCTTTTTAAAATTTCAGTGTTCGGCGTGTGCAATGGTGCGCATTTAAACTCTGGATCAATGAGTGGGCTTTGGAACAGAATGGGGAAAAAAGAGAGAGCCCAGATCTCAGTAATACAAGGCACCTTCCAGAACCGTGTGATTTCTTGGGTGCAGAAAAAAAAAAAGAAAGAAAAAAAAAAAGAAAAAGAAAAAGAAAAAAAAGAGACACCACGAAATTCATTTCTACCCATTCTGGCCTAATTAAGAAAGCATTACAGCACAACATGTCCTCTTGGGACAAAACATTTAATTCCCCCTCGCCCCCACCCCGTGCATTCTGTTTATAATCTGAATGGGGAAAGAGCGCGATTAACTTTGTAAATAAAGATCTATGCTTTTACACGTTTGTTTTGATAGAATGCATTAACTTCACCATAACATTTTATAGTTTCAGCTGTGCCATAGTCCAAATTTTCTGAAATCCTGACTAATCCAAAATTTTATACCTAACAAACACGCCTGGAGAATTTAATAGTGTACATTGCTTCTTTTTGGTTAAATTTATCCTAATTTGGAATTAAAAATAAGATTGTAAATATTTTAAATCAAAACCTTCCTCGCCGCCGCAGAGCCAGCTTTACGAGATCACAAAGTGGAGCAACAGCGCTCTCTAGTGGCAAAATGCAGCCTCCAGCCGACCGAGTTTAACTTCCCTTTTTTTCGACCAGTTCTAATCTTGCTCTTTATTTTGACTGGGGCTTGGATCGCTGACACTAATAATGCTTCATCCCTTTGATTGTCAACAAGTCAAGTGCACTAAGCAGGGGCTCCTGAACGCCAAAGATACTTGTACTCCCGAGAGCTTCCAATACTGTCTTTCTCAAAAGCTTCCAGCGCTGCTTTTGCCAGACACAGTAGGTCCCCATTCCGGAATCGCCCACAATTAAAGGACAGGCTAGATTGAACAAAAATTACAACTTTCTAAATATCAACAACAGGCTTTTTTTTTTTTGTCGGAGGAGCCAGGCACTTTGAAAACGAAGAAATGATAGACGTTCTATTAATATTTTCTTTTAACGCTGAATATTTGCTATTTTAGCTTTGTGATTTTAATCCTTCAGGCCCATTTCGCTGGGCAATCTGAGGGCAGGGGAAAGCAGAAATAGAAAACAAACTAAAGGCTTTCTGCTGGATCTCTGCGTGGCTGGAAAGGCCCTGTTGGTCTGCGTGTATTGGCATTTCTATATACAACACACGAGCTTCTAAATTTATATCAAAAGTCACAGAGTGAAATGGATTGACTAAGCATTCCACCTGAATTTTTGTTAAAGCAAAGACTTTAATCAGCTTAGGTGTTTCCTTCGAGGTTAATGTTTTTTCTCAATTTCAAAAATGTTTTCTTCCAAATCAGCTGTAACGATTACGTTTCTATTAGCAAAGGGATGTAATTTACAACAATACTTTTGCTGCAAAGTTTGGAATGGAGAGCCAGGTATCCTCATGAAAGGGCATTTAAATAACTTCTTTTTTGTGTGTGCCAACCGGCAACCATGCGGCTGGGAGACCCTCGGCTGGAGTAAATGACTCAAGATCACTAACTCTTCCTCCCCCCCAAAGAACAGGCCAATTAGAAAGAAAGAAAGAAAAAGAGAGAGAGAGAGAAAAAGAAAAGAAGGAGCTAGACCGTGGCCATAGTGAAATATTATAAAGAGCCACCCACTGTAGGCTAATTCTAGTACCTGGCCCACTTTAAAGATCAGAAATATATCATGATATCTCCTCTTTCCTACCCCCCCCCCATTTTTTTATTTCCTAGGTGCTCACACCTCACTGGGGGCTCCCAAGCCCCTGCCTTCTTGGTCCAACACAGTCTTGTTTATATTTTATTGTCCAGATTTTAAGACCCAGTTTTGTCTGCATTTTTCCCTTCCTCCCACAAACACAACATCAAAATGAGATGGTTTCAAAGCGAAGCGCCGAGCCTGTCGTAAACTCATTACCTCCAGACGTCTCGCCGGCTCGATGGCTTTATGACACCTTGGCTCTTCCTGTTTTCAAAGAGCCCTAGGTATCGGGTTGGCCGCAGGGGCGGGGGTACGCTGCACCTTCGGCCGGATCTGGGCCTTGGCTTTCCCTCCCAGCCCCCCTCTTCTTTTCCTTCAAGTCCCCTCTTTCATCAGGACCCCCCCAAACTCTGCCATCGCCCCTGCCCCTTCCCCCCAGCCCAGGACACCCGGCGCCACCCACTCTCAGGCCTGCAAAGGCTGTGCTGGGCCGAACCCTCACTTACAATGACCTTCATTTTAGCCCCTAAGTGCGGCCCTCTGAGGGCCGAGCTGGGAGCTAAGCACACTCGGGAACTGAGTTTGGGCGGCGGGGAGGGGGCGATGAGATGGGGTGGGGGTAGCTGCGGGGGAGAGCCTTGACCATTTCGATCTGCTAAGGTCACTTTGGGGCTCTTGTATGTAGGGCGGAAGCTCACAGCCTAACTGGCTCAGCCCTCCCGGAGCCAGCCAGCCTGAGGAGGTGGGGGAGTCGCTGCAGAGTGCAGAGCTGGTCTCCCCCTTGTTTAGAATGGGGAGCGGATGGCTGGTCCTCCCTGAGCAGAGGGAGACAAGGGGTGTGACGGTGCCATCACCCCAGCCACAGGGTGCCTGGCTTCCGGGGCCCGTGGGCCCCGCTGGGCACTGCTGCAAGGCTGACACCAGGCCTAGGGCACAGAGTTCGCTGAGAAGCTGGAAGCGGGCTGCAGAAGGGAAGGACTGAGCAGCCAAGAGCACCCCGGGGCTGTGCTCTGGCTGGGTCTGCCCAACAAAGGGAGACTCAGGGGCACAGCAGACCCACTTCTCAGGTGGAAGGTCCCCAGATTTTCAGCAGTGTCTCCCTCCCAGGGATGGAAGCGGAGTCCTGTGAGGGTGATATTTTGCAGAGAGACGGAGAAAGCAGGCACACAGTGTTCAGGGCCAGCGTCTGGGCTCCATTTGATCAGGTCAGCATTTATTGGTAGGAAGCGGTAACGTTTACAACTGGTTCTCAGGCAGGAACCCGGAGGGCCTCCACCCGCGGCCGCCCACGCAAGCCGAGCCCTCCGAGGAGAGAGTGGCTCCTCCAGTGCACTGAGAATAGACCCCGACCCACCAGAGGCCCTGGGCTCCCCTCTAGGCCTCCTTCCCGGTCTCAGTGGAGGGCCCCCAGGCTCCCTGAGGAAAGGGGACCCTGGTAACTAGTGGGCCCCCGGGTGGGCCTCCCACTGCGGTCGCTCTGCCTTCATCCTCAGAAGTGGGGCGCACTTGGCCCCTGCTTGAGCAACGCTGGGATTGCTAAACTACAGCACTTTTCAGAAACCTAGGGAACATTTACACAGGAGAGGGCCCCTCAATCCAGCGTGCACTCACAAAATGTAGCATTTCCTACGGAACCAACGGTTCAGTCAAGGGAGGGAGCGGGGAAAAGGCAAAACCCCAAAGCCACTTCGTTTCTCGGACACATAAGCGAGCAAATACAGAGTCCCCCAAATACCTCACAGAGACCAACCACACAGTCACTTCTACCTAAAAAGGGCGGGGATGGGGGAGAGGAAATGTCCGAATCGCTGGAGAATTTCTGGAAATCAAGCATCCACGAACAAACAACAACAAAAAAAACCCCACTGCCTTTGCAGCACAGAGTGGTCCCGCCGGCGCCGCGCCGGGTCAGTCTCCTTTGGGGCATTTCTCCTTGCTCATCTTTTTCATTTTCATTCTACGATTCTGGAACCAGATTTTGACCTGTCTCTCTGTGAGGTTCAGAATCCTTGCCACCTCGTAGCGCCGGTCCCGGGTGAGGTACATGTTAAAGAGGAATTCCTTCTCCAGCTCAAGCGTCTGGTATTTGGTGTAGGGACAGCGCTTTTTCCGGGTGGAGCGAGCGTGGATCCAGTTTGCTGCAGGGTTGTCTACGAAGAGGGGGGTTTGGAGAAAGGGATCGAGGGGCGGAGGGGAGGCAAGGAGAGACGACAGGGTGGGGGAGAGAGGTCGTTAAATTAATTTCACCAAGGATGGCCGCTTTTCACAACTTGGGGGGAATTATCATAAAAAGCCTTAATGCCCGCGCTCTGTTTACCGTACAAACCGCGCGCCTAGGGTAGGTGGTTATGGGAAGCTTTTTATGGATGCGTGTTGCTCGCCTAGGCTAGAGTAGGCGTCTAGACGTTTTTATAGGTTAGTAAAACTATCAGTTTTGCACATTCGAGCCTTACAGGTTTCAGCAATAAATCAGGGGGCAATTTCTTTTGCACTTACTTGGGTCAAGTTGCTGCTGCGGCGGCTGCGGATGCTGCTTCTCCTCCTCCTTCAGTGGGCAGCCCGGGCTCGGGTGGTCGCTGCAAGCCGGGGGCTCCGACGAGCCGCCTGCCCCGGCCCCGGCCCCGGCCCCGGCCCCGATCCCTGCCCCGGGCCCGGGTCCCCCAGCCGCCGCTGCCGCCTTGTCCCGTAGGAACGAGTTGCAGGAGAACTCGGGGCCGCCGCTCCCCTGGGACTCCCGGGCCGCGGAGCACTCAGTCCGTTTGGAGGAGGAAGACGTGGACGTGGAGGAGGAGGTGGAGGTGGCGGCGGCGGCGGCGGCGGCGGCGGGGGTCGGGGCCGCTCCGGTTTCAGGCTTAATCCCGTAGTGGCGCCCGTTGGGTGGGCCGCTGGGGCCGGGGCCGGGGCTGGGACCAGGGCCCGGGCCGCCTCCGCCCCCGCCGCTCCCGCCGCCGCCGCCGCCGCCGCCGCCCGCGCCGCCGGGAAAACCGGGCAGCGGCTCCATCCAGGAGCGCATGTAGCGGCCGGGCTCGGAGGCGGCGGCGGCCAGGGGCGGCGGGGGCACGTACGGGTGGTACAGGCCGCTCATCGCCGCCGCCGCCGGGGGCTGGGCGGGCACCGCGGACCACGAGGCGGAGAACACGGCCGATTTGGGGGCAAAACTACACGAGGCAAACTCGGCGGCGGCGGCGGCCGGGCTGTCGGCCACACCTGTGGGCCTGCCCTGCGCGCCGGGCCCCGGCGGGCCGAAGCGCGCGGCGAACACCTCGTCGCCCTCATGGCCTATGAGCGAGTCCACGTAGTAGTTGCTGAGGGCGCCACTGGACGACATTTTGAGGCGCCGCGCGCTCCCACCAAGGTTACACTGCCCGCCGCCGCGCCGCTCCCCGCCGGCGCCCGAGCCGCCGACTAGTTCGCAGGCTGCAGCCTCCACCATTGGTCGCGCGGCCCACGTGATCATATTTACCAATACCGGGAGTAAATCAGTCCGCAAACTGGGGGCTGCTGTGATTTAAAAAAAAAAATCATCATCAACACAAGCGCCGCAATTAGAGCCCAGGAGCCCGGTCCGCGCGGCCAGCCCGGTCCGGCGGGGCCCGGCCAGCCCGGCGGCGGCTGCAGCGGCGGCGCCCGACCGCGGCCGGAGGCGGCGCCGGGGACTATTTGTTCGCCGCCTCTTGCCGCCCGCGGCCGTGCGGGTCGGACCTGGGACTCCCCGAGCCGCGGGCCGCGCGTCCCGGGCGCCAAGGGCGCTGCGAGCGCTGCGAGCGCCGCTGGGCCGGAGCCCCGAGCAGCCCGGGCCCGCGGGGCGGCGGCGGCCCTCCGGAGGCGGCCCCCTGGCGCCCGCGGGGAGTCTCTGCCCCGGGCCGCGGCCGCCCCTCCCTACGCAGACCCACACACGCCCGCTCACAGCTTGTCGTGTTGTTTAAAACAGGTGGAAGACCTCTGTAATGATATTATGCCTTTCAATAAAAATTTTATGAGGTGTATTTGATTATAGATTAATGTGTCCCTAATAAAACGGACGGATGGAGCAGCTCGGAGGGCCTCCGCCCCCCGGCACCCTCGCACCCGCCCGCGCAGCCACACACCCCCCGACGGGAGGCGGACACACGCCGCGGCCGAGGGGTGCGCGGGGGCGGCCGGGCCCCGCCGACCCGGTGCTGCGGCGGCCTCCGCTGGGCTGCGGGGTGCCCTGGGGTGCTGGCGGGCTGCAGGGGCGGCACCGCGGGGGCAGCGGCGGCCGGGGCGCCTTGTCTTCTCCGGGGCTGCCGGAAAGGCCCTGCAAGAGAACAGGCCAGAGGGCAGAACCCAGACGCGACCGCGGCCCGCGCCCGCCCACCGCCCACCGCCCACCCCACCGCCCCAACCCTGCCTCCCCGAGGCCAGCGGGAAGCGCTGCTCCCCGCGCTGGGCCGCTTCCTGGGGTTGTTCCTGGGCCCCCGTCTCCCCATTTCTTCTTCTTCCCCCTCTTCCCTTTTCCACCCCCCCCTCCCCACCCTGCTTCCAGAAGTAATGCTGGGCAGCCTTGAATCTGAGGGAAATGCCCATTGTCACTCCCAAATCCATGGTACAAAGCCTCGGAAGCCCGGCTGGGAGCCGAGACAAAAGCAGCCCCCGAGAGAGAGCGGGCGGCTGAGGATATATTCCTCACTCTACAAGTTGCTCCGAGCACCCTTGGAGGGATCCCAGCCCACCTCGAGCCCCGGAAAGGAAGGGGGTAAATGGCTACTTATGGCCTGATTGATTGCCTTTGCCAAGGGCTTTCTGATTTTGTTCCAGAGGAGATGCCTTTGCCTGTAGCACGGGTTTTCCTCTGGGGCAGGGCCCCCTGTCAACAACTAATGGTGCTCCCCACATCGCAGGGACTAAATGGAGAAGTTAAAATTGCCCTCCTTCTCCTGCCCAACCAATGGAGGTCTGGGCAAATCTACTCCGGCGTTTCCAACCTGGCCCTGATTCCGAGCCTTCTCTCTGTCTCTCTCCCTCTCGCTCACCCCTAGGAAATGGCTCCCCTCAAGGTTCTGTCTCGGAACTGGGGAAGGTTCTTGGTTTTCAGGGCGAAATTTAAAACTCTGAATAAATACTGAATCTCCCAAAGACTCCCTGGGTGAGAACTGTGAAGCTTAGAGCCCCTGAATACATAGTTTTATGGGGAGAAAAAGCAAAATTGGAAAGGATGTGTTTTGTGAAGCTACTTGAAGCTGGTGGAGACCCTTTGAAAGCACAGCACAACCTGGGGAAACGAATTCTCTGTCCGCTCCTCTCGCTAAGGCCTCTTCTTTCCCCCACGCAGGACTAGATAAGCCTGGACTCTCCCGGTGAAGGCTGGCTAGACTTTTCCAAGCTGTGTCGGCAGCTGGAACATTGGACTTCATGGGAAGTCACGTTCATTTGCAAAGTCTCTTTCAGTCACCTTTTGTACATTTTCTTGCCTTCTACATACAGTGGCTCCAACCAGCATTTTATAATTAAATAGAGGGAGCGTTACGTGGGGAAAATCTTTTCAGAAAATTTCGTGTGGGCCACTAAAAGGTAATGACCGAGCATGAAATCATTCCACAGGGAAACCAGGGCAAAGTGGGATGGGAAGACTCACCCATCCTCGGCTTCGCTGTGGCCTGGCTTGTCTTGCGCTTGGGATAGGGGTGGGGGTGAGGGAAAGGGGGGGCAGAACTGGATCCGTTGCAATGCTAGTTGCTGGTTGTCCTGGTTCCTGTAATGGAGGCCCGGCGGCTTCCAGGTGGGCAAGCAAGACTGGTTTCAACCTAGCCCCTGACGATGGCACGCCAGCCAGAAATCATCAAGACCCCACTGAAAGTATTAAAAGAGTAACACAACCAAAACCAAAGACAGGAAAACACACAAATGGGGAGCTGTGAGGAAAAAAGCAGCGTGGCCACAGTCTTACTTACCAGGCTCCGGTTAGAGGGAAATCACACGGGTCTAGGATTCAATTATGTTACCATCTTGGGAAGGTGGGAAGGGGCAAAGACTCCCCTTCTTCTCAACTACGAAAACAGCACACCCGGGCTGGATGATCACTCCCCCCACCACTGCCAAATTTTAGCACCCTAGGCCTACTCCAGCCTCTCCCATCTTTCTTCTCTATCTATCTATCTCCATCACCACCCCTAACTGCCCCAAACAAGGAGTTTAACAGGGAGATAATCTCACCCAAGGCTTTCATTTCCACCGTAACACTTGTCCATTTCAGAAAGCAGAGGGAGCGAACTCGTTTCCAGAGTTTATTGCATTATACATGCGACCAGAACATGCACAGAAAGGACAGGTTGTTGTTGTACTTCTACCAAACCACAGATGCACCACAAGGGAAGGCTACAAGGCATAAGTCGTCAATATTCCATCTCACCAAGGACAATCGCTAAATTCATTTGCGAAAAGATACATTGTAATGTGCTTTTTTAGTCCCCCTCCCCCCAAAGCTTGTGGGTTTTCTTAATCTTTTTTAAATATATATGTAATTTAAGTACTTTTAAGTACTGGATGTATTCAAAAACGCCATGAGATCATGGACTAACCACACACACAGACCTTTTGTGTCAGGAAAAACATGAAAAAGTCACATTGCTGGATGGAATGAATGAACTGATGGATGCTGTACAGTTCCAATAAGTTAAGACCCAAATGAAAATGCGCAGTAATAGTTACCCTGCATTACGATGAAAAAAATAATAAATTACACGTGCTAGTTTTTTTTAATATATATATATATACTCATAGGGATTACAGATCACTTGCAGCACGAACAGAATGACCCCAAAGTCACATTCTAGCAGGAAACAAAACAAAACAAAACAAAAAACAAAAGAGCAATGAAGGTTTTGTTGCCGCCTTCCCAGTCCTCCAGCACTCGGCCCTGGAACGCGGTGCCCCCTCTCCGATCCTGGCCTCCGACGGGCCTGGGACCTAAGAGAAGGTGAGGTTGGCGGTCAGTTCTCGGATCCGGTTCTCTCGGCTCATCTTCTTGAGTTTCATTCGGCGGTTTTGAAACCAAATCTTGACCTGCCTGTCGGTGAGGTTAACGCTCTTACTGATCTCTAGGCGGCGCTCGCGGGTGAGGTACATATTGAACAAGAACTCTTTTTCTAATTCCAGCGTTTGGTGCTTAGTGTAAGGGCACCTCTTCTTTCTGCCACTCTTTGCAGTGAGCCAATTGCTGGTTGGAGTATCAGACTTGATTTCCTCTAACAAAATTAAAGGGAGAAGAAGAAAAAAAAATCAAGAATTTTTTTTTCTCAGGCTTTTCAAATGTACCCTTGGCCATGACCCTGCTGGCAGCCAGGCCGCTTTGGGAAATGCTGGTATTAAACATTACTCATATGAGGTGGGCCCTGGAAGGGATTTGTAATTGATGCCAGATTAGTTTAAATGCCCAAAATGACACGATGGGCGGGTACTCTTGCCCTCGGTGGTCAGGGTTCTCTCTCTTTCTGTCTCTTTCTCTCTCAACTTTCTGACCTGCACGGAACATTAGTACAATAGTAAACTTTCAGGATCTCCCCAGCAGCATTCTAAGTGGGCAGCTCATAACTGGGCTGGAGTGGAAAAAGCAAACCAGAGCCTGAACAAGACTACCAATCCCACTGCTGCCTCACATCCCCAAGTCTGCCACATCTTCCCCACTTTTCCTGCACAGGCGGGGAGCCCCACAACCAGGCTTATAGTGGCCCTTCTCTTTCAAAAGATAACCAAGGAACCGAGTACACCTTCTCCGACCTGCCTGGGCATTGTACTCCCCAGAATTTCTTGCATTCTCATTCCTTCTTGTCCCCACACAAAAGCATTCCCCCCAGAAATGTGGCTCCTTACTGTGGCCCACCTCTAGACACTGGGGGAGAGGCATAGGGGCAGGGTTCCTTCTCAAAAAAAGCCAGAGCCCCTGGCTCTTTGCCCCAGCCCGGCCCTAAGGCTGGCCCTGCCGGGGTGGGCCCTGCAGATTCCATCCTTCCCCCCCTTCAGCCTTTGCCCCTTTTGCAAATGGACTGCAAAGCTTGCGGCACTTTCCCCAGACAAAGCCAAGGTTACCTAACCCCGCAGAGGCTGGGAGCCCTCTTCCCCAGCCCAAGCGCCAACCAGCCCAGTCATTTCGTTCCCATTGCCGCCCCCAAGCTCGCAGGATGCGGGGTGCATACACTTGAACACGAACACGGTGCCTTGGACCACCTTAAAATCATCGTTGGGTGAAAGGCAAAGCTGGGACTGCAAATCTGAGCAGGAGAAAGGAGGTTCTGGGGCCGTGTTTACGAGCCGCAGGTCTCATTTGCCCTCTTTTGTTGCATTTCAGGTCTAGCTCAGGAAAAATAAACCCGGCAAGCCCTTCCTCTGCCCAGGCGCCATCAGCGTGGGGCCAGGACTAGCCAGGAGGGCCAGGGCAGCCGGGGAGAAGCGGGGACCATCTCGAGACTGAGACTGCCCCTCTAAAAGCCAGGAGGAGCAGCACCTGCCAGTCGGCCCCGCCTCAGCTGCCCGGGCTCGACGCTGGGCACCCAGGCGCTCCCTCTCTGCCGGTTCCCGGGCTGCACGCCCCGCTGGGGTGGCAACTTGCTCATACCGACCTTTGCTTTCCTTCTCCTGTACTTCGGGACTGGACACGGAGACCTCAGCCAGGCAGCTCCTTTCTTCCGGAAGGCCGCCCTTGGCCTCGGGGCTCTCCACCTGGGAGACTTTGGTGGGCTCCTGGCCGCTCACGGGCTCGTTCATCTTCTTTTCCATCTGCAGCTGGGCAGCCGAGAGCTGCGGCTTGGCCGCGCCGCGAGGGTTGAGCTGGAGCATGACTGTGGAGCTGCCTTCGGGGCTGTTATTGTACTCTTGGGTTTTCCCGGTGGCGTAGGTCTGACTCAGTCTAAAATATCCAGGGACAGGAACCTCGGGGTTCTCAACGGGACAGGACTCAGGGACCAGCCTCTGGTACGAAGGGACCTCAGCAGAAATGAGTTTGTTGCGCTTATCAGAATACATGCAGCAATTGGATTCTTCCTTAATGTTGGTGGTGAAGGAGCAAGTGGGGACTTGCTGTGTAACAGGTTGCTCTATTCGACAAGATCTGTTCGGGTCTGTCCAACTGTCTACTTGAGGTATATAAGGATGCACATTCATACCCATATTTTGGTGGTTCACTTCTCTTTTGGCCAGAGACGGGAGCAGTCCACAGGTTTGCATTCCATAGGTCCCCATGTCTGCGCTAGGTGGTGGCATGTACATGCTGGCGCTGCTCGAATAAAAACTGTCACTCCTGCAGGCACTGATCAAGGAATCTACTAAAAAAGTATTAGCAGCAGGAGAGCTGTTGGGAAAGGACATTTTGGGGAGGAATTTGAAGAAGAGAGATTGTGTCCTTTGTAGGCTGACATCTCTAGGAAAACATTCCCCGTGTAATTGTGGATGCCTCTGCCGACCACATGACAACCAAGCCAATGAGATTTGAAAATGGCCTTGAGCCGCAGCCTCCTCGCAGGTCACGTGCTCCGGAGCCCGGCCGGCCGGCCGCGTAAGCGCGGACAACAGCGACATCTACTACGCGCCCGCGATAGTGCGCGCTGCAGACAACCGGCCCGGCGCTCTCCGGCGCCCGCCGGCCTCCCCGGGGCTCGCTCCGCCGGCCGGCCCCGCTCGCGCCCCCCGCCCCGGCCTCCGGGCCCCGCTGGCGGAGGGAAAGGCTCGGCCAGAGGGGCGCCCGGGAGGGAAGCCGGGGCGCCGGGGCGCCAGCGCGCAGGAGCACTGCCCCGCGCACACCCGGGCGGACCGCGCCCGAGCGCCGGGGCGCGGGCGGGGCGGGGCGGGGCGGGGGGGCCCGGTGGCTCACGCTCTCCCGGGCAGCCTGGGAAGGTGAGTCGGCTCCCCCGGGCCCGAGGCACCCCACCCCCGGGGGCCACACTGCAGGGCGCGCCCGCCAAGACGCGGCCAAGTTCCCGCGGGGAGCGGAGGCGGAGGGCGGCGAGGGCTCGGAGGCCAGGCAGCTGGCCAGCCCCGAGCCCCGGCCCCGAGCCCCGGGCGGCCCTGGCGCTGTCCGGTCCCGCCCCCGGCCCGAGCGGCTGCGGGATCCCGGCCCCTCCGCGCCCCGCCGGGGCTGCGAGCCTTCGGCCCTCGGAGGACCCACACCCCGACCTCTGCGGCCGGGCCGCTGGGAGCTTTCAGCCCGGAGACGATCCCTCGCCAGCAGCTGGCTGTCCTCGAAAGCGTCCCTCCGGTTCACAGCGGGAGAACCACCTCGAGGTTTCCCTCCCTACACACCCTGCTAATAATGAGCAGAGAGGAAGGAAGGAAGAGAAAAAAGATTGTTTTTCAAAGAGAGGGGAAAAGTCTCGCCCTCGGACTCCAGAAGTTTTAGAAAACTGACTGGGCCGAGTAGGAGAGAGAGAGAGAGAGAGATGCAAAGGTGTCATTTGGTTCTTCTGCAAAAAAAAAAAAAAAAAAAATGTTTTCCTTTTATGGATTTTGTAAAAGCATTGGTTTCTGACAAGTGCAAGGTACAAAAGGTTGTGGAATTTATTAATACATATTAAGAAGAATCAGGGCGATCAATAAAATTCTCATCTACATTCTTGGGCTACTTGGTAATTTTCTTGCTTCTGAAGGTTTTTAAAGAGTTATACCCGCTGTTGCCACACACGGGAAGATATTTTATTAACAAATCAATCGAGACTTTGTAAAGGATAAGATTAATAGTTAAGATTTAGCATAATGGCGTTCGCTTTATGAATTATTGAAAATTATACTATTGATTTTTCCCCTTCGCTACCAACCAAGAAGGTCAATTTTTGTTTTAACACAAATCGTCAAATAGTAAAAGCTATACTTTTGTCAGGAGTTGAGTTTTATAGTTTTGGACAATTCCTAAAATTATTTGACACCGGTTTGCTTGGGTGAGGGGAGGGAGGAAAAAAAAAAAAAAGGAATTGGGAGATTCTTGGTCCTCTGTTTCCTTTGGTGACGGAAAGTTCTATAAAGAGGATTTGGTCTGGGGTTGTGGTCGAGCTCATTAAAGAACAACCACCATCACCACCATGGAAACTCAGAGTTTTATGAGAAACTTCTCCAACAACTTCCTTTCTTGTTCTCTGGTTGCAGGCGGGTGAGCCGCCCTTCGGAAGCCCCGGCCTCGGGGCAGCAGCGGGGAGCTTTAACCTTGATTTCCAAAGGCTTGCCCGGGTTGAGGGGCCGGGCCAGGGCACGGGAGCCATCCCCGGGCTTCCCAGATCCCCTTCCCTGCACCCGAGAGACGAAGGGGGCCCCAGAAACCCTGATCGTGAACCAGTTCTCTGTCCGGGAAGGCGTCTGGGCTCTCTTCTCCCCACACTCGCCCTGTCATGGGCTGGCCTTGGATTTCAGGCCCAGGGACTGAACTTGTGGGCAAATTGGGTTTCCGCCTCAGCAGAACATTTCTTTGGAGCCCGATGCTCATTAAAGCGCCTCGGCATTCTGCGGGGGGAACCAGGAGCCTGCTCACTCCTTCACAAAAACCTTTTCCAACAAACCCTCTGTCCCCCCTCCCTAAAAGGACTCTCCCCTGGCCTGGTGGAAACAGGCGCTGAACATTATTTTCGGCCTTGGGACCACTTTGCCTGTCGCCTCGAAGTGCCCTCGCCCAAACAATAACCCCTTTTAAAAAACTCCGCGGTGGCAATGAGACAGACCTTTTAAACCTTTACGCAGCTGTTCAAATACAACATCATTGTCAGGTTAAAAGCCTGGCGCCTCTAGCTGCAGCGGCTGCGGGATGCCGGCCGGCGAAGCCCGAGGTTTAAACATTACCTTTCCGTAGGGGTGACTGTTTTTAAGCTTGAAGATGGGGTGGGGGGGGTGGGGCGCGGGTGAGGAAGGCAGGAAAAAAAAAAAACACAACTTTTGCCTCTGGTCTGCTACGGTCCTGTTCAAAGCTAACAGCCACTGATCAGCACCCCAAAAATAGTTTTATCAGAAGGTGGAGATCACGATCCCGGCCCCAGTTAAGCGTGCCCAGGGCTGGACAAAGTGCCCGCTGCACACGCTCTCGGCAGGCGCCCTGACGCCAGCCTGGCGCTCCAGGACGGTCGTCCCTCTGCATCTCAGCCAGGGGAGCTGCCTGGAACTCGGCTGTCCAATTCTCCCTATCCCACTCGTGAGGCAGGACTGTTCAATCTAATCGGGAATTTTATGCCCATCAAAAGCCCTTTCATAATCTTTATTTATACATGAAGAAAACATTCAGGCTAAAACCCAGCCATTCCTCGCGGAGCGGGTAGGTCTGCGGTGAGCCAGTACAAGCAGGATCTGCCTTCCGAATTTGGGGGCCTTTCTGTTTCAACTCTCAGTGGCTTCAGGCTCTCAGTCACCCCCACATTAGATCTGGCTTGAAGTGGGTCTTCTTCATTCACAGAAAATATGTGTATTGCCTATAATTTTGAATCTATTATCACTAAATTCTATTTTATTCTTTCTCAAATATCTGCCTTCAGACCAGTTCCCTGAGGCCAGAGACTCCAATATTTCAGAGAAATTTTATAATAAAAATGGAGCAAAATAGAAATAATACAAGAGAATGATGTAGACCTGGGAGGATGGAAAGTTTGGCTGAGACTCTAAGGCTAGGATGAAGCAAATGGAATGAAAAGGCAGTGCCTTCCAAGGCCAGCCTGTATTTTGCTTACGAGTATTTAATGTAGCTGCATAGCTGCTGTTTTCGATCATCTTTAGATCAGTTGGAGCAGTTACCATTAATAATAAATCAATATTGCACTATAAAGGAGATGAATATCCATATTTGTACCAAGACCTCCTTCTCCCTGGCACAGCTCTTTTCCGAGAAAAAATTAATAGGGTCGCCTTAGTAAGAAATTAGCATTTGTAATCAAGAAGTGGCCTGCATCTGTGCTCCTCTGTCACCAGGAGGAACAGTGACCCTGGGCCTGAGTAGACCTGAGGACTCCTAGGTTTGCCCTGAATTTGGGCCCTTAGTGGTCTCAGGGCTGTGCCATTCTTTGGGGGCAGAGTGGATGGGGACGAATTTTAAAGGCTGCTTCCCCAGGGAGCCCCTCCAGGTTGCACTGTGCACCTTCCAGCCAATGTGAAAAGAAATCAAGGGGGCAGATGGGCAGGCTGTGGAAGCCACCACCAACCCAGTGAAGAGTCTGTGGGGACGGTGCAAAAGGGCTGGCTGCTGGGGAGCCTTTTTCAGTTACAGACACAAAAGACTCCTACTTGGCGCACTTTCCCTCCACCTCAGGATCTGAGACCTTGATGACTCCAGAGACATGGCCTCGCTCCTTGAGCCCCACCGGCTCTGAGCAATCAGGAGGGGTCGGGTCTGCAGCCCCCCAAGTCCTGGTCCGATGCTCTGTCCTTTCTCAGGCCCATCTTGGGCGCTGCTGGCAGGAGAGGAACTGCAGACTGCTGAGCACCCGTTGTCTGAGGAAGGCTGCCAGCCAAGGCCAAGGGGCCCTCAGAGGCCACACGCGCCCGCCCCTGCTGGACCCGCCCGAAGAGGAGCACAACGACATCTGGGGAGGAGGGCTCTCTCCCCACCTGGCCTGAGACCCAGGTTAGGCTCTGAGAAATGTCGCTTCACGGCAGCCAAGCAGGACCCGCGGTCAGACAGGCGGGAGCCACGGGGGCCTGTGGGGAACACCTATGCCTCTGGCTGGCGCCTCACTGGGGGGCTCATGGCGCCCCAGCCTCCACTGACGCCGATGCCAGCTCCCAGGGGTGGGCTCAGGGCCTTTGGTGCGGGGTTTGGAGAAAGGCGACAGAGGCGGCAGAGCCGAGGAGGCCAGCATCTGGGGGTTGCCGGCGCTTCACGATGAACTTCGGGCCAGAAGGGACGGCCACCCTCCCTTAGAACAGCCCGTGTCCTGGAGCCCTCCCCCCTGGAGCCTCTTTTGGACGGAGGATGGTGACACGGGCCCTCCCCAAAGTCCGGGGCTGTGCGGAAGGGGCGTGGGGGGCCCCCGCAGGGCGTGCAGCGAGAAGGCTGCTGCCAAGAGCTGGGGCCCAAATCACATTCTGTGCTCCAGTCCCGCAGGCGGCCGCGCAGAGCGGCCGGGCTCCTGTCAAATGCAAAGCTCCGTGGCTTCAAATGCAAACCCCTTTCTAAGCCGCTTTGCCTCGCAGTCCAAACGCTCCCGGGCCGGCCTGCGGCTTCCCGCGGCCGCGCCAGCCCAGCCGGGCCCAGACACCCCAGCTCAGGGTTCCGCCGGCGCCTCTCGCTGCCGGTACCCCCGGGTGCCAGGCATGGCCGGGGCGGGGGGCACCCCCTGGCCCACAACGACCCCCTCGGGCCCGACGCGTCTCATTTTCCCTGAGACCACACCAAGCTAAGTTGCCGGCGCCCCGATCTGTCTTAAACAAAAGCCTTTTAATCATCCCCGGCGGTCGGTCGGTACAAGGCGGACCCTGCTTTTGGGGAGGAGCTGGTCCTACCCTCATATCGTTCTCCATACTCAAACCAACAAGAACATTAATTTCCCTCATTGAATCAACTCGCAGTGGCATGACCAATTTCGAAATGTACCTATTCGTCTTTAAAAAAAATCTCTCCTTGACACCACCAGGCTATGGCAAGGTATTCTTTGCAACAGCGTTATCTTGGAGGGGACAACGATTGGGTGATTGTCTGTTTCAGGAATCCGGGTAGCTCCCTTTTCTCTGTCTATACACAAGTTCGCACACCTCGTGGTTGCTTAGAACAAACAAACAGCAAACAAATACTTAGTGGCCGCCTGTTACTAACGGGCTGAGATTGCCTATTAGAATCACTATTGGAAAGATAGGGTACCGCGGCCTCTGCGCCAGACGCGGCTTCTGGAACGTGAGCACGCCCCCGTGTGGCTCTCCAAGGCCATGCAAACGGGAAATGGTATCTCTTGGTTCGGCTTCCCCAAGGTGGTGGACACACAAGCTTGCTACATTTAGACGCAGTTAAAAAAAAAAAAAAAAAAAAAAAAAAAGATAGATGGAGAGAGAAAGAAATAAAGCAGTTTTAAGCTCCTGCAACGATCATACTACTAGGGCATTGACATTTTAACGGACGCCCAGAATTCCACACAAAGGAATCCCCTTCCGAACGAAATTATTCGATTGTAGGCTTTGTTTCTCTTGCCATGTTCACCAAAGGTTGAGGGACACTTTGGAAAACAATATAAATATTTTCAGTTTTGTAAAAGGAATATTTTCATATTCAAAGAAAGTTCGGTAATTTATCTGACGGGGTAACATTTTTTTTTTTCAAATATAGCGAAGCTGTAAATCTGACTAGAGCTTCCTCTTTCAAATGCCTGCTTTTAAAGCCGTGGTTTTTCATTAGAGCAAAGGGGATTGCTATCTATGACCCCCTCCTCCAAAAAAAAAAATCCATCTCAGTATATATACCATCTGTATTTAAAAAAAAAAAAAAACATGCTGGTAGACACTTAAATCTAACCAGTATTTTAAAAAGAAGTCAAGTGCTATTGAATTACACAAATGTTTGAAGGGAAATTAAGGTTATTGATCCTGAAATTAAGGCATTTGCTTAGATTTATGGTGAGCCCCTGATATGATGCTGTGTGGTCATAAATGTATGTGGGGGTCTGGAGGTGTGTAAGCATGTGTGTGTGAGAGTGGGTGGCGGCTGAATATCACAGAAGAACCTTAAGGCGCCTAATTATTCAGAAAGGTTAAAGGTGATGACCTTGACATTTTGGAAGTTCAAAGGCATACACTTATGCACTTATGTTTTTCCTCCCCCCCCCCAAACTTTGGTAATTAAAAAAATTTTGCATTTGGAAATGCATACCTCCTCTGCAGATGCTTGGAGTACTGTACATCTTATGGATTTATTTTTATTTTATTTTTTTTTACTTTGGGCTTAGAAGAGGTTAAGAGTCACGATTCACTTTACTTTTTTCAGAGGGAGAGATGCTTTTCTCACTCCTACAGTTTATTGCACATTGCGGAAATCTCTTTTGGGCCCACCAGAAGGTGTATAATATAACCCAATTAAGCTGTTTAGAACTTTGGCTTTTATGGTGTTGTCTAGACAGTTCAAGGTTTTGTAAACAGCCTGGCCTGGCCCTGCAACATAAAGTGCAGTTCAGCCCCCACCACATTCTTTAACTTGAAGCGATAAATGCAGTGAGAAGTGGGTCTGCAGCCTCAGGCCCTATTCCAGGGAGGGGTCTTCCCTTCTCTGCCGTATGCCTGCTGTGACACTAGCAAGGATCCCTCTCCCCACTGGTAACTTCCTTTTTAGCAAACCATTATTTTCCATGAAGGTTTCTAATTTTGGTTGCTTTTTTTTTTTTTTTTTTTTAAGGGACCCTGGCTCCTTGACATCTTGTTAGGAGTAAATTTGGATTTTCTAACAATTTTTTAAAAATGGTTTTTGTCTTTTCAGAAATTCCAAGTTCACTACACTGGGAATGGGAGGAAGAGACTTCCTTCTTAAGGTTCCTGCTGCCCCAGCCTGATTGCCTGGAGAAAGCAGCCCCAGAATGGCTGGGTTAGATCCTCAGTTCAGAAATTCATCCCTGAAGTGATTTTTAACAAATCAGTGTAGCCTAGAGAGGGTGGGAGAGAGCTACTCTCATTTCAGCAGGATTAAAGAGCATTTCACTTGATTTTCAGTTGCATATGGGAGAAGGTTCTGACCACTAAAATACCCTAATCAGACACTAAACTTCTTTAAAGAGGAAAAAAATCATATAGTGTGTTCAAGCTGTAACCTCCATTTTACTAGAAACCATTTATTCACACAAAACACAGTGACTTATGCCTTGATACGACAGACCAAAGATACATTTCCCAGAGTTTAAATAATCTGCATTCACCAAGGGGGATGGCCGGGTCCCTTAAACTCAGAACAAAAACAAGTGCCTTCCAGCCCAGCGGCCTAACTCTCTACAGATCCCACAGCGTCCCCACGGGGACTCGGAGGGAGGGAGCGAGAACAACAGCACATTGGCGGTAAAATTGTAAAGGGACGTTTGCATTTACCATTTTCCCCTTATTAGGATCCATTCGGCCAAGTCCCCGGCCTCGTCGGCAGGCAGCAGTGGTCGCTGGGAGGTCCCGAGTTGACCGTGGGAAGGAATCGTGGAGTTCCACAGAGAAGAGGCGTCATTAAACCCAAGGACATTGGGCCTGCCGAGGGCAGGCTGGTGGGGAGGTGGGTGGGTGAGTGGGGCTCTGGGAGAGGGGTGCTTCCTGGAGCTCTCAAAATAAGGGGTTTCCAGTGAAATACTGCAGACGGTCTCTGTTCAGTTTCTTTTCTTTCATTCTACGATTCTGGAACCAGATTTTGACTTGCCGGTCAGTGAGGTTGAGCATCCGAGAGAGTTGGAGTCTTTTCTCTTTGTTTATGTACACGTTAAAGAAAAACTCGCGTTCCAGTTCGCGGATCTGGTACTTGGTGTAGGGACAGCGCTTTTTCCGGGACCGCTGGGGGGCCACTGCAAGGCAGAGAGACCAAGAGGTGAGAGAGGCGGCCGACTGCCCACCCCCGGCCGCCTGCCCGCCGGCCCAGGCCCGCGCGAGGGCCAGGCCTCGGCCCCGTTGGGGACGTCCCCTGCCGCCACTGAAAGGCCCTGCCTGCGTCGTGGGGGATGATATATGGGCGGGCACAGGAGAGAGTGCGGGCGTGGACGTGTGTTCACGCCAGGACACACACACACACACACACACACACACACACCCCGTGGCACGGAGGTGGAGAAGCAGAGGGCGAGGCCGGCTCTGAGTTGGAACCCGAAGGGAGAGAAACCCGAGCGCGCCCAGGCATCTGCTCTACTCCAACCAGCAGCGCGCGTCAGCCAGAGGCTTGGATAAAGTCCAGTTCAAGGATCTCCCCACCCCACCCCCCCTTAAAAGCAGGAGGCTCGAGTGTCCACACTCACAAAGTGGCTTGAAATCTGCCCCCACCGCACTCCAAGCTCTCCAGCACCACCCCCCCCCCCCAAACTGGGGAAAAGCTCTCTCCGGCGATTAACGTCCCCTTCGAAGTCTACCTTAAGCCCACCTAAATTGGTTTCCTATCGTAAACACACTTTACAACGGCCCGGGAAATCTTATAGGATGTATAAACCCCTTCGAACGCTTATAAAGTAGCACATAAAACGGCGCAAGCAGAGGGAGGCCCCCGCCGCCCCCCCGCGCCCGCGGCCCCCGGCCCCGCCGCCCGCCCCGCGCCGGGTGCCTACCTGCGCCGCCGCTCTTCTCAGCCCCCGCCTCCCCCGGGGGCCCCTCGCCGTCGCCGCCGCCGCCGCCGCCTTCTGCCGCCCCCTTGGGCTCCGAGCCGGGGGGCGCCTTGGCGCAGGGGCTTCCCCCGCCGCCGCCAGCCCCCGTCTTGGGGTCGCCCTTGTCGGCAGCGCCCTCGGGCTGCGGCGGCGCGGGAGGCGGAGGGGGCTGCGGCCCGGCGAACGGGGGCCCGGGAGCCGCCTCGTAGAACTGGTCGAAGCCCTGCGGCAGGATGCCGTTCCGGCCCACGGCGCTGTAGAAGTTGGAGGCGGCGCCCGCGGGGCCGTGCGGCGGCCCGGGCGCGGCGCACACCGGCTCGGGCGCCTTGAAGAGCACGTCCGGCCGGCGGCCCGCGGGAGGCAGCAGCTCGCGCTGCATGGCCGCCTCCTCGGCCGCCGCCGCCGCCGCCGCCGCCGCCGCCGCGGCCGCCGCGTAGTAGGGAGCGTAGCCCCCGGCGCCGCCGCCGCCGCCCCCGCCGGGGCCGCCCCCGCCGCCGCCGCCCCCCGCGCCGCCGCCGCCGCCGCCGCGGTACGGCCACTTGGCGCGCTCCAGGCCGTAGTCGCGGAAGGCCACTTCGCGCACGGGCTGGACGTGCGGCGCCAGGTTGGAAGAGTAGGGGAAAGTCATCTGGCAGGACGACGGCTGCGACAGGAACGACGGCTTGCTGGCGAAGTCCGACGGGGCCACATAGTAGGCGCAGCCCGGCAGGTACATGCTGGCTGCGCTCGGGCCGCACTCATCAAAGTCGTTCATGGCTCCGCGGCGTGCGCGCCGGCGAGCCCCGGGCCGCTCCCCGCGCCGCCAACCTGAGCCATCGATTGCACAAGAGGCTTGGGCCAGGATCAACTAAGCAAAAATCCCCACCGGGCGCTGACGTGCAATTCATCTTGATTGATTCTGGTGGTAATTATGTCACGTGACGCCATGGAGAGAAATGTCCTTATATCTATATCAGCTCTCGCCAACACGCCCCGGGACGGCTCCTGGCGCCGAGACGCGCGCGCGCTGGGGGCGGACCGGTCTCCCTCTCCAGCCGGCGCTCCCCGGGCGCCCCCTGACCGGGCTGAGCCGCAGGCCGGTCACCTGTGCGCCGCCGGCGGCCGCCACTGCTGGGTGCATCTGCCACCGCCCGGCTGGGCCGCCCGCCCGCGCCCGCCCGCCCGCGCCGCTTTAAGTACGCGGACCGAGGCCGGCGGGGAGGAGGAGGGAGGGGGAGGAAGGGGGAGGAAGGGGGAAGGGAAAGAAGCGGAGAGCAGAGGGGGGAGCCCCAGCCCGGGGCATAGGGGACTAGGTGTGAGGTTGTGAGGTTCCCACCCCCACACCCCTTCCTGCAGCCGCTCCCTCCCCCGCGACGCCGCCACCCTCTGCAGCTCGCCGGTCAGGAGCTTGTTGCTTCTTGTTCAAGGGGCGTAATTGCGCCTCTCTCGGGGCGCACGGAGCCCTGATTTACATATTTCTTAGCCCTGCGCCTTCAGCGCAGAATAACTTGGTTCCCTCCACTCCTGACCCCCGGAGCGCGAGTGCCAGCCTCGAAAAACCCCACGCCAAAACCATGCCAGGAGCTCACCCAGGCCAGGGCCTCGGTGCCCAGTCGGACCTTTCGCCCTCTCTCCTCCTCTCTCTGTTCCCGTCTCTTTTTCTCCTTCCCTCCTTTCCATTCAGTCTTCTCGCTTCTTTCTCGCCTGTCCTCTCTTCTCCCGCTCCCTTCTCGCGTTCCCTCCAGCCTTCTTCCTTCCTCTTCCTTTCCTCTGCCTATCTGTCCCCTGATGCTCTCTCTTCCTCTCCCCTAGCTGTGTGCCACCACCCCTGTCCCCTCTCTGCCTTTCCTCTCCCAAAGCTAAAGCAAGGAGGAAGTTCAGACCTCGGAGACGCCCGGTGGCCCTTCTAGAAGCTGGGGGGTCTGGTGAACAAAAGGATCCGGAGTCCTCCTACTCTAAAGGTGCCTGGCCTCCCACTCCCCAGCAGCCCCAGACCAACTGTGGGCGCCTCCACCCTCCTCACCCTCTCTGCTTTTTGGCCTGGACCGGGACCAGCCCGCCTCACAACCAGCCCCTTCCCTGCGTCGGAGACCCGCCAAGGCCTAGGCATCCACGCCGCCGGCTCTCCCCTAGGCTCCTGCGGTGCCCTTGAGCCCGCATGGTCACTTCGGGGGTGGGGGGGAGCCCCCGGGAGGTCCGCTGGCCCTGGGGAGGGGGCGGAGTGCTCTCAGCAGCTCTTTCCTCCTGGCTTGAGCCTCTCCGCAGCACTTGGCCCTGAGAACCCCCCATCCATGTGCCCCAAGGCCTCGCTTTCCTCCAAGGCCGCCGTCTCCCTCTTTCCTAGCCCTGGGGGCCAGGCGAGGCCTGGACTCCCGCCTGCAGGAGAGCCGGCGCTTTCCAAAGGTAAAATCAGTCTCTCGGAAGGAAGCTCCCCAAACCCGAATCCCAGAACCGAGGTCAGGAAGTCGGCCCTCTCCCCAAGATTCCTCTGCCCAGGCAATCCCCGCACTGGGTTCTGGGCCTCAGCCCTACGGCCAGGGTAGGTGGTGCGGGCTGTGAAGCTGGTTCCCTCCCTGGCCCGCCGCCGCAGTGCCCGTGTGGCCAGCTCTGCCCACCGAGCCGACAGACAGAGAAAAGGCGGGTGATCCGAGCTCATATCTATTTTCTGGCCGCTGTCCCCCCCCTTCTCTTTCTCTCCTCCCTCCTGTTCTCCCTCCCACTCTTCCTCCGCCCCCCTCCCACCTCTGCTTTGCTCGGAACACTGCGCAAACAGGTCCGTGGCGAGTGGAGGCCCAGGAGGCTCCCCCGCCCCAGAACTGCCCGTCGTTTCGCGCACCCTCCTCCCAGCTGGCACCCTCGCCCAGATCCCCGCTCGCCCTTTCTCCTCCGAGCAGACCGCCCGCGCACTTATCTGCCTCCCATCTCCATCGCCCGCCCCAGCCTCTCCCTTTCGGGCTCGTGGTCGACGCCCCTGGATCTGTCTCCTAAAATGGCTCCCCGGACACTGCACACTGGCCCTGCGGCAGCTCAGGACCCAGGGCAGCGGCAGCCCCCCCCCCCCAGGCGGGTCTTTACGTGTCTGGGAGTGCGCGTAATTCTCGCACCTTCTCTCTGCACGGGGTGGGGCGCAGGCAGCCCGCTGCCCCCAAAGCGGAGCCTGCTGACCGCTGCAGAGGGAAATGGGGAGGACGGCACCATTCAAGTTCAACGACATGGCGATGGCGGCTCAGGCTGGAGCCGCGCTTTGGCGGGGGAGGGCGCGCCATCTGCAGCGGCGCGCGGGTGCACCCGGGAAGGGGCCGCCGACCCCTCTCGGCTCCGCGGCGCGGGCGCCCGCCCCCACGCCCCACCTGGGGCTTTCATTCCGGGCCCAGCCGGCTTCGGCCTTCGGCCCCCAGCTCCCTCCTCGACCGTCACCCCCAAACCTAAGGAAAAGCGCAGCCCCCCGCCCCGCGCGCCCCGCGAGGACCTACCGTGGAGCCTCCGGCGTTGTGGCCTGGTCCTTGCCCGCGCGGCCCCCACTCGAAGCGTGCGGAGCGCATCCGACCCTCCGGCACATCCAGCTGCTCCGCGAGCGCTCGCTTTCCGCGCAGCGCCCAGACGCGATGCGGTAATTTTGAGCCACCCAAGATAAGACACTAACTTGACCTTAACTTTGTCAGGGCGCCCCTGGTATCTGGAGAACGTGAACAGACACTGTCTGGCAGCTCTCGTAAAAGCTGACTGGGGAAGGGACTCTGAGTCATTTCATTTATTGCCACTACAGTTCTGCAAGAAGGCTTTTCCTCCCTGCCAAACTTTAATTATTTATGCTCTTTTAGGAAACGAAAGAAGAGGAGAAACGCGAGGGAAAACACCCAGAGCCAGTCCCTTCCCTGCAGAGCCTTCGGAATGGGCTCCCTAAGTCAAGTGACTGGAGAACAAAAATGTGGGGAGATCACCTTTGTCCAAGGACGGTCGGACAGGCGCGGTGCCCCCCCTCCTCCCGAGGGGGGGTGATTGCAGCTGGGAGAGGCGGGGTGAAGAGACACCCCCCCCTCCCGCAGACATGAATATTTACAACGGTTCCGGATTTCTCCTCCACCCGCCGGCCTCCCGGAAGCCTCCCCAGCCCGCCTCCCTCGGGGAGAGCCCCCAGGCCTTAAGAGTCCCCCGGTCGGCCCTCTGAGCTTGCAGCTGGTTGAATGCCAGCCGAAGCCATTTTTTCTCGTTTAAAACCCTTCTTCTTGGTCAAGAGGCCTGCCTGGACTGCAGCATTTCGGAGGACGCATTTGTCTTTGTGCGAGGGAATGTTGAGCACTCAGATTTCAGCATCATTTCTCTCCGCGTTTGTTTCTTAGGAATTTCGCCGTGGTTCCAAATCCCTGCCAGGACCTTGGCTAGGAAAGGAGAGAGGACACCACCGCCTTTGTATTTGTGCAGATCAGTAAAGGGGACAAATTTGAAAAAACACTGCTGAAGCCCCAACGGACAACCGAGATTTTGCACTTAGAATAATTTCAATCTCTTTGGGGAGTGGTCTCCATGAATTTCTCCTCCCACCCCACATCCCAGGCTAAAGAGAAAAAACGTGATGATTTAATGGCATACATTGGAAAGAATCCGTCTCTCTCTGTTATCCCAGGGCCTGCGTCTAAGTCCGGTTTCCTAGTCCTTTACCCAGCCCTCTGGACCTATAGTCTGCGTGTGGCCTCCGCCTTTGTTCTGCTGTTTTGGGGGAGAGACCCAGCTCCAGGTACCAATACCTCTCTGAGCCCCATCAGGTGAGAAAACATTTCTGAAGATAGGGCCTCTGCAGCCTCTTGCTTCTTCCCCCACCCCACCCCACCCCACCCCACCCTGCCCCCCACCGTTATATTTTTCTTAAAAGAACTGTTTAAAAAACATTTTAAAAAATACACATCAAAATGTATTTCAGGAAAGGGGAGTTGGAACCCACGAATACTTGGTATTAGAGATTTAATGGTTTTGCTAATTCTTCCACTTGCTAAAAGCCAGCAATTGTCTAGTTCCCATTTCAAAGCTAGCTGGAAATTGAGATCTGCAAGAGGATGGTGAATACTGAGCAGGTTTTAACTTTCCCAGCCTCAGCTAGAGGCTCCTAAGGCCTGTGGGGTGCAGAGGGCACATTTCCCAAGGAAGCCTACTGGGCTCCAGGCAGAGATGTCAGTATGGAGGATTTCCAGCGGGCACAGCCTGTTCTAAAGAAGCCTGACCAGGGAGACGTGTTTTGTATTGAAATCTGAGGAGCCTCATATCTTGACAGCAGCCTCCCACCCCCAACAGCAAGCCTTAAAGTTTGAGAATTTAGGCAAAATACAGAAGCCCTGGCCAGCAACAAGCTGAGAGTTCACTTACTGTGGGAGACACACTCAAATCTGCCCACAGTCCCCGCGCCTCCCACTCAGATGTTTCATACATATCTTGTTCATAGGCTTTTATACACCATTTTCTGACCGACTTGGAAGCCATTTTCTCATTTAATGAACAGTCAACACCTGCAGTGAAACCACAATCAGGAAAGAAAAACGAATTTGGTGGCCTCAAATCATTAGGAGGGAATCCGAAACGTTTTGAAAAATTGACATCAGTCCCTTGACACCTTGACTGGGACCTGGATATTTATTTCCACTCAAAACATTTTGATGTATCTGATATATACAAGCTCTTGGGTTGTTGTTGTTGTTGTTTAACAAAATCAAAACAACAGAAACCATGCACAACAACTATTAGATAGCAAAGAAATTGCAATTAGTCAACATAAACTGAGGTCGTTTGGGTGGAGGCTTGGGGCTCTCTGTGAGGTGCCCACTCCATATCTTAGGGCCTAGTCCTCCACTGAAAATAAATCACTGGACTTTGGGAAGGAATCTTCAACTCTTTGGCTGTCATACACTTCAGTAGGAGTTGGGGGGCGCTACTTCTCAGAAGGAGAGGGAAAAGGGGCAGGGGTGTTAGAGGGAGCTTGGGGGGCCTCCCTCAGTTTCACTGAGGGTAAGCCAGGACAACCCAACATATGCAAAACAACTCCATGTGGCATCAGGAACCCCAGCTTCCAGAAAGCAAGCCCAGAAGGGCTCAGGGCCTTACCGCTCCAGCTCCATCGAGGGAAGCCAGCCATGGCCTCAGAAAAGGCACAGTGGCTGAGGCACAGAAAGGCCCCTGGTGGAGTTGTCTGGTGGTGAAAAGGGTAAGAGAAGGGAACTTCTCTCTACTTGGTCAGAGCAGCGACCAGGGGCTGAGAATTTGAGGGGCCTCCTTCTTTGCCCCCTGACTGGTGGAGGAGCTTTCACATCTCCAAACGGTGGCCCATTATCCTAATTCAAGAAAGACATGTCTACACCTCTACCCACCTCAACAGGGAGGTCATATTTACAGCTGGAATGTAGGACACCCCTCTCCTTGCTCACTGCCTTCTCCTCCCCCTGGATATTTTTCCCACCTCCTAGTGCAACCCAGCCTCAAAGCAGATTAGCAGCTGTCCTCACCAGAGCTGAGTCCAATTACAGAGTGCAGGGCTCTGGCTTAGACATGTGTGAGGAGACAGGAGAAGTAGGAGAATTTTACCAGTCCTATCTAGAGATGGCAGTTCGCTAGGTCCTGGAGCCTCCGCCTCCCTGCCCCAATCCCTGGGAAGGAAGTATCCACCCCATTCTGTCCAGCTGGAAGGGCCAGCCCAGACCCAACTCCGAGGTATCTTCGAATTTGTCCGGCCACACCGTCCCTCCTCTCCCCTCTCCTCCCAAAGTCTGAATATCAAGGGTGGCTTTTGTCCTCCCAAATCAGCCAGGGCAGAGAGGAGGGGGGCGGTGCCCTTTGCTTTCTCCAGAGCCAAGTTTCTGGCTTTGCTGCAGGGGGCTTTGGCGGCAAAGAGACCCAACTGTGCCTGCAGCCCTTTCCTACTCCTTAGAAGGACTTCCCAAATTCAGTTCCACTCTGAGCTCTAGAGAGGTGCCTGTTAAATTCAAAAAGGGCTGGGGAGAAGAGGAAAGGGAGTCTAGGTGGAAGCAGAAATCCAAGTACAAGGGTGCTAGGGTGAGCCGCCATGTAAATACCCCAGAAGAGAGCTAGGACAGGTGACCCCAGGCCCCCACTCAGGAAGCCCCAAGGCCAAGGTTATACTGCAACTTCTGCAGGCTCCTCCCAGAGAGTGGGAAGCGCAGAGGCCCAACTGGCCAGGTCTCCAAGTCCTCTGCTGGCTTCTGGGGCTGCAGACTGAGCGGGAGGGTACTTGGGACGGAGGAGCGAAAAGGGGCAGACGGAAAAGCCCCCAGTCCCGGCTCTTCCTTCACGCCAGGCCTCGGCCTTAAAAGGCAGGCCTGGCCAGCCGCGGCCACGCGCGGGGTTAGTACAGCGCCAGCGCCTGCTCGCGCAGGACCACGCGCTTCTTTTTCATACGCCGATTCTGGAACCAGATTTTGACCTGCTGGTCGCTGAGGTTCAGCCTGTTGGACAATTCCTTGCGCTTCTGGCGGTTGATGAATTCGTTGAGGAGGAATTCGTTCTCCAGCTCCGCGATCTGCTGCTTGGTGTAGGGTTTCCGCTTCTTGCGGGTCCTCCCTGGGGCCGCCCCCCACGGCAGGCCTGCAACACAGCCCCGACCCGAGTCAGCCCGGCTGGCCGCTCCCTGTCGCCTGCCCGCCCCCAGCGGCTCCCTCCCCCTGCACACTGTCCCCTGCACCCCCCCTGGCCACCCAGCCCTGCCCAAACTGGCCCAGGGAGCATGGCCACCGTTTACCGTCGGGCAGCGAAGGTCGCAGGCAGGAGGCGACGCCCGCCGCCTGCACTGTCATGTTCAAGTTGAGCGGGCCCTTGGCGTCGTCCTTGAAGCCGGCAGCGCAGGGGGTCCCCTCGAGCAGGGCCGCAGAGCCGCCCGCCGCGCGGCCCACGCCCGCGTAGTCGTACTTGGCGGCCTTGAGAGCCGCGGCCGCGGGGGCCAGGCCAGATTCGGGGACGAAGGGCGGCCGCGCCCGGCCACGCTCCTCCGGCCCGGGAGCCACATCGGGCGCATAGAACTTGGCCTGCTCTTCGGGTCCGTCCTTGGCGCCCAGGGGCTGTAGGCCAAGCGGGCCGGAACCGGCCAGGTAGGGCTGCGAGAAGCTGCCGAAGGCGGTGGCCCCGGCAGGCTGCGCTGGGGCGCAGGAGGCGGGCGCGGTGGCCCAGGGCAGCGCGCCTCGCGGGTATGAGATGGGGGGGAGCGCGGCCAGCTGGCCGCCATTCGGCCGCAGGTTGGAGAAGTAGAAGGAGTCAGGCGACTGCAGATTCAGAAGCGAGCCCACGTAGCCCGCTCTGTAGAGACTGCGCTCGCACATCTCCAACAAAGGGCTTCGGCTGCGCTCGCAGCAGTATTTAGTTACAACCGGGAATAAGAGGACAGGCTCAGACGATTGGACGAAACTTTGCCTGCAGGTTCTTCAAAGCCGGTCATTTCAGCACCGCCTACATCCCCCGACCCGTTTCCCCCCCTTCAGGGTATTATGATAACACCCGCAATATTCGATGGCGAAGGACGAGGCTGCCAGTCAGAACCCAAGAGCGTTGAGTGAAGGTGAAACCACTGGGAGTTTCCGGGCTCAGCTTCTGGAGCTGGGGACATTGGGTGCCTTTGCCCGAGTGTCCCTTGGGATCCTTCTTGGTCTTGGTTAGCTTTGCACTCCCTTTCTCCACCGGCTACCTGGCCAGGCTTGCTTCCACCAGCTTTAAGTTGCAGCTAAGGCCTTCTCCAGCACTGTGCACCTCTAGGCTTGTACGGAGAGCCCACCGTGTGGTGGGGCCACGGGCTGTGTCCCCTAGGCCTGAGCAATGCTACTCCTGCGCCGATTCCTCCCCACCCCGTCACCCTGGAGAGGACTCTGCACTAGTGGTCTAGCGGCGGAGACCCCCACACTGCCTGAACCCGGCACGGTCCAAGAAGTTTGCCGATGGAGGAGGAAGGCATCACAAACTCTGCCCAGGCTTGGCTGCCAGGAAGGCGGTTTCACACCAACTCTGGTGTGCTTCTCCATGGCCAAGCCCTCGGCTCCCAGGAAAGTTGCGGCCGTCCAGGTCCATGGAGAATGCTGGCCCCGGGAAGGGGCAGCTGGATTGGCCAACCGTGGCCAAAGGCTACATTCCTTTTATCGCCAGGAGTCACCTTGGCGACTACGTCCTGCCAACCAGAACTCCAAGCTGTTCGACTCCTCTGCAGTGGGCAGAGCAGGACGAGAGCTCCCGGGACCCGGTGTGGAAGGACGGAAGAGCCAGAGTCATTCGGGAAGAGCGGGGCACACCGAGGCAGCAGGCTAGGGGGGCCGGGCTGGGCGCCGCCGAGGCCGCGGGCGGGTTCGGGGTTCCCGAGGACAGGGACGCCGCTGGGGCCGCTCTCCGTCGCCGGCAGCAGTGCGGCAGCCTCCGGTTTAGTTTGGCCAAGGGGGCTCTGGGTCCTCCTCTCCCGCCTCTGTCCCAAGAACCCCAGCGACCGCGTGACTGGCGCCCGCCCCAACCTGCAGCCCGCCTCGCCGGTCCCGAGCCAAGCTGGAATTGGTTAGACCGCCAGCTCCGGCGCGGAGACCACACAGGCGCCGCCGGAGGGCAAGGCTGACCACCGCGCTGCGACTTTATTGTGTGAGTTATGGCGACCAATTGGGCGGCTCTGGGGAACGCCGTCGGTCTCTTCCTCCCGCTCGAGGGCGGGGGCAGGGGGTGGGGATGGGGACGTCCGGGACTCCTCAGGGTTCTGTCGGGGTTTCCTTGGGAGCTCAGACCTGCAGACCAGGACGCCCCTCCTCGTCCTTGGGGGTGGCGGGTGGGGGACGTTGGGGGGTGTAGGCAAAAGCTGCGACCTCAGTTCCTAAGGATTTAGGGGATCCAGGCTCTCATTGGGGGAAACTCTCCCCGTTTTCCAGGGGCTACCGCCTCCCCAGGGATCCCCGCAGGCTCCCACGGCCTCAGCACACCGCGATGCTCGGTACTTCCAAGTGCAGGGGTGTCTCCTCCGGACCCCGAGGCAGCCGCACAGCTGCCGCTTACCCCTGGGGACTAAAGATGTAAAGGAACGAAGTGAAAACCAGGCGAGACCAACTCGACTCCCTCCCTTTCTCCTTGGCTCAGAGTGGTGCCCAGGCGCCCCACCTCAGCGCCCGGATTTAGGATTTCCGAGGTCCGGCAGGCAAAGCTGTGCGCTGGGAGCTGGGGGCGGGGGCGGCGGGGGCGGCGGGGGCGGCGGGGGCGGGGCGGGAGGCTTGGCTGCAGAGCTGGGGGGAATATTCGGGAGAGGATCTGGCCGCCGAGCTGAGCCGCGAGCTCTGCCAATGCCGCCGACCGCCCAGGAGATGGCGAGCGAGCTCCACGCCTGGCGCCGCGCCGCCGCACGGTCAAGATCAACAGTGAAGGGCGGCACAGCCGGCCTGGGGTCGCCAGCCCGCGCGGTCACGGCCCGCTGCCAGGCCCCGCCGAGCGTCCCTGGAAGCCGGAGATCGTGGCAGCAAGGCTGGCCGGGACAGCGGAGCCAGAGGCGGCCGGCAGGCTGCCAGACCCGGGCGAGCGTCGCGGCCGCCCCTTTGTCTGGCGGTGCGTCCGGGCCGCAAAGCCTCCCTCGCTCCGCTCACGCGGAGGCGCGCGGGCCTCGAGTCCCCAGCGGCGGCGCCCGAAACCCGCCGGGCCCCGGAGGCGCCCTCCGCGCGGCCTCGCAGCTTCCACCCGAGGGAAAGGCCGCTCTGCCGAGCCCCCCTCGCCCTGGCGCCCCGGGCCTCCCGCCCGCGCCCCGGCCACCTACCGGCCCCTCCAGTCCCTCCCAATCCGGAATACAAAAGGAATGCGTATAAATAGCAAAGTCTTCATCTGTTATTGATTTAGCCATCAATTCAAATTCCACCGGAGAGCATTGGAGCAGTTTTAATCTTCAGCAAAACTCCCATTTCTCTTAGGCGGAGGGGAACTGACCCGCAAGCCTCAGATGGAGGGAAAAGCCTCGAGGCCGTCGCCCCGTCCGCCTGGAAACCTTTAGAAATGGACCTGGGAATGGAGCGCGGCTCCGGAGTCCGGAATTCACGGAGAAAGGGGGGGGGGGAGCAAATGACGTTGGAAAAAGAAGGGAAAACAGGCCCGTTTCACATGAAAGCCCATCCCGTGAGGAAAACAGAGAAAATGTTAGAAACGCTTCCAGACAGTGGAAGGTCGGGGTCGATGTGTCCCCATTTTCAGGGGTTATTTCTTCTCCAGGTTGAATCATAGCCCGTTCTGTCCCTTTCTCTCTCTGTCTCTGTCTCTCTGACTCTGTCTCTCTGTGTCTCTGTCTCTATCTTTTAGTTAAATCGAAGTTGGCGGCGCACAGCCAAGCATCGGAGCAAGACAGGAGGGCAATCAAGCCGGGCCAGAGAAAACGAAAGTAGCTCTGGACCTGGGGTCTCTGCGCTGCCTCCGGCAGATGCACAAGGGAGCCCTCCCGCGAGAAGAGTTTACATATTGTGTGAAGTTTTAAACACGCGTATTTAACTTACACACCAAAAAGTTAGCAAGCCCTAAATGGATTCGGGCCTGGGCACCTACGACGATGAGGCACCCAGTTCCTCAGCGGCCATTTCCCCGAGTGGCCAAAAGGCCTCGAAAAGAAAGTTCATGGTGCCTAAAAATTGCGTCTAGAGGTTTAGGGTGTGTAATTATGGTTTCAGTCCTCAGATGCTGTTTGGAGGCTGCTCGGAGAAGGCGATAAGGGATCAGCCTGAGATGTTTCTTTTTCAACTGCCAAATATGGATATGTCTAATTTCAAGACCTTCCAAGAGCAGATATTTATAACCGTCTTTCTAGGAAGAACACCTTCAAGCCAGCACAATTTCGTATACCCAGACACAAACATACATGTTGATTTAAAAAAAAATAAAGCTATTTGAATAAAGTGATAATATTGAAAGAGAAGTAAAATTTTATTGGAGATGTTTTTTGTCTGGTAAAAAATACCATTTTAGACACCACAAATTATATTCTCATTTAAAGACATCACTACTTATGTTAAAGCCACAGGGAAAAGGGCAGAGACGGGTGGCGGAAGTGGAGTGGAGGCTTCAGAGAGTAGAACTGGAGTTGAGGTTTCCTTCATCGATAGGGAACATTGTAATGTTCAGGACAACAAGATTTTATAATAAATAAGAACACGAGAGGTAACACAAGCTTGGAAAAAGAAAACAAATATATAAAGACACAGAGGAAACAAGAGAGTTCTGTTTATTTGCATCTCCCTAGGAATAAAAAAATGATTTTTAAATGCCTGAAGCACTGCACACATATCCCAGCTCACAGACATTGCATCTACAAAAATAATCTCTCAGTTGTATAAATATGCAGCACTTTAAAAGTAGTTATTTGTCATCACTTTTAGAAACATTTTTTTTAAAATCTTGAACTTTAGAGCTCCACATTTTTCATATTTGTTAGCTGTTTTAAAACAAAAGCCTCAATACATTTGTTCAGACAGTCAAGTTCTTCATTGGGTTCTGGATTAAAGTTTCCACCCATGGCCACATTGATTCAGTCTCTTTCAGGGGACCGAGGCGATCCCCTCAATTCTAGTCCCACAGACCCAAGGTCAAGGAGAAGGTGTGCATTTATCCCTCCACGGATCACTCTCACAATTGCAGCCATTTAAATATCTGCATCGAGAGCTGGGGAAATGAAGGCATCCATGAGGACACATTATTTTCAAATTAAAGATTATAAAAGCACAAATCGACAAGGTATACTAAACATATATAACTACAACAGCAAATGAAAGACCCAAAGTAGGAAAGATTGTCTTCATTCCAATATCGATACAAACCCTATTTAATAAGGTAGCTGCTTTTAAAGCCATCACAGTACCTCCAGCGGCCTGTTTTTAGACTTTCCCAGTGACCCTAGAGCACTGCCTGCCCAGAGCTGTTTCCACTTGCCTCAGGGTGACTGCTGAGAGCTAATGATTAAATTGCCCAATCACAGGATATGAATGACTGCAAATTGTACTTTCCTAATAGATTATGAAGATAATCAGTGCTGGAAACAGGCATATGAAGTGACTCAAGAAAATAAGACCCTAAAATCATAATGGCACTTCTGAAATTATTGTGTGTGTGTGTGGGGGGGGAGGATTATTAAAAAAATACTTCAAGTCCTTTATACTGGCCTGGAGGGAGAAACAGAACATTAAAAACATCATTAAAAAAAAACCTAGACAAGAACAAAATCAATAATAAACAAGTAAGGAACAGAACTACAAAGTCAGGTTGGGCAGCAAAAGGTTTTAGAGCCAGATAAGGGGAAGAAAGAAAGACAATTCACAAAATTTGCCATCATTGGCAGGGAGATGGGGGGAATTAAATACATATTCAAGTCTTTCCAAAGGCCTTTTGGAGACAACTGAAAGCATTTAAACTCTCTCTGGCCAATCTGGTCCACATCAAGAGACAGTGTCTTTGAGCTTGGAGACGATTTTCTTGTCCTTCACTCTTCGGTTCTGAAACCAAATGGTCACTTGTCTCTCGGATAGGTTCGTGGCAGCCGAGATCCGCCGCCGCTTGTCCTTGTTAATGAACTTGTTAATGGCATACTCGTTCTCCAGTTCTTTGAGCTGCAGTTTGGTGTAGGGCACCCTCTTCTTCCTCCCCCGACGGTAGACACACATGTCTGGCTGATTTAGAGCCACATCCCCTGGTATAAAAAACAGCATGAAAAAAATTAGACCAGGGTTCCTGGAGCACCACTGGGGGCTGTGTATGTACGTTTGGAAGGAGTATGGGGAATAAAGAAAACCAGGCTGTTTGCATTTTATTATTATTTACACAGACATATTATTTACACATTATTAAAGAAAGATTATTTACACTTCAAAGTGAAGGCCATTTGATGGATCGTCATGGTTTCTCAAACCAGCATCTTAACAAGCCTTCACTTTTATGGCATGGTTATTGAGGACAGTTTTTTTTTTTTTTTTTTATTGAGGACAGTTATAAGGAGAGTTTCTGCAAATGCTGGTTGCACACATACACATGCAAACATACGCAGACGTTAAAAAAAAATTCAAGGTTTTTTTTTTTTTGTTGTTGTTGTTGTTCAAGCTTCCATTTCTTGTGTTCCAGTGTTTGGAATTCGTGAGCTCTCAGAAGCTTTAGTAGTGACCCTGGGGCAGTCATAGCCTTCAAAAGTGGGACCCAACTCTGTGACACCTCTTCGGGAAGGAGGGGCCAAGGCCCGAGCCAAGGGCACGCAAACACCCTCAACCGCAGGCGGAAAAACAGGCTTGTGCCTGCACGCGACATGAAAAGGGTTGTGAGGAGGGCAGTTTAGCTCCAAGGAGAGCGGTACAGATTCCAGGCAAACTCTAGGAACGTTCCATCAGGTTAAGCCTGGCTGGGCGAGGAGGGCAAGCTCCGCTGCCAAGTAGGGACCTACACTCCTAGAGCTTTCTTTCCCTTCTCTCTCTCTCTCTCTCTCTGTCTCTCTCTCTTCCCTCCCCCCTCTCCCTCCCTCCGGGCCTCCCCGTCCCCCACCCCAGCGCCCCTACCTGGGAAGGACGATTTCCAGAAGTGGGAGCCCTGCGGCTGGTCCTTGGCGCAGTACACCTGGCTGTTCCAGCCGTTGGCCAGCGTCCAGGACTGGTAGCCCTCCATGGAGATGTACGCCTCGTGCCGGGGCTCCCCGGAGCCGAAGGTGGACACCATGTCGATGTAGCCCGGCACGTGCTGGTAGGGGCTCGTGTAGCCCTGGTAGAAGGACACCTCCTTGGCTCTCGCGGGCACCTCGTTGGCCGGGACGCTGCTGCCGGCCAGGCCCGACACGTCCATGTACTTCTCCACCGGGAAGCCCCCCAGCGAGGCGTGCGGCGACGACTTGAGAGCGTTCTGCTGTAAGCCCACGCCGTGCGACATGCGGCAGCTGTAGTAGCCGTTGCCGAAGTGGTAGCCGTAGCCCAGGGCCGGGGCGCCCGGGGGCGCTGCAGCGGCCGCGCCGGGCGCCGGGCACTCTTTGGCCGCGGGAGCCTCGGGGCGCGCGGCCACCACGGCCGAGGACGACGCCGCCGCGGCGGAGCCCGCGCGCTCCGAGGCCCCGGGGTACGCGAAGCCCGAGGCCGCCGCCGCCGCCGCCGCCGCCGCCGCCGCGGCCGCCGCTCGCCCGGAGTGGGTCCCGGCGAACACTGGCGCCGAGAGGAAGCCGCGGCACTGGCCCGGCGCCGCCGCCGCCGCCGCCGCCGCCGCCGAGGAGGAGGAGGAGGAGGCGGGGGCCGCCCCTGCGGCCCCACCGTCCGCCCGCAGCCCGTCCATGTCCCAGGTCGCGGCGCGGCTCATGGCCCGGCCCGGCCCGGCCCCGGCCCCGGCCCCGGCCCCGCGCAGGACACCATGGCGCGGCGCGCCTCCTCCCTCCTCGCCTTTCTCTCCCGTCCTCTCGCTCCCGCCCTCTTCCTCTCGCCCTCTCTCCCTCCGCGAGCCTCCCGCCCGCCCGCCCGCCCGCCCTCCAACAGGTTAGCTCATCGCGGGACGTTTATAAAAACGAAGTTCAGGTTGGGAGGGGGCCTGGGCCGGTCGGGGGGCCTCCTCCCTCCCCGAGGGCTCCCGCTCGGGGCCGCGCCATTGGCTGCGCGGGGCCACGTGGGGGCGGGGGCGCGGGAGAGCCTGGCTCGCGGCCCGGGCCCCGCCGGACCCACCCACCCGGCCCCTGCCCCTTCCCAGCCCCCGGCGCAGCCCGCCGCCCCTTCCCGCCCTCCCCGGACCCGGGCGGTGGCGCCGCAGCCGGCCCCCGCGCGCTGACTGCGCGACCGCCCATCCGAGGCCCAGTCTGCGACCGAGACGCGCGCCGAGGCCTGCGCCTTGTTCGGGCCACGGCTGGCTCTGCCACCTCTGCTCGGATCCCCGAGCCGCGCAGCTAATCGAAGGCGCAGGACGGAGAGGGTCAGAGGGCTGAGAAGACACGGACGTCTGGTGCCGTCCCGCAGTCCCTTGGACGAGCCGACCCGGACCGCGAGCCGAGGGGCGGATCCCCCACCGCGAGCACAGCTACGGGCCGGGGCGGATCACGCAGGTTGTCAGAGGGGATCGTCCGGCTGGGGAGCAGCTGGAGCAGCACGCCCCACGCCCCACGCCCCACGCCCCACGCTCCCTGCTCACGCGCACACGCACACACACACCCCCGCCAGGAGAATGCCACCACGCGCCCTTGGGGCCGGGACCGAGACCGAGGCTTACAAGCAAGTCAAGCAGAAGACAAGACGCGGCCATGGCGCGGCCAACCTGACGATCTGCCCCAGCGAGAAAACTCCTGACGCCCGATCCGCACTACTCGCCCCTACTGCCCAGGCCAACCCGGAGTCGTCCCCGAACCGGGCTCCACTGGGCTCCCCAGCCCTGGCGCGGATTCCCCCGGCCCGCCGAGGAGCCGGTGGAGGGCACCTGGAGAAAGCCGCTCGGCTGCCCTCCGCGAAACTTCTGCGCCTCCCCTGCAGCCCCAGTGCCTCTTGCATTTTGCAGCCACCACCCACCCCCGCCCATTACTCACACCAATTAATTGAAAACTTCACTTTCCCAGGGACCTTTGTTTCGCTTTCTTTTCCAAGCTGCCAACTGCAGAGAACTGAGAGGGGGGCAAATTATAAGAGGATGGGTTTTTTTTTCCCCCAAGTCAAGTTGGGGCTCCAGATAGGAGCAGCCCCGAGCAACTGAGTCTGGACTCTCAAGGGACAGAGTGGGCTCTTGGTGTCAAGCATCGCAGCCCTGACGTGATTCATCCCTCCGTGCCATTTCTCAGCCACAGAGCCCCAGCCCACCACCCTCCGTGTTAGCCATCAGTGGGGAGCTAGTGTGTGTCCAGCGGTAAATTGAAGGCTCCCCCTTAGGAGCAGCATTCCATCTGAGCAGTCGAAGGTGCTGCGGTGGGTGCAGGAGCCCTCAGAGGGAGCCTATTCGGTTCTGTAGCACCAACTCCCCAGGCAGGCCCATCTCCAAGAAAATCGCTCCCCTGAGCCTGTGATTGGTGAAGTCAGCTTATCACCCAGCCCGGCCATTCCTGGACCCAAGACATGACTGGATGGGGCGAATAAAAAAGCCAAGGAGGCCCTCCCGGGCCTGGCCTGGCATTGCAGGGTGGGCTGCTGGTGTTGAGAGTGTTGACACGCAAAACCCAGTAACCATAAAAGGCTCAAATAAAGGGGAAAGTTATGAGAGGGGTGCTGGAAAGGAAAAGCAGGGGAATTTGACCTTTTTGAAGTCCTAGATGTGTTCATGATCAAATTTAAGTCAGAGGGGCCTGAGCCTTTGCAGAAAAATAATAAGGAATAGAAGTTTGCTGGTGAGAACAATTTTGGCTACCTGAAAGAAAGGGGCAAAAGTTAGTAACGAAAGCTGAATCGGCTTTTAAAAAACACCAGCCGGGGGCCAGGTGATAGAGTTGCTGGCTTTCTGGAAGAGTTTGGCTAGGTCCTCTTTACCCAACAATTTCAGTACCAAACCAATCTTGGAATGCCTGAAACACCCTTATGCTTCCTTTTTCTCCCTTGCTTTTTTGCAAAAAGGGAAAATACATAGTTAAAAATTTTTTCCGTGGCCTCAAAAAGCAAATTCGTTGAAATAATTTCTAAGAAGTAACTGGAACCAATGAACTTTCAGTCTTTTAAAACTAAAAGACTGTGCTTTCCCTCCACCAGAGACATCTGTGCCATTTTCTCTCTGATAAATAGATTTTAATAGCTGATGATATGCCAAAAAATGAAGAAAATGAAATTAAGCTAGGAAGAATTGGTCAGGTTTTGCTGATTTGAGACAGCCCTTCAGTTGTGGCTTAATTTTGCAGCATTAAAATTAAGTTGTGCAGGACTGGGAGGAAAGTTCGAATTAATGCTCTAGTTGAGAGACACTTCTGAATGATGGCCCTGTCTCCAGTTGCCCTGTGGGACTCCCACAGGACTTGGGGTTTCTCTGCCCATCCTAGCAGATGTTCAGAGATGAGAGAGGTTCTGAGCACTAAAGAGCATTGCCTCTTGCTATCCTGCCGCTGAACCTGCTTCCAGTACAGCCTTCTGGGTCCTGGCCCTGGGGCAGGGAATTCCCCCTAGGAAAGAGCTTCAGACTGGACTCTATGAGGGCTCCTAAACCCAGCACCCCAAGGGCAGCCGCTGCTATTGGATCATAGGGCTGTGGCTGAGTACCAGGCAAAGTCAGGGCTGCTCTGTTTATGAACTAATAAGACACATAGTTTATAAGCCAAGGGTGGTAGGTGGTGGAGGAATTTTGAGGCTGAATTTGCGGAAACATTTCATTTAGTTTGTGTACCCTGCATCCGAATTGATTTTAGGTTTAAACTCAATGGGAATAATTTTCTTTAACTGGTCAGGAGCACAGACTGAACCCTGTGGGTGTATTTTGTTGGAGCTTTAACAACACAGGCATAATCTTGGTTAAATGAAAATCTTCTGCAACCAGACAGAAATGTTTCCAAACACTGATGTGTTATTCAGTGAAACCAGTTTGGTCACATTTCCTGATTTAGGTGAGAAACCCCTCATTGCCCAAAGTCTTATTGAGAAGAAGGGGGAAGGGACATGCCTGGGTGGCTCAGCAGTTAAGCGCCTGCCTTCAGCTCAGGGCATGATCCTGGAGTCCCAGGATCGAGTCCCATATCGGGCTCCCTGCAGGAGCCTCCTCCCTCTACCTGTGTCTTTGCTTCTCTCTCTGTCTCACATGAATAAATAAATAAAACCTTTAAGAAAAGAGAGAGAGAGAGAGAGAGAAGAAGAAGGGGGCAGGGAGACAGAGAGAGAGAGAGAGAGAGACCAGCTCTACCCTCCTTTCCCATCACTTGCTCTCCTCTCTCCTCTCTCTCTCCATAGGCACCCTTTTTGGGAATAAATAATGTTCTGAAAGTCACATCCTCTGTTGTCCTCCTCTTGTAAATGATCTTTTGAATCCTGTCCTTGTCCTGGGTTGGGGAATGGGTGGATGAAGTCTGAGATTTAGATTTACTGAAGAACCTAAGTTCCTCTACTTGCCAAAACAGCAATGAGATCAATTAACCACGTAATCAGTGGCCATTATGGCCGGACAACAATTAAAAACTCCTATCAGAGTGGGGTGCTGGGAATTCCTTTGAAAGTGTTTTCCTTGATGGCCACACCAGGAAGTGCAGGACACCCTCCTAATTAACTTGTAAGAAGTAAAAAATTAAGTGTAGAAATAAAGTCTTAATTCCAAAATAAAGCCTTAAATCCAGTGGACCTGGCTCAACAGTGTTCTTAACCAAATCTGTGCCCTGCCAACTTTGAAGCTGATTTTCCCACTGTAGGCAATACCCAGTTTTCTTCAGGTTGGAAATCTAAAAGAAAATTAAAAGCAGCAAACCTACGGTAAAGAAAGGGGTCTCTAGCAAAAGCCAGATGCTGGAATCCTCAGTCTGGGCACTTTCTAGGTCTGGAGATGGAATGGAGATGTATCCATTTGGATTTGACAATCAATTGGGCTTTATTAAATGTAAATTGTCTGCAACGACGACAACAACAAAACACTCTCTAAACCCCAAATGCTATTTAGTGAATCCAGGTTTGCCTCCCGCAGGGCACCGGGGCCCCTGTTTGGGATGGAGAGAACTCCAGTCCTGGTGAGAATTAAACCCAGTAGGAGTCTTCCCTCTTGGAGAAGCACTAATCTCACAGAGAAGGGGGTGCTGGAAGACTGTAGTAACTTGTTGCTCCCCCCTCCCAGCAAAACAAAAGCTGGGACTGCAAATGATTTTCTGCTGTTTTGTCTCACGTCCCAAGGTGTAGGGCTGTCCTTGGTATAGGAAGAAGCAGACACTTCTCTAGCAACGTCACTGTTGACTGAAGTCCAGTAAGTGCTCACTTTGTTGGCCTTTGGAAATGAAAGAAAATATACATGTTCCTCTTTCTCCCCACCTTCTCTCTCTCCCTCTCCCTGTCTCTGTCTCTCTGTCTCTCTCCATTCCGCAGAGCCCTTGGTCTCTTTGAGGAATCCACCCTGGACACCAGCAGGGAGAAAGGGTGAAGGTTAGGGAAATGCCCAACCACGAAGGTAGGCGGTGTGTGTGTGTGTGTGTGTGTGTGTGTGTGTGTGTGTGGAGCGGCGGGGGCGGGTGGGTGGGGGCGCGAAGGGAGTGCGGCGCAGAGGCGAGCGGTCGGTCGGGCTGTTCGCGGCTGGGCAGCGCGCAGTTCCCCAGGCCTGGCGCTAGATGTCCCTGCAAGTTTTCCTGTCGCTCGGAGGGCGCACAAGCTTCAGGCAGGCAGTGGGGCCGGGTAGCTCCGGAGTCCAGGGAGAAAGCACCCCCCTCCCCACCCAGGGCCGTCCCAGGTCGGGTGCGCCACTGGGAAGGAGGAGAACTGGAAGCAGCCAGAGGGACTAGAGAGGCGCGAAGACGGCCACCCTGGGGTTGGCCGCAAGAAGGAGCCACGACGGGGTCCAGCCTGAGTCGCCAAGCCGGCGGCTCCTTCCTAAGCTTATAAACCGAAACCTCCAAGCCGTAAGCCGTGCGGGACTGCATTTACCCTAAAGAAAATGTACCGGGGGCTCGAAGCCCAGGCTTCAGCGGCTCGGCTTGTCCCTCTGCACCCAGGCGGCCCCGGGCCTCGAGCGAGCTTGCATCCGGAGGCGGGGATGCGGGCCCGCGGCCTTGGGGCCCGCCTGGCCGGGAGCCTGCGGCGCGGGAGACCGCAGCCAGGCCCGGGCGGCCGCGGGGCTGTTACAGCTCCCACCTCTCCGGCGCCCCACCCCTTGGGCGGCCTGGACACATTTTTTTATTACATTCAGTCGAAGGCCAAAAGTGTTTACCACTTCACCTCGGAGGACCCGCTGCTGCTCAAGAAACAAATACTTAGTCTGGAGGCCTAATAACAACAACAACAAAAAAATGAGACCTCTTTCATGTAATTTCTCCTTTCCAACAAAAAGTGCTTTCCAGTCCAGTTGGAGAAAGTTCTCCCCACACCCTCACCCCCAATGCACTTTAAGAATTCCTGCCAAACCACTGGGCTGGATTCTTGTCTTGTTTTATTGAGCGAGTCCTGTACTTTGGTGATGGGTAGGAGGTCTTGATGTGGCCCAGAGGCTACACCTAAAAACTGGGAGCATCTGACAGGGGGGGTTCTAGGTTTCAGCCTCCACAATCTGAGAGCGGTGCAAGGTTTGGGCATTTCATTCATAAACATCAACAGAACTGTTAATCTTCTCACTACCCTCTATAAGGGCTTAATGTTTTTGAGGTAGGCCTGTACTTAAAGAAGAGATATGCAAAATGAAAAAAAAAATCAATCAAAAAAATGCTGCCCCAAAGCTATTAAGTACCTTATAACCTGGATTATTTTCTGAGATAAGTTTAAATCAGCAGGTCCACAAAGGGATAATAGAATCCATCTCTAGAGTTGCTTCGAACTTTAGAGGAGATCATATATGTAAAAAGCACTTGTAATATTAGAGTAAAAGCTACATATAGAAATTGGAATGTTACTATGTTAGTAGATGTGGAATCTAAATAAATTAAGGGACATTAAATACTGTAGTGGAATGTCCACTGTCTCCCGTGAAACATTGTTGGCTAAACGCAGTTTCGTGAAAAATTATACTCCTTTACTGTGTTTCCCTCACACGACCTCCAGTGTACCTTTTATAACAAGCTTGCTAGAATACGAAATATTAGTGCTATTTAAAAGTGCAAAAGTTTTCAAAGCCATTGATGGATGACGAGGTCGCCTAGAAACGGTGTTTTACCTTTTCAACAGACTGAGGTCCGGTTTGGCGCAGGCTTTTGGGGACCAGAGGCACGAGGCCCCAGGGGAAGGAAGGAAGCGCGGAGTGGAGGAGGAGATAGGGGTTGCCGTCCGCACCCCAGCCCCCAGCGGCGGCTTCTGCGATTGAAAGTGGCTCACAGCTGCCGAAACCGCGAATAAAACAGACGGGGGCGCCAAACGACAGCAATAAAGGCATCTGCGACTTCCGCCTGGGTCGCGCCTCGGCGGATCCACCCCCCGCCAGGGCCTTGGCCACCCACGGACTTGAACCTGGACCGAAGTGTCCCATTCAGTTCCCTAAGCAAGTGGGACTGGGCAGGGGGGCGGGTACCGTTCCCAGGTTCCCGGGACAGCGGCTCCGCTTTGCCGGGTGACCCTGCCGGGGCTGGTATAAGCCGGGGGGAGAAGTGGGGGCACCCGCGAGGCTGATCTTGGGCCGCCTTAATGCGAGAAAGCCGGCTCGGGGAGGGGTCCTGGGGCTCGGTGCCGAGGGGCCTCTGGGACCGGGTGGGAGGCGGACCCCGAGTCGAGTCCTCTTCTGGGCTCCCGACCCCCACCCCGCCGTCCCCCCCTCTCCCCTCGCCAGCCACCGCGTGCCTATCCAGCTTTGCCTTTCTCACCTTGGGGGAGAATTCCGTTTATTACCTACAGAGGCGGAACTGATTTTCTAAGCAAAGCTCGCGCTGTTGAAATAAGTTGGCGCCGAGGGGAACAGGAGAGAAACTTTTGGCATCGCCTATGTGTATAAATGTATATAAATATACTTAACACCTCGTCTCTCCTTACATTCCTGACGCGCCCCCAACGGGTTCAAGGTTAAAAGGAAAGCGCCAACGGAGAGATGGGCAAATAGATTCTGGGTTTGCCCCTAACACACCCCAACGTGCTGGGTGTGGCGGCAGGGAGGAAGTGGGGGCTGGGTTGGGGTCCGAGTTGGCGCGGAGGCGAGGATGCAGGACCCGCGCCCGGCGCCCGGATTGCCAGGGTCTCTCGGCCGCTTCGGAAGCTCGCAGGCCGACCTCTGGGTCGCGTCCCCGTCTCGTCCTGTCCCCGCCTGTGGCCGCGGATCTGTGCTCTCTGGCGGCTGGCTGGCGGGCCCGCACGGTGCACTGGGGGTCCGGACAGGGTGGGGCGCAGGCGCGGGAGGAGATGTGCAAAGGCCTTGAGTGAAGATTGATCTTCGTTAAAATGGTCGCCACCGGCGTCATTATGACCATCAAAGTTATCGCCAAGAGGCTCAGCCGCCAAGCTCAGGCCGCAAGAAGCAGCAGCAAGGCGGGTCCGCGACTCTCGGCGCCCAGGCTCAGCACCGGGAGGACCCAGGGCCACAGGTAAGAGCCTGGGTTGGGAGAGGAGGGGAAGGAGAGGAGAAAGCCGAGCAGGGTGGAGAAGGGAGGGCAGCGGACGGTGGGGGAAGGAGGCTATGGCCCTTCTTTTTCTCCTTTGACCTAGAGATTCGGCAACTTTGCCACAAATAATTCGATTTGAGGAGGGAGGGGGAAAGCTGGCAACGTGAAAAGTGGATCTGGGGCAGCCCATATGGCGTTGTAAATCGCGACTGTGTTTAAAGTTAGCTGTCGGATTCTACTATGAAATCGTCCAGCCGAGTTCATTTCCCCCAGGGAAAATGCGTAGGCGAGAAGCCTATCCATCAGCCGGGTTATAAAAGTAAAAAACCCAGGACTTCAAGTTCAGAACTCACTCCGCAAACGGTGTTAAAAAATCAGAGAGGACCTAATGATTTCCGTTTGGAGGCGCGGGCCCAACGCACCTCCCCAGCCACGTAGCACTAAAGTGCTTTCAAAACTCCAAGATATTTCCTTTCCCTTTCTCTCTTTCTCTCTCTCTGTCTCTGTCTCTGTCTGTCTCTCTCTCTCTCTCAGCCTGGGGTGGGAGGAAAGCAGCCAGGCTGAGGTGAAGAAGTGGGGAGAGAGAAAACTCGGTGTCCTACTTGTTAAATAAAATACATATTTGGTTCTGAAATTCAAAAGATAAGTAATCCAGACAGGAGCACAAGGTCTCCTTACGCAACTCTTCCTACATCCTCCCTCTTGTCCCCTCCCTTACCCCCCTCCCGCTTGTAAATGTTTAAAAAAAAAAAAAACCCTTCCCGACGATCTACTCTGGAAAATCAAAGCATTATCTATTATTTAACACGTATCTATGTCCGAGGAAAAATGAGGAAGGCGCTGCATGATTAGGACCTAAGGGGCAACCCAGCAAACTGAGAGCGTAATGATGCCCCTAAATGAAGGGGGAAATGTGCCGCGGCGCGCTCTATTAATCAGACTGTCAATTTCACCCCCGAGGCCAAACCCCCGGGCGAACAGAACCGGCTCTGAGCGGGCAAAGGACCGGAGCCTTCCTCCTCACTTCTTGTCTCTTCTCGCCTCCTACCTGGATCTATTTGTCTGCTCCGAAGCCGCCTTCATTACCCACTGACAGGAGCGTGTATTTATTTGCTTATAAACCTGTTACAATAAATGATTATTCGAACGGCGTCATTCGTACCTTAATGACGAGCGAGCGCTACTTTTTGATGAATGACATCTCGGGCTCGGAAGGATGTATGGGTCATTTTGACCAGTCATTCCCTCGCTCTGGCATCCCACAATTTTTCCGCCTCCCTCCAAAAGAGATAATAATATTTAGAGGCGCTCGCTGGGGCTGAATGAGAATTAGCCCTAGGCGCAGCCCATCATTAGGACGGGACAGCCGGGCCACTGTGACATTTTTTAGAAAGCTGAGATGATGGAAAGAATAAGAAAAGAGATGATTCTGATGGAGAGAGGGCTGCACAGCCCCACGGCCGGCAAGCGGTTCTCCAATTTGTCCGATTCGGCTGGCAATGCTGTGCTCGAGGCCCTGGAAAATTCGCAGCACCCGGCTCGCCTCAGCCCGCGCCTGCCGTCCGCCCCCCTGCACGGCGCTCTGGGAGACCTCCCTGCCAAGGGCAAATTCGAAATAGACACTTTGTTCAACCTGCAGCACCCGGGCAGCGAGAGCACCGTCTCCTCCGAAATCGCCTCCGCCGCCGAAGGCCGTAAAAAGCCGGGTCACTACTCAGAGGCGGCCGCCGAGGCGGACATGAGCAGCGACGTGGAGGTGGGCTGCTCCGCGCTGCGCTCCCCTGGCGGCCTGGCTGCCGCGCCGCTCAAGGAAAACAATGGCAAAGGTAACCGCGCCGCCCTGGCCGCGCTCTCGGCTCCCGCTCTCCCCGTTCCTCCGCGGCTCCTGCTGGCCCTTCCGATTGCCTTTGCCCCTACCCGACCCTCGGCGGGCAAGCTGCACCCAGCGGGCTCGGGCGGGGAGGGGGCGCATGCTGGGGACCCCGCACTGGTGCTTGGCTCCTCGAGCCTCCCAGCCAGGCACAGGCCTGGGGGGCGCCGGGCCCGCCCGCCCGCCCGCCCGCCGGCGCCCGAGTCCCAGAGAGTGTTCCTGCGGGCTGGTCTCAAGCCTGTGCGGGCTGCCCGGCCCCCAGCCAGCCGCCGCGCCGCGCTACGGGAAGGGTGCCCTGGTAGCTGCTCCGAACTCCGTTACCCCTGATTCCCCAAGGCCGAGCGGAGGGGGCAGCCTGAGTAAGTCGGTGGGAGCGTCGCCGGGCGCCTCTGGGAGACCTGCTGGGGTCAGCGGAGAAAGAGTTGAAAAGTAGAGTCCACCCCCTAAGGGTTCTGGCTTGAGCTGCTGCTGTCTCTCCAGTCTTAAAAATATTTTTAACCAAACCCAAAAGACTACCCAAGAAAGGTCGGAAGCCCTGCAGAAAGCTGCCCTACCGTCCTCAGACCATGGGAAACCCGGAGCTTCCCAAACTGCGCCTACATATAGGCATTTTCCCTTGGCCAATTTTTCTCCCGAGTTGAAAATTTCCAATTACCTAGAAAAAAAACAAACAAACAAACAACAAACAACACGCCCTTCCTAATTGAGTTCTTATTATTTGGTTATGAAGGGCTCCCCAAACTTTATTGATTCCATTAAAGGCAGCAATTTGTAAGCATGACAGACCCTATCAATTCGGGCAGCCGCCTCGCCGTCCTCCCCCGGCTGCCCCCGTCCGCGCTCAGCCCCGGCGCCCGGGTCTCGGGCCTGCGGTGACTCTCGCACTGTCGGCCGTTTGTTTGCCAGGGTACGCGGAGAGCGGCTCTGCCGCGGGCACCACGACGTCTGCGTCGGGCTCTGGCCTTGGCAGCCTGCACGGAGGTGGCGGCGGCGGCGGCGGCGGCGGCGGGGGCGCGGCGCTGGGCGGCTCCGGCTCCGGCGCGGATCAGGTGCGGCGCTACCGCACGGCGTTCACCCGCGAGCAGATCGCGCGCCTGGAGAAGGAGTTCTACCGGGAGAACTACGTGTCGCGGCCCCGCCGGTGCGAGCTGGCCGCGGCGCTCAACCTGCCCGAAACCACCATCAAGGTATTGATTCCAGCGGCGCCTTTTCCAGCCTCCCCGGGGTGGGGGTGGGGGTGGGGGGTCTGAGTTGAGTTTTGGTTCTCCTGCCTCCTTCCTGCGTGGCCACCCTTAGCTGAGGGCCTGCAAATCCGCAGGGGCGCAGGGACGCCGAAGGAATTGGCCTATTTATTTCTCAGCTGCCGAATCCTAAGGGTTGGCCGGCCTGGCTGACCTGGGAAGGCCCCGGGAATGGCGAGGCCGAGGCCGCAAACGCTGGCCTCTCTGCTCGATTTCGCCCAGCGCCTGCCCAGTGCCCCGAGCCCACGTCCTTGGCCCCCCTGCCCCCTCGGCGGCAAAGCCGGCTGGTCTTTGTTCCTCTGGCTCGAACCCTAGGTGAAACTTTTCATCTGCTCTTGATCTTGGAGATTTATTTTCCACATAAATCGTTACAACATGGAGGAAAGAATACTGTATTTTAAAAATCGATTGGGTCGAGAAAGTAGTTTCCTAAACATTTTTCTCTTGGGCAGCAGGGAAAAAAAAAAAAAAAGCAACCTTCGGTTAATGGGGGTGGGGGTGAAGAACGCAACGGAGTGGTCCTTACTTCTGGATCTCTAGCTGGTTAATTTTATTAATCCGGGAGAGAGAGCTGGGAGGCTGGGCGACTTGGCGAACACTTCACGGAGGATCTCACACTCCACAGAGAGAAAAGAGTAAACTGCAAGGGGTAAGGGAGGTCGTGGAAGTCACCCTTTGGTTTGATCGGGCGTTTTAAAATTTAGAGTCGTGACGAATGATGTCTTCATTAGACTGTGTTGGGAGGGGTAGAAAAGTCTCCTTCCCAGTTTAAGAGGCTGTGGCTCCCGCCACTCATTTGAGGCCAACGATTCCAACAAAATCGTCCCCTTCGATAGCACGACCGGACCCGTGCCCTCGGGGCAGGGCCTTGCAGCTCAGGGGACTCAAGGCCTCGGGCGGCGACCCGTTTAGAAAAGCTGCCGCGGTAGCCGCTCTTCGAAGGTGGCCTGGAATCCCGTGCAAAGCCTGGGATTGAGAGACTGGGCACCCGTGGGTGGCGGGAAGGAGAGGAAAGGTGGCGTTGGGACCTTAAAATGCAGCAGAAAAGCCGGGGGGCAGGAGCCGCGGCGGTCGCACCCAGGGCAGGGGCCTATTTCCGCTGAGGAGGGGTGCCCGCGGCCGCTCGCGTCCTTGCCTGCCTCCCTGGCGGCCGGGGAGCGGAGGGGTCTCGGAGCTGGGCCGCGGCCGGGAGGAGCAGGTCGGGCCGCGGGAGGCCGGGGCGGGTGGAGGCGGGCCGGGCGGGGGCCGAGGCCCAGGGCAGCCCCTAACCCGGGCCGGCCGCCGTGCGGCTCTCCCCTCAGGTGTGGTTCCAGAACCGGCGCATGAAGGACAAGCGGCAGCGCCTGGCCATGTCGTGGCCGCACCCGGCCGACCCCAGCTTCTACACCTACATGATGACGCACGCGGCCGCCACCGGAAGCCTGCCCTACCCCTTCCACTCGCACGTGCCGCTGCACTACTACCCGCACGTGGGGGTCACGGCCGCGGCCGCGGCGGCTGCGGCCTCCGGCGCCGCGGCCGCGGCCTCGTCGCCGTTCGCCACTTCCATCCGCCCGCTGGACACCTTCCGTGCGCTCTCGCACCCCTACTCGAGGCCGGAGCTGCTGTGCAGCTTCCGCCACCCGGGCCTCTACCAGACGCCGGCGGCCGCCGCCGGGCTCAACAGCGCGGCCTCGGCCGCGGCCGCTGCAGCAGCTGCGGCGGCTGCGGCCTCCTCGGCCGCGGCGGCCGGGGCGCCCCCCAGCGGCGGCTCCGCGCCCTGCTCGTGCCTCAGTTGCCACAGCAGTCAGTCGGCCGCCGCGGCCGCCGCCGCCGCCGCCGCGGCCCTGGGCTCCCGGGGAGGTGGCGGCGGCGGCGGCGGCGGGGGCGGGGGCGGCGCGGGGGCCGCGGGGGGCTCGGACTTCGGCTGCAGCGCCGCGGCGCCGCGCTCCGAGAGCGGCTTCCTGCCCTACTCGGCCGCGGTGCTTAGCAAGACCGCCGTGAGCCCGCCGGACCAGAGGGACGAGGCGCCGCTCACCAGATAACTACGTCGCCGCCGCCAGGGGGCTGTGCCCGCCGCTCAGAGTGTGCCCGGGAGTCCCCTGAGCGCCCCCCGCGCCCTCCGTGCGCCCACGTGCCCTCTGCGCGCTGCCCGCTGCCAAAGCTGCCGCCAGGGGGCGCCCCGGCGCGGGAGGCCGAAGGGAAGCTGCCCCGACCGAATGCGGGGAGAAGAGCCGCGCGAAAACCCGGCGGGTGTACCCTCAAATTATTTCTATTTTTGTATTTGCTCCCCAGCAGCTTCCTGGCGTTTCCCACCGCCCACGCCCCGTTTCCCGCCTCGCTCCGGAGCTCCCGGTCTTCCCGAAGACAATCCCCTTGCCCCCCAGCGAGTCCTCTGGGGCCGCGGCCCTGGCTGCGAGCCCTCGGCCCGGGCTGCTCCACCACGTGGCCAGGAGCGACGCGGAGCCACAACAAAGAGGGGCTGGGGTGCGCTGGTGCTCCGCGCGGGGTGTGTGGGTGGGGGCGTCACCCCCGAGGCTCCCCTGCTGCTGCTCTCTTTCTTCCATCCTTTCTTTTCTTTAAACGAGGGTTTGGGGAGGTGGCAATTGTTCTCGCGGCCTGAGCGGGTCAGGGGCCCCGTCCACGGAGAGCGGAGGAGCCGAGGCCCGGGAGGGCCGCGAGGGCGGCCGGAGGGCGCGGCGGCCGCGGGGCTTTGGGAGCCGCGGGGGGGGGGGGGGGCTGCGGCGGTCGGTCTTCCCCAGGAAGGGCAAAGCCGAGGCCGGGAGGGGCGGCGGTGTCGCCTGCACTCCCGGCCCGCCACCGTCCTCTCTCGGGATCCCCGGCGTGGGGTGGAGGCGTCTTGCATATTTTATGCAAAAAGTAACGGGCGAAGGAGGGTGGCACAGCCAGGCCTCGAATGGCAAGGGACGCGCAGGGAAGGTGGAGGGCGAGACGGAGAGGTCGCTGGAGTAGTTGGAAGAAGCGTTTCCAGCTCAGTTTTCCGACTAGCGGGTTCCACTCCACCTGGGAAATACTCGAATCTCGAGATCGACGGTCCTATCGTGAAGCTTTTCCTAAGACACTGTTGCAAGTTCGACCTCGACTCCCCCTCGCCCCCTTCCCTCCCCGCTGTCCTTCTCCCCGGGCGAAGCGGTTCTTGGCACCGTCCTCACGCATGTCTATTGCGCTCTCGCCTCTGCAAAGCCACCGCTGGGTTGTCGAGACCCATTCTGCCCACCCTGGCTCCTGGAAGGGTTTCCTTGAACTTGAAGAAAGGCACATCAAAACCCACCAGTGTTAACTGCCACGTCAATTTTGATGCTAATAATGTGCAGATTATGACGAAAATTGCCAATCATGCTCTCTGATGGACCTCCTTTGAATGTGGAATTGGAGAAAAGTTCCCCGCACGGAGACCTGCTGTCAAGTACTAACAACCCGCTAAGGGAAGTCATTAGGAGAGACGGATAAGAGACTCGGTACATAAAACATTGTTCTTGGTGCATAGAATGGATGTGACTTAATGTTATCTCTGTTACCTGAAGTGATTTCGCAGAAGAAAGCCACGTTCTTATCATCTCAATTGCCAATTTTCATTTTGGTAACTCAGACGCCCTGGGTAGACTTTTCTCTGTTAAGTTGATAGTCCACCAATGTGAACAGCCTCATTAAATCAAGCCCAGATATTTCCATAATGCTCCCCGCAGAGCCACTTCGCTCCTCACATAATGAGATTTTCTGAAGAGTTGAAGCCCTTAAAATAACTTGCTAGTGCATGTTTAGACCCAACAAAGTGGGTATGTGTGTGTATTAAAATGTAGGTGTGCCGCCTACATGTTCGTGTGTATATATGTATGTATATATGTATATGTATGTATATACATATATATCCATTCTCTTGAACATATACATATGTAAGAGATGCGCACACATCCATATATACCCATTGGCACTATATTTCTGTGATTTATTTCAAATTCGTGTTCTGACATAGCTTTGTTATTTTAAAGACACTGGATTTTAAAACATTCATTTCCTAAAGATAGGCTTTCAGGAAACTTTTGAGAAAATTCATTTTCCAGGAGAATTTATTATTTTCATGAAATGGAAAATATTTCAAGGGGAAACAGTGTTTCAAGACTCCTGGGGTCTATTAAAATATTCCCATAAAGTATTAGAAAACTTTCTAATGAAATAGAAATGATCTACAGCTCAAATTTTTTCTTTTTTCCTTAAAGAGATGAGACTACTTACGTAAAATATTGATTATGCCAGCTGTTACTGAGTTTACATTAAAAATATTAATATATAATTTAAGGCTAAATAAAATAAACCAAAATATGGTACCCTTTTATCAGCTTTACCTTTGTAGATTGTTAAAGTCCTTTCTTACGATCAGCTATCAGATGTATATAAGGTACTTTAGGCAATAATGTTTACATTTCCCCCCCAAAATATATATGATTGATGAGAATGCTGGTTGGTAAAATGAACATAAATTCATCTTACGTTAGGTCCATTGGATCTGGTTATTATATTAAAATAAAATTGTAAATAAAGTCTCCGTGCTTTAAATATTGCTGGCTGTATGAACTCACTGTAAGATATTTTACAAATGTGCAATAATTATAAAGCTTTGTATATTACATTATTTATTGTGTTTGGTCATGTAAAATAAATGTTATTTAAATCAAAGCGATTTTATTTGTTTAAGAGATTGCAAAACGGTGCGTGCTGGTGTTTGTTTTTAACTGTGGCATCCAGGGTTATGAAAATCTCTTAAAACAACATATTTAAATCCATATAATACACATATCAGACGGATTAATTCATTCTAATCATTATTTTTACGGCAAATACATTACTCATGTTTATAGGAGACACGCACTACATCCAAACATTGGTTTAACGTTAATTGGCTGGCTAAACAGATAAGAGTGTTTAGGAGTAGTGTGTGTGTGTGTGTGTGTGTGTGTGTGTGTGTGGATACGCATTATAGAGGACATGC